>NC_062565.1:129598140-130840015 GCF_022837055.1 Prionailurus viverrinus
GGCACGTTTACCCCTTGCTGCTTTCAGAATTTTCTCTTTATCCTTGTATTTTGCCAGTTTCACTATGATATGTCGTGCAGAAGATCGATTCAAGTTACGTCTGAAGGGAGTTCTCTGTGCCTCTTGGATTTCAATGCCTTTTTCCTTCCCCAGTTCAGGGAAGTTCTCAGCTATTATTTCTTCAAGTACCCCTTCAGCACCTTTCCCTCTCTCTTCCTCCTCTGGGATACCAATTATGCGTATATTATTTCTTTTTAGTGTATCACTTAATTCTCTAATTTTCCCCTCATACTCCTGGATTTTTTTATCTCTCTTTTTCTCAGCTTCCTCTTTTTCCATAACTTTATCTTCTAGTTCACCTATTCTCTCCTCTGCCTCTTCAAGCCGAGCTGTGGTGGTTTCCATTTTGTTATGCATTTCATTTAAAGCGTTTTTCAGCTCCTCGTGACTGTTCCTTAGTCCCTTGATCTCTGTAGCAAGAGATTCTCTGCTGTCCTGTATACTGTTTTCAAGCCCAGCGATTAATTTTATGACTATTATTCTAAATTCACTTTCTGTTATGTTATTTAAGTCCTTTTTGATCAGCTCATTAGCTGTTGTTATTTCCTGGAGATTTTTCTGAGGGGAATTCTTCCGCTTGGTCATTTTGGATAGTCCCTGGCGTGGTGAGGACCTGCAGGGCACTTCCCCTGTGCTGTGGTGTATAACTGGAGTTGGTGGGCGGGGCCGCAGTCAGACCTGATGTCTGCCCCCAGCCCACCGCTGGGGCCACAGTCAGACTGGTGTGTGCCTTCTCTTCCCCTCTCCTAGGGGCGGGATTCACTGTGGGGTGGGTGGTGTGGCTCGTCTGGGCTACTTGCACCCTGCCAGGCTTGTGATGCTGGGGATCTGGCGTATTAGCTGGGGTGGGTAGGCAAGGTGCTCGGGGGCAGGAGGGGCAGGCTTAGATCGCTTCTCCTTAGGTGATCCACTTCAGGAGGGGCCCTGTGGCAGCGGGAGGGAGTCAGATCCGCTGCCGGAGGTTTGGCTCCGCCGAAGCGCAGAGTTGGGTGTTTGCGCGGAGCGAGCAAGTTCCCTGGCAGGAACCGGTTCCCTTTGGGATTTCGGCTGGGGGATGGGCGGGGGAGATGGCGCTGGCGAGCGCCTTTGTTCCCCACCAAACTGAGCTCTGTTGTCAGGGGGCTCAGCAGCTCTCCCTCCCTTTGTCCTCCAGCCTTCCCGCTTTCCGAGCAGAGCTGTTAACTTATGACCTCCCAGACGCTAAGTCGCGCTTGCTGTCGGAACACAGTCCGCCCGGCCCCTCCGCTTTTGCAAGCCAGACTCGGGGGCTCTGCTTGGCCGGCGAGCCGCCCCTCCGCCCCGGCTCCCTCCCGCCAGTCCGTGGAGCGCGCACCGCCTCGCCGCCCTTCCTACCCTCTTCCGTGGGCCTCTCGTCTGCGTTTGGCTCCGGCGACTCCGTTCTGCTAATCCTCTGGCGGTTTTCTGGGTTATTTAGGCAGGTGTAGATGGAATCTAAGTGATCAGCAGGACGTGCGGTGAGCCCAGCGTCCTCCTAAGCCGCCATCTTGCCGCAACTCCCTCATTTAACTTCTTTGAGGCTCAATTTCCTTACCCACAAAACTGGACTTTCAAGCTTTAGGGTTGTCTTTAGCGAAACAACTCACTTTTCAAGTGAAAAATAAAAAATAAAACAGACACTTGTAGAATTCTTCTGGTTGAAGTAATAGCAGGAGGCCTAGGGTCCCATCCTCTTAACCACCCCAGTCTTCTGTTTCTCAGGGCCTCAGAGGCTGCTCCAAGGAACCCTCAGATTACCCATTATCATGATGTCTTAATTCATGTTTGGAACGACCAAGTTCTCCTCGAGCTCTGAAATGCTGTACTCTCCAGTGGTTAAAATTCAGATCATGCTAGCATTGGATTGGGTATTAGCAGGGTGGTGAGACCCGGGCATTTGGGGGTATCCAGGAATAGAGAAGTGATGCCTCTGTCTGCCGTCTACACAAGCGCATCGATGTGTCATGAAATTTTTTTAGTAGGAATAACACAAGTGCTTTCTGTGCACCGTGAACTGTAAGGCAGATCATCCTATATTACCTCCTTTAATCTTCTCCATCAACTTCATCTGAAACTACTCACCCCACCCCACTCCAAACACAATAGTCCAGCTCAGGTCATAGGGCCCCTTCTCTTATTTTAGGTTCCAATGTATATGTCACATTCTAAAAGAAGTCTTCTTTGGCCATCCTAACTAAAGATATCCTGGACATCGTATCTTGTTTGATTCACAACATTTATTACTACCTGCATAAGTATTTAATCAGCTTATTAGTTTGTTATATTTATTTTTACTCGTATAGTTTCTGACTCTCTCCACATACTCTGAAATGTGGACCCCATGGAGAATAAAGATGTTGTCTATCTTGTTCATCACCAAATCCTCAACACCGAGAAAAGTGCCTTGCCCACAGTAGATGCCTTGTAAGTATCAGGTGAATGAATAAATGAACAAGAGAGGTACTTATTGTAATCTCTGTTGCACAGATGAGGAAACTGAGGCTTAGAGAGGTTTAATTACCAGCTGTAAATCATATAACTGGTAAATGATAGAACCTTCATTCAAAGTCAAGTTTGACCTAAAATCAACTGGCCTTTCTTGGTGGAACCATTTTCTTTTTTCTTTTTTCTTTTTTTTTTTTTAATTTTTAACGTTTATTTATTTTTGAGAGAGAGAGACACAGAGCATGAACGGGGGAGGGTCAGAGAGAGGGAGACACAGAATCTGAAAACAGGATCCAGGCTCTGAGCTGTCAGCACAGAGCCCGACGCGGGGCTCGAACTCACGGACCGTGAGATCATGACCTGAGCCGAAGTCGGCCGCTTAACCGACTGAGCCACCCAGGCGCCCCTGTGGTGGAACCATTTTCAACACCAATCAATGCCCATATCTGCCTGGTGGAATGCTAATAAGATAATGATTACAATGATAATGAAAATTATGATACCCATAATTGCATACCGAATGTGTGTTCCTGGGGCTTCTCCTTGATCACCTACAGAGCACACATCACCTTAGCTAGCAGCACATTCATCATTGGGTCATCTAATTTTTGAAAAGTGTTCTCTCGAGCCAAAAATCTACCTTCATGAGTCTTCCACTCACTGATCCTAGTTTATCCCTCCGTAACAAAACAGAACAAATCCTTTCTGGCTGCCAGATAGGAGAGGAGGTGAGCAGCAGCAGGGTGGACTCTGTCTGGATTTCCTGACTTTCTTGCCGGTGTGCAAGTACCTGGTAAGCCAGACATTCCCAAGTGGTCAATTTACAAGGCAGTTTACCTGCCTTGGGTACTTTAATGAGTAGTAGTGTTGTTGTTTCATCTTAATTAATGGTGATATTCTTTTCCTTCACCAGTAGATCCGTGCATTCTTGTTAAGGAAATTGGGTCCTCGCCCATTGGCTTTGAGTGATCAGTTTTGCTTTTGCAGACTGCCTTCATATGAAAGCCATCGTCATACAATATTCACTTTCCCCTCTAACTTGGGTGTGATGAAGGCCGACAAGAAGTCTGGTAAACCCTCTGAGCTCCTTGAAACCAAGGCCCAGTAAAAACTTGTTTAATTCAGTTCTTTTGTGGTCTCTGGCTTTAGTCTTTGGCCTTTGAGAGCGTTTTCATCCAAGTTCCACTGTGGTCTCTGTGGTCTCCGCTGGTGGCAGCTGGTTCCCGAGGATATTACCTGTGTTTGAATCTAACATGGCTCATAACTTTTATCTAGATCCAGTTGCTTTGGTCTGTTCCACCTGAAGAAACAGAGAAAAATGTGATAATAACAGCTAGTATGTAGTAAGCTCTGTGAGCCAAGAGCTGTTTTAAACCCTTTAGTTATATTATCACATTTAACAGACAATAACATGTCCTGGGAAAATAGCACAGGCCTCATGAGTGCTTCACATTCATTACTTAATTTCATCTTTAATTTCCACGTCCTGCCTTACAGTATTCTATCTTCCTCAGTGATATGATGCATTAAATGCATAGTCCATGGAAAGAGCTTAGAACAATGTCTAGCATAGAGTTAGCACTCATGAAATGTTAGCTGTTGAGGCTTCTGGGTGGTTCAGTCAGTTAAGGATCCAACTTCAGCTCAGGTCATGACCTCACAGTTCATGGGTTTGAGCCCGCGTCAGGCTCTGTGCTGACAGCTCGGAGCCTGGAGTCTGCTTCAGATTCTGTGTCTCCTTCTCTGCCCCTCCCCCACTCGCACTCTGTCTCAAAAATAAAATTTAAAAAAAAACACGAAAAAAGAAATGTTAGCTATTATTATTACCATATTTCTTTCTTTAAAATTTTTTTAACATTTATTTATTTATTTATTTATTTATTTATTTATTTATTTATTTTTGAGAGACCAAGAGAGACAGAGCATGAGCAGGGGAGGGGCAAAGAGAGGGAGACACAGAATCTGAAACAGGCTCCAGACTCTGAGGTGTCAACACAGAGCCCGATGTGGGGCTCGAACCCATGAACATGAGATCATGACCTGAAACAAAGTCAGATGCTCAACCAACTGAGCCACCCAGGCACCCTTGTCATATTTCTTTCTGAAAGCTGAATAGATTCAGTATTGTTGGATCTAGACTCACAGTGGAGCATGCATTTTTCTGGCTTAAATCAACATACCATAGTACAGTAGACAGGTAAGGTCTACTTACAGTACAGTACAGTACAGATAAGGTCCAAGTGGTAACATGCTACAGGACAAGAGACCCATGGTCAGGCATGAGCTCTGCCACTGAATAGATTGAACACACAGCAAGTTCCTGGGCTCCTAAGACCCTCAGTTTCCTCATCCGTACATGAGACGTGTGAACCTAATGATCTCTAAGACCCTTTGCCCTTCTAAGTCCTCCCCACATATGTCTTTGTCAAAATGTGGGGCTTATCTTTCTTACCATGAGGCTTGTGTCTGTATTATCTCCACCCACCCATCACGTTAAAAACCCAAATCACTATAATGGAAAATGATTCGGGAAATGCCTAGCAAGGAAGATGAGGAAAGCACCCTCCAGGACCTCTCCTGTCTGCTCCCCAGCACTGTCGCCGTTATGCAAAGCCAACCATACCCGAGTGACTTAGGGGGGAAAGCACAGCATGAAATACACTACTGGTAGGATTTGTTTTTTGTTTGTTTTCAAATGGGTCTCATAGGATTCTGCTGCATGGAAGGTGGCGTGTCATGGTAAGAAAAGTGTTGACCCAGGAGCCAAGAGCTTTTGAGCTTAACTCCAGCTCCAGCTCTGCCACTGTCTGGTCCTCGGGCAAATGACTTACCTTCCTTGAGCCTTAGTTGTTTTAACTGTCACAAAGGAATTGTTCAAGATCTTCCAATTCTAAAACTCTCTGCTACTAAGTTCTTTATGTGAGAACAATGCTCAGATGAAATCCTATGGACAGAAAAACGTTTTTTTCACTTCTTTCTCTTTTCTTTGCCAAGCGTAATGAGAGTTGGTGTGGAAAAAAAAAGTGCTGTGAAAAGGTTCATTCAGCCTTTTCTTAATAGATCGAGTGGTTGGTATTTCTGCTGGCTTCTGAAATACATTACAAATCACAATCTGGAAAAAGTTCCAAAGCAGCTCCAAGCTTTCCTGCTGAATTTGGATACATCTTTAGGTCTTACTCTGCAGCTCATCCTTAACAACTGACAAAATATTTACTTTGCTCGGTACAGAAAAGGGTAACATTTTCCAAAATATTAAACTAGGTTGGATTCAGAACACAGACAATGAGGCAAAAAGTTGGACCTCTTTTCCAAGCCATGTCGTTGAATCATTTTCCAGAGTGCCATGAGAAACAGGGCCTTAGTGGATGTTTATGCTCCACGGTAATTCTGAAAAAGACAGAAGCCAGCCAGCCCCTGTCTAGCATGCCCACTGGTGTGTAGAACACAGGTTCTCAAAGTGTGGTCCCCGGACCAGGAGCATCACCATTACTAGGGAACTGCTTAAATATACAAACTCTCACAACCTATCCCAGAACGATGGAATCAGAACATCCTGAGAGGTGGCCCGGCAATCTGTGTTGTAATGAGTCCTCCAGTAACGAAGTCCAAGTAAATCTCACACTGGTAAAAGTTTGAGAACCACTGGTGTAGGGCCATGAAGGCTACAGGCACTTCTTACCTTTGAATGGAAAGTGTGAAACAATGGCAAGACTAGTAGCTTTTTCCCATAAATAGTTTTTTTTCTAACATAAATAAGTTGGTATGTAAGTTTGAAACTTGAGCATATTGTTTTTCGAAATGCTGTCCCCCTCCATCCCCCAGCTTCCTCTACCCTGCCCCCTAATCCCGCCCTTACCTACGTGCTCATGGCAATGGTGTCTGAGTTATTTGGCCATTGTTTAGGACAGTAAAAATGCCCTGCAATTTGTTTTAACATACTTGCACATAGCTGGTGGTTCTGATCAGAACTAGTTGTACTTTAAAAAATTTTTCACTTGAGATCTCTCCTAGGGGAAAATAAAGAGACAAAAATGAATGCCTATAATTTATAATTTTGTTATGTTAATTAGTCTTATCATTAACAAAATAACTATTTTTATAAATAAATTGTGATTTTTTAATTTTTTTAAGTGTATTTTTTTTGAAAGAGAGAGAAGCAGAGAGAGGGGGAAAGAGAGAATCACACTCAGGTTCCACAATCAGCACAGAGCCTGAAACAGGGTTTGATCCCATGATCTGGGATCATGACCTGAGCCAAAATTAAGAGTCGGACATTTAACCAACTGAGCCACCCAGCTGCCCCAATAAACTGTGATTTTTTTAAATACAGGAAATTACTCTAGTTGCCAGCTTTAATTAAGAAATAGACTACCATTTAAATGACTATATTGTGTCTATCCAAAATTGCAAATAATTTCTGAGAGGAATGAAGATAATCCTCACAAACACCTCCTCATGCCACTCCAAAATGTCTCACACCTGCCCACTCATGTGTGTGACCTGCCCAACAACTGCAGGCATCTGAGCTGTGACCTTTGTCCTGCAGTCTCAAGCTTGGCCACGTCATTCAGCCCCAGCATCCCCCATCTGTTGATTTGGAAGCCTCACAAACCTGTAACTACAGTGATTTCACTCCCAGGTTCCAGCCAGTATTCCAGCTACTTCTATATCTTTCCAGCACCTTAGAGACCTGACAAGAGATCACACATGCAAACCAGAACCCGTCAACATGTACCCTAACCTGATTCTCTCTGACATTCCTTTTCTGATAATGAATGTCCCCCTCTCTGCCCTCTACCATCTGCCATAATTTGGGGGCAGGAGAGCAGATATAGTAGAAATCACACCCGTTTTGGAACTCTATAGATGTGGATTCAAATCCAGGCTCTTCCACCTACTGGCCACACGCCATGAGGTGACTCCTCAGATGTTCAGCGGCTTCAGGTGCACACTGGAAGATGGCAAACTGGAGGAAGCAAAGATGAAAAGTATATAAAAACAGGATTGTGTACTACATTGTCCATGCCAGAACACATGGAGAATGAAAGGAGCCATTGTTAATAATTATCTCATGATCAAAGAAAACAAAAGAAAAGAAAAAAAAAGAAAAGAAGGCATAAACAGATTGTGGCAAGAAAAGGACATTTGTTTATCCTATATATCTAGTGTTCTGAGTAACAGGTAGTATGTCCTCAATAAATACTAGTTCCCTTCGCCTTTCTTCTTGCCATTCCAATGTTTGCCTTCAGTGTTTTCTGAATCTACCTTTTGTTTTCATTCCTCCTGTCCCCAAAGCTGTCCTCAATCCCTGTCACTTGGAGGATAGTAATGTTCTCTCGGTTGAGCTCCTCGCCTTCCATTTCTCCCCTCTAATATATCCTGTGGGCTCATGTCAGTTAATCTTCCGAAACTACATCTCTTAAACCATTCTCTGCCTCAAGACCCTTTAATGACTTCCCATTGCCCACTTAATAAAGTTCGAACTCTCTAGCTTGGCATTTAAAGTCTTCTTTTTGGGGTTCAATCTATTTTTCCAGACTTAATTCCAAGCGTTGCCCTTTATCTATAGCAAGTTCTTAACAAACTCCACGATTTCTTCACTGCCATGTCTTCCCTTGTGCCTTTGCTTATACGCTCTCGCTCAACTGTTGCATCCTTCTTTTCTGTCTCCACTGTTGAAATCCACTTTTCTTTCATGCTGACATGTGACATCTTCCACAAAGCCCTCCCCAATCTTCCCGGGGGAGAAGCTCTCCCTTTGCCCCTTGAATCTACTAACAATGTTGCTTGCATATCCTACAGCACAGGATGTTCTCTGTTGTGTATTATAATCAGGTTTATGTTTCACACATCCCGCAAGGAGGACATACACCTGCTTTATGCTTCTGCCTCAGATACTTTGCACATAAGAGGAGCTCAGTAAGTGTTTATTGAATGAATAAATGACTGAATGAAAGTCACTCTTGCCCTGCCAATAACTAAATACTGTCATGGCTTCCTCAATCAGCCATAAGTTCCCAAACATATATGGCAATGATTCTCATCAATTTTGCTTCTTTGCAGAAGTAGATTAAACCATCAAGTCAGTGATAGTAAATTTCTAAAACTATACATAACTTTCCCCTGAATCTTCACATTGATGCGATTAGCCTGATTTGCCCAAAAGGACAAGATAATTTAACAATTTTTTTTTTTAAAAATTGTTGGTCAAAGAAGCAAATTTGACACATGCCTACAGTGAAAATCAGACATCCAGAAAATACTTACAGTCCACTGTCTTGACTGCCTCTCTCCAAACTCCAAAATGTGTGCAACAAATTTGTCTTGCTTTTTCCTTGCTTCTGTCCCTATTTGAGTTGCAATTTGTGTGTATTCTAGGGTAATGTGGCTCTCCTGTCTCTTTTGGTATATTTGTGTGTGTCACTGTTTTATAGTCAATGAGACATACAGATTCTTTTAAGAGAACATCTGTGGTTAAAGTGCTCAGAATGTTTTTAAGAGAAAGCTCCTTGTTTGCAAAGAGATCGTTTGGAATGGTGGTAACAGAGGAACTCAGTCATAATTTTCTGACTTCTGTTTTGGTATTTATGCACTTGTTTGACTTACAAATGTGCTCTGGGACAGTGAAAAAAGTCACACCTGTGCAATCTTGCCTTAAAATGACAGTTCTCAAGCTCGTTCTCTGTAACTTTTTAATTCAAGAGATCATTTCCTTTACATTAAATAATTGCTCAAATAATTCTGCCAACTGCTGTGAATATTTTTACCTAAGACTTTTATCTCAGTGTGAGTTTTCAAAAATGAAAATATACACCGTTAACTTTCATTGAATTTGAAACACTTAGGCCTCAGAATTTGCATATGAAAATTATGTAGAAACTACTTAACTTAGGTGACCATTAAAAAATTAATGGAATTACAGAAGGGCAGTTATTTCACAAGTTCTCAAGGAACTTGGGATGTCAGGGCAAGCCACCAGGCATCCTATTTCCATAAATAACCTAGCCTAAAGAAAGATAATTAACTGTCTGAATTTCTGTCACTGAGTTACAACTCTTGAGCAAAGATAATAGAGTTCTCAGCAGTAGGGAGGTTGTTTCAGAAGGCAAGAATCTTACCTATAGCCAGTTGGTCAGCCTGTCAATAAATGCTTACTCACTGCCTGCTGTATGCTAGGCACTGAGCTAAGTGGGGCTGGGTACAGTGATGACCGCTGCAGGTGCTGTGTGTGTGGGAGGCACATTACTCCATGTCTAGTGCATTGGTGGGGGTGGGGGTGGGGGGAGCAAATGTCGTGGATGCCGGACTGAGAGAGTATATGGAGAGGCAGAAGCATCACACAGCCATAGGCCACCAGGAAGGAGGGAACAGCTGAGGAGCAGCAAAGAGAAGCTAAGCAGCCCCTGTGGGGACCTGAACCTCCTTTACTTACATGGACTCAGGGGACTGAGGGAAGCTTAAAACCAATAAAGAAATGATTGTCACCAAAGTGATGGGTGTGGTCTGGAGAACAGGGAAACCAAGGTAACCTTCCTCTGCCTCTTCATGTAGGTGTGGAGCTAGCTAGCTTTTGAAAATGTGTTCTTTCCACTTTCAAGATGTCAATTGTAAAACGCCAACTCACTTTAAATTTCGGAGTTCAATCCTTATTCCTGGGAAAAGGCAAAAGTTACTTTTGTGGCCACATGAGACATTGCTTTGAAGTGTGCCTGGCCAAGATGTGCTTGGCAGTGTTGGGTCTCACCAGCACCATGGTAGAAACCCAGATTGGGGGCCAATAGGAAGAACTGTGATGTTCCCAGCCAGAAGAAGCAGAGTATGGCCCTCGGTGGGTCCTGTGCCTCCAGCAGAGGGAAGGCTTGGCTCCAGGAGTGCCTTTGGACCTGGTGATAAGGCGCTATGAAGAGAGCAGCTCTGTTTCCTGCAATTTGAACAAGCATATAAAACTTTTTGTGCTTACATTTGAAGACCTTTGCCTGCAAAAAGGAATTAGTCTGAAGAGACTCAAGTTATAACTGTGGTGCTGACATCAGCTCATTGTGTAACTGAGTTCCCCTAGCTTCGCCTCCTGGCTTCTCCTTCTGTGAAAGCAGTATTCTACAGCTAATATTGCCCAAGTCAGGAGTCCCAGCAAAGCCTTCACACAACCCCGTTGTCAATTCTCTTCCATTGTCTCTGGAGCTCTCTCACAAACCAATAAATGTAGCTTGCTCAGAATTGGGGGGAAAAGAGACATTTTATCATGTAATATTCATTTTCACATTGCAATGTAATGCTTTAAAATCCACCAGAACATATAGATGATCATTAAAACTACAACTCCTGCATTACAGGGAGATTGTAGCATGTTATTGATGATGTGTCTCAAATGAGTTTCGCCAGCGTGACATTGCCAACTTACCATTCTTATTTCAGCAGATAACACTGTCTCCACAAACCACCCTCCACAAAAAATGATCAGGCCAATGCCATTTAATTGTTTTTTTTTTCTTGATTCTCTTATAATAATTTTATTATTCGGACGCTTCTGGTATTTGGACTTTCAGAAACATGATCTTTGACCACAGCCAAGAAAGTATTTTGCTGGTTTATATGGCACTATTTCATGTGCAATCTGCTTCATTCAGAGGTAGGAGATGACATTACATCAGACTCCACATGACACTTCATGATCTTAGTGTCTCTTTTACTTAAAGGTAATTAAAAATGTGGTTCCAAGTTCACATTAACTTCTCTTGACTTACTATTGACTGGCGTTGCCATCTCATCACCTTCCTTCCTTTCTTTCAGATTAGGAGCTTGGCTTCTAGAAGTCTAAAATGTCAACCTCATTATGTCACTTCCAAGTTTAAAATCCTTTAATGGAGTCCTAATGTCCATTGCAGTTTCCCAGTGGATAGTATTGATATTCCTAGTGGGGGACAAAATGATTTTATGAGCATACTGGCGAATGTTCTTACTACTTATATATTTATTTTACTATTTATTAAGAAAAATATATATGTTGAAAGATAAACTGAATCATATTAAAATATTAAGAGTTTCTGTGAGCAAACGTCAACTTGAACTGGGCAACGCCAAACCAGAAGTGGTTAGGAGCGTTCTACAAACAGGAACTAAGGGCAGTACTTTAGCAGAGAAGACACAGAAGCAAATCAAGGAGATTATTTGATTGGCTATAGCTCAAGGAGTTGCTTTATTTGGGAAAGTCTCTTTAGTTGTCTATGATTGCTTGTCTTCAGGTTTCAATTTCTTAATCTTGAAGCATTTATAGACTTGAGTTTTGGTTTGCTTCTATAAGCTGATAAGGCATTAGAACCGACTCAATCTAATGGCCTCCTTGTTTAATTAATTTAATGTATATTAAAGTAAAACTATAATATACAACATTCCATCTTAATTATTATATGTTAGGAATATATTACAGATTAATAAGAATAGTATACTATCATGTTATTATATTTTAGTAATAGTATATATATATCAAACCATTGATGTTACTACTTTGGATGAAAAGTAAAGTAAGTGAGTCAATATGGAATCCATTTTAAAAATACTGAGGAAATAATAGTCCAGGTCGCTCTTGGATGTGGCAAAGCTCATAAAGATTGTAGGAACTGGCTAAAATTTGAAGAATGTTGGCCGACTGGACACAGTTTGACTCTTCAACACGTCTCTGGCTTTATGTCTTAACATCCTTTATTTCAGCCACTCAGAACTATTTGTTGCTTCTTGAATATGGAGTTAACTGTCAGACCTCCCATTATTGAGTTCTAATGTTGCATGACTTTGGGAAAGTCACTTAAACTCTTTGGGCCTTAGTTTCCTCATCTGAAAAAGGAATATAAATAAGTGGCCTGCCCCTGATAAAGGTTTTTGAAAAAGGAACTGGAAATGCTAGTACTTTGTAAACTGCGATAAGTTGTACAAATAGAAGGGATTATATTATCTTTATTTCTCTCCCAGTGCATTGCAAGTGCTCATTAAATATGTGTTAGGGGATAAATGAGTGAATTCCACTGATGTTCAAGTTTGAAGTGACCTTTATTTAATTAATCAAGCATTCATAGGATGGCAGTGCTTCCTGCAGAAATAATGGAGAAAGCATTTTCACCTTCAAGGAGTCAATCTAAAGAGACTAACACCTAAAAAGGTGACTACAATATAGGTGTTATGTGAATGTTTTTATAATGGAGATATGAGGAGCATGAATTCAACTAGGCAAGCTTCTCCAGGAGATGTGATGCTGAGCTGAGTCTTAATAGGATGGGGAGTAGCTATCTGGGTAGATTAAGTGAGGAGGGACCTCTTGCGGAGGGAGCTTGGGCATAACCGTGGACCAGTGCTGCCTGATGGAAACATCACGTAAACCACAAATGTGAACCATATTAAACAAAAGTTCAAAGCAGCAGGTGAAATCTACTGTAATAGTATACTTTATTTAATTCAACAAATCCTATTATCATTTAAAAGGTAACCAGTATTTATGGGGCACCTGGGTGCCTCAGTCGATTAAGCGTCCAACTGTTGATTTTGGCTCAGATCATGGGCTCACAGTTCATGAGTTCAAGCCCTGCACTGGACTCTGAGCTGAGCAGAGCCTGGTTGGGATTTTCTCTCTTCCTCTCTCTCTGCCCCTAACCTCCCCCCTCTCAAAATCAATAAACTTAAAAAAAATTCACTCATAATTTTAAAAAATAATACAAGTTAACCAATATTTTTAAATTATTAGTGAGATATTTGTGCTAAGTCTTTGAAATTTGGTGTTTATTTACACCCGTAGCATGGGTTAATTTGAACTAATCGTATTCTAAACAGTAGCCATCTGTGTCTGGTGGCTAGTGTATTTGACAGTACAGGCACAAATGACAGAGGAAAAGTCCAGAACACTAAATAAACTGAGTTCTTTGATATGCCTGTAGCATAGGCTGTATGTGAATGACTGGTGGGAGATTAAAGAGATGTAGTCAGACACTAGACCACGAAGGCCTTAGATGCCAAGTTAGGGGAGTCTCAGTTTAATCATGAAGGCATTCAGGAGCCTTTGACGCCTTTGAGAGATTTTATGTAGATCAAATTTGAGGTCTTGAAAGATTATGCTGACAACTGTATAAAGGATTGATTGGGGAGTCTCAGTGCAAAGAACATTGGCGATGTTTCTCAATCTGTTGTGGTTCTCTGCGATTAATGAAACTTTCATATAAACTCAATTAGTGAACAGCTGTTGTCAATTTTTAGCGTTTTATCAGTTTGTATCATTCAGGGAGCCTTTATGAAAATTTTAAAGGTACGGTGGGAGAGGAACAAAGAATATCAGTTTGCAACGGAGAAAATGTTGGGTATGGACACCATTCGGCTTAGGTTGAGCAGCTCCTGGTGAGGAGCTTTTTGGTCAAATAGACCTTGTCCTCCACCAACCCACTTTGTACAGGCATCATTCCATTGTAAAATGCGTGTGTATAGGCCACCTGTCCTTCATGGCAAGGTGCACGCATACCCTGAAATTCTAGATGATATAGCTTTCCTTTGAGGTAAAAGTGCTTTTCCTAGGCATCTTGTCTAAAAAGACAAAAGTCTTAGGTCAGTTTATTATTTTACCACTATAACCTGCTTATAATTGAGTGTTTTACTTTGCTTTTCCCTTTGTGGCAGGAAACAAGCCACCTAGATATATTTTTTTCTCAAGATTGTCATTTTATGGGGTCCTTTCTTCTTCTTCCCATCTGCTCTTCCGCCATTTTTCTCCACAGCTCCCTTTTGGTTCCATTGGTTTCTACTCAAAATGACAGCATATTGATAAATTTTTATGTATTCAGGATAGAGCAAATGAACATAGAAATGTAAAATGGTGTTCTTTCAAAGTAATATGCTGTTCATGCTACCTCTTTCTTATGCTCTGGGAGCTCCCATCCTATGCTAATCCCCCTGTTAGTAACTTCAGTGTATATGGAGAGGCCGATGAGATTGGAGGCCATGAGCAGAGGGAGGTGTTGATTGATGGAGCCTCACATCTGGCCCGACTCCAGGCACCATCCCACCCACTTGTCCCCGAAGCCCAACAAGTGGTTGAAGCATGAAGTGATTTGATGATGATCATCCCCTCAGGGCATGGACGTTAGGGGTGGCTCTGCCTGGCACTGCAGCCATTTCTTAAATCTTACGTTTGAAAACTAAATTTTAAAATCTACAGTTTCTTTTTTTTATTTTTTTAATGTTTATTTATTTTTGAGAGGGAAAGAGCGTGAGCAGCGGAGGGACAGAGAGAGAGGGAGACACAGAATTTGAAGCAGGTCCAAGCTCCAAGCTGTCAGCACAAAGCCTGATGTGGGGCTCGAACCCACGAACTGTGAGACCATGACCTGAGCTGAAGTCGGATGCTCAACCGACTGAGCCACCTAGGCACCCCTAAAATCTACAGTTTCTTACATTTTAAAACCATGTACTCAGATTACATGACATTGGTTAATTCGTTTTGCTCTGATTTTACTTTAGGAAATTCAGGAATGAGTGGTGGTTTGATGAGATAATAACGACGAAGGGGAAATGAATCTTGTTCATGTAGTTGAGGAACCACCAAGATGTGAATAACTGCTGTTTTTTCTCTACCATGTCCATAGTTTACCAACTTAGTAAAATCATTAGGAAAGGCTTTGTTTTTTTACTTAAAAAAAGTATATCTGTTTATTTGTTTATTATTTTTCTTCAAATTTTAATTTCAATTCTAGTTTTAAAAAAGTATCTGCATTTTGAGTGAGGTACTTCTGGGAGGCTAAATCCAGTGCCTGTCTGGCATCTGTCCATGGTACTTGAGCGCCAGTGAGGATGTTCTGTAAACTACCAAATCCCCCCCCAAAACACACCTCTGCCCAGCCTTGTGGGAGTGGGGCCAGCGAGTGGGGAGGGAGTGTGGACCACACCACTGACAGGAGAGGAAGACCTGGACTTTAACAGTTTTTCCCACTGTGCAAGTAAAACACCAGGCAATTTGCCTTTTCAAAGGTAAAAGATTTCCTTTCATGATCTCTACACACAATGTGCTCACTCATAAAAGAAGAAAAAGTAATTATGCTCTGGAAAACTGCATGAGGTCAATTCCTGTTTCTTTTGTCAATTTTCCTCTTTCAAAAGTCGATTAAAGTGATTAATAGTAAGAAGATGAGTTATCCCCATGGCAGTTTCCCAAAGAAAAGAGAAAATCCTTGCCATTACCCCACCTGGTTGGGACCATCACATGCCTTTCAGGAGTTTTGTCTCAAAAGAGAAGAAGATTTTGATGGGGCACTGACTAGGTTTTGTCTTTACATGGAAAAAAAAATTCTGGGGAAATAAAGTAGGAAGAAAAAAAAAATCTATCCAGCCTGTGTCACTTTGCTGGGTCCTCCTTTTCCTTAACCTAGATTTCCAAATGTTCTTTGGGCGATGGGGTGAGTGAGGATTCCACAGACAGGCCCTGATTAGGATCCTTTTATCAGGGAAGAAGGGATACAAATTAGATTTAAGAACGTAATCTAACAGCATCGATAACAGGGTGGAACAGAAATACTTAGCCTTTCATTTAGAAAGTGGCCTTTCACAATTGGTGGTAAATATTCTATGATGTGTAACATGAGGAAAAACCAACTCGGAGATGAGGATGAGATGAACTTAAACCAGATTGGCTGAGAATGTGGCAAAGGGATTATTCCATGCTGAGCTCAAATGCACTTCCCTTCCTGGAAAGAAGAAAAACAACTAATAAGTACTCCATAGCCCTGTATGCATGCGTTTATTCATCCATCAGTCATTAATTGAGGGCCTACTAAATGTTAGGTAGATGGTGTCAGGGGGTTAAGAATAAATGATCTATACATAAAAGAAGGGAAGCAAAAAATATATAAAACAGGGAGGGAGACAAGCCATAAGAGACTCTTAAATACAGAGAACAAACTGAGGGTTGCTGGAGGAGTTTTGGGTGGGGGGGGATGGGCTAAATGGATGATGGATATTAAAGAGGGCACTTGGGATGAGCACTGGGTGTTTAATGCGCAAGTGATGAAATCACTAAATTCTATTCCTGAAATCATTATTACACTATATGTTAATTAACTTGGGTATAAATTTTCAAAAATAATAACTAAACAAAAAATAATAATCTATGATGCTGACTCAGGAGAGCTCAAATTCTCGTGGCAGAAGTGGGATCAGGAATGGTTACATCCAAAGTGAAAGGGTAGGATATGTGCAAGGTGCCACAGAACCCCAGAAGCCAGGCTTTTCCTCGAGTGGAATGCTATGAGGACTTTATTCCATGGGAGGCTTTTCTTTTTAACAGAATTTAGTATTTTTTTTCATTATTGCATGTGTTACATGTGATGCTTTTGCACGAGGTTTTGCAAGTGGCTCTATTTTATAAAATAATGGCAGGGAAAACATGTGGGAAACGTACATCATCGACAGTATTTTTCTGATTTGAAGCTAAACCTGTGTGTGAGAAAAGAAATGTATCAAATCAGCCCCTGGAATGGAGAATGGTGGCCTTTTTCTGCTAAATACCTTGCCCAGGCTCTGCATATTACTCCCTGCCCCCAACACATTTTCATTTTCTTGCAACCAGTAGCCCAAAAGGAAGTGTGACGTTTTCCCTGATGAGGATATTTTGGTTTATTTGATCCTGGGAAGCCTCTGTGGGCTTTAAGGGTTGTGCCAGCTCTCAGGAGTAAAGCGCGTGTGGCTGGTGCCCCTCCTGGTGACCTTCGCGGCCATCTGGGCCGGGGCCTGCTTCTGCCCGCTAGCCCAGCAGGGCAGGGCCTCTGCCGTGAGTTTGCAGATGCTTTGCTCGGACCCCGCTTCCGTGACTCACGCCATCTGTTGGTAATTTGTCGTTATTCTGGAGTAAGGGTTTTTCAAAGGCCTCAATCTCTGGAGTCCCTCCGTGAGATGCACTGTCTGACCCCAGTTTTCTGACACCAGCCTCCCATCTGGGCCAGGCCCCAGCACTGAGTCAAGCTGCCATGAATGTAATGATAATGTTCTTTGCACATTAGAGAGCTTCACACCAAGTTCCTGCCCCCTCTTGAGCGAGTTACGCTCTTTGTGGGACTTGTTTGAAGTTCAGCCAAGCTGGCAGCCATGGGGTTCCATTTTTACAAGCTCTAGCAGCAGTAGGCTGTCCTTTGTGTCACCATGCCATCTGCTTAGCTTTTTCCCTCTTCCAACTGTAAGCAAAATGAGCTACCTAAACCAAAAATGCACGCCCCCCATGAAAACACATTTGCATCAAGTCAACCTAAATGATACTGTTTTGCCTGTTCTAAACCACATTCCCTTCTCATACCTCCTTAAGAAATCTTATTTTCTCCAAAAATGTAGACAATAATAATGAATATATATTAACTTTTTTCTACATACCAGGCACTGTGCTATATGTTTTATGCTCTCATGATTTCATGTTATCCTCACAAAAACCCAATGCAGGAGGCACTGTTCCTATTGTATATAAGGAAATTGAAACTCAGAGGAGTAAAATGACTTACCCATGACCATGCCACTGGTGAAACCAAAGTCTCAAGTCCACTGCCTGATTCCTGAGTGCAAGAGTTTAGCTTTTTGTGTGTCCTTCTCCCATCTTGATATTAATTGCCCAATGCTTTGAGTTTCAGTGCCTTTGACTAATTAATTCCTCATGTCTCAAAAATAGCATCACACATCTATTGGTAATTCCCAGTCATTAGTCCACCCCCAAAAAAATATTTATTGAGAACCTATTTTGTGCCATGCACCACGTGGAGACCTGAGTAGCCAGTTAGGAAGAAGTCTTATTTCATGGAGCTTATAGCATTATTTATTTCACAAACTTCTATAAGCAATAGTGTACTGTCACTGTGTTAGAGACTGGGGCTATGAAGTCAAAAACAGCACCATCCCTTAACTGTGTTATATTCGTGGTTAATCTTTCTAGTATGTCAGCACTCTCAGGAGTCACAGTTCCCGGATTAGGAATCAGAAGAGCTGGAGGCCAGCACCAGTATTCATTGTGTATGTTCTGGCCAAATCTTTGAACTTATCATTCATTTGGTTTCTTCATCTATTGAACATGTGAGGTTACCTCCAGCTCTGGGAAAATCATTTCTACTCTAACTGAACTAAACTTTGGAGAACGTTAGGGTTTAGAACTGTGGGGAAAGAGAAAAGCAGTAAGTCTCAATTCATAAGAAAAGCAGGAAAAACTTCAAGAATTATATTAAGCAGAAAACTTTTGGCTTCAAATAACAGAAAACAGCACCAGTGACTTAAAAAATTAGGAACTTATTTTCTCACATAAAAAGCAGTCAGAGGATAAGTGTTTCTGATGTTATTTCAGTTGTTCAACAATGGACCTAGTTTCTTTCTAGGTTTCCAATCTGTCACCCTTAGTATGGTGGCCTTTTATCCTCAAAGTTATCGCCTTGTGATTACAAGATGGCTCCCTTTGTTTGCAGAATTATTTTCTTGTAATGATATCCAAAGCAAAAAGAAGCCATAAGAGAAAAAGCCTTTCTCCTTACTGTGGCATCTTTGTTGTTGTTTCTGTTGTGTGTTTTTTGCTTTTTGTTTCTCACTCTGGAAAAGGAGCCAGTCTCCAGCTGAATTTTCCTTTTTATCTCACTGGCTAGAACATTGGTAATATGTCAAGCCCTAAACCAATTGTAATCAATCCTTTGGATTTGAAAAGGGGGCTTCTGCTTTTTCTGAAGTCGTGGGATCCCCACTAGCTACAATATCTGGGTTGATTTATGAGGAAGAAAGTGATTTATAAGGGAAAAAAGGGTGTCTGTCATAGAGAGTTGGGCAGAAGCAGACACCATAGCAGTGGTCATTTAGCCCTAGAAAAGCCAGGAACATTTGAAGAAACTGCAACAACTGGGAATACTCAAGAGGTTAATGCTAAGAAGACAGATACTAAAGAAAAGCTTTTCTGTCCAAAAAGATCTTGTTACCAGAGGATATGGTCCATAGAAAACAAAGGTAGGGGACGAAATTGCTACTGAGAGATAGGAACTCCTCATGACCGGCTTGTATTTGGAATGGAGAAGGACCAGCTACAACTTCTCTTGCATCTTAAATTTGGACACTGTTGAAGTAATTAACAAGGCAGACTGAGATTCACTGGAGCAGCCTGAAAGACCCTCAGCCTTCTCAAAGTCTTTATCGAACCGGGCACCAGGATACAAAAAAGAACAAAATACAGCCCACTCGCAAGCACAAGAAATTTGTATTTTTATACATTTTAAATTTAAATTGTAGAACAATGAATGCTTTGCTAGAGGTATGCACAGAATACAGATGGACCACTGAGAAGGGATTGGCCAATTCTTTGAATGGGACAAATGAGGATTTGGGGAGGTAGACTGGAAATCACATTTAAGCTGTACTCTGAAAGGGGAAAAAAAATAGGCATTCAGAGTTGAAACATAGGAGAAGGGCAGTCTCGTCCAAGGGAATCTTATAACAGAAGTTAAAGTCCTCTGAATGTTTTTTAGCGGATATTTAATAGTAACACTTTCAGGACCCAAAGAACCAACGACACTTACATCCACTACTTGGAAAACCTGTGCTCTTTTTCTTTGTTGAGATACACTGCAGCTGTAGCTTCAGAATGTTGAGGTGGTGGATGTTTGTCTGTGTCTGCTTGCTGATGGGCTGAGAAGCCTCCATGGCTGGTACAGTGGGCAAGGAGTCCCAAATGAATGGAGGAGATATCATGTGTTCAATTCCCCACCTCTGTCACCACAAGATCTTGTTTCCCTCACATCTTCACACTTCCACGTCCATATTTATGAGCCCATCTTACCCAGTAAACTTCACCTCCTTAACAGTGGGGTGTGTGTCATTACATCTTTGCTTTCCCTGTGCTTTTGCACAAGACTGGACACACTATCAATGTTCAAAACATGGACGTGGAACAAATGGATGATTGAATAATGAAGTGAGAAGTTGACCAAGGGTGACCTTTATGTTGGCCACGTGGGCAATTGGAACTTATCAAGTAGTCTCCTGGCTTCACTCTATTAACCATATCTGGCTCAGGATGTTTTACCTGAGTAGAAGTTGTAAAATGTGTCAGTAGATGGGAGAGTAAAAGCAGATCTCCCTATAATTAGATAAGTGTAACACAGGAGGGTCTGGATAGAACCAGACTACCACCTAAGCCCACTTAAAATGGGCGAAGAGATGAAATGAGCAAGGAGCAAACATTTATTCAAACTGGTCATGAAAAGAATCATGATATAGGGGGTTAAATTATAGACTCCAGCCAGCCCTCATGGATTTGAATCCCAGCTTCATTGCTTCCTGGTTGTATGACTTTGGGCAAATCACTTAATCCCTCTATGCCTCAGTTTTATCATCTACAAAATAGGAATGAAAATAGTAACTACCTCAGAGGGTCGTTGTGAGGAGTAAATGAATATATGTGTGTTGTTTCATTGTTGTTTCATATCACCATGTGCCTGGCAAATAGTGGACACTATACAAGTGTTAACTACTTGAGCTTCAAAGCAACCCTAGGAAATAAAAACTACTTTACAGCTTAGAGAAATTAAATGAGGATCTGGATCTTCTAGATCAAGTAAGTAGCAAGTGACAGAATCAGATTTAAAATTCAGATCTGACACTTGAACCCCTATTGTAAGAAATTTGAATGACCACAGATTACTCTGTTAGTGGCAATCTGTTGACCTTAACAGGGCTGTCTAGTAGCTGAGGCTTCCATAGGGATTTTTTTCTTTAATGAACCTGATATTTCTACATAAAACACATAAACCACAGACACCTGTTTCTGCCTGGGATCATGAAATTATGGAATCACAAATTTGAGCCATCGGTCAATCATGGCTCCTCACCTCTGGACCAACAGCTGGTAGAAATTTCCTAACATTTAAAATTATCTGGGGCGAAGGAGCATTTTTTAAAATTTCCAATCTACTATAAAACTGAATTTTTATAAAATACAATAAAAAAAATGATTACTAGAAAGAGGAAACAGAAAACAAACAACATTGAAACTCCAAATCTTGTATTACGTTCAATGAGCAAATTGCTGCAGAAGTTTCTACATGATTATTTTCAGTTCCTGTACTTATCTTTCCATGGATCTATACCAACCGCCAGTCACTGGTCCACAGACCACACTCTGGGTATCTGATTGAAAGGACTTTCATGAAGAGTTAGTCACTCCTGAGGCAGAAATTTTACACATTCTTATTTGCTCTTTGCTTATAAGGAAATTACTCCGACTCCTATAGATTTTCCTATTCAAACATTGACCTGATGTTTGCAAGGTGCCCTGAAGAATTTCAGTCCATCGTCAGAGGGCATTAGAAGAATGCTCTAAAGAAAATTAAAAGCAAACAAAAAATCACAGCTTCGGCAGTTTATCTTTTGCTGGGCACAAGATAGATGTTAAAGTCACTTTTAACAAAGGGTTGAGGGAGCTCCTGAAAGACAGGACACACTTCAGAAACACTATTTTAGCACAGAACTAGTCCAAATCCCTAAAGGGAATCCCTGGACCTCATGAATGAGATGGATCCAGTTTTGAGTCATGTGGAGGTTTTTACCCCTTAGCCTATATTCCTGACTCACACCAAACTTTCTTGACAACTTTTCCCTCAAATCCAAACTCAGATTTGGACTGCCACCATCTTCCCACATCTGGGATGAGACATTGAAGGACAGGATGAAAGAAGCCAGGCAAAGAGAGTTTATTCCCAGGCAACCTTGCTGTTACATTTCCTATCAAAGCTCCACTTGATATTTCATTTCCTTTTATTTTTATTTAGCAAATATTTCCACTGTGCTTATTGTGTATTGGGTACTATTTGAACTCGCTTAATCCTCATGATGGCCCTATGAGAGAGGTTCTATTATTCTCCTCATTTTATAGATGAAGAAACTAAGGTACAGAGCATCTAAACAATATCCCAAGGTCACACAGCTGGGTTTTTATCTGTGTCAATATATCTCCTCCTCTGGGGTTAAAAGGAAAGGTAAAGGGAAGGGCTTAGAATGAGCAGGAGTAATAGAAGCCTGAGGAGAACCGAGAAATTGTCAAGATTCCCGGCATGAGAAAACATCCAATCTCAGAAATAACAAAAGGGGATTTGCGTCACAGTAAGGGAAGACAGATTTAAGTGAGTGGTAGGATTGGTACGTAATATGAGAAAAGAGAACCAAAATCACATATACATCATAACAAACTCACATCAAAGGACATAACAAATATATCTGTAACAATAATAATAAAATTCCTGTACTTTTTTGAATGTCTACTATATAGCAGCTTATATGTGTACCTTTGTTTAATCCTTCACAACCCGAAGAGAAAGACAGTATTATCCCCATTTTTCAGATGAAAAAGTTAAAAAGGGTATAATGACTTGCTCAGAGTCTTATAGCTACTAATTGGCAGGGCCAAAATTTCTATCAAGTTCCATCTTGACTCCAAATCACAGGCCATTCTTACCATACAATCAGCTAGTGACCCTGTGCCATTGAGGAACGGGTTAAGAACATCTTAAATCTGTTTGTCAAGTCAATATGTGCCCAAGAAGTGTCAGAATTGTGGCACCTACAGATAAAACTAAACTAGTTATTTGTTGCTTTCAATTGGGAAAACCCAAGAAAGATAAAACTAGCTACCCATTAACTAGATACAGAACACTTCCATTTCATGTAAGTGGTAATGTCATATGCATCTTGCAGGAGGAATATGTGACACAATGGCTGAGAATATGACCTCACTGAAACCCCTGGGGTATCTGTCTCTCTTACACCAGGTTGCGTGTGGTCTGTTGAAGATGAAATGTTACTGATCCTGACTCCTATCTGATGCCCTGGATGGATGACCCACTAGGGTTATTGGGTTCTGCCAACATTATTTCCATCCTAGATCTACATAAAGTTTGTTGCCATATAGAGTTGGTTCCTGAGACCAGACCAGAGGGTGTTTTTATTACTCCACAGGGCTTGTATCAATTCATGCCCTTCCTTTTACAATAAGCTTTGGTCCAGCTTTTTTTTTCAGCTCTTGGTAACAATCAGTTGATTGTGTGGGAATGTTTGCAGTTGCATATGTAGATGTTAAGCCTTAATGAGTGCAGAATTGGAATTCTATCTAGGATATTCACAGTTTATCTAAAGCATTTCAAGAAGATAATAAAAGCCAAATAATTCCAGGATGGGTCATAAAGAGCGATACTCTTGGAATGCGAAGTGAAATTGTGAAAATAACATTGGTTGGAGTTAAAAAAAAAAAAAAGGAAAAGGAAGCCCCATACATTCTTAGAATTGGCAAGTTACTTCCCCATAATTACATACTTGCTTGGAACCCTAGTCTTATCTCTCTTTGAATGACCTCCCAGTTAAAAATAACCAGATAAAGTATCTTGGATTCCAAAATGCCAGGAATCTTTTGACCAGGTGAAGTCTCATCTTTCCAGACACCTGATGTTAAGTTACCTGAGATGAACATGTACATTTTATTTGGTAAGACAGTGGTAACATGGGTGTTGTTAAAGTATTGCTGTAAGAGAGGCACCTGGGTGGCTCAGTCAGTTAAGCATCCAACTTTGGCTCAGGTCATGATCTCATGGTTCATGAGTTCGAGCCTGGCATAGGGCTCTGTGCTGACTGCTCAGAGCCTGGAACCTGCTTCTCTCTCTCTGCCCCTCCCCCACTCATTCTCTCTCTCTCTCTCTCTCTCTCTCTCTCTCTCTCTTTCAAAAATAAATAAACATTAAAACAATTTTTTTTAAAGTATTGCTGTAAGATAGTGGAGGAAGGAAACTTTCTGTAACTTGCTTAAGAGGAGAAATTATTCTAAATTGCCAGCTGGCTATGGTTCAGAAGTGTTGCCCTGGACCACTGCCTTACTGTTTCTGAGGGTGCAGTAAGAAAAGAAATCACCTGTAGTGTGGAGAGAAAGCAGGATTAAATAGATGGAGATTTCATGGAGAGAGTTGAGGTTAAAGGGGGATAAAACAGCAACAAGCACTTATAATGTGTGCTTGCGTCTGTGACTAGATGTCCATTCAATTTGGACCAGAAAGTATACTCCATGCGCACAACAGGCATTATCAAGCTTCCACCGCTGTTGGAATATGCACATGTGACAGTCGTGTCTTAGCTCTCCCGTTCTGCTCTCAACACAGACATAGCTAATCAATCCTAGCACTCCTTTCTGCCGTACCAGGATTTGGCACCAAAATCCTTCTCACCCAAGTGCTCCAGAGATCCTCTCAAACTGTGACAATTGGCACATGAATTAAAACCTGTTTGTCTTCTCTGGCCACCACTGATAATGCAAAGATGAATAAAACAGCACCTGACCTCAAACAGTTCTCAGACTGTTGTGGGAAGCAGACCTAGCAACGGTGGCTTACAATATTGCACAATGAAATAGCAGAATTATACATTCAGTGGTGTGGGAACACAGAAGGAAGAGTAGCTGTCTATTCTTGAAGGAGTACTTCCTGGAGGAAATGAATATGAATGAGATTAGGAGGAGGAGAGAGTTCACTCCTCAGTCAATGTGGGATAGGCACAGGCACGGGAGCTCTAAATAGCATGCCTGTGAGGGTGCTTTCTCAGCCTAGGCTCTGAGTCGGGAAATGGCGAGGATGAAAGGAATGGAGGTGGGAGGCAGGACTCAGGTCAAGAGCTGCCCCTCCTTCATTGCCAGATAAGATCTTAAGGACTTTTTTTTTTTTTTTTGGTAGAAAAATTCCCAGTCTGAGTCATATAAGACCCCTTGGGAGCCATGATATTATTACAATGACTTCATGAATTCAGCACACACTGAGTAGCCCTTGATAACATGGTAAATGTTTCACATGTGTGTGTACTTCTATAATGTCACTGCTAAGAACTCACCACGCACTTGGAGCAGAAGGTTAAGGAAAAAGGCTTTCCCCCTCAACAGTTTAACCTGAAGTGCCACAAACAAAACACTATGGGCTTAAAGGTACCAGATGGAGAATTTATTTAATTGTGAAAATTCCCATGCAAGCTGGGAAAAGGTGGGGAGTTTGGATGAGTTCTGGCATCTGAACATCTACTCAGGGGGCTTTTATAATTCATTGTGTATGTTACATAACCAGGTTACTTCTTTTTTTGAAAACTGTATAAATTTAGTTTGGGTTCACAAGCTCATGGCATGTGTTACCACCATAGCCTTTTCCTGACAACCCAGGGTATTTGAACTTAGGTTCCTTCTCTGAGAGGTCATGATATTTAAATAAATACTCAACAAAGGAAATATGCTCAGCCATTGATCTGACCAATAGTTCAACCTTGGAAGAAGGTCTGGAACACTGTTATCACTAAAGTAGCATCATTAAGGATCAGCAACCATTCTCACTTTTAGTTGGGGGTAGCATCGCTCAAAGCCCAGGGAATAAGCAACACTTCTGGATTTATTCTTCAAAACATTGAACATTAGCCAGTCCTCACCTCATTACCGGAGTTAATATTACAACAATCTCTTATATTTGTACAGGACAGTTGGCAAAACACTTTCTCTCAAGTACATTATCTCCTTTGGTGCTCATAATAACCATTCAGTGTAGATGGAAAGGTACTATTAAACCTATTTTAGTGGTAAGTATTGCCATTATCCTGAATCTGGATTTATTTTTTTAACAAATACCCGAAAACAACAACAACAACAACAACAACAACAAAAACACACAACCAAATACCTATACAAACAGAACGAAACAGAAAATTGAATCATTATCTGCAGTGAGAATTTGGGGACAATCAAGTGTTTTAGCCCTTTCCCATCCCATGCCAGTTAAGTCATAGAGAGATTACACAGGGTTTATGAGAAGCCTGTAATACTTTGCAAGGTGAGTTGACACCCCAACGATGAATCAAGCGAACTTAATAACAAACCGGGTCCCATGGCAACCAGGCGGCATGCAATTTGAGGAATTATCCCAATTTGAAACATTGCTATTAATAGCACATGTTCATAAGTACAAAATGTACCAGAAAGCATGAAGAGTGAAGTCAAATTTGTAAGAAACTGAAGAAAAGGGAAGGAGGTTGAAATGAATAAGGCCAGGAAGGAGAAAGGAAAGAGGTGCTAGTTGCCAGGGAGAGGTGAATTAGGGGACGCGTCATTAGTCCAGTCCACCAAAGGAGAGAAATTGCAGGAATTGTTGTCAGTTCTTTCTCTAGACAACATTTTGATAGATGCAGCAGCAAAGTGTACCGAAATGACATCTATTTATACAAAAGTAGTAAAAAAAACAAACAAACAACAACAACAACAACAAAAACACAGCTTCTATAGAAGATTTTAGGGGTGTAGAGTTTCATGGTGATTTGATTTTTACCAAGGGCTCTGCACTAAATTTACTGCTTCTTTCATTTTATTGATACTATAATGGAATTTGATACACTCTAATTCAGAAACGAAAATGTTTATTCATTTCATATGCCAGTACAAAACCCAATCAAGAATAAATATTGCCCTTCCCAAAGCTACACTCATACAGAATGATAATTGCTTTGAAAAGGAATAAACAAGTTTGAGATGAGGGTGCTATTCTTTGCTATCAGCCAATGAAGCAGTTTTTGAAATGGGGCTCTTTATCCAGATTTTTCTTATAGAATTGTTTGGGTGTTTCTATCCTGCAAGGAAAAACACTGCGGACTTGGTAACTGTCGTTCCCATCTATTGATAAGTTTGCATGAGTGCTTGAAAACATCATCTGTAATCTTTATAAGGGTGTAGCAATGAATAGTTTCAACAGAGATATTTTATGGAGCAGTCTAGCTTAACAGCTAGAAGCATAGGCTTTGAAGAAATATGGGTCTGTGTTCAGGTCACAAAGAACACAGTTTAGGTCCTGGCTTCTGTTTACTAACTGACATGATGTAGTTAAGTTATTGAACCCCTGTAAGCTTCTTCTCATTTATTCTTAGAATTTATTGGGAATTCACATGATCCATTTGAGCCATTCAGCATAGAAATGGTCATGTAGTCAGTGTTCATTTAAAAAATCATTTGTAGGGGCGCCTATGTGCCTCAGTCAGTTAAGCATCCAACTCTCGTTCGGCTCAGGTCATGATCTTACAGTCGTGGAATCGAAGCCCACACTGAGTGTGAAGCCTGCTTAAGAGTCTCTCTCTCCCTCTGTCTCTCTCTGCCCCTCCCCCAGTCTCTCTTTCTCTCTCTCTCAAAATAAATAAACATTTTAAAATAAATAAAAATAAAAAATGATTTGGGGTGCCTGGGTGGCTCAGTCAGCTAAACACCTGACTCTTGGTTTCAGCTCAGGTCATGATCTTGTGGTTTGTGGGTTCGAGCCCTACATTGGGCTCCACGCTGGCAGTGTGGAGCCTCTTTGGGATTCTCTCTCTCCCTCTCTGTCTGTCCCTCTCTCGTTCACTCCATCTCTCTCTCTCTCTCTCTCTCTCAAATAAATAAATAAACTTAAACCAAATAAAAATAAAAAATGATTTGTACATGTTTGTGTGTGACATTCATGAAGCAGTAGCCAACATTTACTGTACAACTTATACACCATGCACTGTTCTACATGTTTTACACATCAAAGTTTGTAATCCTCCCAACAACTACATGAGAGAATGACAGAGTTTCGGCCACAGTGAGAGTTAACCCCACTGTTAGAGGGAATAGTATTCACACAAGACCATCCTCACTTCTGACACCGTTTATAAGTTTGGGGGTTCTCAAAACCCTCCTCTGGTTCAAAAACATGCTGAAAGTGTTCGCAAAACTCACTTAATATTGTCATATCCGTGGTTGTGGGTTTTTTTTTTTAACAAGAAAAGAATACAGATTAAAGTAAATCAAGGGAATAGGCATACAGACCAGCGTCCAGATGGATCCAAATGTAGAGTTTCCCGGTGTCCTCTCCCCATGACCGATGGATGGCACCAATTCCTCTCTGCGAGGATGTGTGACATTGCATATGGAGTATGTTTAACCGGATGTTCACCTGAGCCTTTAGTGTCCAGAGTTTTCACTGAGGCTCAATCACATTCTGCTGAGTGCCATTACCCGGCTGACCTTTAGTCTCCAGGCTTTGTGGAGGCAAAACTGCTACCATGTGGCCCAAGGCCCCCATCATAAAATCACATTGTTAGACTGTCTGGTGGCCAAAGCTCCTAGGCAAACAAGGACACTCCTGTCAAGCAGAATATTCCAGAAGCATAGAGAACAGCTCCTAATAGCTGAGAGCAAAGGCAAGATCTCTCTTTGAGGACGTTAATTCTTTTTTTTAAATATTTTTCATGTTTATTTTTGAGAGGAGAGAGCGACAGTACACGCTCGCACGCAAGCAGGGCAGAGGCAGAGAGAGAGGGAGGACCCACGCTGACAGCAGAGAGCACCATGAGGGGCTCAAACTCACAAACTGTGAAGTCATGATCTGAGTTGTAGTCGGACGTTTAACTGGCTGAACCACCCAGGCGCCCCATCTTTGAGTAGGTTAATTCTCCACTACTGGTATTCCCATTTTATAGATGAAATAACTGAAATGCAGACAGGTTAAGAAACTTGCTTCCGAACTCCTAGGTGGTAAACAAGAGAGCCAGGGTTCAGATCCAGGCTGTCTTCCTCTGGGATCTATAAACATCCTCCTTGCTGTCTACAGATATGTTCGTTGACTATCTTGAAATCAGACTGCTCATCTGTGGTACGACCTGAATTTGAACTAGGGTGGATCTGATTCAAGAGTTCTTGGTCTTTCTATGTTCCTCTGGCATTTCCTTGCAAAACCAGGAGAACCCCTCTCTAAAGAGCTCTTGCTTCTTCCACCCCTGAAATAAGTGAAGTTGATAATAACCCTCACAGAGCTCTCCCTCTCACACATTTAGCCATCTGAGCATCAGTGTCTCTCAAAAGGAAAATGTTCCTTTGTGATCTCCTGTGACTATTAAGAGTCAATGGAGTTTTTATGAGCCTTGAAAATAGTATTATCTATGAAGCTGGTAGTTCTGTATTATTTCTTCACAGAAAAAAAAAAAAGTGCTACCAGGACTTAGCAATATATGCACGTAAGTGTAAAACCAAGGAAAGGTATTGATGGTCATGTATGTGCCTTAAGTGCCTTTATGAAAGCAGTGTGAGAGCCACATGTTTGCACACAGTACATCACAACAGCACGTGTAAGAGCGATGCGTCCTCACTTATTTTGAAGGCACAGTTTTATGTCTTGGGAGGCTGGCTCCAGTACCCTGAAGTTTAAGATGTAACTACAGGCACGGGTTACAGCTTGTTCCTTTATAAACCCTATCTTTGTTGCTTGTCAGGCCTGGACGGCTGTGAGGGGGAAAGTGGCAGGAGACCCGCACCCCCTCCCCCCCCTCATGAAGAACTTTTCTGAGTAACCACTGCAAACAGAGAAGGATCATTGATGAAAACCAAAGGGGTGGGTGGTGCCTCCCACCCACAGATCAGCCATGCTGGTTTCCAGGGCCAGCTCATCACCCAGCCAGGAGTCAAGCTGTGTGAGTTTGATCAACTGAACTTGAATCAAGGCAAACAATAGGCATATCTTTCCAACACTTCCTACAGTCCCCTTCCTCGTTAATCAGAATATCCCAAATAAGGCAAAAGCAACTATATATATATATATATATATATATATATATATTTTTTTTAAGTTCCACAGAGATTCTGAGGCACAGCAAATGTCAAGAGCATAATTGATCTGAAATTATGCCACCACAGAAAAACTTAAATTTGTGGGGCTCCCAGGTGGCTCAGTCAGTTACATGGCCAACTCTTGATCTCGGCTCAGGTCATGATCTCACAGTCGTGAGTTCCAGCACCACATCGGGCTCTGTGCTGCCTGGGATTCTCTGTTTCTGTCTCTCTCTCTCAAAATAAATAAACATTTAAAAAAATAAAATAATAAAAAATAAAACCTGTGCTAGGTTATTAAAAAAGAAAGAAAAACTTAAATTTATGAAATGTGTGGAAAGGACAACCTATCATCTCTATTCATTTTCAGCATCTAGGCCAAGCTCATTCCCTTGAAGGGAAACGAAATGACCAATCCCCACTTATTTATTTTTGGTTTGTAAGAGGGGCTGTTAGTGTTAATTGCAAGTTAAGCACATAATTACATGGTATGCATATTTTTAAAATTAGGGCTCATTTACCACAACATAATTTAATTATCATTTATCTAAAAGTACATTGCAGTTTTTGAAGTGTCTTTGCACTGTGTGTTAACGGCCACAACTGAGGGACATCATAAAGCCACTTCCAGGGATGGAGATGTTCTTGGACCGGTGTTTCCTCTATGGGGACAAATGGTGGGTTTGAAGCTCTTTCCTACATCACGCTGACAGAATCATCAGTTACTAAGTACTTATTGACACCAATGGGATGTGTAGGCTGGGTTTCAGGTTCTTCTCCATCATGAGAAGAAACAAGGGATGGGTTACTAAAGCTCACATGGATGTTGTAGGAGGACACGTGGTGTCCTACCCTTCCAAGTAAGGGAAGACAGAAAACCAGCTGCAGCCTCACAGGCAGGCCTCACAGAGAAGGCAACAGGGGGCATTGTTACAGCCAGGACTGGGCAGAAGCTCCTTTCCTCTGACACTAGTTCTGGAAACCTGACAGCAGCTCTGATAGCCTCCCAAGTTCAATACTCAGCTCTTCTGTGTCTGCTTCTCTACCAGGTTGTACTTCCTTTTCTGTTTTTTTAATATATGTTTTAAGTTTATTTATTCTGAGAGAGAAAGGGCAAGAGAGAGGGAGACGAAGAGAGAGAATCCCAAGCAGGCTCTGTGCTGATGGCACAGAGCCCAACGTAGGGCTCCATCTCACGATCATGAGATCATGACCTGAACCAAAATCAAGAGTTGGGATGCTTAACTGACTGAGACACCCAAGTGCCCAGGACCTTCTCTCCTACTACCAGCTCATGGTTTCTGCTGCTGTGACAGGCTACCTTTCCACTTCATAGCTTCTGTTTACCCAGACTTTCTAGTATGTAATGGCCTCTGCTTCCTGCCTTCTTGTTGTGTCTTTTGCTTCAGCCCGCCCTGCTGTTTGCTGATGCTGTCTGTGTGTCTGCTATTTAAAGTCTCCAAAAAAAAGACTGGGGTCAGCAGTCATGATCCCATGTTATGCAGCTCCATTGGGCATGTATTGCAAGGAGGATCACCATAAGGGCCATAGCCTGCCTACAGAAAGCTGTCTTTGGATCAAGCACTGGTGCCTTATCCAACTGGCTTCAACCAGGAAAGTCAAGTCATGGGATATACAGCATGACAAGCCATGCATAAGAAAGCCCTTAGAGAAAGGAAACTGAGCATGGCAGGCACCGTGGGGCTTCTCCAAGAGCACCGTGGCCTTTCTAGAAAAAGCACCCCATACAGGCACCCCTGCTAGCTGAACCCCAGACCTGGTCCCCTTTCTGCCCCAGCTCCCCGTGTGCCCTGTGCACAGAACCTGGGGTTCAGCCTCTCTTTTCCATAAATGGGATCACCTATGTCTTCTTTCCCCATCAAGGTGGACTCTGGAATAGGAAGCAGCTCTCTATACTCTCACCTGAAATAACCCATGGGTTTTCTGTTTTAAATGTTTTCTTGCAAAATACTGTGGTTTGAGTATGGGCTAACTAGAATGTCAAACATTGGGGAGGTTCTAAATGTCCAAAGCATTCCATGAGTAAGTTTATCTTGAAATGTAAGAATTTTTTGACAGAAAATATGTCCATGTCTTAATCTCCAGAACCTGTGAATATTACCCATTATGGCAAAAGAATGATTATTAACTTCTGTGCTGTGATTGGTTAAGGATCTGGGAGGGAGGGGCTTATCTTGGATCCCCAGTGTCCTTGTCTGGGGAAGGCAGCAGGAGACCAGGCAGACAAGCAGAGCAGACAGAGCTCAGAGTGCGACCACAGAGGTGGAGATTGGAGTGAGGCAGCCCCAAGCCAAGGCATGCGGCAGCTTCCAGACACTGCAAGAGGCAGGGAAGGATGCTGTCCTGGAGCCTCTGGAGGGACTGCCTCCCTGCCTGCCTTACTTCCCGATTTCTAGCCTCCAGGACTGTGAAAGAATAAATTCTTCTTGCTTTAAACTACCCAATTTATGGTAATCTTTATAGAAGCCCTAGGAAATTAATACATACATTACCATAAATGTTCCATGGAAGTCTCCAAAATTCTTATCTTGAGAATCAGCCTATCTGATGTTTTTTTGTGGGTTTTTTTTGTTTGTTTTTTTGTTTGTTTGTTTGGCACACTAGAGTGGATTTCGGCCTGAGGCCGGTTCAGGATTGCCCTGTGGCAAGCTCTCCCGAGGAGGCCACACTGCAGGCTCCATGGGAGTGAAACTGTACTGCACATTACGATGCTTCCTACTATTTGCTAAATGGATGAATGAGTTCTCTGGCTTCCTCCTGATCGTTTTTTGTCTGGTTCTATGCACCCAAATGACCCCTCTGGCCCCAGATCACACTGCACTTTAAAGCTGCAGCTTTTCTGCTCTCCCCCCCCCCCACCCCCCCGCCCTCCATCCTGGCCCCATCCCCGGCCTTTTACAGCTCTTTCCACTGTTCTTCCTTCCACCACCTACATACACACTCCGGATGAGAAAGGCAGTCAGCCCTCCCTTTTGTTCCCTTTACACTAAGCAAACTGTTGTTTCTGAAATAAACCCCATCACAGCTTCTTTCCATTTTTATTCTCCATTTCTGCATCTCTAAAACTTAATCAAACTGCTTCCTGACAGAACTTTCTTCTCCTCTTTGGAACTCTCCTGCCACCTTATCCCTTTCCTGTATCATTTATTTCTCTCTTGAAAACCAGCTTTTTATGTGAATACCATCCCTTCTGCCAGACTTAAGAGTGTCCTACCATCAAGTTCATCGTTCTCTAAATGCGCACTACGGCACAGCTGACAGTGTGGGAACCCAACAAATACCAGATCACTGAATAGGTAGAAAATGAGGGTAAATGGCGAGTTTCAACAAGAGTAGAGAAATTTTGTGATAAAATCCTTAATGTGCTAGGAAGCTAATAAGGTAAATAAAATTGTTTTGAAACAACATTGAAGGCCCAGTAGAAATGGTAGTAGGCTGGTCTGAATTTGTCTGGGAAAGGTCAGAATGTTTAGATGCATCTACACTTGCTTTCTTAGTTTTTATTTTTTTCTATTGCTCTGTTAACAAATTGCCAGAAACTTAGGAGCTTAAAACAACATACAATTATCATCTCACGGTTTCTATAGGTCAGGAGTCCAAACATGGCTTAGCTGGGTCTTTTGCTATAGGGCCTCTTACAGGATGCAGTGAATATGTCAGCCAGGGTCGGGGCCTCATTTGAAGGGTTGAGTGGGGAAGGAGCCCCTCCTAAATTCACATGGCCATTGACAGGATTTAGATCTTCCAGGGCTGTTGGACTGAGGGCTTCAGTTTCTACATGGCTCTTGGCCAGAGGACACCCCCTCAGTTCTTGCCATGTGGGCCTCCCCAATATAACTACTTGCCTTCTCAAAGCCAGCAAGGGAAGTTGGCTTCTAGCAAAACAGAAGCCCAGTCATAGAAGTGACATCTCATCAGCTTTGCCATATATTTCAGTTAGAAGCAAGCCAGTGGGCCAGCCTATACTCAAACAAAGGTGTGAATACCAGGAAGCTGGGATCATGGAAAACACATCTTAGAACTGTCTACCACATCTGGTAACTACCATAGGCATTCTTATGTATTTCTAAGTATTTTGAATGAGTCATATTCCAAAAATTTATTTCTTGTTCAGTTGGAATATAGAATTTAATATGATTTTCTTATATAATATAATTAGATTCCTGGACTTAAACCACTGGGTAAGAGCTATCTTACCCAGAATATACCCAGGTATCAGGCTAACCAAATTAAGCAACATTTATCTTATTTATTATAAAAAAATTTTAATAGATTAAATATACCTTAAGTATATTTATCAACATTTATTATAATAACACCCATTGTCATTCTATGAGAATATGCTTTCCAAATGTCAAGTTGAGACTCTGGGACAAATTCTCCGGTGAACAGGTCTTCAACAAAGCCATGTAGGGAAGTTACAAATTCTGGACTTCTGCCATCAGGAGCTCATTAACTATTTCACACTAAGTATATGAACAGATTATCCCCAAGCAAAATATTTATCCACAAATTGATGTTTATCAAAGATGCATTTACTGTGTCGTCATTCTATGAACTCCTCGATATTTGCATTGAAAATCTAAATGTTTCAACAGGGAGAGTAAATCATTTTCAAAATCCTTCATAATGTGTGATTCCAGGAACCATTTCAAATCATTTTTAAATTCTTAAGACTAAACAAAACTTCCACTGCAGCAATACCGAATCCCCTGTGCTAAAAAGTTCCTGGTCCTGGTTTGTTTACGCTAAATCTCCTGGGTTAGTAATGATGCCACCCCCTCTCTTCTCCCTACAGCTCAATGTGGAAGAATCTCCCTGGTAGGCTAGCAGAAGAAATTCTTTTGAATTTTTAGATTCATCAAAGACAGGCCCTTTTCCTTTTTGAAGTCTTCCCTTGCTTCCTAGCCATTGGGGAGTGCTTTGAACTCAGCTCCCACTGCCCCTGTTTCCTCTTCAAAGGCTTCTTCTCTTCCGTGCAGGGAGAAACTGCCTTTTGAAAGTGGTGGGTTCCTGCCTCACATGGGTCCGTTGCAGTGAGCAGCAATAAACAACAACAATAACAAGCAGCAGTAGTAGGCCTTGGTCATTACAGAGAGATCTGGAGAAAATGTGGAAATCAAAGGAAAATTACTTTGCAATGTTACTTGGAAGAGAGGGTGTTAACTTGCCTTATTCTCAGTTGTGTGGCAGCTTCAGTAACTTACATGAAGCAGGGAGTGACACCTAAAGTGGCCCATCCGTAGGTGGAAATTTTGGACCAGGCGGACATCCTGGAGACATTATACATGGGCAAGTCCAACCTTAAAACAGCTTATTTAAGTGGGAATCTTCCCCAGGCACCTTAACAGTTAGACCGTGTCATGAGGCAAAGTCCTAGCCATCCTGGTGATATGCCTGTGTGTTTGTTTCATCTGTAAACACAACCTGAAGCTGAAAATTCCTGAGGATTTTTCTTTTTCTTAGATATTGACTTGTAGACTCATAGACTAGTTATGGATTGATTTAGTTGAGCTTTTTTTTTTCCCCCAAATTAAGTCACTGACTTAGATATGTAGCAATTTTAGCTATAATGAAGTATATTTTTATTTTCTAAGGAAGATGCTAACAGACTTAGGATACCTATAAGGCAATTAAAAGTAGGGCCTTCCCAGTCTAGAAGTCTCTGAATCTGTGATCTCAAGTAAACTATCAGGTACAAGCATTAGCCACTGATCAGGTATAGAACAACAGTGGTCTACAGTTAGCAACATCAATCAGACCACACTTTCTTTTATATATAATAATGTTTTTTTCAGTCATGAGTATATTAATTTTCTGGGGCTGCCATAACAAAATAGCACAGACTGGGTGGCTTGAACAACAGAAATTTATTACTCACAGCTCTGGAGGCTAGACGTCCAAGATCAAGGTGTCAGCAAGGTCGTTTTCTCCTGAGGCCTCTCTCCTTGGCTTGCAGATGGCCATCTTCTCACTGTGTCCGGCCTTTCTCTTTGTGAGCATGTCCTTGGTGTCTCTTCCTCTACTTGTAAAGACACTAGTCCTACTGGATTAGGACCCCACCTTATGATCTCATTTAATCTCAGCTACTTATTTCAAGGTGCTGTCTTCAAATAGTCACGTTCAACATGTGAATTTAGGGGAGAACAATTCAGCACATACCATAAGGTTACCAACAATACCCATGGATGGATTGGAGGTCACAACCCATTTGTGAAAATGTGTGTGTGTGTGTGTGTGTGTGTGTGTGTGTGTGTGTTTCTGGAGAGAGAGTTCATGCCTTTCATGCAAATTTCAAAGAATGCTAATAGAGAGGACACACTTTTATACCAAGTTTTCTAATTATTTTTCGAGGTGTGATGACATATGCTAATCCTTCATACAGACTATGATTCTATGAACTCCATTGATCCATCCTCTCTACATTTTGAGATACCTTGTTTGACTACAAATCACCATTCTCTCTAAAGACTAGGGAATCATTGGAAGACACAGTTTTTTATCCTGCTAAGATGATTAACATGATAATGTTGTATTTTTCATTACCGTATAGTTTTAGAGTCTCTTGCTTTGGAAATGGTGGTTTATGTGATTAAGAACAATACAGTTTTATAAATCAAATAAATGCCTGAGATAGGTAAGAAGAATAGCAATTAAAAAGCAATTATGAAAATAGGGCATAATAATAGTTTTGCAGAAAGAAAGAAAGAAAGAAAGAAAGAAAGAAGGAAAGTTAGTTGAGCTTCCCAATTTTAGGCAGTGTTGTTTATACCTCTATAATGTACAGAGGAATGCATTGAAAACAAATGGTGGGGAGATAGGCCCTCTGGTAAAAACTAAAGAAATTAGAATTTTTTAAATGGACAATAGAGGGGAACTGATACTCAAAAAATTACCCCTACCCTTTCTCCATGTCTTCTAGGTGTGTACCTTTATATGGGTCCTCTTATATGCTCTTCTCTGGGGCTACTATTTTTATTGCATGTTTGTGCCTTTGACTTTTTTAAACTAAACTTTAGATTTCATTGGCCATTAATAAATTTTATTTTAGTATATTTAGACATTTTTCTTGACCAACAATTTCCAAAATGTTTTTTTTTTTTTAGTTATGGAACTATTAAATCCAGACAAAATCTTTCATGGATGTCAAGTGAATAAAACTGGAAGCTATAGTTGAAATAGGGTCAGAAAGCGTTCTGCTGAGAAAAACAAAACAAAACAAAACAAAACAAAACATTATCAATACGGTATTTCCCTAATCCAAAGAATATTCTCTGTGGAATTCCCAGGTCTATCAGTAGTTCTTAGAATATACTGCTTTCTTTGTTTAGCACTGTCTATATATTGAGATATCAGAAGAGAAAAAGAAAATCATGTTCCAAGTTTTTTTGGTTTTTGATAAAGGTATTTTTTAAAAATATTTATTTCCTCTGACTGCAGCCTCTTGTTAAAATGTCAGTAGTGGATGGGAAAATGAAGACAATGCTCACTTCCTTTTCCTCATTTTAGGACAATGATGGCAGGAGGGGACTGGAAATCTTAAATCATCTAATTGGCTTTGGAAATATTTTCAACCCTTTGGTCTCGTTTGCCCCCATAGCATGCAGCTGGAGTCACAGAACCTAAATATTTAAGACAACCTATGACTTTCTGGCAAACGGCTATTTTAGAAAGAATCATTTTAAAGCCACCATGTCATTTTTGCTGGTCACTGTGTCAGTTCCAAAGACAGCTGGCAGCTCACTGCCTTGATCCAGACCTGATAGCATTTACAGAGTGTTCCAAGATCTTGGGGTCCCAGCCATTTTGCCCCTTCTCAATAGCACTGGAGTGACTAAAATACAGTTTGAAATGTAACTGTGTACTATTTGGAGAAAATTTGAAGAATATCTTCAGGTAGCATAACTTTGTTAAAGAAAAAAAAAACCCAACACTTTATTCACTGACCTCTGCAAAGAATTGAGGAACTCCTTCAAAAACAAAATTAAACTTCTGAATTAGTACAAATGCATTACTGAGAGTCTTTGGGGTTTTCAGTAGAAACATATAACTGAGTTTCTGCATGTATGTAGTATGGGTTAAACTATTCGAGTTAAGCATTTATATTTTTATAAAAGTTATGCCTGCTTTTTTAGTTTTTGGTTTAGTTTGGTTTGGTTCTCACAACATTTTGGCTCTAACTGGCTCTGCAAAGAACTAAAATTGCGATGTTTTGTGTAATTTGCCCCAGGTCATGCAGAGTTTGTGTCAAAGCCAAGTTGAGATTGTTTCTTTTAAACCAGGCTTTTTTTAATCTGTTGTGTTAACTAGCCAATACATCATCCTATGTTTCTTGGGTTGTCTGGTAGGTTCTCACTACTGTACTAAGGGATGTGGAGACAAACATATAAATCACGGTCCCTCTCCTCACACATATGCACTCTGTCTTGACTCTATGAGCTCAATCTGTCCAACAGGTCAGGATAGCCATTTCATGAGCTCTAAATCTTTTTTTTTTTTAATGTTTATTTAGTTTTGAGACAGCACAAATAGGGGAGGGGCAACGAGGGGGGACAGAGGATCTGAAGCAGGCTTTGTGCTGACAGCAGAGCCCAATGTGGGGCTTGAACTCATGAGCCACGAAATCATGACCTGAGTCAAAGTCAGATGCTCAACCAACTGAGCCACCCAGGCTCCCCCATGAGCTCTAATTCTTACTTGCGTCCAATAATGTCTGTGGAAGACAAAGACTTAGTTCTGAATGCACGTACTTTGGTGAGAGGTTGAGTTCCCCTCACCGTTCCTCACATCCTGCCAGGCCTCAAGGTGAAGCATATTCAAATGCAGCTGGTGGTACTTTTTCTTTTGGGATTTTGAAAATTTTAAAAAGGATGGAAAGGAAAAGAAACTAATACCTGTTGAATGCCTGTTTATTCCCAGCTGTGGGCTTATATAATTTGATCCTCATGACAACCCCGTGTAAATATTATTATCCCCATTTAACAGATGAGGAAACTGAGAATCAGAAAAGCCAAATAAGTGTCCTCCAACTTAATCGCTCATGTAAACAATATTTGAATATTTGAATTCAAACAATATTTGAATCTAGGTTTCTCCAAAGGCCAGACGCTTCCTACTAGACAACCTTTTCTATCCAAATGCTAAAGAGCGCAAGCCCGCACTTCCCTCATCAACAAAATAAAGACAAAAGTCTTCCATGTTGTTTAATACATCATAAAATGGGAGAGTATTGAACATGCTGAACAAATTCAAAGGAGCTTGTGCTCATTCAGCCTCTTCATGAATTGTGAACAACCAACTGGACATTATGACTCAAATCATCAACAGAATTAATGTCTGCACTGACTCAGCAATGCTGAATTACATGTCGTCCCAGTGCAGATTTCTTCTTAATTGTTGCTAACATTAAAGAGAGTAATATTTTCTGTTCTCACCCACACCCTTTTGCAAAACTCAGAAAACTTTTGCTTAAAGATTTTTCTTCTCTCACATGCTTCTTACCCAGCAGCCTCTGCCAGCTAATGAAGGTATTTCATGGATTTAATTGGCAGAGAAAATCAGAGGGGCATGTGAATTGAACGGAGAAAGAAATCAGTAGGAGGAATGGCATAGCTGAGGCAAACAGCCACTTTGGAGATTATAAATGAAAGCTTAAATTGAAAACAACTTGAGGAACAATTAAGAAAAGGTCTTAAATTCTAGGCCCAAGAGTTCAGATTGGATAATATTGGCTAGTGGGATCGACTATGCTGTTGCCTTCTGTCTCCATCAGCTACTGGTGTGGGTTTTACCAAGGTCTCTGTTGACCTACATTTGCCAGAACATCAATAGACATTTTTTCAGCCTTCTCAGTAGCATTAAATGCTATTGACTGTTCTCTCCTTGTATCTTCCTTCTCTTGGTTCCTTAATACATTTTCTGGCTATCCTTTCATCTCTCTGACTACTCCCTCTACTGTGCATTACAGGCTCATTTTCTGCCATCCAGCACAGAACATGGAGTTCTCCAAGGCTTGTTCTTAAGCCCTTTTCTGATCTTAATATATACTTTTCTCCTAAAGTCAGATTATCTACACCCAAGGCTTCGTTTACCATGTATCTGAAGATTCTTTCCAAGCTGCAGACCTACATGTACTTGATCATCACAAAGCTTCCTCATGTCTAACATGCTTATAGCCAAAGTCAGGAATGTGCCCCCCCATGCCCCCTCCAAACAAACAAACAAACAAACAAACCCTGGTCTGTTCCCAGTGTTTTCTATCCAGTTTTACCAAACAGAAATCCAAAGGGAAGTCAGAATGATTTTCAATGTCTTATTTGAGCACTTGTTTGGATAATGGTTAGGGAATACTAGAAGAACAATAACGTGAAAAGATGGCTGGTGATGAATTTAGTTTTGAACTCACTGCATGTAAACTACCTAAAGCTTTCAGTACAATAAGATTTGGATAGTAACCGGGAGGCCAACTAAACAATTTCTGTAGAGTATATGGGCCAAAGTTGTATTGGAGAAAGGGGTAAATGAAGACAGTGAGGGTCTTCTACTCTTAAAGATATCCCTCCCCACCTCACTACATCAAGTCAATATACATAGTTGTACTCAGTGTTTATTAAATAGTTGGAATTCACTTCTATCCTCTGATTTTCTTTAAAAGCCAGTAGACTTCGGGGCGCCTGGGTGGCGCAGTCGGTTAAGCGTCCGACTTCAGCCAGGTCACGATCTCGCGGTCCATGAGTTCGAGCCCCGCGTCGGACTCTGGGCTGATGGCTCAGAGCCTGGAGCCTGTTTCCGATTCTGTGTCTCCCTCTCTCTCTGCCCCTCCCCCGTTCATGCTCTGTCTCTCTCTGTCCCAAAAATAAATAAAAAACGTTGAAAAAAAATAAAATAAATAAATAAATAAAAGCCAGTAGACTTCATCCATTTATTCATTCATTCATTCATCCATGGTCATATTTTCCCTGCATGAGCCAGTTAAGGTCATTCTATTCCAAGTTGACTTAAAAACGGGTACTGTGATCACAAGGAAGAATCAAGGAAAGATTGCAGCTGGAATAATAAAATAATGATAACCCAAACACGTTTTGAGCACTTACTCTGTGCCATATACTATGATGAATGCTTTATATACACTGTCTGATTTATTCTTGTACACCATTAGGTAGTTACTATATGTAACCCCATTTTATGGATGTACAAACTGAGGCTTAAATCAGCTGACTGTCTTCCCCAAAGCTTGTAAGTACAAAGCTAGAATTCCACCCAAATCTAACTTGAGAGCCCTTCCCTTAACCAGCGTGCTTCTGATCTCACACCTGCAAAAGCTCCCTATTCATTATCAGTATATTTTGCATCAAGAAAGCCCATGGTTGGCCTCATTCTTCCCTTTGCTCATTAAAATTAGCAAACAAAATAAGCATGGCTTTCTCTTTATCTGCAGAGAAAGGGGAGAAACTTAAAAATGAGAGTCCCAGAGTTTCAAACACAAGCAAACAGCCTGAGGATGACCTGGGAACCTTACTGTAATCCATGCACAGCTGATGTTCCAGAGGACTGGGGAAGGAAGAAGGAAAGCATTGGTTGCTCTTCAATGTTGGTACCTTGCAACCCCTGCAAAGCTGGGTTGGTGTGTGGCGTGTGAATATTGGTGGCCTTGACCCAAGCAGGAAGGTTTCCCCTGAAACGTATCTGTGGTTAAATGTCAGAATCTATGGGGGCGAGGGATATAAAGCTATTACAAAAACACATAGAAATTATAAGACTTACCTTTCCTCCACATAAAAGTGCTTTAAAGGCTTGAGACTGAAGTTTTTCAACACACCTGGAGAAATAGAATCACCTCTAAACTAACCTTACATTTTTTTGAGTTCATAAAAATGAAAAGTTAAAGGAAACCTCATTAACTTAGAGTTATCATTGCCTCAGGAAAAGAAAAGAAATCTAGTTAAGGACACCTCCAATGAGAGCAATGAGCTAAGCAAACACCTCTAACCTTGGAATGACTTAAGGAACTTCTTGAAGGTCTTTTCCTTCCTTGATGTTAGTGCATTAAATTTAAATTGCCTGGTAATCCTTGGACTCTGGGAAAAGCAAATGGTTAGTTTATGGTCAATTTCTCTCAATGATTATCTTTCAGCAAACGTGTGAGTTATGAGAGAGAGAGAGAGAGAGAGAGAGAGAAAGTATCTAACCTATTCCACTATCGAAGAAGAGAATTGGATGGCACATTCAAGGCGCTGCTGCTAAGAGGCTTTGCACAATTGCTGCAGCCCAGCCATGGATGTTGCAGCGAAATAAATAACAGGAGGCGGTCTGAGAATTTGCAAGAGGAAGTGTTTTCATAATATAGCTTAGCGAAAAACATCTCTATATTAAATCTCCTTGCAAATTTGAACTGTACCAGGGGAAGGTAAATGGGTTTATATAATCCAAGTAGCATAGGAAATATTAAATACTTCATGTTAAGACAGGGTGACATCATTGCCCAGATACTTTTTCTCTAGGAAATTGAAGGCTCCATGCACAAGTGAGAGGTAGGAAGAATTATTTACTGTGGGAAAAACTCTAACATACTCACAGGTCTGCCTGATGTTTATGGTGCCACTGAAAAACAAGAACTACCCTATTTTAACTCGTTGCATTTCAAGCTGCAAAATAAAGAGGGAAGCAGAGGTAGGGAAAATGAGGAAATTCTGGGAAGCCATGGCCTTCAACTGAAGGAAACTGCCGCCAGAAATCCCACTAACTTTCTACTTGATCATATATGGATTTTAAGAAGTAGAAATTCTGAAGGTTTCCAGAATGAAGGAAGGGATTTTACACAGGATTAGAAAAAGATGGAGTCAGCCAACATACATCAAACAGAACTAAAAATTGAAGACTTGTTTTTTTAAAAAAAGGTTTATAATCTAGCAGGTGGAAGATCTTAGAAAGACATAGAACAATTATACTTTCCCCTAGAGTTCCCCAGAGGGCCAGAGACAGAAAATCATTAGGGGACCCCACATGAAAATCATACAGTTCACACATTTCTGCCTAAATTTTGTCAATTTTTCAGAAATTTTCAACGTGTATTACTATTGCAATCCTTTATAATTTTCTCCCCTTTGCATTTCTCCGCAAACAAATCTGATTAACCTGAAATATACATAAGATTACCAGTGGAGATAAGGAGAAGGTAAACCAGTTGATAGAGGAAAGTCATAAGGAATGTGTTGTTAGGGTACTTATGTCCCAAAGGACTGACTTGAAAACTTGAAACCGAAAGCACCAAGATTTCTGGACATGATGGTGGACAAGGAAAATCAGATTAGGACCTTACCTCCGCTCAGCCCAAATGTCTCTGACTTTACTGTTTGTGAGTCACATGGCTGTGCCCTGGCACTACTTATGGTGACCAAGCATTTTTAAATGTCCTCCAGCAAAGCTACTGTGATCCAATATTCAGCTGTACAACTTTCACTTGATAGCACTTCCTCTTCATTTTCTACATCCAGATGTTTCACCTGGTTTTCTTCCTTTTCTCTCACTGACTTAAGTTTCTCCCTCCTCCTCTCTCCATTTTATTTGCATATCTGGAACTTACTCACTTGCTCTTTTTTCTGCTCATCTTCTCAACTTACATTATAAGCTGAGCTCTGTTACTTCATATTTCTGTGTTTTCTTGAAGACATTCGAGTATTTTCCTATGCATAGACAATAGTTTCTTTAGTACATTCTTTAAAATTGTTCTTGAATTTACCTTGAATAATAAAGTAATGCATACAAATTAAAGAGCATTTGAAAAATATAAAAATGTAGAAACAAGAAAGATGGTCACTCATGGTCCTTTAGACAAAGGAAATCATTGTTGACATTCTCATGTCTTCTTTTTAGGAACAAAAACAAGACTTTTAAAACTACATATGATAGAGTAAGTAGTCTTTGATGTTCTTTGATGTCTAAATATGATAATATAAGTATTTTTTAACATCTTTTAATGGCTCTGTAATATTCTGTTGAGTGGATATATCTTACTTTAAAAACTGTTTCTTCCTTATAGATCATTAAGATAATTTTAAATTATTTTGCTGTTGTAAATAGTGTTAGGGAAAATACCCTTGTTTATTAAGCTGAGGAAGGGTATGTTTTTATCTTGTATGTGGTTGTTTTTTAGGCTGATTATTATTTCTTTAGCATAGACCCAGAAGTTCAATTACAGTATTTGAGAAAGGGTTCAGCACCTTTGATAAGAGGCTCAACTTCCTTCCAAGACAGCAGTTGCCGTGTATTCTTTGTCCAGCATTCAGGAGTATGCATTTTTCACCTCCTTCTTGCAATATTGAGTATTCTTATTTTAAAAGAAAGACTTGCTAAATTAACATGTGAAAATAGTTTTTCACTTGAATGTAACTGCTTATTAGTCAGGGTGCATGTAGTTCCGTGAATTTGTTGATTATTATCCCTTACTCATTTGGTCTCTCACCCCTTGTCTACCTTTCGATTACCTTGTGCCCCCACGCTGCCAACTTCCTGCACTTTTCCTCATTCCCTTCTGCTAGCTTTTCCTCCCCCCACCGCAAAGTTAGTTTTAAAATTCTTTTTTGTCTCATATCCAGTAACTTGAGGGGCAATGGGACCCAAATTGCATTTTAAGATCATTTTTATGAGTCGTTCTCAGCAGGCATCTTCAAGGCCCCAAGTTCTTTTTTTGTCCCCCACTGTGAAAAACTGATTGGCAGCTGGTGACAGGCAGGGCACTGGCGCTTGGCACTCACTGGAAGCCCCGCAGGAGGTGCCCAGAGCCGTGGTGGAGGAAGTGTGGCCAAGCCAGCACAAGGTGGGGGACCAGATGTCGCCCGATTATGTTCCATTGAAATCCAAACAAAGCCCCAGATTCAGGATCATTTCCTTGAGACTCCCCAGTTGGAAACTGGCGCCCATCCAGCATCTCACAACAGCTGGTCTCCCCATGCTAGGATTTATGTGTCTTGCAGAAGACTTTACCTGTGTGTTATTGATTGGTTTCTGTAAAGCATTCAAACAAGATCTTGAAGACCCAAAGCATACTGCTCTCTGCTGAACACAAAAAGAGACCGTATATCACTGAAACGCCAGCCGTCTTATTACAGTCTTGGGAACTCTGAGAAGGATGCATTTTCCTTGTTATTTATGCCGCCCATGTTAACCCTGAGGCTGTATACTGACATTTGCAGCTTTGCAGGGACAATGCTCCACTCTTGTTAGGAGACTAAGCCCACCCTATGGAAATAAATTACATTACAAAATAAGCTTTTGGGGACACCAGCAGATGAGAAATCACGCTCATGTTTCTCATCATCCAGTTCATGTTGAGAAGTCAGAGAATCTTTTCCAAAAGCTCGTTACTTGTTATCGCCCAGGTCATTTGCATTTATGCCTTCCACTTTCCTCTGAAGGGAGGTGAACTGTACGCTTGGCCGTTCCGTTTTCTGAATATCAAGGAGGAAAACAAAACAAACAAAAAACAACCCCCCCCCCACACACACACACACAAAGGATATTGTGTTTGGTTGTGCTGAGCAGCAGAGGAAGGTTTTAATTTTAAAACAAAACAAGCACTTCTAAGAAAAACTAAATATTGTGAAAGCACATCAATTCATATCATATTTAGCTAACTATGTGTTCCTGCCCTAAATCCAGGAACTATAGTTTATGCATTGGCTTTGTAACTGGCTGCTCTTGCTGTCTCAATCACCTGATGAGGTCACAGTGACTGTTCTCCTCGTTCTTCCTTTCTCTCTCCCTCTGTCCCTCTCCCGCTCCCTCTGGCTGCCTGGCGGTCCTCAACCCAGATTCTCAGACCTCACAGTGAGATTTTGGAGCAAACCCTCTCCATTAGAAACAAACAAAATAAATTGTTTCCATTCCCCTAAGGAATGTGCTAAAGCCCTTTTTCCTCTTTAACATGGATGCAATTTAAGTTTGGCAAGAGCTGAACACAATATACCTCACTGGAAGGAGAGAGCTTTGTGAGAGAGACCCTTATAGACTGGCTCTCTCCTCCCTGTGAACTTAACATGACAGAAAGGGACCCAGTCATGCCTTCAGCATCCACAGTGTTTCTGCAGAACACTCACCAATCCCTCCATTGCACAAAAATGTATAAAGCGCCTACTATCTGAAGATCCTTTGTGCATGTCCCTTCCTCTCTGTCCCTGCAAGGTGTGAAGTCAGTGCATCTAACGATATGCATTTCATTTGCTTAATCTCTAGCCCTTTCCACACCAGCAGCGACCAGATATCATTCAGTGACATTTCTCTTCATTACTCTCACCTAGAATCCTTCTTATCTGTAATGCTCCATAGAAGATGAATTAAAAGGAATTAAGGATAAGACTGTGGCCCATTCCCTGCAGGTATTAAATGGAAATCACCTGAGATGATCTGTCCGGAATCGATGAAAGACAGTAATGTAATCAAGGGCCAACTTAGGCAGACCCAGAGAGTGTGCACATGACTCAGAAAAGCAACCCTGGCCTTTGCCTGTCTCTGCTTCCCTTTCCTGTACCTCATCTACTTTTGTAAAAAATCTGCTCGTGCATCTGCCGGATTCCAACATCTTTGCTCAAATACTGGAAGCCATCATGTTTCTTCTGGACTGAAACAATCAGACCCAAATCAGTGAGGCCCGGAGGAAAGGTTCTTCCGAGGCCACGTTGGAGAAGGATTTATTTGAGTTTCCTTAAATGTAGGATGCTAGATATTCCTTATGCACCCTTGCTTTCCCTACTAATCTTTTATTTATTGGTCATATTCACAAATTTAGCAAAACAGTTATTGAATCAATTTACATTTTTGGTGTCTTCCACTTTCCTAACCCCTAAGGTGCCCATCCTTGTAGAGCATAGCACATAGCTTTGTTATTACCCTTAGCTCACTTTAGTCCTAGCCCCAGCATTCTGGAACTGGCTGCTATAGCTAGTTCACACACCCATAATGCTCCTCATTTCATACCATCGAATAGTCTTTCTCCCATCCTTTCTCTCACATCCTCTCTGAGTCTTGAGAGTCAGAAGATTCTCAGGTCTTCAAGTGAACTCTGACCTCATCCTGCTTCCTTCCTTAGTGGCTCCCATAAAGCTTTGATTCATGACTATCAGAGCAAGAGGAATACTGAGCCAGGGAGATACACTGGCTGGAGCAATGGGTTGACCTAAACACAAAAGCTGATTAACAGCCCTTGGAGGTCCAAAAGCCACTAGTGAGGAGGACTCTCAGTGAAAAGACACAAATTCCATTCATCACTATTTACACTGGGGCTTTTTCTATTTACCCTAGATATCTGCACAATGGGGACCTGACTCCTAGGGGTCAACAAAAATAGGTGTGGAGAACAATGCACGAGCTGTGTTTAAACCTACAAAAATGCATCTCTACCCTTGATTAGGCTGCAGAGGCTAATGAAAATGTTAGGTTTCTTTGATTTGGCTGAACTCTGTGAGCTGTGTAGTAATACTGTTGATCTCATACTGACCCGAATCTGGCCCAAATGTGTGTCTTTGATTAATTATATTAAAATGGGGAGGATTGAGTTGATATATATGGTTTGGGAAATAAAGTTGTTTAAAATATTGGTCTGTGGGTGCAAATAACAAAGCATAGGCCATAAGGAAAAATAAAACCAAAGGTCATTTGTTAAGATCTAGATCTGGAGCCTGAAGCATATTTCTTCCTCCAGAAACCCCTCCCATATGCACTGTCTCACAAAAGAATACATTGTATGACGGGCATGTTTCCTAGAATCCCAAATCCATGATCACCAAAACTAGATGGTCTAGCCTACGCCTTATTCAGCTGAATAAATCTAGCATATGCCTTTTTCAACTGAATAAATTGTTGAATAGCTACAAATTGATAGCAAGTTATAAAGAGCATTAGGTGCCAACTGTGCCTTGGTTAATAAGAACCCAGTTACACGTCATGGAGGCTTATTGGTCATGCCTGAGACCATTTATACAATTACCGTAGCAGACTTTATAACCCCCAAATGAAGTGGTCATGAGGAATTTTGCCATGTACTGACCAGTTTCTTGCTTCCTAAAAACACAACGTTCACATAAACGGCAATGGTAGCCCATTCATAGCCTTGCAGTGCAGTTGTGAATTGTCAGGCTCTCATCATGGTAGATATTCCCTCCATTAACTTCACAAATAGAGGTTTGCGCTAGCTGCGCTGCTGATTGTACGGCCAAGACATGGGATGTGCTGGCAAACACAGCTTGAACAAAGACCATCCGTGTTCGGTGGACGCTGTGATGTGCCACACAGGTCCCCTTTGGAACAAAGGACTTACTTCCCCAGCAGCCAGGTATGCTGCCGTCTTCAGCCCGTCCTGTAAATCGTCTCAGGGGACTATCCTGAGGAGAACTGTCTTGCTAAAGGTCAGGTTCCTTCCCTGTTTCAGCCCACAACCCATAACCAGTCCATGAGGGCATAAAGACCAGGCCCACCTACTCCAGTTCCTGGCAGTTCCGAAGGGCATGGCTGGCTGCAGAGCTCTTGATGGGTCAGCCATGCTGAGACCGCATTGCGGGCTGGTTTCTCCCTCTGCTGCACTGCTCGTCCTTCTTCTCCCCTGACAGGCGCTGATGCTCAGAAACTCCCTAAGAAACCTGCTGCATGCTGGTTTCCATCTCAGAATCTGCTCCCCAGGGAACCTGACCTGCAACACTGTGGCAGCCTGGGCCCCCTAGGTCTAAAGGTGATATAAGCTAGAAATGCAACACTGTCATTTCAAGGGCAAGCATGAGAATGACTGAAATGAAACAGACATTATCAAGGCTGACAAAGATGTGGAACCAGTGGGATTCTATATGCCAATGATGGGAGTTTAAATTGGTACATTCACTCTGGAGAACTCTTTGGAGTTATCTACTACAGCTGAACACCCAGAAGTGTGCCCTGCAGTTCCTCTCCTCAGTATATAGCCAACAAAAATGCAAACATGTGTTCCCCAAAAGAAGAAATCCAGGAATACTCATAGCAGCATGGTTTCGTGATGGACCAAACTGGAAAGAGCCATGGTGTCATCAACAGGAGAATAAATGAATCAGTTGTGTTGTGTTCACACAGTTGAGTACTATACAGCTGTGATAATGGAAGCCCACAACTCTATACTTCAGCATGGATGAGTCTCACAGATGGAATATTGAGCAAAACCAGCCAGGCACACACTCCCCCCCCTGCAAAAAAAACACATACTGCATTTCATTCACATAAATCTTAACAATGAAACAAAACTACTTTGGTGTTCAGACTCAGAGTAGTGGTGACCCTGGGGGGATTAGCTGTGACAAGAAGGGGTAGGAGGAGGATGTTTTGGGGGACTTATAATGCTCAGTAGCTTGGTCTGGGTGCTGGTTACTGGAGTGAGTTCACTTTGTGAACATTCATCTCCTGGACACTTATTATTTGTGCACTTTTCTGTATATGTGTTACAGTTAAGATGAAAGTTTACACAGTAAAGAAAGAAGGAAGGGCAGATAAAAACACTAGATGCAGAAATGTATAATCAAGGATATAGACATGAATTCTCAGGACTTGAACAGGATCCCTGCTGTCCACTGAGGGGCCTGGGATCCAGAAGGGCTCGAGGTCATGTAGCCAGCTAATAGTGAATGGCTTGCTGGCCCTGTTTTCTCTTCACACCCCTTCAGAGAGAAGAGCTTATGCAGACACTACAGTCTCCATTCTTCTGTACTTAGTGCTGGCCATACAATCATTGAGGCAGCCTAAGCAAGACATACAATGTGCACGGAAATATGGCTTGAAAACAGACATGGAAGGGACATTGAGCCTAACATACTATGCCCAGAATAACAGAGATGCTATCTATTTCCTAGAGGCCTCTTTCCACCCAGGAACTACTATTGGGCCATCCACACTTCTATAACCATCAACATAACTTTGTGTAGAAAGTGTGTCCTTATCTGTTTGCAAAACCAAATTAAGAGTCTACAGAGAAAAAGTTTTGAGCCGTGAGCTAAATTACCACTTTCTCCTTGACTTTCCCCTATAATCTTTGGGAAGAGTGAAAGTTCGACTTCCTCCTTGCCGATTTGGATGCCTTTTATTTCTTTGTGTTGTCTGATGGCTGAGGCTAGGACTTCCAACACTATGTTGAATAACAGTGGCAAGAGTGGACATCCCTGTCATGTTCCTGACCTTAGGGGGAAGCTCTGTTTTCCCTCAGTGGGGAGAATGGTGTGTCTTTCGTATACGGCTTTTATGACTTTGAGGTATGATCCTTCTATCACTACTTTCTTGAGGGTTTTTACCAAAAAAACAATGTTGTATTTCATCAAATGCTTTCTCTGCATCTATTGAGAGGATCATGTGGTTCTTGCCCTTTCTTTTATTAATGTGATGTATCACATTGATTGATTTGCAGATATTGAACCAGCCCTGCATCCCATAAATAAATCCCACTTGATCATGGTGGATAATTCTTTTAATGCATTGTTGGACCCAGTTGGCTAGTATCTTGTTGGGAATTTTTGCATCCGTGTTCATCAGGGAAATTGTGCCCTATAGTCTTTGGGAGAATATTAGGATACTCTACTCTAAGGACTTCTTCTGATACAATTACCTTCTATCATGGAATCACTGTAGTAAAAAAGAGCTAAGTTATGACTACTTTGTATGTGTTTAAAATAATGTTTCTTTTTTTATAATTTTTAACATTTATGTATTATTTTTGAGAGACAGAAAGAGACGGAGCTCAAGCAGGGGAGGGGCGGAGAGAGAGGGAGACAGAGAATGTGAAGCAGGCTCAAGGCTCTGAGCTGTCAGCACAGAGCCCGACGCGGGGCTTGAACCCACAGAACTGTGAGATCATGACATGAGCCAAAGTCATACCTTTAAACGACTGAGCCACCCAGGCACCCCTAACATGTTTCTTTAAGACTCAAATTTAGGGGGTGCCTGGGTGGCGCAGTCGGTTAAGCGTCCGACTTCAGCCAGGTCACGATCTCGCGGTCCGTGAGTTCGAGCCCCGCGTCGGGCTCTGGGCTGATGGCTCAGAGCCTGGAGCCTGTTTCCGATTCTGTGTCTCCCTCTCTCTCTGCCCCTCCCCCGTTCATGCTCTGTCTCTCTCTGTCCCAAAAATAAACGTTGAAAAAAAAATTTTTTTAAAAAGACTCAAATTTAGTTTAATAGATAATAGAGGCAAGCTTCAATATTAAAAGTGAAATCTGCCCCATTCCTTAAGTATGCTGTGTGTGTGTGTACGCTTGTATGTGTGTGCATGTGTTTACACGTGTGCATGCACGGGTGTGTGTTTGCATGGATGTAACTTGTGTATGTGTAGATGCACATGCACAGCCTCTATTAATATGATACTGTTTACTAGGTGCATGTCAGTGTCTGGAGACTCACAGCTCTCTGCTTTCGATTACACTCAGACTAGTCCAAAACCCCTCTGAACTAACCCTAATCAACTTGGAAGCCACCAGGCTCAGGCATGAAGCTGTCAAATGTGAGTGTTTGCAGATGTCAGTGCAAGATGGCAGGCGTCCAGGAGGACGGATCAAGGCTTAGTCACTGAAACATTCATGCCAGCGCATCCCAGCCCCAGAGCACCATCGCAGCCATAAGGAAAATGTGTCGTGACAGTAAATCAATAACCTCTTGGAGACGATTCGTTTCTGAAATATCCCTGATTAATTATGCCAGCACACGCTTGGCAACAGTACTTTGCTCCAGCGTTAACCTAATGCTTTTTGCATGAAGCAGGATTATAACTGTTTCTCATAAGTCAAATTTGACATTTCAAATCGGGCTTTAAAGGTTTGGGTTATAGATTTTATAATGTCTTCATGTCAAACATAATTGTTCTTATTGCTGCTGGTAGACATTTGCCGATCAATCAGCATAACATTTATTTTATCGTAAACAAGGGTAAATGAAAACCACTTGAAATCATTGTATTTGGAGACTCAGTTGAGGAAGGTTCTTTAGGATTACAGAAATCTGCTCGTACACTGTGATAGAGGAGTGTGACGAAATTATAAAGGTCACTGGGAACATATTACTGTTTCTCGCTTCAAAAAATTAATAACTCTATATATTTTGTGAATATGCAGCTTTAGTTTGGTGACTTAGTCCCATGTGAATATTGTTTGAGGCAAAGTAGCCCCCTTCTTCTGTGATAGTGAATTATAGTTTTCGTGCTTTCAAGATGAATGTATTATTTAAAATTTACTTATATATTGCATCCAGGAACTTATTTTTTATTCCTCTTAAACTACCGGCTTTTAAAATAATAAAACTAAAGAGAGAATAGGGTTTACTTAAGAGAAAGTCTTACTATCTGTCTTTGAACAAAAGTTTACTGAGACCCTACTAAGTTTTCTGTGCAGTACAGGGAGCTGAACCTACAATGGTCAGTAGGATCTGTTCCTTCTCCTCAAAGAACTGTTCCCACTGCGTTGGGGTCTCCGTCCTTCATGTTAACTGTAGCATTATGAGCTATGTTAATATACTATATATTCACCCCAGCTTGAAAATGCATTAGCCTAGAAGCTCCCGCGTAACTTCTTTTAATAATAAGCCATGAACAGAACTAGGCACAGTGGCCTCCCCTAACTGTGGAGGTGGAGAGGAATGATTCTTTAGTAAGCAGAAAATGACCCTGTCTTATGTATATACTACAGAGAAGGTCCCAAACATCAGGGGGTTGCAGTCAGAGAAAAGAGCACGAACAAAGGCATGAACACATAAGGCCTTTTGGGGGAACAGTGAAAGCTGCCCGTATAGAATGGTCTGAGGTTAATCTAGAAACATAGGTTAATACAATGGTATGAGCCTTTGAAGGCAATGCTAAGAAATTTGGACTTTGTTCTGAAGATCATGAGAAGGCTTTAGAGAAGGAAACCAAATGGTCAGAATTGTGTTTTTAGAGGAATACCCTAACATTGGAGGATGCTGACATATATGGATAAGTGGATTTGTTGAGCTCAAAATAATTTTTAAGAAGCATGCCAATAACATTAAAATCCTAGTTTCTTCTTTTTGAAGTTTCTTTATTAATTTCAGAGTGTTCCTAACAGTAGGTTTTGTGTTCTATATTTGTTCCCTAAACTTGTCAGTGCATCACAATCCTTGAGAGGGTTTTAGGTTGTATCAGCTGTGGAAACCGCTGATTACGTTTTCTCTCCCCTCACCTCCTACCTGTACCATATCCCCCATGGCTCTCCCTTCTGCCATTTTTCAACCCACCTCCTAGAATGCTTTTCAAAACTTCAAAACATTTTTGGGACACCTGGGTGGCTCAGTTGGTTAACGGTCTGACTTTGGCTCAGGTCATGATCTCATAGTTTGTGGGCTCGAGCACCATGTTGGGCTCTGTGCTGACAGCTCAGAGCCTGGAGCCCGCTTTGGATTCTGTGTCTCCCTCTCTCTCTCTGCCCTTCCCCAGCTCACACTCAGTCTCTCTTTCTCAGAAATAAATAAACATTAAAAAATTAAAAAAAAAACCAACTTCAAAACATTTTTAAGGACAGTAGAGCAAGGAAAAGACAAAAAAGGTAGCATGAATAGCATCCCAGAAAGAGAGTACTGTTCCATGTCAGCGGATTGGGGCTATTCTCACCTCTGCCCCTTTACCAAGCTGAGGCCCTCAGTACCCATGGGATTTACCCCCAAGCATGAACAGAAAGTCTGGCCTCATGGTCTTCTTTGTAAACCTGAATGTAGAGCCATTCATCCCGCAGCCCCTGGAATCTTACCAAGGTGAATGGGGGTTGAGAGGAGGCAGGTTCCTTTTCTCAGGCACAGCCATAAAACCAACCCTTCTCTGATACCTGTTCTTCCACTAGCAATTTCCCTATCGTCGGGTCTTCCCAGATACTCCAGAGGCAGCATGGCCCCATGGTTCAAAGGGTGGCTCCGAAGCCAAACTGTCCAAGCCACCTTATGGTTAGCAACCTTGAGCAACTTTCTTTACTTGTCTGTGCCTCAGTTTTTGTAAAATGATTGGCAACAATATACGCCTCAAAGGATCATTGTGAGATGTAAATGAGTTTTAGTCCATGTGAAGTACTTAGTAGGATTCCTGGCACACAGTAAATTTTAGACAGTATTATGTGGCAACATGGGAGATCTTAAGTGGGAGAGCTCACAGAATAACTTCAATTATTTCTTGCATGTACCATGCAAGCCCCTCTTACTATAGGATCTCATATAATCCTCATACAACCCTAATGAATTTGGTCTTTTCTGAGGTGAGAGACTTTAAATTTGTAGGAGCCTAATTGAAATGCATTCCCAAGAACGATAACCTATGGGGATTGAAAATCTCTGCTCTGTCCTGAGATATAGTTGAAGAACCTGGAATCATGAGGGACACATAGAGTGCCGTTAGTATTTGCTGAGTGAACGAACAGACATCAAGCATGGGAAACAGTGTGTGTGTCTCCATAAAAGCACGGGTTTTAGAGTCAGGTAGGTCTGAGGTCTAAGGCTGGCTGCACCGTTTACTAGAGGTACATGACCTCTGACAAGTTAATCCTTCTCTTCTTCCATTTCCTCACTTACAAAATGAAGATGAAAATAGCTATTGCTTTAGAGTTGCTGTGGGAACTAAAATATGATACTGGTGGACAGTGTCCAGCATAAAACTGAGCATATGTTAGGAGCTCAGTGAATGGTAGCTATTCTTGTGGCTGTGTATTCAGTATGTATGCACATAAATTAATAATGGGGGAAGCAACATAAAACACAGAAATCACGTTTATGTGTTTACTCGTCAAATACGTATTTGCCAAAATTAAAGACTAGCTTTGTTTTTGTTCTTGTCCCTCTGTTGTCTTCAGCATCACAGTACTTTAGTGCTAAAGTAGAAGAGAAAACAAGAGTGGAAGGGGGGCCCATAGGCGAGGGGGCTGCAAAGAGGTAGAGGCTGAGGAAACCCTAGAAGGAAGTCAGGGAGAGAATAAAGTCCATTCCACAAGAAAAGGCAAGTCAGGTAGAAGGAAAGAAGGGCAGGGGAGCGAGTTGGTAGAGGAATCTCTCCTCTCTCCGATCCGCCCTCTCCCCTGCCGCCGGCTTGCTCTGTCTCCTGTTAATACCCCAGTATGTTTCTCCTACTTCTATATTAAACTCCATGGAAGGAGTTGGAGCGTCTGGAGGTATCTCTGCTTCCTACAGGACAGAGTCCATATAAAGCACTCCATGATTTGGTCTATGCCCACCTAACCTGTCCAAACTGACTTCTTCCTTCTCCTTCACGTCCTGCAGTGGTGACAGACATATCAGTGATGTATGCTGTGCCTATACACACTTCTTAGCTTTGTGAATGAACTTCTTCCTTGAAGCCCTAGACACACTTAACGACCCAGTTCAAGTGTCTCCTGCTGCATAGAGTTTCCCCATGTCCTGCCTGAGCAGATCGGATCACCCGGCCATTGTACCATCACAGGTCTGCACGCTTGTGTGTGTCTCATCATATTATGATCATTTGACTGCATGAGGACAGTCACGAGAGGTGTTGTTCTCTGAGAACCACAAACACTAATTGTACAACGTTCATGGAAGAAGTGAATATAGGGCCCTTTAAAGTTGCTTTTACAACACGGATCATCTCTGGGGTCACATTTACAAAAAGAATTCTTTTTGGTGGCCCACCGGCTGCTGGGTCCACAGTACAACTCCAACTGTGCCACTGACCCTTAGCCCCTGTGGATGCCTTCCTTAGGAAGATTCAGCAGGAGATATTAACTGGCCTCAAGTCATGTTAAAAATGCTTTTTAAGGGGTGCCTGGGTGGCTTAGTCGGTTGAGCATCTGACTTCTGATTTTGACTCAAGTCATGGTTCCAGGGTCATGGGATCGAGCCCTGTGTCGGTCGGGTTCCACGCGGAGTATAGAGCCTGCTTAGGATTTTCTCTCTCTCTCCTTCTGCCCCTCTTCCCCACTTGCACACTCTCTCTCTCTTTCTTTCTAAAAGAAAATAATTACAATAAATAAAAAATTAAAATGCTTTATAAATGCAGAGATAATAACTCAGTAAAACAGTGCCACTGTCCCACTGTAATTATTTCTGTGATGCACCGTTTGCTCTTAATTGCAAAGATCTGCATGTCTTGGTTTAACGCGTGGCACTCTCTTGTTTATTTGGCCTAATTATTAAAACCATATCCTAATGGTTGTTAGGGCTAATGTTAGGACTGGGTGAGTCCCACATTCAGTACTGACCTCATGAAGAGTTTTGGAAGTGCCGGGAACATACTGGCACTCGATAAATACTGGTTCCATCTGAGTCTGAGTTTCTGACCCTGGGTCCCATTTCTAACCTGATTCTGAGATGCCTGTGTAGACCAGCCAGAACAGGTACCCGATACCACAGCAGAGAGGGGCCATCAAAAACACTCTGGCAGTTTCCAGAGAAAGTCTGTGCCATTATTGTACAAGCATTGCCACACTAAGTGCGGCGCCCGGGCCCTCGAGAGCGGGAGGCTCGGTCTGACATGTGGAGAAGCGGTCAAGATGGGCAGTTCCCTATCATTCCAAACACTGAAATAGCTCAACTGTGAAGCGAGGGAGGATGGCTCATTTTGAGCTGACCCATTAGTAAAATCAGCAAAGACCGTTTCTGGCGGCAGGACAAAACTCGGCAGGTTTTCCGAGTTAAAAATTTAGGTGTTTTAGAGCCTGTAGCGGCTTTGTTTCCATGGTGCCTGGGATGTCATTGCAGATCCTCCCGTCCTCCCCACCCCCACCCTCACCCTCCCACCCCCCCCCCTCAGCCCCCGCTGATTCTGGATTTACAGTCGCCCCAAGGGAAGACCCACCCAGTTCTGTGCAAGTCCCCACCCAGCTCTGCTTCTCCCTGAATTCATCAAACATTTGACTTATTTGGAGAGCCCAGAAGCTTTGCAAAGTTCGGATCAGTCAGCATTTTGTGATTTTTGCCAGACTTCCCTAATGTCACCTTTTCTTATGTTTTAGATCACATTTTGCGAATACAGTGGGCTTCACTTCAAACTTGGAAATCCCTTCTTGCTTTATGGCAGAATAAGATTTCTCTCTTTTAATAGCACCTTTTATTCTATATAAGTGGGGGGGGGGTGGAAAGCAAGCAAACAAAATATTGAAGTTACAGAGGCGCCTTGGGTGGCTCAGTCGGTTAAGCGTCCGTCTCTTGATTTCAACCTAGGTCATGATCTCACAGTTCGTGAGATCGAGCCCCGTGCGGGGCTGTGTGCAGTAACAGCGAGGAGGCTTCTTGGGATTATCTCTCTCTCTCTCTCTCTCTCTCTCTCTCTCTCAATAAATAGATAAGTAATACATCTAAAAAATAATCAAGTTACAATGTGGAGTGTACAACTTCCTGTATCCTAGATCAGTTTTCTAGTTGAAGATTTTTATTTATGGTATACCTATAAATTTTTAGGACACCAAAGGGACTCTCCCTTGCCCTGTCCTGCTAGGAAAGTCTGGTCATTTCTCTAGCCCTGCCTGCAGCCTGGATCGCCCCGATAATGCAGGTGCATGATGACACCCGTGCACACACATACAACCATCCTTCAACTTTTTATTTGTGGTCAAAAGTGGTCACAGGGATGTAAGAAACTCTAGATATGCTGACAAACATAAAGGCGAGAACCACCGTGGGCTCCACTCTGCATCCAATAAACCAGACACCCTGGAAGCAAGGCCCAGCAATCTCATTTTTAATATGCTCACCAGGTGATGTGATGTACACATTACTTTGAGAACACTCCCAGGGGTCTGCCTGTGTCCTGCAGATGCACACGGGCAGGCATGGGATTGCCAGCTCTCTTATTACCAGCTGAGCAGGGACTGGTCTGGTACCTCACATTCAAAGGCTGATTTTGCCCCCAAGGAGGAAACAGTTTTTGTCTGATGTTCACATGGTATGGGAGCAGTACTGTCCTATTAAAAAATATTTTGGAGATGGGCGCTTGGGTGGCTCAGTCAGTTAAGCATCTGACTTTGGCTCAGGTCATGAGCTCATGGGTTCATGAGTTTGAGCCCTGCATCGGGCTCTGCGCTGACAGCTCAGAGCCTGGAGCTTGCTTCAGATTCTGTGTCTCCCTCTCTCTCTGCCCCTCCCCTGCTCGTTCTCTGTCTCTGTCTCTCTCTCTCTCAAAAATAAATAAACATTAAAAATTTTTAATTAAAAAATTATATATATATATATATATATGCATATTGGAGAGAAGGGGAAAGACCAGAGAAATGGCAGTTGAACATACTCTTCAGATCTTGTCTATTGTTTTTTGTATTGTATTTTGTATTGTACACTCAGATGGCAATTCTAGATTCCAGAGCTCTAAACTAATCCTGAGCCGTTCCCTAATTCATTCATTCTGCTTGCCTGAATTCATGCCATCACACAGCATAGTTTACATCCTTCTATTTATCCCACAATAAAGTTTATTCTAAGACTTCCCTGGAGTTTGTAGGCTACTGATTGCCATCACAGACACTCAAAATGTCTATCCTGGTGGCACGTCTGGATACTTCTTGTGCATTGTAAGCCCATTTCCTTAATCCTGTTAAAACCCTTAGATTCCTCCATCAGTACCTCCACTTCCTACTCATCTTCTCTCCATTCTTCTGGCAAAAGAACATCTGTTCAGAAAGCAAATAAGTTAGCTCCAAAAGGGTACCACTATGACGCATAGGTCATCTGTTCCGGTGCATCGAGAGTGTAGCTCTGATGATAGATAATTGACATGGCGCAGGGACCTGGTGTTAAGCAATATTGACTCACATAGTGAAAAGGTAATTTCTTCTCAATTACCTTTCAATCCCTCTGATTTCCTCTAGAGAAGTCTCTGTTTCACGCTAGTGTGTCTTTAATGCCCATCCAATGCCGACAGACTTCCCTACTGAGCACATACAGAACAGGCCTCAGAATAAGAGCCATCAACCAGACCAACCTATCTAGCCAACACATAATAATATCAATTAATTTCCATTGTACTTGTTTTTGTAATTATCTTCTATGTATGAAAAGTGATATTCTATTCATCAGAGTTTATAAGTCTCTTAAGTTTCCCTTTAAATACATGTAGTTTTTAATGTGAATTCGATAAGAAAATAATTTTTTTATTTAAAAATTTTTTAAATTTATTTTTATTTTTTAATTTTGTTGAAACCCAAGTTAGTTAGCATATAGCGTAATAATGGTTTCAGGAGTAGAATTTAGTGATTCATCACTTACATGTAGCACCCAGTACTCATCCCACAAGTGCCCTCCTTAATGCCCATCACCCATTTTTTTCCTAATTTATTATTTTTAATTTTTTAATTTAATTTATTTTTTAATTTACCTCCAAGTTAGTTAGCATATAGTGCAACAATGATTTCAGGAGTAGATTCCTTAATGCCCCTTACCCATTTAGCCCATTGCCCCTCCCACAACTCCTCCAGTAACCCTCTATTCTCCATATTTAAGAGTCTCTTATGTTTTGTCCCCTTCCTGTTTTTATATTAGTTTTGCTTCCCTTCCCTTATGTTCATCTGTTTTGTCTCTTAAAGTCCTCATACGAGTGAAGTCATATGATTTTTGTCTTTCTCTGACTGACTAATATCACTCAGCATAATACCCTCCAGTTCCATTCACATAGTTGCAAATGGCAAGATTTCATTCTTTTTGATTGCTGAGTAATATTCCGTTGTGTGTGTGTGTGTGTGTGTGTGTGTGTGTGTGTGCCACATCTTCTTTATCCATTCATCTATTGATGGACGTTTGGGCTCTTTCCATACTTTGGCTATTGTTGTTAGTGCTGCTATAAACATGGGGGTGCATGTGTCCCTTTGAAACAGCACAACCTGTATCCCGTGGATAAATGCCTAGTAGTGCAATTGCTGGGTTGTAGGGTACTTCTATTTTTAGTTTCTTGAGGAACCTCCATACTGTTTTCCAGAGTGGCTGCACCAGCTTGCATTCCCAAAGAAAATATATTTTTTTAAAAAATCAGGTTGCATGTAACAGGGCTGCATTATGATTTTTTACTGTTTTATGCCCTAGGAACTTTGCATTTCTGGGTCCTTTCCAACATTTATTTATATATACATATATGTATGTATATATACTTATTCAGATATATATATACACTTACACATATAAATATATATTGTATGTTTTATATAGTGTACATATGTGTATATATGTATTTATATATTATATATAACATTTTATGACTGTATTAGCATAAAAATGAATATAATCTTCAACTCTAAAAGTTCATTTTTTTCTTCTGATTGTAAAAAAAATTAAAACACTTTCATGGGCCTTGGACACTGTGTCTACTATGCCTAATGCCTCGGTGAGCCCTCGTATGTGATATAGCAAAGCTTAAAATTCTAGCTCATCATGACTGAAGTTTGTGGTGCACTAGTTTAATGCAACCTTCTCATTTTACCCCCCAAAATATATACATATATATACTGAGCTTCACAAATGTACAAGAACCTGCTTGAAGTCTTATAGTGTGGTAAGACACAATCAGGACCCAGGGTCCAAATGCTAGTTTCCACTTAATTACACTTTGTCTTAGCCCATCGCCTTCACATCATAATTAAGTCATGGGTGACAGACAACACCTGGGGGATCCTTTCTACAGGCTGACCTTTACCTTGGGGTAAAGTTCATGGTGATAATCACCGTTCCATAAAGAGAACCCATCTGAACCCCATTTGAAAAAAACAAAAGGGATGCAAAAACCCAAGATAGATTTAGACTTCCCTTTTTGGATACAATTTTCTGATCACAGTCTCATCAAAATTAGCAGCAATGGAAACTTGCACTTGGGATAGGATAACTACTTACATAATAGAGCAGTGCTTTCCAGGATAGAGTTTATAGATTAGATCAAAGGTTTATTTCTTGTGCTGTCAACTCTTCATCTTACATAGTGCTTTAAAAAAGCAAAAAGAAAGAAAGAAAGAAAGAAAGAAAGAAGAAAGAAAAAGAGAAAGAAAGAAAGAAAGAAAGAAGAAAAAAAGAGAAAGAAAGAAAGAAAGAAAGAGGAAGGAAGGAAGGAAGGAAGGAAGGAAGGAAGGATGGAAGGGAGGAAGGAGTCAAATCTCAGCAACTCAGCTGCGGGCAATTGTTCTGTTGACAATGCACTATAGAAAAACAGTCCAATACAATTCTTAAGAGCCACCGCTGGCAACCAGACTTTATCTCTTTCTTTGTTTATCCAGTGTGTGTCTATACCTGAGAAAACTTTAAAAGGTATTTGTTTTTGAGAAATAGAAACAGATCATTCCTGAGTATACTCTTTTTTTTTTCAGTTGTCAAATGATCCTTTATTGAAATATTTTCCTTTGTACTTCTTAAGTAGCTGGGCATTCCACTGTACCACTGTTAGTATCATCTATGATGTCATGAAAATGATGGCCATCAACACTGCATCCCACACACTGAGAAGTCCCCAGGTTCTCTTTACTGGCTCTAGAGAGCTCTCTGACTATAAAGATAGGTACTGCATCTGTCAGGCAATGTTGGCCATCTCATCAAAAGTGATACTTCCACTGTGCTTGATGGGCTTTTGCTTCTCTCTGTCTCTGGTCCCTGGGGGCCTTTGACACTGGGGGGAGAGGCAGAAGGTACTACTTAATCTGGGTCTGTCTATTCAGAATGGTCAGTTTCACTGTCATTCTTAGACCCTTGCAGTCACCTGTTGCCTTGGGATGTCATCATCCCATCATTGCCTTTTTGGGTGACAGACCCAGGGTCTAGTCTTGGCAGCTGGGGCAGACGTGGCATCGACTTCCCGGCTCATGCACTTAAGGTCTGTGACTTTGATCCCGTTGGGGTGGAGTTTCGGAGACGTGGTGGAGGCAGCAGGTACCAGATCAACCCAGAGAGGGATAACCAAGAAAGTTGCACCTTGACCTCTTCTAGGCCAAAAGACGAAAGAGCTGCCTCCAGCCATCTTTATCATCACACCACTGAAAATTCCTGACTTTATGCCAGCTGGTTTTATTATTATTATTCAGAATGCTTATATACCACAGGAAAGAATACATTTGGCAAAATATATTCCTTATAGTGAAGACCTCTTTATTTTGAGGCTCAACTAAAAAAGAGTTCTGGCCAGTTGAATGACAACATAAGTGATCTTCAATCATGCACTCCCACAGGTTTATTGAGTCAAAGATTACATAACAATATCTTTTAAAAATATAATTCTAATATAGAAAATGGAGCCTAGGATTTGGAGACAGGACTGGTCTTGAACCCTTTCTCCAGCTCTGTGATCTTGGGCAAGAGAATTACCTTTTCTGAGTCTTTGTTACCTCATCTGCAAAATGAAGTTAATAATACCCATTTAAGATGTTGTGTCAAAGATTAAATTATCTCTACAAATATTTATTGAGCACCTCCTATATGTCAAGCTCTTTCCTACAAATACCGTGGTGAACAAAACATAGGATTATCATTCTTGCACAGCAAGTGGTCTTGGATGGACTTGAATATTTGAATATTTCCTTCCTAGTTCTTATGTCATTCAAGCAGAGTGTTGCATGGAAGTGGATTAGAACTGGATTTCTTGTACCTGTAGTTCTAAAATAATTATCCCTCTGGCTGCCCCAGATTTTGGGTAACAATTGGGCTGCTAAAGGTTACTTAGAGATTCAGCAAGCCCATTTACAGATTTTTCCCATTTTTTTAGTTTATAAAACTTTACCAACCCGCAGAGCAACATCTATATTTGCTTTAAATATTTTGTACTACTTTTACTTTTGTTAATATATACTGTTTAACAGTAAATATAATTTGCATTATAGACTTTTAGAGAGGGAGATATATATTCTTTAGTGCCTGAAAATTCTGAATAAGTTGTTACCCTGAGATTTGCCCCTGGTGCAATTGGCACAGGCACAGCTGGCCTCAAAAAGATCTTCTGTTATTGATGATGTCATTGATGGAACAAGTAGCTCCTTTTTAGCGGTGATGATGCCATTAATGAAGTGATCTAGAAAGATCTTCACTTTTCAAAGAGATCTTCTGTCTGGCATCATCAGAGTACATCCTAACCCTTCCAGGTGTGACATCTGATAATCAGCAAGTAGGCTAGGTAAAATAATGACAACCAGATAAGTAAGAATACTCAGATTAGTTATTTGAACTTATATAATATAGAAATATGGATGATTTTATACTCAGTTTGGAACAATGGATGAAGAAGTAGAATTTAAACACTTTTTAATATTCACAAGTCAAAAATAATATATTGTCGCCATTCTATAACCCACACAGGCCATCCGAGTCAGCAATATCTTCGGTGTAAATGTTTGATTTGCAGGGATTTTTTTTTTTCTGTGTGAGATTTGACAAGACTTGGCCTTGTTATCAGCTATACATTTGAATTTTACACATGAATGCACCATTGTAAAACTAGTTTTGGTGTTTCAAATCGGTGAAACTTCAGGCCAATGTCATCTGAGGTGACTGGATTATAGTGAAAAAAAAAAACCAATAAAATAGATCTTTAAAATACATACTGTCTCTGTATCAACACACATGTACATTTTGCATGGTTCCCTTCAGTGCTAATTATACTGTTTGAAAACAACAATAGAGAAGCAGAGAGTAAAAAAATATAAAGTTACCCAACTGTGGAATCACCCACCCGACATTCTAGGAATACTATTCTCTAATTACTAATATATTGTCAGTCAGAACAATTATCTAGAGGAGGACACTTAAAGCAAAGAATTTCTACTATCAGTATTTCTTTTAAAATCCTGTATTTCTGTTTTCTCTATAAATATAAACAATATGTTGCTTCAAAGATGTTCACTTTGTTTTTTTTGTTTTGTTTTGTTTTGTTTTTTTAGTATATGAAATTTATTGTCAAATTGGTTTCCATACAACACCCAGTGCTCATCCCAAAAGGTGCCCTCCTCAATACCCATCACCCACCCTCTCCTCCCTCCCACCCCCCATCAACCCTCAGTTTGTTCTCAGTTTTTAACAGTCTCTTATGCTTTGGCTCTCTCCCATTCTAACCTCTTTTTTTTTTTTTCCTTCCCCTCCCCCATGGGTTCCTGTTAAGTTTCTCGGGATCCACATAAGAGTGAAACCATATGGTATCTGTCTTTCTCTGTATGGCTTATTTCACTTAGCATCACACTCTCCAGTTCCATCCACGTTGCTACAAAAGGCCATATTTCATTTTTTCTCATTGCCACGTAATATTCCATTGTGTATATAAACCACAATTTCTTTATCCATTCATCAGTTGATGGACATTTAGGCTCTTTCCATAATTTGGCTATTGTTGAGAGTGCTGCTATGAACATTGGGGTACAAGTGCCCCTATGCATCAGTACTCCTGTATCCCTTGGATAAATTCCTAGCAGTGTTATTGCTGGGTCATAGGGTAGGTCTATTTTTAATTTTCTGAGGAACCTCCACACTGCTTTCCAGAGTGGCTGCACCAGTTTGCATTCCCACCAACAGTGCAAGAGGGTTCCCGTTTCTCCACATCCTCTCCAGCATCTATAGTCTCCTGATTTGTTCATTTTGGCCACTCTGACTGGCGTGAGGTGATACCTGAGTGCGGTTTTGATTTGTATTTCCCTGATAAGGAGCGACGCTGAACACAAAGATGTTCACTTTGATATCACCACCATGTCTCTTCCTGCCACCTGGTTCCATTTTGCCATTGATATCTATTAGATTTTGAAAATTATAACATTCAATTTCCTGCATTTTCTTTGAATATGCAAACAATACAGCAAGAGAGGAGCAAAGATTCTTTCATGGCCCTTAGGAGGTACTAAACAGAATTCAAACTTACTGGTGGTTCAGTTCTCAGTTCTGCCATCTTCTTACTCTTGAGAAACTCCCGTTTTGAAAGGCAAATCTATACCCTAACCCAATTTTACCTAAGATCTTTGTCCCTTATATACCTGGCTATCAAATTTCAATACCAAGACAAGCTGATTTTCCTTTCTTGTTACCAAATTTCATCCACATCTTGGCCCACTAAACTGAGCATCTGAGTGGCCACTGCATCCAAACAACAAATGGGAAGGTCCGACCAAGCTTCTTTGGAGTCTGACTTCAAACATCATATCTAAATACATGTACTGCTGTTACAAACCAGTACATCCTTTCTGGAAGCTAATTTGGCTTCGTTTCCTAACCTGCTGCTGGTACACACATAATTTGGCATTATGTATCAACAGTCCTAAAATCTTCATAGACTTTAACCATAAGAAAATAATTTAACATTCAGACATTCAAAGAATTCTACAAAAGATATTCATCATGACATTTTTCATAAATGAAAAATTGAAGATCTTATACTACTTAATGTCCAAGAACAGGAATGGGTCAAATAAATTTTAGTATATCCACAAAATGGAGTTTTAAGCAGCTATGGTCAAGGTTGATATTCTAGGAGGATTTCTAAAGTGGCATATCAAAAATTCTCATGCTATAGTCCAAAACAAGATTGTGTGCACAGTACAATGTTAACTATGTATAAATAATATGAACAAGGAGAGGGCAAAAAAGGACATCTACCAAAATACTAAAGTAGTTATTTTTATTCCTTTCTTATGTTCTAATACATCCTTCAATATTATTGAAATTTCCTATAACAATCATAATAAAATAAAATTTTAAAAATTCAAACACAGGAGAAAAATGCCAATGGAGTGATCAATGCACCACTTGCTTTCCCATCCCTCCTACCTCTTAGGTGAGCCATACCCAGCTGCTGTCTGCTGTGGTGCTTTTGCTAGGAATCTGCACTATCCATTCTCCTACTAGAGACAAAACAACTATTGAGGGGCGATAAGAATCTGTGTCACCTGTTCTCTGTTCTTTTTCAGCACACAACAGTTTTGCCCTTTATATTAATCGAGATGAGGACATCACACCATGCGTATCCCAGCAGGAACAGCGGACTCGCCGCCATATGTACCTTCTCTGTTGGCTATATATTATGGTAAGGACAGTGCCTGCTGGGCTTTCGTATTGTATTAGATTTTGCACTGCTAAATTTGGGCACATATTTCATTATGGATATAATCACTAACAGATTCACACTGCGTGCCTCATTTGGTCCAGGACCTGGGCTTTGTCTCATTTCCCCAGATGCTTATATTTTTAGAAAGTATATGCCAAACCTCACACAACAGGAATTTGTTGAACAATCCCATGTAAGCAATGGTTCTTCCAAGGCTACATTTTTCAACTCTTTTTCAAACTAAATGTTTTTCTTGGACAGCGATTTTATTGCTTAAGGGCTTTTTGCTTGGGATTTTTTTTGTTGTTGCTGTTGTTGGTGAGCAAATGCAAATGAGAACAGAAGAAATGGCCTCTTTAGAGGAGTGACCTTAAACTTCAGAGGAAACGAGGGAAAATGGACATTTTCCTGAGTCAGTTTAGAACCTGTCTTGCAATTAGTGATTATAGCATGCATTGAAGGGTTTTGTTTTTTCAAATTGGGATAAATAAATCACAAGAAATCTCCACTTGGCCTCTGGGGCACGAATAGGTCCCAAGTGGGTGGTGCCACATTAATCTGATAACAGTACAGTTGCCTGTTAAGTTTACTTCACATTAATTTCAGTTCTTATCATGTTTTAATGTTTCAAAATTATTCTTTTTAAGACAGAGAATTTCTCACTTCTCTTTAGAATTCCAAGTCCTCTTTGATATATTAGTGGACACAGAAGAGGTCCCTCCTGCCAGCATTTCTGCCTCTTGGGACTCTCTTCCTGAGTTATGGGTCACCATCCTTTCCTTTAAGACTGAAGGACTGAACAAGTTCTCCCAAACACCCCAGAACTGTACTTAATCCCTCCAGAATCCCTGAGCGCTTTGGGAGCTTTGGGAGCTCAGAATCCCTGAGCTCCCAGGCAACCATGGAGCGTTTTGCTCCAGCCAACTCAGAAATACAAAATAAAGGTCAGTACAGTGCTTCACATACTTTGCATGAATGACCACATAACGCCCCAGATCTGACCAGAAGGGGAATTTGTTTCTAGGAAGTCCTACCTGGTGGTTGGATCTAAGGGGACATCCAGACAATAGACCCCAGGACAAACATGCAATAACATTCACTCCATCTGCCATTTCATTGACTAGTCAAAGACTGGGGAATGTTTGTTTTCCTAGTCACTTCCTAGATCTTTTGTTTCCACCCAAAGTGTTAAGTATTGATTTTCTCTGATAGAAAAGGTCCAGATGATCAGGGCTCACAGGTGAAGTGTGACTGAAATTATGTCTTTAAACTAAATATATTTACTTTATATGTATTAACTTGATATTTAAATGACTCTTATCTTTCAGAAGAGTCGTGTAGGGAAGCATGAATTATTCTAAGGATACGTTCATTTCAAAATCAAAAATCATTAAGAATCAAAAACCCCCTTAGCCTTCCCAAATATAATCTCATTACGGTGTACTCATATATGGTTACCTCTGGGAAGGGAAGATTTTTATTCTGAGATCTCTGAATGTATTTCTGTGAATTCATTTGTATGCAATTAAATTACCTGAAACTGGGAGCGCCTGGGTGGCTCAGTCGGTTGAGTGTCCAACTTTGGTTCAGGTCATGATCTCACAGTTTGCGCGTTCCAGCCCAACATCAGGCTGTGTGCTCACAGCTCAGAGCCTGGAGCTTACTTCAGGTTCTATGTCTCCCTCTCTCTCTGCCCCTCCCCCACTCATGCTCTGTCTCTCAAAAATGAATAAATGTTAAAAAAGTTTCTTTTTAATTATCTGAATCTTACAGAGCCCCAAAAGTTTCAGGAAATATATACTTTCCAATGGCTTTTCTTCCACTGTGGGTACATTCAGTGCACGTTTCAAAGAGACACATGGGAAATACCACGTACCCTTCATTATAGACCCCCAAGATCCCTCATTAAAATGAAGCATTACTCACGCTCTTCATGCCAAGTGACGCTTGCCAGCTCTGTGTACTCCCTACGTAAACCAGTACTTGTTTGGACATGTATTTGCATTAACCAGCAAATTCCCTCAGATATGTTCTGAGAGAGCTTTCAAAGTAGACTTTTTCCTTTGGTCTTCTGCCCTCGGTATTCAGAGCTATGCCAAGTGCTAAACAATGCCCCTAACATCATGCCATAGTATATAAATCCAAGGATTTTCTTTTTTTTACTTTTTTTTTTTTCAACGTTTTTTAATTTATTTTTGGGACAGAGAGAGACAGAGCATGAACGGGGGAGGGGCAGAGAGAGAGGGAGACACAGAATCGGAAACAGGCTCCAGACTCTGAGCCATCAGCCCAGAGCCCGACGCGGGGCTCGAACCCACGGACCGCGAGATCGTGACCTGGCTGAAGTCGGACGCTTAACCGACTGCGCCGCCCAGGCGCCCCTTCTTTTTCTTTTTTTTTTTTTTTTTTTACTTTTCTTTTTTTTTTTCAACGTTTTTTTATTTATTTTTGGGACAGAGAGAGACAGAGCATGAACGGGGGAGGGGCAGAGAGAGAGGGAGACACAGAATCGGAAACAGGCTCCAGGCTCTGAGCCATCAGCCCTAAATCCAAGGATTTTCATTGTTATCAAAAAGGTACTGGTTTTTGCTTCCTACCAGACTATCCCACAAGCCGCCATACCAGTGACACAATAGCAGAAGGTTTGGGATACAAAATCTTTTGATAGCATACCAGGATTGTGACTGTACATTCCAGAACCTCGTGCCAAAATGGAAGAAAGCATTCCTCTTATCATGTGCTAATTATAAAACACATAGATCTCCCCTGCAGTCATCTGCAACGTAGAGCTGAACCTGGACCTCTGCGGCTGCTGGCCAGGCTGTCTGTGCTTTGCTCTGATTCTCGCTTGCTGTCCATTCTCACACGTCTCCCTCCCCCATGTGAACCTGTTCTATTCCTAGATTTGGATAGCCAAAGTAGAGAAAGCAAGGGATATGGGAGCTTTCCCTCAGAGACTGGAGCCTACTGAGCTGCCACCCTGAGTGGCTCCATTTCCCAGCCTCCCTCAGTCCTCCTAAGCTGAGCATCAGAAGTCATCCTGGACTCCTTCCCTGTCTTCTTCTGCCCCCACCATACTTCTCTCCACTTACCCAAGTGCCTAGGACACAAGCATCTCCCTATACACTTATGGTGGGCTGTTAACTCCTTCTCTGCACACCTCCTCTCCATCATCATCCTCCCACACATTCTCTGCACCCTAGTTGGGTGATTTCCCCTAAGAAATGAGATGACCCATATTAGCTTATGCAGAATACAACACAGAGGTCTTCTTGGTTTCTAATGCAACAGTAATTGTCAGGAAGTGTAATGACTACCATTCTTTTGACTTTTCAAATATTATGTTATTTAGTTCCTCAAATAACCTTTTGAGATAGGTATTCTCTGACCTATTACACAGATAGGGAAACTAATCTTAGTTTAGAAATTATATGAGCTTAGAAAGTATATGATTTGCCCAAGGAAAAGCCACTTGTTCTTATTGTTGCCAGAGCTGGAGTGTGGCTGCAGTCTGTACAGTTCACCATGCTCTCCACTGCCTTCTTCTGGATGAAGAGTGCGTCTGTGGGTGAACAGATGAAGTGCATGTTATAGTTTTGGTTTTGTCTCGAAACAATATATCGGAAGCAGCATGTCTAATAGTTAAGGCCATTTCCTAGGTTAGAATTCTGAGCCCTTCACTTTATTTCTGAGCTCTAACTTACCGAGATATAAAATAGGGTTAAGGACCTCACGTGGCAGTTGTGAGGACTGAGTTACATGTAGAAGCCATGGAACAATGCCTGGTACACAGTAAAAAATTTCTATATTTTCTATTATTGTTAGTAGTAGTAGTGGTGGTGTTAATATTAGTATTTCTATATTTGCTATTCTGAGAACAGTAAATAGTAGCAGAGCACATAGTGTTTTCTTATCAAGGGTTTGAGACTTTTAGTTACAATGCTATAAGCCCTTTCTTTTCCTTTTACTCTTTCTCGCTCACTCATACACTCTTCACTTTAAAAAACCAAAATAGCCCTAAAGTATATGAAAATATCTTTTTTTTTTTTTTTTTTTTTTTTTTGCTTTTTAAGTTTAGAAGGACTATAAGGAAATCTTAACGGGGGACTGAGTAAAACAGAGAGCTTTAAGATCATGGAATATCGACTGTGGTCACCCTCTAACAAATTCTGTAAAAGAAGACATCCTTACTCCACCTGATCCAGGACTCCTGGCACCAGTCTTTTCCTTGGCTGTGGCCCCACACTACCTCACATCTTTGTCTCCCTGGAGTACTGGTGCTGCTCACTGCTGTGCTTTAAAATCTGAAGGACATAGGAAGAGGAAACTACCCAAAATCTAGGAAATGTATATCCCAACGTTTCAGCAATGGGTCTTCTTTGGCCTGAGAAGGCTTCTTCCAGCCCCTGTCCATTCCCCCCTCCCATCGTGGTTCTCATTCAGTAGAATCCACATGAGATCTCAGCGCCCATGCATAACACATGTTAACACTAAATTCAAGGCATAGTCAGGAGCAAGGAGGCATCACAGAAGGAGAGAAAATAAGTCCTAGGAGTTTCTTCTTATGGGTAAACATTTCTTATCACTACGGTGAACTTATTTATTTTTTTTTTAATTTTTTTTCAACATTTATTTATTTTTGGGACAGAGAGAGACAGAGCATGAATGGGGGAGGGGCAGAGAGAGAGGGAGACACAGAATCAGAAACAGGCTCCAGGCTCTGAGCCATCAGCCCAGAGCCTGATGCGGGGCTCGAACTCACGGACCGCGAGATTGTGCCTGGCTGAAGTCGGACGCTTAACCGACTGCGCCACCCAGGCGCCCCATGGTGAACTTATTTAAAGCAGAACAAAGATTTCTGTTGTCTCTGGGCTCTACTGGTTTTTGATAAATTTCATATTCCAAATCTCATTACCCCAGATGGGTCCATTGTGCAGTTCTCAAAACAGAAAATAAAACAAAGTAAAATCTTTCTTTTATGATATAATCTTAAGCTGCCCTAAATCAGAGTTCTATCTCCACCAAACTGATTATCCCTCAGCTATGCAACTGCAGATTATTTTTTGTTTTCTTATTGAAACTTTTCTTTATTTCCTCAAGTAAGTGCTGGAGACATATGTTTTTTACTTTTTATTGTTTGTTTGTTTGTTTGTTTGTTTGTTTAGAGAGGGAGTGAGAGCACAAGCAGGGGAGAGGGACAGAGGAAGAAAGAGAGAGCATCTTAAGCAGGCTCCACACTTGGCATAGAATCCAATGCAGGGCTCAATCCCATGATCCTGGGATCATGACCTGAGCCAAAATCAAGAGTTGAATGCTCAACTGACACAGCCCCCCCCCCCCCCCAGGTACCACAACAAGCATTGCTTTTTAAAACAGAGGGAAAAAATACTAAAAATAAGAGTGTACTCAAATTGGAGGGGCGTCTGGGTGTCTCAGTTAAGCGTCTGACTTTGGCTCAGGTCATGATCTTGGGGTTTGTGGGTTCAGGCCCCACATCGGGCTCTGTGCTGACAGCTCAGAGCCTGGAGCCTGCTTGGGATTCTGTGTCTCCCTCTCTCTCTGCCCCTCCCCCACTAGTGTTCTGTCTCTCTCCCTCTCTCTCAAAAATAAACATTAAAAATTTTTTTAAATAAAAAATAAGAGTCTTAAAAATAATTTTTAGCCATGAATGAGTGAAATTTTATGGTTCGTGAGTTTAAGCCCCACCCTAGGCTACGCCCTGACAGTGCAGAGCCTGCTTGGCATTCTCTCTCTCTCTCTCTCTCTGTCCCTCCCCCCCTCATTCTCTCTCTCATTCTCTCTGTCTCTCAAAATAAATAAATAAACTTTAAAAGATAATTTCTACAAAAATAGTTAAAAATTTTAAATTTAATTTAAAAAATTTTAAAGTGAAATTTTAGACCCCTACTAAAGTGAAATTTAAAGTCCCCCTACTTAATTGGATGCTTCTTCACCAATTGAGCCAATCTGGCCAACATGTAGTTGTTCTCTAACTAGCAGATGACGTTTTCCTCTGTTCAACTGGAACCTTTCGCTCCATCATAACTGTGTATCCTGATGACTTTTACATCTGTCATAGTGTGTGGAAGTTTTCCTGATTTCCTGGCAGTAGAGTATGAGGAGTAAGAAAGAGTAAGGTGCTGAAAAAATAAGGCAGCAAGTACTTGGCATTCTGAAGAGAGGTGCCTTTCTTGGATCTTATGCTCTCATAAGCCCAAGCACTCTGTTCCCTTACACATCACCAAAGCCATCCACATTCTTTGCTGTGCTCATCTTCCCCACCTTCCTTCCTCAACCTGGCTTGGGAGAAGGAGGGTGTCTTTACAGCCTCAAGTTTGGGGTCTAGAGGAGCCATTGGGGAAAGAAGTGCCTCCCCACACTCAAAGCCAAGTGTAAGAGGTTCTAAGAGAATCCCTGGTAAATACCAGGTGTGAGACAGGAATCTCACTTGGAAAGCAGACTTGTTAACTTTCCTTTGTCTCCTGCCTGAGCAAGGAAGAGCACTTGAGGCACATGGCAGGGTGGAGGGAGAGACAGCTATAGAGCTGTCTCTGTACAGCATATGACCTCATAGGTCATATCACTGCATGTGGCAAAGATGGGTGAGTTTCTTGTGGATCTGGTTTGACACTGAGAGAGGGCATTGAGCCCACCCAAGAAGGCCAGACCCTGGACAAGGGTTTCCAAGCAGCAAGAAACTGGAATATACTACCATGAATAGAAGCCAGTCCATCTCCCACATACAGAACTTGTGCAGTGGAGAAGCCCTTACAAACATGCATGAGTACCCCATGCAAAAGTGAGTATCTGCCCATCAGCCTCACAGCATTTATGAGTAGGAAGTTGGTATTACCAGAGGGAAAAGGGAAACCACTTGCACAGCCATGAGCAGTGAAGTCAGCAGATGTTCATCCTCCTCCCACTTGCCCTCCAGATCCCCAGCTAACAAAGAAGCATCCCAGAACCAGGCTATGCCCTCCCATTCTACTTCAGGGTACTGGGGAAGGAGGCAGAGCCCCTTCTGCAAAAATGCAGAGCCCCTTCCCACTTATGGCTCCGGCAATAATCCTGGTGTGTCAATGCAGGCAAAAGGCCAGTGTGTTGGATCAAGGTGAGGGAAGAGTCACTGGAGACCCCTGGATTGGAGGGAGGATTATGTAGGCCTCATAAGCCATGTAAGGACCGTGTCCTTAATTCAGACGGAAATTAAGAATTACTGGAAGCTTTTGAACAGAGAACTGACATGATCTGAGACGCTTTTTAAAAATGTTTTTATGTTCATTCATTTTTGAAAGACAGAGAGAGACAGAGCACAAGCAGGGGTGGGGCGGAGAGAGAGGGGGACAGAGAATCCGAAGCAGGCTCCAGGCTCTGAGCTGTCAGCACAGAGCCCGATGCGGGGCTCGAACTCACGAACCGCGAGATCATGACCTGAGCCGAAGTTGGATGCTCAACCAACTGAGCCACCCAGATGCCCTGATCTGAGACATTTTTAAAGGATCACTTTGGCTACTATGTTAAGAATGGACTGGGGGCAAGGATGGAGCAGGAGAACGATTACGAGGCTGTAGAAGTAATGCCCTCTAGTAGGCGATGGCATGGCTTGGACCAAGTTAGTAGAAATGGCAGTGGGAGAACTAGAGGATTCTGGATATATTCTGAAGATAGAGCCAGTAGGATTTCCTACTTAATTTAGACCAAATCTAAATTAAATTCTAGGCTCAGCCCTTCAATACTTTTTTAACTTGATGTGATGTGCAGAATAATGGCCCCAGAAATGTCCACATCCTAATCTCCAGAATTTGTGAATATACCACCTCAACGTGAAAAAAAAAAAGGACTTTGCAGATGTGATTACATTAAAGACCTTGAGGTGGGGAGATTATCCCAGTGGGCCCAAATCTGGTTTTCCTGCTGTGCTTAGAGAGGGGCAAGACTGTGGGAAAACGGTCAGATGGATATTACAGGAAAAAGACCCAAATAATTCTACCAGCTTTGAAGATAGAGGAAAGGGACCAGGATCCAAAGAATGTGGGCCACCTCTAGCAGCTAAAAGTCAAGGCAATGGATCCAGAAAGGGACACAGCCCTGCCGGCATCTTGATTATGGCCTTGTGAGACCTGTGTTAGACTGCTAACCTACAGAATTGTAAGATAAACATGTGTTGCTTTCGCTACAAAGTTTGTCGTAATGTGTTATAGCAGCAGTAGAAAACTCATATACCTGGGCAAATCGCTTAGTCTCTATGGGCCTCAGTTTCCCCATCTGAAAAAAAAGAGGGTGATGATACATAGGCAGGATTGCTCTGAGAGTCAGAAAAATGCCTGCCATATAACTGGCCCTTAGTACAGTAGCCATTGTTGCTGTTCTATTTATACACTAAGAATACTCAGGGTAGGTGATGGGCATTGAAGAAGGCATCTTTTGGGATGAGCACTGGGTGTTGTATGGAAACTAATTTGACAATAAATTCATATAATAAAAAAAAAAAAGACTACTGGGACCTAAAATAGCCTAAACCCGGCCCCTTTCTGTATGTTTCTTCCCTCATTAACCTGTGGTGCCCATTCTGGGAGCTGGAAGTCCAGCTCCTTAAAGTCAAATCGTCTTTTGTTCAGTTTCCCTCTTCCCTTGCTTTGGGCAAATCACTTATCCTCTCTTAGCCTCCTTTTACCACCTTTAAAATGGGAGTAATGCCTGCACCACAGAATTGCTATGGGGATCAACAAGCACATGGGACCCTCGGGAAATGATCACATCTTTCCTTCCTCCCACCACAAAAATCCAGAATGTCTGAGGAGTGTATGGGAAAGTCCTATTTCTTTCTCTTTCTCTTCCCCACCACCCTTTATTGTCATTGTATCCTCTGGTCTTCTTATGGAGTCTGGTCCTGCTTCATGGGTTTTGTGTCCCCTTACAACCTATTAAGAATGCTAAAGGGCTTTCTGAACATTTCTTATGGTTCGTACCATAAGTTGTTTCCCAAGCTCTGCTTTTCCCCTGAGAGCAGAGAATGTCATTGCTTTCCCATTATTCTGGTCTGCTTGTTTTTACAACCACGTTGTTGAGAGGAGTTTTTCTCTTGTCTTCTAAGGAGAAGTCTATCTGGACAATGGAGGCCTTGCCAACTGAGAGTAGGGTTTGCACTCGGCCCCTCGGAGTGCTCACTTGGGTGTTGAGTGAATCAGTTTCTTAGATCTGCATCTGGACAGAAGAGGCTTGTGTGTATAATTCATCTCGGTTCCCAGTATTTATTATTCTGAGTTTCGTCTTCTCCTACCCCCAACAGCTGGTTCTCAGACTTGCTGGGAACACATAAAGAACTTGAATTCCCCATATGCTGTTAAGCATGCCCCCTGCCCAAAAATCATTTTCTATGTGATTATGACCCTACCCTCACTTCCCAGCACTGCATCTATACCAACACAACTGTTTCTTTTCCCTGTAGTTTTCTGGAATCACAAGTTTGATGCCTTTTGTGTCCTCAATATTACTTCGCAGTTTTACTTTGCATTTCTTCTACCAGCTCTGCCCCCCTCCCTCTACCCCACCTCACATTCCCCAGTCCTCTCTCAGAAAATGGCCCAACCTTGCATTTCACAGAGACTGAGTGCAAGAAAGGCATTTCTTCCCTCAGACTTCCTTACTGTACTCACTCTCTTCTTTGCCTCCTGTGACAATAGGGGAAGAATTTCTACAACTTCCAACAGGTGACCATCCCTCTGTGCTCTGGCTCCTCCCCCCTCCAGCTCTTCATCCATCCTCATTTCATTCTCCCGCAACTTCAGTCCCACTGACAGGTCCTTCCTTTTTTTTTTCTTTTTTTAATGTTTATTTTTGAGAGAGAGACAGAGCGCAAGTGGGGGCGGGGGCAGAAAGAGAGGGAGCCACAGAATCTGAAGCAGGCTCTAGGCTCTGAGCTGTCAGCACAGAGCCCGACGTGGGGCTCAAACTCCCAAACTGTGAGATTGTGACTTAAGCTGAAGTCGGACACTTAACCCACTGAGCCACCCAGGCGCCCCCTGACAGGTCTTTCTAATGAATACTGGAACACTCTCCATCCGTGTCCTATCTTAAACATAAATTACCCTTCTGGGACCACCCCCTTTTACATCTAGCTACTGTACAGACTCCCTATTCACAGCCAAGCTTCTCTGAAGAGTTGTCTACAGTCTGTAGTCCTCTTTACACGCTTAACAGCCAGGGCAGGCTAGCCACTAAGAAAATGGATTTGTGACCTGAATTGCCTGAGCTTGGATCCTGCTTCTACCATATGACTTTGGGCAAGACACTCAACCTCTCTGTGCCTTTGTTTCCTCACCTAGAGAATGGTGTAATAAGAGTACCTGCCTCATAGGGCTGTTGTGGTGATTTAGTGTCTGTAAAGCCAGAGAAGATTGTGTGCTTTTTATTTATTTTTCATTATTTATCACTTATCACTTATTATTTATTTATCATTATTAACCCACTCCAAAGGGAGTTAAGCTGCATTACTTTAGCAAAGCCTGGGTCGATGTCACCAGTGACTTCTATTTTGCTAAATTATTCGAGTGCTTCATAGACCTCTTCTCCGTTGATATTTCAGCAGTTCTGATACTCAGTTATGTCCCTTCTTGAGTTACTCTCTTCTCAGACTTGGATGATGTAAGTCTCCCAGTTTTCCTTCCAGTTCTCAAAATGATCCCTCGCAGCATCGTCTGCAGGCTCCTCCCGCCGCTCCACCCAAACCCCAGTGCTGGAGTTCTTTGGAGCTCAGCGGTCGGTCTTCTTTTATTTATTAACTTTCAAATTTTATTGTGATAAGAATACTCAACCTGAGATCTACCTTCTTAACCGAGGTCCTCTTCTTCTTACTCCCTACTGTCCCTAAGTAAACCCATCCACTCCGTGTTTGTGATTTCTTCCATCTAGGATCCCCAGCTCAGAACTCTCTTCTGATACCTACTCATAAGCTCCTCATGCTTGCAATTGCACACCAAGCTCATGCAGTACTCACTTTCCCAACTGCACCCCAAACCTGTGTTCCCTGGGCATTGCCCTCCACCCAGGTTTTTGTGCCAGAAATCTATGAGACACCCACAACCCAGCTTCTGAGGTCTTTTACAGATAGTCATTCAACAAGTTCTGGCTTCTAGGCCTCCAGGAAACTTCTAGAATCTTTGCACTTTGCTCCCTCTCCACTGTCAATACCATGGTCCCAGCTTCCGTCATCTCTCTCCTGAACCACCGCACAGAACTGGCATTCCCTGTCTACCCACAGGATCCTTGGGTGGTCCTTTAAAAGCATACATGATGAGGGGCACCGGGGTGACTCAGGCAGTTGAGCGTCCGACTTCGGCTCAGGTCATGATCTCACAGTTCATGGATTTGAGACCCGCATCAGGCTCAGTGCTGACAATTCAGAGCCTGGAGCCTGCTTTGGGTTCTCTCTCTCTCTCTCTCTCTCTCTCTCTCTCTCTTCCCCTCTCCCACTCGTGCTCTGTCTCTCTCTCTCTCAAAAATAAACATTAAAAAATTTTTTTATAAAAAAAGCACACATGACGAGGCACCTGGGTGGCTCAGTTGGTTAAGCATCTGACCTTTTTTTTTAAATTATTTTTAATTTTTTGTAAATTTACATCCAAATTAGTTAGCATATAGTGCAATGATGATTTCAGGAGTAGATTCCTTAATGCCCCTTACCCATTTAGCCCACCCCCCTTCCACAACCCCTCCAGCAACCCTCTGTTCTCCATATTTAAGGGTCTCTTATGGTTTGTTCCCCTCCCTGCTTTAATATAGCTTTTATTTTTTCTTCCCTTCCCTTATGTTCATCTGTTCTGTGTCTTCAAGTCCTCATATGAGTGAAGTCATATGATATTTGTCTTTCTGTAATTTCACTTAGCATAATATCCTCTAGTTCCATCCAGTAGTTGTAATGGCAAGATTGTATTATTTTTTTAATTGCTGAGTAATACTACATTGTATATATATATACCACATCTTTTTTATCCATTCATCCATCAGTGGACATTTGGGCTCTTTCCATACTTTGGCTATTGTCAATACTGCTGCTATAAATATTGGGGTGCATGTGCCCCTTCGAAACAGCATACCTGTATCCCTTGGATAAATATCTAGTAGTGCAATTGCTGGGTCTTAGGGTAGTTCTATTTTCAATTTTTTGAGGAACCTCCATACTGTTTTCCAGAGTGGCTGCACCAGTTTGCATTCCCACCAGCAGTGCAAAAGAGGTCCTCTTTCTCTGCATCCTTGCCAAGATCTGTTGTTGCCTGAGTTGTTAATGTTAGCCATTCTGACAAGTGTGAGGTGGCATCTTATTGTGGTTTTAATTTGTATTTCTCTGATGATAAGTGATGTTGAGCATTTTTTCATGTGTTGGTTGGCCATCTGGATGTCTTCTTTGGAGAAGTGTCTATTCATTTCTTTTCCTCATTTTTCACTGGATTATTTGTTTTTTGTGTGTTGAATTTGATAAGGTTTTTATAGATTTTGGATATTATCCCTTTATCGGATGTGTCATTTGCAAATATCTTCTCCCATTCTGTCGGTTGCCTTTTAGTTTTGCTAATTGTTTCCCTCGCTGTGCAGAAGCTTTTTATATTGATGAGGTCCCAGTAGTTCATTTTTGCTTTTGTTTCCCTTTCCTCTGGAGATGTGTTGAGTAAGAAGTTGCTACAGCCAAGATCAAAGAGGTTTTTTCCTGCTCTCCTTGAGGATTTTGATGGCTTCCTGCCTCACATTTAGGTCTTTCATCCATTTTGAGTTTATTTTTGTGTCTGGTGTAAGAAAGTGGTCCAGGTTCATTTTTCTGCATGCCACTGTCCAGTTTTCCCAGCACCACTTGCAGAAGAGACTGTCTTTATTCCACTGAATATTCTTTCCTGCTTTGTCAAAGATTAGTTGGCCATACATTTGTGGGTCCATTTCTAGGTTCTCTATTCTGTTCCATTGATCTGAGTGTCTGTTTCTTGTGCCAGTACCATACTGTCTTGATGATTACAGCTTTGTAATACAGCTTGAAGTTCAGGATTGTGATGCCTCCTGCTTTGGTTTTCTTTTTCAAGATTGCTTTGGTTCTTCAGGGTCTTTTCTGGTTCCATAAGCATCTGACTCTTGATTTTGGCCCAGGTCATGATCTCGTGGTTCATGAGATCATGCCCTGCATCAGGCTCTGCACTGACAGTGTGGAGCCTGCTTGGCATTCTCTCTCTCTCTCTCTCTCTCTCTCTCTCTCTCAAAATAAATAAATAAACATTAAAATAAAAACACACATGACCATGTCACTCCCTTGTTCAGAAAGTATGGATGACTTCCCATTGCTTCTAGGAATAAATCCAAAGTTCCTTTTCATGGCTTAGGGGACCTGCATTATGTGACCCCACTGACCTCTTTCACCTCTTCCTCCTCCTCTGCCCTCTTCATTTGCTAGCTCCAGCCACATTGATAGTCAAGAGCAATCTAAGTTTCTTCTAAGTTAAAACTTTCACCCTCTTCATACCTCCACTCAACCCCCACAAGTCATGTCCCCACAATTATTCATCCTAAATCCTACTCATTTTGTAGGTCTCTGCTCAACTATGTCTTAGGGAAGCCTTCTCTGATTCCCAAGACTTGGTTCAGCTTCTCCATGCTACACACTGCTTTAGCGCCTTGCTCATTTCCATCTAAGGAGTTAAAAAACAGTTGTAGTTATGAGGTTATTTGGTTAATTTTTTTCAAAGTCTGCACCCCAGATCCCCTCCCTTCACTATCTAGAGCAAGAGATAGGTCTGTAGTTGAACTGGTCTTAAGGAAAATAAAGAGAGCTTCCCTGTCTACAGTTTTCTCAGGGTTAATACAAACACACTTCCTTCAGACATCACATCAATCAAAATGTCAGGAAATATTCTTAAGATAGATTGTTTAACAAGAGAAATTGTGACAGTGTCTGAGTTTTAAATGCAAGCAGATAAAGTAGGGAAAATTTAAATTATATATATACATACACACACACCTACCTTACACTTAGCTCAGTGGTAACTATATAAAGTGGTTTACAATATTCCTACCACCGATTTATCTAATACTGAATTTCAGCATGGCTTTTCTCCCACCAGCCTGATTCATGTAAATAGCCAACTGACGCTGATAGACTTGTAGAAAAAACCACACAGACTGCACTCCTTGCCAGAGTGACATCCTATATGGGAGGTAACCCAGTTCAGGCAATAAAAACATTTCAAGTAGAGGAAAGATTCATTTATTAGCCAAATTATAGCATCTTCATTTCCTGGAGGTGAACCTTCTCAGTGTCTAGGAGACTATGGGAGCATTTTGAAGGTTCAGAACATATCCTCTGGTGGCAGCAGGAGGGGATGATGTGAACATCCTCACAGTGACCCTCAGCCCTGCCCAGTGTCACCTTCAGCAGACAATTTCCACAGCCTTCAATAACCAGGAGAAAAAAGAGTTCCCAGGCATGTGTTTCCCACAACACCCAACATTGCTGGTCTCCCCAGAGGCACAAAATAAAAATTGATTGAAAATAAACACTTCAGATGAGGAGATATCTGTACTAGATTTGAGTTTATGCCGCAAGAGTGAAAAGAAATTTACAGCCAAAATGACCTTTTGTTTGAGATCTAATGGAAATGGCAAGAGAAACTTGGTCTAAAATAACCATGAGAAACTTTGACCTTATACATGTAAGTAGACCCATTTCCCTAGTAATTTTCAAAGAGAAAGAACTAGCTGGCTATTATTATCATATTATAATTCTTCCTTAATCTAAAAGGTCTGCATCAATGTTGACTCAGGACAAGGTTCATTAACTCTCTCAAACAAGTGTTTATTGTGTCCCTGGCATGTGTCCAGCATTGTGCTAGGCGCAGAGGGTAAACAATATATTAAGCTTCAGCCCGGCCCTCAAGGAACCGACGGTCTATTGAAGGATACAGAAAAATAAAAAAGCAATTACCCTACAGTTGATGAGGGCTGTTTATAATAGTGGAAATACAGGAGGCTCTGAAAGCTTAGAGGAACATTCCCTAACCCAGACTTACAGGGTCATGATAGGCCTCTGAAAGAAGTGACATATAAGCTGGCCCTTGAGGGTAAGTGTTAGCCAGATGAAGGTCCAGTAAAAGTGGGATAAAAGTGCCCAAGGCAGAGAAAGGAGATGGTCTGGAAGCAAGAGAGGGCAAATCATAGTCAAAGAAGTCCAGTCCACTTGGAGCAGGCCACATTTTGCCCTCCTCCAATCAGGACGAACTAAATCCTATCTTTCCTCTTCCCACCAGAACTACGTTAATTTCACCTCTGTACGACGTACTTCTTTGACCAGTTTTGTGCATGTTTCTTTGGTTGGTTGGTTGATTGGTTGGTCTGCCCACTTCCCATGATACCAGGCTCTCTCTGGCACCCTCCTCCTCGTTCTCCTCGGCAGGCCCTGTTGGTCTTGTCCCACTCATGCTCATACCCTCTTGGCTCACTTTCTCATGCTGTCTCCCGTCCACCCTCCACCTCTCGGCCAGAGTGTTTTAAAATGCAAATCTGATCATGTCAACCCTCCTACTTTAAAACCCTTGTTTGTTTTGTCCTGTTTGGGTTTTTTTTTTTTCTTTTTCTTTTTGGTAGCACTTTTATTTTTCCTTATGCCATGACGTATCCTTGGGCTGTGATATTCTCACATGGAAATAGAAAAATAAGATGTGTAAGTTAGCCTTAAAAGCTGAGAAATACGCACCAAAATCTTACATAAATTAAGACAGTGCATAAATTTACAGGTACAAATACACAAATTGTTTTGCCACTATAGTGAGTAGTTTAAACCCTGCGCTTTTCTGCTGAAAAAAACATTGGATGAGAAATAAAATGGAGTCCAAAGGCTTGGATTAGCTGTGCTTCCTAGCTCTGCTGGAAGACTGCAAGAAAGAAGTGACAGTTCATTCATAAAGTCTTGCCAGCCTCTAGAGATATCTAGGAATTGCCATTAGTACTCTGTTCAGATCTAATCAAGCCCCAGAGGAGTGAATAGCTCACATGAAATTGTCAGCCAGCCAAAGCCCTCACATCAGGCCAAGTCCCTTCCATAACCACATTACCCTTAGCTTCCCCATGTCACACAGAATGCCCAACCGAATGTGTAAACTTTAAACCCAACGTACATACAGAATTTCAGAAAATGTATTATAAAGAAACAGTTAATGAGGACAGTGCTGAACAGTGCTATTTGCCTTCCTGTCAGACTAGGAGAAGTGTCTTTTTAAAAAGGCATACTCCAGGTAGACAAGTCTAACAGAAGATGTATACTTCTGTCAGGGCAAACCTGTACTTGTGGACGGACTCGTACAGAAAACTGTGTATCTGCCAGCAGTTCATTTAAAAGTATTTGCAATGGCAAACACACAGGCCAAACTCACTGGCACTCTACCTGCTAATCCACACCTGCTGGAAGGTTAAAGTTGTAGCCTGACACCATAATTGCACTCAAAGGAGTGGTAACCTTAATTTTCATTGTAGTTGGCTCCAGAGCTGTGACATCTGTGTCCTGAAGTCAGTACCACTGGGCTCCTTGGTAATGCCACCAGCCACGCAATGCACATTGGGTTGGCATCTAGGCCCTTACCACTATAAGCTTCACATCTTATGGTTGCATTAGAGGCCTTCTCACGAATGCCATGATTTCATGCCAAAGAAGGATGGCTACAAAGAGCTTCTCAGTCTAAGAACCTCTCATTTTCAGAGAACCTCAGCTGACTTCAAGGAGCTGAGTTCTATTCCCCAGAGAGGACACTAAGCAGTGGTACCTCCTGTTAGACATCCAGAATAGGATGGCACCACTTCTCCACCATGTCATGTACAATTTCCTTCACTTCTGTGGTAGTGAAGCTCTAACATCTTATTCTCGCAGTTTTTGGAAATATTCTTCCAAGTCTCAACAAGCTGGGTTCAGAAATAAGATAACAGGACCAGGTGTAACCTTCATGAATGGACATTGACCCAAGTCTGTACACCCAGCAGCGTCTGACCAGAGGCATGCTGGAACAGCACAGTCAGAATAGCAAAATGTATAGCTGGGCTACAGTTATAAACAAGACCCGTGACAGGTGGCCTTGAGGTTCAAGGGAGCTTCACTTAAGAAGGGAGTAGGAATAGCAATAAGAATCACTGCAGAAGGCAGAGTGTCAGATTCCCCATCCCACCCAGTAGTAGAGCCACACGCGATAGCATTCTTTGATGACAGATACGCGTCTTGTTCTGGGTTCATCATCCATATGATCTCCCTCTGCCCCATACCTACCATGACATCCTGTTGTTTGGGGCAATAAATAACAGAAGGCAACCAGGCACACTGATTATCATCCTTAGCAGAGACATCTTTGCTCATGCTGAGGGAAAGACAAGTAACTTCTCCATTCTTCTTGATACTTTCATTTCCTGCCTACACAGATGAAAAAGAACTGCCCGTGGGGCACCTGGGTGGCTCAGTTAGTTAAGCATCCAACTCTTGATTTCGGCTCAGGTCATGATCTCATGGTTTGTGAGATCAAGCCCCACATCAGCAGGCTGTCAGCACAGCACACAGCCTCCTTGGGATTCTCTCTCTCCCTCTTCTGCCCCTCCCCCAACTTGCTCTCTCTCTCTCTCTCTCTCAAAATAAACTTAAAAGAACTGCTCTTGAAGAAGTGACAGCATCTGAAGAGGCTTTGATTACTTAAACTCTTTAGTGGCCTCAAAGGCCCTGTCTGACCTCACCCCTGCCTACCTGCACCACCTCGTCTGCTGCCCTTGCCTGCTCACCCTCTATCTTTCAGTCACACTTGACTTCTTTCCATCCTCAGACACACTGGGCTCTCTCTTGCCTCAAGACATTCACACATGTCCTTCCCTCACTACTCAATCTATTGCCTGGCTTTCCTCCAAATGGCAAAGTCCTGAGTGTGGAGGCTATGCCTCTTGTGTTCATTGCAGTATCCCCACCTCCTAGCAAAACGTTTGGCTCAAAGCGTGTGTCAAACACAGGGGTGAGTGAATAAGAAGAGGCTGTAAGCAAACATTAAGGTTTGGTGACCACAAGCTGAGTGAGTAGTTATCTCTGGGCTTCTATTTTCTTTGTGACATGACATTATCTAAATGCAAGGAGGAAGGTGAGTAACATGGAAGGGGTTTTTTGGCTTGCTTGTTTTGTTGTTTTAAGAGGGAATGATACAACAAACCCCTACTACCCATCACCTAACTGCAATAATTATCAATATATTGCCAAACTTGTTTCATCTACACCTATTGTTGGATTTTTGTAGGCATATAATTTACATACAATCCAGTGGTTTTAAGACGATACATGAAGTTGTTCAACCATCACTATTATTAATTCCAGAACATTTCTATCACCCTAAAAAGAATCCCTCTACCCTTTAAGTAGTCACTCCCCATTCTCCCCTCCTCCAGCCTCCGGAAATAACTACCCTACTTTCTGTCTCTGTGGATTTGCCTATCCTGGATACTTATATAAATGGAACCATACAATATGTGGCCTTTTGTGTCTGGCATCTTCCACTCATCATGATTTTTTTTAAGATTCATTCATGTCGTAGCATATATTACCACTGCATTTCTTTTTATAGCCAAATAATATTCCACAGACATAGCACAATTTGTTTATCCATTCATGGACAAACATTTGGGTTGATGGACATTTTTGGATTATTTCCAGCTTTTTGGCTAAAGATGGAAGGGTAATGAATAAAGTATCCACATAGTTGGGGGTTTTTTAGCTGTTTATTTTACTCAATAAGTAGTTTAATACTTAAATACAGATCCATAATGGAATTTTTTTCTTTTTTTCTTTTATTTAAATCCAAGTTAGTTAACATATGGTGTAGTAATGGTTTCAGGAGTAGAACTTAGCGATTCACACATATAACACCCAACGCTCATTCCAACAATTGTCCTCCATAATGCCCATCACCCATTTAGCCCATCCCCTCATCCAACACCCCTGCTGCAACCCTCATTTTGTTCTCTGTATTTAGGAGTCTTGTACCGTTCACCTCCCTCTCTGTTTTTATATTATTTTTCCTTTCCTTCTCTTATGTTCATCTGTTTTGTTTCTTAAATTCCACATACGAATGAAATCATATGATATTTGTCTTTCTGTAACTGACTTATTTTGCTTAGTATAATGCATTCTAGTTCCATTCACATTGCTGCATATGGCAAGATTTCATTCTTTTTGATCTCCAAGTAATATTCCAGTGTGTGTGTGTGTGTGTGTGTGTGGTGAATATATATATATATATATATCACATGTTTATCCATTCATTCAGTTGATTAAAATATCCATGTAGTTAAAGGGAGAAAGAGCATATAGGAAAGCATATTTCAGGCCATAGGGACACCTGGTTGAATTTGAGGCCATAAAATAATGCTGCACTATCATATACTTTTATGGCACACAAAACCCTCTGAAGTGAGCTCTGCCTCTTCCCCATAACTGCACTCAGCAGTTCTACTAAACTTCTTGCAGTTTCTTGAACTTTATTTCACTCAGCTCTGGTGTTGGCAATGTCTTTCTCTCTGTGGGGACCATTTTCTTCCAGGATTTACCTCCTTTTGCCATCTATCTTTGGAGTCTCAGATCAGACATCAATTCCCCCAAGACATTATCCCTGACACTCTTGTTGGTGTTAGATGCTCCTTTCAAGTGTCCCCTGGTATCCCTAATCACTCCATCACAGCACTTAACAGCGCTACTTTGAAACCTCACCCCTGCACTACCACCGGACTATAAGCTTGAAAGGGGAAAAAAAAAAGTTACAGAGGGATGGAGGCAAACCATAAGAGACTCTTAAAAACTGAGAATAAACTGAGGGTTGACGTGGGGCGGGAGGGAGGGGAAAGTGGGTGATGGGCATTGAGGAGGGCACCTGTTGGGATGAGCACTGGGTGTTGTATGGAAACCAATTTGACAATAAATTTCATATAAAAATAAATAAATAAATAATTTGCTGTTGACCCCCCAAAATAAAATAAAATAAACTTTTCAGAAATATTAGCTTATCAATTCTCCCATTGTTTTTCTTTGTCCACATTTGCTGTTCCATTCTTGAATGAGGATGTCTAAAACAAAACTGGAAAGTGACAAAAGGCTACTCTCTCAGGTGGACACATGTGGAAAAGAATAGAGTCCTAGCCAGAATTTAAAATATAATCTAGCATTAATGATAGCATCTTAATTGACATTGAAGAGGGTCAAAGTGCTTTTTCAAAAGAAAGAAAACTTAGTAATATGCTTTCCCCATTACCATCAATTTTGTTAACTTTTTATTCCTGTGTGTTAATTAAAATTTTGGCTGTGTATACTCCTCAAAATCATTAAACTACAGAATATCTGGATTTTTAATAGCATACTGCGTTAATAGGGATATTGCCTGAACTTGATCAAATAAATCCTTCTTTAAAATAACCACACAGAAAATATAGCTACATTTAAAACACTGTATGCTCCAAGACTTTGAATGAATTTTCCTCTGAGGAAGGTACTGTGTAGAGGAAGAAATATCTGACACATACAAATTAAGTGAAGATCTATTGAAATGTAGCTGGCAACAGTCCAGCTTCTTAGTTTGCTTTTAATAGTTTATTTCTAAGTGCATGCATCTTTAAACTAGTTATATAGCTTATTTTTACAAGAGACAAATAGTGAGAGATGGCCTTAAATTGGCTCTTGCTATGCAATCCAAAGTATATCTTAATGCAAGTTCCCCTGTGCTTATCTAATAATGAGGTTGGACAAGAATAATGCTGCCTTGGATTGCAATGTTCAAGGCATTCATTAAAGTTAATAATCAGTGCTCTTGCATAGAAGCTTTATGCCTAACGTTGATCGGCTCTTTGTTGTGGGGAGTTTGCTTGCATTCAAGTAGCAAGGAGCTCACCACAAAGGCCATCAGGTAGGTTTCCATGGTAGCAGCCCTTCTTTTGTTATTCTCGTTTGTAACATAGACAGTATCCAAATACTCACTGTGTCACTGCTTAATGAAAAGAAATAGAATATTAATAATACCAGGATAGTCAGGAAGCTAGTCTTTGAGTGTGACAATAATGGAGGGAATGCTGTCTCCTCAGGTTTTCTTTACAGCAGCCATCCACCAAGTGTGACTGATGACCCTTTGATCTTATTACCTTATGTCCTATTAATGACCTTCAGAGGTCTCATATTATTACCCTAGGAACAAGTAATGATGGATAGAATCATTTCATCAGTGCTGAACCTGATAAAATACGAGTTTGCAACTGTACACTAATAAGAGTGTTATGTAAACCTGGAAGAAATCAACTTTTTTAAGATACAAGGATAACACTGAAGAATGAAAATAGCTTTGAATTTTTGTTGTGTTTGTGTATATATTCATTTTTCTTTAGTGACTCAACACCTGGATTTCTCGTTGTATTTGTTGTCTAAAAAAAATACATTCTGGTAAGTGTCACTTCCCTTTGGTTGTGACTCAATTATTTGAGCCCATAGCAGCACATGGGAGCTTTATTATGCAGCCGTGTCTTGTTCTAACAGAGATCACCAGAGAAGTCACCTGGTGCGCATTCATTCAAATAAAAAGAAGAATTTACTAAGGCTTAGCATTGTTCTTCTATTTGGCTCTGCTAAAACATCATTTTTGCCACTTACTCAGGAGAGTAAAAAGTATAACTCTAATTTAATTTAATTTAATTTTCTCCTTCCCCCAGGCTAGATCTGAAAACATTTATGAACTGGTAGGATTTTAGTGCTTCAGTTTTAGCTACTTTAATTTATGAGATTTCCACAGGGCATTGTATGGCTTTCCTGAGTTGTTGTAGCCTTCATTATAAATGACCCTAAGTAGGTGTAACATGCATGGAAGTATGTAAAAATTCTACCATATATTAAATACATTTTAAAATACTTTAAAAAAAAACTTCAGTGAGATGGAGAACAGGAATAGGAAATTAGAGGGATGCCTAGGTGGCTCAGTCAGTTAAGCGCCCAACTTTGGCTCAGGTAATGATCTCACAGTTCATGAGTTTGAGCCCCACATCAGGCTCTGTGTTGACAGCTTGGAGTCTGGAGCCTGCTTTGGATTCTTCATCTCTCTCTCTCTCTCTGCCCCTCTCCCATCTCTCTCTCTCTCTCTCTCTCTCTCTCTCAGAAATAAGTAAACATTAAACAAAATTTTGAATAGGAAATTAGATATGAATTTGGCCAGTGATGCAGAAATGGAAAGGACCCAGGATTGACATGGAAGAAATTTAAACTGAATCAAAGTTTGAAGGTTTCCAGCTTGAAGCTGTTAAGAAGCATCCATTCACCTTTCAGGTGGGGTGGATAAGAGGGGGAATGTGGGCTTTCCCAGTGGACTGACAAAAATGAAATCAGGGCAAAGGATAGATTCAAGGTCAGCAGGCCCAGAAACTACTATTCAAGGTCAGCAAGCCCAAGAAAAAGGAGATACAGTGGGACAGGAAGTGAGCAGGAAGGAGTGGAAGCAGAGCCTCTGGAGCCAGACAGGAGGAAGGGCTAGACTGATAGAATTCTGGCAAAAATCAACATTTTTGCCTCTGTTTAATAGATATAAATTTAATGGATAAACAATTTCAAGACGTGTAATATACCAGAATTGGAATCCAGAAGGTGAAGAGAGTACAGAGTGGAAGAAATATTTAAAGTAGTAATGGCCAAGAATTTCCCAAAATTAATGACAGACACCACACCACAGATCCAGATCCAGGAAGTTCAGAGAATACCAAGCGGGATAAGTACCAAAAGGATCTACAAATAGTGTATTCACACTGCAAAAAGACAAAAACAAAATCTTGAATGAAGCTGAAACAGGGTTGGAGAGTGGAAGAGGATACCTTTTACTTATAAAATAATGAGGATAGAATTTATAGCATACTTCTCATCAGAAATCACTGCAAACAAGAGAAGAGTGGTGTAAAATATTTAAAGCACTGAAAGAAAACAAAAACCTCAAAGTCTACACTGAAGAAAATTATTCTTTAAAAGTGAAGGAGGGATGCCTGGCTGGCTGAGTCAGTAGAGCATGTGACTCTTGATCTCAGAGTTGTGAGTTCAAGCCCCACATTGGGCGTAGAGTTTACTTTAAAAAAATAAAAAGTGAAAGAGTAATAAAGATTTTTCTGAGGCAACAAAAAACTGAGAGAATTCATCGCCCACAGACCTGCCCTAGAAGAAATGTTAAAAGACGTTTTTAAGGGGCATCTGAGTGGCTCAGTCAGTCAGCCAAGCATCCAGCTCTTGATTTCAGCTCAGATCATGATTTCACGGTTCATGAGATCAAGCTCCACATCAGACTGTGTGCTGACAGCATGGAATCTGCTTAGAATTCTCTCTCTCCCTCTCTCTCTCTGCCTCTCCCCTTCTCTTGCTCTCGCCCTGTCTCTGTCAAAATAAATAAACTTTTTTTTTTAAGATGTTCTTAAAGGAGAAGGAAAATCAGGTCAGAAACTTGGATCTACAGAAACTTGTATGGGTGATTATCATATGTGGATAAGTGAAATGAGTAACAATAAAATTATAAGGGATGGAAGGGAGAAATTGAGAATACTTTATTATTAGGTATTTTTACTGGCTATGAATCGATATTTGAAAGTTGATTTACATTTGTTATAAATGTGTATTGCAGCTCTAGGGAAACGCTAGAAAAAAATTTGCAAAAAAAGAGGCATAATTGACATTCTAAGAGAGAAGAGAAAATGAAAGCATATAAAATTAATTAAAGCAGAGAAAAACAGAAAAGAGGGAGAAGAAAAACAAGAAACAAGTACAATGAATACAAAAACAAACAAGGCAGTTATTAATCCAACTGTATCAATAGTTATTTTAAATGCAAATGGTCTAAATATAGGAATTTAAAGACAAAGAGTGTCAGAATAGATAAAATAACAGTACCAAATATGTGTTACCTATAAGGAACCTACTTAAAATGTAAAGGCATAGATTAGCATAAAGGGAGAGAGGAATCCATAACATAATAATGCCAGTCAAAATAAAGATGGTGTAGCTGTATTTATTTCAGACAAAACCCACTTTAGAACAAACAAAATTATCATGGACAAAGAGAAGCATTACATGATAAAGGGATGAATTTTCCAAGAAGACATAATAATCTTAATGTGTATGCCTCTAACAACTGATAAAACTAATATAACTGCAAGAAGACATATACAAATCCACTAGTACAGTTAGAACTTCAACACCTCTTTCAGTAATTGATAGATTAAGCAGGCAAAAAAAAAAAAAATTGCAAGGATATAGTTGACCTGAACAATACCATCTATCAGCTCAATCTAATTGACGTGTATAGGATACTATATTCAGCAAGAGCAGAGTACACATTCTACTGAAGCTCACATACAGATATACAGGACCATAAAACACACCTGAACAAATTTAAAAGAATAGAAATCATACAAAGTATGTTCATGGTCCACAGTGGGGTTAAACTACAAATCAATAACAGAAGGATAGCTAGAAAATCTCAAAATATTTGGAGATTAACACATTAATTAATAACACATGTGCCAAAGAATAAATGTCAAAAGAAATTTAAGATATTGCGAATTGAAAAAAATATGAAAATGTAAGTTATCAAAATGTGTAGGATTCAGAGAAAGCAGTGCTTAGAGGTTAATTTAGAACATTGGATGCATATATTAGAAGAGAAATAGATAGGGGCACCTGGGTGGCTTGGTTGGTTAAGCATCTGACTTCGGCTCAGGTCATGATCTCGCAGTTCATGATTTCAAGACCCATGTCAGGCTCCGAGCTGACAGCTCAGAGCCTGGAGCCTGCTTTGGATTCTGTGTCTCCTTTTCTCTCTGCCCCTCCCCAACTCATGTGTTCTCTCTCTCTCTCTCTCTATCTCTCTATCTCTCTTTCTCTTTCCTTCTCTCTCTCTCTCTTTCAAAAATAAATAAACATTTTAAAACGTTTTTAAGAAGAAAGAAAAGAAATAGGTCTAAAACCAATAATCTTAAGTTTCCACTTTAGGAGGCTAGAGAAAAAAGAGCAATTTAAGTTAAAAACAAACAGAAGAAAGGAAATAATAAAAATCAGAGCAAAAATCAGTGAAATTTAACACAGTAAATAAACAAAACCAAAAGTAATTCTTTGTGAAGATCAGTAAAATTTATTAAGCTTTAGTTAGGCTAATTAAGAACAGAGAAGACACAAATTACTAACAGAAATTGAAGAGGAGTCTCACTGCTAATCCCAATGACATTAAAAAAATAAAGGAAAATTGCAAACAACTCTATGCCCACAAATCTGATAATCTAGATGAAATGAACCATTCTACAAAAACTCACTCAAGGGGAGATAGATCATATGAATATGCCTAAACCAGTAGAGAGATTGAATCAATTATTAGTAACCTTCCAAAACAGAAAGCATCAGGCCCAGATGGTTTCACTGGTGAATTCTACCAAACATTTAGAGGAAGAAATGATACTAAGTATCCACAATCTTTTTCAGAATATAGTAGCAGAAGGAACAACTTCTAACTGATTCTATGAAGCCAGCATTATCCTAATATCAAAATTAGAAACATTGCAAGAAAGGAAACCTACAGACACGCATTTCTCATGAACATAGATACAAAAATCCTCAACAATATTAGCAAATCTAATCCAACAATGTATAAAAGGAATTGTTCACAAAGATCAAGTGGAATTTATTCCAGGTATGCAAAGCCAGTCAACATTCCAAAAATCAATTAATATAATCCCACATTAACAGGCTAAAGAGGAAAAATAGTATGATCATATTAATAGATGCAGAAAAAGAATATGACAAAGCCCAACACCTATTCATGATTTTTAAAAAAGAAAAACTCAGCAAAGCATTAATTGAGGAGGACTTCCTCAAATTGGTAAAGAACCATCTATTTAAAAACCTATAGCTAACATCACACTTAACAGTAAAAAAAAAAAAAAAAAAAAAAACACCAAAAAATTGGATGCTTTCTCCTTAAGACTGGGAATAAGGCAAGAATATCTTCTCACCACTTCTTTTCAATAACCAGTGCAATAAGACAAGAAAGGAAAGGAAAGTTATGTAGAGATTAAGAGGAAAGAATAAAACTGTCTTTGTTCACAGATGACATGATTATCTATGCAGAAAATTCCAAATAATTAACAGAAGGCCTCCTGGAACTAATTAGTCACTGGATACAAGGTTCATATACTAAAATGAATTGATTTCCTATATACTAGCAATGGACAGTTAGTCTTTCAAATTGAAAACAGTATCATTTACAATAGCACCAAAAAATGAAATTCTTAGATATAAGTCGAACAAAATATGTACAAGATCTATATGCAAAAATTAGAGAACGCTGATGAGAGAAATAAATAAGAGGTAAGTAAATGGAAAAAGAGTCTATATTCTTGAATTGGAAGACCCAATATTATTAAGATGTCAATTCTTATCAGCTTGATCTATAGATTCAACATAGGTCCAATCAAAATCCCAGCAAGTTATTTTGTGGATCTTGACAAACAAATTCTAAGGCTTATGTGGAAAGGCAAAGAACCCAAAATAGCCAACTGAATATTGAAGAAAAAGAAAACTGGAGAACTGATAATACCTGACATCAAGACTTACTATAAAGCTACAGTAATCAACACAATGTGGCCCTAGTGAAAAAATAGACACAAGGGTTAATATAATAGAATAAAGGGCCCACAAATAGATCCACATAAGTATAGTCAACTGATACTTGACAAAGACACAAAGGCAATTCAATAGATAAAGGATATCTTTTCAACAAATAGTACTGGAACAATTGGAAGTCCATATGAAAACAAAATCTCAATCTGGATACAAACCTTAAACCTTTTATGAAAACAAACTCAAAATGCATCATAAATCTAAATGTCAAGCTCAATACTGTAAACTTCCAGAAGAAAACATAAGGAATTTGGGTTTGGTGGAATTTTTAGACACAACACCAAAAGCATAAAGAAAATAATTAAATACAGAAGACTGATTTAGCCTGCCTAAATATGATAGAAATATATTTGGTGGATGAAAGATAAGAAAAAAGGAGGGAAGGAGTTATAAGATGGCTGAACCCATATCTTCCATATTAGTAATCAGAAGATACTATCTAAAGTTGACAAATCAAGAATATCCGCAATATATGGCTATTGTTAAGAAACACATATAAGGATGCCTGGGTGGATCAGTCAGTTAAGCTTCCAACTCTTGATTTCAGCTCAGCTCATGATCTCATGATTTCGGAGTTCAAGCCCTGTATTGGGCTCTGTGCTGGCAGTGCAGAGCCTGCTTGGGATTCTCTCTCCTTCCCTCTCTCTTTGTACCTCCCTGACTTGCTCTCTCTCTCTCTCTCTCTCTCTCTCTCTCAAAATAAATAAATTAAAAAAAAAAAAGAGATATAGACACAAACGCTAAAAAAAACAGCTAACATTGTTGAATAAGGCCTTCACTGGGGATCAGGACAAGGCATAGCAAGGAGACCAAGGGCTCCAGTTGGGTATGGCAGGGACTTTGTTTTTTTTTTTTTTTAAAAATTTTTTTTTTTCAACGTTTATTTATTTTTGGGACAGAGAGAGACAGAGCATGAACGGGGGAGGGGCAGAGAGAGAGGGAGTCACAGAATCGGAAACAGGCTCCAGGCTCTGAGCCATCAACCCAGAGCCCGACGCGGGGCTCGAACTCACGGACCGCGAGATCGTGACCCGGCTGAAGTCGGACGCTTAACCGACTGCGCCACCCAGGCGCCCCGGGACTTTGTTTTTAATACAAACTTTCTAGAGCTTTTGATGGTTTAGTTCTGATAATATCAAAGTGAAGTTGAAAAACAAACAGTACAACTCAACTTGAAAAATAATAATTGATTCTACCACCCCTGCCTTGCAGTAGCAAGGGCATAACACCATGGTGTCATCTAATGTCTGTATTTCTATTAATATTGGGAACCCCATCACAAGAGTAGGACCATATTTACCTTACCTACTGCTCCATGTATGTGTCTGACATATTCTAGACACTGGTCCATATTTATTGAATGGAAAAAGAAACATTTAACAGTTCTAGAAGCAGCACACAGAGGACAGATGTGACAAATAATGCAGAGTTGGCCTCACTGTGATTTGAGACTGGGCACTGGCACAAAGCAAGAGCTCAAGAAATGTCTGGAAATTTGCTGTTTATTAAAGAAAGCTGGCAGTTAGAGAGAGAGGGAGAGAGAGAGATTGTTAGTTCAGGGAGGCAGCAGGTTCAAGGAAGTTGTATTCATGGCAAGGATAACCAGAACATTAGAGTCCTAAAAATAAGAATCTATGAGAGGGAGAAGCACAAAACGTGCTAGGGAGTCATTAGAGATCATTTTTGCAAAATATGGAAAATTATGATTTTCTGATGTGGGATTGAGGGTGTTCCTCTTCCCCTTGCAGAGCTATAGTGGTTAAGTGCATGGACTTCTCACTATCACAGCCAATTCTGATGATTGCTCAGGCCGTAAGAGTCCCTTGCTGACCACACTCCCCACCTCCTTCTAGTAAGAACACATGTTTCCTACAATGTTCAATGTGTCAACTTGATGTTTGGCATCTGTATACTTTAAGAAGATCCAAATGATTAAAGTTAAGCAAAACCGGTCATGAAGTTTATTAAGGGAAATTCAAATTGAGTTCTCTCCGGGAAACATCACCATAAGACCAGGTAGGATGTAGAAAGCAAGACTCAAAGGAAACAATCACTTGAAACCAGTTTAGACATGTGCCAGGACATGTGTTGGAAGAAAATATTCTGAAGTAGCTTATTGGCCTGTCTGTGCGTATAAATTACTCTGATATTTGTGATCTAGAATCAGGAAGAAAACACATTCCCTGATTACCTCATTACAGGAATTCATTCTGGGAGGCATGCACAATTTGCGTTTTTCCCCAAGGATGGGTGGAGGGACTTACAACCTTGAAAATATCTTTGTGTGTGAGAAGTACAGAAAAAAATATTATATATTTCTGCATAAGGAGAAGCAGTGGGGAGATTTTGCTGCTTTGTTCTGTTTGCTTGTTTTTTTTTTTAATCTAACCTAAGTTAACTGTGCTAATAACTTTATGTTATCTGCTGAGTACCTTTCTAAGATAGTAATGTTTATACACCTTTAACAGAGGGAAACTGAGGTTCTCAAAGTGAAATAATATTCAAGGTGACCTATTATGTGGATGAGCTGGAAGTTGATCCAGAGTATAGGAGGCACAGCTACGTAGTCAGGACCAGCTGATAATTGTGGGGCCCGGTGCAAAATAAAAATATGGAGCACCTTGTTCAAAAATGATCACAAATTTTAAGATAGGGAAGCAGAGCATTAAACCAAATGTGGGGCCCTTCTGAGCCCAGGGCCACATGTGACCGCCCAGGGTGCACAGTCGTAATGCTGGCCACTGGCCACATGTATAGATACCTCCCAAGTAGGTAAATTTGGGCTAGCTAGCTCCAATGAGAAAATTGGAAAGACGCCGATAAATGATAAATTATGATTATGCCTTAAAAGATTATCTTGAATACTCTTTTAAACCCACAGTAAATGAACAGTTACATAATTATATCTGTGACTTCTAAAATTACTTCTGTAACTGAGCTAGAGAATATTTCAACACTGCCTCAGATGGGATCCCTCTAGGTGGTAATTGCCTATGAATTGATGCATTAATTCTCTAGCACTACTGCACACATCACCATGGAGAATGTTTTGAGACCTGTTTCCAGAGCCCCGTTCCCATCTAGGCAGATATCCTTTGTCATATTCGTTGGAACCTACAGCCATTTCAGTGGGAACCCTGGCAGCCCTCTGCAACATGACCTCCTCAAGGGCGCACCTTTACGTCCTTACTGCTGCTCACCCCACCTGGCACATAGAAGGGATTCAAGAAGTGTTTGCTGAATAAATGAATGAGCACACAAACTCCAGAAAAATCCAGCAGAATTCTAGATTCTCAAAAATGTAGCAAGAACCAGGCTCCTTGCAATACTCAGGAGATGGTCCAGGCAGCCTTCAGAATTGCTCTAAATTGAGATGATTAGGTCTAAAAAAGAGGGCCAGGGGTAAAGCCAGCATTTGAATCAAAACTTACAACTTCCCTTGACAAGTCCTTCAGAAGCATCAGGTTGGAGGTACCATCTGAGACAGACTGAGACCCACTGGGCAGGAAGCTGATGCAATGCACATCCCGGATCTTGCCCCACCCTGGAGCACACAGTCACTGCCAGCCAAGCAGTGTAGTAAATTCTAGTAGACTAAATGCACATATGAGGCGACTCTTTCTTAAGAGGTAAGTCAGTGCCTCTGCTCAAGGAAGTGTTTATTACTTTCTCCCTGCAGTGGTTTCCCTCCCTTCGGGAGGAGTTGTAAAACCTGACCCCCGAGTTTTATAAGAGACTCAATCTTGTGTTAAAACTTCACCAAAACTGATTTATCTTACATTTGCAGCATTTCTATATCTCACAGATTTTCTATAACTTTTATAGTCAGTGGGGAATAAAGAAAAAAATTTACACAGAGATTTCATACTTGGATCACTTTTTGGTTCTGAGCACATTAAAAGCTGGCCAAAGCCCTGTTCCCATCCATCCATTGCTTCCTATTCCTCAGAGCACTGGAGAAGGCTGGTGTACAGGCTGAGAGCCAGACTGCTGAAATGTGTATCCTTGCTTCTCCACTTACTGAACCTCTTGGGGCCCCGGTGTCCTCATCTACAAAATGGTAATAATATGACACCTCTCCAAAGAGTTGCTCATATAAAACATTTAATGCAGCGCCTATCATGAAGAGTTCAATGTTGCTAGCCATTAGCTGTTATTGCATGAGTCTGTGTCCTGTGAGTCTTATGAGCAATAGCCCAGCTGTCAAATAGCCTAGCTCCTTATCTAAATGTGACTAATAAAAGCGGTTTTTAAATCCTTTTAAAAATAAACTAATCTTAAGAATTGGAAGGTCATCAGTGGTAAGATAGGTACATGTGTCTCTTCAGGATAAATAAGGGTGACAGAATCAGAAAAGGGGAGGGTGATATGCCTTCTTCACTACAGCTCCTCAAGGGTTCCAGTGACCACCACAACTCATGACTGATGGGGGTAGGATGAAATTTTTCTATGTGGCATAAGAGCTACTGAGCTTAACAAGGTCAATTTTTCTTTACTTAACTATTTATCATTTATACCTGGCCAAAATCCAAAATAGATTTGAATGAGACACATACCACTTGGAACATGAAAGTTTCTTGCTTTTACTTTGTGGGAGGAAAGTCAGTTTTCTAATTAGTCTCAATTCTCAAATATATTGTGCTACTAGATGTTGTCTAGTTTTTCCTTTTCCCACTTGTCCCCTGCCTGCCAGACATTATACTTCTCTGTCTTCTTTCCCTGTCGATAGCGCTTTTTTTTTTTTTTTTCCTTTTGGTCTGCTTTCTAGCCTCATTCTCCTCGAACTACCCCTTAGATCTTGATCTTTTCCAGGGCCCTCTCATGGATGCTTCATGCCTCATACTCTACCTGGGTGATCTCAATTTGTTCTGATAGCTCCAACCACCTTCTTTTGGCCAATGAACCCTCTATCTGTATTGCCACATCAGTCCTTTCTCTACAGTCCAAACCCATGTAAATGCCTTCAGGAAATCTCCTCTTGGATCTCTTACAGACACTTCAAATTCAACGTGTCCAAACTGAACTCATCATCCCCTCAAACGGGCTCCCTTATGGCATTCCCTATCTCAGGAAATGGCAGCACTCTCCACCCAGTTAATCAAGCCAGGAATCTATGATTCATCCTTAGCTCATCTCACTTCCCTCACTGCCTAAATCCAATCAATCACCAAGTTCTCTTAATTCTATTTTCTAAATCATTGTCTTTCAAATTTATTTTACTGTGAGTAAAAGAAACATCTTTTGTATCATGACCCAGCCAGCATGCATTAGCCTGTGCGCATGCGTGCGCACACACACACACACACACACACACACAAAAGTGGAACACAAGTTTCACAAAGCAATTTTTATCATCACTTTATGCAAAGTTTTCTGACATTTCTACTATGTTTTCTTCTATTGTTGCTTTTTAAAATGCTAGTAACTAATGGGTTACTGGCAAATGTTTAGCAACCATCTCTTCTGGAGGCAAGGGAGGGGGAACCTGATGTGTAGCATTTGAGTCTGTGGTGTAAATATACCCACCATGGATGAATCTAAGCTACCAACCAAAGAGCTTGCAAACATCCCTGAAATCCAAAAACCAGCTCTCCTGACCATCTCCAGCATGCCACTGCTTATGACCTACAGTTTGATAGACACTGGTCTAAATATTTCTTGAATCTACCTGCTAATTTTCATTCCTAATGCTACCACTCCAATCTGGGCTACCACCATTTCTGATATCATTGGTTTCCAGGTCAACTGATATGTTTCACACTTAGTTATTACTGTTCAAAGACTTCCTGTTGTCCCCAGGAGAATACAGTCTGTAATTCTTACCAGGGCTTAAAAAGCCACCTACAGTTTGGCATCTGCCTGCCCCCTCACGCCCTCTCTCCCTTGATCTCAACAAAAATGTTTTCTTCGTGAATATCTGGGAACTTTTCCTTGTTTTCAGGTCTTTGGACATGTATTCCATCTTTGTTCAACTCTCACTCATCCTTTCTATCACAGCTTAAATGCTACAAATTCATTCATTCACTCTCCCACTATGTGACAGACATTATGATAAGTGCTGGTGATACAGTAAGTAAAAATAGACACAGCCCCTCACCTCAAAGAATACTCTAGGCAGGGAGACATATTCAAATAAAGATATCATTCAAATGTAAGTGCTAATAAAAGAAGAGCTTAAAAATAGATTCAGTGCTCTCTATGAGCTAATCTGACCTAATCTAATAGATTGAGGAAAATTCTGCTAAGTGATGACTGATAAATTACATTGATTGAGCTAAGATATAAAGGAGAAGTATGTCTAAGGGATGAGAAACTAACAGCATAGGCAGAAGGAGGAACTTGTAAAAATTTACATGGCACAAAGGAATATGGTAAAATCAAGGAACCAAATGAAAATACGAGCCATGTATGAGAGGGAGTATGAGACAGGTAGAAGCCACTCTATGATGACCACTCTGGACTTCGTTAACAATTTAGGTCTTTAACAATAAAGCAGTGAGAGGCCATTGATGTATTTGAAGCAGGAATATAATGCATTCAGATTTCTGGCTCAAAACGATTACTCTGGCACTTGTGAGGATGGATCAGAAGGAGACAAAAGTAGATGTGGAGACAATTAGAAACTATTCCAGTACTCCAAACAGAGATGATCACAACACAAATTAAGATGCTGGTGATGGAGACGGGAAAAAAAAATCAACACGGTGGAGAGATGTGTGTGTGAGATAACCTTGACAGGATAAGATAATGGGTTGAATATATGTGATGCAAAAGAGAGAGAAGCAGCAAAGAAGACGACTCCCAGATTTGAGCTGCAAAACTGAATGAGTGGTAGTACCGTGTGCAGATAGAAGGAATGCCAGAGGAAGACCACATTTGAGGGAGAGCAGCATGACTTTGGCTTTAGATGTATGGATTTTGAGATATGCTTAAGGTGTCTTAAGGACCGTTTGATAGACTTCTCTGAATCAGAGGAGAGCTCTGGATTAGGACACAGTTTTGTGAAATATCTACGTATGGGGTTATAGACATGAAGCAGTGGACATAAATGAATTCATTAACTGAGAATGCACACCATGAGAAGAAGACTTCAAAACCAAACTCTAAAGAAATTCAGCATTTCCCGGTTGGGTAGTGGAGGGTGAACTTACAAAGAGAACCAAGAAGAGTGACCAAAGAGACAAGAGGAAAACCAGAAGAAATTGATGTCAATGAGCTGCTTTGTTTTGGTAGAGTATCAAGACAAGAAGCCAGACTGTTGTGGGAGGAATGAGTTCAAAGTACAGATATGGAGTCAACGAGTGCAGACTCCCTGGAGAAATTTGCCTTTGAAGAGATCAAGAACAGTATTTACGAATTTGATGGAAACTTTTTGGTTGTGCTGTAACGAAAGACACCTGTGTAGCACAGCACTTAGATAGGAGGCATTAATAGATGTCATTTTTTTTAATTGCACATTAAAGTGAACTAAAATGGAGGTATACTTAATAGATAGTCTCAGAAGTATCCTGATACTAGAACACCGGCATATCTGCATATGCACATGTGCGTACACACACACACATGCATCAAATTTTTAGGCTAAAATTAAAATTGGTGTCATTACCTTAAGAATAAGCTATTTGGGGGGCGCCTGGGTGGCTCAGTCGGTTAAGCAGCCGACTTCGGCTCAGGTCATGATCTCGCGGTCAGTGAGTTCAAGCCCCGCGTCGGGCTCTGTGCTGACAGCTCAGAGCCTGGAGCCTGTTTCAGATTCTGTGTCTCCCTCTCTCTGACCCTCCCCTGTTCATGCTCTGTCTCTCCCTGTCTCAAAAATAAATAAACGTTAAAAAAAAAAAAAAAAGAATATTTGGGCACGAAGACAGGAAGGCTTTAGAACAAGATAGAAATTGAAAGTCAACCAAGAACCGGGAACTCTCCACAGATAGATGAGCAAGGCCATGAGTCATTTTTGTGCCGGAAATTGAGCCCTGATCTTATCAAGGAAACAAATGGCGAAAGCACAACTTGTCAGAACAAGTAGGTGCATCATTCACACGGATCCAGTGAAACCCACATAACACAACTTCTGTGTCTGAGGTGCAGTGAAGACAACGTTTGTTAAAAAGAAAACCCTCACTTCGTTTTGGAGACTATAGTAAAATCCTCATTTAGGGAACCAAGTCCATGAAGCAGAAAAGAAGTCAGTTCTGCATCATTCCTTTCCCAGGTTTGCTGTTTTTCCTGCACATTCTTTAGTCCAGTCTCAGCTTCTTTACCTATAAAATGGGGATCGTACCTCATACAGTGGTTGAATAAGGTGAAGGAGATTACACACCATATCAAAGCACCACACTTAGAATGGCTTTCCACTCCCCTGCCCTGAGAATTTTACATTTCCACTGGGTTTTTTTTTTTTTTTTTTTTTTTGGAACACAATCTCACTCTTTTGTTCACATACTGTCTGTAGCTACTTTTGCACTAAATGTTAGAATTGAGAGTTGTGACAGAGACCATATGGCCTCCAAACTGAGAATATTTACTATCTAGTTCTCTACAGAAAAGCTTTGCTGATGACCAAAAGCATAGAGATGGGGGAGGTGGGAGATTTTTTAAATTATTTTTTTAAAGTTATTGTCAAAGTGCCTGTTATATAGTAAAGGCTTATGTTGTTGTTTTTGGTATTTCTTTATTCAGTTATTAATTGAATAAATAAGTATTGAGTGCATCCTGTGTGCCAGACACTGTTCTAAGGGCCACAGAATCTAGCAATGAACATAACAGATAAAAATATAAAAATGCTTATGCTCATAGGACAGATGATAAACAGATAAGTAAAAATAAATACAGTAAATTAACTGGCTGGGGAGAAAAATAAAGAGATGGAGAATAGAAACATTGAGGACAAAGGTTGCAACTTTTAGATGCAGTGGCCTGGGAAGACCTAATTGAGAAGGTGTCCTTTGAGTGAAAACCAAAGGACAAAAGGGAACATTGGGCATACTGTAGGGGAGATAGGGGTAAGAAGTAATGTGCCAATCACAGGAACACATAAAATGTGCTCAATGTTCTTAAGGAAGGCCAGGGAGTCAGTGTGGCCAGAGTGGAGTGAGCAAGAAGAAGAGGAAAAGTCAGAAAAGTGCCCGCAAGCCTAGGTAGTTCCCTGAAGAACCACCTGGGGTCTCTGGCTTTTAGTCTAAGTGAGAGGGGAAGCAAGACTTTTGAGCAAAGTAGTGGCACAACCTGATTCACATGTGATCTAGATCAGTCTGGGTGCTCCAATGAGAATGGCCTACTGAACAGACAGTAGCAAGGGTAGAAACAAAGACATAGGAAGCTCTTTCAGTAGTTCCAGTGAGAGATGACGATGGCTTGAACCCAGATAGTGGTGGTGGCCATGGTGAGAAGTAGATGTCTTGGGTCTATTTGGAAAATAGAGCCAATGGGATCCAAGGATGGATTGGGTGTGGGTTGTGAGAAAAAGAAAAGTCAGAAATGACTCCACATTTTCTGCCCCAAACTACTGCTGCAATAATGTAGTAATCACTGATGTGAGAAGTGAAAGATGTGGAAGATGCATGTTCGCTATTAGATGGCGGGGAGACACATGCAGGAATTAGGATGCAGGGATGATGAGGACATCATGGAAGTGTTGGGTTGGAGGTGCATCCTCCCATGGAGATGTGTGGTGGGCATGAGTATCGAACTCTGGAAATCAGGGAGAGGTCAAGACTAGAGATGTAAATGTCGGAGTCATCTACAGATAGATGGGATATGGTTGTGGTTGTTATATCTCTTCAGTAGTATGAGATGGTTCCATTCAGACCAAAAGTACACTGCAAACAGTGTCTGAGGAGCAGAGGCCTGCATAAGACACATTACCAAAAGCTGCCAGTGAAAGGTTCATGCTACCAGAAGCAAGTAGAAAGCCAGGAACAGGTAGAAAAAATACAACTAGCATTCATAATTTGAATTGCTGCTAATTTGCCTAATTAAGGAAACAGTTTCGCAGTGAGTCAGATTATAATTTTATAAGTTGGTTTGCAAAGTCAATTATAGCTTTATAGTATTACATTTTGGGGATATTGCACATTATCTCAATGGAAATTAATAAGCCACTTGATGAGCACACAACATTCCTTACACCAGTGAAGAAAAGATTAGGAAGAGAAAACTGCCTCTAATTTATGGACAAACACAGTATGATGCATCAGAATCCCATAGGGCAGTTCTAAAATTTTAATATCTGCTGATTCTCACAAATCCTTCAACCTTTTTAAGAAAGAAAACTCTTGACTTGCTTGGCTTCCTCTCTTGGTAAAAAGCCTTTAGTTTGAACAGTTATTCAAGCTGACCTGGATGCACCTAATGACCATTTCTTCCCACTAAGACCATGTTTCTCCACCTTTCTTTCCTTATTGAACACCCCACCAAGGGACCTTTCTAGGTAATTTTCGTTCCCAATCTCCAACCCATAAAAATGTTGTATTGTGGTAAAATATACACAACGTATTTATCCTTTTAACCATTTAGAATTGTACAACTCAGTGTCATTAAATACACTCACAATGTCATGTAACCGTCACCACCATCTTTATCCAAAACATGTTCATTTTCTCCGACATAAACTCTGTACTCCTTATACCTTAACTCCCTATTCCCCACTCCCCCCAGCCCTCCCCCCTCTATTATACTTCCTGTCTCTGAATTTGCCTGTTCTAGTATCTCATATAGGTGGAATCATACACTATTTGTCCTTTTGCATCTGGCTTCTTTCACTTAGTATGTTTTCAAGGTCCATCATGTTGTAGCATGTATCATAGTGTCGTTCTTCTTCATGGCTGAAAAATATTACGTTGTATGGCTAGACCAGTCTTGTGTATCCATCCATCCTAGATGTACACCTGCACCGTTTCCACACCTTTTGGCTATTGTGAATGGTGCTGCTGTGAACATTGGGGTACAAATATCTGTTTATGTTCCTGCTTTCAATTCAGTTCTTTTGGATTTATACCGATGTGGACTAGCTGGGCCCATGAAATGTTAACACCACAGATATACTGTGTACCTGTTTATGTTCTGTGTATGTAAGTGTCTGTGCTTAACACATAAAAACAGTAAGATTTCTTCACCACCCTGTCAGAACCAATTTTCACCTCTTTGAGGGGGAGTGGTATCACCCTCACTGAGACAGCAAGCTCTAAGATAAATATCCCCAGGGTTCTCGCGTCAGTGTGGTAAATATATAGGTAATAGATACACAAGGTGCTTAACAATGAGTGAAGCCGTGGGTGATAAGGAGGATGACCCCAAAACACATAAGTATCAAAAGTAATACTTATTCCTCCTGCAATAATATTATTTATATTATAATTAGTCTTCAAAATCGACAGCAGTTGATCAAGTGATGAACCCAAGAATGTTTCAGAAAATTGCTTTTTACAGTTGTGTCGAGACCAAACCAAGTGAGTAAAAATTCTAACTAAACTTTTGAAAACAGTGGGGATTAATGATGTTGTATTCCCACTGAACCTAAAATATCTCCGGAACACAAATAGAATGATTACAAGCAAGTATTACGTGCACTAGGGGAAAACAAGGAAAGAAACAAATACAGGAGCCAACAATCCAGGTGGTAGGAAGCCAAGTGCCGGTGAGGTTACAGGATGGCTCTGTCGGTATAGACACACTGCAGGTTATGCTGAGAACACTGCTGAGTACGCACTGGTATCTGGTTGGAAGGCAGTATGGAAGACACCTGCACATACTCGCCTAGGTTGGATTACAGTGTGGCTGCCTGATGCTATAGTGTCTCAGTATGTAAGGAAGAAATGAAGATTATATAAGAGTCTTGAGAGAAACACGTTTCAAATACCTGACCAGAACCCATCAAATGTCAGGAAAGACAAGGAGAAACCAAAGAACTGCCAGATTGGAGGAGACTAAGATGGGACTACCAAGTACACGTGGGACCCTGGACCAGAAAAAGGGCATTCGTGGGGAAATGGGAATTCCGAATAAAGTCTGCAGTGCAGTTAGAAATGTTGTACAAATGCGAATGGCTTCGCCTTAGTTAATTGTGCCATGGTTATACAAGTTAACATTCAGGGAAGCTGAGGTGAAGGGCTTACTGGAACTCTCTGTACCATATTTGCAACTCCTCTGTGAGTCTAAAATTATTTTAGAATAAAAAGTATAAGAAAACAAACAAACAAACAACAACAAACTTCCTGGTAACTCCTGAGTGTCAGAAGCGAAGTTGTGACACACATTGCCGAAGAGTGGTGTGAGTGGAGGGTCCATATTCACAATAACAGGAGTTTGAAATCTGACATGAGAGGAACTCCTGTCTTTGTCTCCTTTCCAATTCTATTGCAGGGTGTGCTGGGTGCATCACGTAACTGGGATGTGGGTGTATCCTTTCCTGGAACACATTGGCCCAGGAGCCAGAATCATCTTCTTTGGGTCTACAACCATCTTAATGAACTTTTTGTACCTGCTGGGAGAAGTTCTGAACAGCTATATCTGGGATACACAGAGAAGTAAGTATTGTTTAGGGGAGCATAAAGCAGGAGAACTGCTGTCTAAAAGAGTGTGTGCAGACACTGAAGGAAAATTCCATTTTAGCCAAGGATCACTTATGAAGAGCTTCATTTTTATAACTACACAGTGTTAATTTAAGAGCCGCTGGCAGTTACCTGAAAGGTTTATTACTCACTTTGTCTTATTAGCTAGTAAAACATGCAAATCTCAGAGAAAAGAAGCATGTCTATAAAATTTTATAGGGAGAAATGTAGCGTTAACAACAACAACAAAAATTTAGGAAATTCACTCTGATCAGAAAATACTGCTTTAGCTAAAGGGACCTCCCCCAATTAAATAGATAAAATATTAAATGTAACCAAATAGTCTCATTAAAAGCCACCCAGACCTCCACTTCTTACATCATCCCTTGTGTGGGTGCAGTAGCTTCAGAGAGGTCTCCCCCACTGTTCTGCTAGAACCCCAAGCAGCTCAGACTACCTGTGGCCACTGTGATTCACCAGTGACTGTCATATTCAAGGGCTGGAGGTGACAAAGAGGTACAGGCAGTAAAGGTAATAATACTTCATTGCTGTAGAAACTCTCTTAACCTATGACTTGATTTATCTTTTGTTTCTGTTTACGGCAGCGCCTCTATCTTGGCAAGGCACATAATCTTACCCAACCTGTGCAAACCCCTGTCCAAAGCGTATGTAAGATAACATAACAAATGGGAAGGTGGAAAAAGCAACAGCACCGTATGTAGTGGTTTGAGTCCTGCATGAAAGTATTTCCAAAGGCAAAATGGTTTGGGAATTCTGGAGAGTTCTGGGCATCTCCGCCAATAGAATCACAACATTCTAGACATCACTCGCAAATGATCTCTGTTCCACAAACACTGAGCACCCTACGTTGTGCCAGACACTGTGCCAGGAACCGGATCTTATTAGACAAATAAAACACAGTCGTTGCACGGTTACCAAGTTGGACTTTTTTGTGTGTGGACCCTCTAAGATTGTGTGTCAAGGCATTGGCCAATGGTAAGTGGCCAGGAGGAATTTAAGCATTTCTTTTCCCGGCAGCTGGCTTAATTTTAATAAGTGGTCTATTAGAAAAAGTGTCAAAATGTTTCATTCAGTTCAGGCCACAGCTTGGGAAACAAGAAATTAATCTTTTAATAATTCCTTCTCTGTTTAATGGGAATAGTAATCTTTATTAGCTAACTTATGAAAGTATTTAGCTAACTTGCAGAAATATTTTGAGAACAAAATGTAAACATTTCTCAGCTTCTTGGGAGAAAGGCCATATTTAAATGTAGGCTAATATGCTTTCTATATGTTATTCAGGAAGTATTTATGACTCTTTCCCCTTGATTTAGCTTGATTCCAATGGTCACTTGGCCATTGTTCTGCTACTCCTAAGAGAAGAAGATGGCCTGAAGACCAGGAAAGAGAAAAATCCGGTGTGGATTCATAGAATACTGCTCTTTAGCAGCTCTAAGTGAGAAGTTAAAAATGAATAGTGAAACTCAGGGTTTTTTTAATGATCTGTTCAATTTAATTTGGGCCATTCTCTTAAGTAAGGTTGACTCATATTCCACAACTCATTTTAGGTATGGAGATTAATTTTATCTACATGGGACCATCTAGTTAATTCCACAAAGGCAGATGTTTCATGTCAAGTGGACACATTTTTCTCTTCTATGAGAAGGATTGCAAACTGACGGCCTCCCCCCAAATTTACTTGCCAAAAGTTTTGTAAGACCTACGTGGTGGGATTTTTCTTTTTGAACCAACATTTAAAAATTGGGAGATTAGGGGCGCCTGGGTGGCGCAGTCGGTTAAGCGTCCAACTTCAGCCAGGTCACGATCTGGCGGTCCGTGAGTTCGAGCCCCGCGTCGGGCTCTGGGCTGATGGCTCAGAGCCTGGAGCCTGTTTCCGATTCTGTGTCTCCCTCTCTCTCTGCCCCTCGCCTGTTCATGCTCTGTCTCTCTCTGTCCCAAAAATAAATAAACGTTAAAAAAAAAAAAAATGGGGAGATTATACATACAGGCCAGATTCACCAGCTTATGAGATACTTTTTTAAGATCTGGCAACACCAGGCCCACCAAGCCCACTTATGGCAACAATGGATCAGTTGCCCCCTTGAGCTGGCTCCTTAAGTGTTCCTAGTTTTCACCTGGCCACTTTGCTCCACATTAGCTGCCTGTTTCCATACATGGCTAAATTTGAAAGTGCTGATTAAAAGCAGTATGTGCCGTATGTGTGTGTGTGTGTGCGTGTGTTGCAATGAACTGAATACAGTCAGGGAGAGTGTTAGAATCCTGAGTACATTTACTACATCCAAAACAAAATCCCCCAAGAAGCAGGGATATCACACGGAGCCCCTTTCCTTGTGTCCATAATGATTTTTAATGGCTTCACTTTCTCCACTTGGTTATGCTATGTTGACTTCAACTTCGAGACAGAATCACATTATTACAGAATCATTGAACAGAAAAGGATATTAGAAACCCAGAAAAGCTGGCTTTTTTACTAAGAAGCAGCTGAGCCTGGAAATCCTAGGTGACCCACCAATGTAGGTGGTGGCAGAGCCAACACCTTCTGCATAATGTCCGGTCCAGTGTTACTTTTACTGAGCCATCAGATTGTCACCATTGGAAATCCAGACCCATGAGAGGCTAGAAACCTCACTAAGACCCATGGACCTAGTTCATAAAATAACAAAATAGACCAACTTGATAAGAACAATGAACAAAAAGCCCTTAAATAGGCTAAATTTATATGTAAGCATTTGCTCTTTTTAAAGAAAAGTAACTCTAAGTGGAGTTGTGACTCTTGTAATGGTTTGCTAGTGCTGCTACAGCAAAGTACGGGGTGACTTAAACCCAGCAAAAGCTGGGTGACTTAAACAATAGAAATGCAATGTCTCACAGCTCTGGAGTCCAGAAGACCAAAATGAAGGTATTGGCAGGAAAGGTTCCTTCTGAGAACCATGACGGAGGGATCTCTTCCAGGCCTCTCTCCTTAGCTTGTAGATGACCATCTTCATGTTCACATGACAGTTGTCCCTGTGTGTGAGGCTGTCTCCAAACTTACCCTTTCTATAAAGACAATGGCCATATTTGATTAGGGTCCACCCCAATAACTTCATTTTTACTTGGTAAAGACCTTATCTCCAAATACAATCACATTCTGAGGTACTGGGGGTTAGGTGTGTGGAGACACAATTCCACCCATAACACTCTGCCTTCTGACCCCAAAATTCATGTCCTTCATTCATACAAAATACATTCCCAACAGCCCCAAAAGTCTTTCCAGCATCAACTCTTAGGTCTAAAATCTCATCTTAAATATCATCTAAATCAGGTCTGGTTAAGACTTGGGGTATAATTCATCTTGAAGCACAATTGCTTTTCAGTTGTGAACCTGTGAAGCCAGACAGAAAGTTATCTGCTTCCCAAACATAATAGTGAGACAGGCATAGAATATACACACCTTTCCAAAAAGGAGAAATCACAGCGGGCAAGGGCGTCACAGATCCCAACCAAGTGTGAAATGTAACAGGGCAAATTCTATTAGATTTTAAAGGCTTGAGAATGATCGTCTTTGGCTGAATACTCCATCCTCGGGCCACTTCCCCTTGCCCCTGGGTGGAAGCCTTACTCTCTGGAGAAGACTAGCCCCTGAACCACCTTAGAAGTCATTCTTCTTTCATTTCATGCTGCCTCTGTCCCTTTTAGTCCAGGCTGGCAGGGTTCCTGCTGGCACAAAATTCTCAAAAACCTTTTTGGCTTCCCATGCAATCCACAGAGGTCCACATCATCAAACAAGAAGTTCCCCCACAAATTTCTCCTGGCTGCTGCTGAAATGGTTAATTGGATCCACGAATGGCATGCCCTCATCTCTTTAGCAAATGGTCGTCCTGCCACCCCCCTTGGCCTTCTCTCTGAGGTTAGGCTCTGAGGTTAGGACTTCAACGTATGAATTTGGGGGCACGGTGGTGGGAGGACACAATTCAACCTGTAACAGCTGAGATATTTCTGTACTTAAGCTAAGAATTTATTCCAATTCCAGTGTGTCTAACTGGGGTGACCAATCTTATTAAAGTAAAACTTAATATGACCAGAAATGAGTGTCCAAAAGTGAAAGGTTGGGGTGAGGAGAGAGACGAGCAAAAGAGAAAGGAGGTTGGAGCCAGATCTTTATGACAGAAAGCCTCTTTCTTTTTTTCTCCCACAGCTGCCCATCCAGCTCATGGCCCACCCAGGCCCACCCAGGCCTGCAGTGTCCCAGCACTGCCCTCTGGTTGAGCTCTTCTCCCAGCCTAGGGGAATCACATGTGACTAACTCTCTCAGGGTCAATCAGCTCTTCCTCCAGGTTCCCAAAAGCACGTCCTGCCTTAGCTTTGTGACAGGTTTCTTTCTGCTATTTGTGTGGAAATTATACCTCTGGTTCTTCCAAATATTATTTACAGCTGTCTAATTTTTTCCCTCTACCTCAAAGCTGCCAAACTAAAGTAGGTGGGGAGCCATTTTTCCTGTCTGGGTCAATGAACACCCCCTGTTCTCCACCCCCGCTTTTGAAGATTCCACTGTCGCTGCCAAGTCAACCCATCTGCAGGAGAACACTTAGGAGGAAACAGACTTTAAGGAAAAGCAAGCAGTTATTAGTTCCTGAGAGCTTCTCCACAGGAGAGGGAACATGGGACAAAGTTGGGACCCAAGTCATGTGTGCTGCTTGAAAGGAATCCCTGTTGTGTTTTTCTGCCTTTGCCTTGGTTACCAACAACTAAGGCATCTCCTGGCCTTCTCCCCCTTAACCCTATTCCTCCTCCCTTCAGATGTCCTTAGTCCTCAATCTGAAGTTTTCCTTAATATGATTTCTGAGAAGCACTTTGGAAGAAGTGTTACAGATCTGTGCCAGTTCCTTAGTCATGAAAACCAAACCTGAAAGACTGTCTAAGGACACCTGTCCAGAGCATGTTACCCACATTCCCACCACCACCGCCCTGGCCCCACAAAACAAATACCGGGAGCTGGGTGCTGAGGGGAAGGGGAATCCTCCCTAGTATGAGCCCTGTGAGAGTAACCCTCTGGGATGAGGCTTTACATTTTTTTATATTGTGAAGTTCCTTATTTTATTCTGCTTTCCCACTAGCATAGCCTTCTGAGGCCTTCCTCGTATTCATTGTTTATAAACTGATTCCATAATGATTAAATGAGCTCCTACTGTCAGTCAGGCACTGTGTTAGGTGCCAGGGATATTATCAGAAACAAAACAGTTAAGGGCTCTGCCTTCAGAGAGCTTACGACTTGTAAAAGAATACCAATAAAAGCTGCAAAGCAATATGTGGGGTTCTTTTGTTTCGAGCGAAAAGTTTGAGAATTTGGTTTCAGATGAATAATATTTAGCAAGAAGCAAAAGAAAGAAGTGGGGAGCATTTACCAGTTTAACTTTAATGCATGACAATGACTTCAACATTTTCATCTCCAGGAAAATGAAACATCATTAACTAACTATTCACTACAGACCACAGGCAGAGGTCTTACTGGTCCAGTACATATGAGTCTCTCAGGAGGTAAAACATAGTTCTCCCAGGAGTGGGGTGAATAGAGGGAGAACTTGAGTTTAAGTACACAAAGGTACGGAAATAAACAGTTCTTGTGCCTAACTGCCTAACAAGCTCTCGGTGAGTTAAAACAAAAATTTTTTTTTTCTTCACTTTTGAAAATCCAGAGTCCTTGCCTTGAGAAGAAACAGGACCAAAATCAAAATAAGTAAGGCCTGTTTGAGACTCATCAGCTGCACACCTTCCAATGTTACAAGCTGGTTACAAAGCGGTCTGGTGGGGGTTTCTGTACAGACTCAATGAGTCAAGAATTGACTTGCACCCCTCACTCCCAGATGCCATAAGACCTGGGTGTGTCCTGATCTCAAGGTAAAGGGTGGGGACAGAGGTCACTAAAGAAGTTTCAGGAGAAAGTTGGAAAGGACTTTCCTTCTTAGCTAGGAGAAAGGGAGTGGGTACAACAGAGTGGATGGGGAGACGTGTGCGGAGAGGAGAGGGGTTTTTTGAGCAGCCTTGGAGAAGCTGCTCACAGTTTAATCTGATGTTAAAATAAAGTACTTTGCCTGAATTTCTAGGTATGGAAGAAGAGAAAGAGAAGCCTAAATTGGAATGAGAGCTAAGTCTAAATGAAAGAGCTGGATTGAGCCACCATTGAGGACTCTTACCCCTGGGCGTTGGCAATACAGGAGAGGAAGCGGCAAAGAAAGCAGTGGGATTCACCTCGGCCTCTCTGCCCCAGAGCGGGGGGAACCTTTATAGAGAAGCTTATATAAGAATAGGATACAGTTATTTCCAAAATAACTTGCCCTTATTATGTTTTAAAGAAGACTTTCCAAAGTCATTACTGATAATAACATCTTTTTTTTTCCTCTTCTAGTTTTTAAAACTAAAATTGGTCATTGGATTTTAATTTTTGCAATTGTGATTCCATTTAATTGAGGAAGAATACAACTCGGTTGTGTTTCTTGTTGAGAAATACGTGAAAATCAAAGGGATAGATGTAAACCAAGGCATTTGCGTATTGAGTCCTGCAGGTGGCTGGATAAGGACCCTGGACCACAGGGCAAGTCTGGAGGAAATATGCTGGATGTTCTGTATTGCAATAATGTCACCATTGCCTCAAACAAGCAATGTTAGTAATAATCACATGAAGTTAGTCAAAACCTAAGTGTATCTGGATCTCATGACTTAATCTTGTGAAACTTTTCATATATGCAAACAAACTTTAATAAAGACCAAGTAACCCCAATCTGATGCATGGTGTATTGAACATTGGTGTCTCCTCTCTTACTTTGTTTCTATTACCTCTTGAAAATGGGTTTACTGAACATAGGTCTTAATAATTTTCTGATTTTAAAAATGTGTATCTTTTAAAAATTTTTTTTGAATATTTATTTATTTTTGAAGGGGGCGGGCAGAGAGAGGGAGACACAGAATCCAAAGCAGGCTCCAGGCTCTGAGCTGTCGGCACAGAGCCTGACGTGGGGCTCAAACTCACGAACCATGAGATCACAACCTGAGCTGAAGCCAGACACTTAGCCAGCTGAGACACCAGGGTACCCCAAAAATGTGTACCTTTTTTGATAAATCTAAAAAGAATAATTTTTTTAATTTAATTTACAAAGTCTTTGACCATAATTATTTTATTTTATTTATTTATTTTTTAAATTTTTTTTTAAACGTTTTTTATTTTTTATTTTTGGGACAGAGAGAGACAGAGCATGAACGGGGGAGGGGCAGAGAGAGAGGGAGGCACAGAATCCGAAACAGGCTCCGAGCCATCCGCCCAGAGCCGACGCGGGGCTCGAACTCCCGGACCGGGAGATCGTGACCTGGCTGAAGTCGGACGCTTAACCGACTGCGCCACCCAGGCGCCCCGACCATAATTATTTTAAAATAATACTAATGCAGAACATGGAGTAGAGAACACATAAAAATAAATCTTAGAGAAATGTAAGGAAAAACTAATCAAAATAAAAGCAGAAATTAAGTAAGACAGCAGGAAAATAACAGTGGAATTGATACATAAGTAAATTAATAAATACAGTATTTCATCTATACAAATATCATTAAAATATGCACACTAGAGAGAGAAATACAAATACTTGGCAATATAAACAGTATGAAACAAATTAATTATAAAAATAAACTTTATAGCTCTATGGCAACAAATTCTTAGAGCCCAATGAAATGTGCAATTTTCAAGTAAATGGATTCAATAAGAACTGGAAAGCTGTAATAGACTGATATTCATGGGAGACTTTTTTTTAAATGTTCAAATAACTATCTCCAAAAAAGGAGTTGGGTCTAGAGTGTTTTATGAGCAAGTCCTTGAAAACTTTCAAGTAACAACCCTCATGTTATTTAAACTGTTCCAAGATTACAGAATGATGAAACACTTCCCAAATTATTTATCAAAGTTAATATAACCGTCAAAATAAAGCCAATTTAGCAAAATAAAAATTTTCATTCGTTTTAACTAAGGTATCCGCAACATAAATCCAGTACTATATAAATAATTTTTCAAAACTGAATAAGATTTACTCTAAAAATTTAAGGATGGCTTAATACTAGGATTTTTATTCAAAAACATTCCCAATAAAATCATCCCCCCTCATCTGCAGGAGCTACCTTCCAGGACCACCAGTGGGTGCCTGAAGCCATACATAGTACCAAACTGTATATATACTATGTTTTTGCCTCCACATATATGCCTATGATAAAGTTTAAATTTATAAATTAGGCACAAGAGATCAACAGCAATAATAATAAAATAAAACTATTATAACAATATACTGACATACAAGTTACGTGAAATCTTATTACTGTACTCACCCCTTCTCGTGATGGATGTGAGGGCATGAGGTGAGGTGAATAACACATGACTGTGGGTAACTGAAATATGGAAAGTACAACTATGAATAGTGAAAACTCAGATAAGTGGGGGACCACTCTAATGCACAAAAAAAAAAAATTACATGATTCTCTCCAGAGTTGCCCCAAACCATTTGGGAAATTTTAAGCTATTTCTGATAACAACATTAATAATGTAAAAACATACCATATCATGAGATATTCCCTTTTAAGGTCAGAAATAAGATAATGAGAGTTGTGACCAATATGGTGGAGAATTAGGGGGAATCCATACTTCCCGCGTCTCTCAAACAAAGACGTGTAGAAGCCAAAGGACTTTGAACACCAGAGCCTGGGAGGAAAAGAGACTTGAATCCACTAGGAAGAAAATGGGGAAGCTGGAAAAAACATAGGTGGGTAACTGCGAACTAGGGGAGATAAAAAAAAAAAAAGGCCCCGTGGGCACGGAGGGGAGGGACCCCCTTCTGCGGATAGACAAAGGGAAGAGAAAGAGAGGGTAGGGAAGGGCAGGACCATAGCTGGACAGGAGAAAGACCTCGGATTGAGACTGAGAGGCATCTGATCTCTAACTGCGGGGCTTTCTCTGGACTGGGGCGGGCTCCCTATTCGCACACCTGGGGAGGAGGGGCGCCAGCCCTGGGTGCCGTGGTAGGTCAGGGCTCAGTCCGCAGCTGGAGAAAGTGGTTCCCTCCCTGGAGGGCTGCGTGATAGCACAGAACCTGCCTGTGTCCGCCACCCCGGGCACAGTGGCTGGGCTGAGGGCTCAGTCTGCAGGGAGGAAAAGGTGGCCTTTCCCTGGAGTGCCGTGGGAAAAGACAAAGCCTGCCTGCGTCCGCCACCCGGGGGGCTCCCGGGGAAGGCAGCGGCTCAGTCCACAGTAGGAGAAGGCGGTCCTCCCTGAAGTGTGGGGGGCACAGACAAAACCAGCCGAGACCACATATCACGCACCGAGAGGCGCTTCCCCAGCGCCAGAACGCGCGGAGCGGGACTTTGAATCCTAGCCAAGTGCAGGGTCAGGGGAGTTGGCGGAGCAAGAAAGAACTGCCCCGCCTACGCCCGCCGAGTGAAGACGACTCAAACTGAGTCCCCCGGATGGGCTCCATGGAGAAGAGACTGAGGGATCACCATCTCCCCGCCCCAACCAAGGCGGGGCCTCAGGAATCACTCCCCCGCCCATAGTGGGAGTGGGTCCACCTTACGCCAAACCATGCACCCTTGCGCTGGGTAACTGCGTAGCCACCGGATGGGCCCAGACCCTGCAGACAGCTACTCCCGACAAGCGGTGCAGCATTGCCTGGATTAATTCTAGGTCAACTCTGGATATATAAATATATTCTACTCCCCCTTTCTCCTCCTTATCTCTTCCCTCCCCTAGGCTGGTTACTCTGGTTATTGGTCTCTCTAAACAGACATATTTAATCCATTGTCTTGATACATGTTCTACACCTCCTTCTTTACACTCCTTTCTGTCTGGAATAATCAAGCCATATAGTTTCTCTGTCTGGGTAACTTTATCTTCATTTCATTTGCCCCGCCTCCTTCTTTATTTTCCTTTCTCTCTCTCTGGATTAAGCCTTTTAGTCTCTCTGCCTAAATCGATGTTTATTTTTTCTACCCCCCTTCATGCATTTCTCTCCTTGTATGTGCTCTTCCATCAGCACCGCCTCCACCCTCTCTACTTGTAGTCGGTGTTTTGGGGTTTTTCGTTTTTAGTCTTTAGTTTTTTGTTTGTGTTTATTTGTTTGTGTTATTCGTGTGTTTGCGTGTTTTTGTCTCCTCTTTGTGTATCAGTTTTCCTTTACGGGGCTACTCCAAGGAACAAATCAAAGCACACCTGGTGGAGGGTCCAAAATATCACTATGAGTAGGGTAATAAAATAACCAAAGTCACAACAACAGAGAGCAAGTAACAATCTCTGAAAAAACACCTCCTGAAGGGCCAGGCTCTGGACAGCGTATGACCTTCTTTGAATATAGCAGTGTTCACAGGTGCAGAGTACACAAACTTTTAAAATGCATAAGGGACAGAAAACTAGACAAAATGACGAAACAGAAGAATTCTCCTCAAAAGAAATTCCAGGAAGTAGCGACAGCTAACGAATTGATCAAAACCGATTTCAGCAACATAACGGAACAAGAATTTAGAATAATAGTCATAAAATTAATCGCTGGGCTTGAAAAAACCATAGAGGACAGCAGAGAATCTATTGCTACAGAGATCAAGGGACTAAAAAATAGTCATGATGAATTTTAAATGCTATAAATGAGGTGCAAAATAAATAGAGGTGGCCACTGCACAGATTGAAGAGACCAAGGAGAGAATAGGTGAATTAGAAGACAAAATTATGGGAAAAAAGGAAGCTGAGAAAAAGATTTTAAAAATCCAGGAGTACCAGGGGAGAATCAGAGAACTAAGTGATGGAATCAAACAGAACAATATCTGTATCATAGGAATTCCAGAAGAAGAAGAAGAGAGAGAAAGGGCTGAAGGTGTACTTGAACAAATCATAGCTGAGAACTTCTCTGATCTGGGTAAGGAAATAAGCATTGAAATCCAAGAGGCACAGAGAACTCCCTTCAGACATAACTTGAATCGATCTTCTGCATGACATATCATAGTGAAACTGGCAAAATGCAAGGATAAAGAGAGAATTCTGAAAGCAGCTAGAAATAAATGGGCCTTAACGTACAAAGGTAGACACATAAGGGTAGTAGCAGACCTATCTACTGAAACTTGGCAGGCCAGAAAGGAATGGCAGGAAATCTTCGATGTGATGAACAGAAAAAATATGCAGCTGAGAATCCTTTACCCAGCAAGTCTGTCATTCAGAATAGAAAGAGAGATAAAGGTTTTCCAAAACAAACAAAAACTGAAGGAATTCATCACCACTAAACCAGCCCTACAAGAGATCCTAAGAGGGAATCTGTGAGTGAAATGTTGCTGGGATCACAAAGTATCAAAGACACCAGTACAAGCATGAAACCTACAGATAACACAATGACTCTAAACCCGTATCTTTCAATAATAACACTGAATGTAAATGGACTAAAGGCTCCAACCAAAAGACATAGGGTATCAGAATGGATAAAAAAAAACAAGACCCATCTATTTGCTGTCTACAAGAGACTCATTTTAGACCTGAGGACACCTTCAGATTGAAAGTGAGGGGATGGAGAACTATCTATCATGCTACTGGAAGTCAAAAGAAAGCTGGAGTAGTCATACTTTTATCAGACAAACTAGACTTTAAATTAAAGGCTGTAACAAGAGATGAAGAAGGGCATTATATGATAATTACAGGGTCTTTCCATCAGGAAGAGCTAACAATTATAAATGTCTATGCACTGAATTCAAAAGCACCCAAATATATAAAACAAGTAATCACAAACATAAGCAACCTTATTGATAAGAATGTGGTAATTGCAGGAGACTTTAACACTCCACTTACAACAATGGACAGAATATCTAGACAGATAATCAATAAAGAAACAAGGGCCCTGAATGATATATTGGATCAGATGGACTTGACAGATATATTTAGAACTCTGTATCCCAAAGCAACAGAATATACCTCCTTCTCGAGTGCACATGGAACATTGTCCAAGATAGATCACATACTGGGTCACAAAACAGCCCTTAATAAGTATAAAACAACTGAGATCATACCATGCACACTTTCAGATCATAATGCTATGAAACTTGATATCAACCACAGGAAAAAGTCTGGAAAACCTCCAAAAGCATGGAGGTTAAAGAACATCCTACTAAAGAATGAATGGGTCAACCAAGCAATTAGAGAAGAAATTTAAAAATATATGGAAACAAATGAAAATGAAAATACAACATTCCAAATGCTTTGGGATGCAGTGAAGACAGTCCTGAGAGGAAAATACATTGCAATCCAGGCCTATCTCAAGAAACAAGAAAAATCCCAAATACAAAATCTAACAGCACACCTAAAGGAAACAGAAGCAGAACAGCAAAGACACCCCAAACCCAGCAGAAGAAGAGAAATAATAAAGATCAGAGCAGAAATAAACAATATGGAATCTAAAAAAACAGTAGAGCAAATTAATGAAACCAAGAGTTGGTTTTTGGAAAAAATAAACAAAATTGATAAACCTCTAGCCAGGCTTCTCCAAAAGAAAAGGGAGATGACCCAAATAGAAAAAATCATGAATGAAAATGGAATTATTACAACCAATCCCTCATAAATACAAGCAATTATCATGGAAACTATGAAAAACTATATGCCAACAAATTGGACAACCTGGAAGAAATGGACAAATTCCTAAGCACCCACAGACTTCCAAAACTCAAACAGGAAGAAATAGAAAATTTGAACAGACCCACAACCAGTGAAGAAACTGAATCAGTTATCAAAAATCTCCCAACAAATAAGAGTCCAGGACCAGATTGCTTCCCTGGGGAATTCTACCAGACATTTAAAGCAGAGATAACACCTATCCTTCTCAAACTGTTCCAAAAAATAGAAAGGGAAGGAAAACTTCCAGACTCATTCTATGAAGCCAGCATTACTTTGATTCCCAAACCAGACAGCGACCCAGCAAAAAAAGAGAACTACAAGCCAATATCCCTGATGACTATGGATGTAAAAATTCTCAACAAGATACTAGCAAATCGAATTGAACAGCATATAAAAAGAATTATTCACCATGATCAAGTGGGATTCATTCTGGGCTACAGGGCTAGTTCAATATTCACAAATCAATCAATGTGATACATCACATTAATAAACGAAAAGATAAGAACCATATGATCCTGTCAATCGATGCAGAAAAAGCATTTGACAAAATTCAGCATCCTTTCTTAATAAAAACCCTCGAGAAAGTCGGGATAGAAGGAACATACTTAAACATCATAAAAGCCATTTATGAAAAGCCCACAGCTGATATCATCCTCAATGGGGAAAAACTGAGAGCTTTCCCCCTGAGATCAGGAGGACAACAGGGATGTCACTCTCACCGCTGTTGTTTAACATAGTGTTGGAAGTGCTAGCATCAGCAATCAGACAACAAAATGAGGTCAAAGGCATCGAAATTGGCAGAGATGAAGTCAAGCTTTCACTTTTTGCAGATGACATGATACTATACATGGAAAACCCAATAGACTCCACCAAAAGTCTACTAGAACTGATACATGAATTCAGCAGTCGTATGATACAAAATTAATGTATAGAAATCAGTTGCATTCTTATACACTAATAATGAAGCAACAGAAAGACAAATAAAGAAACTGATCCCATTCACAATTGCACCAAGAATCATAAAATACCTAGGAATAAACCTAACCAAAGATGTAAAAGATATGTATGCTGAAAATTATAGAAAGCTTATGAAGGAAATTGAAGAAGATACAAAGAAATGGAAAAACATTCCGTGCTCATGGATTGCAAGAATAAATATTGTTAAAATGTCAATACTACCCAAAGCTATCTACACATTCAATGCAATCCCAAACAAAATTGCACCAGCATTCTTCTCAAAGCCAGAACAAGCAATCCTAGAATTTGTATGGAACCACAAAAGACCCCGAATAACCAAAGTAATACTGAAGAAGAAAACCAAAGTGGGAAGCATCACAATCCTAGACTTTAGCCTCTACTACAAAGCTGTAATCATCAAGACAGCATGGTATTGGCACAAAAACAGACACATAGACCAATGGAATAGAATAGAGACTCCAGAATTGGACCCACAAATGTATGGCCAACTAATCTTTGACAAAGCAGAAAAGAATATCCAATGGAAAAAAGACAGTCTCTTAACAAATGGTACTGGGAGAACAGGACAGTAACATGCAGAAGAATGAAACTAGACGACTTTCTTACACCATTCACAAAAATAAACTCAAAATTGATGAAGGACCTGAATGTGAGACAGGAACCCATCAAAACCCTAGAGGAGAAAGCAGGAAAAAACCTCTCTGACCTCAGCCGCAGCAATTTCTTACTTGACACATCTCCAAAGGCAAGGGAATTAAAAGCAAAAATGAACTATTGGGACCTCATGAAGATAAAAAGCTTCTGCACAGCAAAGGAAACAATCAACAAAACTAAAAGGCAACCGATGGAATGGGGAAAGATATTTGTAAATGACATAACGGATAAAGGGCTAGTATCCAAAACCTACAAAGAACTCACCAAACTCCACACCCAAAGAACAAATAATCCAGTGAAGAAATGGGCAGAAGACATGAGTAGACACTTCTCTAAAGAAGACATCCAGATGGCCAACAGGCACATGAAAAGATGCTCAACGTTGCTCCTTATCAGGGAAATACAAATCAAAACCACACTCAGATATCACCTCATGCCAGTCAGAGTGGCCAAAATGAACAAATCAGGAGACTATAGATGCTGGAGAGGATGTGGAGAAACAGGAACCCTCTTGCACTGCTGGTGGGAATGCAAACTGCTGCAACCACTCTAGGAAACAGTGTGGAGGTTCCTCAAAAAATTAAAAATAGATCTACCCTATGACCCAGCAATAGCACTGCTAGGAATTTACCCAAGGGATACAGGAGTGCTGATGCATAGGGGCACTTGTACCCCAATGTTTATAGCAGCACTTTCAACAATAGCCAATTTTTTAATGGAAAGAGCCTAAATGTCCATCAAGTGACGAGTAGATAAAGAAATTGTGGTTTATATACACAATGGAATACTACGTGGCAATGAGAAAGAATGAAATACGGCCTTTTGTAGCAACGTGGATGGAACTGGAGAGTGTGATGCTAAGTGAAATAAGTCATACAGAGAAAGACAGATACCATATGTTTTCACTATATGTGGATCCTGAGAAACTCAACAGAAGACCAGGGGGGAGAGGAAGGCGAAAAAAAAAAAAGTTACAGAGAGGGAAGGAGGCAAACCATAAGAGACTCTTAAATACTGAGAACAAACTGAGGGTTGATGGGTGGTGGGGGAGAGGGGAAGGTGGGTGATGGGCATTGAGGAGGGCACCTGGTGGGATGAGCACTGGTTGTTGTATGGAAAGCAGTTTGACAATAAATTACATTAAAAAAAAAGAAAGAAGATAATGATATCCATGACACTGTCACTATTACTCTTCTGAGGTCTTGGAGAATGTTACGTCTGGCATCAAATAAGTTATATTTTGACCTGGAGTGAAAAAGATCTATGTTAAAGTTTTATGTAACTATAGAATTGATATTATTAATGGAAAAGAAAATTGAATGTTTTAAGAAAAAGCAGAAAATGGGGAAAGACACCTTTTTTTTTAATGTTTATTTTGTTTTTGAGAGATTGAGACAGAGCATGAGTGAGGGAGGGGCGGAGAGAGAGGGAGACACAGAATCCGAAACAGGCTCCAGGCTCTGAGCTGTCAGCAACGAGCCCAAGGCAGGGCCCAACGAACTGTGAGATCATGACCTGAGCCGAAGTTGAATGCTTAACCAACTGAGCCACCCAGGTGGCCTGAAAGCCACCATTTAAAAGGAAACTATTTCTCCAGATGACTCTCAGGAGAGGAAACCTAAAGGAGCGGAATATTTTTTAGGACTCTTTGGGACAATTCCTCTGGTGACCATGTGACTATCCCTCTGGTCTAGCAGACAACACTTTCACTTTACTCACCAAAATGACACCCAAAGAAGTTGATGCCTGTGGCCTTCAGATATAAAGCTAATTTGACTTAAGTACCTTGCCACAGTCTTGGATTTGTGCATCACCGCTATGTTTGAAATACAATTATGTGATCGTATTTGGGGTTGGGTTTGGTTTACTTGTGATGGATCATTTCTGCTTTAGGAACCCCAGCCCCTGAACCCTGGCCAAGCTTCTACAGGATGCCCAGGGCTGTCTCTGCAGATGCAAGGAACGCGCTGAGACATGCCTACCCCCGGTAATGTACCCCCTGACCCATCACAGAAACTCCGTTTATCCTGGAGCAGAATCCATCGCGATGAGTCTACTGCCTGCCATGTAATCACAGAGTGATGAGAAAGAAGTTAGAGATTTCTCCCTTTGGCTTGCAACCTCCCACTTTCTCCCACCCGTTCTCAGGAGGATGCTTGTGCTTTACTCTCTTCTCTGTGTATGTCGGTGAAGACTGATCTACCATCCACCATATCAGGGGGGGAATGTGCTTTGAGCTCCAATTTTGGAACAAGAAAATTAATAATTAACTAATGCAAATTAACAGAGGAACATTTTAAAAAGACAAATTGTACCAAAGAAGCAGAACAATGGAAAGCTTTTCAACTTATTTTACTTAATATACCCCTCAAAATAAAGCCAAAAGAGCACCAAATTTCACTTATGGTAGATAAAATACTGGCACCATAAATCTAATACTATAAGAAAATTACAATTTTTCATGACCAAATAATGTATACTTTTCTCTTGAGAGACTTCTTAAAAAGACAAAATGGAAAGATATACTAAATTGTGAAAAAGAAAATTCTATTCTTAAAGATGCCATTCCTTCCTGGCATCTTTATAAGTACTATATATTTTAATTATAATCCAAAAATTTATAATTTATAAGTACTATATAACTCCATTCTAAAATTGCTAACTTTTTTTTAACTTAACAGAAAAATAAATCAGTAAAAGTAACAGAAAAATCTTGAGAACACATAATTAAAGCATACTTGCGTCACTAAAACATATTACAGGGAAGCCTGGGTGGCTCAGTTGGTTAAGGGTCCAACCAAAGCTTGACCTCAGCTCGTGATCTCAGGATTCATATGTTTGAGCCCCACAAGGGATTCTGCGCTGTCAGTGCAGAGCCTGCTTGGGATTCTGTCTCTGCCTTTCCCTCACTCTGCTCTCTCTCTCTCTCTCCCTCTCTCTCTCAAAATAAATAAACAAAATTTAAAAAAAAACTTTAAAAAACATATTATAAAATATTATAATTAAATAATTAAAATAATGTGGTGTGGCTCAACAATGGAAAGAAAAATCAACAAAATATATATATACATATATATTTAGCAATTAATAAAATGACATTTCAAATCAGTAAGAGCATAGTAAATGATTGAATGAAAATGAATACTAGTTGGTAAAAACGAAAAAGCTGCATTTCTTCCTTAAAACTCACACACATAAAACACACACACATACAATTTCAGATAGATTAAAGGATGAAATATAAGAAAAAGGTATGAGAGGGGCGCCTGGGTGGCTCAGTTGTTTAAGTGTCTGACTTCAGCTCAGGTCATAATCTTGTGGTCTGAAGTTTGAGCCCCACGTCGGGCTCTGTGCTGACAGCTCAGATCCTGGAGCCTGCTTCAGATTCTGTGTCTCCCTCTCTCTCTGCCCCTCCCCTGCTCATGCTCTCTCTCTGTCTCAAAGATAAATAAAAACATTAAAAATTTTTTTTAATAAACGTTAAAAAAAATTACAAAGAAAAAAGTATGAGAAATGAAGGAAAATACAGATGAATATCTGAGATCCTACATTAGAGACACATAGAAAAAAGTACCTACATATTATACATAAATATATATTAGGAAATTTAATATTATATACAGTTGACCCTGAACAACCCAGGTTTGAACTGCATAGGTCCACTTAGATATGGGTTTTCTTCAGTAAATACAATACCGTACTACAAATATATTTTCTCTTCCTTATGATTTCTTAGAACATTTTCTCTTCTCTAGCTTCCTTTATTTTAAGACTACGGTATATAATACATGCAACATATAAAATATGTTACTTGACTGTTTATGTTTTCGGTAAGGCTTCCAGTCAACAGTAGGCTATTAACAGTGAAGTTTTAGGAGAGTCAAAAGTTATACATGGATTTTCTATGGTGTGAGAGGTCAGCACCCCTAACCCGACATTGTTTAAGAGTCAATTCTATAATATATGTGAGGAAATGAAATATAAATATATATTAGGAAATTGAATATTATATATAATGTATATGAGAAAATGAAATGTAATATATATTAGGGAATTGAATCTTGTCTGGCAGCTGATATCCTGTGAAGTTATTGAGAGAAAACTATCTAAGGTGTATTCAAGACAATGATAGCATCATTTCTTTAAATAAGAAATCTGGAGGAGAACCAGGCTGGGGTGGGGTTTGATGATGAACTTGACTTTGGATTTTTTCAATGTAGATCCAGGGCTATTTCAATGAAATTGTAGGGACAGAATCTAGATTCCAGAGAATTGAGGAATTATTGGCATTAGTGGATGGTAAAGCAGTAGCGAGAGCAGTCACAGATGACTACTTGAAAAACAAAACTTACACAGTAGCACACAGGCTCCATGGGGAATGTGAACCCAATGTGGATATTGTCGGTTTGTGACTCTTCTGTGTTAGCCTTAGGAGGGAACACCTCTCCCACTGTCACAGGAAACAAACTGAAAGAGACAAATGTCCTTGGAAGTGCGTTTGCTGGACAAAAGACAAAGTTTACAGACTTCTTTTTGATGGTTTCAGTGGCTGCAATTTTCCCCTCCAAGAATTGCCTGAAGAGAGAAAGAAAGAACAGAGGATGGGGTTCGAGCTATTACCTATTTACCTTGAGAAGAGCGGCAAAGACTGTGAAAACATGGAAGGCTTTCTAGCCCACACTGACGGCCCAAGAGAGGGTTGAAGATCACAAATTTACCTTGATGATAACAAGGCCCATTGTGGGATTTCCTCCAAGAAAACTCAAGCGGCCAGGCAGAGTAAAGAAGCTCAAAGTATAGGTGCCACAGGGGCACTGGGTGCCTCAGTTGGGTGAGCGTCTGATTCTTGATTTTGGCTCCAGTCATGATCTCACGTTTCGTGAGTCCGTGCCCTGCATCAGGCTTGCTGCTGTCAGCACAGAGCCTGCTTCAGATCTTCTGTCCCCCTCTCTCTGCCTCTCCCCTGCTCACACTCTCTCTCTCTCAATAATAAAAAAATAATAAAAATAAAAATAAAGAAGTATAAGTGCCACAAAAGGACAAGCAGGTGAGAGTCAGGGTATTGGCAAGAGTGGTTGGAAAGATGAATCATGGGGTCTAGAAGGAACTGAAGAGGAAAGAAGTAGGACAGACAATGGGACACAATAAAAGGGTCCAGAAATTGGCAATCTCCGTAAAGTTGGAGAAAAGATCTATCAAGGAAATGAAGGCAAAAGACAGACAGGAAGTCATGATCAGAAACTAACTCTTGGTGCGCGCCTGGGTGGCTTAGTTGGAAAGCCATCTGACTTCTGCTCAGGTCATGATCTCACTGTTCATAAGTTCAAGTCCCACATCAGGTGAGCTTGAGCCCTGCTTCAGGTGAGCCTTGTTTTTCTCTCTCTTTCTCTCTCCCTCTCTCTCTGCCCATCAGTCTCTTGCACCCTCTCTCTAAAAGTAAATAAACAAACAAACTGTTGGAGTTTAACATTTTAGAGGTACTTGAAATTACACTATTTCTTGCTTTTTTCATTAATATAATGTGGTAGTAAGGGCCCCAAAGGATGTCCACATCCTAATCACCAGAGCCTTTGAATATGTTACCTTTCACAGCAAAAGGGACTTTAAGGTGTGATTAAGTTAAGGGTTTTGAGATGTGAGGGTTACCTTGGATTATCCAGTGTACCCAATATAATTACAAGGGCCCTTATAAGAGGGAAGCAGGAAGTCCCACTGAGAGAAAGAAATGTAACCATGGTTGCAGCAGTTGGAGTGAAGAAGGGCAAAGATTGTAGAAGTTCAAACAGGCAAGGAAATGGATTCTTCTTCTGGAGTCTCAAAGAGAATTCCACCCTACTGATACACTGACATTAGGACTTCTGACCTCCACAGCTGTTTGGTAATAAATGTGCCACTAAATGTGTGGTGATTTTTTATTAACAACAGCAATAGGAAACAAATACATATATTATCATTAAGCACTTTTACATATTTATATGGGCTATTTTGCATTACGCTAACACACACACACACACACACACACACACACACAGGAATAGCCACAAAGTAATATCCAAAACTCCTTTTTGTGACTCTCCAGTAATTGAGTGACCAACACTTATCTCACTAAGCCAAACCACTTACCCTATGCTGACAAGCCAGTCAAAGTCATTCACACTCATCTGATTTATTGATATAGAAGAGCTGAAGATGATTTAAGAAGTCCCCATGGAAACCCTCAAAGACATTTGGACACTTTCATGCCAACTCATCAGCTGGGCAATGAAATTTTTGAGACAGATGACCTTAATTTCAAGTACGATTCAAAGTATTTGGAACTAAAAACAAATGCCTATACTTGCCACAGGGAGATTTGCCAGGAGGAGAGGTGGGCATCTTATGGCCAAGCTTTATTGAAAAAACAAACAAAAAAACCCACAAATAAATATATATATATATATATATATATATTTTTTTTCAGTTTATTTATTTACTGTGAGAGAGTGAGAGCACAAGCAGAGGAGGACAAAGAAACAGGGACAGAGAGAATCCCAAGCCGGCTCTGCACTGTCAGTGCACAGCCTGACATGGGGCTAGAACCTACGAACTGTGAGATCATGACCTGAGCTGAAACCAGGAGTCGACACTTAACCAACTGAGCCACCCAGGTGCCCTGAAGAAATACATTTTTAAAGCTTCAGCCAAATCAATCCTTGCAGTAAAATTTTCTCAAGGGATGGGGCGCCTGGGTGGCTCAGTCGGTTGGGTAGCCAACTACAGCTCAGGTCATGATCTCATGGTCTGTGAGTTTGAGCCCCGCATCAGGCTCTGTGCTGACAGCTCAGAGCCTGAAGCCTGCTTTGGATTCTGTGTCTCCCTCTCTCTCTGCCCCTTCCCTGCTTGCTCTCTGTCTCTCTCTCTCAAAAATAATAAACATTTAAAAAAAAATTTGTTTTAATAAAAAAAAATTTCTCAAGGGATATTTGCAAGCTGTAAAATCAAACACAATAAAAGCTTTTTTTTAACGCTATCTCTGGTTTTATATACATGCACAAGCATATTGATCCATCTGGTAGAGTAGTCTCAACATAGATACGTGCCAAGAAAAAATCATTTATTTTCAAGCAACTCTAAATGTTCTGGGTCCTCAAACCTACACCCTGCGTAGGCCAGACCTCTTATTTCTACATCTCATTCAGGTTTAATATTTAATCCCATGATTTTTGAAATCCAAACTGTCAAAACTCCCTCTACCTCTCTGTCTTCCTTGCACCTGGAGAAGAGGGGGGAATGATCTATGCTTACACAGCAAATGATATCAAAGCTGGCAAGTCCCTCCTCTGCCTCCCAGCCCAACACCAAGGGGCTGGAATCAAGTATTTGAGTGGGGATGAAATTGTCAGCTCATCAGGCAGCTCCACGGGGCCCACCCTTATGCAGTTTCCCTGTCCTCTTCTTCCCTATTACCAAGACAACACCCAATCCACCCAAAAGTCTCTGCTTCTGGCAAGGCCCAGCTACCTTTCATGGCAAGCACTCATCAATCCTTGCCAAGCCAAGGGTGGGAACACAGGCTGCCCTGGGGCAGGCTCTCTCACTGCTCCATCAGCAACACCAAATGCTCTGTCAGCTCAGTGGCACACAACCCTACCCTCACCCCCACACAGTTCTTACTGAGGGTGGAGGAAACTTGGGAAACACTGATTTCAACACAAGAGGGTGGAACAAATAGAAACTTCCCTGCTCCCTGCTTCCCAGGCTCTCCAACAAGGAAAGGGAGGGAGAAGGTATTGTTACTACTTCAACAACCTTCCTTCAAAGGTTTAATATCCTTGCCCCCTCTGTGTCCTTTATTCTATAAAGATGGAAGGAATGAGGGTTAAGAAACTGGTTCTGCTGGATGTCTTCTGTTAGCAAATCTCACAGTGTGGGACTGGCATCCGGAAGACATTCCTCTGAACTTAAAAGGTGAGACACTTGGCAAGATTTATCCTGAAACATGAATTCTAGTTGGCAGTTTCAGGGAAGCACAAATGTCCCTCATCATCCCTTTACACTGTTTCTATATATATAAATTTTGTATTCCAGTCATCATTAATTTTGGAATTTTTTATATTACAAAGTGTTTTTCCAAAAACAGATCCCCAATGATGTGCCTCTGAGAAATGAGTTTTCCATTTAACCTGGCTCAGTTTGAAACTATAATCTTGGCACTAGTTAAGTTATAATTCAGGAGGTCAGTATATTGATTTCAACAGCCCAGTTGAAACTCGGGGCTAAACTCTGAGAACTAAACGTAGAAGAGATAAGGGGAGAAAGCCCCAGAATAAATAGAATTTGCATTTGTAATAAATAAATAGAAATAAATAGAAATCTGCAACATTTATTCTGTAGTCAGAGCAGAATAAGCAAAACTGAAAGAAAGGGTACTGTGTCTAGGGAGTTTCTGCCTCCTGTCATGAAGAAGTGATAGGGTCTGGAATTATCTCCCTCCACAACTGTAAACTAGAAATGATCGGTAAAATAAAAACACTCGTTTTCAGACTTTGGTCAACAGAAATGCTTAGGACTATGATCCCTGAAGAAAGGGAAATAAACTCTGTGTGCCCTATGATCACCCTGGCTTTCTGCCTAGAGGCAATTTCCAGATCATCACACTGGAAGGGAAGGCCCAAACAAAGCCCAGTGGCCTCACTGACTTAAGGAGCCCAAAGTTCAGGGAGACTGAGGTGACCAGAGTTTGTGGAGTAGAGCACTGGACACACACAAGGGAGTTAAGAAGTGAAGGAGCTCCAAAAGTCGGCATGGAGTCCCCTCAGTCTTTGGCTGAATATCAATCTTCACATGAATAAGGTGAAGCTTTACAGTTTGGGATAAAGAACAATTACTGAACGGCTATAATCTGAATAAATCCAAGAGCTTACATAAAACCGGGAATAATTCATGTTCCCACTGGCCAAAGTGAAGAGGCCTCATTGAATAGACAGGGCATTCAGAAGGGTCAAGGGATAGGGGCGCCTGGGTGGCGCAGTCGGTTAAGCGTCCGACTTCAGCCAGGTCATGATCTCGTGGTCCGTGAGTTCGAGCCCTGTGTCGGGCTCTGGGCTGATGGCTCAGAGCCTGGAGCCTGTTTCTGATTCTGTGTCTCCCTCTCTCTCTGCCCCTCCCTCTTTCATGCTCTGTCTCTCTCTGTCCCCAAAATAAATAAACGTTGAAAAAAAAAAAACTTTAAAATAAAAAAGAAGGGTCAAGGGATAGTCACAGTTTTTGAGTAAAGGTTACTCAAGACCCACTCTTCAAAAGCTTTTTGAAAGCTTCAAAATTATTAAACTGATCCTCAGGAGCTTAACTGGTCACCTGAATAAAGCACAACACTCTGTAAGGAAGAGAAAAAAAAAATCTTGCACAAACACTCTATAGAGGAGGGAAGAATATACTCAAGCAAGCAGGGGCCTTGCTCTGGCATGTTATGCCCCAAGGAGCCCCATACTTCAGAGTGCCCTCCCCAAGATATTCTAATTCCCCCTCTGGTGACTGGGATCGGTTGAAACTAGCAATACCATCTGGGTAGGGTGCCTTGATCTTAGACTAGTACCTCTCCGTCATGGTCCCATAATATCCCTTCTCTGACCCTCTACGCTTCACCTAGTATCAACCATATGCCCCAAATTTCTCAGGGATTCATACCTATGGGTATTCAACCCAGGACCCCATTGTAAGGTTCTAGTTCCAGGACAGATGTCTGGCAAGCCTATTGCTGGCACAATACAGTTTTTGTGGGATCATGATAGATTGGGCCTCCAGAATGGTACTGACATGCTGATTTTAAGCCTCTCCCACTATGACAGACATGCAGCAAGTTTAGGTTTCTGGGCTACTAAGAGTTCACTGCCAACTCTTGGGTTCAAGCTGCATATTGGGGCCTATACCTCGACTCCTACCCATCTACATTCTGACTGCAGTGCTGTCCATAATCACAGCACCTGAAGGCAGCAGGTGTCTTTCACCTGTAATGGTGAGAATGCTCTACCCTATGCACTTCCCACAGCCATGTTGATCACCCAATCCCCTCTGTTGGCTCTGCAGACACGTCAGCAGTCCTCGGAAGTGGTTGTACATGTCTCTGGGAGCTTTTGAGATCCTTGCTCTGCAATACCCGTTGCCCTTCAGATTGATGTTCTCTCTCGCCTCTAATTGGTGTGGTCATCCTACCACAAGATGGCTGTAGGTCACCAGATGATTGGTGGACATTTCATGTACGAATGGGACTGCCCTTCTTGCTCTTCCTGTAGTCTTCCTCACATTATGCCCCCTGCCAGTGGCAGTGTGTGGAAAGCAGAAGTGTGGTCAACGTTGAGAAAGATCACGTTCTAGAAATGCACCTATTAGAGTCTAAAGACTTCTACATTTATGCTATAAAGTTCCAAACAGTAAATTTAATATGACCAGAAAATGAAATATCATTCACATTTCCCTGCACAATTTGGGTAAGACCTGCATTTGTGGTCATCATCAACAAAGTATAGTAATAACTTTTACTGTGTCTCTTTGGAAGCTAGTATTCATGGGTGGTAGATGGACAATGTGGCATCATGAGTAATGATGTAATCAACATTAAGTAAGTGGCAGGACAGAATTTCAGAGGTAAGATGATCTATGTTGTTCCCATAGAAACATGTTCCGGCTTTATGAGTGATAATAGCATTGCTACATTTTCTCTAGAAGGGAGATAGGAAATAAGCCAGAAGCAATACCTTTGATGATAAAGAACTGAAAGAAATGGGTTTTGGTCCTAAATAGGAAGAGGTGGACACTGCAAAGAAACTTCCTGAGCACTGATTAAACAATTAAAAAAATGCTTAAGTACCTCTTTTTATTTCTTCGTTATACCTCACAGAGTCCAATGGACTTTATGGTACATTGGTAATCAAATTGTTTATATAGACAAAGGCCTGGCCAAAAATATTGTCTGCAGCCCCACACACCCTAGCGATATTGCAGCTGATGTCAAAAGCAAACACAACAAACAGAATAGAAATCTGCAGGCCAGTATCCCTCAAGATCATAAACGCAAAATATCCTAGCAAAACATCAGTAAGTTGAATCCAGCAACATGTAAAAAGGATAATACACAACAAATAAGTGGAGTTTATCCCAGTTACACAAACTTCGTTTAATATTATAGAAAGTGACATCCGGAAGGCGGTGCCACAAAGCTTGGGGTTGAAAGGAATAACAAAACATGCTATTAATCATCATCCTCTTCCAAAGCAGCTGGGTGAAATTTCTTGTACCAATGACAGTCATGAAAAAGATGCCAGTTCCCAAAGTGAGTCTGACATCACACAAAAATCATCTTTTACATCAGCTGACAGTGGGAATTCAAGATCTGCTTTTCCAAGTTACACAGGCACTCAGACTTCTCCTGGGGATATGGAACTTGATCCAAAGGCCACTGAAAAAGTCCAGGCAATGTTCACAGCCATTGACGAGCTCTTGTACAAGCAGAAGTTGAGTGTGCATACTAAGAGTCAAAGGAAGAGTGTCAACAATGGACACGTAGCTTTCCTCACCTCAGGATTCTGGGTAGGCAGATAGTCACTCTAAGGGAAGGGTATGGACTGTACCCTAGATCCCCTTCTGTTGTTTCAGTTTTACATGAGACAACACTTTCTCAAGAAAGAGATTTTACTATATTTGGTATTAGGGGAAATAAGTTACATTTTGCATCTTCTTATGCTCATAAAGCATCTTCCATTGCCAAATCCCCTAGTGTGTATTCTATGGAAAAAGAAGACTGTATAATTTCCTCTGACGGAATAATAGAGGAACACCTAGCATTCGACCACACTAACATGGAAGAGGGGTTCCAAGGAAAGAAATTACAAGCATCTCCAGAGAAAAAGAAATTAGGGTACCGTCCCATTGCTTCATTTTACTGCATGAAAGAGGACGTCCTTGCTTATGTGTTTGACTACGTGTGGAGCAAGGTTCTGAGCTGTATGGAGCAGTTGACACATAGCCATTGGGAGGGATTTGCCTCTGGGGCCACAGAAGGAGAGAGAGAGAGAAGATGGTAGAAAACTTATTTGAAGAAATAATAGCCAAACTTCTCGGGACCAAGACATCCAGAAATCACAGAGAACCTCAAACATGATGAACTTAAGGAAGTCCACACAATAATTAAAAGGCAAAAATGAAAGCAGCAAATATGATATCATATACATAAGACATGAAGGAGTAAAAATCTAGTGCTGTTAGAATATGTTCAAACTTGGGGAGCCTGGATGGCTCAGTCAGTTGAGCGTCTGACTTCGGCTCAGGTCATGATCTCTCAGTTCCTGTGTTCAAGCCCTGCATCGGGCTCTGTGCTGACAGTTCAGAGCCTGGAGCCTGCTTCAGATTCTGTGTCTCCTTCTCTATCTGCCCTTTCCCCGCTCATACTCTGTCTCTCTCTGTCTCTCAAAAATGAATAAACGTTAAAAAAAAATTTAAAAAAAAAGAATGTGTTCAAACCTAGGCAACCATCAACTTAATATAGACTACTGTATATACAGGGATGTTATAGATGAACCTTATGGTAACCACACTGACAACCTATGACAAATTCACACACACAAAAGAGAAAGGAATCCAAAAATAACAATAATGGAAGTCATCAAACCACAAGGGAAGACAGCAAAAAAAGAAGAAAGGAACAGGGAAGGATGCAAACATAACCAGAAAACAATTAACAAAATGGCCATAAGTACATACCTATCAATAGTTACTTTAAGTAAATGAACTAAATGAGCCAATCAAAAGAAATTTGGTGACTAGGGGTTACTGGTAGCTTAGTCGGTTAAGTGTCCAACTTCAGCTCAGGTTGTGGTCTCACGGTTCGTGAGTTTGAGCCCGGCATCAGGCTCAATGTTGTCAGCACAGAGTCTGCTTCAGATCCTCTGTCCCCCTCTGTCTCTGCCCCTCTTCTACTGGTGCTCTCTCTCAAAAATAAATACATAAATAAAAGGAAAAAAATTATAGAAATCAAACACGATTTTAGCAGGATAGAAGAGAAAAACTACACAATAATCTAAATCAATGCAGGAAAAATATCTGACAAACTTAAATATCTACTCATGAAAGCCTTTGACACCTGGCAGAGGGGACTTTCCGATCCTGGTAGTGGGCTGGTTCATGATGGCGCACTTACTATGCATCATTTGTGAACAGGCGGGTGACAGTGGCTGAGGGAAGATTGGAGACATCGTAAAGGGCCCACCAGTGGTCAGTGGCAGTGCTAGAACACAAATGTTGTCCTGTCTGTCTCTAGACAACATCACTTTCCCCACACCACAGCGTCTCCTATAAAGAATGGTTAACTTCACTGAAGGAAACTTACATTTAGTACTGGTAGAGAAAAATAAGACAAAAATTAATCACAATCTTTGCTAACAACAAAATTATATTTTTTTTGTATATTGAGTGTATTTTTAATTCCTGAGTATATTTTCAAGACATGGATTCAACGTGCACACATTGCTATTCTTTTTTTTTTTTTCTATAACGGAATCAGAAGCAATAGAGTTCTGTGGGACAGCAGATTAAACAATTTTGAAGACCTTCTTTAAGAAAGAGAATTAGTGGGGGGCACCTGGGTGGTTCAGTCAGTTAAGCGTCCGACTTCGGCTCAGGTCATGATCTTGTGGTCTGTGAGTTCAAGCCCACGTCGGGCTCTGTGCTGATAGCTCAGAGCCTGGAGCCTGTTTCAGATTCTGTGCCTCCCTCTCTCTCTGACCCTCCCCCATTCATGCTCTGTCTCTCTCTGTCTCAAAAATAAATAAATGTTAAAAAAAAATTAGAAAAAAAAAGAAAGAAAGAAATTAGGGGCACCTGGGTGGCTCAGCCAGTTGAGTGTCTGGCTCTTGCTTTCAGCTTAGGTCATGATCTCATGGTTCATGAGATGGAGTCCCGCATCAGGCCCCATGCTCACAGCACAGAACCTGCTTGGGATTCTCTCTCTCCCTCTCTCTCTCTCTCTGCCCCTCCTCCACTTGCACTCTCTCTAAAAATGAGTAAATAAATTTTTAAAAAAGAGAGAGAGAATTAACATACATGAAAAATTAGATACAAACATGAACATTTAATCCCAACAAATCACTAATTTTACAAAGCTGACAAATACCACAAATAGAAAATCCAGAAAAGTAACAAATACAACTATTCATTAACTGCCCACCTCAACTCTATGCTACTTTGGCCTTTTTTAGCTCATACTGTTTGTTTTTGTGATATGGTCTTCAATGGAGAAAACAGAAAGATAATTTACTTTTTCCTCTAGCATCATCAAATGAGTTTATTATTAATGAAGATGAATAAAACATGTAACTTCACACACAGATGAACTGTGGTCTGTATGGTCTGTGCCCTATGAACACAGAGATCCTTATAAATTCTATTTCCCCAATTCCCATTAAAAAGGAAAACAAATGGTGTGTCTATATTTGTATGCACTGCATTATTGATCATATTGATTATATTCCTGTAGGAGAGAATTCCAGACCAAAAGCAAGGCATGGTGGCTTCTACTTGAGCAACATCCAAATTATGTGATATTTCTCTCATCTTCTTCTACCCCCTTCCCCCATGACTTGGTTCAATGTGGGGAGGGGGCTGCAAGGTCCCCTGCTGTGGAATCTAACTCAGTTCTTCTCCAGCTTAGAGGCTCCTCACCTGCTCGTGACAGGGACCAGGGATGCCCAACTACAACCTCTCCCAAACAGTTCCTGTCACATGTTTGGACAGAGGATTTTTGCATAGAATATCAAATTCTTGTCCTTAGCTCCCTGTGCCCCTCCATCCTTGTTATCTGGGCTTGGGCAGAGTCCCAGAGAACACAGGAAGATATTTAATAAATAGAAGCTGGAAACACTTGGATTGTCATCCATGAAGTGTCACCATCCAGTGGGGCCAAATCTTAGTCAGGCTTCTCTTCAAGTAGATGACTCCAAATGCACTTTAAAGTTTTACAGTTGTTTAATTTTTTGCAGGTCATGTTCCCTGAATTAATTTCTTGCTATACAATCTAATTCTTTTTTTTTTAATTTTTTAAAAATGTTTTATTTATTCTTGAGGGAGAGAGAGATAGAGCATGAGCAGGGATGGGGCACAGAGAGAGGGAGACACAGAATCCGAAGCAGGCTCCAGGCTCTGAGCTGTCAGCACAGAGCCTGACGCAGGGCTCGAACCCACGAACCGTGAGATCATGACCTGAGCCGAAGTCGGATGTTCAACCGACTGAGCCACCCAGGCGCCCCCTATACAATCTAATTCTTAACGAAAGAGTTATTTGGGACTCACAGTGTTCTATTATTGTAACATCAGTTAAGACTATCACCAGGAGAAAACAGCATTTCTCCGCGGGAAGGCCTGAGCGTCAGGCTCTCTCCAAGCTAGCTGTGTAGGGATGTAGATGTGAGCCCTGTAAATTGGGGAGAGCTGTTCACGTCCCTAAAAGTAGTTGTTTTTTAATCTGCAATATACTCTTTCAAGTAGTAAAGGGGAAAATTATCAAATCCATATTCCAGGTACCTCTCCTTCTTGCCTTCTCACCCAGGACTAGAATCTGCTTTACTTACTGTGTGCTTTCTCTTGCTTTATTTAGGCATGAAATTCTAATGGCTTAAAAGTAACATGGGATATATACATACTCTTTTGTATGTATCAAAGTTACATTTAAAAAGACAATACAGAGGCACCCGGGTAGCTCAGTCAGAGGACTCTTGATTTTCACTCAGGTCATGATCCCAGGGTCATGGGATTGAACACCACGTCGGGCTCACACTAAGCATGGAGACTGCTTAAGAATCTTTCTCTCTCCCTCTCTCTCTGCCCCTCCCCCCTCATTCTCTCTCTCTCTTTCAAATAAAAACATTAAACTTAAATAAATTTTTTAAAATTAAAAAAATAAAAAGATAATACAGGAAAAATAACTGGGGGATGGCCCTGGCATGGATTCGTGTATTAAAAGTGGCTGTACACTATTCACTTCCCTCCGTGGGCCCCCTCTCCTCATGCCCCACCCCTATTCTCCACAGGAACCCCTTTCCTCCCTTTCATAGATTTCTGGCCATTTTCTAGCAAGTCGGTTTCTTAACTCATTATTTTTGTCCATGTATCAGCCTTCAGCTCCTTCTCTTTATTTCTGTCTCCTTCCCCACCCCCCTCAACAATCTTCATTCTGTCTCCTTTGAAACAGTAGGTTTCATAACCTCAATGGGGAGTGGTGAACACTCCCCACCACTGAGAGGCTTGATCCCTTTTATGCAGAGAAATGACAGGCGAGGAGGCTTGAGACAAGGGTGTAGGCATGGGGACAGAGCGGAGCTGGGATTCTGCCAGGCCCCCTGCTGACCTCGAACACTGTTCTTTTGTGCCCGCCCTCATAGGGGGAATAGAAATGGAAAGTACCAGTCCCAGGATACTGGAAGTATTACTGTTAAATTGTTTGATGATTGTTAGGAGATTAACATATTGATTGTTGCCACAGACCCCCAAACTCTGGATCTCCCCAAGATCCTTCAGCATTCCCTCATTCCTGTCACTGTCCCAGCCATGGCCCTTCATGTGGTGAAAAGGAACAATCATGATAGAAAGCAGAAACAAGAAAAGGCAGAATCGAACAGAATAACAATGTTCATGGCCTCTGTGACAACTTCCCAAGTTAACCTTCCTAAAGCTGAAAGAAAACTATTCTGTCTGAAGCAAAAAGGGAATGAATAGCAGGCTCAAATAGCATAGTGCTTAAGATGTCAAGCTGCATAATCAGACAGGCACGGCATGGACCCCCAGCTCTGCCTTTCATTGGCTGAGAGACCTCATCATTAACCCCTCTAAGCCTCAGTGTTCTCTTCTGGAAAGTGGAGATAATAACTTCCCCTTCCTCGTAGACACAAGGCATGCACAGATGTGCCACAGACATGCAATGAGACAGCTATAAAGCGCTTGACCTGGCCCAGAATAAGAATAAGAGGTAGAAACTGGTACTATTCTTTCAATACAATGTGGTAACCCAAAGGGCAAATTAGAACTAGAAGATATTTGCCACGCTCCAAGAACTTACAATCTAATCAAGAAACAAAATTCAAAGAAAAGATAAATAACAATACAATTCAGTAAAAAGTCAGTGTGATTATAGACCGTAGCCATTGTAGGAGACCAGAAATTTGCAAACCCTGAGGAAGGGTGTCAAAATGCTACAAAAGGCACAGAGCTTTCATTTAACTTTAAGTAATCAGTAATTTGGGGGCCCTAAGTGGCTCAGTTGGTTAAACATCTGACCTCAACTCAGGTCATGATCTCACAGTTCGTGGGTTTGAGCCCCAAGTTGATCTTCCTTGGGATTCTCTCTCTCCCTCTCTCTCTCTCTCTTTCTGCCCCTTCTTTCTCCCATCTCTCTCTCTCTCTCTCTCTCTCTCTCAAAAATAAACATTAGAAAGAAAAGAAATCAGTAATTTTTAATATAAAAACAATTCCTATACTATCTTCATCATCCTCCAAGTCCAGAGACGGTGGGAAATTACACAAGATTTTGGAGGACACCGTCTGTGACTACACATATTGAAGTCGGCCTGAGTCTTAGTCCTTTGCCCTAATGGCCACGGTTGTCCTATCCAAAGGGAACACTGGAATAAGCTCTCAATAAGATCATTGTGGAGAGGGCCATGAAGTTGCCTCTGCCTCATGATCTTAGGCATCTTTCAGGGACAGTCAACCACTGGTCACAACAGCTCCTATTACCTATATTTTTTAAGTGGTCTTCAGTCTAATCATCCACAGGTCAAGGCCACCTTTCCGATACTCCCATATAACCATGTCCTCCACTCATGTTGCCCACAAGGACTAATCAAGACCCAAGGATGAAAACAACCTTTTTTCCATCAAACAAATATTTAATTGTTAATAATTTAACATACTAACATATTAAAAATCTGATTAAGAAAAAAAAAAGAGCAGCAGAAAGCGCAAACGTATCTGTGTAATGAAAAAGCCAATTACACTGCAGTGTAAAAAGAAAGCTCAACATTCTAGGTCATAGGTGTCAGTTTCCTTGAGCAATTATAAGAGGCCCTTATGTGGCTTTCAGCAAGCAAGACCATGTGGCTCTGGAAAAATGAGGCTCTCCATACTCAGGGCATCTGGCAGAGATCTAGTGTAGACAGACACTGGGGTTGCTCTGTATTCTCTGCTTCTATCATAGCCAATCTCTGTACCTCAGAAGTAAGTCAAAGTAGAGGAATAAGAATCCTCAGCTGATGGAAGGAAAAGAAGGAACTCATCAGTACATGGTTTAGACAAGCCTAGTACAGATCAGAATTCATGCAGGGACACTCTGGCATTGTCAGGTTAAACATATAGACAATGGGCAGAAGTGGCATGGTGATGGCCACTCAACATGCCTGTCTCCTGAATCACACTGGCTGCCCCCTTGCCTGGTGTACCAAGATTCCTCCTATCTTTTTTCAGTGATGGATCTGCTTTTTGTTCTACCATATCTCATGGTTCTTCGTTTTTTGTTTGTTCTCATTCTGTACTTGGTATATTTCCTAGTAGCATCCTAAGGAATGATAAATGAAAATTTTCTGAGATCTTGTTTGTCTGAAAGCAGAAAATTTTTTTTATCTTCACAGGTCAGTGAATAGTTTGAGCCAGCATAGAATTCTGGGTCAGAAAGTATTTTCCTTCAGAATCCTGTTATCTTCTGGCTTTATATCATTTAGCCTCAGTGTTGCTTTGAGAAGTCAAAAATCATTCTGACTCCTGATATTTTGAATGTGTCTGATACATATCAGAGATTCTCTGTTTGTAGAATCTTCTTTTCATCCCCAACATTACTAAATTCCATGATGATATGCATTGGAATGTATCATTTTCATTTATATTGTTGGACAGAGATTCTTTTCAAACACCTTTTAATTAAGAGACCTGTGTCTTTCAGGCCTAGGAAATATCTTGAATTATTTATTGTTAATTTCTTTCCTTCGCTTTTCTCTGTTCTTTTTGTCTGAAGATCCTGTTATTCAGATACTAGGTAACCTGAACCAGTCTTCTTAATTCTTCAGTCTTCCCTCTTATCCTTTATGTCTTGCTTTTTGGCTCTGCTTTTTTAGAAATTTCCTTATTTTCTTTTCTAATCCTTCATTTGAGTTTTTCAACTGCTAATGCATTTTTAATTTCCAAAACCTCTTTTTATGTTTCCTGAATATTCCCATTTTATAACATCCTGTTCTTATTTTCTGGATGCAATCTCTTCACTTCTTTCTTGATGCCATTGATAACATTTTTAATATATCCTTCTTTTCTGTATAATTTTTGCTTACCGCAGTTGGTTTTGCTGCTTGCTTATTTGGGTGACTCTATTTTAGAGACTATTCTCAGAAGTGAGAGAGTTCTTGGTTCTCCATTCATGTTTCAAAGAGGGAGACTGAAAACTCAATTGGGATCTTTAAGCAAGTGGGAGGGATTGTCCATCAAACATTTCACATTGTTTATCTGGACAGTTTGATGCTGTCCAATTTCACTATCTGTGGGTATTTAGTTATTTATCAAATACCCTGAGAAGGCACTTTCAAATTCATGCCTAAATATCTAGAGAGTCCACGGTCTAATTGCCAGTGCTCTGGGAGTCAAATAGGGAAGGGGAATGGTGGAAAGAGGTGTCAGCATTCCAGGTTTATTGTGTGTGTGTGTGTGTGTGTGTGTGTGTGTGTGTGTGATACATAAATACACTGTTTTAGGTTTTAGCTCAGGCTGCTATAACCAATACCATAGACTGGGTGGCTTAACCCACAAACATTTATTTATCATATTCTGGAAGCTGGTAAGTCTAAGATTAAAGTGCCAACAGATCAGTGTCTGGTCAGAGCCCTCTTCTTGGCTCACAGAAGGCCACCTTCTCATTGCATCATCATATAGTAGGGGGCAGAGAGAGGAAGCTGTCATGTCTCTTCCTGTCAGGGCACTATCCTATTCATGAGGGCCCCACCCACGATAGATTAGATGGGTAGATAGATAGACAGACATATTCCACACACACATATACCTATATAATCACCTGACTTGAAACCTGAGTTTAAGAAATGGTGAAGTGCTTGGTCAAGAACAGGAGAGACTAAAACTATATTGAATTTTTTTGTCTCTAATTGAGGGGATTCAAATATACAACTTATGACAATCAAAGAAATTTAGGTTTAAAGCCTTAAAAAAAACTTTCATTAAAAATATGGTTATATTATATTTTAAACTAGGTCTGAAGAGAGAAAATACAGTCTGTATTCCAAAATGTCATCAATGAGGATGATATAAAAGATACTTCCTACTCTATAATCAGATATTATACCTTCTTTTTTAGGTCCACATAGAATACTGATAGAAATGGCTATATATTAACCCACAAAGAAAATCTCAATAAATCTCTAAAATAAATAGGCTATGGGCCAAAAGATAGTATCCACTTAATTGTCCAACTGAGTAGGAAGAATTCACAGATAAGATCAGATTTTCAATCTAAAAATCTAAGCAGGTAGAGATATACCTGGTAGAGATGTAAGCGGAGAGATTTCTGGACAAAAGAGGTGAATGAACCAATATTTTGGGGGGTTGTATGTTTTTGTTTCATTTTATTTTATGAACATTTTTTATTTAAATTTTAGTTTGTTAATATACAGTGAAATATTGGTTTCAGGAGTAGAATTCCGTGATTCATCACTTATATACAACACCTAGTGCTCATCACAACAAGTGCCCTCCTTAATACCCATCACCCATCTAGTGCATCTCCCACCCACCTCCCTCCATCAACCCTCAGTTTGTTCTCTATGTTGAGTCTTTCGAGGTGCCTGGGTTGCTCAGTCAGTTAAGCTTCTGACTCTTGATTTCAGCTCAGGTCATGATCTCACGGTTCGTGAGTTCTACCCCCCCTTTGGGCTCTGTGCTGACAACACAGAGACTGCTTAGGATTTTCTCTCTCCCTCTCTCTCTGCCCCTTCCCTGCTTTCTCTCTCTCTCTCTCAAAATAAACAAACATTAAAATTTTTTTTAAAGAGTCTCTTGTGCTTTGTTCCCCTCTCTTGTATTTTTCCCTCCTTCCCATATGTTCATCTGTTTTGTTTCCTAAATTCTACATATGAGTTAAATCATATGGTATTTGTCTTTCTCTGATTGACTATTTCACTTGGCATAATACATTCTAGCTCCATCTACATCATTGAAAATGGCAAGATTTCATTCTTTTTGTTGGCCAAGTAATATTCCATTACATATATATATATATATATATATATATATATATATATATATATACCACATCTTATTTATCCATTTATCAGTCAGTGGACATTTGGGCTTTCTCCAGAGTTTGGCTATTGTTGATAATGCTGCTATAAACATTGGGGTCCATGTACTCCTTCGAATCAGTGTTTTTGTATCCTTTGAGTAAATACCTAATGGTATAATTGCTGGATCATAGGGTAGTTCTATTTTTAGTTTTTTGAGGAACCTCCATACTGTTCTCCAGAGTGGCTGCACCAGTTTGCATTCTTACCAGCAGTGCAAGAGAGTTCACCTTTCTCCACATTCTTGCCAACACCTATTGTTTCTTGTGTTGTTAATTTTAGCCATTCTGACAGGTTTGAGCTGATATCTCATCATGGTTTTGATTTGTATTTCCCTGATGATGAGTCATGTTGAGCATCTTTTCATACATCTGTTAGCCATCTGGATGTCTTCTTTGGAAAACTGTCTATTCGTGTCTCCTGCCCATTTCTTAACTGGGTTGTTTGTTTTTTGGGTGTTGAGTTTGATAAGTTCTTTATAGATTTTGGATATTAACCCTTTATCTTCTCCCATTCTGTAGGCTGCATATTAGTTTTGTTGATCATTTCCTTTGGTGTGCAGAAGCCTTTTATCTAATACATGAATTCATCAAAGTGGCAGGATATAAAACCAATGTGCAGAAATTTGTTGTGTTTCTATACACCAACAACAAAGCAGCAGAAAAAGAAATCAAGGAATCAATCCCATTGCACCAAAAACAATAAAATATCTAGGAATAACCTAAGAAAAGAGATAAAGAAACCTATGAAAACCTAAGATCTCTAAGAGATCTGTACTCTGAAAACTACAGAAGACTTCTGGAAGATATTGAAGAGGACACAAAGAAATGGAAAAGCATTCCATGTTCATGAACTGGAAGAATAAACATCGTTTAAATGTCTATACTACCCAAAGCAATGTATACATTTAATACAATCCCTAATAAAATAACCCCAGTATTCTTCACAGAACTAGAACAAACAATCTTAAAATTTGTATGGAACCATAAAATACCCCAAATAGCCAAAACAATCCTGAAAAAGAAAAAAAAAATTGGAGGCATCACAATTATGGATTTCAAGCTATATTACAAAGCTGTAATCATCAAGACACTATGGTACTGGCACAAAAACAGACACATAGATCAATGGAACAGAATAGAAAACCCAGAAATGGACTCACAACTATGTAGTCAAGTAATCTTTGACAAAGCAGGACAGAATATCCAGTGGAAAAAATACAATCTCTTCAACAAATCGTGTTGAGAAAACTGGATGGTGACAAGCAGAAGAATGAAATTGGACGAGTTTCTTAGACCATACACAAAAAATAAATTCAAAATGGATGAAAAACCTAAATATGAGACAGGAAAGCATCAAAATCCTAGAGAAGAACACAGGCAGCAACCTCTTTGACCTCAGCTGGAGCAACTTGTTACTAGACACGTCACCAAAGGCAAGGGAAACGAAAGCAAACATGAACTATAGGGACTTCATCAAGGTGAACCAATGTTTCTAGAGAACAAGTGCACAGAGAACAAAGGAGAGGGAGAAGGCAGGAAAGGAGGACAGGGAGGTCTTTCCATGGTTTCTACTTGTAAGAGTTTGGATTTCATCCGGTGGGGGATGGAGGTGGCTTTTGAGCAGGAGAGTGATAAGCAAATTTGCATTTTAGAAAAATTGCTCTAGTTTCTATGCAGAGGCAGAAAGCAGGAGACCTCTGCTTTGATAAGAGGCATTCAGTAAGGTAAGGCATGGAAATTAAAATAAGCAAATGAGGAATTATTTACAACAATGCTATCCAATAGAACTTTCTGCAATGATGGCAATGTTCTATGTCTGCACTGTCCAGCATAGGGGCCACCAGCCACATGTGACTATTGAACACTTGAACTGTGTCTAGGGCAACTAAGGAACTGAATTTCTAATTTTCTTTAATTTCAATTAATGTAGATAGCTGCAGGAGTTTATTGGGCATTGGAGCTTTAGAAGGTAGAACTGTGTGTGTGTGTGTGTGTGTGCATTTTTAAGTTTCTAAAAATACCTTTATTGAGGTATAATTGGCAAAAAAATAAATTACACATGTTTAAAGTGCACATTTTGATGTTTTGATATATGCATATACCATCAACTATGACACAGTTAAGACAGTGAGCATATCCATCACTCTGAAAGTTATATATAAAATTAATACACCTGAAACACCGATGCTGGATAAACATTAAAGGACAGGAAATTTTGTTAGCTGTTTCTTTGTTTGGTTAGTATAAACACAGACCAAAAAAGGACCTGATGCCTTTTTTTGGCTTTGTTTCTTTCAGGGTTTTTTTTCGAATTTCAAAACTATATAAAGTATCTTACAGCTAAGGCAAACGTTCTGGAATGGGATGGAGGTAAGAAATAGGTTCCGACATATGATTTGGGGCACAGAAAAGCACAAGGTAGTTTCTGCACCAGGGTTCTTCAGTTGCCTCAGGGAGGAGCCATCAATCATTACCAGAATATTTTTTGCATGAAATTTGGGCTACTTTCTTCTCTTTTTTTTAAATATAATTTATTGTCCAGTTAGCTAACATACAGTGTATACAGTGTACTCTTGGTTTCGGGGGTAGATTCCTGTGATTCATCGCTTACATATAACATCCAGTGCTCATCCCAACAAATGCCCTCTTCAATGCCAATCACTCAGTTTCCCCTCTCCCACCCACGCACCATCAACCCTCAGTTTGTTCTCTGCGTTTATGAGTTTCTTATGGGTTTCTTATGCCTACAGTTAGAGAATTCTATTGTACCCAGAAAACTCACTCTGAGATTTAAGATTTTCTGGATATACTGTTTTCGTGTGTGTGTGTGTGTGTGTGTGTGTGTGTGTGTTTCATCTTATAAGTTTTACCACTTAAACATTTGCAAAACATAGGATTTCTGTCAGGAACATATATGTGCTGATAAGGGTTGTTATTTCCAACATTTCCAGGAAACAGAAAGAAAACAATTGGAAAGAAAGTGAACAGGAAGCATTTTCATGTTTTCAAATGAGAAATGTTTAAATTTAATTAATTAATCAAAACATGTTAATCTTAAGATGTGTTCCTCTTTTGGTCTTGGCTTGGAGGCTCCCAGAGCATGCTAGAATAAGCTCCCAGGTGCTGCCTCTCATGGCATCTGCCCTGGGACTGCTGTGCTACTGGCAATCTCTCCCACTCCTGAAGTATATTTTAAAAATTTATTTTATTTTTTTAATATGAAATTTATTGTCAAATTGGTTTCCATACAACACCCAGTGCTCATCCCAAAAGGTGTCCTCCTCAATACCCATCACCCACCCTCCCCTCCCTCCCACCCCCCATCAACCCTCAGTTTGTTCTCAGTTTTTAAGAGTCTCTTATGCTTTGGCTCTCTCCCACTCTAACCTCTTTTTTTTTTCTTCCCCTCCCCCATGAACTTCTGTTAAGTTTCTCAGGATCCACATAAGAGTGAAAACATATGGTATCTGTCTTTCTCTGTATGACTTATTTCACTTAGCATCACACTCTCTAGTTCCATCCACGTGGCTACAAAAGGCCGTATTTCATTCTTTCTCATTGCCACGTAGTATTCCATTGTGTATATAAACCACAATTTCTTTATCCATTCATCAGTTGATGGACATTTAGGCTCTTTCCATAATTTGGCTATTGTTGAGAGTGCTGCTGTAAACATTGGGGTACAAGTGCCTCTATGCATCAGCACTCCTGTATCCCTTGGGTAAATTCCTAGCAGTGCTATTGCTGGGTCATAGGGTAGATCTACTTTTAATTTTTTGAGGAACCTCCACACTGTTTTCCAGAGTGGTTGCAGCAGTTTGCATTCCCACCAGCAGTGCAAGAGGGTTCCCGTTTCTCCACATCCTCTCCAGCATCTATAGTCTCCTGATTTGTTCATTTTGGCCACTCTGACTGGCGTGAGGTGATATCTGAGTGTGGTTTTGATTTGTATTTCCCTGATAAGGAGCAACGTTGAGCATCTTTTCATGTGCCTGTTGGCCATCTGGATGTCTTCTTTAGAGAAGTGTCTATTCATATTTTCTGCCCATTTCTTCACTGGATTATTTGTTTTTCGGGTGTGGAGTTTGGTGAGTTCTTTATAGATTTTGGATACTAAACCTTTTTCTGATATATCATTTGCAAATGTCTTTCCCCATTCTGTGGGTTGCCTTTTAGTTTTGTTGATTGTTTCCTTTGCTGTGCAGAAGCTTTTTATCTTCATGAAGTCCCAATAGTTCATTTTTGCTTTTAATTCCCTTGCCTTTGGAGATGTGTCAAGTAAGAAATTGCTGCAGCTGAGGTCAGAGAGGTCTTTTCCTGCTTTCTCCTCTAGGGTTTTGATGGGTTCCTGTCTCACATTCAGGTCCTTTATCCATTTTGAGTTTATTTTTGTGAATAGTGTAAGAAAGTGGTCTAGTTTCATCCTTCTTCATGTTGCTGTCCTGTTCTCCCAGCACCATTTGTTAAAGAGACTGTCTTTTTTCCATTGGATATTCTTTTCTGCTTTGTCAAAGATTAGTTGGCCATACTTTTGTGGGTCTAGTTCTGGGGTTTCTATTCTATTCCATTGGTCTATGTGTCCTGAAGTATATTTAAAGCAAATTATTATAACTCTTTAAAAACGAGTCACAGTGACTTATGAATTCTCGTTGGAGGCTGATATGGGCTTCTTCACTGAATGGTAAAGATGAGACAATGCTTTTTATTAAAAAATAACTTTGTGGGGCGCCTGGGTGGCGCAGTCGGTTAAGCGTCCGACTTCAGCCAGGTCACGATCTCGCGGTCTGTGAGTTCGAGCCCCACGTCAGGCTCAGAGCCTGGAGCCTGTTTCTGATTCTGTGTCTCCCTCTCTCTCTGCCCCTCCCCCGTTCATGCTCTGTCTCTCTCTGTCCCAAAAATAAATAAACATTGAAAAAAAATATTTAAAAAAAAATAACTTTGTAATTGGGGCGCCTGGGTGGCTCAGTCAGTTAAGTGTCTGGCTCTTGATTTCAGTCCAGGTTATGATCTCACAGTACATGGGATCAAGTCTGTGTCAGGCTCTGTGCTGACAATGTAGAGACTGCTTGGGTTTTCTCTCTCTCTCTCTCTCTCTCTCTCTGCCCCTCCCCTTCTCTTTCTCTCTCTCTAAATAAACACTTTTAAAAATTAATTTTAGTCAATCAAGCATCTGACCTCAGTCATGATCTCATGGTCCATGAGTTCGAGCCAGGCATGGAGCTCTGTGCTGACAGCTCAGAGCCTGGAGCCTGCGTCAGATTCCGTGTCTCCCTCTCTCTCTGCCCCTCCCCCCCCCCCCACGCTCTGTCTCTGTCTCTTTCTGTCCCAAAAATAAACATTAAAAAAATTTTTTAATAATACATAAATGGTGATAAATCCAGTCACTCAACTTAACACTGGCCTTCCATTTTCCTTCATCTCATAAACCCCTTCCAGCTTCAGATAGAGCAATGGTGCTTCATATGTGTATGCATGCATCCAGTTATTTCATTCAGTAAATATTCATTGGAATCTTCCTATGTGTCAGACACTTTTGTAAGGACTAGATCTACAACAGTGAACAACAACAAAAAATCCAACTGTTATCCTAGCTCACAGAGGTAAGACAGAAAATTAGAAATGACAGCAGTAAATATACAGTAGGCAATATAAAGATAAGAACCATGGAGAAAATAAAACAGAATAAGGCAATAAGAATTGACAGAGCAATGAGAGTTGCTACTTTATATAATTTTGTCAAGAAAGTCACTGACAAATTGAGAATTGATCAGATTCCTGCAGCTAATCAGGGAGTGAGCCATATAGTTATCTGAGGAAAAGGCTCTGAGACAAGATTGTCCTTGGTATGTCTGCGGCTGGCTGGGGTAGAGCAAGCCAGAGGTCAGGGAGCATGAAGAGGATCAGACAATGTAAAGCATAAGAAATACTATTATAAGGACTTTAACTGAGAGCAGAAGTTGACAGGTTTCAAGAAGAGCTGTGATGTTATCTGATAAATGTTTCTAATTGACCATTTTGATGGCTAATGTTGTAAGGATAGACTTGACATGGTGTGGTAGGTAGAAAAGCATCCATGTCCTAATCCCTGGATCCTCTGAATATGCTTGTCATGTGGCAAAGGGGAATTAAGGTTGCAAATAGAATTAAGATTGATCACTAATCAGATGGAGAGAGAGAAGGATATTATCCTGAATTCTCTGGGTGGGCCCAATATAACCACAAAGGTCCTTATAAGTGAAAAAGTGGGGCAGGAGAGTCAGAGTCAGAGTAACGCCGTGTGAAAGATTTGACCATCACTGCTGTCTTTGAAGATGGAAGGGGGCCAGGAGTCAAGAAATGTGGGCAACCTCTAGAAGCTGGAAAAGACAAGGAAATAGATTCTCCCCAGAGAATGCAGCTAATACATTTTAAGACTTCTTATCTCCAGAAATCTAAGATAATAAACTTGCTTTGTTTGAAGCCACTAAGCCTGTGCTAATTTGTTATAGCAGCAATAGGAACTAACACAGATAGAGTGCAAAGGTGGAAGCAGAGCTCAGTCAGGTTAAGCATCCGACTTCAGCTCAGGTCATGATCTCACAGATCATGGGTTCAAGCCCCGTGTCGGGCTCTGTGCTGACAGCTCAGAGCCTGGAGCCTGCTTCGGATTCTGTGTCTCCCCCTCTCTCTGCCCTTCTCCCGCTCACACTGTGTCTCTCTCTGTCTCTCAAAGATAAATAAACATTAAAAAAAATTTTTTTAAATAAAGAGAAATACAGTTTCTATCATCAAAGAGCACATAATCTAAAAGAGAGAGTCATATAAACAGGTAATTATGGGACAGAGTAAAAACTGCAACACATATGTACATGTAATGTTCATCCTATCACAAAGGGAGAAGTTATCAGTCCCCTTCCTCTCTTTGGGAATTAGGAAAATGCTCCATAAAGGATATAGATGAATGCTGAGGAAGAAAAAAAGACTGGGCATGCCAGATCATAGGATCAGCACATGCAAAGGCACAGCGATATGTAATAGGGTGGCATGGTCCAGAACCATAGTTTGGAGAGTCACCAGTTTGGTAGAGTGGCAGAAGATGAACTGTGATGATCATGAAGTGTTTTCCATACTAAGAACTGTAGACAGTGGGAATCATTGCAGGAGGCTAATCAGGGATTTAGTCTCTTTTGCGAAGGTCATTTCAGGGGCAGTGTGGAGTATATATTGGATAAGGATGAAACTGCAGGCCATGATTGGAAACATAAGGCTTAAGAGAAGAGAGAAAGATACCAAAGTAGTAGATTCAATAGAACTTGATGACTGATTGGATATGGGTCTTGGAAGAGAGGGAATAGTCTAGCATTACTCTAGGATTTGGGTTTGGCTGATTCATCAGTGAGAATTAGGTTTGGCTATGAGTAACAAGGACAAAACATAGCAAAGGCTAGAGAAGATTGATGCTTAATTTCTTGTGTGTAAATCCAGAAGTTGCCAATGTAGGATGAACGGCTCTGCTCCACGAAGCCCTCAGAGAGCCAGGCTCCTTCCCACATATAATTCAGTGTTCCCAACGTGTGGCTCTCAGTCATGTGGTCCAAGATGGCCACTCAAGCTCCTGTCATCACATTCAGTGTTCCCAATGTGTGGCTCTCAGTCATGTGGTCCAAGATGGCCACTCAAGTGCCTGTCATCACATTCACATTCCAGGCATCAGGATGGAGGAAGGCACAAAGAAAATAAGGGCAAAAGAAAGATGCCAGAAATATTTTAAAGGTTTTCAAAAGCCACCATATGACTCATCTATTTGCATTCCTTTGGCTAAAATATAGCCACAGGGAGATTGGAGAAGTAACCTTTATTCTGAGTGGTCATTAATCCAGCTACAACCATTAAACTGCATTACTATGGAAGGATAGAAGAACAGATACTGAGAGACAACATCATCTCTGCCCCAGCTGATTGTTGGAGGATGTTATTATTGAACCAGATAGAGAGTAAAGAAGGAAAAGGTAAAGACAAAGAGAAAGAACTTGATGTGTGTCATGCTGAGTTTTAGGGGTTTAGAGACTGTAAAAATGGAGCTGTCCAATGGTTGTTAGAAAAACAGATCCGAAGATCAGGATCAAGAAATGTCCTCACAGTAAATATTTGGAAATCATTGTAAGAGAAGAGTAAAGGCGAGTTCATTCCAATGGAATCTAGAGAATACCAAAAGAAAACAATTAAGAAGATTCTTAGCAATGCCAACATTTATAGGAAACACAGAAAAAAAAGGAGTCAGCAAAGGCACACAGAGAGAGAACCACAGGAAAGTGGCATCCTGGAAGACAAAGGAGGAATGAGTTTTGAAAATGTGTAAATAGCAGTGTTGAATCTTAGAAAGGATAAGGAAGACCAGTTAGAGAAGGAAACATACAAATTAGTCATTAAGAGATCATTGTGAAGTTGGCAAGATGATTTCAGGGTGTGATGAAGGTAGAAACCAGACTGAAGAGAGTTAAGAAGTAAGTAGATTTTTTTAATAAGTGGAATGAAAATATGTACCTTTTAAAGGTGAAAATTTTTAGCAAAAGAGAAGCACAGGGTGACAGAAGAAACTTCTACACAGAGAGACTTGGATATATGTAGAAGATGAGTTCATTTAACCTAAATTTCCTTTTGAATCAAGTGATGGAGACCATGTTCACAGGGGGAAGGAGAGGCAACCTGGAATTCTGCAGCAACTGCTCTCCCACTGCGACAGCAAACCAGACTCCATGTTCACCCACAAGCACTGAACACTGGGATGGATACCCAAAGAGCTCATTTTGGCCTCTAGTCTTATTTTATATTTATTCTCTCTAATCAGATCTCTCTCCACACCACCAACTCCTGCTCCCTCACTGACCTCCCCTACTGCAAAAACCTTAAATTTTTATTTGTTTGTTTGTTTAATAGCATCTTGCTTTTTTAATTTCTAGAACTGGAAGGATGTGAATATGAACCAGCCATATTTTTACATGTTTTTACTACATGTAGAAAGCCTGTAAGAAGTAGGAGAAAATTAAACCAATCCAGAGAAACAGAAGAGAAAAGAGAAGTGGGAAGGGGAAGACAGGAGGAATGTGATGGTTACTGAACCCCTGGTTCTGGGCCTGACAGCCCTCCAGCCAATCAGACTCCTGGCCTACACAGTTCCTCTTCCCCTCCATGAGGTACCCCATGAATGTCCGATAATTTCCCCTTTTTGGTTAGACTAAGTTCAGGAGTGATTACTCTGAATACACATGAAGACTTATGTAATCCCCCCACACCTGGAAGTATACTCAGATGGGAAGAAATAGAATAATCATGTAGGTCTGGGCAGCCAAGCAACCAGAACAAATATGCATGGCTTCATTGTGGTCAAAAACTCCAGACAAATGAGCACACAATACCCAGCAACTGTTTTGGAGAAATGATGGCAAATCCCTCTGAAGGTCAAAGTTCAGCTGTTTGGGAACTTAGAGAACTTTGGAATAGAGAAGTACAGGAAGATACAGAAGTATACAAAGATACAGAAGTTAGGAAGAAATATGAGCATGAAGAAAATAAGGCAGATACAGAGTTCTACTGGAATTAGGAAAACTAAAAGTAAGGGCACCTGAGTGGCTAGTCAGTTAAGCTCCCAACTCTTGGTCTTTTTTTTTTTCAATTATTTTTTTATTCAAGTATAATTAACACACAATGTTATATTAGTTTCAGGTGTACAATATAATGATTCAATAATTCTACACATTTTTCAGTCCTCATCATGATAAGAATCCTTTTAATTCCCTTTATCTATTTCACCCAATCCCCTAGCCACCTCCCCTCTGGTAACCACGATTTTGTTCTCTATTTAGGACGATACTTTTCTGTTTGTCTCTTTTTTCTCTTTTTCATTTGTTTTTCCCAACTCTTGGTCTTGGCTCAGGTCATAATCTCACAGTTCAAGACATGGAGCCCCAAGTCGGGCTGTGGGCTGACAGGGTGGAGTCTGCTTGGGATTCTCTCTCTCCCTCTCTCTCTGCCCCTCCACTGCTCATGCTCTCTCTCTCTCTCTCTCAAAATAAATAAACAAACTTAAAAAAAGAAAGAAAACTAAAAATGAGTTGCTTGAGAATAACTGAATGAATTAATTACTTTACCAAATGGAGTAATGCACTGAGGCTCAGGGATTGCTTTTGGTAAATACAGATTGTCAAGATGACCCAAGGACACTAATTTTAATACCAAACTGCTTGTTAATAAAAGAAAGGATAAGAACCATGTGATCCTCTCAATAGCTGCTGAAAAAGTATTTGACAAAACACAGCATCCTTTCTTGATAAAAACTCTCAAAAAAGCAGGGATACAACGATCATACCTCAAGATCATAAAGGCCATATACAAAAGACCCACTGCTAATATCATCCTCCATGGGGAAAAACTGAGAGCTTTTACCCCTAAGGTCAGAAACACGACAAGGATGTCCACTTTCATCACTGTTATTCAACATCATGGGTTGGAAGTCTTCACATCGGCAATCAGACAACACAAAGAAATAAAGGCATCCAAATCAGCAAGGAGGAAGCCAAACTTTCACTCTTCGCAGATGACATGATACTCTATGTGGAAAACCCAAAAGACTCCACCAAAAAACTGGTAGAACTGATACATGAATTCGGCTAAGTCGTAGGATATAAAATCAATGTGCAGAAATAGGTTGCATTTCTATGCACCAATAATGAAGCAGCAAAAAGAGAAATCAAGGAATCAATCCCATTTACAATTGCACCAAAACCCATAAAATACCTAGGAATAAACTTAACCAAAGAGGTGAAAAACCTATACACTGAAACCTATAGAAAGCTTATGAAAAGAATTGAAGAAAACATTTAAAAATCGAAAAACATTCCATGCTCATGGATTGGAAGAACAAATATTGTTAAAATGTCAGTACTTCCCAGAGCATTCTACATATTCAATGCAATAACTATCAAAATAACACCAGCATTCTTCACAGAGCTAGAACAAACAATCCTAAAAATTTTATGGAACCAGAAAAGACCCTGAATAGCCAAAGCAATCCTAAAAAAGAAAACCAAGGCTGGAGGCATCACAATTACAAACTTCAAGCTGTATTACAAGCTGTAATCATCAAGACAGTATGGTAATGGCACAAAAACAGACACATAGATCAATGGAACAGAATAGAGAATCCAGAAATGGACCCACAAACGTATGGCCAACTAATCTTTGACAAAGCCGGAAAGAATATGCAATGGTGTAAAGACAGTCTCTTCAGCAAGTGATGCTAGGAAAACTGAACACCGACATGCAGAAGAATGAACCTGGACCACTTTCTTAGACCATACACAAAAATAAACTCAAAACGGATGAAAGACCTCAACGTAAGACAGGCAGCCATCAAAATCCTAGTGGAAAAGGCAGGCAAAAACCTCTTTGAGCTCAGCCACAGCAACTTCTTACTTGACATGTCTCTGGAAGCAAGGGAAACAAAAGCAAAAATGAACTATTGGGACCTCATCAAGATAAAAACTTCTGCAGAGCGGAGGAAACAATCAGCAAAACTAAAAGGCAACCAAAAGAATGGCAGAAGATATTTGCAAATGATACATCAGTTAGTATCCAAAATCTATAAAGAACTTATCAAACTCAACACCCAAAAAACAAATAGTCCAGTGAAGAAATGGGCCGAAGACATGAATAGACACTTTTCTAAAGAGGACATCCAGATGGCTAACAGACACATGAAAAAATGCTTAACATCACTTGTCATCAGGGAAATTCAAAACAAAACCACGATGAGATACCACCTCACACCTGTCAGAATGGCTAAAATTAATAACTCGGGCAACAACAGATGTTGGCGAGGATGCAGAGAAAGAGAAACCCATTTGCATGGCTGGTGGGAATGGAAACTGGTGCAGCCACTCTGGGAAACAGGATGGAGACTCCTCAATAAATTACAAATAGAACTACCCTAGGACCCAGCAATTACTAGGTATTTATCCAAAGGATACAGGAGAGCTGATTTGGAGGGGCACGTGCACCCCAATGTTTATAGCAGCACTATTGACAATAGCCAAAGTATGGAAAGAGCCCAAATGTCCATGGACTGATGAACAGATAAAGAAGAAGTGGTATATATATACACACACACACACACACACACACACACACACACACACACACAATGGAGTATTACTTGGCAATCAAAAAAAATGAAATCTTGCCATTTGCAACAATGTGGATGGAACTAGAGTGTATTGTACTAAGCTAAATAAGTCAGTCAGAGAAAGACAAATATCATATGACTCCACTCATAAGTGGAATTTAAGATACAAAACAGATGAACATAAGGTAATATATACAAAAATAACATAAAAAACAGAGAGGGAGACAACCTATAAGAGACTCTTAAATACAGAGAACAAACTGAGGGTTGCTGGTGGGATGTTTGGTCGGGGAAAGGCTAGATGGATGATGGGCAATAAGGAGGACACTTGTTGGGATGAGCACCAGGTGTTATGTGTAAGTGATGAATCACTAAATTCTATTCCTGAAATTATTATTACACTATATGTTAACTTAGATTTAAAAAGAAAAAAAAAGTTTGTGGTGTGAGGAGAAAGAAGAAAATACCAAACTGTTTGGCATTAGTAATTGCCATCCCATCAAATACTAAAAGTTAATTTCACTTAAGCAAGTATTTACTGAACACCTATTAGGGACACAGATAGAAGAATTCAAAATAAACTGAGGCACAGCTCTAACCTCAAAAGTTCAAATGTTATGGGGAAGACAAGACAACATCCATGAAATAAAAAGACCCCAATATGTAATATTTTACCTCAAGATTTCAGTAACATAGGAGGAATTGAAGGCTTTGCCTCTCCCCTTATGACATGAGAGGATTCCATTTCCTAAATTGGACCAGCCTAGAAAGGAAAATGTAGAACCTTGAGAATTACCAACACTTTTTGCCCACTGAAAACTCAAAATATTAAACCAGAAACATATGGAAGAAAACTAAGCTTGGCCAACTGGTAAGCAGTGGAGGGCTTGAAATATATCTGTATCCCCCACCACTAGGTACACTCATGTGAAGCTGAACGTAAAGAGAATGTCTGAGGATGGTGAATTATATCTTACCCACAGTATGGACTTGAGGTCATAAAAATGACAGCAAACCAAACAAGGAGAAAAAAATATAAAAATATAAAACTTGTGCTGTCCAAAAAAATTAAGAAGAGAGAGAGATGTTTGCTTTAAATTTCACAAATACTTCCATAAGCATTATTGTTATTATAATCCTCAGAATCTAAAGATGAGAGTAAAATTGGGATCACATAAATAATCCATTAACAAAGCAAACTCAACCACAAGTAAAAAGTGCTGAGTGAAAGTCTGAATGAACAAAGGTTACATTAAATGATCCTAGGGCTATTTTTATTATTCACATGTCTCTAGGGAAGAAGGAAACTGTTTAATCATACAATTGCTCAGATTTTACTGCAATGCAAGTTTCAATTCTCTGTATCTCCATAAAATTGCAATTTTTAAAAATATATGCCTTTACAGGAAAAAAAAAAAAACCAGTCCTAATACAATCCAGCAGTATTTTCCAGGCCAACGCTTACTTTCACACTCATGGAGTGAAAATGTTTAAATGACTTGAAACACATAAAAACATGCTTATTATTTTATGCACCCATACTCATTTTGGATTCTTCATATTACTCTCCCCAGGCGTTCCGATGAGTTCTGAGAAAAACTCTGCTGGGATTATATTTCGTCTACACTGTTAAAAGAAGGAAGATTTGGCAGTCTTGTAATTTGGTGGTGGTTTTTAACTCAAATTCCAGATTAAAGAGGTTTAAATTACTGCAATCACAGTTCTTTAGAACAGATCAGTGAATCTCCAGAGACTTACCTTTCTTAGAAATTATACAAATGAAAAATGAAAGAAATGACACCTTCTTTAGTCCTTTTGCAGATCCATCCTCTAGATGTTATAGACACCCTTCATCTTAATTCTAACCCATTTAAAATATCTGAGGAGACAAAGGTAAAAGGATCCTATAACAACTTTGGGTAAGCTTTCCATTAACTACTATTTTCATGGACCATGGCACTTCCTGTGGTTAATGGTTAACTCCACCTGATTGCCTGCAAGGTAGGTGGCGAATTCAGCTCAATGAGGCTCAAGGGATCTTGAGACCATTTAAATCCATATCTCTGCCTTTAGAAAGAACTACTGGGGAGGGGCACCTGGTTGGCTCAGTTGTTTGAGCATCCGACTCTTGATTTTGGCTCAGATCGAGATCTCATGGTTCGTGAGACAGAGCCACGCATAGTGCTCTGCACTGGCAGTGCGAAGCCTGCTTGGGATTCTCTCTCCCTCTCTCTCTGCCCCTCCCCTGCTCATGCCTGCTCTCTCTCTCTCTAAATAAATGAACTTAAAAAAAATAAATAACTGCTGGGGAAATATATATGAGATGGCATCAAATTTTTGAAGACTTTCAAGAAAGTGGATTCCAGAACACAAGAACAGTAACTCCAAAAAAATCTTCAGTGTCTAGCAACCCTCATCATCAATTTTCATTGTCACTGTCAAGATATTTTAATCTGGAGCCTGGAAAATAGATGCATGACACAACTAATCTCTGAATGTTAACTCATCTGCCAATGGTGTGTGCATGTAACTCACATCTGCACTTTAAGAAAGAAGAGTTCAGAGCCCTCCTCATTTCTAAAGATTCTAAGCCAGAATGACTTCCATTCTCTTTAGAATAAAATATTGATTCCAGGAGGATGAAGCAAACACCTGTCCCATTTCTATTTACCAGAAGTAGTCAGGATTTGAGTTTTTCAAATTTTATTGTTCTCTTTGATTCTTCTGTGTGAAATTTGTTTTTACATGGGAAACATGAATGTGAACATGTGCTTTAAGGACTTAAAAGGAAACACACTCTTTAAATGCTAAGTGTGTCTATAATTATTTAGCATCTGCTTAAATAAAGGTAAGAATTGCTCCAAAGAAAGACTGTTACTTATTTTTGTTGATCATAAGATCCTGGAGAAGAAGGTGAGATTTTGCTAGGGAAGAAAATAATGCCCAAAGGGGCGCCTGGGTGGCGCAGTCAGTTAAGCGTCCGACTTCAGCCAGGTCACCATCTCGCGGTGTGTGAGTTCGAGCCCCGCGTCGGGCTCTGGGCTGATGGCTCAGAGCCTGGAGCCTGTTTCTGATTCTGTGTCTCCCTCTCTCTCTGCCCCTCCCCCATTCATGCTCTGCCTCTCTCTGTCCCAAAAATAAATAAAAACGTTGAAAAAAATTAAAAAAAAAAAGAAAATAATGCCCAAAGAGTATAACAAGGAGAAACTAGGTAAAAATTATGATTGTTACGAGTTGAAAATGTCCGAGGCCAAAGACTATTTTCTTTTTCTTTCTTTCTTTCTTTCTTTCTTTCTTTCTTTCTTTCTTTCTGCCTTTCTTTTTTTAATCACATCAAATTTCAATTCCTATTACAGACTACATCATGCTGTGGAGTTTGTTGCTCTGTCAAATAGCAACCAAGAACTCGGGTAGCATTATGTTCTTAACCATGATGTGGCTTGAAGAACAAATTGAGGAGACAGAACATAAGATGGTTACAGATTTGCAAGTCAGGACACAAAGAATAGATCTGTGAGTATTCCAAAACCAATGTTTATGGAAAGAAGTGCCCAAGCATTTCCAAGGAAAGAATAAAACAAAGTAAAGAAGTAGAAGGAGAACTTGGAAACATTATAAGAAGAGGTAGAGAGAAGAGTAGAAATAAAAGCAAAGGGAAAAGATGAAAGTATCAGCTTGCATACAATAATGATCATGACTATGAGAGAAGCTGAATGCATATCCACATGTATATACATGCATGGATTCAAAAGACTTGTATTTTGCACCCAGATTTAGACCTCAATGGTGACATGACCATAGCACACGCATTGGTTTGCTAGGGCTGCCAAAATAACGTACCACAGATTCAGTGGCGTAACCAACAAACATTGATTTTCTCACAGTTCTGGAGGCTAGAAGTCAGAGATCAAAATGTGGGCAGGATTGGAAGCCTTGTTGATGACCATTCTTTTTTTCTCTGTCCTCACATGGTCTTCCTTGTTTTCTTGTCTATATCCTGACTTCCTCTACTTATAATGACACCAGTCATACTGGGCTAGGATCCACCTAATGACCTCTCTTTAACTTACTTACCTTGTTAAAGGCTGTGTCTCTAAATACAGTCACATTGTGAGGTGCTGGGGGTTAGTACTTCAACATATGAAGGGAGGGCACATACTCGGCCCATAACAGCACGTTATGTAATCTTTTCAAGGTTCCTTTGATTAAAAAGAGGACGATAATGAGAAGTAACTCATAACATTATTATAATGACTAAATGAAGTAATACATTTTTTGAAGTAATACATTTTAAAAGTTAAATGCCAACAATAGGAAAATAGCTAATTACACAATATCCATACAACTGAATATTAAGCAAAAAAAATAGGAAAAGGTTATAATCACATAAAATAATACCTATTATATTAAGTATCCTTTAAAAAGAATCTTTTTTGAGAGGTATGTGAATATACATAAATATATTTAGTTTTGTTTTGGGGGGGGTTCTGGTATTTGTTTGTTTGTCTATCTATCTATTTATTTATTTATTTATTTATTTATTTATTTATTAGAGAGACAGAGAGAAAGCACGCCCAGAGGGGCAGCAGGAAAAGGATAGAGAGACTCTTAAGCAGGCTCTGCACCCAGCCCAGAGCCTGACCCTGGGCTCCTTCTCACCACCATGAGAACATGACCTGAGCTGAAATCAAGAGTTAGATGCTTAACTGACTGAGCCACCCAGGTGCCCCAAGTTTTTAACAAAAATATTTATTGGAGGAAAACAGATTGAAATGTTAATTATAGCTAAATTTGGGTGGTGAAATTTTCAGATACAATCTTCATTCTTCCTATATTAATTTTTCTTTTGAAAGTTATCTACAATGTGCATGCATTTGTTTTATTTTATTTTGCATCAGGACAATACTCAAATTAAATATTGAAAGTCAAGTGTACTGTCAGCCTCCAACCCTCCCCATCCCCAAGCCCTGCTACACGAATGACTACTTTCAGCTCTTTTCCCTGTATCTTCTGATACTTACCTCCATGTTTCTAACACAGGTTTTAACCTTTTTTTTTCTTTTTTGTTAAGCTTATTTATCTATTTTGAGAGAGAGGGTGCCCCTAACCATTGTTTCTTGATATTCCCACTTTTTTCTATTGACTTCCTACCATGGTAATGAGGAATTAGGCCTCTCACACTTACAATTCCTCACCTATAGGCATTTTCCCTCTCCTAACATCCTCATATAGTTGTATTAAACTGTTATTAAATAAGTATTCTGAGTTTACATTTTATAACAAATGAAATCTCTTTCTTAGTTCTAAAAAGTGACATTTGTCATCGATTGTCATCTCTTCTCCCAAAAGTCAGTCTTTTATATGGAAGGGAAAAAGGTTATATTTTAATTAAAACCATTCTTAAAAATAAAATAACATAATGGGGCACCTGGGTGGCTCAGTCAGTTAAGCACTGGACTCTTAATTTTGGCTCAAGTCATGACTTCACGATTTGTGAGATTGAGCTCCATGTCAGGCTCTGTGCTGACAGTGGGGAGCCTCTCAAAATAAATAAATAAACAGAAAGAAGAAAGAAAGAAAGAAAGAAAGAAAGAAAGAAAGAAAGAAAGAAAGAAAGACAGACAATAATGTGAGAATGATTTATCATATAATTTACATGACAGAAGTAAATATATACATATGATAGCTTTAATATATACATCTATGCTTAAATTTTGGCTTTGTCATTTACTAGCTGCGGTGGTTTGGGAAAAGATACTTAACCCCTCCTAGGCTGATGTAGGTGTGGAGGTCAGTGGGAATGTCCACGCTGACTGGAGGAAGAAAGGAAGGGAGAGGACATTCCAGGCAGCAGGGATGGCAGCAAAATAGCAAGAGCAGGAAAGCACATGATTGGTGGTGAGGGTCAGACAGGGGTTGCTGGAGCATGAAGTACTGAGTAGGGCAGAGTATTTGCTATGGCTGCTGTAACACATTACCACAAACATGGTGGCTTAAAACAACGTAAATCTGCAAACTGAATATAGCAATTCATTAAAACTCCAAACCGAAATGCACTTGGAAAATTCTAGCACCCTAGATTTGGAAAGTTATGACCTAGTAGGAGAGAAAATCCAGTCTCTTGCTTCTCTTGCTGTTGGTTTGCAATTCTCTCGGGAGCTTCTCCGGTATAATCTGAAATTGAAGCCCACATTCAGAAGGCAGAGAGAGACCAAAATAAAGACGCAAGCCACTCCAGGTTGGTAAGCAGTAGTTTTACTAAGCAAAGGGAACTTACAGATGGAGCTTGTCTTGGGTGATAGCAAGACGAATGGATCCCTGTACACACCTTCCAAATGTTAATAGTTTGCAGAGACAGAGAAAGGCCTTTGCTGGGTTTAGGCAAGTATCCTGTGCAGGTGTGCTCAATACCACATCATTATCTCAAGGTCATGTCCTTGGAGCAGCCTCTGGGAGCAGAAAAAGCAGGCTGAACCCACATCCCAAGGACAGGGGAGGGAATGAGGAGCCATGGATCACCTGGGTCTAGCTTATGGGTCAACCAACAGTCACATCTTTTTGATGACCTTCCCCAACACTTGCCCCTCTGTTTATTTATTAATCCATCTAACAAATATTGAGTGAGTGCCTACTACATATCAGGTAATGTTGCAAGCAATCAAGATACAGCCACGAACAAGACACAAACACTTTATTCTAGTAAGACTTAAAAACTATGTGGGCAAGAGGCACCTGGATGGCTCAGTCAGTTAGGCATCTGACTCTTGATTTCTGCTCAGGCCATGATCACGCTGTTTGTGAGTTCAAGCCCCGCCTTGGGCTCTGCCCTGACAGTGCAGAGCCTTCATAGGATTCTCTCTTTCTCAAAAATAAATAAACTTTTTTTTAAATGTGGGCAAGAAAGACAATTAAAGAAAAATAAGGAAAATAAATAAATAAATTCCCAGTAATGGTAACTGCAATGAATAACAATAATAAGGGAGAACTGGGGATAGGGAGATAGGAGGAAGGAAGGGAAGGAAGGTAGGGAAGGAGTAAAGGAGGAAGGGCAGAAAAGTGGGAGAAGCTCTTTTACCCAGAGTGGCCTGAGAAGACCTCTTCAAAAAGATGCTTGAATGTAGTGAAGGATCGAGCCAGGCAAAGATCCAGAGAAGAGCTTTGCAAGCAGAAGGAACAGGAATGCAAGGACCTGAAGACCAGTATAGCCAGAGAAGAGTGACGAGAGAATGGTGGGAAACATAGGCAGGCACTAGATCCTGTCTGAGCACGTAGACCATACTGAGGCATTGTCATGTCTTTTTCTTTGTCTATTTGTTTGTTGCTGTTTTCAAAATGATGACAAATTGTTGGAGTATTCTGAAGGGCATGACGGGACCTCTTTTCAGCAGCCAGCGCTTTTGTGTTTGTACATTTCTTATCACTTCCCCCAGACTGGGTTCTCTCTAAATTCTGTACATTGTTTGAAGTGATTCTAGACACTTCCATCCCAGCTTCCCACCTCATGCAGGTAAGGACTTCCTTCAGAAGTGGCCATTAGACTTTCTAATGAGAACACAGAAAGTTGTAGGGGGTGGGGAACGTTCACAATGACAGTGGGGCTAGAATGGCAAGGAGGGAGCCCATCTTAGCCTGGTCACCCATGACCATTGGGTGAGTGCTAGAGAGTAATGTTCACAGTTGTTCATATTAGCGGCATTTCCTCCATGAGGAAGGAAGGCCAGGATTAAGGCCAGGATTGCCTAACCGCAAAGTCTGAACTCCTCGTCTTCTACCATGCTGCCCCCAAATAGGTCAAATGACTAGAAAATAAGATTTAATTGTCATTATAGATTGTTCCTACCAGTTTATTTTATGTAAAATCCCACATGGGTCAAATTTCATAATAGAAGTCAAGAGAACCTCTGTGTCCTAGGGCAGCAGCCTTGGAATTTTTACCATAACTTGTTTTATTAGATATTTTTTGAAATAAGTAGATCTTAATTGAAAATTAGAAGAATTTTGTCATACATAATTTTTAAATAAATAATTTCATTTAATGAATTTTTTAGGACCTGAAATTGCTCTTCTCCAAATAAATCTTATTTAAACAGAGACTATAGCTAAAGTGCAGAGAACAGAGCATTACCTGAGTGTTATTTATTATTATTGGTAATTTTTTGTTGCTATTTTTCTCCTAACAGACTGACTCAAGACTGCCTCATTTTCACCTCTCTGCCCTTGGTTTTGTGAATTGTATGTCTTTCAACTCTACTTCTAAGAGTACACTCACTCTTCTTCTGTCTCTCTGTCTCTCTGTCTCTCCTTCTGTCTCTCTGTCTATCTCTCTCTCTCTCTCACACACACACACACACACACACACACACTCACACTCACATATACATTCATGTCTTCTATAGAGAAATTAATTCGAAGATTTCAGGGGCAGAATAAAATGCATTTTGCCCAAACCAACATAACAGAGATGGGGAAACTACCGGACTGGATTTGGTGTCTCACTAACTCCCTTATGTACATCAAATACTGGAATAATATTGCCCAGATAAAAATCTGGCCTGGGTGGCTATGGCTGTGACCCTGATTAAACTAGTCTTCATATACTATGAGCACTGGATGATAGGCCTAGAATATTAAACACAGAAGGGACTTTGAAGATATCCTCATTCAATTTACATAATAAATAGATGAAGAAACCAAGGTCTTGTTCAAGGGTTGTCAGACAATTAGGCAGCAAAATGAGACTAGAACTCACATCCTCTTACCTTTAGAGAAAGTGCCCTTCTTCAACCTACCATGCTTTATTCTGAATTCATGATCAACAGAAACTATGCATTCTTCTAAAACCTAAGTAAGGAAGAACACATCTATATGAAAATCTTGTCCTCTGATACCAATACACTATGATTTCCCTGGATGGAGCCCATCGCTCTTTTCCCATCTTCCCAACCCAGTGACTGTAACTTCTTTCTTCCAAAATGCCATGATGCTTGTGAACACTCTCCAGTAGGGACTTCAGAATTCAGAACAAATCCTTGTTGAACACGAAAGGAGATTGAGGGAACATTGCCTCTTCCAGTGTAGAAATTTTATGGTATTTCTCCCAAGTGTATAATATGTGTGTGGTTGTATTTTATGAAACTTTTATGAGAGTACTTCATTTTGGTTCTTTTCCTTTTATGGTGGGCCTGCTCCTATTATTTTTCTGTAACTGAGCTTTTATTTTTAAATATTAAATTGCGATTATGAAAAGAGGTCCTTTATTCCCAGAGCTGCACTCATGTATATGTAACTTTTTCTGACTTATGTGGCAGCAACTCCCACATCAGAGCTTCAGCCCTGGGTCCATAATTTGCAAGCATCAAATGGAGCCTCATATTGCAATGCAAATTATAGTGCCCAGGGATTGGCAGTATAATCACCCAGTTACAAAGAAGGTAAAGAGGAAAAGAAATTACCATAATGGGCCACAAAATATACGCAAGAGAATGCTCAGAGGCCTATATGGCAGGTTTCACCACCCTTCTAAAGCTGGGCTTGCTTTCCTCTGAAAACGTGCTCTCCTTTGCAGAAAAAGATGTTGGCTCCATCTTGGAGGAACTTGATCTTCAGTTGCTTTTATGATAGTGATGGATTGGGCTGATTTACTCACATCCTCTCATCTGAACTGTGAAATGGCCAATGAGGATTTGGGATAGCTTTAGAAGCTGAACTTCAGTGGATGGGAACGTTGAAAACGTGGAAATTGAGAGAGAACAGCATCCTAGGAGGAGGAAAAGAAGTGAGCAAAGGTGTCAAGACAGAAAGACCTGTCTGAGGAGAAGCACAGTCCAGTTAGGCTAAAGTGTTGGGTCAGACATTTTTGGGACATAGAGATTTGAACTTAAGCATGCATTACCCAATAGAGCTTAGAGTCTGGACCCCTAGACCCTGGTGAATGAGTTTGTCTGAGGGGAAAGCTTCCTCTGATACACTAAACATCTATCACTGAGCCAGGATTCCAGAAAACCATCTCAATAGGGGATGAAAGAAACCCGGAACTCTTCCATTTTGATTCTTAGGATCTCTCCAATTGGCAGCAAATCACAATTTCTTCGAGGATGATACATAATACAATACTGAACATAAGCAGTTCTTCCTCAAATCACTTGGAAATGGGCAAGGAATAGCCCAATGTTTCTTATTCAAGAAATATTTATTAATTAAGTTATTTAAAATTTTTTTTTAATTCAATAGTTATCAAGCACCTACTCAATGTGGAGATAGAAAAAAAAAAAAAGACACCGTCCCTCCACACAGTCCCTTCTTGTACTGTTGCAGATGACAATCAGACAATTTTGGTAAACTATTGTCAAGGAAATGCTAGAGAAATGTATATGGGATCATGGGAGCCAGAGGAAGGGTACTGATCCCTCCTAGGTGGATGTAGGTATAGAGATCAGTGGGAATGTCCAAGCTGAGTCAGATGGACAAATAGGATTTGACCAAGCAAATGGGGGCTGGAGGGAGAAAGGAAGATGGTGAGAAGGGCATTCCAAGCAGCAGGGATGGCAGAAAAATAGCAGAAGCACGAAAAAGCATGACTGGTGGTGAGAGTCAGACAGACTCTGACTGATTGCTGGAGCACAAAGTACTGAGTAGGGCGTAGTAATTCCCATGGCTTCTGTAACATATTACCACAAACATGGTGGCTTAAAACAATTTAAATCTATTTTCTTTACAGTCCTGGAGGTCAGAAATCCACACTCAGTCTTACTGGGCTAAAGTCAAGGTGTCAGCCGTGTTGGCTCCTTCCAGAGGCTCGGAGGGAAGAATCTGTTTCCTTGCCTTCGTCTTCTACTGTGGGTCTGCATCTCTTGCCTTGTGGCTCCTTCCTTCATCTTCAAAGCAAATGACTCCAACTTCTCCTTTTGTCATCATATCACCTTTTCCTGTGACTCTGACTTCCCTCCCATTTCCTTTTTCCTCACTCACCTGCTTGCCTCCCTCTCGAAAGGACCACTGTAATTACCTGAGACTCACACAGGTAATTTTAGGATAATTTCCCCATCTCGAGATCCTTAATTTAATCACATCTGCCAAGTCCCTTTGTATAAGGTAATATTCAAAGGTACTAAGGATTGGGACGTGGACATATTTGGCGGGGGGGGGGGGGGGTGGGTGGGCAGGGACTATGATTCACTCTATCACATAAGGAATGGCAGGAAATGAGTTTACGAAGCAAAAGGGGATCCAGTAAAAGAGGGCACTATAAGCCACATAAGGAGCTTGGATAGAATCCTGCCGTCATTGGGGAACAATTATAGGGTCATAAGCAGGAGAGAAGACAGCACAGTAGAAGCTGGACTGAGGGAGACATGTTGGAAGCAGAAAGACCACTTGGAAGGGTACTGTGAAAACTCATGAGAAATGCTGTTTATGCCCAAAGGTGAAATAGTGCCCCCCACCCACACAGGTCCCTCAGAAAAAGCAGAGGGACATCATATCTGAATCTTTATAAATTCTTATTAAGGGAGTTCTCTCACTTACTTTAGTTGGTACAACACACTGGTACTTGATGATATGATTAATTATCTGAACTGGTTTTATTGACAATTACACAGGGATAACATGTTAAACTAGGACTGTCCCAGGCCAACTGGGAATATAGCTGCCCTCTGTTTGGAGAAGGCACATTGACCTGAAATGACTTGAATCAATGCTAGTCTGAGTTCTTAGAGAAGTCTTCTAACTCAGTTGAAAAAAATGTTAAAGGCAAAGTCAATTAATAGAGAGGCAGTAATTTTTCCTGGGATTATGACTCACAATTCCAAGTGTTAGATGGTGTTACAAAAAAGCAGCTGAAAGGTTACTTTAAAACAAATATATTAAGTGATTACATAGAGAGGATTACAATACACAGTTGAAAAGACCAGCTGTTTCATGAGTTCTTGTGATATTTAGGAAATGTTTTCAGGGACAGAATCACATCTGGATTCTAAAAATGCCATGTCTCCAACACCACAGAACTGACCATGATTTGCTCTAGAAAACCATATTAATTACACAAGTGGCTCCAGCACCACAAAAACCCTGATGTTAAAATTATACATGAAGAGTTTAAATAAAACTTTCATGAAATATGTGTGAGGATATTAATTTCTAAAGTAATATCTGGTATTTTATGTGTTATTTATTTATTTTTTTAAATGTTTATTTATTTTTGACAGAGAGAGAGACAGAGCATGAGCAGGGTAGGGGCAGAGAGAGAGGGAGACACAGAATCCGAAGCAGGCTCCAGGCTCTGAGCTGTCAGCACAGAGCTCGACGCGGGGCTCGAACTCACAGACCGCGGGATCATGACCTGAGCCGAAGTTGGACGCTCAACCGACTGAGCCACCCAGGTGCCCCTTATGTGTTATTTTAAATGTGCATGTGCAACTAATAATTAAAATATAGATAGACATTTGACTATGTATCAATTAAATTAGCCACCCTCAAGAAAAATGGTTGAGTTTTGGCAGGGGATGATCTTCTAATTGAAAAAACCAGGGGGCTCTATTCTAAATGCTTATTCCTTCTATTCTAATACACGCAGTATTTTGAGAGTAAATCCTAGATGACTTGATAGATAGGATGTTGAATGAAACAAAAGGATAATTCAGTTGGATTGGTGGTGGTGTTACCAACTGAACTAGTCAATGGCAGAGACATAGGTTTGTAGGGGGTAGATTGGGCAAGGGGATATTAAAGGTCCATCGTTAACCATGTTGAATTTGCGATGTCCCTGGAGGCCTGCAGAAGATTTTGGGATATGGGACTGGTTAAGGAAATAGGGAAGTTTATTTGCATTGGAACTGCAGAAGAAAGACAGCAGCAGAAAACTAGAATAAAAGGGAAGAAGCATACAGACAGAGCATGATGATATAGGAGAGGTCATATGACTATAGGGTTTTATGTTTGGGGAAGGGGAGGTCAACAAAGATACCTAAAATGTATGGCACAGTACCATCAAGTAGTTTCAGGATTTCTAACAGCACCAATCTAAACGAATTCATGGAAGACATGAGCTAAGACTCCACTAATGTCAAAACCTGATACGGCCAGCACAGGGTACCTGGTAGGCTGGGGCAGAATGAGGCCAAAAGACAGCAGGGACCCTATCTGTAGGTGTAGGGGATAAGGTGTGCTCAGGCATCTGTGACTTCTCAGTTCTCAAAATAGGTGTGACAAAAGAAATGAGTAGCACACTCACATGCACACATACACACACACACACACACACACACACATTTGACAACAGGTTTGATTATTGTTATAGACAGAATGTTTGCCCCTCCCACCACCAAATTCATATGTTGAAAGCCAGGCCCCCAATATGACTGTATCAGGAGGCAGAACCTTTCAGAAGTGATTAGGTTTAGATGAGATCATGAGCCCCCATGATGGGATTAATGCCCTTAGAGGAAGAGACACCAGAGGCTCCTCTCATTACCATGTAAGGATACACTGAACAGGCAAAAGTGGACATTTACAAGCCAGGAAGAGGGCCCTCCCCAAGAAACAAATCTGTCAGCACTTTGATCTTGGACTTTCCAACTTCCAGAACTGTGAGAAATAAATGTTGTTATTTACACCACCCAAACTTTAGTGTTTTGTCGTGGCAGCACAAGATAAGACAACTGTCCTTCAGAGGAATTGTTTGATGAGAGGGATTTCCACTGACATTCTCAGTGTGTTGAAGCATCCCAGTTGCTAAAGAATGAGGCCAGAAGCTTGTGGTTGTCAGGAGCAAATACAGGTCCACGCCCATCCTCACACCTCTCCACTTCACCATCTGTGAGGCTCAGTGTGATTGATCATTGGGGTGCCCCCCACCCAGCTCCTCCCCTCCTACCCAGAGTTGGGGGAGATCTTGCCCTTGCTGGCTGGTCAGAATCATAGAAGCACCAAGACCTGGTTATGGAACTGATTCTCCCTGAGCACTGTCCTGAGGTCACTGGCCCTCCAGACAGGCACATGCATCTTCTCTTTCCACAAACATCTGTCCTGTTGGGCCTCCAAGTGGGAGGGTGGGCACTTGGTGGCTGCCTGGCTTGGAAAGTACCCATTATGAGCAGTGGGTCATCTTGCATTCCATTAAGCATGTGATTACAGCCAGATGCTGTGGTGATGGGCAGACAACAACTCCCTATAATAACCGTAATTATGATCCTAGTGTTTCTTTAGCTCAACATACTCTGAACTTCTTAAGTCAGAAGAAATTTGGAAGAATTGCTTATTAGAGACTGCAATCAAATGAAGACTTTTTTTTTTTTTTTTTTTTGAGAAGGGGTGAAATTCCTCCCTGACACCTTGGCTTCTGACCAGGCTGCACTGATATCCTGTGGTGTGGTTCTGGAGTCCAAAATGGACTCGGCTCTGGCTCCACACTCCTGCTCTTGTTTCTCGTCCCTGCACTTTGCTCTGCCCCACTCCCCACTCCCACCCCCTGGTTCCTTCTCAGCTGCTTCTCCTGGCAGGGAGAGAAAAAACAAACACCTGCTTGCCCATCATCTCACATTCCCCCTGCTGTGGGGGCTTGCTGAGAGGGGCACCTCCCCTGCCCACTTGGGTAAAGTTCTTGGAATACCCAGGGAGAGGGGGTCATTCGAAGCTAAAATTGGCTGCTTGCTGTGATGACTAACAGCCACCTGGGCCTGCCATTCTCATGGATCCATCTATTTGTGGAATATGGAGCTGTTTAGGGTGTATTTGTGTATATGCGAAGTCTTTACTTATAGGAGCACATTTAAAAGAGCTGGAAACCCAGTCTGTGAAATGAAAAAATGTTATATTCATTTTCTAGAGCTGCCATAACAAAGAAAACCACACACCGGATGGCTTAAACAAAAGAAATACTCACCTCACAGTTATGGAGGTTAGAAGTCTGAGATCAAGGTGGGCGGTTGGTGGGGCTGGTTCCTGCCCAGGGCTAAGAGGGAAGAATCTGTTCTAGGCCTCTGTCCTTGGATCGTAGACAACTGCCTTCTCCTGTGTATCCTCACATTATCTTCCCTCTGTGTATGTCTTTCTCTTCACATGGCCTTCTTTTTATAATGATATCTGCCATATTGGAGTAGGGGCCCACTCTGCTCCACTATGACCTCACCTTAAACTTAACTAATTACATCTACAACAACCCTATGTCCAAATAAGGTCAGATTCTGAGGTACTGCAGATTAAGTCTTCAACAAATGAATTTAAGGGGAGACATAATTCAACCCATAGTAGGTGTTGTGAGCTTACCACATGCCAAGCCTTGTGATGAATTCTGGGGACACACTCTTGAACACGAAAGGCAGTTTCCACCCTCCCAGAGCTTGGTCGAGGTTACAAAGAGTAAGAAGGAAAACTACGCAGTCAGTAAACAATGCTGCAATAGGGCCCCAGGAGGGACTGTGGGAGAACACGGAGGAGCACTAAACCCAGCCATGGGACCCAGGGACGCAGCGCCACAGAAGCAAGGTAGAGGCGGAAGCCTGAAGGACAACAGGAGCCGGCCAGGGAAAAGGTGGAGTGGAGCCTGTGGATATTCCAGGTGGAGAGGACAAAAAGAGGAAAGTCCCAGAGGGGAGAAAGACTGTGGCCAGCAGGGAGAACTAAGAGAATTTCCTCGGGAATTTCGAGGATGGCGTGTGAGGGTACATCCTGAGTGTTATGCGGAGGAGGAAAGTGAATGGAGGCAGAGATGACGCTGGAAGGGGAATGATGCAGGGCCTTGCAAGTCTGCTGAGGAGTTTGGACAGAAACCTGAGGGTACTTGGGAGCCACTGAAGAATGCCATATAGCAAAGGACACAATCACACTCTAAGATTTAGAAAAACCCCGTTGGCTGCAGTCTGAAAAGGAGGGGTACAGGGAGGAAGACCACTTACAGGGACATCTCTGTGGTCCAGATGAGAGGTGACCATGAGAGTGGCAAGAGATGGAGCCCCTGGGACATGATGCTTGCTCATCCTTCACATCCCAGCCAGGCTTTACAGACTTCGCAGGCCCCTGCCTTCTCCCAGGGGTCACTTCCCATGTTCTTGTGAATGCTAAATGTCCATCTCCTCAAACAACTTACACGATTACATGGTATTTACCACGTGCCAGGAACTGAATTAGACATATCAACCCATTTATGTATCAACAAATAACTGTGGGGGCGCCTGGGTGGCTCAGTCGGTTGAGTGTCTGACTTCAGCTCAGGTCATGATCTCATGGTCCGTGGGTTCGAGCCCCACGTCAGGCTCTATGCTGACAGCGCAAAGCCTGGAGCCTGTTTCAGATTCTGTCTCTTTCTCTCTGCCCAACCTTGCTTGTGCTCTATCTCTCTGTCTCTAAAATAAATAAACATTAAAAAGATTTTTTTTAATAAAAAAAATAATAACTGTGAAGCAAGTGTCATTATTATCCCTGTTGTACATAGGGAGACAGGAAGGTCTTGCCCAAGGTCCCCAAGCTAATAGCTAATGGGTGGGAGAGCCATCGTGTAACCCCTGGCTTCAGAGTCCATGCTCTTACTCATGACTTTCTAATCTCTCTTACAAGCAGGCTTCCATGTTATCATCACACTCAGTAAAGTGCCTGGCATATAATAGTCCCTCAGTAAATTTGTGTTAAATGAGATATATGCACCCCTATGAGACATATACACCCCTACATTGATTGCAGCATTATTTACAATAGCCAGGATATGGAAGCAACATAAGTGTCCATCAATAAATGAATGGATAAAGAAGATGTGGTAGACGAATATCATGGAATATTACTCAGCCAAAAAAAAAAAAAAAAAGAATAAAATCTTCCCTTTCACAACAACATGGATGGACCTAGAGGATATTATGATAAGTGAAATAAATCAGACATTAAAAAAAAAAACACCACTGTATGATTTCACTTATATGAGGAATCTGAAAACAGAATAACAGAACAAACAAAACAGACTCACTAATACAGAGAACAAAGTAGAGGTTGCCAGAGGGCAGCTGGGCAAAATAAGTGAAGGGGATAAGGAGGTACAAACTCCCAATTATAAAAATAACTCAGTCACGGGGATGAAAAGTACAGTATAGAAGATAGTCAATATTGCAATAATTTTGTGTGGTGACAGATGCTGACGATACTTGTGGTGGTGAGCACTGTATAATGAGTAATACTGTCTAATCGCTCTATTGTGCACCTAAATGTACCATTGCAACTATACTTCGATTTAGTAGAAAGTTCTTGTTGAACGATGATGTTGGCGATGATCAGGTGTATATGGTGAAAATGGCAGGTGGTGGAGGTGAGGGGTGGGAAGTGAAGCCCTTCATTGAGTTAAGGATCCCAAAGAGGAAGCTGTGACCAGGCACTGCAGAGAGAATGAACTACGAAAATCTCCACCAGAGACCTCCACATGGTGGGGCAATTGGAGCGGCCCGATGGGACACATCTGTTCCCAATCCTCCAGCATCTGGAGCCTCAGCTACCCCTCGGTAGCTCCATGCCACCCGCTGCCCAGGTAAGAATAATAGCAATCTGAAGCTTTTCAGGCCTTACCCCATAACAGCTATTAGCTTTGGACTCTAGGCATTTTTATGAGATCTTAGTTCCAGGCCTTGAGGTTTGGCAAAAAGAGCATATTATTCACACACAAAACAACTGCATTAAAATAGCATTAAGAGTCTGGCTTCCATTGACAAAACCTAGGAAATTCAGAAATGGTGCAAAGCCTGTCCTGAATTCACCCCCACCACCAGGCCTGGGGTTGCTCTTGTTGCCAAACCATTAAGGGCAGAGAGAATGGTCCCCAGTGGGCAGAAGGAGACATGCTGGGGAAATGCAAGGCAGCCCAGGTGAGCAGGGGAAGAGGGAGGAGGAGGACTTGGAGGAAGGGCCATGACAGCAGAGGCCAAGGTCCCTGGGCCAGGCCCATGTCAGGGAGCCTGTACGGTGATGCGGCCACGGACCCTGGCCCCAGAGGCTACTCCTCTCTGATCCCAGGGTCAGACAAAACTTGTAAGGAGCAGCCTCTGGCTTTTCTAGTCTCAAGACCTCCTTTCTACACACTGCTGTTGCTGAGACATACCCCCTTTGCCCTCTATTCATCTTGGACTCAGAGAGAGCTAACAGGCAGGTACTTTGCTCCTCACTTAATTTCTGGTTTTTTAAGGAATTGAGGCGAAAGAAGCTCAGTCATGGGTGAATAAGCATTAGGAGGCCACTGTTAAGAAAATTTGGGAATTTAAATAATTTTGATTTGGGGTTGCATTGGCAGGGAGAGAGGTGAGGAAAATAAATTTTCTCCTCTTGGCCAAAAAAGATCTTTCCTCATTTCAGATGAGGTAGAACCATTTATTCTCCCCCTGCCCCCGCCCAGCTTTACAGAGATATAATTGACAAATGAAATTGTAAGATTATTAGAGTGCAGGGCGTGATGATTTGACGTACATATATATTGTGAAACGGTTTCCTCCAATGAATTGATTAACACAGCCATCACCTCACATATTTACCTTTTTTTTCCTTTTTTTTTTTTTTTGGTGAGAATGTTTTAGTTCTACTCTCTGCAAATTTCAATTACATAATACAGTGTTATCAATTATAGTCATGGTGTTATATATTAGATCCACACCCCTTATTTATCTTCTATCTAACAGTTTATAGAACTGGTTCTTCAGGTGTGCTCTGGGAAGAAATTTCTGTAATGTAATCCTACAATTTCTAGGGCATTTTCAGTAAGAACTTCCCCCAAGCTTTGAAAAATAGTTAAGTGCAATCCAAGAACTCAAAAATGGACCCAGTTTGTTGTAAATATGGTGAACATAATATAACATCATGGCTTTACTTATCATTCTGATCCAGAATGATGTTAAATTAGTTGACCGAGTTCACACATACAAGTGGTGCAGCTGGAATTGGAACTTCACCTGTTCTGTTTCAGAGGCTGCCCTCCTAACCACCTCTTGAATTCTGCACCCACCACCACCATATTTGTTTAAGCCCGGCTTAGCCATGATCCCACCCCAGACCTGAACCGTCTGTTAAGTCAACTGGGAGGTATCCAGAGCCACAGAGCTCATGATTTTTCTAGAAGTCCTTATCTTAGTTCCCAAAACCCAATTCCCTTATTATGAGGGACAGAAAAAGTCATTATGTTCATTTCTAAATTGTTCACAATGACTCTAAAAACCATGTCTTTTTGAAAGTACATTGAAGGTTGATTCCATTTACCTCTCTTCCTAAATGTGAAAATTGAGAGGGTTCTATTCTCCCAGGTCAACAGGTGAGCTGGTGACAAAATTCAGGCTTTAGAAAGTGACCTGGAAATCACTTTTCTAATTTGCCATAAAATGTTAACAATTCTGGGTAACCTGACTGAAAATGCTTTGAAACAGCTGGCAGTTGAGAGAAAGTCCTCTCTGTGCCCCTCCTAAACTGTCATTTACCAAAGCAAGAACAACTCTGGCTCTGTCACGGAGTGCTACTATTTAGATGTCACAGCCATGGTTCTGTGACACTCCATCAGAGGGCACTAGTGATACCTCCCTCTTTTTTGTTTGAAAGAGACACACGAGAAATCAGTCAAATAAAATGACTGATTGAGGGTGGAGGGGTGGAGAGGCAGTGTAAACAGGGGCTATAACAAGTTCAGAAGAACACTCAGGACACGGTGACATCAGCAGAACCAGTGACAGACAGCACATGGCAGATTTCTTGCAGAGCTCTAGATAATTCTAGTCTGGCTGCAATCTTTATTTAGCCGTCTTGATGAGCACGTTAAATGTGACTTAACTCTAAGTTTGAATGAAAAGCACAAGTATTCAACATGTTTCTTGGCAACACCGTTTGAAAAAAGCATGCATTTGTCTCTAGTTTTGTACTAGAGTTTCTTGGTGGGGACTCTCTTGAATTAAAGCATCCTCTTTACAGGTAGAATTTTAAGTCTTTTTCTTATTCTCCCCATCCCATGGGCCTCCACTCTGAGCACACGCGCGTGCACACACACACACACACACACACACACACACACGTGAGTACATAGACCCTTCAATCCCAGGTGAGGGTTTTTCTCAGCCTGGGTGTGTGCTGCTCGCCTGAAATCACTGTATTCCCAGCAGACTGAAGCAGTGAAGCCCCATGGGGACAAAGACAGGAGGTGTGAACCCATCTATCTCCCTCTCCCAGTAAATGTTTTCCTTTGATCATGCCCATCGATTCTTTTCCTTGTCTGTTCTCTCCTTGAGCTGTGAGGTCTCAGTGAGGAGAAAATGGTAGAATTAGAGACGCTTGAGTTGCAGAAATAGGGGTGCTGAGAAATAAAAATGATTTATAGGGGTTCACTAGCCTCTGTTCTTTCTCTTTCTCTCCCTCTTGTAGTTCAAAATCCCACAAGTGTGAACACAGTGAAATATGTACCCTGGTTTTATCATTTAATTAGATACAACACCTCAGTTTGAGTCTGGTTGAGTTAGAAAACCTAAGGTTCAGAAATTCGGTTGAGGTTGTGGGGGAAAAGCCTGCTGTATAAAGTCACCAGATTCATCCTCCTGGCACTAGAGAAGGAGGACGTCACCTCATGACCAGCTTCTCCTGAAGATTACTAAACCCACACAAACATTTCAGTTCCATGGAAACAGCAGGAATGTGGGTTGGTCTCTGAGCCTGGGAGAGAGAACTGAGCATCCCCCGTTGGTCTGGCCCCACAACCGACTTCCTGTGTTGTCACTTCATACCACAGTCACCACACCACGGGTTCTGCCTTGGGAAACACCGGAGAGAGTGTGTGTATCTTGTAAAAGTTCTCTACTTGACTACAGTGGGTTAGCTGTGTTGCTGCCCAGAGACAGGGGACAGGACGAGATGACTAACCCTGAGATCCTCTGATTGTGTCACACCAGCTGAGTGGCTTCACTCAGGGTCTCTCCTGGGTGGGAGGCTGGCAGAGAAGACCTCCAAAGTCCTTCAACCCTGTGATTCACAGGACTCAGAGCCCTGCATGATATTCCACTGTCAAGGACCATGGAATTGCACGTTTTTATTACTGGAAAGGATGAGACCACTAACGAATGCACTCATGGGGTGTTTTAAATTTTAGGCAGTAGACAAACATGACTTTGTTGTTTCTCTCAGGCAACAAGCTACCTTTCTCAAGATGACAGCAGACCCAGTTAATAGAAGACCCAGATGGCCTCTTCCATCAGAGTAAGAAAACTTCTGGAAAAAAAAAAAGAGCACAAAGCTTTCCTTTCAAATGCCTGAAAATCCGATTGCAAAGTTCTCTTGCCTGTCCCCTCCCCACCGCTGCACACCTGGCTGAATAAAGTAACTCTTCTAGGGAAGGGTATAAGCCAATGCCATTTGACACAACAGATGCCATCCGGAAGTGGGAAGGGAGGCGGAGGGCCAGGCTGCTGAGAAGGGGGGGGGGGGGGGCGCTCTGGATCCAGCACCTTCTGGGGGGCACTCTGGATCCGGCATGAGAGGAGCCGGGGAGCCTGGCAAGCAGAAAGGGAGCTCCAAAGGGACAGGATGGAAGCCATGGATGCAGGAAAGTCTACAGGATAATAGAATTTCTTTTTTCTCTCTCCAAAAGCAAAGTGATATGAATCTACCAGGAAACACAGATTTATGACACGGTAGGGACAACTGTTCAGAAGAATTTTTCTTGTTTGTCGTAGTTTAGTCTGTTGTTCTGACCCTCAAGGCATAAAGCTCACTTCGCAGCTAGCACATGTATGGTCACTGAGTCCACACTGTGTGTCCAGCCACTCCTCTGTGCCTCTTCCAGGAGCTGGCCTAGGGCCTGGAACAACACCAGCATTGTTCCTGCCGCCATGGAGCTCACACTCTCCACTCACACTCTGCTCACGCTCTCGCAGATGGGCAGCTATCAAGTCAATCAACAGAGGTCAGTCCTCAGAGTGATACATGTCTCAAGAAAAATCAATCATTCATGTGATGAAGTGATGGGTACGGGGTAGTATTTGATAGGGCAGTTAGGAAAGGCCTCTCCACAGTTATGACATTTGTGCAGAGACATAAGTGAAAAGAAGCAGCCAACCTTGAAGAGTGAGATGTGTATTCCAGGCAGAGGGAACAGAAAGCGCAAAGGCCATGAGGAAAGGAGGTTGGTGTGTGCCAGGAACAGAAGGAAGGCCAGGGGGGCCAGCGGAGGAGAGTGATAGGGAAGGAGAAGGAGAGGAGAGGAGATAGGAGATGTGGCAGGGGCCAGATCACAGTAATTCATAGCAAGGAATGTGACTTTACTGTTATATGTAATAGGAAAGCAAGGGGGGTGGGATTTAGGTAGAATAGGCTTATAATTAAACATGTAAACATAGTGTACAAATTAGGTCTTAGCAGGCAATCCCAGAAGCTGTCCGTGTACCTGGGACATGTGTGAATGGATGCCTGACTGGGGATCACATGTGTACCTGCGATCTCTAAGATGGGCAGATCCACACGGGATTTTTTTTGGACCTTGTAGGAGACTCTTGTCCTTACAGAGAGGAACTTTCACAACTATACACATTGAACCATGAGTATTCAAATAACATATGTATACTCCGTTTCCTAAACATGCGTGTGGTCCTGAATGATATCCAACTTTAAAATACAATGAATTCCATGTATTGCATACAGTGTTGTCAGTGGCTCTTCTAATCCTTGTCTGGTGAGCATGCCGCGAACACAGCCTGAAAGGGAGACAAGGAAACCTTAGGTCTCACTCCAGACCAGCCCACATTGTCAGAAGGCCCCCAGGACCCTCGGGAAGAACCAATCTGCCTGCTCACATCACTGTGACAGAATCACGGGTTATCAGTCATCATTTCAGGACCAGGATTTTTGTCTCCAGACTGTACCTTGCTCATCTCTGACAACATGTTGAAAGTAAAACGTGCCTCCCTGTCCTCCTCCTGCCTTTTAAAACTCACGAAGTTTGCAGTTTGGTTAGGAGCAAAAATTGCTCAAGATTTTAGGAAGGAGATATTCCTTCACACAGCAGCATGCAGATGGCAAGATCTAAAGGGGCAGAAAAAATATTAAACATAGATCATCATGGAACATACAGAATGAGATTTAACCTTTTTGGATCGAGAGGATTATAAAATTCAGACAGCACAGCAAACGCCAACCAGAGCCCAACTGGCCAGGACTGTGTCATAGCTGTTCGTATTATTCAATTTTGATGGGTCCTGGGCCCCAGGAGAGACACCACCTCATGCTCTATTGATTAACAGATGCTGGTTAAAAGGTTACTATGCAGAAAAGTTGGTCCCATCTCTAATCTTGTCTGCCGTGTTCCATCAAGTCAGGGTTGAGGAGAGAGGGCCAGGTAGTTTGCTCTGTCACCTTATCCTGATACCTGATCTCAGGATAGCATTCGATCTGGTATTTGCTATTTGGCTATCTGCCATGAGTCCTGCATCTTAAAGGACTTTAAAGAGAAATACACACACACACACACACACACACACACACACACACACACAAAACTAAAAATGTTAAGCTAGAAGAATCTTTCTTTCTGTTTTAAATCTTTCAATTTACAATTAAGGAAATACATCCAGGGTGAATAGTTAATTTTCCAAGGTAGCAACAGAACCAGAATAGGAAGTCACATTTTCTTCCGCCAAATTCCCCCAAAGCTACCCAAACTGGCTGTGTTACACAGTCCCCCAAGTGTCCAGGCTTGGCGATAGCTGTCCTAATGCTCAGCCACTTGGCATTAAAGCAGGATAGGGATGCCCCCTTAGTGGTCAGAGTAGAACACAAACTCCAAATACAATATTGCCTTTGCCATATTCATCTCATTCCTTCAAATTATGATGATTCCTAATCTATCTTAAGTTAAATTACACAAAACCCTCATCTACACGAAACAGCTCAAGATCAGGAAGTCAGTAAAAGGGCATCTCTAAGGCAAAAATAGCGCCCCTTGTGGCCTACAGTAAAGATGTGGGTGAGTCCCCATGGGTCATTGTTGGTGAATTGGACTCCAGTTTAATAACTTTAACAAGCTTGTTTGAAGGTTTTTCAAGCTCCCAGAAGACTGGGAACAGCAAGCAGATAAAGAGAAAAGAAGCTTCGATGGGCCAGGAGCCACAGGCCAGACCCTGGTAGTTCTAGGGTGCCCCGGAGAGCAAAGCCTGAAACACCACCAAGAAAGCAGACACAACTATTCAGAAGGATGATCTCTGGGCTCTCTCCCAAACCTCCTGGGGCCCTGGTACAAATTGTGCCAACGGCTCAGTGCAGCCATTAATGCTTTTAAAGTTATCCCTGATTGAAACATCAAGAAAGGTTTTATTTTGTTCATCATGCTTTGAGGAAACAGCAAAGTGTGACCCATCTTAGCAAGACTGGCAAGGCTCTTATTTAACGTGGCAAGAACTGTTAAGACCATATTGTTTAAAGGGTGTGAACACACAAAGCTCCTCAGCTGTGTAAAATCCCCGGAGGTTTCGCGTGGCTGGGGTGCTCCTGACGCTTGATTCTCTTCTCCTTAGCCTCCCCTGAATATCCAGCCCCAGCCGGCCAAGGAGATTGTGTGCTGACTCCTCTATTTTTACAGTAAGGAATGTCGATAACTTGAGAAAACAGCTTCAATTACACTTCGGTGCAGTTTACAAACGACCTGGACCGTGAGCATGTTCGAGGCAATGCTCATCACAGCTCTGGCTCTATCTGTGGCATTCAGCAAAACCCTGATGGGCAGGCTGATCCTTGCACAGTTTCCATTTAAACTACATACCTTCCATACACACCATTCTCAACCCCTTCACCCTGAAGAGTGCTTTGTTTGGCACTGAGATTTTTTTTTTTTTCTTTTCCCAATGTCCGGGACCATACTGGTTGGGCTAAAGCATTGTCACAGCTGTTTTGTTAAAGCATGCATCGCTCTCAGGCTCCCTTTACCCACTCCTCCTCACAAATGAATATGTTTTTTATGGTTTCTCCTCATAAAATGTAACTTGGACACCAAACGAATATTATTTTTAAAATAAAGTCTCTTTAAAAGAAAACACTTTCTCCTGAGGAAATCGTTGCTCTCCACCAAAGTTACAAAACAGCAAAAAGTGGCTCAATGTAACCCTGGGGAGACTGAGGTCCTTTTGTTTGTTTGTTTGAAGCTATTTACAAGCAGGGCTGTTGCTCAAACCCTGGTGTCTGGGTCACAAAATCTAAGTGTGTACGAAAGGCTTCTGTGCCCAAGAGGAGTCTGGCCTGCAACAAGAACGCATCAGCAATTGTTCTAAGGTGGAAGACAGCCTCCAGGGAAGAAAGGTGTTGAAGAGCTCTCTTCACTGTGGCTGTCTCCAAACAAAACCAGTTGCCCAAGATGGCAATCTGTAAGATATCAGAATAAAATAGAAAAAATATGGCACCAACTAATTTGGATTTCCGCATTCAACTCTTTACTTATCTAGCCAAATGTAAACTGGTCTTTTTCCCATCAGAGTGAACAATCTAGTAAAAGAAAAATGTAAAACAAGCAGGGAAAAAAAAAAAAGCCTTCAACAGAATTGGCCTTTCATTAGGGACTAGTACCTTCTTTCCCCCTGCCTCTCGCCGAGATGGACACACAAGCAGCCACAGCCTAACTGAAACCCTTCCACCAATCCTGCCACCAGCTGAGAGTTTAGTTAAATGCTCATCCCAGTCAACTGGAATTCTGCACAAGTAATGCATGGTTTGGTGCTGTTTACTGGAAATGCGTGAATTATTCCATGACCTAAGTGTTGACCCCTTTAGTATGCTTTTCCAGCAGCTGTGTTCTTGAGAAAATTGCAAAAAAAAAAAAAAAAAGCAAAAAACAAAAAAACAGTACAGGAACTGAAGGCGACTGGGAAACACTGTGAGGCACAAAAGTCAAGGGAAAAGTGTTTTTGAACAGTATTGTGTCACTGCAGCAATCTCAGAACCTGCTCTCTCGGTGGAGATTATTATGACTAACGGAAGCCAATCATGCGTGAGTGAGTGAGCGAGTGATCACCGCAAAGAAGTGTACAACGAAAGACAATTTCAAGTAAGTCATGATGTTATGCTTCCAAAATTAAACTTCCAGTTAAACATGGTGGAGGAAGTAGGGATTTCATTTTACCTCCTCTCTTAAAACTCACTGAAACAGAGATATGACCAGGCTTCAAACAAAACTACAGAACCCCCTGCCAAACAGCTCTAAAGCCCAGACTGAGGTGGCGAAGGAGGCTGAGGGCCATACCGTAGGGCTCAGGCAAAACGCCAATTTGCCAAGTGACAGACCCGAAAGACAAATCCGGCATCCTCGGCAGGGCTTCGGTCAAGCTTGTGCGGGCAGTGCCCTGCGAAAGGATGCCTGGCCCAGGGGGTGACTGGAGGGAGCTGGAATCAAGTTTTCACTCTATTCCACAAATAGAGATCAATTCTTTTCCAAAATTACACAAAGATAACATCTGCTCACCAAGTACTGGCCAATGGGGTTACTCTCATCCAAAGTGATGCCTTCTTGGAATTCACACAGGGCCCCGGGTGGGCTAGTGACAGCCCTGTGTCCAGTTAGAGCTGAAGATCCAGGAGTCCGACAGACCATGGATAAAGGGGAGAATGTCTGAGAAGAACCTGATTCCATCTCCTAGAATGACATTCCAGCCCTGGGTGGGGGGGTGGGGGAGGTGGGGGGGAGGGGTGGAGGGAGTCTCCCTCTAACTGCTAATTCCTTTCCTTGGAAATATATCTTATTTATTTTCAGGCTCCAAGAAGGAGGGTGGCTCTCAGCCAAGTCCCTGAAATAAAAAATAACCAGTTTGTAGATGCTTCTCTCTCTCTAGGCCAGTAAGCATAAAAAGAACACAAGGAAAGCAGGTGAAGAGCATACATCACAAGAATGCTCTCCTAAGGAAACAAATTCCAACTAGCAAGATTTCTAAAGATAAAAACAAAAAAGGAAGCTCTCTCTTTGCCCCTCCCATGCTCATGTTCTGTCTCTCTCTGTCTCTCAATAATAAATAGACGTTAAAAAAAAATTTTTTTTAAAAGGGGTGCCTGGGTGGCTCAGTCGGTTAAGCATCCGACTTCAGCTCAGGTCATGATCTCGCGGTTTGTGGGTTCGAGCCCCGCGTCGGGTTCTGTGCTGACAGCTCAGAGCCTGGAGCCTACTTCAGATTCCGTCTCTCCCACTCTCTCTACCCCTCCCCTGCTCATGCTCTGTCTCTCTCTGTCTCTCAATAATAAATAGACATTTTTAGAAAATTAAAAAAAAACAAAAACAAAAAAGGAAGCAAGTGTGATGGTTAATTTTATGTGCCAATGTGACTGGGCTAAGAGATGCCCAGATGGCTGGTAAAACATTATTTCTGGGTGTGTCCGTGAGAGTGTTTCCGGGAAAGATTAGCATTTGAATAGGTAGACAGGAAGATCCACCCTTACCAGTGTGGGTGGGCATCACCCAGTCTGCTGGGGGCCTGTATAGAACAAAAAGGAGGAGGAAGGAAAAATTTGCTGGTTTTGCTTGAGCTGGGTCATCTATCTTCTCCTGCCCTCGGACATCAGGTCTCCTGGTTCTCGGGCCTTCAGACTGACCAGGACTTACGTCTCTGGCCCCCTGATTCTTGGGGCTTTCGCTCTCAGACTGAATCACCCACTGGCTTTGCTGGCTCCCAACCCTACAGATGGCAGAGAGTGGGACTTCTTGGCCACCATGAGTCCGTTGGTTCCTGTAATAAATCTCATATAGATCTAGATATCTAGATATAGGTACAATCTCTTATTGATCTGTTTCTCTGGAGAACCCCAACCAATACAGAAAGAAAGAAAAGATTTCAAAAAATCGCTAGAAAATCATTACCAAAAGTGAACTAAGTAAATAAGCGCACGTCAAATTTTTGACCAACGTTCTTACTTGAACATCCAAAGATGTTCATCAATATTCACTCTCATCAAAATGTAGATCCTCCCACATCCATGCTGCCTTTGGATGTTTTCAATCTTCTGAATTGTGGTCATCTGTTGGATGGGGGAAAAAATGGCTTCTCAATTTTAATTAGCACTTCTCTGATGATTTGTGAAGTCAGGCATGTTTACCTATATTCACTGGTCATTTATATTTGGCTGCCCCTCGAAGTATACTCCTGTGCTGGGAAGAATCCTCAGAAGAAATGTGAATGACATTCTCAATTAGGAAAAAACAGACTCAGTGTTTTTGAGGTCAGACTTTGCTGGAATTTTAGCTGTAGAGTCAGCTTGGTCCTTAGGGACAGACTTACTTTTGAGAAAATCTAGAGGGCCAAATTATGTTATGAGGTTTTCTAAATTTGGGGTCAGCCAAAGGCACAGAAAAGAGAAGAAACAGAATCAAAGAAGTCAGAGAAATCTTACTCAGGGTCAGACAAGACAGTCTGCTAAGCTCAGTGATTGGGATAAAGGGATAAAACCAAAAAAAAACCCCTTCATCTACCAAAGTATCCTTGCTAGTGCCTGAAACTTTGAAAGTTATGATTTGGGGATTATGCTTTGAATCTCTGAAAGTCCACGATCAGCCACAAGGTTTTTAAGTACCTACTATGCACTGAACACTGTCCTAGGCTTTGAGAAAATCAAAAGGCACCATAATTCAGCATGGGTTCTGGATTAAACAAAGGTGAGAACATAGCAGGATTTTTGCTCAGAGTCATGACACCAAGGCTTTCCTTTTCAGAAGCAACTTTATTCGTGCCGGCACCACTCAGTTGGGTTCATACCTGAAGAACTGAGCCCCGAATGCCACGTGGCTTAGTTTCTTATGTATTTTTCACTTCTTTGTCTCCCATATGGTAACACACCAACATGCAGTTTGATTAAGTGGTTTCATGTTACAAGGTTGTGAGGGATGTTGTCAGGTATGCGTATGGCCAGGCTGCCTTAACGTGTGTTTGTTTTTGTTTTTCTTTTCTTTTCTTAGGGAGAGGACACAACCACAAGAGAAAATCCTGGCTCAACTAATGACACAGTGAAAAATGATGGTAAAAATGCCCCATTCAAAAACAAATTGTTTTGAAGAAAGAAAAAGAAACCTTTCCTTACCAACTACTTAGTTGCTTGGAATAGTTTGTACAAAGGCAGAATAAATGATCTCTTCTTTTTATTTGCTAGCTTGTAAAAAATAAAAATAACTACTCAGCCCATAGGAAGCTAGGATAAGTAGAAGAAACAAGGTATTTAAACAGTTTTTGCTTTGGACAAAGTCGATGCTCTGCAGATATTAATCCAAGGTACCACACTCAAGACTATTTAAGGAAAGGAACCCTTTGCCATCTCCACAAACTCTGAAATAGCCCCAAGTGTGAGGATTTGCATCAGCTCTTGCTGTTATGCAAATCAGAGAGCGGCTGGTAGGGTGGCCCTGTTTATTTTCGTAAATGTGTGGGTAGGGGAGGGAAAGTGGCTGTTTAAAATTCATTTAAAACTTTTAGTTTCAAATTATCGAACTCTGAAAGAAGGGACTTAGATTTCCCCGGAACAAAATAAAACAAAGTTTACTTCTGAAATATGTCAGGCATAAATACACTTAAACAAAACTCTTTAAAGCCACATTTTTGACTGTTTGAATAAGAGAGTTGAGAATTTTCCTACCAAATGGATAATGTAAGTTCAATTCATCTGCAGACTCAGAACTTATAGCCTCCCATATCAAACCTGCTAGCTCTTTGCCACCACTGTAAAAAGTCTGATTCCCTGACCTCTTCTGGGCCTGACCACTGCTTCTGAAGTTCATATCTGATGTTCTAGGCAACTGTGACTTCCAGAATAGAGTCTTACCTAGGGTTTGTCTCCCACATCTATGACATTCCTCATCCCATCTTGGGTCTAATACCTAGTACTCAATCTTCTTCCAGGGCCCAGGTCACTGCCGAAGGCTCCCATTGGCTGAATTATTAACTGTTAATGCAGATGTACCTCTGAGCCTCTAAATTGCTTCCTCAATGTGTTAGGATCACATAATCGAATCATATTAACTGTCAAGGACTAGTCGTTATGAATGTCAGTATGGAAAAATAAACATACAAGAAGAGCTGAGAAATCAATTAAAAAGCACAACTGTAGGGGCATGTGGGTGGCTCAGTCAGATGAGCATCTGACTTCAGCTCAGGTCATGATCTCAGGGTTCATGAGTTCGAGCCCCACCTCGGGCTTGCTGCTGTTAGCCTGTCAACCTGTCAATGCAGAGCCCACTTCGGATCCTCTGTCTCCCTCTCTCTGCCCCTAGAGAGAGAGGGAGAGAGAGAGAGGAGAGAGAGAGAGAGAGAGAGAGAGAGAGAGAGAGAGACAGTCCTTCTTGCACTCTCTCAAAAACAGTAAAACATTAAAAAAAAAAAGAAGCATGACTGGGGGAAACTACCTCTACCAGACTAAATGCTGCTCTACAGCCTGTCTATCTAAAACAGTCTGGAACTGGCACAGGATTAGGCAAACAGACCAGTGGGGTAGAATAAAAAGTCCCCAAAGAGACCTAAGTACATAGGGAAGCTTAGTGTGTGATGAAGGAGGCATCTCAAATTGCTGGAGCAAAGAGAGAGAAACCTGGGTACTTACTGAAAAGAGATAAAAATCTGTATCTCACATCATACATAAGAAAAAACTTGAAAAGGATCAGGAATCCAAATGTAAACATTTAAATTATATAAATACTAGAGGGCGCCTGGATGACTCAGTCGGTTAAGCATCTGACTCTTGATTTCAGCTCAGGTCATGATCTCATGGTTCATGAGCTAGAGCCCCACATTGGGCTCTGCACCAACAGCACAGAGCCTGTCTGGGCTCTCTCTCTCCCTCTCTCTCTCTGTCCCTCCCCTGCTCACACTCTCAATCTCTTTCAAAATAAATAACTAAAACATTAATAAATGAATAAATAAATGATATAAATATGAGGAAAAAACATGGGTGAATTCCTCTTTGATCTTGGTACAAGGAAAGTCTTTCTAACCACAACTTACAATCCAGACAAAATGAAAGAATAGATCAATACATGTGGCTACATAAAAATATAAAAACATTTGCATGGCAAAAGCACCATATATACAAAGTCAAAAGACAACCGACACACTGAGAAAAATGTGTGTAACTTATACCATAGACACAGTGCTATACCCTCAATATTTAAAGAATTCTCAAAAAGGAGGGAAATAACCAAAATCAACAGAAGAATGGGAAAAGACAGGAACAGAAAATTCACTTAAACACATATAGATGGCATTTAAACATGTGAAAAGATATTCAAATAGCTCATAATTAAAGAAACACAAGTTAGAACTACACCATTTCTCACCTATCAGATAAGCAACAATTTTAAAGTATGACAACACATCCTGTTGGCAAGGCTGGGGAAAACAGGCACCGTCACGCATGGCTGGTGGGAATACAAATTGGCACAGCCCTTTGAAAGGGGAACTTGGCAATGACTAACAAAGCAATCCATGGACTTACTTTTCAACTGAGCAATCCCACTTCTAGGAATCTACCCTGAAGATACATCCCCAAAAATACAAAAATACATATGCACAGATTATTCACTGCAGCATTCTGCAGAAAGAGCTTACATACCCATCCTCTGGACAACAGTTGTATAAACGATAGTACACTCAGGCCATGGAGTATTATGCAGCTATAAAAAGAATGAAAAGGTTCCTATGAACTGGTGTGGTATGCTTACTAGGATATATTGTTAAGTGAAAAAAAAGCAAAATGTAAGAGTATCAGTAGGATGCTTCCCTTTGTGGACAAGGAAATAAGAAATTATGCAGGTGTCTTCTCAATAGTGCAAAGAAGAACTAGTGAGATAGAAACAAGGAGTAGGTGGAATGAGTTGGAAAGGATGGGGGAATGAGAACAGGATAGAATGGATGGTAAGGACAGGGGAGTGGCTTTTCTCAGTAAGTCTTTTTATATAGTTTGGACTTCTGGCGACCAGAGTAGTGATTCACTTACTCAGGATATGTAGATAAATAAAATCAGCAAGGATGGGAAAGAGAATCCAATATGGAGTGTGTATCAGTCAGGGTCAAATCAGGAAGTAGAAATCATGCAGTGATTTGAACAGGGAAATGTAATATAAACTCCAACTGTAAAGGTGTAAAGAGAACTCTGAAGAATGCTCTAAGGCGGAGACAGCCTGAGGAATGAACAAACTTGGAAGGGGCCTCTCCCCAAGGGTGAGTGAGATTCAGATCTCACTGGAGAGGGTGTGGTAGATGGAGACATTCAGTGAATGCTAAAAATTAGTGGGTTGCCTGGACCAGAGCAGCTCCACAGTCACCAAGCAAGCAGGAAATACCCTTCTGGGGTGCAGGCAGGCCGAAGCTGGCAGGAAGGAATTGCAGCCAGGGCCGACAAGCCAAAAGCACTCCCCTGGGGTAGATGTGGCCAGGACAACAGACAGGCACACAGAAGGTGTTGGGCTACTGGAAGCCTACTCACCAGAACAGCATGAGGCCCAGGGTGATGTCCACGTTGGGAGCGCCACAGTGAGGTGGTCACTGGACTGGGGCCAAGGCTGTGAGCTCACCCAGTGACTATGTGGTCTGGACAAGTAGCTGGGGCAGAGCAGCACTGGATTTTTCCACATGCTGCTGGCAGCCATGTGGTAGGAGTGAGGAGATAACAAAACAGCAGCACAGTAGAGCCGGGAGAAGAAGCACCTTTCACCTATAAGGTCCCTCCAGTGCCCTTACCTGGGAAATCATAACATCATGCTCTCTGTGAAGGAGAAATGCTTAATTTCCAGCTCCGCCATTGCAGTGTAGGTAACAAAGGGTGAATTTAGGTAAGGGACAATATATTAATAACTGGCAAAGAACACAAACAATAAACCTGACTTCATAGTAACAAATTCCAAGCAATGAGTGCACCTGGTGCCCAGATCTGGGTCTCTGAATACCATTCTCCAACAAAAGGAACCAAGGCTTGGTCATGCCATGGCTGAGCAGAGAACGTACAAGATGAGCCTAGAACATCTTGGGGTGCCAGAAAGTCAATGTTTTAAAACAAATGACGGGAAACATGTCAAAAGGATCGCAGCCAAACTTGAAGGGGCTCTTTTGGCCAAATAGGGGACAATATGAACAAACAAAATAACCAATGATGTGAATACACCCCACAGAATACAGTAAATATCCATGAGTCCATGCCTATATAAATAAATAATTGAGCAAACAAGGAAGAAGAGAAAGCTATTATTTACAATGAAAGTCTAACTAATACATGTATAAGTAATGATGGAAAAAGAATGCCACCATTTTAAAATACTATAGTAATGACAGTTTTCGGCAGGAATTATCAATGAGTGATAAAAATTCACGGCGAAAGTATTATTAGAAACAGGATATTTACAGTTGCAAAGTAGTCCCCTAGAAAATACTTACTAATTAAAGAGGAAAATACTTACTTCATAGTGGGAAATCTAGCAGATACCACCTTAACCAAATGATCACAGTTAATACCACCAGTCATGTGACAAATCATGTGCCTCTTGGTCTGACCCACGGAGAAGAACACAATATAACTTCCATCGTATTTTTACCAAAAATGCACAACCCCAATTTACTTATGAGGAAACATCAGACAAGCCCAAATGAGGGACATTCTGCAAAAATAACTGACTAGTACTTTATTTTAAAGTGTTAAGGTTATGAAAGATGAAAAAAGACTAAGGAATTGTTCTAGATTGAAGGGATGAATCAAGCAAAGTGGCCAGGATGCCAAATGGGAAGAGATGTTCCTCTCAGGGTCGTATGAGTACAGGGCTGGCCGCGAAGGAGACCGAGGAGACAGGACAACTGAATACAGCATGTCAGCCTGGGTTAGATCCTAGACATTTATGGAGAAACTGGTGAAATTCACGTAAGGTCTATGGATTATGTAATAGAATTGTATCAATGTTAATGTCCTGATTTGGGTCATTGTGCTGTGGTTATGTAAGTTTTCACATTTGAGGAGTCTGGATATACAGGAAATTTTTTGTACTGTTTGTGCAACACTTTTAAGCTTAAAATTAATTTAAAATAAAAAGTTTAAACGTTTTTAATTTAAAAATATTAAAGGGGTGCCTGGGTGGCTCAGTCGGTTAAGAGTCCGACTTCAGCTCAGGTCATGATCTCGCGGTTCTTGAGTTCAAGTCCCACGTCGGGCTCTGTGCTGATAGCTCGGAGCCTGGAGCCTGCTTTGGATTCTGTGTCTCCCTCGCTCTCTTCCCCTCCCCCACTCACATTCTGCCTCTCTCTCAAAACTAAATAAAACATTTAAAAATATATATTAAAGACAGAGGTACCTGGGTAGCTCGTAGGTTGAGCAACCAACACTTGATTCCGGCTGAGGTCATGATCCCAGGGTCATGGGATTGAACCTTGCATTGGGCTCCTCACAGAGCACGGAATCTCTCTCTCTCTCTCTCTCTCTCTCCCTCTCTCTCTTTTTTTTTCCTGCTTCTCACCCCCACTCACATTCTCTCTCTCTTCCTAGAAAGAAGAAAGAAAGAAAGAAAGAAAGAAAGAAAGAAAGAAAGAAAGAAAGAAAGAAAGAGGGAGGGAAGAGGGAGGGAGGGAAGGGAGGAAGGAAGGAAGGAAGGAAGGAAGGAAGGAAGGAAGGAAGGAAAGAAGGAAGGAAGGAAGGAAAACTTAAAGGAACCAACAAGGAAGGGTGCAGGCTGCTGGTGAAGAGAGCCTAGCATAATGTCACATATGGGAGCACTTAATAAATCAGGAAATGATAATGTGCGGTAAAAGCATGGGCTTTGGAACCATCCACATGTGAGCTCAGTTCTGACCTTGTTACTTATTAGTTGTGTGATGTCCTAATCTTCCTAAATCTCAGTTTACTCATATGTAAAGTAGGCTGCCATAATAATACCTACTCTATATGATTGCTTTTGATTATTTACATTCCTATCTCTATTATGATTATATTCAATAAACAATATTTGTAGAGAACTTACCTTATAGAATTCTCAGTAGTTGTTACTGAGGTTATGATCAGCCCCACCAACAACTAGATTATTCCTTGTGAGCAACTAAACGCTGCACACTAAAGGTCCCCTTTAAGACGACTCAGATACCCCATAGACAGTGTCTATAAGGTTTTGATGTACCTCACTGTAAGTAAATCCAATACATGAAATGTTAAACTTATAAAACGGATACATAATAAGTGACTATTTTTATGAAGACATGATTTACAGGGCCTTTTTTTTTTTTTGGAGCAAATAGCATTTGGTTTACTTTTAATTTTGTAGAAGCAGGTCTATGACATAAAGCAGTTATTTGTACACTGCCTTAAGCAAACTGAGAAAGGGCCACTGCTGAATGGCTTACGGGTGGGGAGAATCTGGCTCACTAATAAGCCTTAAAGGTTGACTCTTTCAAAGGGGTAAAGAGAAGCCAAACTCCCCAGCTTGTCTTTTCTAAGCAGATTCTGAACTACTTAAATGTGATGACATAAATCAAATATTTGAGGTTAAGGATTGCTTGTAGATTCATGCTTTCTCCTTGAATCCATTTTTGAGGTAACTCCAGCATAAATACTGGAGAAGCACAGAAAAAGGTTGAAAATGGCTAAACGTACTCTATTCAGGGCTATTTCAGTGCTAAGTCAAACACTGAAACGTCTGGTGTTTCTAGTAATACATTTATTTTATGAAAAGGATATAAGATCAAGAGGCTTCTGTGGCAACTGCTCCATAAGTAAATAAGGGGTGCAAATCATCATGAGGTATGCCAATCTGCTGTCTTCCAAGTATTTCCAATAATCCTTTAAGTCTAGGAACAAAAGTTAAATTCCTGAATAAATTCTCTTATCTTTAAAATCTGCTCCAAAGTTTCAGAAACCCTAGCTTTTGAATGTTAACCAAAAGGAGTTTCCATCCAGTCATCTGGAAACTTTTGCTCAAATTCATGCTAACTTTAACCAAGTTGTTGTAATCGTTCACTGACCCCTTGTTAATTCCTAAGCACTGTGGCCGGGGCCACACTAGTTGTTCTAAAGCGTCTTCATCTCTGAGTCTCATCTAACAGTGCTCCCTTCACTACCTTATGTTGCTAAGATCTAGTATATTTAGAACAAGTGTCATCGAAACCCTTATGCTGGTGTCTCCACCCCCATCCAGTCCCCACCCTGTCCTTCAGCCTTTGTACAAATACTCCCTCCTTCAAGATTCTCCCCTTCACTTGGATTCTCAATCTCATACCCTGATAAGTAAATGTACCATTTACTTTTCTGGTCTTCTTTCAAAATAACATAGGCCTCCCTTATGCTTTCCCTGAATATTTTCTGTACAATTAGCTCTACACTTACTGTTTCCCTGCCTGAATCACTGGCTTATTGTTTAAACCTGCTATCTATCCTCACATCTCCACAGAAATAGCTAGGTTATTAACATCTGTCTTCTCTGTCTCCGTCACTTCTGCCTTTGGTGAACACATTGGGCTCAATCTTAACTCGAAACCTTTACTCCTCTTGTGGCCCCACCCAAAGTCTTTCCTCTTCTTCATTTATCTCACTCCTACCCATCTTTAAAATTTTTTTCGGGGCACCTGGGTGGCTCAGTCGGTTAAGCGTCCGACTTCGGCTCAGGTCATGATCTCACAGTCTGTGAGTTCGAGCCCCGCATCGGGCTCTGGGCTGATGGCTCAGAGCCTGGAGCCTGCTTCTGATTCTGTGTCTCCCTCTCTCTCTGCCCCTCCCCCGTTCATGCTCTGTCTCTCTCTGTCTCAAAAATAAATTTTAAAAAATGTTAAAAAAAAAATTAAAAAAAAAATAAATAAAATTTTTTTCAAGTTTAATTTTGAGAGAGACAGAGCGAGCAAGGGAGGGGCAGACAGAGAGGAAGGGAGAGAGAGAGAGAGAGAGAGAGAGAGAGAGAGAGAGAGAACCCGAAGCAGGCTCCGTGCTGTCAGCACAGAGTCCGATGCGGAGCTCAAGCTCACGAACCACGAGATCATGTCCTGAGCTGAAACCAAGATTCAGATGCTTAACCGACTGAGCCACCCAAGCACGCCTACTCCTACCCATCTTTAAAGTTCCAGCTTGAGCCCCTTTCCATCTGTGAAGTCTCACCAGAATCTCTCTTCTCTGAATTCTTGTAATACTGTCAGTAGAACCCATTGCATCCCAGAGGTGCACCTGAATTGTGCTTCGGGGAGCTACACAGTCCGCACCACATGCAGTCTTGCCTAGCTGTTCTTTCTTGGCCAAGGTGTGAGTATGTATGCTTCATCATGCCCCTTGGACTCTGTCTCCCAGGAATGTAAATCTGGAATGGAGTGACTGAAGGAGAAAATGGATGGAACTAAACCAGCCAGGCTCTAGAGTCCTGGTAAGCCTGTGTCCTAGTGCACCCCCTGGATCCTGGGAGGTACAAGATTTGGATGGACTTGGCTCTTCACATTTCCTTCGTTTCTGTGAGCTGCACATTTTTCCCCCTTAAGCTGGCCAGAGTAAATATTTCTCCCTTACATCCAAATAAACTCTCCTGTTGCCTTTTATTACTGTTTAATTTGAGGAGAAAAGGGCTAAGTAAGTCTTGTGAACCAAGGACAGAAACACTGTCTTATGACTCTATGTATCTTACATAAATATTTAACAACTCAACTGCATGGCAATAATATATGAAAATCCTCATCTATAAACAAAGAAACAGGAATAGCCCCCTGAGATCATCTGCATGACTCCATGTTGCAGTTGAAGATCATGCATTCACTCCATAAGCACATTCTGAGTACCAACTATTAACCAAGCACTAAGTTAGGGACAGGAGTTGTGTGCAAGATGAAAAAGACAAAAGACAGGGCACCTTCCCCGGCTCTTCCACTTTGCAGTTTAACTTGTGTCTTATACAATGATACTACCTATTATTAATTTGTACTTCTGAAGCATTTTCAAATACAACACACCATTTGTTATTCCGATTAGATCCACGGGAAAGCTGCTGTTCAGTCATGTGACCAAGATCAAAACCAGGGCTACAATGAGAAGACAAGTCCCTTGTTTTACAGTGATATTCCTTCCCTCTCCCCCACAATGAGAAACATTTCCTTCAGGACACAATTAAATGCTGGTACGATATTTTATTTAATTCCCACATTACATCCAACTCATAGGTTATTCCTTTGTTGTACAAGATAAAGGTAGTTTCTGAGTTTTTGCTAGAGGAAAACAACAAAAGTACTAGCTGACTAGCAAACATTTCTGTAGTGGACACCAGTGCATTGCATCAGGCTATCCTGTGATAATAACAGCAGTTAAGACACACACAGTTCCTGCCCTCACTGGGTTTATGGTCTTGTGGGAGAATAGGTAAGTTCCATATATGGGATAGGTGACGGATGAGAATACAGCACATACTGAAGTTCCTAAACTTTTTATGTTCACAAAGAATCTGAACTGAATTTCTCAGTCTTTGTCAATCATTTGTATCTTGACTGAAACTGATCAGCCTTGGTTGTTCCCTTATTTCAGAGCCAATGTCCCTTCATCTACACAGTATCGCCTCTCTCCAATTTTTCCCCTTTCTTATTTATGGTCTGCCTTCCAAATTCTGAATTTCTAGAGATCCCCAACACCTTTCTGACCCATGGGGCATTCATAAAGGTCTTGATGGACTGTCAGCAGTCCTCAGAGCTCCATAGAAGATTTGCTTTCAATTTTTTGAAAGCAGAAAGTTGTCTCTGTTATATTGTCAATGCTCTAGGACAGGACTAGGGGGTCAGGAGTCAAAGGGTACACCATGGAATTTCTTATTTAGGAATGCATTTCTGGCAAGCAGCATGTCTGAATATGCCCACCTGCTGTTTTGCTTCTAGGGTCAACAGAAGTATATTAAAGTTTTCAACTTTCTTCAAAACGCTTGCCATGAAATTGACTTAATGAAAGGAATAACAATAGTAGCAGCAGGTTACAAAGCAAAACTAGGCTAGGACAGGTCTATTGAAAGAGTAGTTGATGGGATGTCTGGGTGGCTCAGTCAGTTGAGCATCCGACTTCGGCTCAGGTCATGATCTCACAGTCTGTGAGTTCGAGCCCCATGTCGGGCTCTGTGCTGACAGCTCGGAGCCTGGAGCCTGCTTCGGATTCTGTGTCTCCCTCTGTCTCTGACCCTCCCCTCCTCATGCTCTGTCTCTCTCTCTCTCAAAAATAAATAACCTTTAAAAAAATGTTTAAAAAAGAAAGGGCAGTTGATACAAAGACTGGATTTTCTACCAGTTGAGAGTCCACATTTGCCAATTACTAAGATGTACAACTTTCTGGACAACTTAAAGATGCTACTGTCAACTATGATTTTTGAAAAAGCAATCTGTACAGGGTGTCATCTTCATGTACAGTTACTGCGAATGTAGGCCGACTGGGGCACTGCTAGGATGGTTTGCGAGGGAGAGGAGTAAGAGCATTAAGAGATTCTCCACTCAGTACATTCCCAAACTGGCAGGTGAGAGAGATCTGAAAGACTACAAAATGTAGAATGAGGTCAAGCACTGATTTAAAAGTCTATGTATTTCTTTGATCATAATACTAGCACTTGTTCGGAGAATTTGCTCATGTTAATTACTCCTCACATGCAGCAACAGCTGCATGTTGTCTTCACTGGTGAAGATGCATTAAAAGGGAGTGAAAAAATTGTTCATATCTGTAAAGGAAGTGGAGGCAGAACTGGTTTCTAAATCTTAGACCATTATTAAAAGCTCCAGCTATGAGAAAAGATAAACCCAGGTTCAAGTTCAAGCTCTGTCATTTAACAGCTATGTGACCCTAGGTAAGCCACTTACTTCCCATGTCTCAGGTTCTTCGTCTGTTAAAAAAGAGTATGTGGGGGCACCTGGGTGGCTCAGTCAGTTGAGCATCTGACTTCAGCTCAGGTCATGATCTCGTGGTTTGAGGGTTTGAGCCCCATGTTGGGCTCTGTGCTGACAGCTCAGCGCCTGGACCCTGCTTCAGATTCTGTGTGCCCCTCTCTCTCTGCCCCTTCCTCGCTTATACTCTGTCTCTCTCTCTCTCTCAAAAATAAATAAACATTAAATTTTTTTTAAATATGTGATTGATTGCAAAAATGGGCCCAACTGTGCAGCACTGCCTATACCCATGCCTTTTGCCATGATGTTTTCCAGTGCTTCCCCCCCTCCAAGGGATGGGGTGCAGAATTCCGCATCCTTACATTCAGCTACATGACTTGCTTTGACCAATGAGATATTAACAGACGCACTGCAGACAGAAGGTTGAAATGGATTTATGCAATCAGGCTTGTTCAGAGCTTGCAGCTCTGTAATTACCACCAGAACATGCCCAGCCCAGCCCACTGGAGGATAAGAGACAAATGGAGGCGCTGCATTGCCCCATTCATCTGAGCCAGGGCCAGGCGGGATCAGTCTTCAGTCAGCCAAACGCTATGGGTCACGAGCCAGTGCACCAAGATTGGCAGATCTGTTTAGCCAATCGCTCTAGATGTATAAACAATAAACAGTTATTTTTGTATGCCACTGAGCTTTCGTGGGTTTTTGTGATGAAGCATTGCTGTGATAGTAGGTACGTGATATATGATGGCAAAACCTATCACATACGTATTAATTTGAGAAAACACATGTAAATGACTTAGCACAATATCTGGTGACAATAATAACAACAGTAGTGAAAACGTGTGCTATTATTTTGAAGAAACAATACAGAATATGCAAAGGTATTGGCAGTTCATCTGTGGATCCTTCACAGGACGTGTCTCATTGAAATTTTTTTACAAAATCATGCAATTTTACTTCCAGTTTTTGTAAAGAACAAAGCTAATGGTCCAATTATATTTTTTTAATCTTATAAGTACCCTAGGATCTATTCACACAAGAAAAACAGTTCTTTTCCTTCGAGAAGATTCACTTTGTTAAAAAAATTTTTTTAAATACAAAACAAACACATACACACAGGTAGAAAAAGACATGCAAATTCACTACCTACCGAAAAATGCCAAAGGCTGGCCTCATGCATAAACCCAAGTTTTAGTATTTTGTTCCAGTGAAGGGATGAGCCGGGAACAACAATCACCATCCTTCTGGTTCTTTTCCTACTTGGAATTTAAACCAGAGTTTAAACTCTGCTTCTGCCCCTGACTAGCTCTGTGATCTTGAGCACATTAAACCTTATGAACCTCTATTAATTCACTCATGTGGGAAAAAGAACAGTAACGTCCGAAGTTTGCTGCGAGGATCACGTAACAGGTGCAAAGACTTTACAGCTGTGCCCGGCATGCAATAAGACTCAATGAATATTAGCCATTACTGGTTAGTCTAACAAACGAGCAGGTGTTCTGTCAGCTTCATTTCTAACTAGGCTAGACCATACAGAACACTATCTAAGGGAGGTGAGCTTCCAGGCCTTGATTCAAAACAGCCCTTTGGTACTGAACAACACATATCCAACCTCAGTGTAAAACAAAAACTGAATCTCAGATGTTCCATTCCAATGTGAGGAAAAGTCACTTATGAGAGAGAGGACACGGGGTTCGGACAAATGCCAAGAGCGGTGTTTCTCAGCTGCTTCCAGGCCATCTTCCCCAGCTTCTTATGAGACTCCAAAGCGCCTTCTAACTTCACAGTGTAGTTTTGTCCATTAGCACAGACACACATCAACGCTCTTCACTTAACTAACGAATAGCATGAATAGAGAAGTGACTCGCCCTCCCTTAGACACCAAAATTCCTCCCTTTTTTTCTATTTCTCTTACTAATCTGGTAAAATTAATCATCAGAGCCACAGTGATGCTGTCTTCATCAGGAAGGGAGAATGGGAGAGAACCCTCTCCTTCATGGAGCTACTTTCTCCATACTTTCTCTTACCTTCTCTTTCTCCATATTTTCCTGGTGTCAAAGAGATGGCTACTTCATCCCCTCTGGGCTTTTATAAATGCCTCTCTATTGTGGCCTCCAGAAGGGGCTGAAACAGGTCAGGACATTACTTACATTAGCCCCAATGCCACAGTCAGTCAGCCTCACCTCTCTTTCTCATCTTGGACCCTGCTCAGCTATGCTATCCAACCAAGCAGGATGAAGAATGAGCACCAGATGAAAATATGAGCCGAATAATATGCCAGTCCTATAAAATTCATGAAATTTACTGGGCCACCTTATAAAAGTTAACAATACAAACTTTCTCCCATTATCAATTCAATCTGCTGCTCCCACAGAGAAATTTCAGTCCAAAATGCTGCCCTACCCTATTTCCTTTTACTGACTCAGTTCCAGACAGAAGAGGTGGTATTTGGGCCTTCGGGTGGAATCTGGGATTCTTCATCAGCAGCTGCACCCTGGGCCGTCTGCCAGTATAATCGGAGTAGAGCCTTACTTAGCACCTCCAAAGTTTGATTATTTCAACCCTGAGACTCTCATTTCCCTCTTTTTAAGAAATACCTAAGGGTCAACAGAACACATGAGAATATCACAGCACCAGCCTTAATCCCACAGAATTCAGAAGCACAAACAAATTCCCAGTAATAATCTAAACATCAGTTTCCATCTGAGGGCAGTTCCCAAGCAGTAAATTGCATTTCCCAGAGCCCAACACGTTATACGCCAGATGCTTGTTGCTCGTGCCAGCTAGAGACCATTGTAAAGATTTGGTGTTATCCAGGTCTGCAAGGGAGCAAAAGAAGAAAAAGACCTCTTCCTTTTGATTTCAGGATGCCAGTGAATTCATAGCAAGTCCTAGAATTCAGGTCTTGGGAAGTCAGGTTCACAGGGAAAGAGAAATCCTGTATCAAGACATGAATTGTGCCACCGTGTGCTCATTGCCGTGTTTTGCCCTTTGCCCGCACAATGGAGCCTGTATACACAAACGGCAAAATAAAAAGATGAAGGATGTTCTACGCACCCATTGAGCCCTGCTGTTGCCAAGAGTAATCAGCAGTGAAACGATAAAGCCATCAGTATTTGAATGTAAATGTTAAAATAATAATAAATCTTATGGTCTCCCTAAGGTTAGTTTATAATAAAAATAACTTCTTGATCCTGGAAAACTTATCTGGTTTCTTTCTTCCTTTCATTCCCCACTTAATGACTGAAGTTACTATTTCCATGGTGGTCTCCAAACCACACTCGGTTTCTCTGCAGATTGGCATGTCACTTCCAACAATTTCACCAGCTGCTTTTTCCTCTCAAGGGAATATGATTAAAATATTAATCCAGTTTCTGGACTAATCTAGCAAGAAAGTTCTATAAATCAATCTCCACACAGCATTTCAGTTGCTCTGAAATATGCAACGTGTCCTCTCTTTTATTTGTTATGCCTCCACAAGAAAGTTAGGTCCTAGCAAAGCACATACAAAATTTCTACCTCTGCCCCTCTACTGCTTCCTGATTTCTCAAACCTGAAAATGGGAAATCGCAAAGCCCACGTCCAAAACGTAAGTTTCCAAATGAGAAGAGATGAGCTGGAGGAAAACACAGGGGCTCAAAGTCATGCTTCCCTTGGCTGCCGGGCTATCTGGCAGTGACAGCCCTGGCCCTGGCAAAAGTGCCTGTAGACTGAGGTCTGTACGGTTCAGGAAGCCCAGACAGCGTTCTCTTGGTAGCGCTAATTCGCCCGTTTGTCCTGCTGACTGGAAACCATCCAGAACTGCAAAGCCATCACGAAACCGCCTCTGGGCCTAGCATTGGGCTAAATCCTCGCTCTGGAGGAGCTTATGATCTAATTACTATAATTAGAGACCAATTGAGATTAAACTATGTGACACTAAGTAGGAGTTTGAAGAAAACGATCGTTGTGGGCTGGAGGAGTTGGAAAAGATTTCATGGAGAATGCAGGACTTTGAAGGGAAGAGTAAAATAATGCTTGAGGCTTATGAAGTAGATAAGATGTGCTTAGGATAAAAGAACACAGCGCAGTGTAGTGGGCTTACCTAAGGAGAAGATCCTTCAAAGCGGCGAGCTGCGTTCCCCTTGGCTTCCTGCCAGCATAGCTTCTCACTAAGAAGATGGGATTTCTCTCAGGTCAAGAAGAAATTTAATCTTTCCTGAAATTGTTTAGCATTTGAATCAGGATGGTGACATTGACCATATAAAAACCCAGCTGACATCCTTAACTTATTTAGCCCTCCAATATAGAAATGTCATTGAGAGAAATGACTTTCTATCAATGCCAGTACAGGCTAGATTAAAAGCTAAAAAAAATAAAACAAAAAAGTAAAAGCTGAAAGCACTTTCATGTGGAGTCAGGCTTACTGGTGGAGTGATAAGGCTTTTTCCAAAGGGTATGCAAAGCCGAGAAAGATCATCGGCAATACTTTCTGGGATTAGGATTACAACAAGCAGTAGAATTCCAATTGTTCCATTAATCTAAAAAAAACATACTGTGGGTTCCGGTCCAAGTAGTTAATAAAAATAGTAATACTCTGTTTTACTATTTTCCCTTAATTATTAACTTGGCATTCATCTGCGTATTTTAATTGAACTACGTCCATTACATGACAAAAGTGTCTCTGGAGGAACAAATGGGTTTATCCAGCTCTCCCCAAGATGAACAACAGAACAGGTGGACAGGGTGCAAGCAGTTTTCAACATGGCAAGCCTGATTTTACCAAAAGAAAAACTGTCAAGGTCCATTTTCTCCCTCATGTTTAACTAAATTGCTGATTGAAGCAACTAGCATAGTGGGTTAATTCTGAAATCTTAACTGTAATTATTATGTAAAACTGAAATGTACCTTTATTTCAGTTTCTCTTTTGGGGGAAGATTTTTTTTTTTTAATGGAAGAACAACAATCTTATATCATTCCAAGTATCATCTGCAGATTGGGTTTTCCATAAGGTGGAGAGAGGTCTTGCTTAAACCGATCTTATTTATTTGTTTGAGTGCATGTGTGCATAAGCAGGAAAGGGGCAGAGAGACAGAATCTCAAGCAGGCTTTATGCTGTCAGCACAGAGCCTGACACGGGGCTTGATCTCATGAACTGTGAGATCATGACCTGAGATGAAACCAAGAGTCCAACGCTTAACCAACTGAGACACCCAGGCACCCCTAAACCGATGTTTCTGAATTGTTTGTCTATACTCCAGCCTAGGAACCGAAAGCAAAGGGGGCTGTGGTAGGAACAAGAGTGGGCGCTGGAAGGTCAGAGGAAGTGCATAACCCAGTCCACTGTGCTCCTTTTAGAGACGCCAGCGTAAGCCTGGAATCTACCACTCACTCCTCCAGTTCTCAATTGTTTATGATCCATCAGAAGTTCCCAGTTAGGCGGACAGGACATAGTCGCAAAGAAGCTGCTTCTGAGCCACCACCATCTGGGAGTGTGTTTGTTATGCTGACCACAAGCCTAGGACACTTCCAGGGCGGCCACTCCAGTGCTTTCCGGCAAACATACATGATGAATGGTGTGCATGTGCAGACACACACCCATGGGCGTTCCCAGGATCATGCACAATTCCCTGAATGCTGGCTTTAACCACACCCCTTGTCCAAAACAAGAAAGCATGGCAGAATATTCGATGAGAGAGTTAAGAGGGAAAGGCTTGATTCTGCACTAAGGTATGCTTTGAACAAAAAGAAATAATTCATAGACGTCAGCAAATTATTAAGAAAAAAACGAATTAAAACATTTTCAGAGTTGCAACATCATGTTGACAACTGCTGCCTTTGACACTAAGCTGCCTGGGACACCCAGCATCGGTGTCACACGAGTCAACTGCAACTGATCGGTCTCAAGGGCTACTCTGACTGGTGGCCACCAAGTATGGCAGGTGCCATCATGCTGTCCTTTCTCGGTAGAGAGGGGACCAACATCTAGGACATACGGTATGATGACTAGGAGCACACACTCTGGGGACAGCCTGTCTGAAATCGAGTCCTGGCTTCACATTTTCTGCTCTTTGCTGAGATTATTCACAAATATTTCAATTCTCCTCCTCCTGAGGTAGCTGGTAGATTACATCTCCTGCCATCTTGACATTAGGCATAGCTATGTGCCTTACGTCAGCAGAAATGACGTGTCACTTCTGGGCAAAAGCCAGTCAGACTCCTTACTCAAGAGTGGTCCCAGGTCCCGCAGTGTAGGAATCACCTGGGGGCTTGCTAGAAATGCCAGCCCAGACCTCCTGAATAATAATGTGCATTTAACGAGTTCCTTGGGTCATTCATATGCGCATCAAGTTGGCAAAGCCCTGACTGAAGACATAGAGCATTATTCACTATCTTCTCCTCTCCCACCACAGTGACTGAGGGCATTCAACCACATTCCAGATGGTACAGTATAACCTAGACCCCTGGCCTGACTGGAGACAGACAAGTGAAGCATAAAAGAATTAAAACTTTGTTCTAAGGCACTAAAACCCTGAGGGGTATTACCTTGGCATAACCTAATCCATTCCAACTGACATCATCACTTAGTACTCTGTGACCCTGGGCAAGTTACATAATATCCCTGTGCCTCAGTTTCCTTGATGTAAAGTAGAGATGATAACAGTACTGACTCAGAGGGTTGTTACAAGGATTAATAAGGGAACAGATGAATAGAACCTGGCAAGTTCTAAGTGAATATTAGCTTCTATTATTGACACACTCCGTCCCCCTAGCTCAAATCTGGCCTAGTGATGTAATTTGTCTCCTTACCTCAGTGACCATAGTGTCAAGACGTTTGTCGCCGGCAATGCCCCACCCCAAAACACACATACTCCGGGAACAGGTATGAAATCACACATCAAAAAGAAAGGAAAAATTACCCCCTTCTCAGAGGAAAGTAGATCTTACTCATGATAACTCGGCCCAAGCATCCCTTCCCTGTGTCTTCACATGATTGTCATCTTCTATTCTAACACTGCATATCCTGCCCCTCACCCTCCCATCTACTTTCCAAACCCCACCAGCCTCTCTGGGCCCAGCCTCTCCTCCTTCTCCACGTCTCCTCCAAATCCTGCTTTCCTATGCAACGTAGAATTTACACATAGTATTTGTCTGTTACATGAAAGGCTTTGTCCTGAGCTCAATGGTGAGTAAAAAACCAAAATTCCTATTAAGTGTTTATTTTTTGTCTTTTCTTCAAACTCAGTGTATGTAATTCTAGTACCAAAGGGTTACCAAGCCTGTTACAGAGAAAACCGGGGAAGGCATAGTGATGGGAACGGTATGAAGATAGTTTCTATTTGAGTCTTGGTTTTTTTAAAGGGTTCGGGGTTGCCTGGGTGGCTCAAGCATCTGATTCTTGGCTTCAGCTCAGGTCATGATCTCACAGTTTGTGAGATCAAGCCCTGCATCAGGCTCTGTGCTGACAGTGCAGAGTCTGCTTGAGAGTCTCTCTCTCTCTCTCTCTCTCTCTCTCTCTCTTTCTGCCTTCTCATCCCACTTGAGCTCTCTTTCTCTCAAAAATAAATACTTAAAAGGGTCCAATTCTGCCATTAGAGTAACTTCTTACAAATAAGTATTTGGTAATATTTTTAATATGACAATCATAAATAAAATATATATTCTTAGCCCACAAAATTGATAAATTGTCTTTTCTCCTTGCCATTCTCTTAAAGTATATGTAAGGAAACAAAATATTCTAAGTCAAGGGCGCCTGGGTGGCTCAGTCAGTTAAGTGTTAGACTTCTGCTTAGTTCATGATCTCACGGCTCATGAGTTCCAGTCCCATGTCGGACTCCACACTGATAGGGTGGAACCTGCCTGGGATTCTCTCTCTCCCTCTCTGCCCCTGCTCCATTTGCACTTCCTCTAACTAAAAATAAATAAACACACACACACACACACACACACACACACACACACACACACACAAAATATCATAAATCAGAGTAAGTATTTTAGGATCTTGGATTTCTCTTTCATATTTATAAACAGACTTTTTCAAAAAATCATGGTACTAACTTTCTTACACCATACACAAAAACACCTCAAAATGGATGAAAAACCTAAACGTAAGACAAGAAGCCATCAAAATCCTCAAGGAGAAAGCAGGCAAAAACTTCTTTGACCTTGGCCACAGCAACTTCTTACTCAACACATCTCCAGAGGAAAGGGAAACAAAAGCAAAAATGAACTATTAGGACCTCATCAAAATAAAAAGCTTCTGCACAGCGAAGGAAACAATCAGCAAAACTAAAAAGCAACCAACAGAATGGGAGAAGATATTTCCAAATGACATTTCAGATAAAGGGTTAGTATCCAAAATCTGTAAAGAACTTATCAAACTCAACATCCAAAAAACAAATATTCCAGTGAAGAACTGAGCAAAAGACATGAACAGACACTTCTCCAAAGAAGACATCCAGATGGCCAACCGACACATGGAAAAATACTCCACATCACTCATCACCAGGGAAATACAAATCAAAACCACAATGAGATACTACCTCACACCTGTCAGAATGGCTAACATTAACAACTCAGGCAACAACAGATCGTGGCAAGGATGCAGAGAAAGAGGATCTCTTTCGCACTGCTGGTGGGAATGCAAACTGGTGCAGCCACTCTGGAAAACAGTATGGAGGTTCCTCAAAAAATTGAAAATAGAACTACCCTATGACCCACGGGACACAGGAATGCTGTTTCGAAGGGGCACACGCACCCCAATATTTATAGCAGCACTATTAACAATAGCCAAAGTATGGAAAGAACCCAAATGTGCACTGATGGATAAATGGATAAAGAAGATGTGGTATATATATGCAATGGAGTATTACTTGGCAATCAAAAAGAATGAAATCTTGCCACTTGCAAGATTGATGGAACTAGAGGGTATTATGTTAAGCGAAATTAGTCAGAGAAAGACAAGTATCATATGACTTCACTCATATGAGGACTTTAAGACACAGAACAGATGAACATAAGGGAAGAGAAGCAAAAATAATATAAAAACAGGGAGGGAGACAAACTATAAGAGACTCTTAAGTACAGAGAACAAACTGAGGGTTGCTGGAGGGATTGTGGGAGGGTGGGTGGGCTAAATGTGTAAAGGGCATTAAGGAATCTACTCCTGAAATCATTGTTGCACTACATGCTAACTTGGATGTAAATTAAAAAATAAATGAATAGTTTTTAAAAAATGGTACTAAAGCAATTAACCACCACTACACAATGAGCCACATTATTCAGTTCCAATGTCAGAAAACTGTAACAAGCACCTTAGAGAATGAACCTCAACATTTTATATCCTCTAGACCAGGGGTAGCAAACATTTTCCTAAAGAGCCAGACATATTTAAATGCTTTAGGCTTTGGGAGCCATAGGTGTCTGTCACCATCACTCAGCTCTGCAATGTAGCACAGAGGCAGCTTCAAACAACACGAAAACAAAACGGCATGACTGTGTTCTAATAAAACTTAATTTGTGGACACTAAAATTTGAATTTCATACGATGTTCACAGGTCACTACATTCTTCTTTTGATCCCCCCCCCCCAACCATTTCAAAACATAAAACCATTTTTAACTTGTTAGTGGTACCAAAAGAGGCAGCAGGTTGGGCTTGACCCACAAGCCATATTTTGCTGACTCCTGCTCTAGACTCATAAGTTCATGCTTCTTCAACCACACAACAAATCTCCCTAATAATCATGAACAAGTGGTGTTTAGCTCAATATTCACTTAAAAATAAGGTGTGAAACAATCCCAGGAGCCTGTTTTTATTAGCTCAACCTGAAAAAACATAAGATCCAAAAGATGTCAAACTTTCACCAGAACTTAATGCCAGTCTTATCCATAAAAATAACATCACCCATCACCCCTTTCTTCACCACACACAATTAACAATTTACAGAATAAGAAAATAGTTGGCAGTTGTCTTTCTAGAAGTCAGTGTAGTCTCACTCCTTTGCCAAAAGGCAGAGAAACCAGTTCTTGATGCCTCTTTTCCCCAAGGCTATTCAAGGCCAGTTGATGCAGAATGACTGAGGACAAGCTTTGGCTTCCACGTGGATTTTTAACCAGGAACTTTACTACTTTAAAATTTTTTTAATGATTTTTTTAAGAGCCTTGGTTTTTTGCTATTTTTACCGACACCCATTTTAAAAGCAGCAGTGCTTAAAACATTTTAAGTCTAGATGTCTCTATGGAAACCCAAGAGAATTCTGCTTTTATGGCCAATGACTACCTACCTAGATTATACATCCTATTGGATCACTACAGGTAATCCCTGAAACCAGAAACATCTCAGACCTGTTTTTCCAGAAATCTCTCTTATCAGATATAATTAAATGGATCTAAGTATTAGTTTTACTGAGATCAGGAGAGAAAGAAGTTATTTATTTGAGGCTTCCTTTTAATTTTTAGTAAGATGTCCTCATTTAAAATATTCTTGGGGTGCTTAGTTGGCTCAGTCAGAGCATGTGACTCTTGATCTTGGAGTCATGAGTTCAAGCCCCACGTTGGGTATAAATAAATAAATAAATAAATAAATAAAGCTTTAAAAAATAATAAAACATTCTTATTACAAAAAGAATTTTGTGAATTTCAGCAGACATAATAAAAAAGAAAGATTGCAATCAAATAACCTAACAGTTGCTTTGCAATTGAGATCACTGATTTCATCTCCTTCTTTCCACTAATGTCAAATGCATTTTCTTTTACAAATTTAAGTTTCTCAGGGCACCTGGGTGGCTCAGTCGGTTAAGTGCCCAACTTCTCTCAGGTCATGATCTCACAGTTCATGGGTTCGAGCTCCGCGTCAGGCTCTGTGCTGGAAGCTCAGAGCTTGGAGCCTACTTTGGATTCTGTATCTCCCTTTCTCTGCCCCTCACCCACTCACGCTCTGTCTCTCTCTCTCTCTCTCTCAAAAATAAACATAAAAAAAAAATTTAAGTTTCTCTCCTTGGACTTATTATTCATTGCAAGGGAGGAAAAAAATTATTATATAGTGTAGAAATCAGGTAATCAAAACTATCCAGGTGACCAAAATTAACATCACCAGTGAGGACTTCATGGCCTTTGGGTGTCTTCAGATGTGATATTCTGAGAATATAACATCACCTAAAACACATAACCTGAATCCAATCATGAGAAAACACCATCATTAAAAAAAGAGAAAGGGCGCCTGGGTGGGTCAGTCGGTTAAGCGTCCGATTTCAGCTCAGGTCATGACCTCACAGTCTGTGGGTTCGAGCCCCTCATCAGGTTCTGTGCTGGAGCTTGGAGCTTGGACCCTGCTAAGGATTCTGTATATCCTCCTCTCTCTGTCCCTCCCCAGCTTGTGCTCCCTCTCTGTCTCTCAAAAGTAAATAAATAAACATTTAAAAAAAAAAAATTTTTTTTAAGAGAAAAGTTGATAGGGGCAGGGCAGAATGATTTTTAAAATGTCAGTGTCATAAAAGGCCAAGAGAAGCCATGGAAGTGTTCTAGATTCAAATAAGCTGAAGATACATGACAATTAAATAAGATATCTGACCCTAGAATCTTCCAATATGGCAGGAGAGATGGGGAAAATTCTCTAAAGGACACTATGGGGTCAACTGACAATATTAGAATACAAACAGTATATTAGATAAAAGTATTATATTAATATTAAAAATTAGAACTATCCTATGACCCAGCAATTGCACTGCTAGGTACTTATCCAAGGGATACAGGTATGCTGTTCTGAAGAGGCACATACACCCCAATGTTTATAGCAGTGCTATCAACAATAGTCAAAGTATGGAAAGGGCCCAAATGTCTATCAACAGATGAATGGATAAATAAGATGTGTTATATACACATACACACATACATACAATGGAGTATTACTCAGCAATCAGAAAGAATGAAATCTTGCCATTTGCAACAACATGGATGGAACTAGAAGGCATTATGCTAAGCGAAATTAGAGAAAGACAAGTATCGTATAACTTCACTCATATGTGGAATTTAAGATACAAAACAGATGAACATAAGGGAAGAGAAGCAAAAATAATATAAAAACAGGGAGGGGGACAAAACATAAGAGACTTTTAAGTATAGAGAACAAACTGAGGGTTACTGGAGGGGTTGTGGGTGGGGGGCTGGGCTAAATGGTTAAGGGACATTAAGGAAGACACTGGTTGGGATGAGCACTGAGTGTTAGACATAAGGGATGAATCACTGGAATCTACTCCTGAAAGCATTATTGCACTATATGCTAACTAACTTGGATGTAAATTAAAAAAAAAAAAGCATTGTATTAATGTTAAATATGCTGAAGCCAATAACTATACTATGATTATATAAGAGAATATCCTATGCTTAGGAAATACAGAAACATTTCAGGGCAAAGGGTCATGATGTGTGATGTAACTTTCTACCAAATGGCTCAGAAGAACAATTATATAGATTCATACATACATATAGATAGATAGATAAATAGATTGGGAAAGAGTGAGAATAAATACAGCCAATGATAAAGCTAAAGGTATAAATTGTTAAATTATTAGTTGGTAAGTTTGAGATTATTTGCAAATAGAAAACTTAAAGAAAAATTAACAGTTCTTGCCTACGCCTAAGTTGGCATTCTTGGCTATCTGTTTTCCCTCCATAATATTCCAAATGCAACACAGGAAGAGATGCTTGTGCCAAGTAACAAGAAAGTGGAAAGATATTTTAACATAATTTTTTATCAGTGATTGAAGCTTGCCAAAGCATTACACACCATCCGTTCTCCGCCGAGTCCATTGCAAAGACCAGCAAACACTGGCTACTCTAGCAACTTAGATGCAATCATTTCCTACTAATTCCTCCAAACAGGGCCTTGGTTCTAAAACCTTCTCATATCCTACAACTTCCAGAATCATCCCATGCACAGAACAAGTCTCTCAGCTAGTCTTTTAGACAGGCACTAATGTCAATCAATTGGATTCAATCTTTTGAACTGGACCATCCCAATATTTTAAGCCATGTCTAAGTAGCTGGAGATGTGGAACTCAGGAGGCAGCATTACATCATCATATATCCACAACTCTCCACCAGTTTGAAACTACCATCAGAATCCCATAGTCTCAATGTCCATGACCTCACAATGTTCCTATATCAGCACTGGAGGTGCTGACCTCCAACCCGCAATGTGCCATCTAAAATGATTGCTTCCCAAAAAGCACTAGAGGGAACAATGCCTAAGACCAAAAACATAGGAAAGATTTTTCTATAAGGCCATCACTGGAGACAGAATCAAAAAGGTTATAACCAAAATTAAAATTTCCAGCCATGCTTAGGAATTAGGAAATAACCATTCTCCAAAACACAGTAGAGACAAAATATACATATATTGGTGAGTCTTTTCTATTCTTCCTGGTCCCATTTTATTACTTTCTTGGGACTTTTAGTATTAACTATCTGTAAGTTAAGATACCCATATACTAGTTTTAGATTTGACTTTTTATCCTAGATATTCCCCTTATTATTCATTTTTCTCCAAATTTCAATCAATAAAGTTATTTAACAAATATTTACCCAGAACCTACTTGATAGCCAGACTTACTGGTACTTACTGGTACCAGAGGAAAGATTCCAGGTTTTTTGTCTACAAATAATCCCTGAGAAAACGATGATATGAAGACAGTAAGTGCAATCAAGTCTGCTTGCAGAAAAGCATAAGAAGCCAGAAATGAATCATGACCAACTGCAAAAAGGAATCAACTAGTCAAAGCACTAAAGTTTAATGAGAAGATAATTTTTAAAGTAGGTGAGATTGAAGAGAAGTTACATGTAACATTATTATAAATTTAAAAATCATGCATATTCTTCTCCATCAAATTTCTCAAATGCAGTTAAAAACACACACGTACAAAACCAAGCAATTATAAATCTTCTGAAGCATGTAACTGTGATTAGCTGCTACTCTCAGCAATATAAAAATACTTTCACCACAATTACATTCCAGCCTGTAATGTAATTCAAAACAAACAAGTCAGACATCACTCAAATGGCAGAACCAACAAATACAGATGCTTTGCATCAAGGAAATGAATCCACTGAAGAAATGCAACAGGAGCCTGGAGCTGGGCTTCTGGTGGAACAGTGAGGCCCCCTTCTGGGCAGACGCAGAGCACCCCAGTGTGGTTCTACAGAGCTGTTTTTCCATGGGCGCCAACCCTTAGTGCAGTCAGAAAGTATTGAGTGTCTGGGACTTCCGGCTGGGGAGACCCTTCCCAGGGTTGTGTGCCCATTTTTCACTTTTAGGTTTTAAATTCTAAGTCTGGACTTTTATAAAAAGAAATAACAATTTGATTTCAGAGTAAATAAAGCCATTCTATTTAATCATGCAACCAGCAGTCCCAACACCAAATGGCACACCCATCCCCTGTTCTCTTCTTGTTGCCATGACCCTTAAGACCCTCTAACGTACTGTATAATCTATCAGGCGTATTATCTGTCTCCCCCTGCTAGAATATCAGCTCCATGAGGGCAGGATTCATCGTTTTGCTCACTGATTTGATGAACAAATGGAGCTTGGCATAGTGTAGCTGTTTGCTAATAAAGAAGGAATTGTCTCATTTCTGCTTTTATCTTTTAAGAAAATATTCATCTTCATCTTCAAAGAAGGCGTAAGTAAGGTTTTATTATAGCAATATGCTATAATTTAAAAATGACACGTACTTGTTTTTAAAAGTATGCATTTTCTCGAACTGCTTTATAAAAGCAAAAAGAAATCAGTTCTGAGGCACACACAATCATAATCTATATGTATACAATTCATAGACAAATTCCAAGAAAGTCACGGGCCCTCATCGCCTCTTGGCCTTTTGGCTAAGATCAAGTGTAGAAAGTCACGGGCCCTCAACATCCTGGGAGGACACAGTAGCTGCAAAGAATGAAGGACCCGATTCTGAAAAGCCAGGCCGAAAGCAGGTGTCCACAGTGTGGCACACTCCAGTCCGGACACATGCCAGGTAACTGGGTCTGGATACACATTCACTGAAACTCAGGACTTTCCTGGCCCAGGCACAATGATTTTGGCAGGAAGAGCATGCACTGCTTACTAATTTCTAAAATTTCAATCTTTATTTTTATCCCCTTCTTACAATGTTCTTTAAGCTTATGGAAAAGCTAACCATTGTCTACAACTGTCAGACTTTTAAAAAGTGCTAATTTGTTCCCTGAACACAGCAAATGATGGGAGATAATTCTCCCAGGGGTTGAGGGCACATATGAACATATGATTCAATGATGTCAACAACTTTCAGTCCAAGAATGTCGTCAAGGGGCATCAGCCTTCCCTCAGAACAAGTTCAAGGTTTCGGACATTCCTTTTTCCGAACTTTTGATTTTGGTGCTGTGAAAAGAATAGCAAAAAAAAAAAAAAAAAAAGGAGAGAGAAAATGAAGAGGAGGGCCCATGTCAGACTCTGTTCACACAGCTTTGTCTTAAGTGAGGTTACATCATGTACAGCAAAGGGAAAACTGACCATTTGGATTTTCCTGTTTGTAGAAGGTCTTCAACATTTCCACTGCTTCCTCGGCCCGATATCCAGGAATGCACTGTTGAAATGAGAAGATTGAGGATGAATATCGCCCAATGAAACTGTGGCCTGCATCCCATACAAACAGCAATTGGGGGACAGCAGTGATGCAGGTAAGGAAGTACATTTCCAAGAGAATCGAGTACAGACTCAAACCGCGCTCCAGTCAACTATTATTTCTCAATCAACTACTATTGAAGTTACCAGCTATGTGATCTTGGGTACTGTGCCTCAGCTGCCTCATGCGTACAGTGTAGGTAATTACAGCACTTACCTCAGAAGGGTTTCATGAAGAGTAAATAAGATTACATAAAATAACACCTGTTAAATACCTGACACATCATAAGAATTTAAGCATCTGCTATGTTTTTCGACCCTTATTCACTGTTGGCCCATTAAGCGTTTGATGCTATAGAGCTACAGTTGGTAGTCCGCAGCTAAAAATGATCAACTAAGTATGATTTTTATATTTTTAAAGGGTTGTAAAAAAGAAGAAGAGGAAGAAGGAGGAGGAGGAGGAGGAGGAGGAGGAGATGTGACACAGACGTGAGTGGCTCACAAAGGCTAACATATTTACTATTAGGCTCTTTACAGAAAAAAAAAAGTGTCGATCTTTACTGTAGTGGATGTTTTCAAAAGGATTTAACTGGATCTATCTTTGGTATCTAACTAGAGAGAAAAGATCGATTAAGTGAAAGAATAAGAAATTACGATAATGGTAAGGAGTGAAATTATGTATAAAACACTACATGAGGATGAAACTTGAACTTGCCTTAAAGACAGCAATTATTTAAAGAGGCTGAACACAGCATTTCAGGGAAAGAGTAATAATGAGCTTGGGTTGTGGGAGGAATCCAACTAATGGGGGGTAGGGGGCCTATAGGTAAAGAAATTCAAGAGAGAAAATGAGGTCAAAATATACAGGGCTTTGAAGGTGTGTTACCCGAGTTTGAACTCGATATGCTGCATCCTTCTAAGATGCACGAAATGAAAAAATGAACAGAGACTCCATGGAGGCATACCCAGAAGCAGCCACTGGAGGGGAAGCAGCTAGTGAGTGCCAGCCCAAGGGCCTGGCGAGCATGGTCTGCTGCTCAGAATGAACCTCCTTTTCCCTTCTGCCTTCAGTCAGCTCTTACCTGGACCTATGAAGCCTGAATAAACCTTCCCCATCAGAAGAAAACCTTTACGAGTTTAATGTTTTTAGATTGCACATATAAGAAGGATCGTCAGGGGCACCTGGGTTAAGCGTCCAACTCTTGACTTTGTCTCAGGTCATGATCTCATGGTTTGTGAATTCAAGCCCTTCGTTGGGCTCTGTGCAGACAATATAGAGCCTGTGTGGGATTCCCTCTCTCCCTCTCTCTCTGCCCCTCCTACTTGTACACACACACCCTCTCTCTCTCAAAATAAATAAATAAACTTAAAAAAAAAAAAAAGATCATATAGTATTTGTCTTTCTCTGTTTGATTTCTTTCACTTGGCATAATGCCCTCAAGGTCCATTCATGTTGTCCTAAATGGCAGGATTTCCTTCTTTTTTTACGGCTGAATAATATTCTATTGCATATGTATTAAAATATACATATTACATATTTATTATATATTATATATGTGCGTGTATACACATACACACACACACACACACACACACATATATATACAGAGAGAGAGAGAGAGAGAGAGAGAGAACATTCTAATTATAGAAGCAAAGAGTAGAATGGTAGTTGCCAGGGGTGGAGGGGTGGGGGTTGTGGAGAATGAAGAGACAGTGCAAAGGGTACAAACTTTCAACTATAAGGTAAGTTCTATAAGGTGAGGATCTAAGGAACAGCACAGTGACTATAGTTACCAACACTGTATTGTGCACTTAAAAGCTGTGAAGAGAATAGAGCTTAAATGTTCTGACCATAACAACAAAATGGTAATTATGTGAGGTGAATGGTGTGTTAACTAACTTTATTGTGGTAAACATTTCACAATCTATATGTCTAACAAATCATCTCACTGTACACCTTAAACTTTACACAATGTTATATGTCAATTACATCTCAGTAAAGCTGGGGGGAAAAATATCCCAATAACCTTCCTTTGACCCTGCCCCTCAAGCAAGCTACTACCCTGCTACTACCCTGCTGCTCCCTGAGACTGACTACCCTGCTGCTCCCACAGACTCCTGGCCGTCACTTGTGTGGCTCTTATTTCCTCTTCAATCTCATCCATGCTGGCTTGTGCTCCCAGATCTCCCAAGGGCCCCTACTGACCAAAACACTGGTTTCCTTTCCATTGTCCTCAACTCTCTGCAATGGTGGAGACTACTGACCATTCTCGCTTCATTTTAGAGCTCTCTCCTCCTTTGGCTTCTCTGTTCTCACAACCTTCTCAGACCATTCTAACCATGGTGGGTCAGTCCCATTCTCCTCACGCTACACTGTTTGTGCTCCTCAGAGCTCCCACCTCTCCTCATGTTCTCATGAGCACCAAACAAGCACAAAGCACTCTCCCCTCCTGTGAGGTCAAAGCAGTGGTCCTCCACCTTGGCTGCTCAGTGGAATCGACTGGGAACTCTCTTAAGAAAATACTAATATTCCACCTCCTCCACCCTCTCACCTTATACAGTTGGTCTGGGGCAGGGACCTCCCACAGGCACACTTAAAAAGCTCTACAATATGCAGTCTGGGATGAGACTCACTGAGTTACAGATGGAGAAGGAAATTGCATCACTCTAAGATACCAAGACAATATTTTCAACTATTCATTATAGCAATAAATTGTGACTTTAATAAAAAGCACACATTCTTATTAAAATAAACTTTTAAAAATGGAGCAGGTACGTATTATAAACAATCACTATCTTCTCTGAAAAGAATAGTTCTGTAGGTCTCCTCTATGAGCTTAATTCAGCTTATAATATAGCATTAAAGGATCAATGATTCTGCAATACAAAAACAGTATCCCACCTCCCACACCTGCCCCCCTACCTGAACCAACCAAATAAAGGAAGAAAACACAGGATCCAGAAGCCTAGGGTGTCGATGTTTCTTTAGAATTTCAAACACTTAAAAACAAAAACAACATAATTTGGCATCAGACCTGGAGATAGGGCTTCAAATACTGGTCATTCCTTTCACTGGGACCAATTAGTCCAAGTACACACACTATGATCTTATTCTTTGGTTCAGAGAGATCAACTCTGTGCAGAGACGTGTAAGAGAGGACTGTTTGGGCACTCAGCGTCACTGACGTGTTGGAGAGAAATTTTCTACCTATGTCTGATATCCAAGGGCTCATCCTTGTTCTGCCCAGGAGCTTTGAGAAATTCTTTAGATCTTTTTCATAAATGAAGTACAGGGTCAGCAATTTACTTGCAAAGAGTTATGTAAATAAAATCTGAGCTACTAACAGAAGCGATTGGGAAAATTCAAATCACTTTGCACATTATTTTTTATTTTATTTATTTATTTGAGAGAGAGAGAGAGAGAGAGAGAGGATGCAAGTGAGCGAGGGCAGAGAGAGAGAGAGAAGCTGTGCTCATGCTCACCCGAAGTGGGGCCTGTGCTCCCCCAAAGCAGGGCACAAGCTCCCCCGAAGTGGGACTCGAGCTCACCCCATGCGGAGCTTGAACTCACGGGCCATGAGGTCATGACCTGAGCCGAAACTGAGCCACCCAGGCACCCTGAAGATTTTTTTAACGGTCAAGCTGATAGTATTATTTATTCTCTGTTGTTCAATTATAATTTATTTTCCGATGTGATGTTAAAAGTTATCTATTCTCAAATATACAGAAGTCGTTAGGAAAGCTAATGTTCAGCTGGAAAAACTCAAAATAGAATGTTTTCCAAAACTTGTTCTCACTGGGATTCAGCCAAATTTAGCCCTTCACAGGTACTTGGTATTCTCCTAAGAATATCTGAGGTCTTGTAAGAATATCTGAGGTCTTTGAAGTTAACTGCCCACCATGTCAAGCCTTTGTTAAATACTTTTCATTTTAAAACATAATACTTCAGGATTAACTTTGGAGAAAAAAAAAAAAATCACACCGGTTTATGAAAAACGATATGTATCTACAGGCCAAACTCGGAAATACAAATTCCCACTGCTCATAGCCTTAAACATAAAAACTTGGGGAGAGGTGGCAAGATTAAAGGGAAAGTAGAATTTTTAAGGGAAAACAAAAACAATGTGGATCCTAGGGCCTGGGGGAAATTTCAGTACTGAAAAGGCAGGGGGAACAAATAATGAAAACACAGGTATTAATTGCTACACACCAAAAATAGTACATAGTGATAAAGCAAAATGATTGGTAAGTGCAAAAATATTGTGTGTGCACTGTAAATAGCATGTACTGTTACTGACAGAGTCCAAGCTTCTCCTAAACTCGGTACAGCACAGAGCTGGGGACACGCACTGAGTGAAAATGCCAACAGTGACCACGTCTCCAAACATCCCTGAAGGTGTTGGTAAAGACTGTCAGGAGAGACACCCTGGAAGGTTGGGGACTTTCCTTCTGGAAAGGTTCTGTTAATTAAGAGAGCCAAGCACTTACCTGGAAATGATTACCTGTCATCTTATACTGAGGCATAAATGAACTTGACTAGTGGTCCCAGAGTCTGCCTGGTCCTAGCATGGCTCTTTGGTATACTGACCACACTTGAACAATTCCCAAGCCCTTACAGAAATCAAAGGAATGAGAAAGAAAGAGGAAACATTAGCAGGTCATATTACCTGAAATGGTCTCCCAGTATTTGGTAAATCAGCAGAGGCAATATTTAGAACAGAGCCACAACCACCAAATCGTTCGTTCTGACAGCCGTATACCACCAGCGGAATTTATGGGAAAGAATTAAGGTCCCGAAGCCAATGTGCAGTTCAAGTGTGTACAGTGACAAGACCAGGGTAGGTTTATACCAGCCAGCCGGGAGAGGGAAGTTCAGGCTACTTTTAAGAAGTCAAGCGTAGGCTTAGTCTTAAAAATCAGACAATCCAGTTACACAAAAGAAAGAGGTCTAAAGGATTTAGAAACTAACATCTCACAACTGCAAATAATAAAAACCGAATACATGGTTACTAAATATTCAGTTTGGTATTCTCTCTAGTCTTTCCTAACCTACTTTCTGTGAATCATTAGGGAACTGGAGCCAGAAAGGAAGTAGGAATTTAATCCAGGGATTTGCACCTTTTAAAAATAGGATTGTTGGTGGCACCTGGGTGGCTCAGTCAGTTGAGCATCCGACTTCGGCTCAGGTCATGATCTCACACTCCGTGCGTTCCGGCCCCACATCAGGCTCTGTGCTGACAGCTCGGAGCCTGGAGCCTGCTTCGGATTCTGTGTCTCCCTCTCTCTCTGCCCCTCCCCCACTCATGCTCTGCTCTCTCTGTCTCTCAAAAATTAATAAGTGTTAAAAATTTTTTTAAATAATAAAAATAAATAAATACATAAAAATGGGATTGTTCCCTATTCTTTCCCCAAATAAAATGCAACACGTGCCCCAATATAAAACGGACTAAGGCTGAGCCGTGCCATAAGGCAGCTTGGGGAGAGGGGCTAAGTAAGGGGACTCTAGTAAGCGGGGGCTAAGTAAGTAAGGGGACTCTAACTCCCCTTTTACAAAGTAAAGACTGTACATACATGTTATCATACTCAAAACCCTCTGTTATTTTTAAAGTGATGAATTTTTTCACACATACATAGCAAAATAAGTACATAAAAATGTGCATGTATGAAATTAAGTTTTTGAACTAGCAAATAATTTTTTAAAGATCTTAGAGACAAACTTGCTACACTCAGTATTTGTGTTGCTTACTATGAAAGACACAATTCAAAGAGTTTTTCATTCCCCATTTATTTATAATTATAGTATCATAAGTGATGTGTTTTTTTACCTGGTATTTGACTTAATACGTTTCATACATTGTAACAGGTACTCATGGCAAAAATAAACAAAAACATATAAGCAGAAAGAAAAAATTTAAATCACCTATAATCTATTATCCAAAGGTGCATATTCTTCAGATCTTTCTCTGCACACACTTTTATAATCTACTTTAATTTGTGATTTATCCTCCCACAGCAGTTTGTTAGCTCTTAGTTTCTTTCTCTAGTTCATTTGGTTAACAGTTTTACGTCTATTGACATAAAATGAAGTAATTTTGTTATTTAAAAATCTTCCCTAAATATTTTTTGGCCAAGGGGCACAATATTTTATAACTTGTTTCTTAAGTCTGCTTTCACATATTAGAAAGCAGGTTATGTGTCTGGCCATTTTCAAGTTTATAGGAAGGGCCCAAGACAGGAACTCACAAAGTCAAAGGATACTCATCAGGCGGAGAGCAGCTGCACACATAATACACGGCTCCACAGTGACATACAGCACGGTGTGTTCAAATACTTCAGAAGGACTCTTGCCACTTTGGTGGCACCAGTCCAGGGCCTGATCGATGGCCACCATTTCTGCATGTCGAGTAGCCTGGAAAAAGAGAGGTGCTTGCATCAACACATAACTGTGTTTTACAAACACTCAAAAATAAGTACCCACAATGGGCCTAATGTTTCTGCCAATATTTTAATGAGTAAGGGTTTCAGGGACACTCTTAGCAGTTGACAATGTATTCCCCGGTTCAAGTACCATAGCTTCACCAACGCAAGACAGCGAATCTGAGATGCCATGTGATTTATGCTATATTTCTATTTAAGTACCTAAAAACTTCAGGGGATGCTCTTTCAATTAAATGCCGCGGAGAATAGAAGTCTCAAAACAAAACAAAACAAAAAAAGAGTCCAGGGTTTGTGAATACTCCAGGGGAAGCCTGAAGTCTTCACAAGCACGTGCTCCAATTTCAGATATTTTCAAGGCCATCCCTCACCTAACTCTAAGCGAATCCATATTTAGTTTACTGGAATGTCATCACTTCTTTTTTCTTTGGGATGAGATTTAATATTCTGGCAGACTCTAGAGAAAACCAGAGATTTGGTATGAGTCTTGGATACCTCATGGGTGGTAGGAGAATGCAGGGGAAATCACACAGCATTTGGAAATACCCATACTTAACTCTGAATCCTGACTGTGGCCTCACTCATTATGTGGCCTTGGGCAAGTTACATAACTTCTCTAAGCCTTGGGTCCACCATGTGTAAAACAACGTATGCTGGCATGTAAACCTCATAAAACACTGAATTACATGAAGCAGATGTTGCACGGTATATATGTACTATGTTATGCAGTAATTATTAATAACATTCAAGATGATCACACTTGTCAATAAACTTACGCTGATTGCTAAGAACAAGTCATTGTGCTAAATCCTATGTGAGGTTAAAGAGTCTGTCCTCAACAAGTATAAAATCTGGTGAGGCAAACAGTTGCTAACCTGTGACACAGAGTAGGGTGTGGAAAATGGTGGCACAGTGGCCCAAGGTGCCGTGGAAGCTGGAGGCAAGTGGAAGCTATGCTGGTCCAGAATTATGAACTCAGAGTGTAAGGTATTTTAGAGAACTGGTTCCCAAACCTGCCTGCATACCAGACCTAACTGGGGAGCTTAAAAAGTTTCCCCAACTCCAGTGTTTTTTCAAAAATCAAATTCAGGGGTGCCTGGGTGGCTCAATTGGTTGAGTGCCTGACTTCGGCTCAGGTCGTGATCTCACGGTTTGTGAGTTCGAGCTCCGCATCGGGCTCTGTGCTGACAGCTCAGAGCCTGGAGCCTGCTTCGGATTCTGTGTCTCCCTCTCTCTCTGCCCCTCCCCAACTCATGCTCTCTCTCTCTCTCTCTCTCTCTGTCAAAAATAAACATTAAAAAAAAATTTTTTTTAATCAAGTTCAGAATTACTGAATCAAGTCTCCCCAGAATTCTCTGTAAGCAACCGTTAAACTGAATCACTGCAATCAACCTCTCTGTTAGTGTGCAGAGCCAGAAGCTAAGTCAGGACAAGTAGAAAACACACCGCTGTAAGAGGTGATGGCAGTGAAAGGTGTGGTGGTAGTATCAGAGCCAAAAGTAGGACTCGGGTCTCCTCATTGGGGGTCAAGAGTTTTTCTATGCTGCTTTATAGGGTAATCTTCTGTAGGACACCGAATACCAAGATAAATGCAGGCTAATTTCAAGATACGGAAGAAACCCAGGTCATCGGAGGGATAGATGGATGATGTTAGGGCATTCAAAGTTCTCATGTAAAGATACCATACTGAACCACAAAATGTAATTAGAGAGATAGGACAATCATTTAAAATACAGAATTCTACTCCCAGACAAGTATCTGTATATTCACTAATTGCTATATTATGCTTATTACTTCTCGCACAAATGTTTTGATAGCCATATAATAATTGCTTTGATGAATCTGGGTTCCTAGTTTGCATGTGCTCTTTTTTGTTTTATTTTTTTTTTATAGATATGATGGATAAACTTTAAATTTCCCACAGCACCATTACCAACATCAGCTTGTTCTCTAACTCCCAAGATCAAATAATAAGATCAAAGTCTGTGTGAGTGATGTTATGGTTATAACCTGTCCATGAGTCCAGCTAGTACTTCTTGTCGTCATAAAATTATGACAGGGGCACCTGGGTGGCTCAGTCGGTTAAGCGTCCAACTTCAGCTCAGGTCATGATCTCACAGTCCATGAGTTCGAGCCCCGCATCAGGCTCTGTGCTGACAGCTCAGAGCCTGGAGCCTGCTTCAGATTCTGTGTCTCCCTCTCTCTCTGCCCCTCCCCTGCTCAGGCTCTGTCTCTCTCTGTCTCAAAAATAAATAAAAACATTTAAAATTTTTTTTTTGTTTTAATCATAAAATTATGACACACTGTTGTGATATCAAGAAGTATTGACTCAATTCATGAACTCCTCAACCTAAGCACAATAATATAAAGGCACACAAGCTATTAAAGTGTACATGTAGGTTTAGAGACAGCAGGTGGTAGACTTTATCCCATGAATTCTCTAATACACAGTTTCCTTTATACAGTGCTTTTATACCTCCAAAGATATAAACTGAAGGTGATTGTTTAATTTACCAGGAGGAATACATTATTTCAAGGTACTAAAAAATGTGATATGAGTTAAATTGATATGTTTTGTAAAGTGGAATTTCTATATATTAGATTTGCTTAAGATGGAGATTAGAGTCATTTCTTTAGTATTGACGCTCCAATGTAATAAAACCCCCTCTTGAGTTTCACTCAAGTGTTAAAGTAAAACTCCATGACATAGAAAATTAACTGCAAAGATTCTACTGCTCCATTAAGTTTTTCTGAATTTTCCCAATTTTAAAAAACCAACATGTATTACTTTCATAATCAGAAAAAAAAGGCATTCAAAAAAAGAAATGTTAAGAGAAACTACCCTTCCATTGATACCTACAAGTCTCTACACAGACCCATCTTCTCACCAACTGTGATGAAGTTCAGGGCACTCCTACCTTTACCTGGATGTTTGCAATTATACTATTCAATTGACATACGTTTTTGGTTTGATTAACTTCATTTCGTCCCTTCCCCACAACTTCATTGTTGTAGACCATGAGACAGCCAACGGGAACTTCAGTATTTTCTAGGGCTTCTTTGGCCTAAAAGACAAAGTGGAAAATTTAAGATGTAACGCTCAATGCTTCAAAAGACTATAGGAAAGAAATAGATGCAACGTGAACACACACGTATAAGCACTGAACAAAGAAATACCACAGAGTTCTCCCTCTCCTCAAATTCAGTTCAGTACTTAGTGCCTTTGTTCTCCATTCTTTCCATATTAAAGGAGACTCAAGAACAAACTCTCTTTACAGGTTCTGAGCCCCCTGGTTTTTCCTTCTCATTGGAAGCAGAAGTGAGCAAAAGACTATTATTGACTCTTGTTCTTAAACTGGCAGGGTCTCTGCAACTTTTCAGAGATCATATGTGTGTGTGTGTGTGTGTGTGTGTGTGTGTGTGTGTGTGTACATATATATATATGTTTGCAAAGGGAAAGAATAACGTGTAAATAATAACATCCATTTCTTGTTGAAATTCTACTTGCTTAATTTTGTTTCTCTAAATAGTACAGAAAATATCCTCTTGAGTTCTAATAGCATAAAAGTAACCAGACTGGATGCCTCTCTGTGCTCACAATTTCTGTTTCAACACAAGAAAAGCCTAAGAGTGCTTTGTGTTAAAATGGCACAACCACTTTGGAGAACACTTTGGAAATTTCTTTAAAAAGTAAACATGCATACAGCCTATGAACAAATTCCACTCCTAAGTATTTATTTAAGAGAAGGGAATATATGTCCAAAAAAAAAAAAAAAACCCTTGTAAAAGAATGCTCAGGAGGAGCCAAGATGGCAGGACAGCATGGAAGCTTTCTGTGTGTCTCGCATCCATGAAATACAACCAGATCAACACTGAACCATCCTACACACCTAGAAAACTGATTGGAGGATTAACACAGCAATCTGCACAACCTGAACCACAGAATTCAGCAGGTACGCGGCGTAGAGAGCTGAACTTGGGGAGCAAGAAAACCTGAAAGGTAGGGAACTGCTTTTGTGGGCAGAGAGAGGACGGAGACAGGGGAGGGGGGGTAGAATATGGGAAAATCACCCTTCCCCAAAAGCAGCTGGAGAGAAAGTGGAAAACTGGAAACAGCCGCAGGGACTAAACTAAAAAGGGAGAAAGGAGAAAGGAGAAAGGAGAGGGTTTAAATTCCATTAAGACTGTAAACAAGGGGAGCGCAAAGGCTGCAACTCCGCAGCTCCATACATGGCGGTGCTCTGGTGGGAAGGGCGAATCCCCAGGAACAGAGTGGGGTCCGGGCCACACGGGGAAAAGGAGTTCCACTGCTGGAAGGACATTTGGTAGAGACTGTTGAAGCCACCTGGTCCCAGAAGACCCCAGAAGGTGGCCACATTCACTGGTGCTGGGGCAAGGTTGTTAAGGGTGAATCCTGGTGCCAGATGTGTGTTGTGATTTTCCATTAATCTCTGAGATGCTGCTGCTACACAGTCTCGCGAACATCTTCTGGGATGGGCTGGCACCTGGCCGCAGTCTCGGGGCACTGGCAACAACAGGGTCCAGTGGGTGTACCTGTGTACAGCCGATATTCGGCCATTGCTCATTCGGCCATTGCTCGGTGAGACCCTCCTGCAGTGGGGCGGAACGGGTCAAAGCCTCAATCCCTCAGAAGTAGGGGGCCAGGGAAAACGGCCGCATCTGAGACAAGGCTTGGGAGAGAGATGCCACCTGGGGCCTGGTCACAGAGAGTGAAGAACTGGGGAGTGGACGAGAGCTGAAGACGGAGGACGGGTGCGCGATTGCTGATCCGGGAGAACAGACTGGGTAGCTGGTGGCGCCATTTTCACTGCCCCCGCACATGCACATATGCACCTACCAGCCTCGCAACAATCCACCCCGGTAGGCTAGCAGCGCCATCTAGTGGAGAGCAGAGCTGTTACACTAAGTCCCACTCAACTGGGCCAACATCACTCTTCAAGAACACAAGTCTCACTGCCTACTTAATTTATGGACTATAAAGAGCTAGATTGGCTTCTAGGGGCAAACGAAGCAATTTTAGTCCTACTTCAATCTGTGAGCAGGTTCATCTATTCAATTTTCTTTCTTTTTTTTTCCTTTTTCTCTTTTACAATTCTTTTCTTTTTCTTGAATACAGAAAGAGAAAAACTTCATTTTTACTTTCAATTTCTATTAAAAATATTTTTATTTAATTTTTATTACTATATTTTTTGCTGTTAGGTAAGTTTTTTCAAATTCTATTTTACTTCCATCACTTTATTTTGGCCTACTACAGTGTATTCACTTTTTCAAATTTTCAAACGACTTTTTTTCTTTTCTTTTTTTATCTTTTTTCTCTTTTTCATTTCTTTTCTTTTTTCTTAAATACAGAAAATGAAAAAATTCATAATTATTTTTAATTTTTATTAAAAATATTTTTCGTTAATTTTTTTCTACTACATTCTTTACTTTTGTGTATATTTTTTCAAATTCTACTTTACCCCCATCATCTCATTTTAGTCTACTTCAGTGTATTTATTTTTTTCAAATTCTCAAACAATTTCCTTCCCCCTCTTTTTTTCTCTAATCTGTCAAACCACTTTCAAACCCCAACCAAAACACACCTAGGATCTAGCATCTCTATTCGATTTTTGCGTGTGTGTGTTTTTAATTTTTAATTTCAATATTTATTTAATTTTAATTTTTTTATTTCAATTTTTCTACCTCATTAATTCCTTTTCTCCCTTCAAAATGACAAAACAAAGGAATTCACCCCCCAAAAAAGAGCACGAAGAAACGACAGCCAGGGATTTAACCAACACAGATACAAGCAAGATGTCTGAATCAGAATCTAGAATCATGATAATAAGAACACTAGCAGGAGTCAAAAATACATTAGAATCCCTTTCTGCAGAGATAAAAGAAGTAAAAAATAGCCAAAATGAAATTAAAAACGCTATAACTGAGCTGCAATCACGGATGGATGCAGCAGCAGCAAGGATGGACGAGGCAGAACAGAGAATCAGCGATATAGAGGACAAACTTATAGAGAATAACGAAGCAGAAAAACAGAGGGAGATTAAGGCAAAAGAGCACAATTTAAGAATTAGAGAAATCAGTAACTCATTAAAAAGGAACAACATCAGAATCATAGGGGTCCCAGAAGAGGAAGAGAGAGAAACAGGGATAGAGGGGTTATGTGAGCAAATGATAGCAGAAAACTTTCCTAACCTGGGGAAAGACACAGATATCAAAATCCAGGAAGCACAGAGGACCCACATTAGGTTCAACAAAAACCGACCATCAACAAGGCATATCATACTCAATTCACAAAATACTCAGGCAAGGAGAGAATCATGAAAGGAGCAAGGGAAAAAAAGTCCCTAACCTACAAGGGAAGACAGATCAGGTTTGCAGCAGACCTATCCACAGAAACTTGGCAGGCCAGAAGGGAGTGGCGGGATATATTCAGTGTGTTCAATCAGAAAAATATGCAGCCAAGAATTCTTTATCCAGCAAGGCTGTCATTCAAAATAGAAGGAAAGATGAAAGGTTTCCCAGACAAACAAAAATTAAAGGAGTTTGTGACCACTAAACCAGCTCTGCAAGAAATTTTAAGGGGGACTTTCTGAGGGGAGAAGAGATGAAAATATAAATAAATAAATAAATAAATAAATAAATAAATAAATAAATACCAAAAGCAACAAAAGATTAGAAAGGACCGGAGAACATGACCAGAAACTCTAATTTCACAAGCATCATAATGGCAATAAATTCATATCTTTCAGTACTCACTCTAAACGACAGTGGACTCAATGCTCCAATCAAAAGACATAGGGTAACAGAATGGATAAGACAACAAGATCCATTTATACACTGCTTCCAAGAGACCCACTTTAGACATAAAGACACCTTCAGATTGAAAATAAGGGGATGGAGAACCATCTATCATGCGAATCGTCAATAAAAGAAAACCAGAGTAGCCATACTTTTATCAGACAATCTAGACTTTAAAAATAAAGACTGTATCAAGGGATGCAGAAGGGCATTATATCATAATCAAGGGATCCATAGACCAAGAAGACCTAACAATTGTAAACATTTATGCGCCAAATGTGGGAGAACCCAAATATACAAATCAATTAATGACAAACATAAAGAAACTCATCAATAGTAATACTATAATAGTAGGAGACTTCAACACCCGACTCACAGCAATGGACAGATCATCTAATCAAAAAATCAACAAGGAAACAATGGCTTTGAATGACACACTGGACCAGATGGACTTAACAGATATATTCACAACATTTCATGCTAAAGCAGCAGAATATACATTCTTCTCCAGTGCACATGGAACGTTCTCCAGAAAAGATCATATCCTGGGACGCAAATCAACCCTAAGTAAGTACAAAAAGATAGAGATCATACCATGCATATTTTCAGACCACAACGCTATGAAACTCAAAATCAACCACAAGAAAAAATTTGGAAAGGTAACAAATTCTTGGAGACTGAAGAACATTCTACTAAAGAATGAATGGGCTAACCAAGCAGTTAAAGAGGAAATTAAAACGTATAAGGAAGTCAATGAAAATGATAACACCACAACCCAAAACCTCTGGGACATAGCAAAGGCGGTCATAAGAGGAAAGTATATAGCAATCCAGGTTTTCCTAAAGAAGGAAGAAAGGTCTCAGATACACAACCTAACCTTACACCTTAAAGAGCTGGAAAAAGAACAGCAAATAAAACCCCAAAACAGCAGAAGACAGGAAATAATAAAGATTAGAGCAGAAATTAATGCTATCGAAACCAAAAAAAAAAAAAAAAAAAAAAAGAAACCAGTAGAACAGATCAATGAAACCAGAAGCTGGTTCTTTGAAAGAATTAACAAAATTGATAAACCACTAGCCAGTTTGATCAAAAAGAAAAAGGAAAGGACCCAAATAAATAAAATCAAGAATGAAAGAGGAGCGATCACAACCAACACAACAGAAATAAAAACAATAATAAGAGAATATTAAGACCTATTATATACCAATAAAATGGTAATCTGGAAGAAATGGACAAATTCCTAGAAACATATACACTACCAAAACTGAAACAGGAAGATATAGAAAATTTGAACAGACCCATAACCAGTAAGGAAACCAAATGAGTAATCTGCCAAAAAACAAGAGTCCAGGGCCAGATGGCTTTCCAGGGGAATTCTACCAAACATGTAAGGAAGAGTTCACACCTATTCTCTTGAAACTGTTCCAAAAAACAGAAGTGGAAGGAAAACTTCCAAACTCTTTCTATGAAGCCAGCATTACCTTGATTCCAAAACCAGACAGAGACCCCACTAAAAAGGAGAACTATAGACCAATTTCCCTGATGAACATGGATGCAAATATCCTCAACAAGATATTAGCCAACCGGATCCAACAATACATTAAAAAAATTATTCACCATGACCAAGTGGGATTTATACCTGGGATGCAGTGCTGGTTCAATATCTGCAAAACAATTAACGCGATTCATCACATCAATAAAAGAAAGGACAAGAACCATATGATCCTCTCAATAGATGCAGAGAAAGCATTTGACAAAATACAGCATCCTTTTTTGATAAAAACTCCCAAGAAAGTAGGGATAGAAGGATCATACCTCGAGATCATAAAAGCCATATGTGAACAACCCAACGCTAATATCATCCTCAATGGGGAAAAACTGAGAGCTTTCCCCCTAAGGTCAGGAACAAGACAGGGATGTCCACTCTCGCCACTATTATTCAACATAGTATTGGAAGTCTTAGCCTCTGCAATCAGACAACTCAAAGAAATAAAAGGCATCCAAATCAGCCAGGAGGAGGTCAAACCTTCACTCTTCGCAGATGACACAATACTCTATATGGAAAACCCAAAAGATTCCACAAAAAAACTGCTAGAACCGATCCATGAATTCACCAAAGTTGCAGGATATAAAATCAACACACAGAAATCGGTTGCATTCCTATACACCAACAATGAAGCGACAGAAAGAGAAATCAAGGAATCGATCCCATTTACAGTTGCACAAAAAAACCATAAAATACCTAGGAATAAACCTAACCAAAGAGGTGAAAAATCTATACACTGAAAACTACAGAAAGTTTATGAAAGAAATTGAAGAAGATACAAAAAAAATGGAAAAACATTTCATGCTCATGGATTGGAAGAACAAATATTGTTAAAATGTTGATACTACCCAAAGCAATCTACATATTCAACGCAATCCCTATCAAAGTAACACCAGCATTCTTCACAGAGCTAGAACAAACAATCCTAAATTTGTATGGAACCAGAAAAGACCCTGAATAGCCAAAGCAATCCTGAAAAAGAAAACCAAAGCAGGAGACATCACACTCCCGGACTCCAAGCTGTATTAAAAGGATGTAATCATCAAGACAGTTGTGTACTGGCACAAAAACAGACACTCAGATCAATGGAACAGAACAGAGAACCCGGAAATGGACCCACGAATATATGGCCAACTAATCTTTGACAAAGCAGGAAAGAATATCCAATGGAATAAAGACAGTCTCTTCAGCGAGTGGTGCTGGGAAAACTGGACAGCCACATGCAGAAGAATGAACCTGGACCACTTTCTTAGACCAGACATAAAAATAAACTCAAAATGGATGAAAGACCTCAATGTAAGACAGAAAGCCATCAAAATCCTCGAGAAGAAAGCAGGTAAAAACCTCTTTGATCTTGGCCGCAGCAACTTCTTACTCAACACGTCTCCTGAGGCAAGGGAAACAAAAGCAAAAATGAACTACTGGGACCTCATCAAAATAAAAACCTTCTACACAGTGAAGGAAACAATCAGCAAAACTAAAAGGCAACCCACAGAATGGGAGAAGATATTTGTAAATGACATATCAGATCAAGGGTTAATATCCAAAATCTATAAAGAACTTATCAAATTCAACACCCAAAAAAACAAATAATCCGTGAAGAAATGGGCAGAAGACATGAACAGACATATCTCCAAGGAAGACATCCAGATGGCCAACTGACACATGAAAAAATGCCCCACATCACTCATCATCAGGGAAATACAAATCAAAACCACAATGAGATACCACCGCACATCTGTCAGAATGGCTAACTTTAACAACTCAGGCAACAACAAATGTTGGTGAGGATGCGGAGAAAGAGGATCTCTTTTGCACTGTTGGTGGCAATGCAAGCTGGTGCAGCCACTCTGGAAAACAGTATGGAGGTTCCCCAAAAAACTAAAAATAGAACTACCCTACCACCCAGCAATTGCACTACTAGGCATTTATCCAAGGGATACAGGTGTGCTGTTTTGAAGGGGCACATGCACCCCCATTTATAGCAGCACTATCAACAATAGCCAAAGTATGGAAAGAGCCCAAATGTCCATCGATGGATGAATGGATAAAGAAAATGTGATATATATATATATATATATATATATATATATATATATATATAATGGAGTATTACTAGGCCATCAAAAATAATGAAATCTTGCCATTTGCAACTACGTGGATGGAACTGGAGGGTATTATGCTAAGTGAATTTAGTCAGTCAGAGAAAGACAAAAATCATATGACTTCACTCATATGAGGACTTTAAGAGACAAAACAGATGAACATAAGGGAAGGGAAACAAAAATAATATAAAAACATGAAGGGGGACAAAACAGAACAGACTCATAAATATGGAGAACAAACTGAGGGTTGCTGGAGGGGTTGTGGGAGGGGGGATGGACTAAATGGGTAAGGGGCATCAAGGAATCTATTCCTGAAACCATTGTTTCACTATATGCTAACTAATTTGGGTGTAAATTTTAAAAAATAAAAAATTTAAAAAAAGAATGTTCATAATAGCTTGATTCATAATACCCAAATCTCGAAACAGCACAGGTGTCCTTCAACAAAAGAATGGATAAACAAACTGTGCCATAATAACACTATGGAATACTATTGAGCGATGAAAACAAAATGCTAGGGATACACACAACAACATGGGTGAATCTCAGATTCACTGAGTAAAAGAAGCTGAGTAAAAGAAGCATATACATGCTGTCTGATTCCCTTCAGGTTTAGTAGTAGAACAGACAAAACCGAACACTAGTGAGAGCAATTTCTGCACAGGAGGGCATGTGTAGACTGATTGGAAAGGGACACAAGGAACTTTCCCAGGGTGTTCAAAACTATCTTGAAAAGGGTGTGGGTTACACAGATGTTTGCATCAGTCAAAACAGAATAGACAATGCATTTAAGGCCTGTGCATTTTATTGTACATAAGGTATACCTCAATTGAAAAACACAAATTAGAAAAATAAGCTTAAGAATATTTCCACCACCACCACCACACTGGAAACGGAAAACCAATGGTTATATTCGCAAAGTCTGCCCCATCACAGGCTTTTTTTTTTTTTTTTTTTCCTGCCACTGATTGAACCAGTTGGGGCCCAAGGCAGTTAAAGAGTACCTTTTTGGACAGAGAGCAGAAGCAAGCAAGTCATATCTGAGTACTCCCTTATCCTGCCGCTGATAGAGAACAGAGGAAGAACAGAACCCTTGAACCTAGAGTACAAGCATTTCCATGTACTGCAGTCAAGAAAATCCAAGTATGGCTGTTTCTAAAAAGGCATGGCATTTATTTTGGCAGGTCTGAAGACACCTTGAAAGACTAGATTACTAATTAAGTGTAGGTATTCACACACAGCATAAGGGATATGTGGTGCAAAGTTGAAGACATTGCTTTAAGACAGCAATGTTCTATCTCCTGCACTACCCCCCTATTCCGGGCTCTGCTTAATTTAGAGTAGCAATAACTTCCCATCATAATGCCAATATGGGTTCCTTAGACACTTCAACCATGCTCAACTGACCCTTACCTTTTCATTGGGTCAATAAAAGTGAAAGGAAAGGCCCACAGGGGTAGGAAACTGTACCTCTCCTTCCTCCTTCAGGGTGGTGGGATAGAACCAGGGCCTGCATAGATGTAAGGGCACAGTGTTTGAAGCAGGAAGACTGCATTCTTCAGAACTGTGTCATGAACCACCCACGGGCTGGTTCTGTCTAGTTCTGTAACAATGGTTAAAGCATGCCCAGTTTATGCAAAGTTGTAAAGTCTGAAGAGTTCCAAGGTTTGGTGAATATATACAAATAAATATACAAATGCACCATTGGCTACCAGGGAAAGGAAAGCCAGGGGAGGACTGACAGCTAGGGAAGATGGAGATCCTGAGTACCCATGCAGTTAAGGCAATCAGCACGCAAAGAATGTTATTTAAAGTAAGATTGGGGGTAGGGGGCACCTCCGAGGCTCAGTTGGTTGAGCATCTGATTCTTGATTTCGGCTCAGGTCATGATCTCAGGGTCCTCAGGGGTTCCCAGGATGGAGCCCCACATCTAGGCTCTGTGCTGACAACACAGAGTCTGTTTGGGATTCTCTCTCTTCCCCCTCTCTCCCCTCCCCCACTCACGCTCCCTCTCTCTCTCAAACTAAATAATTAAACATTAAAAAAATAAATAAACATTTTCTTAAAAAGAAAAAATAAATAAGATTACAAGGCTCCTCGCTGGCTCAGTCAGAAGAACATGAGACTCTTGATCTCGGGGTCATGAGTTCAAGCCCGATGTTGAGTGCAGAGATTACTTAAAATAAAAACTTAAAAAAAAAAAGGATTAGGGGCGCCTGGGTGGCGCAGTCGGTTAAGCGTCCGACTTCAGCCAGGTCACGATCTCGCGGACCGTGAGTTCGAGCCCCGCGTCGGGCTCTGGGCTGATGGCTCGGAGCCTGGAGCCTGTTTCAGATTCTGTGTCTCCCTCTCTCTGCCCCTCCCCCGTTCATGCTCTGTCTCTCTCTGTCCCAAAAATAAATAAACGTTGAAAAAAAAAAAAAAATTTAAAAAAAAAAAAAAGGATTAGGAGTACACATAACCTCAGGTACACATGAGAGAGAAATCATTTAATCATCTAACAAACATTTGTTGAAGACCTTGATAGGGAAATTATTTTGGATTATTCAGGTGGCTCTAAATGCAATCACAAGTGTCCTTACAAGAATTAGGCAGAAAGATTTACATTGTTGGCTTTGAAGATGGACAGACGGACGAAGGGGCCATGAACCAAGCAAGGAATGTTGCTCCAAAAGCTGGAAAAGGTAAGAAACATATTCTTCTCTAGAGCCTCCAGAGGGCACAGAGCCCTGCTGACACATTATGGTTTTAGCCCCATGAAATGAATTTAAAACCAACACCTGGCGTCCAGAACTCTAAGAGAATAAACTTGTGGTGTTTTAAGTTACCAAGTTTGCAGTACTTTGTTACAGAAGCCACAGGAAACTAATACACTCTGTTAAGAAGAAAAGACAGGCTAAAACTGGACAAAAATATTTGCAAACCACATATCCAACAAAGGTCTATTATCAAGACTATATAAAGAACTCTCAAAGTTCAATGGTAAAAAAAAAAAAAAAAAGAAAAAGAAAAAAGAAATTCAAACAAAATCCCACTAGAGAATGAGCAAAAATCATCAACAGACACTTCACCAAAGAGGGCATACAGATTGCAAATAAGCACATGAAAAGATACTCCTATCATTACCCATTAGGGAGATGTAAATCATAACCACAATGAGTTATCACTACCCACCTATCAGGCTGGCTAAAATAAAAAGTAAAAACACCAAATGCTGGCAAGTCTGAGGAGGAACAGGATCACTTATAGACTGCTGGTAGGACTGTAAAATGGTACAGCCACTCTGGAAACTAGTTTGGCACTTTCTTAAAAAGCAAAACCTGCAGCTAACATATGACCCCACAATGGCACTCTTAGGCATTCTCCCAAGTAACTGGAAACTTACGTTCATACAGCACATATAGTTATATAGAGACACAAACGTTCACAGGAGTTTTATTCGTAATAGGCAAAAACTGAAAATGACCCAAATGTCCTTCAAAGGATGAACAGTGAAGCAAACGTGTGATATATCCATCCCGTGGAATACTACACAGCAATATAATGAATAAACTACTGATTCACTCAACCCTTGGATGGACCTCAAGGAAATCACGCTGAACAACCAAACCCCAGAAGGTTACATAGTCACATATATAAATTCCTGAATGCTAAATCACGGTACAAAGAACAGATTGTGCCTGCCAGGGTTTAAGGGCTTGAGAGGGAATGGTGGTTATAGAGGGTAGCATGAGGGAGCTTAATGGTGACTGAGCAGTTCTGGTGGCGGGGCAACAAAACGAAACTTGATATAATGTGCACAGAACTACACGTGCACACACAGAGCTGATGAAATCAGAATATGCTCTGCAGATTGCATCAATGTCGTTTTCCTTGTTTCAATATTGCACTCAAGGTATGTAAGATGTTATCACTGAGGAAACCTGGGTGAAGGGTACAGGAGCCTCCCTCCTATACTTTTTGCAACTGCCTGTGAATCTATACTTATTTCAAAAGGAGAAGCTAAAAAAGTAATAATAAAGGTGGAGTAAACTAGAAATAGCTTGTGATGGAGATTAAGAAGAAATGCCTAGTAAGACAGGAGGAAAACCAGGAGTGTCTGGTGTTAAGGAAGATCCCAGAAAAAAACGCACCAAGGACAAAGGTAGGTGACACAGAGGCAATTTTGGCGGAATGATGGAAATGGAAACCAGTGGCTTGAAGAGTGATATATCTGTGGGTTAAATTTCTAGCTTCTAACTATTACAACAGACTGTTACATCTACATAACAAGTGTTCTGATTCTGAGCTTGCAAATGCTAAGAGCTTACAACTTGTTGAAACGCTTACTTTGAACCAGGACTATTTTAAGCACTTTATAAGTATTAACACATTTAGTTCACAACTCAGAGACAGATTCAGTGAGCCTCTCCATCTTATAGACGAGTAAACAGAGACATGGGCTAATTAGGGAATTTGCTCATGTGAGAGCCTGGGACCAGGATCCAGGCGGTCTCTTCCATGCATTCATTTCTGCAACAAATATTTATGGAACACCTACCAGGTGTCAGGTTTCTGGCCATTAAGCTTCAAATTTCTACTCTAGTCACCACCAATCAGTTACTTTATCACTTTTGGGGTTCCAAATAGGTCTAGTTCAAGGGATAGAAGGAGAAGGAACCCTTAAGAGAGTGAGACATAGAAAGTTTAAGGATAAAAAAACTGCAAGAGAATAAATGATGGAGGGGGCCGTGTGACCAAGATTTTCTGTAAAACTATCTTCTGAAGAATTCTACGTGTGGCCATGTAGCTATTTCAAGCATGTAGAAGAGAGTTCGAGACCAAGTGGAGAAGAAGCAGTGGCAGAATACAGACAGAACCTATGTTTCCCAACGGGGTTCCAAGTCCCGTTCACCTGGAAGGATGCCCGACCGCCGCAGGGGTAGCTGCACAGAGCTGTCCCTCCCTCCACTCAGGCCTCCAGGTGACTGGGCCTGTGCCTTTCATTCTTTCCTTCAGCGTTTCTTTTTCCTGTTCCAGCAAACTTACCTCCTTTACTCCATGTCCTACCTCTCAATGTTATCTCCCTATTTGCTTACAGTAAATTTGCTTAGTGTATTTTGTGAAGAGTCTTCAATTACTGTGCAAATGAGAGAGAAAAACATGAGTGGTGGGAGTATTTAAAAGGGGAAATCACGTTATTGATGAGGAATAGCCCAGCCCACCATAATGAGGGCGAGTAAGTGAGCAGTTGAGAAGGGTGGGTTAAGGAGAAGGTGGCGAGAATAACCCAAAAACCCCACAGAAATGAGTTTAGGTGAAATGTTTTTCAATAAAATATATATTTGCTTTGCTGTCAAGTTCAAAATAGACTTAATTCACATAATCTTCAATCCATCCCATCTCCTACTTTCGAACTCTCCCATCAACTCTTCTGTCAAGCCCAATCATTTCTTTACCAATTTGCTTTGTTACTTTTTACCTTGTCCTTTTAACATGCAAAAGTTTTTAATATTTATGTAATTAAAACACATCAATTTTTCTCTTCTGTTTTCTCCCTTTGGTGGTATAAAGAACCATCTTCATTCCAAGTCTTCCAGATCTTCTCCTAACAAACACAAACATTTATTTACCAGTGGCTCCTTTCTGGTTTTAGTCTTCTGATGCTATCTCTTCAATTAGACTTTTACATTTTAACTTACAAAGCACAGTAATAAGCTAACCAATCTTTGACAAAGCAGGAAAGAATATCCAATGGAATAAAGACAGTCTCTTCAGCAAGTGGTGCTGGGAAAACTGGACCACGACATGCAGAAGAATGAACCTGAACCACTTTCTTACACCAGACACAAAAATAAACTCAAAATGGATGAAAGACCTCAACGTAAGACAGGAAGCTATCAAAATCTTCGAGAAGAAAGCAGGTAAAGACCTCTTTGATCTTGGCCGCAGCAACTTCTTACTCAACACGTCTCCGGAGGCAAGGGAAACAAAAGCAAAAATGAACTACTGGGACCTCATCAAAATAAATAGCTTCTGCACAGCGAAGGAAACAATCAGCAAAACTAAAAGGCAACCGACAGAATGGGAGAAGATATTTGCAAGTGACATATCAGATAAAGGGTTAGTATCCAAGATCTATAAAGAACTTATCAAACTCAACACCCAAAAAACAAATAATCCAGTGAAGAAATGGGCAAAAGACATGAATAGACACTTCTCCAAAGAAGACATCCAGATGGCCAACTGACACATGAAAAAATGCTCAACATCACTCATCATCAGGGAAATACAAACAAAACCACCATGAGATACCACCCCACACCTGTCCGAATGGCTAACATTAACAACTCAGGCAACAGATGTTGGCGAGGATGTGGAGAAAGAGGATCTCTTCTGCACTGCTGGTGGGAAGGCAAACTGGGACAGCCACTATGGAAAACAGTATGGAGGTTCCTCAAAAAACTAAAAGTAGAACTACCCTACGACCCAGCAATTGCACAACTAGGCATTTATCCAAGGGATACAGGTGTGCTGTTTCAAAGGGACACATGCACCCCCATGTTTATAGCAGCACTATCAACAGTAGCCAAAGTATGGAAAGAGCCCAAATGTCCATCAATAGATGAACAGATAAAGAAAATGTGGTATATTTATACAATGGAGTATTATTTGGCAACCAAAAAGAATGAAATCTTGCCATTTGCAACTACATGGATAGAACTGGAGGGTATTATGCTAAGCGAAATTAGAGAAAGACAAATATACAACTTCACTCATATGAGGTCTTCAAGACACAGAACAGATGAACATAAGGGAAGGGAAACAAAAATGATATAAAAACAGGGAAGGGGACAAAACATAAGAGACTTAAATATGGAGAACAAACAGAGGGTTACTGGAGGGGTTGTGGGAGGGGGGTTGGGCTAAATGGGTAAGGGGCATTAAGGAATCTACTCCTGAAATCATTGTTGCACTATATGCTAACTAATTTGGATGTAGATTAAAAAAATAAAATTTTAAAAAAGTAAATAAAAAATAAACAAACAAAAGCATAGTATTGAATTTCTTTAAAATGACCCAAATCTTTGGGACGCCTGGGTGGCTCAGTTAGTCTGGAGCCTGCTTGGGATCTTCTCTCTCTCTCCCTCTGCCCCTGACCCCCACTTGTGCTCTCTGTCTAAAAAAAACACACACACACACAACAAAAAAAAGCAAAACAAAAAAACATATCTTTACCATGTTAGCTAATTATTTGTGTGTGTTCTCCTTTAGTCTTTGTTTATTTGATGAAAAAAAAGCTTTTATTTATTGAGGACAATATGTCAGGGCTTTACAAACATGATCTCTTTTAATCTACACAACTCTGTGAGCTAGATACTATATACCCATTTTATAGAAGAGGCCTCTGTGGCTGAAAGGATAAGAATCTGTCAAAGTTAGTTGGCTGTCAGTAGCCACTCTGGGGTTTGAACATATGCCTATCCAAACTTTAAACATACCCATATAATATAAAATAATTTGTATTTCTGTTTGCCTAATGTTGAATATCACATGTAGCTGTGATAGTTAATGTCATGTTTGTACCTAGTATTCATAATCGTTTCAATAACAGCACATTATTCAACACAGTCATATACCACAATTTAACCATTTCCCTTCATTGGAAGTTTTAAATGCTTCCTAGTCTTCCCTATTACATAAAACCCTGAAATGACAAGGATTGCTTTTATGCTCCCAAACTATTTCCTTAAGATAAATGCCACACAACTGTATTACAAGGTCAAATGATATGAACATTTATTTTTTGAGGCTGCTAATTACATTATGCCAGGTTGCCTTCCAAAAATGTTGTAATGATTAGACTGGTAGGGTTGTATTGATTTTTGTACAAACTCACTAATTTTAGATGACATTTTTAAAAAAATACATTTTTAAGCTCTCTCAAAACCATTTTCCCTTCTCTTATAACCCAGGCTTATGTTGGTATACTAAAATCACAAACTAGGATAGAAATTTCCTAGTGCAAACACTTTATTTTAAACACGAAGAGAGTAAGACCAAGATCGTCAGAGCCAGACATTCTAGCTATCTGTATTGGCCATATAAATATGTCTACTCTGTACAAAAGTTATGAAAATGCTAGTATCCTATTACATGAATACGGCATATTGCACTTTCAAATTCCTCAGAGCTTAACAGATTTGGCCCTAGATACGTTTCTGGTTTCATCTTAAACGCTTCTCATAAGTACGTAGTGTACTTTGAATCACCTCAACTATCTTCGAAGTGATTTAAGATTTGAAGTTTCCATAGTGGGGAGGGGATGACTGAACAAAGAACAAGATTTATGACAAGCACTTCCTCCCCTTTGTTTAAGGCCTGCAAGAACATGTACCCGCCCAAACCACAAGGGCCTCCTTGACCCTGTGTAGGAATAGGTAAACTAGGCAATCCCATCCCCAAGTGCTTATAATCCAATTAAGAGACAAAAATGTCAAGGCCAGAGAGATCTTGGAAATTATTTGGATCCATCTCCTTCTATAGAGTAGGAAGGGAAACCCCAGGGGGAGGCAGCAAAAGGTAGTAAAAGGACTTAAGTGTTTAGGCCAGAAGTCTAGAGAATAGTGCAGAGGTATGTGAATGAAATGTCCCAATATATTATGAACAAATGACACTTAAAGGTTAAAGGAAAATAAAGACCCAAAAAAATGAAAGGATGAAAAAAAAAAAACAACACAGCTTGGATACAGGAGTGGGAATGCTCAATGACCTATTAAAGTCTGCTGTTTCTGAAAACCTCCATTCAGTCCTCTATGGAAAATCTCGGAAAATCTCCAGACATAAATACTTTGAAGAGAGCTCATGAAGCAAATGAAAGTAGACAAAAGGGCCCGCAAATTCTGACTTCCTAGCATTCAGGCATCGTCTGCCCTCCAGAGCTCTCACCTATGGAAGGGTGAGAGCTTACTTTAAGATATTTTAGCTTCCTGTGTATATATTATCATCCTCCCTCGTAAGAAGCTGCCTAAGATATTATTGAAATGATTTGGGAAAGAGTGAAATTTTGATATTGTGAGAAGTAAAGGAGATGGTTCATTTTCAGAAATACTAAATACAAGCTGGGCTGTCCAGTTAACCTAATAGGTCTACAACCTACTGGAAATATGTGCAACCCTCACCCGCACCCCCACCCCCCTACAATGGAGTCCCAAACCCTTAGACACTTCACTTCCTGGTTCTTCTTCCACTCTCTGTCTGGTGGACTTATTTTCACAGGTTTTGCAATGAACATGTGCCATAGAATAAAGGGAGGAGGGAATGAAAGTCTCTGCCTCACTGCAGGGAATAGGTTTGTCCCAATCAGACTACCTTTTGCCTTACATGGGCATAGGCAACCTCTGGGAAAGGCTGTAACCTCTGTAGTACTCAGCCAATGAGAAATCAGGGGAGGGATTTGTGTGCTAGGAGATAAATTGCCTGCTGTGACTGTCACCAATGTGCCTGTTCATCAGACACCCACGCTTGGTTGATTAAAGCCTTGTTTCACTGTGCTCCGAGTCTTGGCCTCTTTCCTTTGATCAGGTCAGTGGGCTTATTTCTCATAGATGTCAAGTGAAAACTCCTTGTCTCCAACTTAGAGTAATTAGTAACATAAAAGAAGTTCAGGACAAACATTTATATTACAAGTTACAAATTAATTTTTAAATGTGTATGTGAACAATAATCAAAGTATCAGAATGCTATGTATCTTGTAAGTTTAATGGAGGAAATAAATTATGAAATGTGTTCAAAGAATAAGTCCTAAAATCAAGTCAGTGGATCAGGACCAGCAGTACCACGTCGGCCAATTTGTGGATGTGGATGTGACATGGAAATGCTCTACCAGCAAGGGCATCATCTGGGCCAAGAGGACCATGTGCCCATCCAGATGAACATGGCTGAGGTTGACCAGGTGACAAGTAGGTTCAACAGCCAGTTTAAAACCTACACTATCTGTGGCCCAGTTAACAGGATGGGGGAGTCAGATGACTCCATCCTCCTACTAGCCAAGGCCAACAGCATCGTTTCAGAGAACTTCTGACTGGAGAGGCTCACAGATGGAACATTTGTCATAAATAGCAACCCCCGCAAAAAAAAAAAAAAAAATTCAATGAAATAGAAGTACCAGGAAAACTGTACATAGGAAGGTTAAATACTGTTCTGTGAAACTTTTATTTCAGTTATAGTTATGTGTGAGTTTATTGCGTTGTAATATAAAGTAGACTTTTTTTATTGTGAGTCACTTCCAAAAAAGTATGAGAAACAAATTTAAAAGAACATTATGTAAGTAACAGAAACAAATGGAGAGATGCTGTAATACATCATGGCTTAGAGAAAAATATTTGGTTGTAATAGAGAATGAATGCAGGGGTAATAGTATGAGTGGAGAACAAAGAATATACCAAAATCAGCTGCAGTACTAAATTTCCAATGCCAAGCATAGTGTACTCAATAAACATGTATGGAGTTAATTAATTAATAATTATGGAACTAATTAACTATTGGAGACCAGAAGCCACTAAGGATAGGAATATGAAAAAAAAAAGAATATAATCAAAAGCATGTATGAAAAAAAGATTTACAGCAGCCTTAGAGAAATGTAAAACTGAAGGGCATTTTACACATGTATATGTGTGCAGGTGCATATATTTATATACATATACGTATATAAGCCAACACACACTTTTATCCCTATTAAAGAGCTCACTGGTCCTCATAAGTATGGGTAAAGCTTAGATTATACACAAATCTGATTAAAGCTCTTCTTAATCAGCAGTCCTGAACGGAGCGAGAGAGGGAAGTGAAAAAAAAAAAACAGGGCAGTAGCATGGAAGGATGAATGAATGAATGGTAGATCTGACTGTACAGGGACTTGTTTTTACCCTGCTCTCTATCAGATACATCCTCATTGTCCTTTCTCCTACTAGACAGGTTCAAGAGGTCATAAATACACAATAATGTAACTTTCCGGATTTGCGAGTGTGTCTTCGGGGAAAGAAGGGGACGCAGCACGTACACACCAGCAGCAGCTGAATGGGGGTGTTTGGTTCATACTTGATACCAGTGAAAAAAGAAATGATTTTTGTATTTCCTCTCCTCCTTCCCCCACAGCACTGTGCGAATGGACTAAAGAAAACTTCAGGGGAGTAAAGCCAGCAGTTCACCCAGAAATGTGACCGCCATCGAGATTATGGTGACGAGAAAGCACACGCAGGACGTTTGCTTAAATGCCCGGGTCGGGAAGAGGGACCAAAGAAAAGTTCCCACCCACGGCACGCACCTCCTGGGCTCCTCACCATTTGCATCGCTTCCTCCATCCACTTTTCGGTTTCCTCCGCCGTCACCGAGCACCCGGCGCCACCAGTAGCCGGCGTGGAGGCCGCCTTTGCCTCCATCCTGCACCCAGGCCGTGGCGCTCAGCGCCCGAGGCTGAAGCAACAGCCGCGGAGCGCCGGCAACGGAACGCGGCGGACGCGAGCCGCGGTTTCCAGGGAAGTCGAACGGCGACGCACTCGGGAGCGAATTCTAGACGGACCCGGGGGGCACGGACCAGTGAGCGGCGACGGCGGCGCGGCGGCAGCAGCAGAAAGCGCAGCTGCTCGCCTGTAGTCCACGCCCCCTCCCCGCCCCGGTGACAGTCTCTGCGGAAAGTCGCGTTTGTGATTTCTGGAGAGCACCGAGCGGGACTACGGAGGTGCTGCCTGGTCGTTGGGGCCAAGTGACGAGGAAACGCTTTCCTGGCGAACAGCCCCTCCCCACCCCCGCCGCCCTTAGACAGCCCGCACCTTCAGGGTCTGAAGATGCTGAGCTCTATGTGGAATTTTCTAAAACGTCACAAAAAGAAATGCATCTTCCTGGGCACAGTGCTCGGAGGTGGGTGACAGCGTCCTCGGAAAGGGACATTGGGAGAAGGGGGCGGAAGAGAGGTGACTGTCTTGGAAAATAGAGGCCGGGCGACCATAGTCCCGGATATGTGGAGGGGCTTTCGCTCGCCGGTCGGACGGGGCGCTGGGTGACGAACCCCTAAGGGTCTTCCTGTCTCTGCGGTTGTCGGATTTGTATCTTTTGTGCTGAAGCTGCCCCTTACTCTGTTTCTCTCCTCCCCTTTCTTCTCGCGGACCTTGGGAGAACCCACCACAATTAAGTTTCTGTTTCAAGATAATCATTCTCTTACCGACACATTTCAAATTGTTTTCCTGGGAGATTCTTCGTTTCTCTTTGGCACTCTCCGTATTTTATTTGGCTTTCATCCTTCGCAGAAGTTTCATAATGTTCTAGGAGAGTTACCTAAAGCCTGCCCTTCCAGCGTTAAGTTAGGGGCGCCTGGAGCCTGCTTGGGATTCTCCCTCTCTCTCTCCGTCTATCCCCCCTCCTCCTCCCTTCCTCTGCCCCTCTCCCCAGCTCGCCTGCGCGGGCTCTCTCTCTGTCTCAATAAAAATAATAATAATAATAATAATAATAATAATTTGAATTTTTGAAAACTGCAGTTACTCTAAATGACTGGGAGGTATATACTAGACAAACACAAATCAGTGTTTTAGTTCTGTTTCTGCTTCTTTAGAATACAAATTATGCAGTAGGAAATGTTTGAGAGATGTTGTGCCGTCTTCTGGGGATCTTCAAGGTTGGGATCAGTGCCCATCCAGCTGGTGTAACTGAGTTGCACAGGCTGAGAGGCGATTTGGAAACAGGGAAGATAATCCTGAGAGCCTTTTGCCCCATAGGACAGTCATGCCATAATATGCAGGGACTTGAAGGAGAGAATAAAAAGCCATGTGAGATACAGGAGAAGGAAGCATAGGAATGTTAAGAGGGAGTTTTTAGAATTTGACTTTTTGAGCAATTATCACTAACTACATGCTTCGGTTACAAGAAGTACTTAAAAACAAGAACAGCAGTTTTCCAAACAATTTGATTGCCTCTCTCTATTAGATTATATTCTATTGCCCCCCAAACAATATGAAATTAACAATACTTTTGACATTAATAACTCAGATCTGTTGATTCTTGAAAGCTTGAAATCAGCTTGTTGATGGTGAGGAGAGTCTTTTCCTGATCTCTGAGGTGTATCACAAATCAGTAAGTTTTTAGGTAAAGTTTTACAGCATTCTTTGAGAAATCCTTTACCACTAAGGTATATTTTCCAGTATCTTCAGCCATTAACATCTAATGTACAGAGCTCCCTCAACTTACAATGGGGTTATGACCCAATAAACTCATCGTAAGTCAAAAGTACATTTAATACAACTAACCTACCAAACATCATAGCTTAGCCTAGTCTATCTGAAGAACACTTAACTTTAGGTGACAGTTGGGCAAAAGCCTGTTTTATAATGAAGTGTCAATACCTCATGTAATTTATTGAATACTGTACTGAAAGTGAAAAACAGAATGGTTGAATGAGTACTGAATGATCGTAAGAGTTGTTTACTCTCAGTGATGGAATGGCTGACTGGGAGTGGGGCTCACTGCCGCCCAGCATCACCGGAGAATATTGTACCACATATTTGCTAGACCAGGAAAAGATCAAAATTCAAAGTATGGATTCTACTGAATGCGTATCACTTTCGTATCATCACGAAGTTGAAATTTTCATAATTCAGGGACTGTATATTTCTCTTATGCCAAGACTACTAAATCTATCCTATTTGTAGAAGTTAAAGACATATGTATGATGGAAGAAGTATAAATAAAATATTTTTTGGCACTACTGAAGGAAGGAAAATAATCTCTCTTTAGCAATCTTAGAATAGCATACCCCTTCAGATTTATGGAATAACCTAATGGTAGATTAGATGTAATGGAACAAGGAGCAAAAGAGTATACTTAAGAGATAGTTATAAATTTTTTGAAAAATCTATTGAGAGCTTTATAATTACAGATTAAGAGGAATGAGAAGGGGGGGGAGTCCACAGGGATAGAAAGAGAAAATAATCCTAGTGTTTTGTATCTTCAAGGGAAAGGTTCTACAACATGTTACATTTCAGTTAATATAAGACACAGTTGTCAAGTGCCTGTAGTGTTGAAGGTGATATGATTAGAAATACAAGAGTTACAGATTTTTAATAGTAATAGCTACCATTTGTTGGGTGCCCAGTGGGCACTGTGCTGAGCTCTTCTAGTCAGTGGGCATGACGAGTAGTTATTTTTTTTAAGCTTCTTTGTTTCGAGAGGGAGAGAAAGAGAGTGTAAGCTTGAATGGGAGAAGGGCAGAGGGAGGGAGGGAGGGAGGGAGAGAGAGAGAGAGAAAGAATCCCAAGCAGGATCCACGTTGTCAGCATGGAGCCCAACTCCAGATGAGATCATGACCTGAGCAGAAATCAAGAGTCAGACACTTAACTGACTAAGCCACCCAGGCACCCCAAAACTGAATTTATGATGTGGGAAGACTAGAAGATATTTTGCTTTACCAGGAGTGTTCTGAAAGGAAACCTCAAAACATTTATATTTAGTTTTGAGGTATTTCATGAATGTTTTCATTATTCATAAATAAAACCATAGCACAGAAGAAATTTTTAAAGCACCTTATAAACCCAGTCTTTCATTTTATGGATGAAAAAATCTAGACACAGAGAGAGGAAGAGTCTTGCTCAAAATTACCTACCTAGTTGGTGCCACAACCATCAATACCTACTGTCTTCAGGTCAGATTCAGGCAGCCAATCGGGTATATAGATGATCCTGAGCCCCATATTTTAGCTAATGAATTCTCTGTCTTCGTTTTTATTTTCCTAGGGAAAAAAAAAACACAATATGTTAATTTTAGGAATGAGACCCTGGCTAAATTTCACCGTTTATGGGAACTGACTTCAGTGTTAACTCAAAATAATAATAATAATGAGCTGTGGCATTTAATCCTAATTCTATGTATTCGTTTGCTGGTGTTGCCATAACTAAGTACGACAAACTGAGTGGCTTAAGCAACAGAAATGTATTGTCTCGTAGTTCTGGAGGCCAGAAACCCAAGATCAATGTGTTGGCAGGATTTGTTTCTTCTGAGAGTCATAAGGGAAGGATCTTTTGCAGACCCTTCTCCTTGGTTTGTAGATGGTCATCTCCTCTGTGTCTTTACATCATCTTCCTTCTACACGTCTGTGTCCAAGTTTCCTCTTTTCAGAATACGAGTCAAGTTGGATTAGAGCCCACCCTAATGACCTTCTTTTAACTTGATTACCTCTATAAAGACCTTATCTCCAAATAAGGTCATATTCTGAAGTAAAGGGACTTCAACATATGAATTGGGAAGGATGGGTGTGATACAGATCAATCCACAACAACTCATTTTCTTTTAGCTTTCGTTAGAATATACTACACTTATCAAACAAACATGGTAAGTAGTTCCTGAAAAATTTTTATCAGATACTGTTGAGAATCTAATGAAAGCAGTGTACCTTTTCTCCCAGAAAAACATATATGCTAGTCATTTACTGTTATTCCAGAAAATTCTTAGCTACACAGAGGGCATCATTGCAGTGTTTTATTTTACATCATTACTATTACTTGAGAAATAATAGTAATTTTACACATAACTTTAAGCAATCAGTTGTGCAAATAAAATACAATTCATTGAGAATTAGTTGTTACATAAGAATTGCCTGTCAGAGTTAGTGAAGCATAAGCCAGTTTCTTCATTCTGTTGGTATTATGGCACTATCATCAGTTTATTGAGAAAGGATTACAAGAAAAGTAGTTATGAAGCCACTTATATGACATTTATTTGCTCTTTAAACATAATTACAATACATTTATTTGCATACAAACATAACAGTCATACTTTATTTCTAATTATTTGCAGGACGTACTTTTTACTGAATTATTATTTTTTAGAATATATATGTTATCAGTTTATCTATAATGCTTATATTAGTGAAAATATTTCAGGATATGTGCTTGCTTTGCAGTTCTTAAAGGGCTGCCTTATCCCCACTTGTGACAAATAGACCAAATCCAATGATTTAGGTCTTGCAAAGTTCTTAGGTTCTTTTTGGCAGATATTGGGGGCCACAGACAGTTGGAGATAGGTGAGGATTAGTTACTCCCTTACAAATTTGTTGCCAGGTTATAAGGAAACAAGTTCCAACACACATAAAAACAATCTGTCAGCCAGGATAAATAAAACAGTATCCTAACTACGTTTTATGAGCTTATTGAAGTTCGTGTCCTCTTTCGGTACCGCAACAGAACCGCGCATGAAAGATTAGCCTGAAGCAAATGCAGCAGTATTCTAGTGGTAGGATTCTGTTGGCCATTTGGTTAGCAACTCTGACATTTGGTTAACTCCTTTCACTAAGAAGAATCCACTTAACTAGCAGTTGAGGTTTCAAGGCCAAACCATTCTTAGGGAAGAAGGACTTGGCTAGATCCTTATATTCTTGCTCAAGTGAGTATTACTAAAATAGTTTTAGCTAATCCAGTATCTTAAACACCACTGACTTAATCTATGAAAATCCATTTGATATTCATTATGCTAGATAAAAGCTAGGTGAAGTACTTAAACCTTGGAGTGTGGCTTTTGGTCAAATGCTAACTAACCACTCTGGAGTGTTCACATTCACAGGACAATTGACTGCCCCTGGGGCATAGAATAAAATGTGCACATTTGTATCATAGTGTCTGTGTTGAAATGTGCTCAGCAAAATTATAGGCCTCATGATCCCACCTATATTTTTATGCTGTAGTGTTGTAATTTAGGAATTTCTGTATCTTCTTCCATCTCTCTTTTCCACTGAAGTTACTATTTCTAGATGTCTGCCTGACAACCTACCTTTCTTGAATTCTTTAAAATTTTTATCTATAAATAAATAAATACATAAATATTTTATCTTAAGTTTAAAAAAAATATGTTGACTGAAGAAAATATGGAAAATACCAAGAAGCAAATAGAAGAAAGAGATCAGCTGCTATCCCACTATTCAGTAATGATCATTGTTTATTATATGTTAAAACCCATCTGTTTTTCTATGTATCTACTTATGTTAAAAAGGGAAACATCCAGGATCTTATTTTATAAATCTAGCAATATAATATGAATATTTCCTTGGATTATTAACTATTTTAGCAATGTGGTTTTTAATGGCTACCTAAGATTTCATAAGATTATTGTATGTATAGACTATAATTTATTTAAACAACCCCCTGTTGCTGGACACTTAAAATATCTCCAGTTCACTATTAAAGGCACTGCTAGACTTTGTACATTTAATTTGTTTCTGTTTCTTCAGGCCTAGTCCTTATTGGCCGTCCGTCCATCATTGGCTGTTAAATGCCAGTCTCCTTTTCCTTCTATTTAGGTCACAATTCTTACACAAGTTCTTTAACTTAGGTTTTTAAACATTATGATTTTCAGCTTTTCATTGCTATAAGCCTTACACAATGAAGCAGGTTTAAAATACTATTTGGAATTTTTAACAGTCTAATTAGATTAATACACTTGTTTTAAAAAAAAATAATTTTAGGAGTATATATCCTGGGAAAATATGGACAGAAGAAAATCAGAGAAATACAAGAAAGAGAGGCTGCAGAATACATTGCTCAAGCACGACGACAGTATCATTTTGAAAGTAACCAGAGGACTTGCAATATGACCGGTAAGGCAAAGAGAAACATTTCTACATGTGTAAAGTTCCTTGATGATTTATACTAATTTGCATACCTCTAGGACCAAAGTTAGAGGAAAAGGCAAAAGGAGAACGATAAGTCTAGCAAATATTTATATGATTTAACCGCAATACATCATTTAACGTGGATTTTAAAAATCAATATAAATGAATACAATATACAGTAAAGGTTCATTGATTTCACTTATTTTTTCATCAAATACTTGAGGTACCCAGTACTGGGAAAACAAAAGGTGAACAATAAAAAAAAAAAAAAAAATCCCTGACCTTTAGAATTTATATGCTAGTGAGAGTAACAAACGATAATAGAACAAATAAATAACTTCAGGTAGTGATAGCTCCTATAAGGAGAATAAAGCTGTGTGAGAGGTGGGGATTTAAGAAATGGCAATCAGGAGAGTCAGGCCTCCTTGAGAACTAAATGATACAGTGGAGGGAGCAAAATGCTATGGTGGCAAATGAGTTTGGCACATTCAAGAAATAGCAAAAGGGCTAAGTAGCTAGAGCAGAATGAGCAGTGGGAAGTAAGTCTACAAGGATAGGCCTGATTTCATGGGGCCTCCTATGCGTAGTAAAGAGTCCTAAGTGTGTTAAATGCACAGTAGGCAACTACAGACCCGTGAGTGTAGCACAGTAGTATATACTACTCAACATGAATTAATGGTAGTAATTTAACCCGGAAGCCTACTGGGAGAATGCTGTAACACAGTCAACTGCCCACATTTGAAGAGAACGAGTGTTCTAACTGGCATAACCCTTCAAGAATTAGTTCTCAAATCCATGTCAAACCTCTTTCTTTTTGTTTTTTTTAATGTTTTGAGAGAGAGAGAGACAGAGACAGAGGCAGAGCAAGAGCAGGGGATGGGCAGAGAGAGAGAGGGAAACATGGAATCTGAGGCAGGCTCCAGGCTCTGAGTTGTCAGCACAGAGCCCGATGCGGGGCTCAAACCCACGAACCGCGAGATCATGACCTGAACCGAAGTCAGACGCTCAACCAACTGAGCCACCCAGGTGCCCCCCTCTTTCTTTTTTATTGGTTAAAACTTTTTCTCTAACGCTTCTTTCAAGAACAGCTAATTTAGAAAGAATTTATAAAGGTAGATTCTCTTTGTTTAGTTTTGAAAGTAAATTTTTTTTCCTGCGTTTAAAGGACTTTATTTTTAGTATAATGCTAATACTTCATTCTATAAAGCAAACAGTAATCATAAACACTGTGTGTGATGACAACTCGGATAAAGCACAATGAGTCCAGTTGCCAGTTTCTCCTTGTAATGTCTGTGTCTTTGGGCAACTCTAAATCTCCGTTCTCTTTTCTGTAAAATAATCATCATAAAACCCACTTCATAAATGTTTTGTAGAATGTGATGAAATAATGCATGTAAAGTGCTTGGTGCTTAATAAATACTCTGTAAATAAAATAACTTTTTAAAAATTACATAATTCTTTAAATTGAATAAGGTAGTCTGGAGTCTCAAAATATATTTCAATTTGACATGGACCCTTGTGTCTGTTTGGGTCCTCTGGGAAACAGATGCTAAGATGGGATTAGATATCAAGAGATATATTAGGGGAAACAGCTGTGAAGGATAAAGGTGTGAGAGCAGAAGGAGGCAAGGAAAGCCTTTAGACCATAGTGCAGGTCTTTCATGTGAATGGAAAGGGAGAAGAAAGATTGGGTAAAAAAGTCTCAAGTCTACAGCACAGTTTCAAGAAAGTTTTGGCAGGCCAGTGGGAAGTCCTTAAGCCCAAGTTCCCTGGTAGACAAGACCTACAGGAATGGATCTGTGTTAGTATCTCCATGGAGCACTCTCATTGTCTGGGAGTGGTGCAGCTCTGGTAATGGACCCAAGAGGGGTGGCAGCAGGGGCTGCCAGCCCACCACGCTCCTCCTAGCAGATTTGGATTTGGTGGCACATTTCCATGATCATCACAACCCTCAGATGAATAAATAGCTGCTTAGGTAATTAAAAATAAAATAGGATAGGAGCCAAATATAGGTCCACTGAAAAACTTTCCAAATTAGCTTTCTGGGATGCATTGATAATGGGGTTGCAAATCATATGATTAAGTTTTTATCCTTCTGAATAATATGTAATGGGTATACTAGAAAAATTTAGTACTTTCAGGTAAATATAGCTGGGTTTTTTTTACCCAAAAAGTTGGCCCCAACTTGACAGATAGCATCTAATGAAATGTTTCTGTGTTCTGCCCAGTGGCTTTATCTTCTTCATGATTTTACTAAAGATTTAGGAGAGATGCTTATGAAATTTATACATGACACAGTGCTAGGCTGGGATAAATGAATTGTTCTGCATTAAAAGTCTGTTGTACAGATACAGAATTGTCTAAGTTTGCTTGCAAGCAAGATACATGAATAAAGGTTGGGAATTCTAGTTGAACATAAGCTTGTTATAAACAGTTTGATATGACTTCTAGAAATACTGAATTAATCTTAGACTACAGTAATAAAATTGTGGTTCATATCAAAGGTAGTTACAGTACACATGCTCTGGAGTAGTTGGAGTACAGGTCCATTTCTGACTCTCACATGTTAAGAATATACAAACTGGAATGTGCCAGAAGAGGCCAAATAAGGATAATAATAAGAGCTAACACTTACCAAGCATTCTCATGTGCAAAGAAGCACTGTTCTAAATCCTTTATATGTCTCAATCAGTCCTTACAACAATTCTATAAGGTAGATCCAATGTTATCCTGAGTTTACAGAGAAAACTGAAGCACTGAGAGGTTAAATAACTTCCTCAGGGTCACACAGATTCATAACTGGTGAAGGGTTGTTTTGTGATTTGTGGTTGGACTGAGGGGTATTTATCATGGAGACCGGATGGCTAAAGAAAAACATGAATGCTGTATTCAACTAGATACAGAAATGTATTTGTTCACTGTTAAAAAAAAGGAAAAAAAATGCCTGGAAGAGAAGAATTGAATAGGCTTAAAGGGAAAGTAAAAGGCTCTTATCAGGAGAATTGGTGAAGAGACTCTTCTTAAATCATGTTGTTTTACCACATGATCTTTAAACTAGTTCCCTGTTAACTCTGTTTTCTGAATATAGGACTCTAGCTTGATTTTTCTTGGTAAGGTAGCATCTCGCATTTGAGCTAGGTATATATCAACTACACTAAGAGATAAGCCACCTTTTATGTTGGCTCTGAACTGCAACTTTAGTTAATGGTCTAAATGACTTAGGCAATTCAATCATACAACTTGAGGAAATATGCTAAAGCTACATAGAGTAGCACTGGAATAAATATCTAGACTAACAGCTAAATTTTCTATAGAAAAAAATAATAATGCATTTTATAATTAACATGTCTTACCTAGTCAAGAAATAAAAATTATACACTGAAGTTTTCCCTTTTAGAATGTGGTATTTGTGATCTCTTGATATTTTTTCATTTTGTTATCGTTACTTATTTAGTGTTAGAAACTAATTTTTAATTTGTATATGTGCGTTTCTCCAGTATTTCTTACACCATACATAGAGCCATAAATAAACTCTTATAAATTACATGAAGTCTTTTTTCCATGGAGTACTGTCTCTTCACGCAACTTCTTGGGAGTTAGAGGCAATAATCATTGGTAAAACCAAAACTACAACTTAGCAGCTCTTAATTCCCGGCCTGACACACTTTTGTCTTGGCTACAATAAGTGCTTATTGCTTTGCAATATTTAATAAATAAACTTTTCTAGAATTACAAATAAAATATGAAACAAAAATATAGCTAAAGATAAAAATGTTTTTGATCATTTTATTATATCAGAAATAAATTCATTGTAAAAAACATTTGGAGAGTACAGAAAAGAAGAGGAAAAAGAAACGATTGTTAACAATCCATAGCCCAAAGATCACCACTGTTAACATCTCAGAATAATTCTTCCCATTCTTTCTTGTATGTGTACTTGTTTACATTGCTATGATCATGATATATCTATATATTATATAGATATAATCCTGCTCACTTAACATAAGCAGATAAATGATTTTATTAGTATATAATCAGTTTTTATTATTCAAAATAATAACAATTTGAAAACTCTAGCTTTGACATTCCCTCCCAACCCCTGCTAGTCACTAGTCCTATCGTATAGCCTAAAACAATGTGCATTTCTCATGAAGGCAGTCCTATCACCTGGAACCTGTTTTATCTCCTGTTTGCATTACAGTGCTGTCCATGCTTCCAACCCTGAGAGAGGCCTTAATGCAGCAACTCAATTCCGAGAGCCTCACGGCTCTGCTAAAAAACAGGTAAGTGCAAGTTAACATCATTTTTTGTTTATATGGGGGCACTTAAATCTGTAGAATACACTAAAATATTTTTAAAACATCTTTGTTTCCTTATTTTTCTAATTAAAGCTCATAATATATAGACTTGTTTAGAAAAATATTCAGTAACTGTCATTGAATTCATCCTATTTTGTCCTCTACTTTGATGCACAAAGTATTTAGGTCAACAATATTTGCGTGTATTTTGGTTTCCATTTAAATAGATCTTATATCACTTTGACCTTATTCAGAAATTTAATTACTGAGTGCTTATGGAATGTGTTCCTGAACTAGATGTTGTGAAGCTGCTTGAAGAGTTGGTGGTATAATAGGTAAAGCATGTGGACATACATTTTGAACAAGGCATATGAATTTACATTTTATATTATTAACAAAATAAAGTGCAAATATAAGCGTACAATAATGATAATTTACCTCACCATGACAGTTTACTGAGCACAAAGCACTTATTTGGAGAGAGAGAGAGAGAGAGAGAGAGAGAGAGCAAGTGGGGGAGGGGCAGAGAGACAGGGAGAGAGAGAATCCCAAGCAGGCTCTGTGCTGTCAGTGCAGAGCCCTACAGGGGCTTGAACTCATGAGCCATGAGATCAGGACCTGAGACGAGATCAGGAGTCGGATGCTTAACTGACTGAGCCACCCAGGTGCCCCAGAGAAATAGGTTTTAATTGCCTTAAGTTTTGGTTTTATTGGGGAAGTAAGACAAATGAAATAAGCAAATAGCACTTTTTATAAAAGCAACATAGTAACAGACACAATAAATATAGTAGCATTCTTCCTTCTTGGTTACCGTTTGCTGCAAGACCCTGAATTCCCTATGTTTTAGAGGATTCTGGATAATTAAGATAAGATTTCTTTCCCTTTAAGACTTTGCCACCCGGGGCGCCTGGGTGGCGCAGTCGGTTAAGCGTCCGGCTTCAGCCAGGTCACGATCTCGCGGTCCGTGAGTTCGAGCCCCGCGTCGGGCTCTGGGCTGATGGCTCAGAGCCTGGAGCCTGTTTCCGATTCTGTGTCTCCCTCTCTCTCTGCCCCTCCCCCGTTCATGCTCTGTCTCTCTCTGTCCCAAAAATAAATAAACGTTGAAAAAAAAAAAGAATAGAATGGTCAAAAATGGGGAAAAAGAGGAAAAAAAAAAAAAAAAAAAAGACTTTGCCACCCAAAGAAGGAGTATATGACATAAATTCAAGACATATTGTATTTAGTCTATGGTAAAAAGTAAAAGCAAAATCTGGGAAACCAGAGAATAAAGGGGTTTATTTTTCTGGATAGCCCTGGACAGCTTTCAAGATGAGGTGTCATTCCTCTCTTCTTACTCAGTACACAGAGAGAATTTCTTCAGTTCCTAAGGGTTTGTGATAGTTCTCCTTACTCGCTGTTTCCTCTTTTAAGTATCTCAGTGTATTTTTTCTTGGCCTTTCTTTTGATTTGAATTACTATTTGCAATTTTGGGGGGGAAAATGTCCATTTGAAAAATATTTGGATAAACAGGGGTTGAGCCCTTACAAAGTGTGTTTAAATAAGGCCTCCAATCTTATGACTGCTTTTGTATTGGTTTTCAGACAACTTTGGTCTTATATAAGCCTGTCAGGCAAGTTAAGTTTCTCTTTGAACTAATTATGATAATAATTAACCAGAAATAAATAAGTGATTTGATAATCTTATTCCGTCAGTTTTATAAATCGCAAGTAAACATCCATCAGTGTTTTCAACACTTGGCATTATTATTGAAGATTGATAATGGCCATGACGTTTCATCAGGAAAGAATCTTGGGGGTTTTTTTGGTTGTTTTTTTTTTTTTTTTTTGGTTTTTGGTTCTTTTTTTAAGACAGAGCAGGGGAGGAGCAGAAAAAGAGGTCTCTCTCTCAAATCTTAACCAGCACAGGCTTGACCTCAGGACTGTAAGATCATGACCTGAGTTGAAACCAAGAGTCAGACCCTTAACGAGCCACCCAGGTGCCCCAGGATTGGTTTAATTCTCTTTTTTTAAAGTTTATTTTTATTTATTTATTTTGAGAGAGAGAGAGAAGAGCAGAGAGAGAGAGACAGAACCCCAAGGAGGCTCCACACTATCAGCACAGAGCCTGGACGAGGGGCTCAAACTCATGAATCTTGAGATCATGACCTGAGCTGACATCAAGAGTTAATGCTTAGCCCACTGAGCACCCCTGGTTTAATTCTTAAACAGATGTTTTAGTGACATTAAGGAGTCTCATATTTAATTTAGGGATGATTTTTATCAAACAACTCATTTGAAAGGAATCATTGCATAAAAAGTACTTTACATAGATTTGGAATTGGAATCTTTAAAAAAGATAATGTGAAAAAAATTTTTGTTTCATTTTTTGAAAATGCATACATTGTGAAATGGTTACCACTGTAGAGGCACCTGGGTGACTCAGTCAGTTAAGCATCTGACTTCAGCTCAGGTCACGATCTCACAGTTTGTTGGTTCGAGCCTCATGACAGACTCTGTCCTGACCGCTCAGAGCCTGGAGCCTGCTTCAGATTCTGTGTCTCCCTCTCTCTCTGCCCCTCCCCCACTTGCACTTTGTCTCTCCCTCTTAGAAATAAATAAACATTAAAAAAAAATTTTTTTTAAGAAAGAAAAGAAAGGGTAGCCAAGGGAATCTAACCTGTAGTCTTATGGAGATGGTTAATAGAACATGGCATCTGGAGGGACGAAATAGATCGGGTAGCCAACAAGGGTAATGCTTTATACATGATCAAAACAGAGCAAGAAAAGATAAGCAGGGGGCTGAGATCTCCCCTTCCCCACAACTGTAATCCCATGCCCAGTTTCCAGAGTTGAGCCTCTTTTCAGACCCAAGACTCACTGACTGAAAAGATGGTTGGGTTCCCAGGGAAAAGATCCCTGCAATATTTCAGCAAGTGTGCGAAGTAATGAGTCCCCTGATATTTTTCTAAAGGGACCTGTGTGCATTTACTCAGAGGGATGTACATTGGAGAAAGAGAAATACCCAGATATGTCTCCCACTTGTGCATGCACACTCTCTCTCTCAAAAATAAATAAGTAAACATTAAAAAAAAAAATGGTTACCACAGTCAAGCTAATTAACATATCCATCACCTCACCTAGTTACCATTTTCTTTTTTGTAGTGAGAACTCTAAAGATATACTCTTAGCAATTTCAAGCATACAATGCAATATTATTAACTGTACTCCCCATGCTCTCCAGTAGCTCTCCAGAACTTACTCATCTTATAACTCTAAGTTTAAATCTACTTTTGACATCTAATGATGGTGATGTCAACATGAAGAAATGTCCTGGGTGACTATAACTCTTCCCCATCCCACCTCAGTCCCCCCAGATAAATATAGTTTCAAGACACATACCTAATTTGCCCTGCCACTGAGTACTTCCTATGTTGAAATTTTTGGAACTGCCGTTTTCTTATGTTGTTTTATTTAGATTTCTATAAAAAGCACTTTGAAATTTTTTTGAAGTGACATTCAAAAGAAAAAGTGTTTTATTTGCCTTAAAATACCTGACCTTTGAATTTTGTTTAATTTCCAATTATTAAGAATATATTCCACCACAAGGCTTGAACATTAGCTTAAGGTTGCAGCGGTACCTTGTAGGATTTACACCATATGTCTTGAACCTGTGTCATCTAGGGAGGAGATAACTAAAGCTCTAAGGTCAGTTCAGTGGCAAAGAAAGATAAGAAGCTAGTAATATCCCACAATTGTATTGGTAGCTCAACTTATTGAAATGTAAATTTATGTCTGAAATAGTAATAAAGAATATGGGTTTGTAGTTTGTATGTCTTTGTGGTTTTTTTTTTATTTTATTTTCCTTGGAATTTATTTTTATTGTATTTTACAAAAGTATCAGTCTGTGATAGATTGGAAACAGGAAAGAAAAATAAAACTGGTCCTTCCATATAGGTGGTTTGAGAAGCACTGAACTCCATCTACGTGATAGCTCCACACAGTGGAGCACTATGCCAAGGTTAAAAACAGAGAAGAAGAAAATAAAAGAGAGATGGCTATTATTTGTGTACTTCAATGGAATGATTTCCAGGATTTGATGGGATTTGATGGTATAAATATCTATATATATAGATATATTTTTTTTTAACAGTAAAGACAAAGGTGTATACTATGTTATTTATCTAAGGGGGCAGATAGGAATCTTTATGCATATTTGCTTATATAAAGCAAAACAACGGTGGGGCACCTGGGTGGCTCAGTCAGTTATGCATCTAGCTCGTGGTTTCGGCTCAGGCCATGATCTCACGGTTCATGGGTTTGAGCTCCATGTTGGGCTCTGTGCTGACAGTATGGAGCCTGCTTGGGATTCTCTCTCTCTCCTTCTCTTTTCTTCCCCAGCCCCACTTGTGCACATGCTCACGTGCTCTCTCTCAAAATAAATAAACTTAAAGCAAAACAATGGTAAGTTAAATTTTTTTAACAGTTGCCTGTGAAGGGGGAGAATAAAGAGGAATAGGAACAGACTTCTTTGAAGGTACATTGCTGTGTGAATTTGACTTTGGAACCATGCAGATATTTTACATATTTATAAAACTGTATTTAGTGTTTGCAAAGCCATGTCAAAAAAGAGATGGTAAAATAAATCAAATTCACCTAAATATGTAGTTGGTGTTCTAACCACAAAGAGAAATTATGCCAGGTGAACAAACCCTTAAAACTCTTCAATGTTGCTATTGGTATTCTGAGACTTGTGCATAGAGTGAGGGATGAAGCAAATTGGTAATTACATTGGTGTCACTGATTGCTAGTGTGGGGAAAAAAAATACAGATGTAAGATCAAGGAGATGAAGTTAAAAACCCTGTCGTCCTAATTTTGAATTGGACATATCATTATGGTGGCTCAGTCAGTTAAGCATCCAGCATCCACCTCTTGATTTCGGCTTAGGTCATGATCTTGCAGTTCGTGAGTTCAAGTCCCACGTGCTTGGATTCTTTGTCTCTCTCCTCCTTTCTCTGTTGCCCTATAACACTTGCTCTCTCTCTCAAAATAAATAAATAAACATTTTTTAAAAAGTATCAGTACAAAATCATGACATAGTTTATCTCTTTGCATATATGTACATGCAAATAAATACATATTTACTAGCTTACTCTACCAGAAAGGCTTAGAAACAGTGATGTCTCCAGTAGCAATGAATATCCTTTTCTTTTTTTTTAAATTTTTTAAATTTATTTTTGAGAGAGAGGGGGCAGACAGAGAATCCCACGCAGGTTCTGCACTGTCAGCACGAACCTGAAGCAGGGCTCGAGCTCACCCGAAGCGGGACTCAAGCTCATCTGAAGTGGGGCTCGAGCTCACCCGATGTCGGGCTTGAACTCATGAACCCTGAGATCATGACCTGAGCCGAAACTGGATGCTTAACCAACTGAGCCACCCACGTGCCCCAGCAATGAATATCCTTAATCGAAGATTCCAGTCACAGACTACCATTTTCTGCTGTAAGGATCCAGGACTCTTGGAGAAATGGGTGATGTCAGGTCCATAGCAAGAATTGAACAAGATGAACCCAGAACAGCTTTTCTTGTCAGTAAGCAAGGAAGCTATGAAAGACTAATAGGGTAATGTTAGAAGAATTCAGGAACCAACCTGAATAGTATCCCCAATGGTCAAAGATGGGCAATTTGAACATTAATAAGAATAATAGCTACAGTGGGCTGAAACATCAAATATATATTTATTTAAAGTAACAATACTTTAAAACAAAAAAATTCATTATTTACCTTTGAAGAATTACTGATGTGCTTCGTTATTTGTAAAATGGTAAATAAAGGAAAGAAATAAACGTTATTCTTGATTTTCCTGTATAACTATGCTCAGAAGGAAGATAAAGACTGGAAGGATATATACCAACATACTAGTGAAATGGTTGTTATCTTTGGTTACTGGAATTACAATTGTTCTTTTATTATATTTCATGGGGTTTGTTTCCTGTAGTTATCCTGTAATAAAATATAATTAAATATAAAGCTATGAAGTTTTAAGTTTTCCTTTAGATTACCTGATTACTGTTTTCATATTTTGTGATTTACTTCTTTAGGCCTTCAAACAAGTTAGAAATATGGGAGGATCTAAAGATAATAAGTAAGTCTACCTATTCTATGTGACAGCACATTATTAATATATTTACAAAGGGAAATATTTATACTCTATTACATGGATGACTCTTGTTTACCCCACAGAGTTGTTGCCCGTATTAAATAATTCTCCCAAAGCGAGTTGATCAATATTTGGTCATAGAAAGTATTCAGTAAATGTTAGTGGTGGTGGTAATATTACTGTTGATATTGTTATGGTACATAAACCTGTCCTAGACTGCATATGCCTACATTAGGTACTGGTGGATGCACTATTATGGTTTGTTTGATATGAAATTTATTGTCAGACTGGTTTCCATACAACACCCAGTGCTCATCCTAACAGATGCCCTCCTCGATGCCCACCACCCACTTTCCCCTCTCCCCCAGCCGCCACCAACCCTCAGTTCTCAGTTTTTAAGAGTCTCTTATGGTTTGGCTCCCTCCCTCTCTAACTTTTTTTTACCCCTTCCCTTCCCCCCATGGTCTTCTGTTAAGTTTCTTAGGATCCATATAAGAGTGAAAACATATGTTTTAAGGGAAGTTTTTACTCTCATCCAGATAGTAACTTTACTTTGACATTGTATGCAAAATTTCATTAGTGATGAAACTTTGAAATAAAGAGCTGCCCTGGGGCCCCTACTTACATATATATATATATATATATATATATATATATATATATATATACACACACACACACACACACACACATACATACACACACACACACACACACACACACACACACACACCTCAGAACTTTATGCCACCAGTTATTCTTACATTTTCCCATCTATTCATCTAATCCTTCTCGACTGAATCATGCTTAAGCTTTACCTATTTAAAAATAAATTAGACCTTTATTCAGCCACCCCTTATATACTACCAAAGACTTCTACATTCCCTTTTCTTCACTCCCACTCATTTTTTTCTCCACTCATTGTTTGACACACTACAGCCCGGCGCCCACCTCTGTGTCTCCACCCAACAGATCTCACAAGCATCAGCGGTAACTTCTGTGTTACTAAATCCACTGGACACTTTCCTCCTTCTAGACCTCTTGGCAACAGTCAATAAACTTATTCTTTCCTCTGTTTTGAACACTCTGTCCTAGGCTGCTGTGAAGCCTAGTCTCTGGGTATCCCCCATCTATACCTTTTTCCAGCCATTAAATGGGCTCATCCTCCTTTACCTGCATTGCCGTCTGGAGTTCTTCCATACACAGCCCTCTTCTCTTACTCTCAGCTAGCTCCCGGGACCACTCAGAGCTTTGAGGCTGCAACTCTTAGTGTTTCCCAGTCCTTCCTTGTTCTCCTTTCTAAGCTAACAATATATATATAACCTTTCACTTAATATATTGGTTATTGTTTCAATTAAGAGCTATCTAATTTACATTAAGCAACCAAGTTGTAAGGAAATAGACTATGAATATTTTGAATTGATATATTTTTGTCCTTAAAACATTTACAAATCTATTTTTAAAGTCATGTTGTGAGAAAATAACCATAGAGTTAGTTTGTCATTTTACACGTTTGTTTTCATAATAGTACCAAATGGTTTTCTTTTCTCTGTGAAGGTTTCACAAGAAGTATCGTAGCAGTATACAGTACTTGTATGCTGGTTGTTCTTTTGCGAGTCCAGTTAAACATAATTGGTGGATATATTTACCTGGATAATGCAGCAGTTGGCAAAAATGGCACTGTAAGTTTAATAGACCTTCATAGATACTGCCCTTTTTCCCAAGAGGTTCAAAATTTAACTGAATATTACTTATCTTGATAATTTCTATAAAATATATTTTTTCTTTTTTAAACAGTTTATTTATTTATTTTGGAGGGAGAGGGGCAGAGAGAGAGGGAAAGATGGAATCCCAAGCAGGCCCCACACTCAGCCCAATGGACCCTAAAGCAGGGCTGTATCCCGTGACAGCGAGAGTATGACCTGAGCCAACATCAAGAGTCAGACGCTTGACTGACTAAACCACCCAGGCTCCCCTCTAAAATACATCTTATGTTTCATGTGATCGTAAACTTTTATATTATTTACTAGTAATATTGGGTGATTTAACCTTATTTCTGTTTTGTACAGACAGTTCTTGCTCCCCCAGATGTCCAACAGCAGTATTTATCAAGTATTCAACACCTCCTTGGAGATGGTAAGATTCTTATGTGTGACCTGGAAAATAATTTTAATTTGTTCATTTGTGTTTTTGAGGAATTCAAAAAGTGAACAAGCCTTTTATGTTTGTTTTTCTTTTAATAGGCCTGACAGAATTGATCACTGTCATTAAACAAGCTGTGCAGAAGATTTTAGGAAGGTAAGGCATTTTGCTGTGGCTTCTCTAACTTCCTGATTCTGGTGAATAAAAGAAAAATTAGAATTGTTCTAGTGAAGCTGGTGATTTGACAAATGGTGGTTTGTGAAATTCTTTGTAACCTGATACAGACACAGCCCTGGGATACTGCGTTGTGAATCCATTTTCTTTGTTAGTGTCAATCTTTTGATACTAAGGGGAAAGTTTTAATGTTTCATTGTTTATTGGTTGACTTCCAAACAAACCAGAAACATTTGGGTCAGAGATAAAAGACCTACTTCCAAATCTGCCTCTGAGCCTTTTGTCTTCCATTTATATTAGCAGTATCTATAATTACAGTGGGCTGAAACATCAAATACATATTAAAATATATTCAAAGTGATGATACTTTAAAGATTCTTGTGAAATCTGCAACAAGATTTGATGTGGCTCTGTGATAATGACACTGAACTGATGGCTGATTTTGTAATATACGGTAGTGATTTCAGTCAGCGCTTTCAGGTTTGACTAGATCTCAGAGAGCAACCTGTTAAGAAAAGAGTGTATAGTTTCAGTTTATCCTATTTCCCTCTTCTCTGTTTCTAGTGTTTCTCTTAAACATTCTTTGTCCCTCCTGGACTTGGAGCAAAAACTAAAAGAAATCCGAGATCTCGTGGAGCAGCATAAACCTTCTTCTTGGGTTAATAAAGACGGATCCAAATCTTTGTTATGCCATTATATGATGCCAGATGAAGAAACTCCATTAGCAGTTCAGGTGATTAATTCATAACCATTTAACTAAGCCAGTTACTCTGAATTTTTAAAAGTTTTCTACTATCCCTTGAAATTTAGAATTCTGAGGCTCTTGAAAGGTAATTGATTTAAAACCATGTATTTCAGGGGCACCTGGGTGGTTCAGTCAGTTAAGTGTTTACCTCTTAGTTTAGGCTCCGGTCATGATCTCACAGTTGTGTGGGTTTGAGCCCCGCATGGGGCTCTGCGCTGACGGCACGAGCCTAGTTGGGATTCTCTCTCCTCTCTCTGCCCTTCCCCTACTGCGCTATCTGTCTCTCTCAAAATAAACAAATAAACTTTAAAAGATAAATAAGTAAAGCCCTGTATTTCATTTACTTCAAACTTCATTAATTTAGAAAACAAACAGCAATTATGACCAATTTCTACTTAGAAACATAATTTTAGATTAGATAGTCAGCAGATTTTTATTGAGTATTAGTTATGTGATAGACACCATGATGGATGATTCATATATAAAATGAACAATACACATATGTTCATTATATTTGGGGAATACAGGAGACAAATGCAGTTCATGTGGCTAAACCGTATTTGTAAGAGATGCAGTAACGGAGGATATAGCTGATAGCTGGGGCAAGATCATGAAGAGCTTTGTATGCCAAGATGAAGAGTCCAAACTTCAGTTTATAGACAAAGATCCATTTTAATCAGGCCACTACCACAATTACACAATCTGCTTTTTAAAATGAAGCCGTGATGGCAGTATCAAAATAGACGGAAGGGAGTTCTAGTCATCCAACTGAGAAACAAAGAAGGCCTACTCTGACAGTTACCATTTATGGTGTTGCTACACACTGGTGTGTCCTGGGAAGTTGTGATTTAAATTACTCATAGACGAAGAATAGGAAAGAGGTGCCTGGGTGGCTCAGTCGCTTGAGCATCTGACTCTTGATTTTCCTCCCAGGTCATGATATATGCTGGGCACGCAGCTTGCTTGGACTTCTCTCTCTGCTTCTCCCTCTGCCCCTCCCCAGCTTGTGCGCAAAATAAACAAACAAGAAAAATGTCAAAGATTGCAGGTTATAATATCTCGTTTTTTAATAATTATTGGGGTTTTTTTTCATATGTAATTGGGTTATACCCATTCTTTACAGTTAAGAGAAGGATATCTTATTTGACAAACCAGAGAGGCTCCTAAGCCATGCCTTAACCTAGAGACTCCATTAGAACAAATATTGCCATGGTTTTCCTTGCCTGCTGTTTTTCCCTCCCCTAGATACCCCAAAGGTAGACCTGTTCGGGTGCTCAGAGACCCTACCTTCATGAGTAGGCCAAATAAAGGTTGCTGCCATTTGAGGGAACCCTGTGACCTACAGGATAGAGGCTAAACTGAACAAACAGAATGGATAGAACAGAATTAATGAAAGAAATAGGAGAAAACTTACTTACAAATTAGAATCTCAAGGACATGCAATGAGAGTATTAAAAAAACTTTCTGGAATGATAAAACAGTTTACAAATTTTAAAATTCAACAGTGGAACTAAAAAAAAAAAAGATTCAAAAGAACAGTTGAAGAAACGAATGACAGACCAGATCTTACCTGCACTGAATTAAACCCTGAAACTTTAGATCAAAAGGGCACACAGAGCTCCAGACTAGACTAGACTTGATGAAAAAAGACACACATTTTAATAAAATGTTTTACCAATAAAAGAAAAAAAAATGCCAGGCCTCTGCAACCTGAAAAGACAATTGTTTTCATTGTAAATATATTCTAGAAAGGTATTCAAGAGGGGCCAGATAAACAAGGATCTTATAAAGTATAATTTTACTTTGACTCATTTTTTTAGTACAGTTGACACACAATGTTACATTAGTTTCACATGTACAGCATAGAGATTCCACAAATTTATACGTTATGCTGTGTTCACCAGAAGTGTAACTACCTTCTGTCCCCATATATCCCTATGGGAGCATCATTGACTATATTCTTTATGCTGTGCTTTTTATTCCCGTGACCTACTTATTCCATAACTGGAAGCCTATATCTCACACTGACCTTCACTCATCTTGCCCAACCCCTCACCACCCTCCCCTCTGGCAACCATCAGTTTGTTCCCTATATGGTCTCAGTTTATATCACTTTTTTCTCTATAAAGGTCTGATTGTGCTTTTTATTTATTCATTTTTTTATATTCCACATGTGAGGGAAATTATATGGTATTTGTCTTTCTTAGTCTGACTTATTTGACCTAACATAATACCCTCTAGGTCCATCTGTGTTGTCTCAGGTGTCACAGTCTCATCCTTTTATGGCTGTGTAATATTCCATTGTGTGTATGTATAGAAATATTGTATGAGCAAATAATTCTATTGGGTATTTACCCAAAGAAAATAAAAACACTAATTTGAAAAGATAATATGCACCCCTATGTTCATTGCAACATTATTTACAATAACTAAGATACTAACTCATGTTTTAAATAGTACTTACCTGTACACATGAACTTTTACAGTTTGGTTTTTTTTTCTTAGTTTAACATTTCTTCATTGTTGATAGAACATAGACTTATAGATTTTCTGAACTCTCGGGGTTTATTAATATGATTACTGTCATCATACCTGTACTAATATTTGAAACCCTAAAGTATGGCATTTTAATTTCACAGGCCTGTGGGCTTTCTCCTAGAGATGTCACCACTATTAAACTACTCAATGAAACCAGAGACATGTTGGAAAGGTATGTATACTACTTGTAACAGAAAACGTGTTTCTATTTGAATGTACTTATGACCGTTTTTTAGTTTTTCCTGAACATATGCAACATGGTATCTTGTGAAAATTACATTTTGAATCTATTCCCCTGCATTTAGGTAGGATTTCCTAATTCTTTTATTAAGGTAATGAGAAAAATGGATTTGTTTCAAGATGCCCATGCCTTCCTCACCCACTTCCTTAGGCTAGAGAATCTGAAATACTAGTTGAGGGACTGGAAGATAGTTAGCATTTATATTTTGAAAAAAAGCTTTCAGAGGTGATTCTGGTAGACCCAGTATGTAAGGAAATGTTTAACAATTAGCATTTAAAAATAAAACAGAACAGAAACTGAAATTGTAGCTACAGCCGTTCTGACTACCAACTTGAAATCACTTGATACTGACTTGAGGAGTTGGGGAGTTGGGGAGAAATGCACTTGTGAGCTGGAGGTAGCCAGCTCCAGCTAATCCTCATGGTACCACATGTGTACATGTGCTGATCTATGTACACTGCTCCCCCCCCCCACCACCACACATGCACACTCAATTTCGGGAGTTACTCCCCCTAGCCTTCTCAGGATAGACTATAATGTTCCTAAAACTTTGAGTGATAAAAATCTCACATCTTCCCTAAATCGAGTATTACTATTTTACCCAGAACACAGCTAGGGTGTTAACAATGGAGAAAGCACCAGACTATGCATTAGGAGACTGGAAGACCTAGATTGAAGATGGACTTTCCTGTTTGTTAGCTATTCAGCCTCGGTGGAGCCACTTAACTCTTCGAAGTGGTTTTATCACTGGAGAATCTGGAAATTTCTTTTATCCTAAGGATAATTTAAGACCACTTTCTCCAGTTCTGTTTTCTGAGGAAATTATATCCTCTGCTTCTAAGATATTTTCATAATGTGATGAAAATCAACAAATTTAAAGGTTAACTCAGACTTTCTACGATCGCCGTCTCCACATTTTTTCTTTTTTCTTTTTTCTTTCTTCTTTTTTTTCACATTTTTTCTTACTCAGGTTTTCACCACCTTACTCCACGAAGTTTTAGAAAAGGTCATCAGTGATCTTTTGCCAAAACTGATCAACCTGTGATGTTCACCTTTTTTAACTTTTCTCTGATGATTAGCACTGTTGATTAAGCCTTTCTTGAAATTCTTTTCTCGTGTGGCTTCCATAAGTGTCATTTCCTGATTTCTCTCCCTGTATTCAGATTATTTCTTCTAGTTTCCTCTATGTCCGTCTTTCTTGTAAACATTCGTTTTCCAAGGTATTTGTTCTTATTTCATCCTCAGCTGCCCTAAGCAATTTCATACACGGCTTTAACTACTGTCTGTATGCTGATAATTCCCAGATGGATAGCCCCTAGCCCACCACTCCCATGAGCTGGTCTGGTTTAAGCTTTCTGCATTTCAAAGATCAAACTAATCTGTTGAAGTAGACATTTTCTAACTTTAATAGCATATGTATATTATTCTTTATATCAAAGAGGTTTTGTGAGATACTAACGTAGCATAACAAAAAGAGCTTGAACTTTAAAAACAGAAAGGCCTGGGTTCAAATTCTAGCTCCCCACTTACTAATTATATATACCTTTGGACAAATTTCTTCATCCCTAAGTATCCAGTTTCTCACCTGTACATGATGCCAAAATTTTCTGAGATGTCATGATAGAATATGTGAAGCAAACCAGTATCTGTGACTATAAGATGATTCTTCTTCAGAAGTTCCTTGAAGAGAAGTAATACTGTTACTGAAATTCTTGAAAACACATTGTACAAAGTGCTGAATAATAAAAGAAAATCTAGCAAAATGGATGCAAATTCTCGTTTTGTTGTGCTAAATAATAAACTTCCTTTTTATGCTTAATTTTTAAAGATTAACCCCTTGATATATTCTTAACAGCGTTTTAGGATATAAAAAGTAGGTTGTGACTAGAAATGTTGGTGGCTGTCAAAGATAACAACATACTTATTGAATTTATTTCCTTTTCCACTGAGAATCTAAAACGCAATCTATCCTTTTTTGTATAGTCCAGATTTTAGTACAGTTTTGAATACATGTTTAAACCGAGGTTTTAGCAGACTGCTAGACAACATGGCTGAGTTCTTTCGACCTACTGAACAGGAACTGCAACGTAGCAACTCCATGAGTAGGTAAGATGACATAAAATGTTGTGAGTAATGAAGGCTCTAACAAAGGAGTGCTTTGGATGTGTTTTTGTTCCAGGTAATGAAAAAATCATAGAGGATAAATTTGATCATTTTCAACAAATTAAACTCCCTTAAACTAATGACTCCTTCATTAGTAGAAACTCCTTCTGAATTCAGTATTAAAAACCTCATTTCTTCCCAAAATTTTGCCACCATATAGAAATACTTAGGTTGTCAAGCTGTCTTTCTGCAGGCCAAATCCCAATTCTTAGATTGTTGGGTTTTTGTTTAACTCTTTAGAATATAAAACTGAAAACATATTTAAGTACTGCAAGCCATAATTGGCCTACATAATTCAGTAGTTTGGCCATTATGATAAGCAGGCATTCTTGTTATAGATTCCTATTTCATGAATTATCTCCTACTTTTACAACAATATAATGTATTCATTTTTAGCTCTTCTTGTAAGATTGGGAGTATTTAGTGTAATTGTTAGTAATTTTAATCATAATTATTTCTAAGTCATGCATTCATTCTGCTAAAATGTATCATATGGTTTTATTATATCCTTATCTCAGCATGAGTACCTTGGCTCTCCTATTAGAATTTATACTCTTTAATAACCTGCTTTGAAGTTTTTTATATTAAACTCAGAAAATAATAGCTACTAAATCAATGTTAACTGACTATAAATTGGTCCATTAAAATTAAGAGAAACAGTAAGTGATATGAAGTATGTATGTGTAATATCCAATTCAATTCTTTTTTTTTTTTTTTAATTTTTTTTTTTCAACGTTTATTTATTTTTGGGACAGAGAGAGACAGAGCATGAACGGGGGAGGGGCAGAGAGAGAGGGAGGCACAGAATCGGAAGCAGGCTCCAGACTCTGAGCCGTCAGCCCAGAGCCTGATGCGGGGCTCGAACTCACTGACCGTGAGATCGTGACCTGGCTGAAGTCGGATGCTTAACCGACTGCGCCACCCAGGCGCCCCTCCAATTCAATTCTTAAATACATAGGGCAAGAAATTATTCATTTCTTTGGAACCCTTCTTTATTGTATAAAAAGAATAATTTCCAATTAGCATTGAGGATTTGGAATGCTTACAGCCATAAAATGTATTTTCTGAGACAACTTAAATATCACCCTAAAATCTTTTTTAGGAACTCTTTTAAGTGATACAAAAATAAATTTCAGCCCCTATATACTTCCCTAAATCAAGGTGCTCTGATTAATAAAACTTCACTATAATCTCTACCTAGCAAGGTATTAGTTATTTCCTGAGTAGTGATAAAGAATTATAACAGTTGTTTTACACAAGTACTTGATTTTATACACTGAAGAGTTATAAAAAATGTGTTATAACCACATAGCCATTGTAGTCTTCTTGTTTGAACTCCCTATAGTACTCACTACTGTACTTTCCTGTACAACCTACATTTTTCACCTAGAACGGGAATCGTATTCCTCAGTTATATTTTAAGCCTCCTCACAAAGTCAGAAACTATTTTATGCCCTTTCATATTTCGTTACATACTCTAAGTATTCAGTAGATATTTCCTAGCTTAAGTTTTTTTTCTTTTCTATATCGATAACTTACTTTATACTCCATGACTTAATACTAGAAATATTTTCATTATGCGTACTGTTGTTCCTATTGTTTAACATGTTGTGAAAGTTCTAGCCATTACAATAAGCCAAGAAAAAATATTTCCAATTATCGGTAAAGAGACAAAATATCATTAATTATGCGTACTCCAGTTGATGCAGAACCCTCAGTTGATTCAAGAGAATCAACTGAAAAGTGATGCTAACTAATAAAAACAAATTATATATGGGTGTATGTATTATATATTCTCTGTATCCTTCTCTCTGCCCCACTCCCACTCATGTTTGTTTTCTCTCTCCCTCTCTCTCTCTCTTTCAAAAATAAACATTAAAATTTTTTTAATAAGTGAATAAATAAATTGTCACAGCTAGAGGATGAATTACTTTTTATAATCATTAAAAAATAGATTAAAACTTTGGTGAAGAACTTTTAATAAGATGGAAAATGTTCATAACTTTAATAGAAATACAAAACAATATTGCTGGGAAGTTAGAGTCTTGTGTTTAAAAAAACAAACAAAAGGGGACCCCGTGTGGCCCAGTCAGTCGAGTGACGCTAGATTTCAGCTCAGGTCATGATCTCACAGTTCCCAGGATCGAGTCCCACGTCCGGGCTCTGCACTGACAGCACAGAGCCTGCTTGGGATTCTCTCTCTCCCTCTCTTTGTCCCTCCCATACTAAGGCACATGTTCAGTCTCGCTCTCTCTCAAAAATAAATAAGCTTTTTTTAAAAAGCACAGATATGTATAAAAATTACTGGAAAAGTTAACCATGATGTCACTTGCAGTTGTTATTTCTAAGGGGTAGAATTATGCATGGTTTTTATTTTCTTCTTAATACATTTTGTGAATACTCTTCAGTTACTATATTGCGTTATAATTAAAATGTTAAGATCCTGTGAGATAATTTCAGAAAATAATTATTACTATGATGATTTTTCAGTCTTTCCAGTGTCAGCCTGCCATTAGCTAAGATAATTCCAATAGTAAATGGACAGATCCATTCAGTTTGCAGTGAAACACCTAGTCATTTTGTTCAGGTAAGAAGAAAGCTTGGAGGTATTATTTAAAAACATTGTATTTTTGGTTGTGGTTATATTGGTCTGACATAAAATTACATTTCTCTCCTGTGGTATTTGTTCAAAGAAACCAAAACTTAAATCACATGTAGAGTGTGGTAGAATGCCCCATGAGAACAAAAATATAGCAAATTTATGAGGTTGGGAATACCTTTCCCCATATTCTAGTCCAACAGCAGTTAGACTACATTTTACATACATTCTGGTTGGCATTAAACTATGTTAGTAATAAGATTGAGTTATGAGACCGTGATCTAGTTCCTCAAATTTTGAGGAAAACTAAAAAATTGTCTTGGAGAAGTAAAGCATTTTAGTATTAATAAATATGACTATTAAGAATGCACCAATAATCTGCTCATGAAAAGTTCCATAGACAGTACTACCTAAAACTCAATCCTTCCTTAGAAAACCATTTTGGAATGCATTAAGTAAGTAAGGCAAATATTATTGAAATAAGAACTCTGGACCCACACAGTTTTTTCTGGGTCACCTGCAACCAAGTTGCAATACTTTTAGAAGACTAAAACTTGTATTAGAATTAGAAATGTGTTTGCAATACACCTCAATTCCAAACTACTGCAGAAATGTACAGGGAGGAGACTGCAGGCTAAGTGTAAAGATGGCATCTTCTTGGTACCATGTGTCTCAGACAAGTTAGATTATCTTCTGTGTACTTTCTGCTTGGCAACATGAAAAGAACTAAGACTACAGATTGTTTCTTTCTCTATATGGTGTTGTTACTGTGTCCTTTACGTGCTTATTTTGCCTCACTGTTCTCTTCAGTTGTCTTTGTCATCTCTGTCACCCATGACAGGCATTCATATTGCAGAAGGAAGAGGGAGTAAGGCTAATCTCATTTCGCTTAATTTAAGCTCAGATTTTTTTATTAAAAACTTAGTTTAAAATTTTTAATTTAATATTAATTTTCACATGTATATCAGTGTGAGAAAAAAGTTTGTAACTTTTGGCACGTAAACCTTAACTTCACCTTTCTCCAGTTTCGTAAGAGTCTGGCTTCATCTGTAGGCTATTCATCTTGGCAGGCCAGTGGGAAATACAACCAGGCAAAATACACCACCTGCAGCTTGAAGGCTTAAGTAATTTATGTACCACAGTAATTAAAATCTGTATAATTGATAATGAAAACAAAAGAGTTCAATCTAATAAAAATACCATTGATATTAATGTTCAAAGATTTTTAGTGTGACTGAATGTAGGTTATATACTACACTATTGATTGACAAGTTCTTTTAAGCATAATCTCTATGTTAACTCATTTAACTATAAAATGCCAAGTTGTCTTTAGAGACTTTAACCATGAATTTGTTGAGGTCAAGACTGGTCTAAAGTTCACTTGAGGGGCTCCTGGGTGGCGCAGTCGGTTAAGCGTCCGACTTCAGCCAGGTCACGATCTCGCGGTCCGTGAGTTCGAGCCCCGCGTCGGGCTCTGGGCTGATGGCTCAGAGCCTGGAGCCTGTTTCCGATTCTGTGTCTCCCTCTCTCTCTGCCCCTCCCCCGTTCATGCTCTGTCTCTCTCTGTCCCAAAAATAAATAAACGTTGAAAAAAAAAATTTTAAAGTTCACTTGAGTTTTCTGATACTTAAGAAACAGAGAACACAAAGGATAGATTCATTTTTCATTTACTGTTTCTCTGATGCCCAGAGAGGCACTTAAATGTTTCTGTGTCATAGATCTTTTCACAATCTGGTGAAGCCTATGGACCCCTTCTCAGAATAATGTGTGTAAATGCATATCATAAAATACATAGGCTTTAAAGAAAGCCAATTAATTACATGCAGTTTTCAAAATACTTTTTAAAATCAAATTTATGAAGTAGCAGTATTGCCTCTTTGTTCATGCAGTAAATAACAAGATGTAATGGCAGTTCATGTATCTTCCACAATTATCATATGATGTGACAATGTCTTATTTCCACTGAAGACAAATGCATAGCATGTTACTGCTGTCACAGTTGTCAATTTCATAATTGAAAGAAATGCTAGATTTTAAAGGTTAATGAAAATAAAAATGTAATTCTTGTTTTTACATTCACAAATCCATTAAGAACCCTTGTTCTGAAGTATATGTATGTAGTTTATGTTTGTGTATGCAGAACCCATGACATGCTACATACATTCTAGGTTAGATATTCTAAAAAGTAACATACCTTACAACCATGTTATGTCAGCTTCCAGCCAAGGTACCTTTACACTTGTATCGTTAGTATTGTAATCATTTATGGAACAAATACTTACCCAGCACATGGCATACACAAGTCCGTTTGAAGACTGTTCTGGGTCTTCTTCTCGAAGTCACACTGAATACTTACCACACCCACCATTCCTCATACAAGAACCTAAGCAATAAGTATCTCCTAGAATTTCTTATGCGAAAAAATATTCCTTGCATTAAGTGATTTTCTTTTTGGCCTTACTGCCACAAAACTTAAGGCTAAATTTATTGCTTGATTGCAGAAATGGATTTAAATTATCTATACTTCTTACAAACTGTAATAATGTTTTATTGTCATCTTGCTAGGATCTGTTGATGATGGAGCAAGTGAAAGACTTTGCTGCTAATGTGTACGAAGCTTTTAGTACTCCTCAACAACTGGAGAAATGATTTCTTTTCCTTCAAGAAAAACTACAATGGAATTCATTTACTTTTAAAAATACACTGAATGAATCAACTATATATAGGGTAATGATTTGTTACCAAAATGCCTAATAAAAATATATTCTTAATCAAAGTCTTCATTTCGTAATAAAATAGATTTATTTGGCATCTTAATATATTTTTTTAAAGTCATCAACAGACTAGTTTTTGTGAGCATATCTGAGCATACACAGTGCAGACATCAGAATTGTTAATACTTTGTTACACCATGGATATTAGTTCCAAACTGACAAAAAACTAATGTAGATACTTTTTATATATATATATAATATGAAATGTAGTATACATTGACATTTATACAGAGGAAAATCTGTTTGAGAAATAGCTGTGAAGTTTAGAAAATGTACTATTTAATCATAAAGTTCACTGGACTATAATATACATGAATGAATCAGACTTTTCTCCCGTTACTCTTCAAAGGAATAAGTTGTTTACCTTAGATAAACCTGATGAAGGACATTTCTTTTTATGGAAACCAGTGAATTTTACAACCATGATCAGTAATTTTTCGTTACCATTGTTAACAATCCTTAGAAAATTACGTATTTGATTTAGAGGCTGAAATTGTGCTGTTGTTGTTACTCAGCGGCTATTTTTAGCTATAGTTTCAGCATTTGTATGTAAATAATTTTAACTTTGTATTGATTTTGAGCACAGTAAATATCTTATTGCAATAAAATATTTTAGTAAAATATGGTTTTGTTGAGTTAATACTTTACAGCCATTAATTTATTTGTCCTATAGCATTTTTGCTGTTACTTTGGGAGAATATGCTAGTTTTCAAGTTTTATTTTAACTAGTAATATAATTGATGCTTTAGTTGTTCTGTTTAGAAAAAATGAATAGCATTCCCTTCTGAAGAGAAACAATTCATCGTCTCTAGTAAATCTATATTCTGTATTTATAATTAAGGGTAATTAGGCAGAAATAAATAAATTGTTGCATATCATTAGTGCATTTGATATATTTTCAGTAACATAAGAATATTGTCAGTGACATCGCTTTATGTTCCTCCAACAGAGGAACAATGTTTAAAAAAATGTAATGTCTACAATGTTTAAAAAAAGAAACAGATGTAAAAGTGTTGCAGATAGCAAATATTTCTCTTCCAAATTTGACAGAAAATAGTGATGTTATTTTCTAATAGGGTGGAGGAAAAACTGCGTTTTGGAAAATTAGTGAATGTGTATGTAATAGGGCCTGCATCTCTTGCAGCAGTATTAACCCAGGATTTCATCCAAGGAATATTTGAGACTGAACAGGTGTGGCCTTGTAAAAAAAAAAAAAAAAAAAAAAAAAAGGATCGTATTCTGATCAGCTGACAATTTTCACCTGGAGTCACCTGCATCTGTGGCGCTGTGGCAGTTGAAGAGATGATCAGGTAAAACCCACATGCATTTGAAGCTAACTGGCCTTAGATATTACAAATGTGTCTTCAGCTAGTACAATAGGACCCCTCTTGTCTGGGACCAATAGTTTGGTTAATCCAAAGGTCACTTAAATAAAGCAGGGTATCTATCACACACAAAAAAACTTATTCTTAGATATTTTAACTTAAAATATAAATATTCTTTAGTTGCCACTTATTTAATCTAGGGACCAGGTCTTTTCTACCTTTTTCGTATGGGTCTGCTTTGAGGCACTCCTAACTCCTTCTTGTGCAGATCACGTGCACTACATTCCATTATATAATTGTGAGCCACCGATACAGAATGCTTGTAGGTTTTTGCTATATTTTCCTCCAATCTTTTAGAACTGTTTTGCCCACAATTAGCCAATATCTTTAAATTTTAAAACAGCAACACACTTTTTTTTTTTAAGATTTTAAGTAGTCTCTACCCCCAACATGGGGCTCACGCTCACAACCCTGAGATCAGAAGTCTCAGGCTCCACCAACTGAGCCAGCCAGGTGCCCCTAAAAAAACAACACTTTTATCGAGGCTTTTCAAAGTTCAGCTTAGTTTTCACAGAAACTACAGCTCTTCGCACTCACGTCATCAGTTTATATACTCATGATAACAAGTTCAACTGGCATAATCCGTTTGGTAACTATTAATTTCTTAGAGCCGATGTAACAAATTATTGCTAATTGGGTGACTTAACAGAAATTTCTCTTCTCACCATTCTTGATTTTGGACGTCCAAAATCAAGGTATCAGCAGGGCCATGCTCCCTCTGAAGGCTATAGGGAAGACTGTTCAATCCTTTCTTGACTCTCCCAGCCTCTGGTGGCCCAGGTGTCCCTTAGCTTGTAGCAGCAAACTTCGTCTCTGCCTCTGTCTTCACATGGCCTTCTCTGTCTGTGCTCTTTCTCTCATAAGAATACTCTCACTTAGGACCCACCCACGTACAGTATGATCTTGTCTCAATACTTAACTTTCGTTACATCTGCAAAGACGCCATTTCCAAGTAAGATCACCTTCTGAGCTTCTAGGCAGACATGAATTGTCGAAGAATACTCTTCAGCCCCTATAGTAACAAACTCTACGCGACTTGGTAAACGCAGATTGCAGCAAGTGGAAATCAAAGCGAAGGGTGCACCAGATAGACGCCTACTAACGGAAAGCCTGCAGCCTGCCCTAGGCACCTCCTTTTCTGAGGAGATGAAGACCATCAGTTTATCCCGTGAATTGGTTACATGGAGATCACTTGAAACTGCTTCTATTTTTTCTCCTTCAAACTTGTATAAATGTGTCTGTTACTGTGTATATATAAAAATTTTACATGAGCACTTATTTTATTTGCTTGGAAGATTTTATCTAACCAGATCTTTCACTTGCAAAATTGAACAGAAGATAAAACATCGGTCTTGCCTTCTGTTGTCCTGATTCATATTTATTTGAGTAGCCTGAACTTTTACAGTAATTGTGTTGCTTGTATATGACACCTATGAGAAAATGAGATAGAATCTTACTAAAGTGATATCCATGTTTAAAATATCAACATCTAAAGGCACCTGGGCAGCTCAGTTGGTGAAGCATCTGACTTCAGCTCAGGTCATGATCTCACCGTTCATGAGTTCGAGCCCCACATCAGGTTCGGTGCTGACAGTGTGGAACCTGGAGCCTGCTTTGAATTCCCCTCTCTCTGCCCCTCGCCTGCTCACAAACTCTCTCTGTCTGTCAAAAATAAACATTAAAAAATTTTCTTTTAATATCAATATCTAGACTATTCAGTCTAGTAACCTAGTTTGGTTTGCCTTCAATATTTCTCCAGTCATTAAAGGAAAATCAGAGGTTACCGAAATTCAATTCAGGGCATTTTATACCTATTTAATAATGCTGGGAAAAGGATTATTTGATTGGAGGATAAAAACTATTGGCTTAAAATAGTTAATGAGAGATCTGATTTTTAACTATCCTTACTATAATTCTTGCCCTCATACTACAGATAATTCCAAGAATTTGCTGGAATATTTTTAAATCCTTGTTATGAAACCCCATTGTAGTACATTTTACACATTAAGCAAGATATGGCTTAAATAAATTTAAATTTCGGGTCATATTTTTTCTTAGAGTTGGGTTAAAAGCATTTTATCAGGACCTCAGAATGCTGAACTGTATTTTGTCATGTAGCTCCTTCATAGCTACTAAGTCACCAAACCCTATAATTTGCTTAAATACTTGTTTTTCCCCTTTCGTATCCATTTGTAAAGGTAAAGATGGACAGGATAGGAATTTAAGTGGTTGACAGGCTTCAGTCTCAGAATGACTTTCTTCAAACAAACAAATGACCCTACTTTTATGATAAGATTCTTGTAACACTGTTTCCTTGGCTTTGGTTGGGTTTTACTCCTGTTTTGGTTTTTCTTAGTCTAGTGTTTGGGATCATATAAATCTGTCCAAGTTGGATCTCGAATAAAATATTAATTGGGATTTAGAACTATTAACATACTTATTTATGTAAATAGCATAGTTTTGAAAATTTGGTAGTTTTAGGAACTTCAACAATGAGTAATTTTTTAAAAGGTTTTCAACTTTAGCATGATTTTAGGGAATATGAATAGTATTCTTTTTCATTCTCCACCTGAAGCATTTTTTGGAAACAGATGTCTGCATTTGATTAATGTGACCAAATGAAACCTACAGTACTACAAATAAAGATCTGGCCATATTAAACTTCTTTTGTTGAGGAGAGCAACTTCTCTAATCAGTGTTTCTTTAAATTTACATCAAAATCTGTATTGCTGCTTCATTATTTTGCTTCATTCTTAGGGAAGATTTGAGTAGAATTCCTAATTATCAACTAGGTTTTCAACTTCAATTTGCTTGAAGACAAATGTAGGAAACATATTCATTAATTAAAAAAAAAATTGGGGGGGGGGGGCCTGGGTGGCTCAGTTGGTTAAGCATCTGGCTTCAGCTCAGGTCATGATCCCACAGTCCATGGGTTTGAGCCCCGCATCGGGCTCTGTGCTGACAGCTCAAGAGCCCTGAGCCTGCTTCAGATTCTGTGTCTCCTCTCCACCCCTCCCCGACTCATGCTCTGTCTCTCTCTCTCTCAAAAATAAATAAACATTTAAAAAAAAATTTTTTTTTATTTTTTTAATGTTTATTTACCTTTGAGAGAGACAGAGACAGAATGCAAGTGGGTTAGGGGCAGAGAGAGAGGGAAACAGATCTGAAGCAGGATCCAGGCTCCAAGCTGTCAGCACAGAGCCCAACGCAGGGCTCAAACTCGAGCTGTGAGATCATGACCTGAGCTGAAGTCGGCCGCTCAACCGACTGAGCCACTCAAGCGCCCAAAACATATATATTAATTTAAATTGGAGCTCATATGAGCTCACCTAAAAAATTGGCCCATAGGTCCAATCCCACACCCCCTCAAAAAACCTGAAAGAATATGTACTAAAACCGTAATAATGGTGATCTAAACAATGACTTTAATTTTTTTTAATGTTGATTTATTTTTGAGACAGAGACAGAGTGGGGAGGGGCAGAAAGAGAGAGGGAGACACGGAATCCAAAACAGGCTCCAGGCTCTGAACTGTCAGCACAGAGCCCAACACGGGCCTTGAACTGCAAGATTATGACCTGAGCTAAGGTTGGCAGCTTAACCGTCTGAACCACCCAGGCACCCCTAGTATGTTTTAAAATACCTACAGTAAACCTATATCAGTTTTATTACCAAGAGGGAAAAAAAACTTTATTTTTTTTTATTTTTTTATTTTAACGTTTTATTTATTTTTGAGACAGGGAGAGACAGAGCAAGAACAGGGGAGGGTCAGAGAGAGAGGGAGACACAGAATCTGAAACAGGCTCCAGGCTCTGAGCTGTCAGCACAGAGCCCGACGCGGGGCTCGAACTCACGGACCGCAAGATCATGACCTGAGCTGAAGTTGGCCGCTTAACCGACTGAGCCACCCAGTCGCCCCGAAAAAAAACTTTTTTATGAAAAGACAATTACTATGAGCACTGAAAGTATGTATTAGGCCAAATTTATTATACCTCTGCCACCTGTATTAGTCTGCTAGGGCCACCATAACAAAATACCACAGACTGGGTGGCTTAAAGCACAGTAATTTATTTTCTTACAATCCTGAAAGCTGAGAGCCCAGTGTGTCTGCAGGTTGGGTTTGTCTCAAGGCCTCTCTCCTTGGCTGGCCGATGGTGCCTTCTCCCTGTGTCCTCACATGGCCTTTCCTCTGTGTGCTTGCATCAGTGGCATCTCTTTCTCTTCTTATAAAGACGCCAGTCGTATAGATTAGGCTCTTACTCTTATGACTTTATTTAACCTTAGTTACCTCTTCAAAGGCTCTGTCTTCAAACACAGTCACATTGAGGGCTAGGGCTTCAACATAGGAATTTGAGACACAATTCAGGAGACTTAATTCAGTCCTTACCACCACCAGTTCCTAGCTACCATAAAACAAAAATTTCCACCTCTTAATCACACATGGAAATAAATTCAATGTGAAGAGACTTCAATGGCAAAGTACACTGGAGAGGTAAAACAATCACATGGGTAATTTAGGAACAAACATAAGCAGTAAGAGGGGAAAGGGCCTGAATTGCCTAAATATTTAACTTTCCTTGACCAATTTTACATTTGCTTTCTCTATATGCTACAAATATAGAAACCTGATATTTTCTAGTCTTCGATGTACCCGCAGCAGGAACTACTCTGCTGCAAATTAGATCACATTAGTTAGTGCTAGAGCCCAGCCCCATTTACAGGGCATCTGATCAAAGGTTAGACGTGGCAGTTCTACCAGTATGCCATTTGGCTTCAAAGACGTCCAGTTAAGTGGCTGTCCATGTCCCAGTAGTTTAATCTGAAATTAAAAACATACACAGAAATGTCTTCACATGCATCTCTTCGACTCACCCACTTTATTGGGAAAGAGTGGCTGGTATTTCTTTAAAACACTGTAGACAAGAAACTCAGCTTTTGCTTTTATTTAGTGGTTCACAAACTATTTTAACCTTTGGTCCAAATGAGTGCATACGTGCATCTTACTCCTATATTCCTGTCAAGTAAAAGTGTCCAAGAGTTGGAAGAGAAGAACTGTAAAGGCTGAATAGTGTTAGAGTAAGGAAAACACTGAAGAGAGGACCAGGGAAAATGACTCTGGACCAATCTGCCCAATGTAAGACTTGCATAGTTCTTGCATAGAATGTCCCTTATCTAGGAAGCTACCCTTCCTCCCCAGGTTTTCCAGTAACTGATCAACAATACATAAGTCTGATCAATTACTACTGTAATTGTTTTATATCCTTACTCTTATACTAAATGGGTTTAAATATGTTTTCTACATATCTATGGTTATTTTGAACGAGAAAACTTTGCCTATCATGTGGAACAACACAAAAACAAAACCCATGAACTTTTAAGATTACAGTATTAATGGGGCCAGACAAAATATAGATAAAATAAAAAGATGATGTCATACCCACACCACTAAGCTGTAATTAAACATCAAACGTGAATTCCATCTTCCTTTCTGCCAGATCAACCACAGTGTTAGAAATGAAATGTGGAAAGATGATACAAGGAGAAGCATATGGACAATCTACATCCAAGGAAATTGTTTCTTAAAAACAAGCTATAAAATGCATCAAAATGAACTCAATACCAGATCTGTCGCCTACAACTGTTAGATTAACTTCCTCCAGATTTTTTTAATGACCTTAAAATAGTACGACTACAACATCTTACTTTTATTCTGATGTATTCTGGGATGGGATGTCTGGGAAAGAACCTGAATTTGCTTTACCATTTATTTATTTATAAATTCCAGAATCATTTTGGATGCTTCCAGAACTTGAACAACATAAAATAACCGTAAAAAAAGAATATCTATTTTACATTGATACGCATGGAGATAGCTGTATTTTAAGTTTAGTTTTCTGGGAAATGAAAAGAAAATTTTCAAAGGTTTGGCCAAACATTGCCACTGACGAAGTTCATTTTAAAATTACAGGTATCCCCTACAGTCAGTGTTATGCCATTTCACTTTTATAAAAGGCCTAGAGTAGTACCTATTTTTGTAACTGAAAGAAATCTAAAGAGAACTTTCACTTTTACAAAAAAAAAAGTGAAAAGTAAAAATAGCATTTAGCGTTTGTTTTACAGAGAGCCGTTTGAGAGGCAGTGCACACCCCAACAGCAGCGAGTGGTAACTCCAAGTTCCTTCCTATACTCAGCATTTCAGCATCAAGCCACCAGAGCTTTGAACTGAGTCTGTGAGCATCTGTGCTTTGTCTCCATTCAATTTGTGCATCCGTTAGCAAGATGTGTTCTAAGGGATCAGAAGAGCTCTTCTAAGAGAGGTTATTGTGGGGGTCTAGGACTGTTCAAACAAATTTCCACATAAATTAATGGTAATTGCTTCTTTGCTTTACACCATTTCAGCTTATGAAAGATTTCATAGGAATGCTCTGCTTTCGGATGTGGTGGGAGAAAACCCATATCTCACGAGGTATAAATGGAACATACGTAAGGCTCTCCTTGAAGTTAAAAGTTTCATTCTGTTTTTCCCTAGGATATGCTAGTTAGCAATTTAAAGACACAATAAAGATAAAATCTCCTTACCTCTGTTGCCCCCGGGGTAGCGATGGGTTGGCCAAGAAACAGATGTCTTGATGTGGGCCATTTAAGATATATGGCGTAGACCAACTTTTGTTTAGGTTTGGATGTGTACCTGGTTAAAAGGAGGAAAAGAGCATAGTGGTATTCCTCATGTGTTAGGTTTGGGATTATTTTACAGAGATACTTTCATGCAGTAAATATTTACCCATGTCTTCATTAATAGAAGGAAAAAATAGCTCCATGGTAGAGTAAAAAGCACCCAAAGAGGGTTCCCAATTCCAGTGTGTCTTTGGGGGGCTGGAGGGGGGGTTCCTCACCCCCAACAAGCAATTCTCCAACACCAGCTGGGTGTCCTACAATTCAACTTAATTCTGACACTATCTACGTGGAGATGGTGTCAGATTCCACAGGTCAAGGATTCAGTCCTACAAGACTGCTTGCCTGCACCACTCAACTTCAGACACCAATCACAAGTCCAAGGTATCACCTGGTCTTCTAACCCACCAGCTACAGATGGGAGGTTCCAACAACCTTTTCCCTGGGTTCAATTAATTTTCTACAGCAGCTCACAAAACTCACACAAACATTTTACTTACTGGCATACCAGTCTATTATAACAGGATAAAACTCAGGAACAGCCGAAGGGAAGAGACGCATAGGGCAAGGTATGGGGAAAGGGCATGGAGCTTCCATGAACTTTCCAGGCACACCCCTCTCCCAACAGCGCTGAAGCTCTCCAAACCCCATGCTTTTGGGTTATATGGAGGCTTCATTACATGGTTATGATTGATTAAATCACTAGTCATTGGTGACTGATTCAACCTTCAGCCTCTCTCCTCCTGGAGGGAGGGACTGAAAGTCTCCAGGCAACCAGCCTCACCCTTGGTGAAGTGGAAAAGTCACCTCATTAACATAACAAAAGACATCTGTATAGTTCTCATCACTCAGGAGATTCCAAGAGTTTAAGGAGTTCTGTGCCAGAAATGGAGACAAGACCAAATATATACTTGTTATCATAAATCATAATATCATAGCACCTCCCTCCCCCACTTCCCCTATACCAAAAAGAACAGAGCCTTCTCTTTTTTTTTTTTTTAATTTTTTTTTTCAACGTTTTTATTTATTTTTGGGACAGAGAGAGACAGAGCATGAACGGGGGAGGGGCAGAGAGAGAGGGAGACACAGAATCGGAAACAGGCTCTAGGCTCCGAGCCATCAGCCCAGAGCCTGACTCGAGGCTCGAACTCACGGACCGCGAGATCGTGACCTGGCTGAAGTCGAACGCTTAACCGACTGCGCCACCCAGGCGCCCCAAGACTTCTCTTTTTTTTAACGTTTATTTATTTTTGAGACAGAGAGAGACAGAGCATGAATGGGGGAGGGGGCAGAGAGAGAGGGAGACACAGAATCGGAAGCAGACTCCAGGCTCTGAGCCATCAGCCCAGAGCCAGACGCGGGGCTCAAACTCCCGGACCGCGAGATCGTGACCTGGCTGAAGTTGGACGCTTAATCGACTGAGCCACCCAGGCGCCCCAGAGACTTTTCTAATATTACTCTTCATCAGACTGTTCCCATGGAGTTGGAAATAGGAGGGAATTATGAGCAAAGAAGGTAAGATGCAGGAGTAAATGGCTTTCCACCTGCTGATTCAAATCTTCATACTCCCTCATCAAAAAGTCTGTATGTGTCAATGCTGGGCCAAGTACTGACGCTGGTGTTAGGGATACAACAGAAGACAAAACACTTAATTCTTATTCTTATGGAACTTAGACTAGAGTGACGAAGACTCTATTCAATAATCACACAAATAATGTCAAAGTGTGAGTTTTGATAAGCACAATGAAAGAACAGTAAATTGAAAGGTTATAAAAAAGGGACCTCTTAGATTAGACCATCAGCGGGGTGCCTGTGTGGCTCTGTCAGTAATGCCTCCAACTCTTGACTTCAGCTCTGTAAGAAATAAGCCCACTGACCCAATCAAAGGACGGGCACAGAGACTCTGAGCACAGTGAGGCGAGGCTTTAATCAACATTCTTGCAAGAGCGGGTGTCTGATGGACAGGCACACTCGGAGCAGTTACAGCAGGCAATTTATCTCCTAGCGTGAAGTCCCTCCCGATTCCTCATTTGGCTGAGTACTGCAGAGGTTACAGCCTTACCCGGAAGTCAGCTATGCCCACGTAAGGCAAAAACTAGTCTTTTTGTACAAACATACATTCCTTGAGGTGACACAGAGACTTCAGTTCTTTGGCACATGCCCATTACAAAACCTGCGAAAACTAAGCCCACGAAATGGCGAGGGGAAGAAGAATCAGGAAGTGAAGTGAAGTTTGGGACTCCATTGGGGGGGTACATATTTCCAATAGGTTGTAAACCTATTGGTAACTCTATAGCACAGCTTTTATTTGGTATTTCTCAAAACAAATCATTTCATTTACTTCTCATAGGCTCAGGCCATGATCTCACAGTGGTTTTGTGGGTTTGAGCCTTGCATTGGGCTCCGTGCTAACAGTGCAGAGCCTGCTTGGAATTCTCTCCCTCTCTCTCTCTGTGCCCTCCCTCACTCGCACTCTATCTTTCTCTCTCAAAATAAATATTTTTAAAAAATGTTTTAAATTAAAAAAAGATTAGACCATGAGCAGAAGCCTAAAAAAAATGACATTTCATCTAAGACTTAGACGATGAATGAGAAAAAAGGTAAGAGTAAGCTCTACACAAAACAGAACTCACTCATTCTTAGTTTTTCAACGTTTATTGAAATCTTAAAATGCTAATCACTGTTTTAGAGCTGGAGACGCAGCATTGAACACAGTCCCTGTCCTTATGGAGCTTATGTGATAGTGGAAAAAATTAGAATAAACATGTGATGGTTAAGTCGTATGGGGAAAACTGAAGCCAGGTGAGGACAGAGCATGCAAGGTTGGAAAGGAGGGATGTGGTTGTTATTTTAAATCTAATAGTCCACCTTTGAGGAGGTGGCATTGAGGAGACCTGAAGAATGTGAGGAAGAGCATGTGAGTATCCAGAGGAAGAGAGAACAGCAAGCAGGAGTATGCTTGGCCTGCTGACATGGTAACAAGAAGGTCAAGAGAGAAAGTGAGGGAAAGCATGATGGCAGATAAGATCAGAGACAGCAAGGAGCCAGTTTTTATAGGACCTTATAAGCCTCTACAAGATCTGGCTCGTTCTCTGAGACCGGAAGCCACTGGAGGAATTTGAGCGTAGTAGTGACATAACCTGGCTTTATTATTTCAAAGGTTTTGTGGCAGAAAGATGAAAGGGGCAAGGATGGATGTAAACAGATCAGTCAAAGACGCTTATAATCCAGGGGAGACACAATAGAGACTAAAAGAATGAGACATGGTCAGATTCTAGATATACTTCAAAGAGAAAAATGATACTTGCTGATGGATTGGCTGTGAAATAGAAAAGGAGAGTTGAAGACTCCCAAGATTTTTGGCCTCACAACCACCTAAAAGGATGAAGCTGTCATTAATCGAGTTTATGAAGACTGCTTGGAGCTAGTTTAGAGCAAAATTTTAAAATTAGGACCTCAGTTTTAGACATAACAGGTTTAAGGTATTTATACTTCCAAGTGGAGATGTTGACCAGGAAAGCGAATGTAAATCTGGAGCTCAAGAAAAGGTCGGCACTGTAGAGGTCATCGGTATGGCATCTAAGGCTGTGAAAATGGATGTGACTGCCTGGGGAATAAAGATAAAGAGGAGGAACAGAAGCCCAAGGACTAAGCCCCAGGCACTTCAGGGTATAATGGTTGGGAAGCCGGGGGGGGGGGGGGGGGGGGGGGGGGGGGGGGGGGGGGGGGGGGGGGGGGGGGGGGAGGGGAATCAGCAAAAGACACTAGGAAGGAGCAGCCAACAAGCAGAGATGGCGTCAACAGAGTCACATGCTGCCATAAACTCAGAAAACGGACCACGAAGTCACTCTGGATTTGGTGAAGGACGGGTTATGGAGGGCTTGGATAACAGCGATTTTCTGAAGTGTGGGGGCGGAAGCCTGACCAGAGTGGGTGCAAGAGAAAAACTGGAGCAAGATATTGAAGATAGCCAGTTTAAAAAAAAAAAAAAAACTTTTAACATGTTTTACTATCAAAGAAATGAGAGAAACGGGGAGGTAGCTGGAAATCTAAGGGTCAAAAAAGTACTTTTTTAAGATGAGAGAAATAACACGTTTGAATGCTGGCAGGAAGGCTCTAATAAAGAGGGAAAGTTGAAGATAAGGAGCAAAGGAGAGAACTGCTAGAAAAATATCCTCGAGTGGATAATTTGGGATGGGACCCAGGACACAAGGTTGACCTTAAAGCCAAAAGAAAAATAATCTGGTATTGTGTGTGTTGTGTGTCTGTGTATTTCTAGTCACATTTTAGCTACCCATGGGCAGGCATGGAATGAATGAGCAGAGCTAAATTTAACCAGAGTTGAGTTTTTAATCAAAGTCAAGTGAGTATGACAGAGAAAGAGTGTATGTCATGGAGTGACAAGCCACAGAATCTGACCTGGATAAGGAAAAGGGCTGAGGAACAGAAAAAAGTGAGGGGGGTCACAGATTGGTATCATCAGTGGATTACAGATCCTTTCAGAAGCCGAAGTGCTATGTGGAGTGAGCTGAAATTTAAAAGGTGGTTGGGAGTGGCTCAGTCGGTTTAGCGTCGGACTTCGGCTCAGGTCATGATCTCGCGGTCTGTGGGTTCGAGCCCCGTGTCAGGCTCTGTGCTGACAGCTCAGAGCCTGGAGCCTGCTTTGGATTCTATGTCTCCCTCTCTCTCTCTGCCCCTCCCCACTCATGCTCTGTCTCAAAAATAAATAAAAACATTTAAAAAAAATTTGTTTTAAAAAGGTGTTTGGGAGACAGCATAATGCTTCAAACTGAGATCATGGAGTAAGTGCAATTATTGGTAATACAGGATCTAAGGCATGACCCAGAAAGGAGGTAGCAAAGGTAGAACACACAAGATGCTCAGAAGAGAGAGCACAAGAACTCAGGGGCGGCACATTTTTAAAAATGTGAATATAGGTGTTCGAATCACTAAGAGTGATGTTAAGAGTAGTTCTGGGGACAGTGATCGCGAGCTAGGGCTGAAATCCTGAAGGATTCTAAGGACCTGGGAGTCTACAGATGACTGGGGCAAGGACAGCAGCGTGCCTGGCAGGCTGACGAACTCCTGCTGTGGGGGGGGAGCAGGGCCACATGGGGTTTGGGGTTGGTGCGGTCAGCAGGAGCCAGACAAGGGGGCTTCACAGACCTTATTAAATATTTTGGCTGTTATTTTTATTTACTGAGATAAAATTTCATGGAATAATAGTTGATAATGGCGAAATCCATGACCAGACCCCCCTGTCAAATACATGCCCAGATGCAAATCCCAAAACCAGATTTAAACTAGTCTCTGTAAAATGAAGGACTGGTACTGGGTTCCAACTATGGCTTCTCCCGCACATTCTAAAATTCTACAATGCGTTGCTGCTGTCTAGATTGCTTTACTTTATTTTCTTCGATGAGTTGACAATTAGTTTTAAGTCATAAGTAAAGTCAAAGAAGATTTAGTCTAATTTTTGGTTTATACTTGATCAGGTTGTATTCACCTGGTGACAACAACGGGTGAATTTTTAGAGCTTCCCTAGACTACTCTTATTTATATGCGTTAAGACCCAACATCAGGAACCATCATATTTGCAGAATGTGATTCAGATACTCATTGGCATGTGGTACCTTCCAAAGTGCAGACATAAGCAAAGCTTTTAAAGAAGATTCTAGTTAAGAGAAAAAGAAGTTGAAATAATAAAGTTAAAATAATAAGTTAAAATAATAAGTTAAAATAATTAATTTTTTTTTTTTCAGTTTTGTTTATTTGAGAGAGGACAGAGGCAGCATGAGTGCGGGAGGGACAGAGGAGAAAAATCCCAAGCAGGCTCCCCGTGGGACAGCGCAGAGCCTGATGCGGGCTCGAACTCATGAAACTGCGAGATCATGACCGTGCCAAAACCAAGAGTCAGACGCTGACACTGACTAGCCGCCCAGGTGCCTCTAAAATAATTAATTAATAAAGAAAACTTCAGGTTTAGGGGCACCTGGGTGGCTCGGTCGGTTAGTCATCTGATTTCGGCCCAGGTCATGATCTCACACTTTGTGAGTTGGAGGGCCCACATCGGGTAGTGGGCTATCAACACAGTGCCTGCTTCGGATCCTCTGTCTCCCTCTCTCTTTGCCCCTCCCCTGCTCGTGCTCTCTCTCCCTCAAAAATAAGTAAACATTTTTTTAAAAAACTTAAAAAAAAAACTTCAGGTTTAGATTTATTAGAAATAATATGAACAAATTATCAGTTTTTTATCAATTAAAATTAATGCTGTTATTTGGGCTGATTTAAAAAAAAATTTTTTTTGGCACCTCTTCCTTGCTAATTTCATACGATGGAACATCTGCAGAAATAAGAATTAAATGACTAAATCAAAGTCTTCCTTTCGGATTAACCCACTCAGCATCTTTCATTTTTCTGAATGGCTTATGATTTTTATAAGATCTGACTATTTTTCACTAAAATTTGCCCACTCTTAGGAAGTTTCTAGATAGGATTTAAGCTTGACTGGATAAACAATAAGTGTTCAAACACATGCTGAATTCTTCTAGAGTAAATAGCTTGGAAAGTGCTTTGTATAACAGGCATGCATCCCAATTTCCCTTTTTATCCTACTTTTCTCTTTGTATCTCAGAAATTTTAAATGCTTTTCCTCCATCAAATAATACTTGCTAACAAGAATAACTTACCACACGTCTGGGGTGACGTCACTCTGGGACCTCCAATGGGTAGGTTTTCATAAATAGCTTCTCCATTGACTTTTAGCCAGGTCCCCATTTGCCTCAGTCGCTCCTCAAAAATTACAGGAATTGTGCCATCGTATGTGGGCCCAATATTCATCAAAAGATTTCCTCCACATTGAAACTGTCTCTACAAGTTCCTAAAAAATTAAAGAATAAAGTTCTTAGGGAGATGAAACGATTCCATTGCCAATGTGTTAATAATATGTTGTATTTGTGTGCTTACACACTCATATGTAACCACTGTCCAGAAGAACAAACACAGCAAATAGAATAAGGTCCTGTGTTTACAGGCCCCTGGCCCTCTACAAATTATACAAAGTAATTCTCACACATCCACACAATTGAGAATATTACCTTAATAGTCACCTAACATTTTACTGTACCTTCACTAGTTCTTCGATTGTAAGATAGTCACTGAGTCTGGCGTCTCTCCTGTAACCCCAGGAAAACTTGTCTATTGTCATGCAATTTTCCCATTTATGAGGCAGAAGATGTCCTGGGTGGTAACGATCACTGCAGGTATAATAGCCACCATGCTTACAGATGGTACCGAGTCCCCAACGGTCATTGGTGACGACTGTGTCCCGAACGGGGCTGAAATATAATTTTATTTAATAAAAAATAAAACATGTTACATAAAAGGAAATGTCCCTGAAAAGAAGTCTAACTGAAATCCGCTCCTGAAAAATCATCATAGCATACTAGCATAATGCAAAGCCCATAGTTTTGAAGTCAGACCTGGGTTGGTTGCAATCCTGGCTCGGTCACTTTCTAAGCTCCCTGCCCCAGAGTCAGTGACCTAACTCCTCTGAATAATCTCCTCATCTGTTATTAGATCAGAAATAAATGGGGCGCCTGGGTGGCGCAGTCGGTTAAGCGTCTGACTTCAACCAGGTCACGATCTCGCAGTCCGTGAGTTCGAGCCCCACGTCAGGCTCTGGGCTGATGGCTCGGAGCCTGGAGCCTGTTTCCGATTCTGTGTCTCCCTCTCTCTCTGCCCCTCCCCCGTTCATGCTCTGTCTCTCTCTGTCCCAAAAATAAATAAACGTTGAAAAAAAAAAAATTTTAAAAAAAAGAAATAATTTATGTAGGGGTACTGGGGTGGCTCAGTCAGTTAAGTGTCCAACTTTGGCTCAGATCATGGTCTGGCAGTTTGTGGGTTTGAGGCCCACATCAGCTCAGTCTGGAGCCTGCTTCAGATCCTGTGTCTCCCTCTCTCTCTACCCCTCCCCCACTCACGCTCTCTCTCAAAAATGAATAAACGTTAAAAAAAATTTTTTTTAAGAGAGAATTTATGTAAAACACCTAGTTCTAGCCCAGTACCCAGCACATACAGCACTTAAAAGAGTATCACACTGTTATTTGAAGCTCCTTCTCCCATGTATTATGAATGATAGCCAGAACTGAGTTTACACTCAAAAAAAAAAAAAAAAAAAAAGCGGGGGGACTTCTGGGTGGCTCAGTTGGTTGAGCATCTGACTTTGGCTCAAGTCACCATGTCACGGCTCGTGGGAACGAGCCTTGTGTCGGGCTCTGTGCTGACAGCTCAGAGCCTGGAGCCTGCTTCAGATACTATCTCCTTCTCTCTGTTCCTCCCCAGCTCGCACTCTCTCTCTCTCAAAAATAAACATTAATTTTTTTTTTAAAAAAACATTCTTCTCACCTATAACTGAATATAGCCTTTCTATTACAATTGTGCCTGATGTTGAAAATCTCTGGGAAGTTAACTTGCCATCACTGTGGCATGAAATAATCCCCACAATGATATTATCATGATTGAGAAATTGAAGTGGATGGTTCCCAGTCTTTCCCCTTGGACATACCTGGGCAGACTGCTGCCTTAAGTATCAAGAGCTCTCCAGAGTATCTGTATGCACACCCCTTGTGTGTCCAGGGAACACAAGTACAACACTCCCTGATTTCATACCACAACACCGAGTATTTTCTAGTTACAAATATAAATTTGGTCACAAGGTTCAAGCCTAACAGAGGAGCTCAGCCAGAAGCCCCCTGTTCTAATGGGGCAGTCTGGAACATGCTAGAAAGCAAACAGGTGGTGCTGATACGGGGAAAAGAGGAGGCAGACAAGGGTGACAGTGACTGAGCAGCGAAGATATCAAAGAAGATGACAAGAAGCAATTAGAGGAATTGACAAGCACATAATCACAAACAGTGATGAATTGTTGTCTCAGAAGGGGAAAGGGGGGACCCACAAATTAACATCTTTCAAAGTTCTTGATTCTGTGATTTTATCTTTTGTTTTCAGTGATTTCAAATTTTTAGTGGGTTTTAGTGATTTCAAAAACAGATTTGAGTTGTATTTGGCTCCTGATTTGTAAGTCTTGATTACTGACTGATTACTTGGAGTAAAAAATTGATATATCTAGGGGCACCTGGATAGCTCAGTCAGTTAAGTATCTGACTTCAGCTCAGGTCACGATCTCATGGTTTGTGAGTTTTGAGCCCCACATTGGGCTCTCTGCTGTCAGCACAGAGCCCACTTCAGATCCTCTGTCCCCCTCTCTCTGCCTCTCTCTTTCTCTCAAAAATAAACATTAAAAAGACCTGATATATCTAATAAGCAATTAATTTACAATGATTTCCCCCTGCCTCACACCATAGATAAGCCCAAAAGGGAATATTTCACAAAGCAAGGGAACACATGTATGAGGGGACATTTTGGGTCACCATGGCGATCTAATAGCACATACACCTTTGGTTATACAGCCAGGCTAAGAAGACTGTGCTGTTTCCAGTAGTCATCAGGGGCATCTCCATCACCATCCGACCACAGGACCTCCGGCTGATACTTGTTCACTAGCTCGTAGAGTTCTGGCAGCGTCTTTGGAAACTGGAAATTGGTTGCTGATGGAATGACCTGGACTTATCCTCAAGGAAGAGTGGATGAAACCATTCAAAGAGGGAATAGTACAGTCCAAAGCGAAGGTCAGTCCTGTTCCTAATAGCTGCCTCAAGCTCCTTGACAAGGTCCCTCTTGGGCCCCACATCCACCGCATTCCAGTTCCATGAATGCTTTGAGCCCCACAAGGTAAAGCCTGCACAATTATAGTAAGAGTCTTTGTAAGAATGTGAATCTGCTTTAGGACATTTCCACCTATACAAATACCAAAATAGTGCATGTGACATACAAAAACTTCTACAACAACTGCTTTGTGGAACTTTTTTTCATGGCACATATTCTGCTTTTATATGAGAAACAAATGAGAATCTAAATCAGGTGGAACCAAGGTTTTTTTAAGTAACATTCTGGGTACCCCTTAAGGTCTGCATAATCTCATCTAGCGCCTATATTTTTCCTCATAGAATATAAGCTTCTTGGGGTGGCTCAGTCGGGTAAGAGTCCATCTCTTGATTTCAGCTCGGGTCATGATCTCACAATTCGTAAGATTGAGCCCCACATCGGGATTCACATCTGGATTCCCTCTCTCCCTCTCTCTCTCTCACTCTCTCACTCTCTCTACCTCTCCCCAACTCATGCTTGCTCTCTCTCTCTGTCTCAAAATAAATTAATTAATTTTAAAAAAGCTTCCAAAACTGTTCACTCTTGTCAAAGGTGTTTGTGGTAAGCTTCAAAGCAGCAATATTTAAAGTCCTATTCAAAATGTTTCAAATCGACAGGCTCTAACACCAGACAGTACTGAAACCACATGGATCTTCATCACCACCTAAGCTCACATAAAGATCTTCCTGCCTAAGCAACCTCAGTGGGACTTTTTCCAAAAAGCAATGAAAACATCTGAAAATGGGAGTCCTAGAAAGTTTACAAATGTCGGCTTCAGTATCTGTCCTCACAGTATGATTAAAAGTATTTTGTTTTGCCCTGTGTAGCAGACAGACAGGGCTTTGCTGCCACATTAGAACAGGTATATTTTGGAACTTCCCATACAAGGTGCTATGTCTCTGCCAATGTGACTGGCTTCAAATGTGCGACAGGAATGTCTTGTTCAATGAGAAAGGATGCGTTAGATCAAGCAGAAGGGCTTATAGCTTTTCCTCAATACATTGCTGAAGATTACTTGATGGCCAAAGCCATAGCTGACCAAGGTTGGAAGTTTGCAAAGTCCACTCAGGTTGCAATGCAAAAACTCTGGCTCTTACTCAATTTCCCAGTTTCAATCCAGAATGATCAGATGGACCAAACTGCAAACTAACGTGCTTCCTGCTACAGTAATTCGTGAGCCAATTTCGGAGTGTTTTGTTGCCAGTTTAATTACTGGATGGGCAGCCCACCATGTATTCAGATGGGATATTATGGTGTTTTTCAAGTGTCATTGCCTGGCATGGTTTATATCTGACTACATTCAACTCAGGGGTTTTCAGGGTGGCACACAGTGTTTTTCAAAACTCGATTATGCAGTAGCCTGGTTCATCTGTGAATCCATGACAATATACATTTTTTTTTTTTGTCGGCATTATGGGACCCTACTATAAGCTGGAGAACTGATTGCTACAGATTGCACCGTAGAGGCACAGCAGAGGAGTTTCTAGATGTATAACTATAGCTTTGTGACTGTACATAAAGGAAAAAAGAGAAGTATTATAAATTATGTTTATATAAATGCTTTGAAAGATCTAAAAAAGCCGCTATTTTTGTTTTATTTTTAAAACAAAGTGTTTTAAAACAAAATGCACACTATGTAATTCTTTGTGCCATACGGCTTAGAGGGTTCCTAGACATCAGGAAATCAACAACATGTTCACAAGCAAATACACTTTCTAAATACCCACCTCCATAGGAGAAACATCTATAAGAGAAAATCATTAAGCCACTTGAATGTGGCCAAAGGGAAAAGTATTCTAAGATAACTACAGATTTCTGGCTTTGGTTCTTCCCTCTTATTTCCCTCCCCACCCCTGTAGAAAATACTGAGGCATAATTTCTCATGCCGAGGCAAAAATGGTCATAGCAAAAGCAATCATCAAATGAATTAACATGTGGTTGAGACAGTAACAATTTGTTGACGCTTCCTTGATCTTTTGGATACTGGAATGGTAATGGGTGGAAACTATCCTATTAATGTAAGACCACTGTGATGGATAATTTTATGTCTCAACTTGACTGGACCACAGGGTCATGACCTGAGACAAAATCAAGAGTTGTACACTTAGCAGACTGAGCCACACAGGTACCCCGAGATTAACATCTAAATAGGTAGACTGATTTAAAAAATTAATTAAAAAAAAAAAAATAGGGGCGCCTGCATGGCTCAGTCATTTGAGTGTCCAACTTCAGCTCAGGTCATGATCTCATGGTTCATGGGTTCAAGTCCTGCGTCCAGCTCTGTGCTGACAGCTCAGAGCCTGGAGCCTGCTTTGGATTCTGTGTCTCCCTCTCTCTCTGCCCCTGCCCTGCTTGCATTCTCTCTCTCTCTCTCAAAATAAAATATTAATAAAAAATGTAAATAGATAGACTGAGTAGAGCAGATTGCTCCCCCCAGTGTGGATGGGCCTCAGCCAATCCCTTAAAGACCTAAACAGAATAAGAGGCTAGGTAAGAATTCCCTCTCAGCCTGTCTGAACTCACACCTTCTCCTGCCTTTGGACTCAGACTACAACTATACCACCGGCTCTCCTGGGTCCAGACTTCTCAGCCTCCGTAACTGGAGGAGCCAGTTTCTTCTAACAAATCTCTTTTTATATATCAGACTTCCAATTGGTTCTGTTTCTCTGAAGAACCTTGACGCATACACCATGTTTCCTTTCAGATGTTCTTCCACCATCTCTGTTATTTATAGGCACCATTACAGTTCCATAATCCTTTTCCCTCCAGGTGACCTGTGTCACTTTCGTCACCAACAAATTGCCCACCATTTGGCTATCTAAGAGTTGGCCAAAAGTGCAGCAAGGTGTTGGTAATGACACAAGACTACAGCAGTACAATCCCCATGGTGGTGGAGCCTTCCCAGAATGCATTACAGAGGTGCCGTGAAAGGGAAGAAGGCAAGTTTAATCAAAAACTTTGTGCTGCGACGCACATCTCACTTCAAATAGCTTCAAAAGAAATCTTGGAAATACTTTTAAATATGCACATAACAAAATACGATCATTTTCCTTTCTTTGTGTTGTTTTTATGTGTGTGTGTGTGGGGGGGTATGATCTTTCTATGAACCCAATGCCTCTCAATTGGATGAAATATATGGTCCCTTAAATTACAGGCAAATGTCAGTAGCCACTTGACTACTGCTCCTAAAACTGATTTGATGTGTTTTAGTTTCTTCTTCCAAAAGAACTACTTACTCTACATTTCATAACTATCACCAGCGTTTGTAAATGTTACACTTCTTTACCTTCATGATGTTTGGAAGTTAAGACAGTGTATTTGGCACCAGAAGCCTGAAAAACATCTGCCCAGTAGCTCGCATTAAAAAACCGTGCTGTAAATAGTGGTCCAAAATCCTCATATTTGAAATCAGGACGGTAGTTATCTTCCATAAACTTCACATACATCGGTATCTTTTTCTCTTGCCAATACCACCTAAAGGAAGGAGGAGAGAACACATAAATAGCATACGCATAAACCCAGCTCCCTTTACTGATTCCCCCTTACTCGAGTGTTACCCAGATACTTTCTCCCTTCCCCATCAGTTTGACTTTGCCTTAAAGAAAGCTTATGTAAACTTTCTGCATTTTTCACCTGCCCCTCTGTGAAATCCCCTCAGCTCATAAATTAGAACATTCTAGACAACCCAGCCACCTATTTGCTCTTAATTCTTCATTTTATTTATTTATTTATTTATTTATTTATTTATAGACAGGAAGCAGGATTTATTGGTGGGCATGAATGGGAAAGGGCAGTGCTGAGGTTCTCATGAGTGCAGAGCCTGCCATTTGTCCAAGGGGCCACGATTAGGGATATATTTGACCCCACAGCCATCTGGGATGAGCCGCTTTTCAGCCACCATGTCTTCAAATTTGTCCACATTAAACTTAGTAAAAAATGCTGATTAGATGCCACGAAGTAGGTGGCAATGCCTTAACCGTATGCATGTTGTCAGGCCCGAGGGCCTCTTCCATCCTTGTCAAGGGGAGTGCTAACCTTCTCTCCTTTCATACAACACTTAATTCTTCATTTTTAAATCACAAGGTGTAGTCTGTACCTTTAGATAGTTAGTCCTTTGCAACACAAGTGCCAGCCTTCAAGAGGAAGACCACATGCCTAAAACAACATGAATCTTTTATATTCACCAGCAAAGAACAAGTGGGGGAGTTGGCAACAGTAAAATTAAGAAGATGCTGTTATTTTAATAGATTGACTTAGCCTTTAAGGATTCCTTGTATGCATTCATTCTGAGCAAGGCCTTCCTGCCTTTGGACAAGGTTGTGTGAAGCAATGCCTGGCTGCCATCCGGTGACATGAAGGGACAAGTCAACAGGCTGAGGACCACAGAAATAGGTTTGTTCTTTGATTGTATCAATGAGACAACTGCCTCTAAGTTTCTCATTATTTGGGGTAATGAGCCCCTATTATTACATCATGTATTTGGGGTTTCTGTACCTTGAAGTGAAAGCTTCCTAACCAATCCATGATGAATTTTTGCCTTTTTTTTTTTTTCATTTTTGCCTTTTAAATTGAACTATAAAAGACAAACTGGGACAGTCAGAAAGTTGAACATGGATAAGAGATTTCTACTTTCTCCCAGCACTGTTTAATTTGAGCCTGCATTCTCTACTATAGTCTCGAGTTACTTTTCAAATTTCATACTAATAGAGGTGAAAAGAGGCACTTACTGTAAAGAGTCCATCATTTATATCTGGATTTGAATTGCCATTAAGGACAGTCAGATATATTCGTCTCTACCATTGACTGTCCTGAGTCAAATTGGAGGGCAGAGCAGAGGTTTAGAGGGAACACAAAGGGAAACCATAGGTAATTAAAGAATCTTCTACAGGCTTAATGTACTTCCAGACCATCTGAAATATATTCCAGTTAGGTTTCTTTTTTTTGTTTTTAATGTTTATTCATTTTTGAGACAGAGCACAAGCGGGGGAGGGGCAGGGAGCGAGGGAGACACAGAACCTGAAACCTGAGCCGTCAGCACAGAGCCTGACACAGGGCTCGAACTCACACACCATGAGATCATGACCTGAGCTGAAGTTGGTCCTTTAACCGACTGAGCCATCCAGGTGCCCCACATTCTAGTTAGTTTTATATGAGCAGTATCTTTATCCTTCTAGGTCAAAACAAACAATTCTGTGTGTGTTTGTAGAAAATGAAAAGTTAACCACTGCAAAGAGCAATATGACTCAAAACTAGGTATTTTTGGTAGAGCATCAAATCCTCTTCCAGCACCAGATATATATTTACCAAACACTCCTGGGTGAACAAAATGATAAAGTATAAATTATTACATCTTAATATGAGAGGAAGAAAATCGGTTAGTTTATACTAATCTGAAACATTTCAAAAATAAACTCAAAATGTCTTACAGCATAAAACTTACAAAGATATATAATATCCTGAAGTAAATGTATCTGGTAATACACAATATGGGGAAAAGGAGTCCCTTGTTTTACCAGCAGATTTCAAAAGAGTATACGAATAGCACTCTGTAGCTTACAATGTTCTTTTACATCAATCGGCCTAACTTAATAAGAAAGGTTACTGCTTGGGGCGCCTGGTGGCTCAGTCGGTTAAGCCTCTGGCTCTTGATTTCACCTCAGGTTATGATCTCAGGGTTCATGAGATCAAGCCCCAAGCTGGACTCCGCACTTGCAGGGGGGAGGCTGCTTGGGATTCTGTCTCCCTCTCTTTCTCTCTCTGTCTCTCTCTGCTCTCCATCTCTTAAGTACACAGAGCAGCACTTAATGCATACTTGTTGAAGTCCTTCAATGAACCAGGGTTCTAATTATTGAGCATTATGAAAAAGCAGCAAAGGGAATGACTAATAAATAAATAAATAATAAAGGAAAGAAATAAACCTAAAAAGTCAAGCTCTTTGTTGAAAGTGGTACAATGTTAATATATAGTTTATACTCTACTGTACTACATATTGTATATATTAAATTTGATGCATACTAGGTATACAGTATAAAATAGAGGTAAATACTCATTTATTTTCTTATGTAATACATTATATATGTGTGCAGCACTTTATGTGTATGTATTTGACAACACTTCTATCTTGAAGAACTTAACACCGAAGTACTTACTCAGGAAAGGTATGTGAAACAGTTCAAAGTTGTAAGAGACGACACGCACATTTTTACATAGATCTCAAGGTAAAATCTAAAGAGCAATTTTTTTTGTGCAGCACTTTTTACAGAATAGTGTATTAATAATAAGGGAGTTTTTTTTAGGGTAACATTCTAGAACCTTTTTTTTTTAATTCCTAGAGCCACACAGGGTAACATTTTAACATTAAAGGGCCAGTGCCTGTGCGAATGAACGTAAGTTTCACATACGCGCAATGTGTGTTTTAACCGTGCTGTAGGGCAGAACCGTGTTGGGACCTCGAGTGGGTCTCCACCGACACTTTAGGCCCAAGACCCACACAACTGCACGAGGATCTGCCGCTTGAGCGGCTCGGCGGTTAGAACGTGATCATTAGGGCTGGGGCCCTGCGACCGCCGAGAAGCCGAGCGGCCGGCGCTGCCCGACGACTCCCGCGGCCGCACGGAGGAAAAGTCCACGTGGGTCCAAGTAGACACAGCGAATTACACAGTCAACACCCGGAAGTGCCGCTGCAACGGCGGCGGGCGAAGGGGACCCGGGACCAGGCAAGCAGGCAGGGGCCGCGGGCTGGGCGGCGGCTGCAGGCCGGGGGCCGAAGGCGGAGTCGGGGCCGACGGAGGGGGGCGCGCTCACCAGAACCACTCGCTCCCGAAACTGGGCACGGAGAACACCCCCCAGTGGACGAAGATGCCGAACTTGGCCTGGTCGAACCAGGCGGGCAGCGGCCGGGCGTCCAGGGACTTCCAGGTGGGGTCGAAGCGCGGCGCGCGGTAGGCGGCGCGGGGTGCGGGCGGCAGCAGCAGCAGCAGCAGCAGCGGCGGGAGCGCCAGCCCGAGCGCGGGGAGCGCGGGGAGCGCGGGAGGCGCCGAGGGGCGCATGTCCGCGCGCCGCCCTCCGCCCCGTCGGCCGCTCTGCGCGCTCGTTCTTCCGCGGCTCCCGCTAAGTAAGCGCGGCCTCTGTCACCTGACCTCGCTGTCTGGAAGAAGGCGCCCTCCCCACTAGGCGTGGGAGTGGCTGTGGTCCCGGGCGGGTCCGCACACCCCAGGAGGGCTGCATCGCTCAAGTGCGAAACTCACGTGGCCAGAAGTAGCCCTCAGCCGGCCCCGAGGCTGCTTAGCTAAGGTTCCTTGGGGGGCAAAGGAGTCAAGTTCAGGGACCTGTGGGATCGCCTATTTGCTGGAAAAGCTCAACCCTCACGGACTTTCCGTGACCGTCCCTGTGGAACCCTGCACGCGGAGGCCGAGGCAGAAACCTGGACAGGGTTATCCAGTGCCTTCCAGGTCCAACCACCAGAAACAATCCGGATCATTCTCAGCCTCTGATCCACCCCCCAAACTTCTGGGTGTGTTACGGCTGTGGCTGTCAGCCTGGAGCCTGTGTCGTGTGAAATCCCAACAGTTTCCAGTTCAGTTAGGGGCCCCAGAATTTGCATTTCTAACCCAGTCCTAGATGTTACTGATGTTGCTGGCCCTGATCACCAAATTTGGGGAACCACTGCATCCGAGAACAAGGCGCCAGTGGCATGAAAGTTTAAGAAATCTGCAGGCTTGGGAAAAGCAGCCCAAAACTTGGAATGATTAATCAAGGGACAACATCACGAGGGACAACATCTCCCTTCCGTCAATGATTTTAGAATAAAACCAGAATCCTTTCTCCTCCTACCTCTCTTAGCCATGAATGGGCCAGTTCAAAGGTCATCTCCTCCCAGCTTTCTGTCACCACCTTCCCTCCCAAATGTTTTACTACTTCCTGTGTGTTAAAGTCTTACTCCAACCACTACTATAGGATTCCGTTAATCATTTTGTAATTAGGAGGACACAGATATTTCCCATTAGGCCGGGAGCTTCCAGAGGATGGGTGTGGCAACCATTTCTGTAACCCTTGAATTTAAAGCAAAGCCTGGGGGCACCTGGGGGGAACCAATGGATTAAGCCTCCAACTTCAGCTCAAGTCACAATCTCATATGAGTTAGAGCCCCACGTCCGGCTCTGTGCTGACAGCTCAGAGCCTGGAGCCTGCTTCAGATTCTATGTCTCCTTCTCTCTGCCCCTCCCCCCAAAAATAAATAAACATGAAAGAAAAAGAAAGAAAGAAAGAGAGAGAGAGAGAGAGAAAGAGAGAGAGAGAGAGACAGAGACAGAGAGAGGAAGAAAGAAAGAAAGAAAGAAAGAAAGAAAGAAAGAAAGAAAGAAAGAAAGAAAGAAACGCCTGGCATGGAGCAGCCTTAACGCATTCAATGAAATGGGGTTCTAATTATTGAGCGTTATGAAAAAACAGAGAAGGAAATGATACTAACCTATCTCTGCAAAGACACGGGAGCAGCACCCCAGGGAAAAGGGCAGTTAGCCTCTTGGTGCCGTGTTAATGGCTCCCCAGGATCACAGCTTCCCCATGAGGGTCCCCAGTCTTCCCAGGGTGAAGGGCTCCTGGAAGAGAGGGTTCAGGGAACCTGCTGCATATACACTACCAGTTACAATAACCTCAGTTAGTGATAGAGTAGGGTGATAATTTCTATTATTCTAGGGGCAGAGGGCAGACTTCCTCAAGATGGGCCACTGTGGCCAGAAGATTATTCTGAGTTGAAGGCAATAGAGACCCTAGGGGACTCGAGAGAAACTTTTGCCCCTCCCTAAACTACATAATTGGGGATCTTTCTCAGAATAAGGGTTATTAGCTGAGATAAATGTTATCTGAGTGACCCATCTGTCTGGCAGGTCAGACTTCTAATTACCAAACATGCTTCTTACTGCCCTGTGAAGAAGTGCGCTTCTTTCCTCTAAAATCCCAGACCACTGCCCCCTTCTCCTTGGTACAGAATGACATATATACTTGATTTCGCCTGACTCTGGAATTTCCATGTCTGTGTGGATTCTCCATACAAACACTATTAAACTCAGTTTTCTGCTATTAACCTGTCTGTCAATCTGCTCCTTAGTCCAGTTAGACGCACCTTGAGGGGACAGGAATTCTTGCTCCCTGACCTCTGGCATAGTCAGTAGGACACTTTAACTCGCTGGGCATAGCTCACTCTGATACTGCTGCAGCTGAGGGACCCTGGGGCATCTAACATAGAGCCAGCAGAAGGTAAGATTTCTTACCGTGTCAGCCTCCCAGAACCTCTATCTATGGAGGGCAATGGAGCAAAATGGTCAGAGTCCTTTTTCTAAGTCTAGATTAGCAGGAGAAAATATTTGTGGAACCAGTCTCTTGGGTCTGGCGACTCTTTGGTTAAATTTGCTAGAATACTGTTTGGTTACTGGTCCACTTCCTCCCAGAGATGGTCTTTGTTTTCCTTTGTTGTGTCTTTTATGTTGCTTGTCATCTGTTGCTAAGGGACATCTTGGAAGTTAAAGCTGCAAAATTAGTGGGCATAGATTGAACACTTAAAAGCTGTTAGAGCACTCGCCACCTCAAGAAGACTCCCGTGGTAGGATATATTGGCCACAGAATGACACTAGATCTAGATTGACACTAGATCACCCACCAACTTCAAGAAAACTTCCATGCAATGAGGTCCATGGTAAAGCAACATATAATCCCAACCATGTGGCATATCCCTCCTAGGTATTAGTTTGGATCCAAGGCTTAGCTAAAGCTGTTAGATTTTTCCATTAGTCTTGTTCTATGTCCTGAGAGCTTGGCTTTGTGACCAGCGAGAATATTCTCTTTGGTCTCTGCCACCTGGAGAGTGTACTTACCCACAGGTACTTACCAGGGTGTACCTTCATGGCTAGTTGAATAGACTGGGGATCCAAGAATCTCTCTCTCTCTCTCTCTCTCTCTCTCTCTCTCTCTCTCTCTGGCTGTGCCAGCTCTTAGGGGTGTTTATCATAAGAGATTCTAGCTCATAGGAACTTTTGTCGCCTCAACCTTTGTTGCTTGGTAGTGCTAGAAAGTCTCATTCTACAAGCATCTGTATGGTTGTTGTAGACTCTGGGTCTAAAGTTCTCTCTTGTCCAGCAAGAGAGTGGGCACAGAATTAAAATGCAAGAGATGGCTAATGTCTGGGAAAAGACAAGAGCCCTGTATAAGGGTCCTTGCTCCATATTTATTAAGATCAGAAGGCTTACAAACGTGATGGGCATGTACAAGGAGACAATGAATCTGTGAACATTAATTCGTGGGCATGAGGGAAAGGGGGTTTTGAAGATATATGGTATTAGGGGTTTGGGTCAATATAAACCAAAATCCTGGCACCGGGCAGATGAATGTTAACAGCAGACATGAGGCTCCACTTCTGTGCATCTTAGCCAGCCTGAGGGATAAGACAGATAAAGCCTGTAACAGCAGGGTCAACAAGGCACCTTTCTTTTGCTAATTAGCTCCACTCTGGGCAGCTTCACCCTGCAGTGGCCTATAGTCCTATTTACCTGTTTTACCTAATTTGGTCCTTCCTTTCTGTGAAAGCAGCTTTCTTCTATAGCACTAAATTGGAGGGCGTTTTCTTTCTTTTTTTTTTTTTTTTTGAGCTGATTAAGAGATTTATTTTTTTTATTTATTTTTTTCTTTTTTTATATGAAATTTATTGACAAATTGGTTTCCATACAACACCCAGTGCTCATCCCAAAAGGTGCCCTCCTCAATACCCATCACCCACCCTCTCCTCCCTCCCACCCCCCATCAACCCTCAGTTTGTTCTCAGTTTTTAAGAGTCTCTTATGCTTTGGCTCTCTTGCACTCTAACCTCTTTTTTTTTTTCCTTCCCCTCCCCCATGGGTTTCTGTTGAGTTTCTCAGGATCCATATAAGAGTGAAACCATATGGTATCTGTCTTTCTCTGTATGGCTTATTTCACTTAGCATCACACTCTCCAGTTCCATCCACGTTGCTACAAAAGGCCATATTTCATTCTTTCTCATTGCCATGTAGTACTCCATTGTGTATATAAACCACAATTTCTTTATCCATTCATCAGTGGATGGACATTTAGGCTCTTTCCATACTTTGGCTATTGTTGAGAGTGCTGCTATGAACATTGGAGTACAAGTGGCCCTATGCATCAGTACTCCTGTATCCCTTGGATAAATTCCTAGCAGTGCTATTGCTGGGTCATAGGGTAGGTCTATTTTTAATTTTCTGAGGAACCTCCACACTGCTTTCCAGAGCGGCCGCACCAATTTGCATTCCCACCAACAGTGCAAGAGGGTTCCCGTTTCTCCACATCCTCTCCAGCATCTATAGTCTCCTGATTTGTTCATTTTGGCCACTCTGACTGGCGTGAGGTGATACCTGAGTGTGGTTTTGATTTGTATTTCCCTGATAAGGAGCGACGCTGAACATCTTTTCATGTGCCTGTTGGTCATCCGGATGTCTTCTTTAGAGAAGTGTCTATTCATGTTTTCTGCCCATTTCTTCCCTGGGTTATTTGTTTTTCGGGTGTGGAGTTTGGTGAGCTCTTTATAGATTTTGGATACTAGCCCTTTGTCCGATATGTCATTTGCGAATATCTTTTCCCATTCCATTGGTTGCCTTTTAGTTTTGTTGGTTGTTTCCTTGGCTGTGCAGAAGCTTTTTATCTTCATAAGGTCCCAGTAATTCACTTTTGCTTTTAATTCCCTTGCCTTTGGGGATGTGTCGAGTAAGAGATTGCTACGGCTGAGGTCAGAGAGGTCTTTTCCTGCTTTCTCCTCTAAGGTTTTGATGGTTTCCTGTCTCACATTCAGGTCCTTTATCCATTTTGAGTTTATTTTTGTGAACGGTGTGAGAAAGTGGTCTAGTTTCAACCTTCTGCATGTTGCTGTCCAGTTCTCCCAGCACCATTTGTTAAAGAGGCTGTCTTTTTTCCATTGGATGTTCTTTCCTGCTTTGTCAAAGATGAGTTGGCCATACGTTTGTGGGTCTAGTTCTGGAGTTTCTATTCTATTCCATTGGTCTATGTGTCTGTTTTTGTGCCATGGAGGGCGTTTTCTACCTGAATACCTAATCTTGCTTACCTCATATACCTTTGTATTGGGGCTTTTGCCCCCGCTTCTCTCCTGGGGGCCTTTGCCCCCCCATCCACTCTATCCTTATTTGCCTAATCTTGTTCACCCAAGTTTGGGTGTGAGCATCCTATGACTTTGTGATTCTTTATGCCCTGTTAACCCATCAGTGCAGGCTCAAGGAATTCCTAAGCTTATTCCCCACATAGGGTGTCACAGATTAATGGGTCTGAGGCTGGAGGCATCTCACATTTTCGTGGGAGACCAAAGACACCATTTTCAGTAGACCATCCTCACTGCCTATGCAGTGAAGGCCTTTGCTTTCTTAAAATAAACTTTTGGATCATGAGGCCCTCTTTGGACACCTCTTGCATATCTTGTTTAGCCATTAAGAGCCTTATTGGTTTGAGTTGCTATTAGTAGATGCTATTTGCCAATGGCTGGCTGATGGATCATTTAAATTGGCTCTCTCTCTCTCTCTCTCTCTATATATATATATATATATGATTTTTTTATATATATCACCTGCCTATTTTAACTTCCTTTTCCTATAAAATTTACAAAGATTACTCTGGCCTAATCTCTAGATTCTTATAAGTCGCTCACATAAATGTTGAAAGCCAGAAAATAACTTTAACAAAAGCATCCAAGACTGGCGATAAGGCTTGCTTTGCTCTTACCTTTCAGGATTCTATAATCAGGTTCTGCCTGCTTTAGACATTCCTACACGATGTCAGTTACCGGTGTATCCTAGACGCACGCCCCACCCCCCACCCCACCACCATGAAAAAAAAATCTGTGTCTCCTGGACTGCAGCAGATCTTTTAAATTATAAAGCCATTTTACCTCTACTTTCAAAAGATCACACCAAATTAGAGACTAATTAGAGAGATTATTTTACTATATTCACAACCTTCCCTTCACCGAGGAAATAGACGACCAAAATTTCTCCAAGGTCCTCCTAAACATGGTCTGCAATATTCAGGGGCTAATAGAAACCAAGGTTAAATTGTGTACCCAGAAAAAAAAGGCTTTTGTTAAAAATGCTTTATACAGATTTTACAGAGGCATAAATATTTTGTTCCCATTTTAGTTAAAATTCTCCCTGATATAAAGAAGCAAATTCAGTTAAAAAAAAGGCGGGCCAATCCCTTGATAGTCAGGCTGTAATCCAGGTCTTTGGGGAATTAGGAACAGCTGTCTTTATTTTACAACTCTCTATAAAACCAGAAATACAACTCTAGAAACAAGTTAAAGCCCACCTATCTTTACCAATCTCAAACCTTCCCTATTCCTCTCAAAACGTTTGTAGATATTATAAAAGATGAGGATATTGGAACAAAATTGTTCTGTACTTTAAAAAACAAAAAAGTAAATTTTAAATAACAATTACCTAGAAACTCAAGAATAAAGTTTTTACATTCTTGCTCTGTCCCTTGAAATGATAATTCTTTATCATGTCTTTGAAATGTAAATACAGCCCACAATCTCTTGAGACTGAAGAAAAAAAAAATAGAGAAAAGTATTTTAAAATTGGGCCTGCAATGTCTTCTCCACAAATATTAGTAGAAACAAAATTAAGATTTTGTATACATCTTGTCTGTGTATTTTGTGTGTGTGTGTGTGTGTCCACGTATGCTGTAAACGTGAGATATTTTTTCTACCTTTGGATGGTATTGCTAAAATTAATTTGTAAAACAGCTTTATTTAGTTGGTTTGAAGGCACACACTTGTAAGGACTGAGCATTCTAAAACTCAGAAAGATAGAAACTAACCCAAATGTCTTTCGAGTTCACATGATCCAGGAAAATATTCAATATTAAAGCTAATTTAAGGTTGTTGGTTTAATTAAAATAGACATATCTATAGAGTTATCAGCATTAAATATAAAAGTTTTATTCTGCTCTTGTTTATTAAAAGTCACATAAGTCCAGGGCACCTGGGTGACTCAGTGGGTTAAGGGTCCAACTCTTGGTTTCTGCCTAGGTCATGATCTCACGGTTTGTGAGATCCAGCCCCGAGTCAGGCACCTCACTGACAGCATGTAGCCTACTTAGCATTCCCTCTCTCCTTCTCTCTCTCTGTCCCTCCCTGATGTGCATGCATGCACACACACTCTCTCTCAACATAAACTTTTTTTTTTTAAGTCACATAAGTTCATAGTATCTCTGTTGCAAAATTTGTCCAAAAAACAAAACAAAACAAAACAAAACAAAACAAAACAATATAATGGTTGACTTTGTCTAATGCCTCATGAAGTTTCATAGGTGGTCTAAACATAGTTGTTAAGAACAAGTAAATTAAAAATGTAAAAAAGATAAAATAATGAATATATGTTTATCTATTTTTGTCTTATAAAGAAACTAAAGACAAATTTGAGTCTGTTAGTAAATGTGTTTTATGCTTTATTGAAAGATTGTACTGGGGCACCTGGGTGGCATCCAACTCTTGATTTCAAATCAGGTCATGGTCTCATGGTTGGGTTCATGGGATTGAGCCTTGTGTCGGGCCCTGCATTGATAGTCTGGAGCCTGCTTGGGATTCCCTCTCTCCCTCTCTCTTTCCCCCTCCCCAGCTCACATGCACACGTGCTCGCTCGCTCTCTCTCTCTCTCTAAATAATCAACATTTTAAAAAAAGATGGTACTATAAAAATGTTTCTAAAAATTATGAAATGTATTAATAAATTTGTCAATCTAAAGAATTCTGCTCACAGTTCAAAGTTGCTTATTACATAGTTTTCACTAGCTATTAAGGTTGCTAAGCATTAAGAATTCTAATACATGTAATTATGACTACTAGAAATAATAAGGGAAACAACTCTATGCAAGAAAAGTAAGATACATGTTTTTGGTAAGAAAAAGTATGAGGAATAAAAATATATATTTGTTGAGGGGGAAAAAATAGTTTTGTCCTAAAGTAAGGCTGATTATTTTAAAGAGGGAAAATTTAGGACAAAATCTAAATGTATTTAAAAAAATTGTTGTAGGTTTATGGAGAAAGAATCTTCGGAAAGAAATGTTATGTGTGCTCAGTACTGGCTAAGATTAGGATAATTTAAGGGAACCTGGGTGACTAGTCGGTTAAGCATCTCTTTTTTTTTTAATCTTTATTTATTTTTGAGAGACAAGGCATGAGCGGGCGAGAGGCAGATAGAGAGGGAGACACAGAATCTGAAGCAGGCTCCAGGCTCTGAGCTGTCACCACAGAGCCCAATGTGGGGCTAGAACCCATGAACGACAAATTCATGACCTGAGTTAAAGTCTGACACTTAAACGACTGTACCACCCAGGCACCCCAAGCATCTGACTCTTGATTTCAGCTCAGGATTCTGTCTGCCCTCCCCCACAACTACCTCCCCACTCCAAAATAAGTAAATAAACTTTAAAAAAAGATTAGGATAATTTAAGTGAGTAAATGAGTTTTAACATCAAAAGTACACTGGTACAAAGTTTTGTTTTCTCTTTGTTATATGTACAGAGTTTTCTTGAACCATTGGTCTGCTCTTCATAAAAAATTGTAAACAAAAGTTTTTCTTTACCATTGAAGTATTTTTATTTTTAGGCAGACAGTGATTCTACATTTGCCAAAATAATTCCTGTATTTATTAGCTCTTTGATTACTTAGTTTTTTTCTTTAAATCCTTTCATATATATATTATAATATTTTATTTATTTATTTAATGTTTTATTTATTTTTGAGAGATAGAAACAGAGTGTGAGTAGGGGAGGGGCAGAAAGAGAGGGAGACACAGAATCTGAAGCAGGCTCCAGCCTCTGAGCTGTCAGCACAGAGCCCGACTCAGGACTTGAACTCACGGAGCTGTGAGACCATGACCTGAGCCAAAGTTGGATGCTCAACCGACTGAGCCACCCAGGTGCTCCTGCTCTTTGATTACTTAAGAACATTAGCCTTAATATTAAAGGAATTAAATTTTGCTCACAACTATGTGACCTTTGCCTTTGAAATCTTTCCTTGTCACTTTGGTTAAATAGATAATTAAATATTGTTTCATAATGATCCGTAATCCCATTTAATCGAATGTTCAAACCTTTTGATATTTTTTTATATATACTTCCCAAAATCAAATTCTAACATGGAGTCTGTTAACCACAATCTAGCTGAAACTTTCCAGCGAGCCCCTGGAACATTCCAAAAAAAATTTTTTATGAGAAATTAAACTAATGAGACTTATTTGGTATGTTAAATTACATGGGAAATATTGTCAAATATGTGATATTAAATATATCACATTTTTTATAATATTCATTTATAATATTCATATAGATATGTTATTAAAATAAGTTCCAAAAAATTATATGAAACATCTAGAAATCTGATGTCCTGCTTGTGTTATTATCTTGAAGTGCTGTATGTCACAAAAATAACCAAATTTCCTTGTCAACTGCATCGTAATGAACTCTAATGAGATCTTTAGCCATGGCCATTTTTAAGTCTTCTATCATTTACAGACAGTTATACTTTCACTAACATGCCTTTGTAAGTTTCCTGCAAATGTGCTTCATCTTCAGTGAGACTCATGAAAAAGCAAAACAAAACCTCTGAATACAGGTTTCTGATAATCTTAGATCATAAAACTGAACTAGGTAAAAATTTCCAGAACTAGTAGAAAAACCGGATTCAATCAGAACAAGAATTAATAACATGGGGCGGGGGAGGGGCAAATAAATTGAGGCAGATAATCTTACTTTTTATGACTTCTTATTTGAAACATTGCTGACATTTTTTAAAGTGTTTTTGTTTTTTCCAGATTTAAGAAAAATGTTCATCTTAAGCTGATTTACAGCAATTAGATAAAATATACCTTTGTGGACAAATGGAAACATTTATCTTTTCTCTCTACCTGAACCCTCCAGAATTCAGAAACTCTCAGTGAGTATTCTTATATTTTTGTGGCGATCTATTTATTTACATAAGTCCAGTTAAGAATTTGTTCTCTTTATGACAGGATACAATTGGAAACACTGGTTATATTGCCAGGGCTTTGACTGGAATGTTCTATTTGAGAGAGACATGCATAGACTCAGATCTGACCAGACAACTTTAGGTAGCTAATGTTGACTTTATGGAGCCAATAAAGCCTCTTGGAAATATCAGCCTGATACTTTGCTTACAGAGTTCCCAGCAGCCTTACCAAGTGAGTAGAGATCACTTCCAGGCAGGAGCAAGAATCTCATGTTTGGCGGACCTTAAGTAGAGAGGAATTCAGGGGCGCCTGGGTGGCTGGCTCAGTCAGTTAAGTGTCTGACTTTGGCTCAGGTCTTGATCTTGCAGTTCATGGATTTGAGCCCCGCATCGGGCTCTGTGCTGACAACTCAGAGCCTGGAGTCTGCTTTGGATTCTGTGTCTCCTTCTGTCTCTGCCCCTCCTCCACTTGCACTCTGTCTCTGTCTCTCTCTCTCTCTCAAAAATAAATAAGAACATTAAAAACCAATTTTTTTTTTAAAGAAGAGAGGAATTCATCCCCATTCAAAGATCTTACGACAAGATCTGATAGCAAGTGTTTGGCTTGGCTTCTAGTTTCAAGAGACTATTAAAAGTTCAATCTAGAGATCTAATGAAAAGTTCCAGCAAAGCAGGCTTTTATTATTATTTTTTTTATTTGAGAGAGAGAGAGAGAGAGTATGCAAGCAGGGGAGACAGAGAGAGAGAGAGAATCTTAAGCAGGCATCACATTCAACATGGAGCCCAACCCCACAACCCAGGATCATGACTTGAGCCAAGAGTCAGGCATTCAACCGACTGAGCCACCCCGGTGCTCCAGGCAAAGCAAGTTTTATTTTTTTATTTTTTTTTTTCAACATTTATTTATTTTTGGGACAGAGAGAGCATGAATGGGCAAGGGGCAGAGAGAGAGGGAGACACAGAATCGGAAACAGGCTCCAGGCTCTGAGCCATCAGCCCAGAGCCCGACGCGGGGCTCGAACTCCCAGACGGCGAGATCGTGACCTGGCCAAAGTCGGACGCTTAACCGACTGCACCACCCAGGCGCCCCGGCAAAGCAGGTTTTAAACAGTCTATATGGTCAACCATTATTCTTGCTGCATGTATGTAAGGAATCAGGCCAAGTTCTTTCTTAAAACTAAAATTATTTTGCAAACAAATTATTGATAATTTGACTATTTTGGTAAAAAATGATACAAATGATTATAGAGAAAAAAGTGTTTCAAAAACACATCCTTGTAGATATTCCATTTTAATACTACTCAGTATAAACTATACTAGAAATCCTAGATTTCTTCTAGTGTCCTCCAATGGCTGGCTACAACTCTCCAAACTAGCATTCGGCTTTTTCTCCCACCTTTCTGACTTGGAATCATTTGAAAACTAAAACTGCCCTTTTCCCAAAAGCCCTACAAACTAAATATAAATGCCGTGATGTAAACTTCCGAGAAATTGCCATAACAGCTCATGAATAGACAATCTTCATGCCTGTTGCTCAAAGAACATTAGAGACATCTGATCTACAAACCAGCTCCGTCGGATTGCCAGCACCTGCCCTCACTCTATCTGAAGATCCTTGAATCTGACACTTACAAGCTTCCTCCACTGGTTCCCCTAACAACTCAGAAACTGGCTTAACAGTTGATCCAGCCATTAGCTGGTGTTTTTCTTTTGTTTCCATAGAAATGCCTCTTACTTAACATGTGATTATTGAACCATAGGCCTAACTTTGAGAATACACCTGAAATGAGTTTGACCAAACTAACCTACTGCCGGGACTAGCAGACTAGTCCAATGCGATGAAACAACCTACCGGCTCAAATTTTAATGTGTGAAACTTTAGGGAAGTTACAGTTCAGAAACCGTAGAGGCCGCAGCCAGGTGGCCCCAAGATGAATCACTGTGGCATGAAGATTATTCTGAGCTGAAGGCAACTGAGATCCTGCAGGCTCAAGAGGCACTTTTGCCCCTCCCTTAACTACCTAGAAAAATCTAAATTGAGGGGCTGCTGTGCTCCACTGAGCCTATGTCTCTGAGCTCTCTGCTGCAATGAGCTTCCTCAAAAGTTTACCGCATCCCTGGGGTGCCAGGGGGGCTCAGTCAGTCTGTTGAGCATCTGACTTCGGCTCAGGTCATGATCTCACCGTTGGTGAGTTGGAGCCCCACGCTAGGCTCTGTGCAGACAACTCAGAGCCCTGCTCTGAAACCTGCTTCAGATTCTGTCTCTCCCTCGCTCTCTCTGCCCCTCCCCTGCTCATGCTCTATCTCTCTCCCCCTCAAAAATAAATAACATTAAAAACATTTTTTTTTTTTCAGTTTACTGAAGCCCCAGTCAGCGGAGGGGCTCCAGCAGCAATAGTCAGATTCCCCAGGCTGGGGAAGGGCCTCTGCATTAGCACCCCTGACAACACCAAAAGCTGCATGTCTTGGTTAGATAGCTCTGATTAGGATTCTCACTGGAATACTCTGCCGTTAGTGTGCATGTGGTATCCAGGGACCTAAAAGTCTATCCACCATGAGCATTTGTATGTTACAGTGAATGCCAAATTGGGAGAAGAATCAAAAGAATCTGTTGCTGATGAAGAAGACAGTGATGAGGACACTGAACCTATTGCTGAATTTAGATTTGTGCCTCATGATAAACCGGGTTGGAGGCAGCGTTCACTGCAATGTGTGAATGCCAGGCTTCGTGTCCAGATCCTGAGGATGAAGATTCAGATGATTATGAGGAAGAATATAATGTAGAAGCACATGAGCAAGGGCAGGGGACATCCCTACATTTTATATCTATGAAGGAGGATTATCCCAGGAGCACCCGGTGGCTCAGCCAGTTGGGCGTCCGACTTCGGCTCAGGTCATGATCTCACAGTTTGTGAGTCTGAGCCCCAAGTCGGGCTCTGTGCTGACAGTTCAGAGCCTGGAGCCTGCTTCGGATTCTGTGTCTCTCCCTCTCTCTGCTCCTGCTCATGCTCTGTCTCTCTCTGTCTCTCAATAATAAATAAATATGTGTTTTAAAAAAAAAAAAGATTATCCCGTATAACAGCAGAAGGCCAAGCTACATTGGAGAGACTAGAAGGAAGTCTTTCTCAGTCTGTGCAGCCCATATAACATGGCTGGAGCATGGACAGAAGATTCAATAAGAGATTATAAAGATGGGATGGAGGTAGATACTACACCAACAGTTGTTGGCCTGTTTGGAGATGCAAATACTCACCACTGAAAATGATTTATGCTGCTTCGGAATTGTCATAAATATAGAAGAAAACTTGGTGCCTCTTCCACTGTGGAGTGGATGTTGATGAAAGTCTTTTTCCTTCTCTAAAACTTGCCTGAACCCGTCTTTTTTTTTTTGAAACAGACCATACTGAGACAACAAGTTGTCACCAGCAGAAGAAACTATGATCTTTATTTTAAAAGATGCATTAATTTAACCAAGAGGGTATTTGTAGATTTCCATTTACCACCCCCCCCCCAAACTTTCTGTATATGGGGACCCTCTGTTCAGGCCTGCAGTTCCTGCCTTCACTATAAGCTTGCAGGTGGATGTGATGACAGCACGCAGGTGCTTGAAGGTACAGGAACACTGGAGGAAAAGGGGAGGGGCTGAGTCTAAATTCTACCCCTTGAGGGGCTAAGAATACCTAAGACACCCTTTAAAAAGAAAGAGCTCTCCGAGAAATCCTGGCATTTGCTCATTCTCCACAGGGGCAAGTGTCTTTTTACTAACTTGGGACCAAGATTAATTCACTCACATATCTTTAGGGCGCCTGTTGGGAAACACCCTAGCCACACATATAACTACTAACACAAGTACTTCTGACTAGTTTTACTCCTTCCACCATGTTTCACCAATCTGTTCCTTTATAACCTCTTGGGTTATATCCTTGAATTTCTAATGTCTTAGGTCAGTTTCTGTAACAGAACAAGTGAAATCGAGATGAAGTCCTCAAAGTACTTCAGATGATAACTGTTTTTTATCTTTGTAATCATTTAACAAAAAAAAATTTAGGTTTTCTCCCCCCAAAAAAAAAAAAAATCTAAATTGGGGATCTTGTTCAGAATAAGAGTTATTACCAGAGATACATGTTATCTGAGTGATCCATCTGTGTGGCAAGGCAAACATCTAATTTCCAAACCTTTGTTCTTCTTATTGGCCTGTGAATTGCCCTCTGCACTTTTGAATCCCTAGGTCCCTCTCCCATTCCTTTGCTTAGGGTGGCACGTACCTCATTTTACCTTTCCGTCTTTGAATCTCTCATGTGTGTAGGGTTCCTGTACATACAAAATTAAGTTAGATTTTCTCCAGTTAATATGTTTCCTGTCAATTTCATTCTTAAACCAGCCAGAAGAACCTTCAAAGGGTGAAGGAAAAATTTTTCTTGTCAACTGTGTTGGCAAGGGAGCTCTCTTGCTCAACTACAGACCACAACAGTTAAAACCAGAAATAGACAAGACCACTTAACTCATGCTCTAACTGAAACCCATTGTGTTTATTTCTCACCACACTTTCTTGAGGCATTGAAGACGTTTTCCAACCACCACACCAGAAAAGCCCTGATAGCAATGGAATGCCTAGAAGACTATATCCATAATAATGGACTGAACACATACTGAGCCCCACCCATGATCACTGAACTCTCTGCCTGACCTCTTGCCTGTCCCCCCACCCCAACCTCTTCTTATAATACTCTAGGTGTCCCTCTTGCCCGTAGAGAGGTCAGTTGTTAAGGCTTGAGCCTGTCACAGCTGACGACACCCAAAATAAATTTCTTCCTTTCTCTTTTCCAAACCCTTGTCTCTTGAGTTAGTGGCTGCTCTTGTGATGAGTGTATCCAAGTTTTCTGGGCAGCAGTGTTGGCAAACCCAGCAGGGAGCTATGCTTTCGATTTGCCCAGCCTTCTGGGGAGTCCCCAGTGGAGCAGTTGGCTCCAGTAGCATGCTGGGCTTCTCAAGCTTTCCTGAGTTAGAAGCCGTGATAGCAAAGGGACAGTAGACATAGCTATGGTGACAATGCAGCCATGGGGCTGTTTTCTCACTAAACATCATTTGCCCATACTAACTCCACATTTTGAAAGTGTCCGTCTTCCAAACAAATTTCTTTTATCATGTCATAAACTATTGACATTTCCATGTATTTCAGTTAAAGAATGCTAATGAGATCTTCTGATCTGCAGAAATGTCACTTGGGTCATAGATTGTTTCATTTGAAGGCAAAGACCTTTTTTTTTTTTTTTTTTTTTTTTTAGTTAATGAGTACAAACTTATCATAAAAGTACAATTTCTGGAGGCACCCGGTGGCTCAGTTGGTTAAGCGTCTGACTCTTGATTTTGGCTCAGGTCATGATCTTCGGTTCTGTGGGTTCAAGCTCTGCATCGGGCTCTGGGCTGACATCTCAGAGCCTGCTTGGGTTTCTCTCTCTGTCTCTGTCTCTGTCTCTCTGTGTCTCTCTCAAAATAAATAAACTAAAAAAAATTTTTTTAAGTACAAATTCTGTAGGAAATACTGAAAATGGATGAAAGGCCTTTCTTAGTGCCCTGGAGGACATGTAAGAATCCTAGGATAGCAGGTGGGTAAACTTTGATCCAGGATTTGAAATAAATAGGAAATAGATTTATTTGGAAATGAAAAGAGAGAAGAGATTCTACTCAAACTATACTTGTTAAATGACTGAAGAGTGAAATCTCTGAAATATTTGGGAACACGATCACTCAAGAAGAGAACTGCATGGAGTAGATTGCATTTTACATTTTATAAGATAATGCTTTACAAAGCTGCAGTCTTTTGCGCTTAAAGCTACTGCTAATTGAGCAATAGAATACACCTGCACTAAGGCTTGTTAAAAGGAAACAGATCCCAGATGGAGTGATTTATGTTAAACTGAAGTTCGTTTGCTTACAGGGAATTGTATGTGACAGCGGAAGGGGTATACAAGCTTGCAAACAGTTCTCCAAATGATATGACAAAGTATAATTTGTTTGGTTATAAATATTAAGGTTACTGATTTTCACTTAGACACCTGAAAACCCTTAGGTCATCTTAATGAATTGTTTCTATCCTATCTGTTCAAAAATATTGCCTGTATGCCTCCACTTAACTGGTTTTCTGGTTCTCGGTTTTGGTTTCTCCTTGAGGTCACTTGAGATGGTCATTGGAGGCTGACAGTCACCTACCGCAGTTTTAGTGCAAAAAGACTTCTGGGAACTGCTGAGGCTGGCTGGTGGCAGTCACCCAGCTCCCACATGGAGATCCAGACCGTCCCGCGAGACTCAGACATCAGCCTCACCCTCAGCAACTAACGCTACCCCGGAGGATACCGAGAGCATGACTACTTCCAACTACTTTGTTGTTGTTGGCAGCAACAAAGAAGTTGTCTGGGGCTGGCCTCCTGCCTTCTCCCACCTGGGAAATCAGGAGCAGTGACCATCGTAAGCCCCTGTGTCCCTGCCGCTGCCCAACATATGGGGGTTGGCTGTCGTGACTCCACAGTGACACACATCTGTTGCTACAGGGACAAAGACTTTGTCCTTCTACTTTGGCACATCAAGGTGACCTCAGGCAAACAGGATGTGATCAGGACTCCTTGACACGGTTCCCCATCGAGACCCAAGGTCCTTACAAACAAGCCATGTGCCCCTGAAGAATCTGTTGTTTCTCAGTCATCTGGATCCTCTATTGAAACCTTTAAATACATAGGTTAAGCCTGTTAAATAATAAAAATTCATCTGAGTACATTTGAAGATCACATTGGCTTTATTCAATGATTCCTGAATTGAGCAACGTCCCACCTAGAAAAGTCTGAGGAGTTGTATACAGTAGTTCTGCAGAAAAGAGGGTGGGGCAAGGAAGTTATTAGCAAAAGAAAAGAAAGGATGGTTTCAGGCGAGGTCACCTTCCCTAGGGGGAGAAGCAGGAGACCTCTTCACGAAGATGACTTCACTGGCTGAACAAAAAATTCCAGACTGACTGGTTTAACTCCACTCCCTGGAGAGGCAGAAACTGAAGTTAGTTAGATATTATAACCAAACAAATTATATTTTGTCATGTCATTTGGAGAACTGTTTGCAAGCTTGTATACCCCTTCCTCTGTCACATACAATTCCCTGTAAGCAAACGAACTTCAGTGCTGTTCTTCAGGACAATCTGAAAGACGGTCTCCGGGGCTACCCAGCTATCGTCCTCAGGAGGACAATGAATAAAGCATTTACTAACCTACTTTGAGGTTGGCTTTTTTTTTCTTTCCACTGACACTTCCAGAGTGGACAGTGGAAGAAGTGAAACTTTTGCCTCACAGCTAACATCAACACAGTCTTTCTTGGGAAATGCAGAAGAAAAGCTTTCAGAACAAACAACCCACTCCATTCTTTATATGGTAAATAAACCAGCTTCTTGCTAGAGAGAGCTTAAGACATCAGTGAAATAAAATCCTGCCTTTTTCTGGCCTGGGGGGCAGGGAGTGGAACGAGGAGGAGGAGGGAGGAAGCCGAGGAGTTCAGAGGAAGAAGAAGGAAGCAGCAAAGGCCAGAGTCCTGCCCAGATTCTTCAGGCAGGCAGGACTGCAGACCTTCACCACAGGTCTGTGTGATCCTGGGTGAGGCATTCAATCTCTCTGTGCCTCACTCCTATTAGATGTGAATGACAGGGGATCCTGACTGGCTCAGTCTGAAGAGCACGTGATTCTTGATTTTGGGGGCGTAAGTTTGAGCCCCACGTTGGGTGTAGAGATTACTAATATATATATTATATTAATTAATAATTATATTAATAATTAATTAATATATAATACTAATAATATCTATAATATTAGTATATAATATATATTCTAGTATATATAGTGTATATATACTAATATTATATATGTAATTAATATATATATTATATATATACAGTAATAGCACATCTTCCTCACAGGGTTGTGGTGAGAATTAAATCATGCAAAGCATGTGTTCAGCCTCTACTTATAGACTAGTATCATTATATGTGTTAAATAAATAAGGTGAGGGACTTAGGACTCCAGAGGGAGTGTCTTAGGCTGATAGGCAAATTTAACTAGGTGGAGCCATGTGGTTAGGCAGACGGAGAGGCTGCTTTTTAGCTTTCCTGGGTGACCCTGATACTTGAGTGTTACAGACAGGACCCAGAAGTAGCTGAGAACTTCACAGGAAGTCTGGCCTGAGTGGTTCCCTGTGGCTGGTTCTCTATGCCAAGGATGTGGGGGTTGTAGCCATAGCTCAGAGGACTCTAGCTTCCCAGTGAAAACAGATGTGGGTCCAACAGAGACCTGATCATGAATTCTAGCAGCTTCAGTCTTCATCTGGGAACACCCCCAGGATCAGAAGAAGCAGAGGTACCATGATCCTCACCAGCCAGCACCTGAAGGACAACGCCTAAGCCTCCCTGCCCCCAACCCCCTTCCACATTACGAAGAAGCAGGGGAGAGGAAAGCCTCGGAGACTCTGGACACTTTAACCCAAAGTAAAGCCTAAATATTTGCTAAAGAGACTGTTTAATTTACAGGGTTTATCTACATTTTGTCCAAATTGAACAACAAATTTTGCCCCACGACGAACTGGTGTGTGTATGGGGGAGAGCAAAAATGTTTTGGGTTGCAAAGGCAAGCAGGTCAAATATAAACAAAACAAAGAAACTGATGCGGGAGCATAAGGCAAGCTGACACCCTGCAAACAAGCAGGTGGGATTTGTCCCCAGGTGGGATTTGTGGTATTCCTCAGGCACTCCTGGCTGCCCAAGAACAAAGGAAAGGACAGGAAACAAATGGTTAAACTGCTAGTGTCTCCATCAGTTTACAAATATCTCATCAAGAGCCTAATCTCCATGAACTTCCTACTATCTTAATCATAATGCTTTAGTAGAGGGAAAAACAATAGCTGGGCCTCCAGCAATGTGTAAATCCTCTTCAGCAAATGGAAATCCCTTTGAGAACCTTCCTCTTGACTTGACCTCCCCCAATCCCACAGTATATAAGCAGTCATTCTGCAGGACCCCAGGGCAGGTCTTCCTGCCCACAGTCCTGTCCCCGTGCTTTAATAAAATCACCTTTTTGCATCAGACATCCTCAAGAATTCTTTCTTGGCTGTCGGCTCTGAACCCCCATCAACACCCCAACACCCCATCCAAACTACCTTTTCTCTGCACAACAGTGGGTAGCACCCAGTGATTTAGACCATGATACACAGTCAAACATCAGAATGTGCAACACATTTGCCTCCTATTTCTCTCCTTCCCAATGTCTTCATTAAAAAGTGAATGGTCTAATTAGTGCCTGTGCATGGAGGCCCAATTCTGGGAGAAGAGGTCTGTGCCACACATGAAGTCTCCTTTCCAGTGGTCCTCACGGCTGAGGCAGCTGATGTCCCCAGGGCTCTGCCAGTCAGAACAGGGGTGGAGTTTCCACAGCCCTGGTTAGCAGTGGGAGGGAACGGCCAAGGTCTCAGAGGAAGAGGAAGCAAAAACCAGAAAAGGGACAATTTTTTTTTTTAAAGAGAGCTTGGAAAAGAAAAAGAACTGGGGCGCCTGGGTGGCGCAGTCGGTTAAGCGTCCGACTTCAGCCAGGTCACGATCTCGCGGTCCGGGAGTTCGAGCCCCGCGTCAGGCTCTGGGCTGATGGCTCAGAGCCTGGAGCCTGTTTCCGATTCTGTGTCTCCCTCTCTCTCTACCCCTCCCCTGTTCATGCTCTGTCTCTCTGTCCCAAAAATAAATAAACGTTGAAAAAAAAAAGAAAAGAAAAGAAAAAGAACTAAGAGAAGTCTGAAAGGGGGCTGGGCAAAGGAAAGAAAGAGAGAAGAAAGAGAAGAGAAGAGAAGAGAGAAGGAAAGGAAAAGAAAAGGAGAAAAGAAAAGAAGGAGTAGCTATTATGGAGAATACTTGGAGACTCCTCAAAAAATTAAAAATACAAATGCCATATATGATTCCACTATTGGGTATTTACCCAAAGAAAACAAAAACACGAATTTAAAAAGATCTATGCACCCTTATGTTTACTGCAGTGTTATTTACAACAGCCAAGATAAGGAGGCAACCTAAGTGTCCATCAATAGAGGAGTGGATAAGGAAAATGTGGTATGTGTGTTTGTATTTGTATATGTAACAGAATATTACTCAGCCATAAAAAAGAATGAGATTGTGCCCTTTGAGACAACACGGGCAGACCTAATGGGTATTATGCTAAGTGAAATAAGTCAGACTGAGAAAGACAAACACCATGTGATTCCACTTAGATGGGAATCTAAAAAAGGAATAAACAAAAAGCAGAATCAGACCTATAAATACAGAGAACAAACTGCTGGTTGCCAAAGGGGAAAGGGGTGGGGGACGGGCAAACTGGATGAAGAGGAGAGGGAGCTAGAGGCTTCCAGTTATGGAAAGAGTAAGTTGCGGGAATAAAAAGCATAGCATAAGGAATACAGTCAGCAATATTGTAATAGAGATGTAACAGGACAGATGGTAGCTGCACTTGTGGTGAAGACAGCATGATGTATAAACTTGTCAAATCACTACGTTGTACACCTGAAACTAATGTAACTGTGTGTCAACTATACTCAGATAAAGAAAAGAAAGGTGAGAAAATAATAATAATAAAAAGAACACAACACCATGAAGCTAATAAAAAGAAAATAGAAAGGTAGCAAGAGAAACAGAGTGCCTGAAATTTGGAATCAAGAACAACCCACGATGTCGAGAAAAGCAGACAGTGTGCAGGAACCATGAGTGAAGAGGAGGACAGGAGGAGGAGAGAGGTGAGCGATGAAGAGGAAACCTGAAGAACCACTGCAAGGTAGGGGACCAGCACTGGGCGGGGGCAGGAGACTGTGTCCCTCGGGGCACACCAGGGTGGGAAAAGATGAGTGTGGCAGGAAACCTGCCTGAGGAACACGGGAGGGACCAGCCCAGCGGCAGCCAGGGCAGGTTCTGAAGGGGGAGTGCATTCTTTCGGAGGAAAGGGCTGGGATGGAGAGATCACCTGCTGCTGGGTGGCCTTTCACATTGAGCAGCCTGCCCTTGCGCTAAACCACTCAATGGTGCGCAGAGGTTGTGATGCCACCGCACTGGTATTTCAGTTATTTCTTTTTACTGAACCCGGAAGACTCGGATACATAGAGCGGCAGGCTGGGAGCGCCAGGCCTGATGCCTTCATGGCATCCTTCCTCCTCCATAGATACACAGACAGATGATAGATACATACATACATAGATACACAGATACACACACATATATATAATACGTAATATATACATATTTGTATATATGTTATATATATAATAGATTTGTTGGTAAAAAGCAAATATATTTGATATATCTTACATAAAAGCCATGTGTAAAGCATATATAAATGGCATGTGTATGAAATATATATAAAATATAGATCATATTGTAATGCCCGAATTGCAAAACTTCCAAATGTAATGCCTGAATTGCAAAACCTCCCACAAGAGACCACCAGAGTCGTAAGTCAAAGCCAAGCGGCAAGGGTCGTTTATTGCAGGTTCGAACCTGGACCTCTGCGCCCTCGTTGCCGGTGATGCTAAGAGGCCCTGATCGAGGCCCTGATCAGGGTTGGTACAGCGTTTTTATAGACAGAGACAAATAGCATAGGGGAGGTTTCAGATTATGAGGGGCCTGATTAGTTGATTTTAAAGTAAGGACATTTGTTGTTCTCTGATTGGGCGTCCTTTTTCCTTTGGCGGGAAGGCTTTGTCCATTACTTGTGGCGGGAGAAAAAGGGGGAAGGGGAGGAATGTGTTAAGCAAGCAAGATTACAGAAGCGAGAAAATGCTGGTTAGTAAGTATTTTTATAATCTTAGGGTATAGCAAACTATGTCTAGAAAAATTTAGGCAAGGCTGACCGATCGGGACCAACACTCTTGAAAAGAGTGTGGCCCTGAACAGCCCGGGTACAGGGTTTTTAAAGCCGATCACATCGTTTTATCATTATCTGGGAACAGAACAGAGAAACAGTTTCTAGATGAGTTAGTAACAGTTGCCAGATGAGTCAGAAACAGTTATCGAATGAGGTGATTATTTTAGACTTTCTGCCGCTAAGTTGCAACTAGTGGATCTCCTTGACCTTGTCTCTGACGCTTTTTTTTGAGGTTTTGTTTTCTTCATTAGTAAAGCCTGATTCACAAGAGTATGAAGTATGATTTACAAGAGTAAAAGTAAGGCTGTTATATTTTGACCTTCAGTGTCAGAACAAAGTTGTTATTTTTCAAGCTAAGCGTTAGCTTTACAGTACAATTTAACCCTTACAATATATATTTATATATGTAAACATTTTCTTTAAAGTTTAAGGTGGTTTTTTTTCCCCCCTCTCTCAAATTGTAGGAGAAATTAAAACACTTCTGTGGGCAGCTACAAGTGTTGTGGGCCCTGGGCACTGTGCCTCCTGCACTGATAGAGAAGTCAGCCCTGGGAACTCAGGGAAGCAGGATAGTAAGCTCTAAAAATATACAAAGAGATTAGATGAAATATTTATATCGATGTGAGCCGGGTAAGTGCATTAGAAAAGCAACAATTGAATGTGGTGATCATGAAAATGCCGTGATTGCAGAGAGGTAGGTTTTTAAGGTGTTGGTACGTACCATTTAGGGCTCACTCTATGCTGGCCTCTCTTCTAAGCCCCATTCTACAAGAGGCACAAAGAGCCTAAATAACTTGCCCAAAGAGACTATGGCCCATGTTTTCAACCGTCGTGCTAAACTCAGAGCTGCCCTGACGGTCATTACTCCTTTACTTCATTAGGTCAAAATACATTTATTCAGCCCCTGCTCTGTACCAGGCACTGAGCTGGGCCCAGCAGTGGCAATGGCAAGGAAACCCATATGGTTTACTTTCTAGTGGAAAGTAAAGACATTGAACAGATGGCCACCCGAACAAAAGAAAACAAGCAAACAAACAAAAATGACCACCCAAATATAATATTATAGATATTGTAGACCCTCTGATCTAGTCTGGGGGCAGAGAAGGCTTCTTTGGGGAATTAAAATTCAAACTGAGGTCTCAAGGATGAGTAAGTTAATTTAGTTAGCCAGACAGTGGGAACAAAGGTGTTCTAGGCAGAGGCCATCAGCATAAGTCAGGTGCCCAGGATATAAAGCCAGACCTCAGAAAGCTTCCAAGAACTGTGTTTCCCTCAAAAGCCAGAGTCTCAAGTGAGGAGATAAAGTAGCCACAGAGATAAGCAGTGATTAAGGACTGCTGTGAGAGAGATGTGTAGAGTATTTGAGTAAAGGGAGGGAAATCACCAGGGGGAGAGAGTCTTCTGAGGACAATCTATAGATAAGACCTGTAAGGAAGATTAGAAAAGCCTCAAGCAATTTTCATAAGAGGGAGGAAGAGGGTCTTATCCCTTTTAGAACACTGAGGGCTATTTACTAGAGTAGCTGAAGACATTTCAAGATATGAAGAGTTAGTCTTGCAGGCAAAATCTAAGAAGAAATTCCTATGATGTTCTCATAAGACAACCAGGGCCTTGGGGTGCCTGGTTGGCTCAGTTGGTAAAGTGGGCAACTCTTGATCTCAGGTCTGTGAGTTTGAGCCCCACATTGGTGTAGAGATGTAGAAATAGAAAAAAAAGAAAAGAAAAAAGAAAAAAAAATAGGAATAAAAAAAAATTGAAAAAAAAAGACCAGAGCCCCATGTGAGGCTACAATAGGTGAGACCTAGAGAACTATCAAGGATTGTATCATGACACCATAGTCAAAATAAAGTGTGTGCGGTGGTAAGGTGATGGCTGGCTCACCTGAAGAGATGCCATACCCTGCAAACAGGCACCATGCAGAGACCCCTTTCTCATATTATTGTCTGTACACCCTCTTATCAAGGAATTAAAGATGGCAACATGTAATGTACATGACTACAATCCCTTAAAGTCTCTAGATGGAGACTACAACCCACTTCCCTTTACAATACATTATCTTCATCCATGGATATTGATACCTTGAGAACTTATCAGAAAGAACTTCATTCTGCGAAGATCAGTACAGTCCACATTGTTATCTGACCACAAAACTGCTTAAATGTTCATTCTAAACAGGAAGGATCTCTCAAACATCTATATAAGATTGATTCTCTATATTTTGCTTTCCCAATTTTCACAGAAAATTTAAATGGTGCAGTTTATTCATCAACGGGTAAAATGGGATTATAAAAACGAAACATTCATTTTAGTTTTTCAGAAACTACTATGCAACCTTCTTGCTTAACTTTGAAGGCAAGATCCACATCTGAATCCTTCTGTATCACCTACTGGGCAACATAACAAATAAAGAACTCTCAGGACTGCCTTACTTTTGTAAAGTGATGAAACATGATCTTACATGTATGGATTCATCCTCAGAATAACGGGATTTTTTCATTTACTCTTTTTGTTTTCTTACGTACAGTGCTGGATCTTATCTTGATTTCAATTTTTGATTCCTTGTTCATTGTGTTTTGTTTGTCTTCAGTAATTCTGCCTCAAATACCTACTTATCTTCTTGGCAGAAGGCTTAATATCCTAATATATCTCCCTTTCCACATGAGCTGTTGTAGGTGCTCCTGATATTTAAAAAAAAAAAAAAAAAAAAAAAAAAGTAAGTCAGTCCCTGGATGGCTGGGTGGCTCAGTTGGTTGAGCATCCTACTCTTGATTTTGGCTCAGGTCATGATCCCAGGGTCATGGGATTGAGCCCCAAGTCAGGCTCCAAGCTGAGCTCCTGCTTAAGATTCTCCTTTTCTCCTGTCCCTCTTCCCCTGCTCATGCTCTTGCTCTCTCTCTCTCAATCTCTCTCTCTAAGAAAAAAAAAAGTCTGTTTTAAAAAACAGGAAGTCCCAACTTCCACATCCCCAGTGGGGAGAGCACTGGTGTTGGACCATCCACAACTGCCCAGCTTCTTGCTGCTCCTCAACCTGGTTGTGAATTCTGTTGCAAACTGCCCTGCAGAATTGAACAAGCAATCCTGGTTCTGTGCTGTGGTACATTTAGGGCTGGCCTCCTGGGTTCTTCACAGGTCATTTACCTGGTTGCCCAGGATGACTGTGTATGGGCTCTCATGATGGTAAGCTAGAAAATTGAACTCACCTGGATAGCCCTCTCTAGCCTAGCCAGGAGGCTGGTGTGTGTTTCTCAGAGTGGTAGCTCTTTGTAGCTCCTTCAGTTCACAAACTGTTGTAGACAAAATCATACCACCAGCACCACTCCCTGAGGATGTCCACTCCTAATTCTCAAAACCTCTAATGAATATGTAATACGTCATGTGGCAAAGGGGAATTTAGATTGCAGGTGGAGTTAAGGTTGCTAAAATACCGACCTTAAAATAAGGAGATTAGTTTGGATTAGTTGGCTGAGCCAAATGTAATCACAAAGGTCCTTAAAAGGGGAAGAGGATTGCAGAAGACTCAGATCCAGAAGGATGGCATCATGAAGAAGAGTTGACTGACCATTGCTAGCTTTAAAGATGGAAGAGAATCGGGAGCCAAAGAATGCTTGCAGTCTCTAGAAGCTGAAAAGGTAAGGAATTGGATTCATTCCCAGAGCTTCCAGAAGGATCACAGATCTGCCAATACTTAGATTTTACTTCAGTGAAACCCATTTTGGACTTCTGACCTCCAGAAATATAAGATAATATATTTGTTTTGTTTTCAATGTTTATTTGTTTGTGAGAGAGAGAGAGACAGAGCATGAGCAGGGGAGGAGCAGAGAGAGAGGGTGATACAGAATCTGAAGCAGGATCCAGGCTCTGAGCTGTCAGCACAGAGCCTGATGCGGGACTTGAACCCACAAACCATGAAATCATGACCTGAACGGAAGTTAGACACAACCAACTGAGCCACCCAGGTGCCCCCATTTGTTTTGTTTTCAGCTACTAAGTTTGTGGTATGAGAATGAGAAACTAATGTACACATATGACCTCCCTAAATCCCCAGGGTACTGGGTTTTCAAGGTGGTTGCTCTCCATGATCACTTCTTTTGGCTTGCACCCCAGATAGCGTAGGGGTCCATATCTGGTTTTCAAGATGAGACATCTCCATGGTTAGCAATTTTGGCACACTTGAGTGGCCATCTCTCTGAGTGCCTCGGTGAGTCTTTTCAGTTTACACACATGGTCATCTTCAGAATTTCAGAGCACTGGGTCATGATTGGTTCTGGAGTCTAAGCCTTCGTGGACTCAAAACATCTATTCCCCTTTCCCTTCCAAGGAGTAAGCATCAATGCCAGGAGTAAGTACACTTTTCCTTGTAAATCCTCAAAATGCAAAGGATCTAATTGACCCTCTGTGATCACTAATATTAGAGCTTCTCACTAATTTCCTAAAGTAAGATTATTCTTCGTGGTTCCAGGGGACCTTACAGTTCATTCCAGGAAATGGAATGTGTTAGTAGCACCACATTTCTTTACCTCTCAAGGGGCCATCTCTACCTTTCTAGAAGTAGGAATGGAGCTAACTAAAAACAAACAAACAAAAATCACACAGATACAAAAGAGTCCATACAGTATGTCCATTTACATAAAATTCCAGAAAATGCCGAGTAATCTATAATGACAAAAAAAGCAGGTCAGTAGTTGCCTGGGGTTTTGGGCAGAGGGAGAGTTGGACTGCAAAGGAGCAGGAGAAATCTTTTGGGGGTGATAGAAATTGTCAGCATTGTGATTGTGGTAATTTCACTAGTGTGTCCATCTGTCAAAACTCATCAAATTGTACATTTAAATTGACATAATGTATATAAATTAAACTTCAGTTTAAGCAACCAGGGGTTGATTTCTACAAATGGAGGAGGAGTATGCCCTCAAAAATGTATGGTGTTGCCACTGTGTTTTCTGCATTAAGTTTAAAGTTTTGCTTTTATTCCTATTACCATCTTTGATAGGAATTATATCCTGCTACAATATTTAGACTGGAAAAATCATTCCTAAGATACTTATTCATTTCTATATCAAATCAGGAGCCAACTTCATACTTAAGAGTGAAATTCTAGGGACGTTCCCATTAGAATAAAGACAAGCTATCAAACTGATTACGACCATATTTGCTGGAAATTTGAGCTAAAGAAATAGCATATCAAGCCTAAATAAGAGCTTATTATTAGCAAGGAGGAGAAAGTATCCTCCCCATGATCTCCACCCCCACCCCTTTTCTCTTTTCCTCACTTTATCCCTCCCTTGTTTTTGTGGATGATATTATTATGGACCAAAAAAAAAAAAAAAAAAAAAAACCCAAAAAACAAAAAACCAAGACAGAATAAACTGAAAACTCCTAGAGCTAAAAAGAGTTCAATAAGATAACAGGTCACAAAGATGTAAAAATCAATAGCTTTTCTGTATACACAACTGGCTTGAAAAAAAAAATCCATTAACAATAGCAAAAAAAAATGTAAAATAGAAATGAAAAAGTAAACAACGAACTGAGAAAATATGTTTTCTACAAATATGAAAAGAAAAAAACCCTGTACTCTCCTAATCCATAAAGTGCTCCCACAAATCAATAAGGCTAAATAAAATCCCCACAGATAAACAGAGAAAGGCATGAGCAACGATCTCACAAACAAAATACAAATGGCCAATAAAGAGATCACATAGGTATTCCAAATCACAAGACTTTTAAAATGCTAATTATAATAACAGAAACCTAGCGTTTCCTTTCTTGTCAATTTAGAAAATGTTCTTAAAATTTTTATGGACAATGCTGATAAAGTATGAGAGCTCTCAAATACTGCAAGCAAGTGAATAAATTGATGCAATCTTGTGAACCATAATGAAAATTGGATACAATATTTCTGGAAAGCAATTTCTTTTCATTTTGTTTCTGAATTGTTTTACATTATAGTCCTTAATTTTTATGAAGTCAAACCTCTTGATTTTTTTCCTTTGCGATTTCTTCCATTATTTTCATTTCTAGAAAGTACTTTTCCTTTTTTTAAATTTTTCTAGAAAGTGCTTTTCTGTCCCTTTTTTTTCTAACTTTTCATGGTTTGTGTTTTTGGCATTTAATTCTTTAATCCATCTTTATTTAATGTCTCTTTGTGAATGTGTCAAAGGAAGTTTTACAAAAGAGTTTCCAAATGCTTTGGAAAAATTTCAAGCACAGTTTATTGATTAATTCCCATTGATTTGTGATGGTGCCTTTATGATAGACTAAGATTTAGGTATATTTGGGACTGATTAGGATTCCATATTCTGTCTCATGAGCTTAGCCATCTCATTGGTGCCAACAGGTCATATGATGTGTGGTTATAGCATGGGCTCTGGAACCAGACCATGTAAGACCACTGGGGCTTGGGACATTTTACTTAATCTCTCTGTGCCTTTGTTCCTCAGCCTTAAAATAGCGCTGCAAAGTCCTTGTCTTGGAGGGTTTTTGTGAGGCTTGAAGGTGTTATACATATAAAGTTCTTAGAATGATATCTGATACATTTTATGTGTTAAATAAATCTTAACAGCTGTTAATCTGCTAGCACCACATTGTTTTAATTATTATAGCTTTGCTTATTTTTTAAATATTGAATAAAACCAGTTTCCTATTTCTTAAAAAAAAAAAAAAAAAGCAAGTTTTACCACTTTTTTCCAAGCCAAAACTCTCAGAGTGACCTCCGTTCACGGCTTTCCCATTTCCAACCCAACCATGCGCGCACACACAAAATAAGCAAATAAATCCAAAATGGTGTAATTCAGATTATCTCACTCTCATGCTTAAAATCTTATATATTTTGTTCCACGTGGAGTAGCAGAGGCCCTAGATTCCGCCCCCCCCCTTCTCTGCGTCACCCTTACCACCCGCAGCTCATGCTTTTTCAGTACTTCCCAGCCTCCCTGGCTGCCTTTCCATGGCTCATTCTTCCTGCAGAGTTTTCCCATCTGCTGGTCCCTCTTCCTGGAATCGTGGCTTCTGTGCCTTGGTACCTATGATGCCTCATCTTTTAGATCTGTTTATAGGTCCCATCTTCAGAAAGGCCTCCCATGGCCAACCTAGCTAAAGCACCCTCTCTTCCAGCTGTTTCCTGTTAGAGCACCCTTGAAAGGATTATACCCCTGAGAATTGACCATGATTCTCTATTTACTCCTGGCCTCCCCCCGCCACCATGTCCCTCTGCACTCCCCGTTTCTCTTGAACCCCTGCTGTCTCCATCTCCCCCCCTTCACTCCAGCAGACCCAGCCTGAAGAACAAATCCTGTGGTGGGATGCTATTCTGAGAGAGAATGGAGCAGAAAATAGTTCAAGAGGTGTTATTGTCTTTGTTTTTCTTCAGGGTCATCTCATCGAGGAATTATTTGCCACCCCCCCTTCTGAGAGTTCAATTTGTTCGGGAGTTATTTGCTTAAAAACAAACAAACTTGAAATCACCAAGTCCAAAAGACTCCTATACTGACATTTGTGTTTTGTTTGTTGGGTCCCCCCCGCCCCCGACCATCACCACCTGGTGCAGCTGCAGATGAATCAATTTGTCTCCCTTCCAGAAGCATAGACCTTTGTTTTGTGGGAGCCACATAATAGCACTTTAACATTTATTTTTGCATGTGATTACAAGGCCTCCAAGCTAGAGAAGTTTCCAAGCATAAAAAAATCTTTAAGCAGGTCTCTGTTTGTTGGAAATTTTGGCCTTTCAAGGAAACTTGGCCAGATTGTCCCTGAAACCAGGGATGCAATGCCCTCCCCCACTCCGCCCCCGCCCCCAGATCCCACAATTTAGACCTATGGCTCCTCCCTGCCTCTGACCAGAGTCACATAGCCCTTAGTGACTGTTAAAGAAGCCTCTAAAATTGCCTCAGGAAATAACATATAAAGTTGTTTCCCAAAAAGTCTGTGGGATGCTGTTCTGCCTGAGATAACAAACATAATGTGCCGTGTTTGCAAGAAAATAGCGATAATAGTCACAGGATGTAGAACCTTTCCCTTTCTGTTCTAGAGATGACATCGCTAATGTCATCTGCCCGGAACATCCTACAGTTCCAGGCCCCTAAAGCGGAACCACCACCTCACTACAACCACACTGAAACCAGAGAGTCACCTGAAGGGACAAGATGATCAAGAAAGGAAATATCGTAGCTAGCCATTGATTACGCCTAATCAATCAGCACGATCCAAGAGCATGAAACCCTTATCCTGACTTTTCACCCTTCAAAAACTCCTGCTTGTAAGCTGTCAGGGTATCCGGGACTGGAGGATTAGCTCCCCTTCTCCTAGATGGCACCACACCAATAAATAGCCTATCTTCCTCCACTGTTAAAGCCCAATGTCAGTTTCTATTGGCTTGCCGTGCATCAGGTGGGTGAACTCTCCTTTGGTTTGGTTAAATCCCCAAAGGGAAGGAAAGGGAGGGCGATGTGGTGGGATTTTTTTTTTCCTTTTCTTTTTTCCTGATGTATAATTTAATCACAGTAAAATTTCCTGTTTTTGGCATATTATTCTATGACTTTTGACAAATACAGTTGCACAATCACCATTACAATCAAGACACAGAACAATTTTCATTAGACACAGAAAAATTCCCCTCTTCATATGCCCAGCATGCTGTCTCTTCTGTCCCTATAGTTTTGCCTTTTCCAGAACACTACTGAAGTGGAATAATACTGCATGAAGTCATTTACGTCTGGCTTCTTTTACTTATCGTGATGCTTTTGAGATTCCTGCATCCCGTACCTATCAGTAGTTCATACCTTTATATTGCTGAGTAGTATTCCATTGTGTGGATGTACTTTTTGGGGATTGTTTTAAGTTTTTGGAGATTATGAATAAAGCTGTTATAAACACTTGCTTTCAGATTTTCGCATGAACGTGAGTTTTCATTTCCCTTGGGTAAATACTTATGCATGGGAGTGTTGAGTCACAGAGTAAGTGTGCATTTCACCTCAAAAGAAACTGCCAAACTAGTTTCCAAAGGGGCTGTCCACCAACAAACTGATTTTAGTGTTTTGAGGGTTGAACTGAGGAGGATCCAATCCCCAGAGGTGTTGGACACCTCCACCTCCAACTGGGAATGGGGTTGAGACTTTTGATATCTTAGTGATGGGTACCTTAGCACCCCTCTAACAGTCTCTGGAGAGTCAGGACATGGAAAGGGTGACTTCTGTGTTGACTGTCACGGGAGCATGCCGATGTCTGGAAGTCTAGGTGAAGGACCCTGTAGCTGACCTTGGGAACCATGGGACAGTCCCTTCCTATCTTCTTAAAGCTGTAAATACTTCTTGTTTGTTTCAAGGAGAAGGAAGGAATTCTGGAAAATGTCTTTTGGGCCACTTTGTGGATACGGCTGGGCTGGGTATGATTTGTAGAAATAAAGAAATCTAGTGCATATCCTATCTGTCTTAGAGCATCGTATTGAGTTCAAAGTACCTGTTTATGCTTAGTCATTACACTCAGCACTTCATGTGCATTATTTTAACTCCTTAAAACAACTCAACATATCAAGTATATTTATCACTTAGGTATCAAATCAAGGTATCAAAATGGAAGCGAAAGATGATTCTGATCATGTTGCAACACTGCTTAAATCCCTTGATGACCCTCTCTCTGTGTTCCATATCCTCTTTCCCCACTCTCCTCCTGGGCCCCTGTGGTGGTATTCTCTATGCCAGCCGTGCTTTCCCTGCCTCTTTCTCTTTTTCATCCCCACGCAGTTTTTAAGGACCTCCTTCTTATGTTCTCCCCCTTGAAGTCTTTCCTGACCCATGAAAGAGGATCAACAATTGCCTCCTTTGTCTCGCCATTGTTGTTTGTATACCCTGTGTCCACGGCTGTTGGTCTGAGATTGGAGAGATTCCTTTACCTCTATGCCTGGCACAGAGCCTACACATAGTAGGACAGAGTAGCTGTTTAATGTAGAGTGAGAAAGGAAGAAAAGGAGAGAGGAAGAAGAGAGGGGAGGGGAAAAAAGAGAAAGATGTTTACTTTCGCAGCCTTATACCCCACAGAGAAATGGTGAACCCGCTGTGAACCCGCTTTGGCCTCTCCCATAAAACAATTTAATCTTCAGTTTTAAAACAAACTCAATGGCACAAAAACAGACACATAGACCAATGGAATAGAATAGAAACCCCAGAACTAGACCCACAAACGTATGGCCAACTCATCTTTGACAAAGCAGGAAAGAACATCCAATGGAAAAAAGACAGTCTCTTTAACAAATGGTGCTGGGAGAACTGGACAGCAACATGCAGAAGGTTGAAACTAGACCACTTTCTCACACTGTTCACAAAAATAAACTCAAAATGGATAAAGGACCTGAATGTGAGACAGGAAACCATCAAAACCTTAGAGGAGAAAGCAGGAAAAGACCTCTCTGACCTCAGCCGTAGCAATCTCTTACTCGACACATCCCCAAAGGCAAGGGAATTAAAAGCAAAAGTGAATTACTGGGACCTTATGAAGATAAAAAGCTTCTGCACAGCAAAGGAAACAACCAACAAAACTAAAAGACAACCAACGGAATGGGAAAAGATATTCGCAAATGACATATCGGACAAAGGGCTAGTATCCAAAATCTATAAAGAGCTCACCAAACTCCACACCTGAAAAACAAATAACCCAGGGAAGAAATGGGCAGAAAACATGAATAGACACTTCTCTAAAGAAGACATCCGGATGGCCAACAGGCACATGAAAAGATGTTCAGCGTCGCTCCTTATCAGGGAAATACAAATCAAAACCACACTCAGGTATCACCTCACGCCAGTCAGAGTGGCCAAAATGAACAAATCAGGAGACTATAGATGCTGGAGAGGATGTGGAGAAACGGGAACCCTCTTGCACTGTTGGTGGGAATGCAAATTGGTGCGGCCGCTCTGGAAAGCAGTGTGGAGGTTCCTCAGAAAATTAAAAATAGACCTACCCTATGACCCAGCAATAGCACTGCTAGGAATTTATCCAAGGGATACAGGAGTACTGATGCATAGGGCCACTTGTACCCCAATGTTCATAGCAGCACTCTCAACAATAGCCAAAGTATGGAAAGAGCCTAAATGTCCATCAACTGATGAATGGATAAAGAAATTGTGGTTTATATACACAATGGAGTACTACGTGGCAATGAGAAAAAATGAAATATGGCCTTTTGTAGCAACGTGGATGGAACTGGAGAGTGTGATGCTAAGTGAAATAAGCCATACAGAGAAAGACAGATACCATATGGTTTCACTCTTATATGGATCCTGAGAAACTCAACAGAAACCCATGGAGGAGGGGAAGGAAAAAAAAAAAAAAAGAGGTTAGAGTGGGAGACAGCCAAAGCATAAGAGACTGTTAAAAACTGAGAACTGAGGGTTGATGGGGGGTGGGAGGGAGGGGAGGGTGGGTGATGGGTATTGAGGAGGGCACCTTTTGGGATGAGCACTGGGTGTTGTATGGAAACCAATTTGTCAATACATTTCATATAAAAAAACAAACAAAAAAAAAATAAAACAAACTCAAACAAAAAATTATTGTAGAACCATCAAATCTCAGACCAGAAGAAACCCTAGAGGTCATCATAAAGAGTTTCCATTTCCTCTTTTTCCTGTGTAGCGCAACCTCAAACGCAGGCCTATGTTCACATGTTATGGTCCTTTATCTTCCTTTTTGTTTTGTTTTGTTTTGTTTGTTTTGTTACCAAGATCTTTTCATTACCTGGATTCCTTGCTTTTCTGTTATTTCATTTTGACTGTGTATCATCCATTCTGATCTATGACACTGCTTTTCAGATATTATTACTTTGATTTCCCTTCCTTCACTCATGGCGATTTTATCTACATGTATTAAGGAAATAATATTGTCCATGAAAGATACCCATGTCTGATGCCATGTATTTCCTAAGAAAACTTTTATATTGCTGTGTGCATGCTTTATATAGAAAATCTCATAAATGGAAATTTCTGTATATGGGGGGGGGGCAGGGGAAGACAGCACAATAAATTTACGTTATAAAAGTAATCCAAGTTACAAGGGGATTGGTATTGTCTTCAAGAAATGTCTTCAGGGAGTTTGATTTTAACCTGAGCAGTACAGGTGTTGGGCACCACTCGTATCTAAACACTACCACACTATGAAGTATCAATGATTTACTAAATATCCTTCAGCTCCCTAGCATGTTTAATTTTGAAAATGCCAGCACCTTGCACTATGTATTAAAATCTTTGAATAAAAAGACCTCCTTCCATAAGTGAAACTATAATATACAAAGAACCCTTGAAGTCAGTTGTGACGTTAGGAGAGGCCCACGTGGCCTGGTGAGGGAGGAGGAAGACAGTGGCCTTGAAGGACATGCACTCCATCCACATGCTCCTGCTGAAAGCTTAGAGTGTCCTAGGCTCTAATGGGCAGATCAAAGTAATTGATACATTTTCATTATGTCTTTTATATTCTTACATAAATCATCATTTTATTTAAATTTTTTAGTATTTATTTATTTATTTATTTATTTATTTATTTAGAGAGGGCAAGTGGGGGAGGGGCAGGGAGAGAGGAAGAGAGAGAGAATCTCAGGCAGGCTCCATGCTGTCAGCACCGAGCCCGACGTGGGGCTCAAACTCACCAGCCGTGAGATCATGACCTGAGCCAAAATCAAGAGTTGGACACTGAACCAAATGAGCCATCCAGATGCTTCATAAACCACTATTTTAAAGACAATAGGTAAACAATGAGATTATGTTTTTGGTGTGTTAAATCTCATTACAACACTGCATAATTAAAAGTAGTTCCTTTCACATCTTCAGCTTTTGTCTCTAACCTCTCAGAAATGATGTTTAATGAAAAAAGCCAAACAAACAAACTGATTAATACCATTTAGAAATATTTTGCTTTGAAAAATGGAACCATCTGCCTCTTTTTATCAGTCTGTCAAATAGGTTTAATTGCTGGGCAAAATATTGTCCTAGATGCCAAGAGGACATTGCTAAGAAAATGGAAATCTTATAGCAGGAGTCAGACAGGATAAACAAAACCAGAAATAAACAAGCCCCAAATAAATATGATGTCTAACTATTTTAGTATTGCATAAACATAAGGGTATTTGAAGTGAGTTCTAATCCACTTCTTGTACACCTTTCTAGACTCAAAAGTTAGCTGCTCCTCCTGGACTTCCTGTTCTCCAACCATCTATTACAGCGTCCTGAGGACGCTCTGTGCCTCAAGCGTCTGTGCCTCAGACATCCTGGGTGCCTCTGCATCTCAGAAACCACTTCCTCTGAGAAGCCTTCCCTGATCCTTCACCTCGGACAAATTAGGTGCCTGCTCCTTTGGGTTTCCATAGCCCCTTCCACATACTTCTCAGCTTTGTCACTTGCCATGAATTGCCTGGTAATTGTTAATGTCTGTCTCCCCAGACAGATTTCATTTATTGATTCATTCATTGAACACACAGCATTCTGAGAGAACAAGGGCCGGGCTCAGTACCTGCTGCCCTCAGGTAGCTCACAGGGAGTGGGGGACAGAGGTTAGTGCCCCAACAACTACAACCCTGTGTGAAAAGTGACATAACAGAGACACACATGGGACATTCTGACACTAGGAGGGGGCCTGGCCTGACTTGGAGGTGAGGGAGGTGTCAGGAAAGCTTCATGGAAGGGGGGATACTTGACGTGAGGCTTGAAGGATGAGTGATGGTTGGTCAGTTAAGGAAGGCAGGAATCACACTCCAGGCAGAGGAAATGGGGGTGTGAAGGCGCTGTGAGGAGAGGAACAGGGAGCCACAAAGAGATCTGCACACCGCAGGGCAGGGTGTGTATAATAGTGAGGAAAGAGTAGGGGCAAGTGAGAGAAGTCCTGATCTGCCATGCCGAGGAACAGACACTTCAATGTGTATCTTGGACACTCATTTAGAAGAGATGTTAATGGGGACACCTGGGTGGCTCAGTCAGTTAAGCGTCTGCTTTGGCTCAGGTCATGATCTCACGGTTCATGAGTTCAAGCCCCAAGTCAGGCTCTGCACTAACAGCTCGGAGCCTGGAGCCTGCTTTGGATTCTGTGTCTCCCTCTCTCTCTGCCCCTCCCCTGCTCATGCTCTGTGTCTCTCTGTCTCTGTTTATTTATAATAAATAAACTTTTTTTTTTTTTTAAAAGGGATGTTAATGGAGGAACAGCACAATCTTGTGAGCATTTTGGAAAGATCATTCTAGGAATGAGAGAGGGGCAGAGTGAGAGGAAGGGAGTCTAGAGGCAGAGGCCTTCCCTTTGGGAGAAAACAGAAGATGAGTCTCAATCTAAAGAAGTGGCAGTAGGAGAAGAGCAGGGAGGAAACAGATTCTGGAGATATTTATTTATTTATTTATTTATTTATTTATTTATTTATTTATTTATTTATTTTGTTTATTTTTAATGTTTATTTATTTTTGAGAGAGAGAGAGAGACAGAGCGCAAGCAGGTAGATGAAAGGCAGAGAGAGAGGGAGACACAGAATCTGCAGCAGGCTCCAGGCTCTGAGCTGTCAGCACAGAGCCTGATGTGGGGCTTGAACCCACGAACTGTGAGATCAAGACCTGAGCCAAAATGAGATGCTTAACTGAGCCACCCAGGCACCCCTGGAGATATTTATTTTAGATATTTGTGGAGGAGGAGGAGGGGGGGGGGAGGGAAGAGTTCAGCTCTGGGAATGTTGACTGCCATGCATCAAGGAAGCATCAAGACTGGGCTCTGATGACCAGGAGAGAGGGCTGGGCTGGAGACAGAAGTGTGGGAGTCTGTGCAATTCAGAACTGAGGGCGGGATTTCCTAGGAAAACATGTCAAGTGTGAAGAAAAAGGATGGACGCTGGGGAACATTGGGTAAGAATAAATGGAAAAAGAGACCCCGAGAAGAAGGGAACAAGGAGGCAGAGGTTGGACAAACACCCGGCGAGATGAATGTCCCAGAAACCAGGGAGGCAGAATCCAGAAAGGGGACAAGCGGTTAAGAGTGTCAAAAGCTGGGGCAGGGGCCAGATTAAGTCAGACCTGAGAGGTTCCCACTGCAGTGGACACCTAGATGCTCAAAAGTGATTTTAGCCCAAGTGGCCCCACTCTTCCAGCAGTGGGGACAGAAGTGACACACCCAGAGAATAACGGAATGCATGGGGAACAACAGGGGATTTAGCAAGTAGATGTTACTTTCTCTAGAAGCTGGGCTGTGAGGGGGAAATGACTGGAGGAACATAGGGTTGAGGGGCTCCTTGAAGGCATGGAGTGCTTAGCATGCTGCCTGGCCCACACAGACACTCAAATACGTATTTATGGAAAAATAGCTGAAATGGTAAATTGCTGGATAACTGAATAATACACCAGGGAAGGCTTCTGTGTTCTGAAGTATTTAATCACTCCTTTATTTATCTTCACAAGAGATGATGCATAGGAGAAAGCAGAGAAAGGAGAGAAAGCCGAAGTCCTGGAAGGATAGCTGGAGCTCTCATGCTGTAAGCCATGGGGAGTAAAGTGGGGGGACCCCCACCTGCAGAGAACAGGGATGTGTGCCCCAAAGATCAGGCAGCTCACGGCGGCGGCGGGGGTGGGGCTAACTGCTGAGAAAGTGGATGTAAGGAGTCAGACAGCATCACTGGGTGATACAACCCACAGGGTAGCAGATGATGTCACCACTGTAACCTAATGATGATCATTCGGGGAAAGGGAGAAACCCATCGAGCTACCCCACCGACTAAAACAATACAAGTCAATGCTCAGAAGCAGGGACATCTTTTTTCTGTCCTACACTTCCGAGGTATCAGAAAGTAAAGTCACATTTGGAGGCGTGTAAATTTGAAGAGGTGGAAAGGTAGAAAATATTTAGAGCAGGACCAGGTGAGCGTGGCTGACTGGGTGGAAATGTACCTGTATTTGGATGGTTTTCACAGCAAAGCTGGAATAATCATACCCTCTGCACAGGGTTGCTGTGAAAATTCTAGGTGAAAGACATTTTAAATTGTTAAGGGTGAGGTATTGCTATTATTACGACCTAGTTGCTACAAAGGCCTTTCTGCATAGTAAGGGACCTCCCTAGCTGGCACCCCTCATTTCTGCCCCTCCTTTCTCTTACCTCCTCTGCTGGGTCGGTTTTCTTACTAAAGGATAAAATATGTGCAGAGTGTCTGACATCCACCTGAAACATGGTGCCTCAATGAATGTTCTTTCATTGCTAACCCCCCCTCCCCCCCCCCCCCCCCCCCTTCTCTTCCTGCTGCCTATCTTTGGCCTGTGACTGAACCCGGGGACATTCCTCTCTTGCCATGAGTTTTCAGGAATGATTTTTCAGGTGACTCTCGAGCCTGATTTACAGCCTTTCTCTTCTGGGCAAGTCACAACTTGGGGGCCTAATGTGAACCTGATAAAGCTTATCCTGCGAAATACCCCGCCGAATCAGCGAAATCTCCACTTGCCCAGTTTGCACAATCCGACAAGGCATGGTATATCAACAAAGATATTTGCAGTCCACGGCGGCCAGGAAACCTGTCTTTCCGTTAGAAAGTGTAGACTCAGTAATCAAATCTGTGTTATTTATTCAGTTCTCGGAAGACTGGCCTTTTAAACATGACCTTTGAGTTTACCCAGTCGACAGAAACCCAGGAGTGCGGCCAACGGTGGAGGGCAGAGAAGGGCTTTGAGGGCTAGAAGGTCCTGGATCTGCCACTAAGCCACCGGCAGGTCTGGTGTCCTTTGCGCCGCGGTCTCTTGTCTGTCAACTGGGTATGGCCATTTCTGTTCCATCCCACGGCGACCCCAGAGCGTGTATCTGGCATCCCCGCCCCCCCCCCCGCCCCCATCCCGAAGAAATGGAAATGCATTGTTAACCTTGACCTTACATCACAGCTCCTGAAGCCCAGACGCCGCTTCTCTGGGGTCGGCTTGCTGGGTGACCAGCCGCTCGGCCGGAGCGGACCCCGCTGCTGCCCTCGCGCAAAGGGCAGTGCCTGGGCCTGGGGGAGGAGCAGCCGGGAGGTTCGCGGGCACCGAGGGCGGCCCCGCTCCGAGCCCTGCGGCTTTCGCCCGCCGGAGCGAGAGCCGGCTGTAGGCGGCTCCTTCCTGTGCAAACTTTTCTGTCCTCTTCCTCCTCCCGCCCTCCCCACCGGCTTCTCGGCGCCCAGCGTCCAGCCTCCCCGCCCTCGGCGCTGCTTCGGGGTCGCCGCTCCCGGCAGCGCAGGCGGCCCCACCCCGCGCTCCGGGCCGGCCGCCGCTGGGAGCCCATGGCCGAGGCAGGCAGACGCGCCGCGGAGCCCCCGGGCGAGCCCGCCGAGCAGGCAGCGGCCGCAGCCCCCGAGCCCCAGGCGGCCGCCCCGCCGCCGGCGCCCGCTCAGCGCTGGCTGCCCGGCGACCCGAGCCCCCGCGGCCGCTCCCAGAGTGACCTATCGTCGTGCTCCAGCAGGGGCCGCCCGCTCCGGGTCCACATCTCCGGCTCAGGTAAGGCGGCTCCGGGCGCTGGGGGGGCCGGGGGAGGGCCGGTCGGGGCAGGTGGCGGCGGGACGCGGCCGGCCCGGGACGCGGGCGGGAGGGGAGGGGCTGCGGTGAGCGCAGGGGAGGGCGCAACGGAGCTCCCCGCGCGGTCCTCCTGCTCTGCTGCCGGCGGCTGGCTCCTTTGGCCGGAGATGCTCCAGCAGGGCTGCGGTCGGTGCGCCGGGTGGGAGCGCGTCTCTGCGAGCGAGGGTGCAGCCCTCTGGGTCAGCGAGCGCGGCCGTGCGAGACAGAAAGAGACTTTGATCCCGCGGAAGGGTGCGGTCCCCTCACGATGGGGGCCAGGGCCAATGCAGGTCTTGGAAACCCTCCTAACTGCTCGTGCTTTTGAAATAAAGGGTTCTTTGTGGTGGTGGTGGGGGGGGGGGGTGCTGGTCAGAGGACTCAGGGCCTGAGTTTTTCCTCCCTGTAAAAACCGTGCAGGTGGTACTGAGAGTTTGGCGAGGCTGTTTGCGCCCCTGGTTCTCACTGTTATTTGACAGAGAGGCTCGATCCAGCACCTCCGCGTCTGCAGCCGATTCGCTTGGCCCCTGCTTGCCTAGCGCCCTGGTCCCTCCTCGGCGCGGTCTGTGCACCGCGACCGGCAGAACCAGGAACTCGGCCGAGGGCGGGTGGTTGCGCCGGGTAACGCGGGGCAAACCACTTACTTACCTTTGTCTCTCGTATCTCGGTACTTAAAGTGGGAATGAGTGTGGAGCTACCGCACGGAGGATTAAATAATTCATCATTTTTAAATGCTCTTGAACAAAGCATCAGCTTAGGAACCGTAGAACTGTTTTTAAAAGTCCACGGATTTGTTAACTGCCCAGGGATTGCTTTCCGATTTGCATCCAAGGAGGATGCATGGAAGCTGGGAAGCTGGAAACGAAAGCGAACATCAAAACTACCCACAGCAGTCCAAGGCCGGTGCGGCGCTCTGAGGTCAGGCCTTTGAGCTGTGACTCAACCTCACAGCTACCTGAGGCCAAGTGTCTTGTTCAAAAAAGGCACATTTCCATACCTCTGACTACATTCCAGCTAGCTAGCTCTGTTTTCCATCAGAACCCGCCGTCTTCCTGTGCTTGTAATATCGTTTCGCCACACAACGTGTATACTTAGACAGTATCAGAGGTATTGTTGATCTGACTTTGCAGATCATGCTGGATAAAGCCACTCAGAATTGTTAAATACAGGTAGTGAGATGTGGGTCATGGTATTTGAGAAAAGAATATTCTGCCAAATTCATATGGTGAAAGCACTGAGTTGAATGTGATTTACCTCTTGCTTTTTAGATCTTGGCTAAACCGAACTTGACCGGTGGATAATCTTGATTGGATTTTACAAAGATTAGCCTTTCAAATGACTCTAAAGAACCAACTAAGAATTAGTCAATTTGGTGACTAGATAAAATTTTTTTTCATCTTCATAGCTAGAAATTAAGGCAGGTGTGCAAAAGAAGGGCAGTAAAGAACTTTTATTTTTTCTTATATAATTTTTTTAATGTTAACTTACTTATTTTGAGAGAGAGAGGGAGGGAGAGCACCCACAAGCAAGGAAAGGGCAGAGAGGAGAGACAGAATCCCAAGCAGGCTCCCTGCCATCATCAGCGCAGAGCCTGATGCAGGGCTCGAACGCACCAACTATGAGATCGTGACCTGAGCCGAGATCAAAAGTCGGACACTTAACCGACTGTGCCCCACAGGGCGGTAAAGAACTCTCAAATGTGAGTGTGCAAAGTATACATTATGTGAACTATGGACTTCCATTTGTAACATTTTACTTCCAAGAACTCTGTATCTTCAGTGTGCTCTTAGAGGACTTTGGGAAGGGGCAACTTTCAGCTGACTTGTCCCCTGCACCCTGGGATACTGACCCACGTGTAAAAGAGTGAATGTCTTCTAAGTTACTGTATCCCATTTTCAGAACTGAGTCTTGCATTTGTTTAAGAGCAGGCTAAGTGTCACCAGGAGCTCCCTGCATTTCTTAGAGTCAGGGAGGTAACGAATGAGCTGGCCCCTCACCGACACACAGAGTGTTTCCCTAGAATCCTGCAGCCTCTGCATGGATGCCAGAGAGTCAGCAAGATGTGACCGGCCTGGGATAGCAGAGTTGTTTTAGGGGCACGAGGGGAAGGTTACACCACCTTGTGGAAACATTGCTTGCTTGGCCTGGTATAGGGCAGCCCAGTTTCCAGGCCTTCCTCAGGAGCTCTGCACACATGTGGGCAGTATCTGGAGCTAGATCGCATGTGGTCTTGCCAGAGCTGGCCCAGACGGGCAGCATGGGTCTCACCTCAGAAGCTCGGACCCTACCCCAGACCAGCTTATTTCCAGTCTGCATTTCACGGATTCTCAGGTTGTTTTTAGACACATAGCATTTGAGACGCACTATTTTCTGACACCGGTTTTCAAAGTTGGTTACACATTAGAGTCACTTGGGGAGTTAAAACAACAACAACGACAACAACAAACAGTTTATGGCTAGGTCCCTCCCCCCAGGGATTCTGGTTTAATTGGCATCAGGTACAGCCCGAGTACTGGGTGATTCTCTTGTGCAGCAGACTTTGAGAACCGTGTGTCCACATAGCTTGCTGCCAGGTCTGTTGTGATGCTGTGGCCAGGGTTGGCCTGGGCAAGTGTAAGGTTGAAAGATTTGGTTCAGTACTTCTCACGTCCTAGTAGAACTCCCTTCTGCTGCGGCCACCTCCCAAATGGCACCTCTCACTCCCATTTTTGATTCTAGCTGGTTGTCACTAAGTCCTTCCTAAGGGTTAATTTCTAATAATAGGTTAATTCACCTGGAGGGAGTGTTGAGTGGGGAGGGGACATCCTGTTTTGCAAGGGTGTATGGATGTGAGGGAGCAGAAGAGGGGAAGGAGGAGAAGACTGTGAGGTGTCATGGGTTATCAAAGAACCTCGCTCCAAAAAAACATCCACTCCCAGGCTACCCCATCTGTCACCCCGTCCCTCATTTCCTCTCCATGTTTCCTCCCTTGAAAGAATAACTGAAAACTTGAAACTTGGCTTCTAAAATTTTGCCAGCTATGGCGATAAGAGTCAGTCCAGTATGAAGCATATATATATATTTTTAAATTCTTTCTTTTTATAAAGTTTATTTATTTATTTTCAGAGAGAGTGAGAGAGCACAAGCCAGGGTCGGGGGTGGGGGCAGAGAGAGAGAGGGAGAGAGAGAGAATCCTAGGCAGGCTCCATGCTCCTGGCACAGAGCCCAATGTAGGGCTCGAACCCGCAAACCGTGAGATCATGACCTGAGATGAAATCAAGAGTCAGACATTTAACTAACTGACCACCCAGGTGCCCATGAAGCATATTTTTTTAAAGACCTCTGTGCGAGACTGTGTTGATGCTGCTGGAATATCACAAGAGATTCCACTTCTCCTGTTTGTTTTGTTTTTGTTTTTGTTTTATTTTTGAGAGAGAGAGACGGAGAGCAAGCAGGGGAGGGGCAGAGAGAGAGGGAGACACAGAATCTGAAGCAGACTCCAGGCTCTGAGCTGTCAGCACAGAGCCCAATATGGGGCTCAAACTAAAGAACCACGAGATCATGACCTGAGCAGAAGTCAGACGCCTAACCCACTGAGCTACCGAGGCGCCCCTCCTGTCTGTGTTTCATTACTAGATTTTTGTTAAGAAAAGCATCTCAGACTTCAAGGGCTTTTAACTTGTGATTTGAGCAGGGTTTTTTTTTTCACATGATAAAAATGCATTGGTTTCACAAAAGCTATAGTTTTATATTTTAAAATCCATATAAAATGCGAAGAAAACCAAATATATTCAAATAAGAAAGAACATTTTAAAAATATACTTTAAATAACATTAGAATTGACATGCAAGCCCTTTTATTGGGCTTATCAAAACAGACTTTTGCTTTAGAAAAATGCAGATTGATTTTGCTTTATGGTTTTTGAACTCACAGTTCTGGAATTCAGCAAAAGTTCTGGATATTGAAAATCTAACATTTCTTTGTAAATGTAGTAGTATTTTATCCATTAAAAAAAAATCCCAAAGTAAGCTTTTCATGATATATGGACTGGTGTTCCCTTAATTTTCAGACCGATCTTTTTCTGCATGAGTGACTATAACATTTTCAGAGTGTTCTGATGTGCTCTTCTGATAAGCCCAATGTTTAGTGAATAAAGAGCCTTAGGATACAACATAGGGCATATTCCTTCTGTAATCTTTCAGCAAGTACTATGTTCCAGGTACTGTACTGCACCTGTTGGACCAAGAGGCTGTGTTCAAGTGATGACTCTCAGTCTTACATGTTGGGCTGCACAGAGCAGAGAACCCTGTGAGGCATCTCAGGAAAGGGAAGTATGGGTGAATGAACCACTTAATAAAACTTGCACAGAAACAGCCTCAGCTCTTTTGGTACCTTGATTCATCTCTCCAGCATTCCTTGTCCTGGTGTAATTAGGTGTATAGGTAAGGGAAATGCAGGATCTTTTTCTGGAGTCTTCGATCTCTGGTGTGTTCAGTGAAGAGGGAGCAAGAAATCTAGCAAACCTGGATGTTCTTTCAGCCCATACCCACAGCTGCCTGGCCACAAGCGCGAGGTGCTTCTGTCCAGGGTGGGCTCTGCAGCTGATGGTCACCCGTCCCATTGGGGGAAGTCCTTGCTTGTCTACACTTGGCCTGTGCTCTCAGAGCGCCTCTCACGGACCCCTGAGGATAAAACTATTTGGGCCACTGCTTGCGTTTTCAGCTGTTGTTCTGCCAGGCTAATGCTCTGCCAGGGGCTCCTGGGCCCCATTCACAGCTGGGCTGGAGCTGCCCCAGGCCAGGAACAATGGATGCCGGCTCACTTTCCATTTGTGTTGCTCAGAGTGATTTTTTTTACCAGACAAAGACCATCTGGCTCTAAGTTTACTATCTGTCTCTGCCTACTCACAGAAGAGCAAAGCTGTCCTGCTGGGAAAGGCGGGGCAGTCTGGGCAGCGCAGATGGGTGCTGGGCACAGCAGACAGCGGGGGGTGCTCAAATCCAGCCCGTGCCGTGCCCTGATCAAGCCGTGCACCCCGGTGTACATGCACAGACACCCCTCCCTTAGGAGGGAACATTTCTCTTTGCACAAAGGCCCTGGGCTTCCCATCCAGCTAGGAGCCACCCTTGGTCAGGCCTCATCCCAGCACGGGTGCCTTTTCCTGTGAGTCACAGAGGCGCCACCTAAGCTGATGGGTGTCCCATACCCGAGGCCGGCACGTTTTTAAATTCGACTTCACCTGTTACCCTGCAGCAGAGGCTGAAACACTTTAAAAATCATCTTCACCTCTTAGGTAAGGACTTACCTGTTAAGTTAGGTTGCACCTGACTTGGGGCTGAGACCAGAAACTTGTCAGGAACTGAGGCAACGCCTGGAACAATTTCCTCTTGCTCTTGCTAGCATGGTCTCCCCTGGCATTGTGGTTCTCTTTGCCCCTCTGCCGGCCAGCTTTCTCACTCTCATCCGAGCAGATTCCTCACCCTCACAGGTGCCTCCCCATCCATCTACTTACAAACACCACACCAGAGCTTCTACCTGCCTTATAACAACTTTACTTTTGCTTCCTTTTCACTCTTGCCCCTATGTTTATCTGGAAACATTTCTTCATATTTCTTAGCTTGCATTTCCTGGAAGAGATCTACTGTTTGCAGCCACCTTTTCACAGTAGGCCATAGATCATAGGTCATAGAGAAGCCTATGGATTGTCCATCCTTCATCTGATACCCACCCAAGCACAAGCCAGTTGTGGCCTGGAGGTGGGGGTCACACGATGTCAATATAGCCACTTAGAAGGAACTGAGCCTGGACTGTTTCCATTCATTTACTCATTCATTCATTCATTCATTCACTCCTTCATCCAATATTTATTGGATGTGCGGAGCTAAATAGATATGGGTTTGCAGTTGTGGGGGTAACACTGAAAGCGGAGACCATTCAGACAGGATGTGGCAGACCAGGTACAGTAGCATGTCTGGTCCTCTAAGCCATTGTTATTTGCCATGATTATGCAAAAAAAAAGACTGATGATGATGATGGCCATTGTTCTTGTTTCGAAAGGTAGCATGAACAGCTAATTATACTCAAACCAGACAAGTTCTAGTTGGTCTCAGTCATTCACTAGTCACATTGAAGCCAATGGCAAAGCTGTGGCTTTATTTTGAGCTCCAGCTACTGCAGGGGTTACACTAGGCGAGGGATCATATCTTGATTTTTTCTTTTATTCATTCAATTAGCAAACAGTAAATGGGCTAAATTCCTTAGGAATTCACAGTCTAGTGGGCGAAGGACAGGCAAATAAACCAACAACTGCAGTGCAATAAAGTATGAGGTATGACTTGTGCCCTGTCCCAGGCCTGGGGGAGCACCCAGGAGGCTTAGCTATATGAAATGGCTTAGGGCAGGGCAATCACAAAAGACTTCCTGGAGGAGGAAGATGTGTTATCTCCATGCAAGAGGAGGAACTAGAAGATGGAGTTGGGTGAGGGGGCAGAGCAGGGTTTGGAGAGAGGAACAGTAAAATCAAAAGCACCAGGCCTCAAACAACTCCATGTCATCAAGAAACACTCAACAGTTGGGTTGGCTCTCAGGGGGGTTCCTGTGGGAGAGGGTAGAGAGGAAGACTGGGTGTTAGGCCAAGGCCAGAGAGTGAATCTCCTGGGAGATACACAATTTGGGAGACATTTGTGAGGCATTTGCAAACTTGACAGAGGTGTGTTCTGAGTGTATTCTGACATGGATATTGAGGGACACTGGTTGAAGAGCCCGGACAACTGAGATTTGAGACACAGAATCATGGTTATTATCTGTGTGACCTTGGTCAACTTACTTTCTTTTCCTCTGCTTGACTTCTTTATATCTAACCTGGAGGCGACTAGTAACGGTAACACCTAGCTTGTGGGATTTCGTAAGGCAGAAACATGTGAAAACTTGAACTTGAACTTGAAAGTGCCAATAAAATGGTGACATCATTTGCATACTTCTATTATGTGACTTACTGTGGTATATGACAATTATGGATAGGTTTATCTCCTTCCTCATACTGTATAGTCATTGAAAAGGAAAATTATGTTTTCTTTTTTTAAATTTATTTTATTATTATTTTTTTAAGCTCATTATTATTTTTTTTAATGTTTATTTTTGAGAGAGACAGAGTGTGAGCAGGGGGAGGGGCAGAGAGAGAGGGAGACACAGAATCCGAAGCAGGCTCCAGGCTCTGAGCTGTTGGCACAGAGCCTGACGGGGGCTTCAAACCCATAAATTGCGAGATCGTGACTGAGCCAAAGTCAGATGCCCAACTGACTGAGCCACCCAGGCACCCCAAAATAATGTTTTCTTTATTTTTGCATGCTCAGTGCCTAATTCAGGGCCAGCTATATATATGCCGGGTGCTTACTAGATATTTACAGAATTAATGTATGAATTACTTAAAAGTCAGCTCTTTTGACATCAAGACTCTACATCGAAAATTAGGCAATCAGTCAATTAATCAATAAAATGGCCCATTGGATAGAAGCTATGATTTCCAAATGTTTTAAAATTAAAAAATGAACTAACCGGAGTGTTTTTGAAGAGCCGCTCGTGAGAAAATCAAATCGTCCTTGGGGGTATCATGGAAGCTTCACCTTGTGACATCTATAGGAGAAATTTGTGAAAGGGAAGTTGTGCATGTGAGTCCAGCCTCAGCCTGGTGATGATGCAATCCAAGCAACAGGGATTCTGCAGCCTTGTTGGAAGGTGGTGCTGGGTGTTAGATGCGAGAGTGTAGGCCAGTGGGCCAAGAGGGATGTGAAACCTCATGCTGATCTGGCCCTGCATTATTTACACGAACTATCACATTTCATCTTTATGGCAGCCCCGTGACATCGCTATGTATCACCTCCACTTTTTGGACAAGGAGGCTGGTGCGGGTCGAACAACCCATCCAAGTCCCGCAGGTAGCAGGGAGTAGTAGAACCAATACTCAAATCTTTCTGACCTCAAAGCTCAGACTCTTTTCTACCGCACGCTTCCTGGGTGCGTATCCATCGCCTCTCATAGAAAACCATTCACATGGACCCCCACCAACAGGGAGGAAATTGTGTCATGTTTCACTCTACAAATACTATCTTGAGAGAGATCGTCGTAACAAATATCTCTTTCTCTCAGTCTTTCATTTTAAGGCCCCAGCCAATTATCTATTTTAAAGTCTCTCCAACACTTCAAATTTCTCATTGATAGCGACTTTGGATGAACTGGGACGAGATTCTGGGAGTTAGTATTTTCAGGCAAGCACACATCAGTGATCATTACTTAAGTGCATTGTTTTAAACCAAAAGTACTCAATCTTGGAGTCAGGTGTATAACACATGCACACGAACCATATTTCGTCTCAAAGTACAAGTTTAGTTTCAGTGACTATAAAGCTCGGGGAAAAAAACACCGAAGAAGTTTTAGTGTTTTAAAAATACCATAACCAGGTGACTCATTATCTTTGATCATGCTAGCTGAAATTTGCACAGAGAAATAGGTTGCACCAGCTTGCCTTAGAAAGGGTTCTGAGACCTAGCTCACTTTGTGACCTATTGGCTAAAACTTGACATTTATATGCCTTACTTTGCAGTTTCTTGGCGCCTCTGTGAAGGCTTGAGAAAAAACAGCTACTGCTTATCCTTTGTAACAAGAAGAAAACTGTGACTTAAAGTACGTTATCTATATCCAGAGCTCAGGACTATGACCAGGGCAGGAATATCACAGATACGATGCTTCAATTTTGGATTAGCAACTCACATGTTTTAAGTTTGTGGCAATTTATGGCCATGATTCACATCATCAATATTGGTCTGTAATCTTGTTTGTTTTTTTTTTTCAAAATTTTTTAATGTTTATTTGTTTTTGGGACAAAGAGAGACAGAGCATGAGTTGGGGAGGGGCAGAGAGAGAGGGAGACACAGAATCTGAAACAGGCTCCAGGCTCTGAGCTGTCAGCACAGAACCCAGTGCAGGGCTCGAACCCATGAACCACGAGATCATGACCTGAGCTGAAGTAGGATGCTTAACTGACTGAGCCACCCAGGCGCGCCATGTCCATAATCTTGTTTTGTGTTCATGTATGTTTTAACCTACTTGAATGTTGTCATATCCTCTTTTGAGGTATAAGTTCTATTAAATAATAATTAAACAGGCTAATAAACATTGATCTACTGTAGTTGATCTACTATAATGCCCAATCTACTGGGCATTACAAATCTCCGATTCCTGTTCCAGATGCCTGAATGACAGTGATAGAAACGTGTGATTATGATGAAGAATCTGATTTATAGTTTAAAAATGTAATAGAACTTATGTCTTCAAACCAATGTTATGTTTTAGAGCTGTCATACTAGAAGGGTATGTGCTTATTCCAATTATGATGTTACTGTATAAAACATTGTTTAACAAAAGTTTTTTAAGATGTTGGATCCCTCATTTTAGCTACTTGCCCTGATGATGGCACAATTGTAGTTCTTTTTAAAAATCATATTTGTCTTTCAGAGACATAGACTTGTGTCACTGGGGCAGATTTGAAAAGGCATTCTGGAAATGGCTGGGATGGTGACCACATTGCGGGAATATATTTGTCGTCTCCCAGCATGATTACTTTGGAGGGAACAGCAATCATTTTGACGTTTAAGTCATTCATATTACTTGATAGTAATGCATCATGCCCCCCAAATGTATAACTGTGCAAAGAAATGTACACTAACTAAGCAGGCCAGTTTTGACTGTTAGTCTAGTGACTCTGGGATTATGAAAGAAAAGAAGGCAACTGTGGTGTTTGCAGGGGGTGCTAAGTAAGATGGAGGAGAGGATTACTAATTAATAGCAAGGATTTGGTCAAATGAACACATTTCCATAGACAGTAATGGAGATCGCCTTGTCTGAGCAATCTGAGATATTGCTATTATTATTATTATTATTATTATTATTATTTAAAGTAAGTTCTGCACTCAACATGGGGCTTGAACACATAACCCTGAGACTAAGAGTCACACACTCCACCAACTGAGTCAGACAGGTGCCCCTTAAAATTATTTTTTTTTTAAATAAGGATGTAAGAGCATTCTGAAACCAGGAAGCAGAGTTGGGTCTCATGAGGCCTAGAACCAGGAACTGAGAAGTTAACCTGCGGCCAAGAAGGGAGTTCTCTCCACCGCTCCTGCACTTTTTCTTTCCAGGGATCCATCTATCTGTCTGTCTGTCTATCTATCTCCTCCCATACATCTGTGCTTCCATCCATCCTCCCCTACCAGATTTCTCTGTTGTTATGAGTACATTTACCACGGAGTTCCCAAATTTACACATCTTTAGTTCAAGACAGCAGAGAGACTCCTCAGTGTCCTTGGATCCCGATTCCAGATGCCCAGCCTGGGCCAGGTAGCCATTCCTGTAATTAGTTATATCCATTGTGCAGGACAAGTGAGGCTGCTCACGAGCACTGTCATAGGTGTGGAGAAGATAGTTCTTAGATAAGATATGGACAGGTACCTGGGTGGCTCAGTCTGTTAACCTTCTGACTCTTGATTTCGGCTCAGGTCATGATCCCAGGGTCATGGGATCGAGCCCTACATCCAGCTCTGTGCCGAGTGTAGAGCCTGCTTGAGACTCTCTCTCTTTCTCTCTCCCTCTGCCCCTCCCCTCCTCTTTCCCTCAAATAAAAAAATAAATTAAAAAAAAGTAAATAAAAAAAACAGATGAAGGGGGATGGGCAAACACATCAAAGGTTACATTACCTCAGTGTGCCAGAAGACCAGCGAGATGAGGCATTCCTGAGCTTTGGGGAAGCTAAAGTGTCACTGAGAAAAGCCAAATAAGTGCCTGTTAAGGTGATAAAGAAGAGAAGGAATGGAATAAGAAAGTGACATAGAATAAGGAAACATAGGGGCGCCTGAGTGGCTTAGTCAGTTGAGCGTCTGACTTCGGCTCAGGTCATGATCTCGTGGTTTGTGAGTTCAAGCCCCACATGGGGCTCTGAGCTGCCATCGCAGAGCCTGCTTTGGATCCTCTGTCCCCATTTTTCTCTCTGCTCCTCCCCTGCTCACACACTCTCTTTCAAAAATAAATAAAACATAAAAATAAAAAGAATAAGGAAACTATAATGAAGTGGGCTTTCAGTAGTACAGTGAGGTGTCTTAGACTTGTGGGGAAGGCAGGAAGGAGGAGGGATTTTCCTGAGGAACAGCAAGGGTGATGGAAGTTATTGGCTGGGGCACGGGGTGGGTGCATGTTGGGGGGTGGGCCACAGGGAGCAAGAAGAATGAAGAATATGGCAAGAAGGCCTGGTCATGAAGACAGTCTTCTCTCTCACTTGATTGGTGGGAAACCTGATGGGTCATCTACACCAGCTGCAGGGTATACATTACTATGGGCCATGTGAGCCCCTTTTATTTCCATTCAGCCCTCCATGAATGTTTTACCAGTCCTCCTCCTTCCTCTAGGAACGTTGACAATGGGTCTCACAGAAGATCAGGCTCCCATGCCTCTTCTCAAATAGAACCCTGTGGTAATGAGTTTGATTGAAATCCTGGCTCTCTGGGGATTATGTTCTCCCAGATGGTGACCCTGGCTTCTGGAGCCTATTTGGGTTGTGGGATGGCATTCCTCAGACCTGATCTGATTAAACACTTCTCAGCTTGGGTTTAGAGTTGGCATGAGGTCACATGCAATTGTCCAGATCCAGATTGGTAGTTTTTCACTGGATGACAAATTCCCTGAGGACTGGGATCGGAAACAAGTCCATGGCCTCAGGCAATGGCAACGTGTTTATCTCAGGCCCAGGAACACACTTGGAGGGACCCGCATCTGATAAACAGCCGCTACAGGAGAAAGAGGTGTTTTGAACTTTCTAGCGTTGAAAAATCTACCTTGGCCATCAAAATCTGCATGCAACTGTCCCTGTCCTACCTTTGACAGCCTGGCTATATCACTGCTCCCTTCTTTTCCTGCACACACACCTACTTTAACTATTGCTCTGTGAGCCCTCTTCCCCCAAGGCTCCCCTTGGTGATCATTTTTGCAGGCCCTTACCTGTGTTAAAGTATTACCGAGGACTGGGGGTGGAGGTGTCTCGATATGATTCAGCTGGTCCCTGTGCCCCATGAAGGAAGCCCTTAATCCTAGGCTGTGGTTTTCAGCCACTATCACCTTGTTGCTCTGTTAATAGTCAACAGACAGCAAAGGCACACCAAGAGAGATGGAAAATTGAAGTCCTAGTCAGCCACACCAGAAAGCACCAAGTTCACCATTTGCTTCTAGATGGGTGTTGGGTGATGTTTCAATGCATCAAATGGCTGACTCAAATCAGCTGTAATGGTTTGTTGACCAGAGCTCTCATCTAAGTTCACATTCAATCTGGATAACAGTTATGTTACCTCATGTAGCATTTCTCAAATGTTACCGTGCTTCTGAATCACCTGGGGATCTTACTGAAGCTCAGTAGGTTTGGGGTAGAGAGCTTCTGCATTTTCTAATAGGCATCTTAGTTTTGCTGATGTTGCCGGTCTGGGAACCACACTTGGAGGAGCACGCCTCTTTGGATAGTTTTAATTGGGCTTGTCAACTGCTTTAAGGATGCATTTCTCTTAACACTGATGGACCTCAAAATTCCATCCATGGAAACTTCCATCTTGTGTGAAAGTCTCCCCTTGCTTTCCTATTTGGCAAGCCTTACTGTATATTATTTATAGTAGTTGGAAGCTCTTCAAGGTTTAGAGAGAGGGAGTGTTTTGGACTTACACTTATGTAGGATATTTTGCTTCAAGAATGCCCATGTGAATTGACTCTTGAGACTTTATCTGCAAAACCCTCTAATGTCTAGTGTCCAGAGGGTTGGTAGGTAGTAGGAGTGAGACATAGAAGTAGAATTTTGGGGAGAGTGGGGGGAATATAATTGACATAACATTGTGTTAGTTTCGGCTGTACGACATATGTGTGTATATTGCAAAATGATCACCACAATAAATTTAGTTAACATCCACTACCACACATAGTTACAATTTGTTCTCTTGTGATGAGAACTTTTAAAATCTACTCTCTCAGCAACTTTCAAATATACAATACAGCATTGTTAACAGTTGTCACCAGGCTGTCAGGCATTATATTCTCAGGACTTATTTATTTAAAAAAAAAAATTTTTTTTTTCAACGTTTATTTATTTTTGGGACAGAGAGAGACAGAGCATGAACGGGGGAGGGGCAGAGAGAGAGGGAGACACAGAATCGGAAACAGGCTCCAGGCTCTGAGCCATCAGCCCAGAGCCCGACGCGGGGCTCGAACTCACGGACCGCGAGATCGTGACCTGGCTGAAGTCGGACGCTTAACCGACTGCGCCACCCAGGCGCCCCTCTCAGGACTTATTTATTGTATAACTGGAAATTTGTACCTGTGACTACCTTCACCTAGAATTAAAAAAAAATTTTTTTTTAAGTTTATTTATTTTTGTGAGAGAGAGACAGAGCACGAGTGGGGGAGGGGCAGAGAGAGAGGGAGACACAGATTCCATAGCAGGCTCCAGGCTCTGAGCGGTCAGCACAGAGCCCAACACAGGGCTCAAAGTCACAAGCCGTGAGATCATGACCTGAGCCAAAGTCAGACGCTTAACTGACTGAGCCACCCAGATGCCCCACCTAGAATTCTTTTTAAAAAAAAGATTAAAACACTTTATTCACTGGAAACTCAAAACTGAAATCTATTTCTTGAGATAGCATTGCCTAAAACATGAAAAGACAAAAGTAAAAAAGGAATACACACTTTTGAAAAGCTTTATGCCCGTGGAGAATTTTCAAGTCTTCATTCCTCAGTGTCTGCAATGCCTTTTGTAGAAGAGGGAGAAGCTGAAGGAGGGGAGTTGAGGTTACTGATGCCCAGACCAGGCTGTGACACCTCAGGAGGTTAGGCCATGATGGACTGGGCGTGCACGTCCCTTGAAGGGATACCTGAGCATCAGAATGTTGGTGCTGCCCCTGATAATCATGGGAATGTTGCAAAATATGTAGATTTGAGGATGCACTAAGAAGATAACGGTAGTTTTGTCAGCTGTGGTTAGTGTTAGCATACCCATGAAGGGACGCCTGGATGGCTCCGCCGGTTGAGCATCCAACTTTTGGTTTTGGCTCGGGTCATGATCTCAGAGTTCATGGGTTCAAGCCTGGCAACAGGCTCCACACTCATGGCTCGGGATCTGCTTGGGATTCTCTCTGTCTCTCTCTGCCCCTCCCCTGCTCGTGCGCTGTCTCTCTCTCAAAATGAATAAGTAAACTTAAAAAAAAAAGAATAGCCATGGGAAACACCCTGTAGACATGAGAGATACAGCAATAGGAGAGGCTACTGTTCTAAATGGTGAACTTTGATTTATTGGTTGTGTCAGTCATGTGACACTTTATTATTCCCTTGGCGATTACAAGAATATTCCTACACAACTGCTTCATTCCACAAACTATTATTAAAGCAACCACTGTGCAGGAAACTTGAACTTTTCATATGAGTATGTATGGTGTCTCTTTCTTCGAGCACAGCATTTGAGTATTAGACTTTTGTAAATTCCATAATGCCTCACCCATAGCAGTTACTTATAAAAAGCACTTGTTGGACGTGACGGATTACACTTGGGACTATTTGTAGTCCCTTAGAAATGGTGAGAAGCCACAGATGAAAAAAAAATAAGAAGAATAGGAGAGGGAGGGTGTGGTGAGGGAGGTTAGCAACACTTAGCTCACCTAAGAGAATCTAAAGAATAAACACGGAAAAGACATCATTGGATTGCAGCTGAAGAAAGGTGGTAGAATTCACAGCCAAAACACTTTCAGTGGTTCTGGGAATGGAAACCCAGAGAGACACTGGGAGAGCTGAAGGTGAAGTGGGAGTTTCAAGACCAGGACCACGAATGGCCATGAAGGGCGGGGAGCAGAGGAAGTCACCATCAATAGTAAGAGTCTTCTGGTGAAGCAAATACTTTCCATACAGCATCTTTCAGTAATCTTCCACTAGCATGGTATTCTGTGCTTGGTCGTGCGTGTTCATAGATGATACCAAGCATGTAGGAGATAGTGCTCTATCGGGATTAAAAGCAAATTGAAGATCGGTTTTGGGAGGCTGTCATGATCTGGGATAGACACCTGTCGCTTGCCGGGTATTTTTAGGTAAGGAGTGAGCAGTGCTGTTTCGTACAAAAGCTTAGGTGTAGTTATCCCAGCCTCGATGTGTGTCTGTGGGGCTGAAATCCATGCCCAGGTGTTGATTCATCATCCTGTTCCACTGGTATTTGGAGATACTCTGCTTTGTGCTGGTGAGAAAACAACGTTCAGCCCAGGGAGCTCACATGACAGTGGAGAATGTCAAAGATAAACAAGGCTGGACAGTAGTTAAATGGAAAGGTCAGATTTTAATCAGTAACATACTACCGCAGTGGGGAAGAGTCCACCATAAACTTCACTGTGTACAGAGGTAACTGGTAGCTTAAAGGGAGGAAGGATGAGGGAGAAAGGGAGTGGGGCGAGCAGGGGTTCAGTAGAGTCAGGGAAGTGAAAAATGACAAGAAGTGGGAAGTGGGGGTGGTACACGGGAAACCCATCCGGGTTTGTTAACGGGTGCTTGTCGAGGTCAGGCGCCTACCTTCCCGCAGAGGCTGGGAAACAGGGGCCCTGTCTTCGGGTGTTGGTTGGAACAAATAATAAATTCTTTTGGCAGCCGTGAGTTTTCTCAGGCAGGCATTTTAAGGGGGGATCCCAGGTCCTCCTAGGGATGTGATCTTGAGCTGTTAGAAACTATGTTGTTAGTGTTGTTCAAATACAGGCCAAGGTTGAGGCCTAGTCAAGAAGGGGGATCAGAGGAGCATGGCTAGGGAGGGAATCTTTGTCAGGTGAGAGATACAATAAAAATAAATAAAGAATATTAGATGGTGATAATAAAGTTGGGGAGGAAGATAGGGAGCATTGGGTTAGAGGGAACATTTGAATAAAGCGCTGAGGAAAGTGGTGGTGAGACTTTTGGGGATAGTTGAGGGAAAGCCCTCTAAACAGGGAGAAGAGCGAGAGCAGAGGCCCAGGCAGGGCAGAGGCCCAGGCAGGGATGTTTCCTGTGTCTCAGCAAGTGAAGAGAGGCCCAAAGGGTGGAGTGAGCAGGGGAACAGCAGTAGGCTGTGCACTCGGGCGACAGGAGTCCACTGGCCTGTGTGGACGGTCTTGACGGTGTAGACTTCTTCTGTGAGGTGGGAAATCAGTGGAGGACTTTGGGCAGAGGGCTGTCACGTTGGACGGAAATGTGGAAGGCGAAGCTGGGGAGAGAACTGTTTCATTCACACAGTTACCAAGGTACGAGTGAGTGCACACGTATGACAGGGCGATGGTGTCTGCCTCTTCCTCCCACGTTCGTTAGTGAAAGGACAGTCATTAGCAGATTAGTGGAGACTCTTGAGGTAACGCTATGCGGTGCGGCTTAGCTAATCAATAACCCTCAGAATGTCATCTAACCTGCAACGATTCGCCTTGACACTGAACAGTAAAGCACAACAATTCTCCACTCTTCCAGCCTCAGCAAACTCAGTTTAGATTTTCCCCATCGTTAAAAGAATACATTTGTAATATAAAAAGTTCAACCGAGGGGCACCTGGCTGGCTCAGTCAGAGAAGCATGGGCCTCTTGATCTTGGCATCGTGAGTTCAAGTGCCACGTTGGGTGTAGAGATTACTTAAATAAATAAATAAATAAATAAACAAATAAACAAATAAAATTTTAAGAAAAGTTCAACCAATATATATAAGATGAAAGTGTAGTTCCTGTCACATTCCCCTAACCTCCCTTGTCTTCCGCTTGTGTTCTTTCAGGCCACTTCTGTGGAAACACATGCACATAACACTGGAATAATTTTTTTTTTCCCTTCACAAATTTGGGATTACGCTGTGCATGCTCTTTGCAACCTACACTTTTTTTAAGGTGCCAATTTTATTTTTTTATTTACTATATTTTTTTAAAGAAATGTTGATTCATTTTGGGGAGGGAGAGCGTGAGCTGGGGAGGGGCAAAGAGAAATGGGGACAGAGGATCCTAAGTGATCACTGCTGTCAGTGAGCCCGACGTGGGGCTCAAACTCACAAACCACAAGATCATGACCTGAGCTGAAGTCAGATGCTCAACCGACTGAGCCACTCACACGCCCAAGGTGTCACTTTAAAATATGGTTTTATTTAAGACATTGCAATGACAATAATGTGCTTATAGAGTGCAATATTATTGCCTTTCCCTGTGTATATTTTCCATATTCAACTATCAAGAATGCCCAGTTTATTTACTAGAGCGGCTCAGCTTTAAAATTGCTGTGCAATTGCAAACTACATTTTCTACTCAAAAATTTCTTAAACATTCTTTCATGTCAGTATGCATGATTCTCATGTATTCATTTTAAAGTTTGGAGAAAACTTTGTAGTCTACATGTGTCATATTTTGTATAAGTACTTCCCTTCTGATAAACATTCCATTTTTTTTTTTGCAGCTTTAAAAAAGATTGCCTTTATTCAGAATCATAAGGTTTTCATTAAAAAAAATTTTTTAATGTTTATTTTTGAGCAAGACAGAACATGAGTGGGGGAGGGGCAGAGAGAGAGAGGGAGACACAGAAATCTGAAGCAGGCTCCAGGCTCTGAGCTGTCAGCACAGAGACAATCTTGCGGCTCGATTCCATAGACCGTGAGATCATGACTTGAGCCAAAGTCGGACACTTAACAGACTGAGCCACCCAGTGGCGCCCCTCATTTTTAATCTTACCTTTACAAAAAGTTTAAAAAAGTATTTCTCTTTGTGCAGTAAAGTACATTTACTTATTATTTAAACACTTAAAGCAGATTTCTCACAGTTTCCAGGAGGGATTTTAGCATGATCCAAACTCAAATATCCATTTTTTGTATCTTTCAATGTCTGCAGCAAACATTCTGTTTTCCCCTAAAGCTTTTTTGTTTTTTTTAAGTTTATTTACTCGTTGTGAGAGAGAGAGAGAGAGAGAGCGAGCACATGTGCCTCTCCAGCAGGGGGAGGGGCAGAGAGAGTGAGAGAGACAACCCAAGCAGGCTCTGTGCTGATGGGAGGGACTCCATCCCACGAACCCCAAGATCATGACCTGAGGCAAAATCAAGAGTCAGACAGTTAACTGACTGAGCCATCCAGGTGCCCCGCCCCCCCCAACTAAAGTTTTGATATTACAACCGATGTTCAGTGAACTTTGGACATATATGCCTTTCTGCATATGTGTGAGTATTTCCAGGAGAAGATTCCCAAGTCAAAGGTTATTGGTCCCCCCTCCCAGTTTTATTGAGATATGCCAGTTTTTAAGATCTAATAGGTACTGCTGTATTTTCCTCCAAAAGTTTGTATGAATTTATTCTCCCAGCAGGGTATGAGTGCCCATTTCCCCACACCCAGGCCAGGACTGGAAATTACGAACAGTTTTTGACTTCTGCTAGTTTAAGAGGTGTAAATTATGTCTTTAATTGTACGTTTCCCTGATCACTATTGAATTTAGAGAGCATTTTATATTACTAGCCATTTGTCGTTTTTCCTCTGGGGTCTTCTTGCACACATCTTCTGCCTGTTTTTCTGTTGCACTGCTTTCTCGGCTCTCGGTGTATCAAGGGTAATGGTCCTTTGTCTGTTGTGGGTTTTTTTATGTTTATTTATTTTGAGGGACAGAGCGAGAGAGAGAGCACCTGTGTGCTCAGCAAGTGGGGGAGGGGCAGAGAGAGAGAGAGAGAGAGGGAGAGAGAACCTCAAGCAGGCTCTGTATGCCATGTGGGACTCGAACTCACGAAATGTAAGATCATGACCCGAGCCAAAGTCGGACACTTAGCCTACTGAGCCATCCAGGCGCCCTGATCCTTTTTCTGTTGTATCCGTTGGAAGTGTTTTCTGCTTTTTATTAGCTTTCACTTTGTTCTTAGGACCTTCTGTTGCCCGGGAGCAAGCCAGTTTTGATGTGTGAAGGTACATGTTTATACACATACAGAGGATTTACAAACATGCCATGTAGGTCTCTATTTGCTTTGAAATGCCCCTCAATGAAAGCCATGCCGGCTTCTGTGATTCTTATCTTCCCTTTCGAGTGTGGGAGGCTTCCTGCTTTGCTTTTGCTTTTGCCTGCTCTGTGCTGGTTTTGCGGAACTTCATTTAACCAAGGGGGGGCGGATTCAAAAGAGAATGCATTTACATTCAGGTCAGATTACTGTGAACATTTGTGCAAATCGGAGCTATTTTCTCGGGGGCCGGTCAAAATGTGGGACACCACTCGGCCCGAAGCAAGTTTCTATTGTTGTTTCTGTGCAGATTGGAAGGTGTTACTTGGAGCCAAAAGCCTTATCGCTTTTGCACCAGCCCTGCTGCTATATTCCCCTGCGTCCAACCCCCATCCTTCATTAGTTCTGGAGCAACTAATACAGCCATCTGCGAAGACTTGTGTGAAACAAAGGATGGGGTCTTTCTTGTGTGTTCTGTCCTCCACCATGATGATCCCCAACAGAGATGTTCTTACGTGTCCTTTATCCGTTTATTTTCTGCTTTTCCTCTGGCTTCAGTTCGCATTCCTTAATTTCTGGTCAGAGAGAGGCAAATAAAATGGAAAACCACCTCACTGTGTGTCAGAATTTACTTGATCAGACAGTGACCCTAGCCAACTGTTTGAGTAATTGTTTTCCTAACTAATGACGTGAGTTGCCTTGTTGTTTTGGTGAAATGTTGACCCTATCATCTTTTCCCACCTCTCACTTGCATTTGTAGATAAAATCTAATTATCATCTCAAGATGGGTTCTTGTCCTGCAGTATAATCGCAAGCACTAAAGATTTGGGGGCAGCTTGATATTTATTGGTTTGTTTGCCTGTTTGTTGATTTTCATTTTGTATTTAAACTGATGTTTAAAAGCTATTATTTCAGGGGTGCCTGGGTGGCTTAGTTGGTTAAGGATCCGACTCTTGATTTGGGCTCAGATTACAATCTCACAGTTCGTGGGTTCAAGCCCTGTATCAGGCTCCACACTGACAACGTGGATTCTCTCTCTCTCTCTCTCTCTCTCTCTCTCTCTCTCTCTCCCTCCCTCAATCACTCTGTCTCAAAAATAAATAAACTTAAAAAAATGAAAGCTTTTATTTCACAATTTTAAGAAAAGAAAGAGCAGAAGGAGGAAAGGAAGGAAGGTTGGAAGGAGAGAAGGAAGGAAGGAAGGAAGGAGGGAGGGAAGGAAGGAAGAGGAAACCAAAGCTTTTTAATTTTTTTAATTAAATTTTTATTTTATTTTAATTTATTTATTTTAACCTTAGAGAGAGTGTGTGAGAGACCACAAGCAGCGGAGTGGGGCAGAACGAGAGAGGGAAAGAGAGAAGGAGAGAGAGAGAGAGAGAGAGAGAGAGAAAGAATGAATCTCAAGCAGGTTCCACACTCAGTGCAAAGCCCAATGCAGGGCTAAACTCAGGGCCCGGTCCCACAACCTTGGGATCAAGACCAGAGCTGAAATCAAGAGTTGGATGATCAACCGACTGGGCCACCCAGGTGCCCCAAGCTTTTTACTTTTAGTAATTAATCTATTTGTCATATTACATTGAAATTAGTAGTAGAAGAGACAGTGCAACTTCATGATGTTTAAGGAATTAATGAAGGAACATATTTCAGGGACCTCAGGCAGGTTTCTGTTCTCTAGTCAATTACCAAATTCTCCACCTTTTATTAGAATTTTTCAACATAGAATTTTATGACATGAGGTGCTATACAGTCTAACACTTGCTTATTCTGGACTTTAGTCCTTAAATGTATTCATTTTAAGACGTTACAGGTGGACTTCTGGGCACCTCCAATGCTCCCAGGTGCTGAGAGTTCATGGAAATGATGCCCAGGGATACAGATGTGCTGCTTGCCTGTCTTCATTCCTTCTAGAAACCACATTTGTCTTTGAAGTAAAAACGAGGCCAGAAAGAAAGGACCTGATCAGCCCCAGCCTCCCTTAAAGGGGGCGTCAGAGGAACTTACTGAACATTCTCCACAGAATTCACCAATAAGAGATTTCATTTGGTTTGGCCAACTAATCCTTTTAAAGAATAAACCTTACCTGATGGATAGAGGCCATTTAATGGTCACTCACACTCATGTCATGTAAATTACTGTCATCATCATCACCATCATCACCACTGTGGTATCATAGAGAAGCTCACTGTTAACATTTTTGATCTTCATAACTGCGTGCATCCACTTGGACTCTCATTTACCCGTTTTCAAGGAGGAGGAAAGTGAGAGGGAGTTTATGGCCTTGGGTCATACAGCCGGTGAAGGCCCAGCAGAACTCAAATCCAGGTCTTGTGATTACAAGTTTAGGGCTAATGCTGCCACATCAAGCAGTCAGATTAATTCCACTCCCACATCTGTGGGGACAAGCGCTTTGGTTGGGGTTTGGGGGAGGAGGAAAGAGAAGGTTTTGGAAGAGTCAGAGGCAGTCTGAGCAGTGGCACGTGTGGCCTGATGGTGAGACAGCTCCCTGCTGTCACGGCACAGGGTCCTCGTGTCCCACGAACTGACCCCACCACGCGTCCTGGCCGAGCTCCTCCAGGCTCTGGTGGTTCTGCCTTTGCCAACTTCTCCCTCCAGATGTTCTCAATTCAGGCCAATTGCCTGCACCTCCACTCCCTCCCCTCCCCCTCTCCTTCCCTCCATCCTCATTAACATGCTGCGACCTTGGAGACATAGACCTGTAGTTTCTTTTGCCCGGATGCTGAAAGAAACATAAAGGTGACATCTCGTGAGTGGAAACGAAGTCATGTTCTTAAACCGGTCAGATTTAGGCTCATGATCCGTGAAATAAGCTAGAACCATCTTCCACCCTTGAGTGCCATTTGCACATTGCTGCCAGAACCACCCTTCCCCAGTGCGGTGTTCATTTTCCTCATGCTTCCCTCAGAAACACACTGGGAGGATGGGTCGGATCCCTCAGGTCCAGTCCAGCCTCACCTACTTCAGGAGCCCCACCAGCGTGAGCCCTTTATCCCGGGACCTGCCTTGGGTCCATCCACTGTGCTTCCTCGGTACCTCCTGTCCCGTGTTTTCATCTTTGCCCCAGATCAGGAAGGTACAAATGGAAAGGATGAAGAGAAACATTGTACAATCAAAACGAATGGGCTTTATTTGGATTCTTGTTCAAACAAACTCTACAAAAAAGTGATACTGGATATTTGATGTTAAGGAATTAATGTTAATTGTTTGTAGGTGTGAAGGATAATGTGGAAATGTGTTTAAAAAAAAATAATGGCCTCCCTCTGCCTACATTTAACAATATTATGGGGAGAAAAAAGTTATCCACCCTTTTTTCTCCAGAATGTTCAAATCACTCTTACCTAGTTTCTTTTCTTTACCATATAAATGATCTTCTATTGGCATTAGAACTCTTAAATTTCTAAGTTCATATGTCGTAATAGTGCTAGGTCTTAAAAAAATAAGTCATGAGTGTCGCATCTATTATAAAGACCAAATTCAATGCTTCCATGTTCATTTTCACTTGATGTGCCACATAGTAGAGAGACCAGGAAGTTCACTATTTTCCTTATTCTTATCATCTTTAAAATTTTTCTTAGTAATATTCCAGGCAGAGGAAGGAAAAGAGGACATAGAAATGAATTCTGTAGGGCAAGGTAGATTTTTTTATGATGGGCAGAGGTAGAAGTCCTCTTACAAAGTCTAGGTAATGCTTTGTTTACAAACTGGTGTTTGAGTAGACAGGTATGTTTGGATTTTTAGACTTTTGAAGAGAATTTCAGGCCCTTGTTGCAAACTGGGTACCAATAGTGGTGATCGGGTAGGTTGGCGAAGCGTAAACTCTCTGATGATTGAGCGGCTGGCATGCATGGGTTTGGCTTACTTCTCCCTCCCTCAGTCCCTGGGAGGAGGGGAGATCTGTTACAAAGGCCAGGGAAAGAAAAGTTTGCGCGGGACTGTTGGTGAGAGTCGCTTTCTGCCTCTCCCGGCCCATCTTTGGCTTCTCTCACAAATGCGGTGGGTGGAGGCTTGCTGGGCCACATGAGGGATGACTTAGTCCTGAATGGTCTGTGAAAATTTGCTGGAATGGGGTCAAGGCTTTCCCCCACTGTAACATATAGATGACTGTTCCAGTCGAGGAAGTGTCCTTGTCCTCTACTTCTTTGGGGTAGCCTTAGATCTAGGCTGAAACATTATCATTGCAGGCATCTGCTTTTTATTTGCACCTGGTCAAGTGGGTCTGCTCCAACCACATCTCTAGGGTCATTGTGAATTCACAGCCAGAGTTCCCTGGATCTAATATGAGACCAGCCTGTTTCGAAATTGTCACTGATCCTACTGAGGAAGTGTCAGGAGAAGGGAAGAAAGGAAGAGACAGAAGACTTATGAGTTATTTATTAGTTTGTGATACTATGTGTATCAATGGTAACTCTATCCTGACATCTCTCCCTCCCACCTCCACACTTCACTCTTCCTGGGTCTGAAGTAGGAAGAGACAATGGAGGAAGGAACTGAATATAATTCATTCATGAGCATGTAAGATAGGCCTTTCCTTCCCTCTCTTTGCCATATAACAATTGTTGCCAGTTATTTTCCCATAGCAAAAACAAAAAATTGAGATCAGGGATTATGAGGATTGTTATGAAAACACTGTCAAGACGTAGAGTTCTTGTGTATGGAAATTGTTTTAAGAAAATAAGTAACTTGATATTTAAAAAATCTTTTTAGTATATATTGCATATATATTCAATTCTTAGGGCACCTGACTGGCTCAGTAGGTTAAGTGTCCGACTCTTGATTTTGGCTCAGGTTATACTCTCATGGTTCATGGGACTGAGCCCCGAGTCGAGCTCCATGCTGACAACGTGGAGCCTGCTTGGGACTCTCTCCCTCCCTCCCTCTCTCTCCCTCCCTTTCTGCCCCTCTCCCACATGTTCTTTCTCTCTTTCAAAATAAATAAATAGACATTTAAAAAATAAAAATTAAAATACAATTCTTGGTTTAAAAAAATTAAATTCAATCACGTGATTAAATGACTGTATTCATGGAGAGAGATTCTGGGGAAAAGTATGTTGCAGGATTTCTATCTTTATAAAAAGAGCTCTGCAGTTCCAATTGATCTAATCAATCAATTGATTCGTTAGGCACTGGAGCAAGTGTTCAATTCTACGTCTTAAATTGGGCTTATTCATCTGTGAACCACGTGACTAGCAGCCAATTAAAAATGACCAGAAATCCAATTCAGATTTGGGCAACTGTCTTGAGCTGACTTACTTAGATTCTACCATTTACTCAATTATTCATTTGATTAACCCTGACTGAGAATCTACTATGTGAAAGGGGCTATAGGGAAAAATGAATAGGATATCTTTAGTCCGCATAGTTAGGACCTCTGACTGATTCATTTCCATTACCTTTCCACATAGTGTAATATGGAGTCTCATGGGAGGGAGACCTGCCCTACACTGCAGCTGTGTCCAGAGAGGTCACCCAGAGGAGGTAACGGATACCAGAGCCATGTCAGGAAGGATTGAATGGGCATTCAGCAGGTGAGGGAGAAGAGATTTTCCGGGCCAGGGGAGCAGTGTGGGTACACGAATGAGAGGGAGTATAGGGACCGTGGGAAGATGGTTGAAATATAAAGTGCAGGATGTGTGTGTGTGTGTGTGTGTGTGTGTGTGTGTGTGTGTGTGAGAGAGAGAGACAGAGAGAGAGACAGAGAGAGAGAGAGAGATCAGAAGTGAGACGTGGGAGGAGAGTGATGTCAAGAGTTGACAGGAGTTCCAGGCTGACGACCAATCGGGACCCTAGGGAACTTTAAGTGACGATCTGGCCAGACTCCTGAGCCTAGCTGCCAGACTGGGTTAATCAGTCTTGGACCCAATTCAGCTTAGCGGGTGGCTAGCGTGGCCCAGGCCCAGCACACCTCAGGCACAGGCAAGGACTGGAGGAGGTGCAGCAGGACCGACCTCCTTCTGACCTTGGCATGATGTGCATGCTGCGGCTGAGCCGTTCTGCCTCAGGAAGTTCTGGTTCCCCTTAGGGCTGCTGTGTCTTGTCAGTAATTGGGGGGGCCCGTTCCAGTACCATCCAAGCAATGCGTTCATAGAGTGCCTACAAATTCTCTGAGCCTGGTGGGTCTGAAGACCCCCAGATCCCCCAACACTACAACCCGCTAGTTCTCGGGTACCCGGGATTCTACAAAGGCTGTACTTCTTCGAGCGGATTACTTCACAGTGGGGCCTCTTCCCAAAAGACTGGGTGACCTCACATCAGACATACACCAGGTAGGAGGGAAGGAGTTGCCTTAAAATAATGACTAACTGAAAGATTTTCCTTCTATGATTTACATATTACTGCTTTTGTTATGTATGGAGATAAAAATGAATGTGGAAATTTTTTAAGTTTAATCTGAACCTGAAATGCTATTAATATGCAGCATGTTGTTAAAAAAAAATACTAGTTACGGGGCGCCCGGGTGGCTCAGTTGGTTGAGTGACTGACTTCGGCTCAGGTCACGATCTTGCGATTCATGAGTTTGAGCCCCACGTCGGGCTCTGTGCTGACAGTTCAGAGCCTGGAGCCTGATTCGGATTCTGTGTCTCCCTCTCTCTGCCCCTTCCCTGTTCACACACACACACACACACACACACACACACACACACTCTCTCTCTCTCTCTCTCTCTCTCTCTTTCTCTCTCAAAAATAAACATTAAAAAAATTTTTTTTAAATACTAGTTACTATTTAAAAAGAGTTTCATAACTGTTCTGAGATTAATTCTGTTATTCTGAGAAAGTGACATCCAAATAAAATGTTGAGTTGCTGACAATCCTCTCATGGTTTTTGTGGAGCTTCTGGTCAAAAGACAAATTTATGCACACAAAACAAGGCCACGTGGTGAGAATTCGGTGGGGTGGATGGAAGGACACAGAGTTGCTGTTTTCAGAGTGCTCGGTCACACCTCAGCTGAGCACCTGAGGCCAGTTCCAAACTATCTTCCCTGGCCATTCACTCCACATCACTCATACTCCTCATGCTCCTGTGTTGTGTTCCCTCCCCTTCAGAATTCAATTTTTCACCCACTAAAACTAGCTTGCTGTGTTGTGTTTACATTCCCCTCCACACAGACACAGGCCAGAAAATAACATATGCTTCATGAGATCAGGCACCTGTCATCTTCCTTTTAACTCTGTCTTTTACTAGAATATTAGACAGTTACTCAATTAATATTTGTTGAAGGAGGGGTGCCTGGGTCAGATTCTGTAGCTCCCTCTCTCTCTGCCCCTCCCCATGTGCCATGTCTCTCTGTCTCTCAAAAATGAGTCAGTGTTCAAATACTATTTGTTGAAGGAATAACTGAATGGGAGAGATTGTTGGAGAACTTTCAGGAGGAAATTTTGTGGTTGGCACCCATCAGTCCCCATGGTTTAGGTCTCAGCCCTTTGGAGAAAGGAGCTGTAAGGCTAAAATGGGCTGAATTTGAGGGGCACCTGGGTGGCTCAGTCGGTTAAGCAGCCGACTTTGGCTCAGGTCACGATCTCGCGGTCTGTGAGTTTGAGCCCCACGTTGGGCTCTGTGCTGACCGCTCAGAGCCTGGAGCCTGTTTCAGATTCTGTGTCTCTCTCTCTCTGACCCTCCCCCATTCATGCTCTGTTTCTCTCTGTCTCAAAAAAATAAATAAACGTTAAAAAAATTTTTTTAAATAAAATGGGCTGAATTTGAGGCACTCGGGTGGCTCAGTCAGTTAAACATCCGACTCTTGGTTTCGGCTCAGGTCATCATGTCACAGGTTCGTGGGATCAAGCCCCCACACTGGGCTCTGTGCTGACAGTATGGAGCCTGCTTGGGATTCTCCCCCCCCCCCCCCCGCCCCACCTCTCCTCTGCTCATGCTCTCTCTCTCTCCCAAAATAAATACACTTTAAAAAAGACCAATTTTCTAAAACAAATTTAAAAAAAATAATAAAACGGGCTGTGTTTATAAGCACCAAGGTGGGCCCAGAGTGCCGGATAGATACAGAGTGCTGGTGTGGTCAGGACTGTGGGTACCCCGGCACAGCCTTAGTGGCGAGACGACCTCATCAAGTGACCTCAAAGGCAGGATATCTGAGGGGAGTGGAAGATTGGGAACAGAGACTCCCAGAGTCCTGGGGCAGCTTTGTTGGGGACCAGGAGGCCTGCATCAGGAGTGGGGCAGTGAGGCAGAGAGAGCTGCCTTATTACCACTCGTGGGATCTTACCCTTAACCACTGCCTCATCAAGTCTGAGGAAATTCAGGTTGTTTTGGATGTTAACCTCCATCTAAGACTGTAATTGAACTTCTGGAGCATATTGTCTGATCGTGGTCTCTCAGTTATGCCCTATGCTCCAAACGTGTCCTCTCTTTACTCCCCTTGTCTTTTTTTTTTTTTTTTAAATCTTTTTTACATTTATTTATTTATTTTTGAGAGACAGAGAGAGACAGAGCACAAGCGAGGGATGGGCAGAGAGAGAAGGAGACACAGAATCTGAAGCAGGCTCCAGGCTCCAGGCTCCAAGCTGTCAGCACAGAGCCCGACGTGGGGCTCAAACTCAAACCTCGAGATCATGACCTGAGCCAAAGTCGGCCGCCCAACCGACTGAGCCACCCAGGCGCCCCTCCCCTTGTCTTGACATATGTGATTCCCTGTGCTTTGAGGGCCTCCTGTCTCTTCTTTCTCTGATGTAGAGCTTCCAACCATCCTTCAAAACCCTGATCAGACATTGCTGCCTCACTGAAAACTAAATTAGCTCCTCTGGCTGGAGTTACTTGCTGTCTCACAGTCTGTCCCGGTGCCTCTGGAATAATCTGTTTAGTTGACTGTCTCTCCAATGGGACTCTGAGTTTTCAAGGATAAAAATCTCGTGTTAAAAAGTGCCTATTCCTTCTTATGTCACAATATCTGGTTATGAAGATAAAAGCCAAATTGGGGTGCCTGGGTGGCTCAGTCTGTTAACCATCAGATGTCAGCTCAGGTCATGATCTTGTGGTGTACAAGTTCGACCTCCGGGTTAGGGTCTGTGCTGACAGCTCTCAAAGCCTGGAGCCTGCTTCGGATTCTGTGTCTCCCTCTTTCTCTCTGCCCTTCCCCCACTCATGCTCTTTCTCTTTCTCTCTCAAAAAAAATAAATAAACATTAAAAAAAATAAAAGCAAAATTAAGGAATATGTCCAAAGCATTAAAAACAGGTCACCACCCCCCCCTCAAAAGATCAACCTCATTTTTTTCTAGAAGGTAGTGAGTAGCTGGATAAGGAAAATATGATATATGCATGCCATGGAGTATTATTCATCTGTTCAAAGGAATAAAATACTGATACTTTCTACAACATGGCTGAACCTTGAAAACATTGCGCTAAGTGAAATGAGCCAGATACAAAAAGACAAATACTGTATGATTCCACTTAAATGAGATAATAGGCAAATTCATAAGCAGAAAGTAGATTAGAGTTTGCCAAGGGCTAGGAGGAAAGAGAGGAAATGAGTTATTTAACGAGTACAGTGTTTCTGTTTGAGTTGATGAAAAGCTCTGGAAATAGTGGCGTATGCACTTATGCTACTGAATTGCACATATAAAAATGGTTGAAATAGTAAGTCTTATGTATATTTTACCACAATTAAAACAAAGGCAGTGAGTAGAGAAGAAATACATAAAAAGAATTAACAGTAAAAGGTCCCAATGACACAAATGCAGAGCAAATTCAAATGTAGACAAGTTAAATGGGATACGACTCACTACAGATTTTAGCAAAAGATGAGAAATTGTATTCTTTCTCTTTTTTTTTCTTTATTATTTTTTTTGATGCTTATTCATTTTTGAGAGACAGAGAGAGACAGAGCGCAAGCAGGGGAGGGGCAGAGAGAGAATGAGACACGGAATCTGAAGCTCCAGATTCCGAGCTGTCAGCACAGAGCCCCACACAGGGCTCAAACTCACGAACCGTGAGATTACGACCTGAGCCGAAGTTGGATGCTTAACCGACCGAGCCACCCAGGCGCCCCATGGGTTCTTTCTCTTGACACTATTTTCAGGAAAGTCAGTAGGATTCTATCAAAGTCAGCATCATATGCTCCTATTCTTTTGCAACATATATCATTGGCAGCAAGTGCTTTTTCCCAACCTTGACTTAAACTTCTAGCTATAAAGTTAATTACAAGAAGCTGAGATAACGCAAACTTGGAGTGTTGAAATGCCTTCGAAAATTAATTTCCTTGGCTAATTTTAGTTTTTAATCTATGTTTCAACATTATATAGATCCAAATAATAACTCCAGAATGAAAATTAAATAAACAGTTATAACATCATCGGTGATTTTATATATTTTTATTCTCCTGGGACTGGAACCCTCTGTTATATCACATAAATCTGTTGCTTGGATTTTGTGTTTCTAACTCTCACGCACATTTATGGGAACTCATTAGAGGGGGAAGCCTGTGTTTAAAATGTCCCTCCGTGAAAGAGAGAATAAGAGGTAAGTTGTGCGGAACACGCGGAAGCACATTGGAGCTGGTGACGAGGCCCGTGGCTGTGTGTTGTTGGGTCGTGCAGAGGTGGAATGCTGGGAGAAGGTGCCTGATAAATGCCGCAGACGGCAGTTCTCAGAAGGGCTGCTGATCAGAAGTAGAGGTTTTGGCAGGACCTAAATGGCAAAGTCACAGACAGTAATAAGCCCTAAAAATAACAAATGCCACCCCAGCACAATGGAATCCTTTATATGTGGGAAGAATAATGGGAAATGTATCGATTGGTATATTTGTCCAGATGCATGAATAGTGATCGCAAGCAGAGATGCTCACCTTTTCTCCAAAGGGGAGTGGTGTAAAGCATCAATCACCATTAGCAGGGTCGTCTAGCAAGAATGACAACTCAGGTCAATACCTGCGTATGAAGAGTTTTCTGGTGGCAGGTGGCTGGACCGGGGCTAAAATTAGCTTCATGCATTCATTCTTTCATTCTACTCATATTTAATAAGCAACTACTATATGCCAGGCATTATTCTAGGTACTTGGAATATATCAGTGAACCAAATCAAGACCAAATTCTCTGCCCTCATGTAGCTTATGTTCTAGCAGGAAAAAACAGAAAATAGGGAATAAACATCATGCATATGTACATTATATGTGTCAGAAAGTGGTTAAGTGTTATAGCAAAAGAAAAAGTAGAGCAGGAAAAGGAAACTTAGGAGTGCTGATGGAAGTGTGCGTGGGGGTGGGTAGCTACGTTAGGGGGGGTCAGGGTAAGCTTTATGGCCACGGCGATCCATGGACAAAGGCTTGGAGCAGGGACTCCGCAGATAATTGGGAGACCAGCGTTCCAGGCAAGGGTGGTTTGAAGGCCTCACAGCTGGAGCAAGCCGTGCCGCTTCAAGTCTACTGTGGTGGTTGCAGAGTGAGTGGAGGTGGGGTGAGGGGTGGGAGCCGGAGAGAATGACAGGAGAGGAGGGCTCATGGGCTTTCACTTTAGGTGGAAAGGGGAGTCCGGGCAGGGTTCTGGGCAGCAGAGTGAGCTGACTTGATTAAGAGTTTAAAAAGGATCCTCTCTGCTGCTGTGTTGATGGAAGACTGGAGAGGCACAGGGTGAAGTAGGACTTGTGTGCAGGTTACTCCTACGCTCCAGGGGAGACAGGGTGGTAGCTTGGAACGGGCTGGTGACAGTACAGTAAGTGTGCTGAGTAGGAGTCCTGATCTGGATACATTTTGAAGGTGACATTAGCGTGATTTTCGAAGGAGGTGACCTGGCACGAGGAGTCCAGGACAGTTCTGAGGCATTTGCCTGAAGCGATGGCAGGATGGAGTTTCCCATAGGCTGGAAGGGAGAGGGCTGTGCATGTGTCGAGTTTGGGGTGAAGATTGGGAGTTCACTCTGGACACAAGTGTGAGATGTGCATGGGGCGGATGTTGAGTAGACCATGGATGTATCCATTTCCTGTACGGGCTGGGACAAGTGACTACCAATTTAGTCACCTAAAATGACACAGATTTATTATCTTACGATTTTGGAGGAGGTCAGAAGTTCTAAAATCAACGTGTTGGCAAGGCTGTGTTCCTTCTGGAGGGTCTAGGGGAATCTGTTTCATTGCCTTTTCCAGCTTTCAGAGGCCACCTGAGTTCTTGACTCTGCCCCTCCCCCATCTTCAAAGTGCACCACTCCAACCTCTGCTTCCTCCTTACGTTCCTTACTCTGATTATATTGGGCCTACCTGGCTCTCCAGGGTAATCTTCCCATCTCTGTATCCTGCGGTCAATCACATCTGTGAAGTTATTTGAGTCTGGAGTTCTGGTAAGAGCTCTAGACTGAAGTAAGTCTCTGGCATTTAAAGCTCTTGTCGTGGCTCCCTGCTTGGGATGTAATTGAAGGCGGAAGTGGACACTGGATCCAGGGGTTGAAAACGTGTCATCCTATCCCTTTATTCCCTTTCTCTTTCTTTCCCCCTAGTCCTCTCTCCCACCCTGCCCCATCCCCACTTTCGGCGATGGGTTCATTTTCTCCTCCTGTGGGATCATGCATGGTTGCCAGCAACTCCATGCTTAAGTCATCTTGGCGAGAAACCTGGAGAAAAGTCAGAACTTCTCTCTTGTGGGGGCCACACATAAAATCCCAAGAGCTCTGCTAAAGCCTGATTAAGTCACAAGGATGGTATGTGCATGGGAACTGTTGGTCCCAAGAGAACCAGATGGAATGGGAAGAGGGGCAGTTTCCTTAGTAAATGCGGAGGGAGTTATTTCTAGAAAGAAGAATGGAATGGCTACACTAAAGATACTGCAGACTTCTATTTATAAGCTTTTTTTTTTTTTTTTTTTTTTTAGGGTGCCAGCGTGGTTCAGTCCATTGAGTGTCTGACTCTTGATTTCTGCTCAGGTCATGATCCCTGGGTCGTGGGATCAAGCCTTACATCAGGCTCCACACTGAGCATGGAGACTGCTTGGCATTCTCTCTGTCTGTCTGTCTGTCTCTCTCCCTCCCCCCACCTCTGCCCCTTTCCCCTGCGTGAGTTCTCTCTCTTAAAAAAAAAAAAAAAAGAATTGTTATAAGTATATTTTTTAGAAAAATTTAAACATAACCAAAACTAGATAGACTTGTCTAATGATCCCTCATGTACCCATCCATCACCTGCCCTTCAACAGCTACTAATCCTTAGTCCAATTTTTTTGTGTGCCTATTTCTTTCGCCTCCCCCAATATTTTAAATTCCAGACATCACATAATTTTTCCTGTAAATATTTCAGTATGTAACATTAAGAAACAACAAGTCTTTTAAAAAACAAAACTACGATACCATTATTGCACTAAAAAAAAAATTAACATTAATATCACTAACCATTCAGTGTTCAAATTTCCCCAATCGTCTCCTAAATGATGGCTTGAGTCAGAATCTAAATAAGGTTGATCAATCCATTTGGTTTAGAATCTCCTTTTGAAATCTATCTGTGGATTATTTGTCTAAAGCTATTAGCATAAACACTCCTCTCTATGTTCCTCCTAGTCTGTGCATTGTCCTCATTATTGTGTCTCTACCAAATCAAGTGCCTTTGTCTCATCACTGTAACACTTTCACTTATTTCCTTCACTGCCTCTATGCACCCAAGTGGCTTTCGTGCAGAAGGCATTCCAGAGTCATTTTGAAAGCAGCAGGTGTGGTTTACATGAATCTGGCTTTTGCAAATTAATTTGAGTTGAGATTTAAGGTGGGCTCTGGGTCGAAAGGAGTGGAGAGAAGGAAGGGGGCTCAAAACATGAACAAAAAAGCACTAAGTGTCAAGCCTTACCTTTAGAAAGGTGTCCACTGTCCCTAGTGCCCTCTCAATACCATCTGGAGAATTTTGCTATAGTCTGCTGGGCATCTTTTCATATAATTGTGATCACATATAAAATTTTACTCTTTTTTCATTCACTACGATATCATAAATGCCCCTTTTCTACTATTACATACTTTCCTTTACCTCAATTTCTTTTTTTAATGTTTATTTATTTAATTTGAGAGGGGGAGGCAGAGAAAAAGAGACAGACAATCCCAAGCAGGCTCCACACCGTCAGTGCAGAGCATGATGGGGGGCTCGAACCCACAAACTGTGAGATCATGACCTGAGCCAAAATCAAGAGTCGGACACTTAACTGACTGAGCCACCCAGGTGCCTCTATTTTAATTTCTTAAACATCCATTATATCCAAGAATTTTTTCTGGGGAGGAAGATGAGTCTACTGGGTGGTAAAAAGGAACACTTGAGTCAGGGGAACTGTGTCTCAGGCCTGGCTTTGCCATTAAACTAGAAATATGACCAAAGGTCTATTCCCTAACTTCTCTAAGTTTTCTCCTCCATGAATTAAATATTTATTTCACAGGATTGTTACAGAGATGAAATGAAATAATGAACTTACAGGGCCTCTGTAAACTCTAAATAAATGGTCAGAAACAATGTGTTCATATCGAGGTTTAAATGCAGTGAGTGAGGTTGTAGAAACCGTTATTCTCCCTGATGACCACAGGCTGGACCTTGAAAGCAGAGACTAAAGGTTAGGGAGACAGGAGTGCTTGTTCAGACCGTGCCCCAGTCATTAGCTCAGAGTAGGGGCCCAGCACATGGCTCCTGAGCTTCACTTTCTGGAAGAAGTGCTCTTTTCCACATCCCCTCCCTCCCCATATATAAGCAGTGGGGACTTGCTAAAGCATACCTGATGGGTTAAATCCAGAATGCAGTAAATACTGGAAGAATTATTACTCTGATTTCTTTATAAATGGAACTGAGGACCTCGAATGTTTCTGATGTCTTCATGAAGACTTGTGAAATCTCCTTCTTTGCATGTCATTTTATTTTTATATTTTAGATTGGATGTGTTTAGAGCCTAGTGTGTTTCTTGCACATTGTAGGAAACCAGGAAATGCATTAGGTATATCCAAATTAAGGTGTAAAGAGAAGACAACTACATATGCAATAAAATAATTATTTACATTTCTCTTATAGTCGATCGGTGATTACAGCATTTCTACAGTATAACAGATCAATACGTAGATTTTGGATTTCATTAATCAGAGCTGTAGATGTGGTCTAAAAATACTTCTGATCCATTCAGTTTTGTTAACCTCTTTCCTCTATTTTTCCTCTATTTCTATTCACAGATACATGTCTCCCTAGAGATTGTTTCTTCTGAGCTAGTCTCTTAATCTTCCCAACCCATATTTGGTGTGGACTTCTAGGGCTCACTTGTGTCCACGAGAACAATGGCACTTTTGTGCCACCCTTGCAGTTGGCCAAGGCTGTGCGATTAATTCCAGCCAGTGGGCTGTGGGGGAAAGATGTGTGTCACTTAAGGGCTGAGGCAGTGAGAAGCTTGTATGTAACTTTCCAGGCTTTTTTTCCTCACCTCATCAGCTGGGAGGCCCCATGTTCAGGATATTGTAGCCACATGATGATTAAGTCTCCGTTGGCCTCAACCTTGAGTTACCACTTGAGGACAATTTTGTTGGGTATTCACCTGGCCCCACCGTGGACTTTGTGTGATTGAGAAATACATTTTGGTGGTGTCACACCAATGAGGTCTGGGAATTTTTTGCTGTTGTGGCACACTCTAGTCTCTCCTGACTACAGCACATTCCATCTCTAAAATGGCCTCAACCTTTTCTTTAATTGTTAAGTCTTTCCTGTATGTGGATAGTAAGTTCTTAAAAATTTGATGTGTCTAAACTATATTTTAAACTAAAGGCTGTAACAAGAGATGAAGAAGGGCATTATATCATAATTATGGGGTCTATCCATCAAGAAGAGGTAACAATTATAAGTATTTTTGCACCCAAATATATAACACAATTAATCACAAACATAACAATCTTATTGATAAGAATGCGGTAATTGCAGGTGACTTTAATACTCTACTTACAGCAATGGGCAGATCATCTAGGCAGAAAATCAATAAAGAAACAATGGCCCTGAATGATACACTGGATCAGATGGATTTAACAGATATATTCAGAACTTCTCATCCAAAAGCAGCAGAATACACATTCTTCTTGAGTGCACAAGGAACATTCTCCACGACAGGTCACATACTGAGTCACAAAACAGCCCTCAATAAATATAAAAGAACTGAGATCATACCATGCACATTTTCAGATCACAATGCTATGAAATTTGGAATCAACCACCGGAAAGTTTGCAAAACCTCCAAATGCATGGAGGTCAAAGAACATCCTAAAGAATGAATGGGTCAACCAGGCAACTAAAGAAGAAGTTAAAAAATATATGGAAGCAAATGAAAATGAAAACACAACAGTCCAAACCCTTTGGGATGCAGCAAAGGCAGTACTAAGAGGAAAATACATTGCATTCCAGGCCTAGCTCAAGAAACAAGAAAATCCCAAATACAAAATCTAACAGCACACGTAAAGGAACTAGAAGCAGAAGAGCAAAGAAACCCCAAGGCCAGCAGAAGAAGAGAAATAATTAATATCAGAGCAGAAATAAACAATATAGAATCCAAAAAAAAGTAGAACAGTAGAACAGTAAAATGAAACTAAGAGCTAGTTTTCTGAAAAAATAAACAAAATTGATAACCCCCTAGCCAGACCTCTCAAAAAGAAAACAGAGAGGACCCAAATAGATAGAATCACAAATGAAATCGGACTTACTACAACCAACCCCTCAGAAATACAAATAAGTATCAGAGAATACTATGAAAAATTATGTGCCAACGAACTGGACAACCTGGAAGAAATGGACAAATTCCTAGACACTCACACACTACCAAAACTCAAACAGGCAGAAATAGAAAATTTGAACAGACCCATAAATAGTGAAGAAATTGAATCAGTTATCAAAAATCTCCTAACAAATAAGAGTCCTGGGCCATACAGCTTCCCAGGGGAATTCTACCAGACATTTAAAGTAGAGTCAATACCTATCCTTCTCAAGCTGTTCCAAAAATTAGAAACAGAAGGAAAGTGGGTGATGGGTATTGAGGAGGACACCTTTTGGGATGAGCACTGGGTGTTGTATGGAAACCAATTTGACAATAAACTTCATATATTGAAAAAAAAAAAAGAAACAGAAGGAAATCTTCTGGACTCATTCTATGAAGCCAGCATTAACTTGATTCCCAAACCAGACAGAGACCCCACAAAAAAGGAGAATTACAGGCCAATATCCCTGATGAACATGGATGCAAAAATTCTCAACAAGATACTAGCAAATAGAATTCAACACCATATAAAAAGAATTATTCACCATGATCAAGTGGGATTCATTCCTGGGCTGCAGGGCTGGTTCAGTATTCACAAATCAATCAATGTGATACATCACATTAATAAAAGAAAGTATAAGAATCATATCTTGTCAATAGATGCAGAAAAAACATTTGGCAAAATGCAGCATCCTTTCTTAATAATAACCCTCAAGAAAGTCAGGATAGAAGGAACATACCTAAACATCATAAAAACATGAAAAGCCCACAGCTAATATCATCCTCAATGAGGAAAAACTGAGTGCTTTCCCCCTGAGATCAGGAACATGTCAGGGATGTCCACTCTCACTACTGTTGTTTAACATTGGGTTGGAAGTTCTAGCATCAGCAATCAGACAACAAAATGAAATAAGAGGCATCAAAATTGGCAAAGAAATCAAACTTTCACTTTTCACAGATGACATGATACTCTACGTGGAAAACTCAAAAGACTCCACCAAAAGACTCCTAGAACTGATACAAGAATTCAGCAAAGTCGCAGGATACAAAATCAATGTACAGAAATCAGTTTCATTTCTATACACCAATAATGAAGCAACAGAAAGAGAAGTCAAGAAATATATCCCATTTACAATTGCACCAAGAAATATAAAATACCTAGGAATAAATCTAACCAAAGATGTGAAAGATCTGTATGCTGAAAACTATAGAAAACTTATGAAGGAAATTGAAGAAGACACAAAGAAATGGAAAAACATTCCATGATCACGGATTGGAAGAATAAATATTGTTAAAATGTCAATACTACCCAAAGCGATCTACACATTCAATGCAATCCCAATCAAAGTTGCGCCAGTATTCTTCTCTAAGCTAGAACAAATAATCCTTAAATTTGTATAGAACCACAAAAGACCCCAAATAGCCAAAGTAATATTGAGGAAGAAAACCAAAGTGGGAGGCATCACAATCCCAGACTTTAGCCTCTACTACAATGCTGTAATCATCAAGACAGTATGGTATTGGCACTAAAACAGACACATAGAACAATGAAATAGAATAGAGAACCCAGATTGGACCCACAAATGTATGCAACTAATCTTTGACAAAGCAAGAAAGAGTGTTCAATGGAAAAAAGACAGTCTCTTTAGCAAATGGTGCTGGGAGAACTGGGCAGCAACATGCAGAAGAATTAAACTAGACTAGACGACTTTCTTATATCATACACAAAATAAACTTAAAATGGATGAAAAACCTAAGTGTGAGACAGAAAACCATCAAAACCCTGGAGGAGAAAGCAGGCAACAAACTCTTTGACCTCTGCCTCAGCAATTTCTTGCTCAACATGTCTCCAAAGGCAAGGAAATTAAAAGCAAAAATGAACCAATGGGACCTCATCAAGATAAAAAGCTTCTGCACTGCAAAAGGAAACAATGAACAAAACTAAAAGGCAATCGATGGAATGGGAAAAGATGTTTGCAAATGATAAAGGGTTAGTATCCAAAACCTATAAAGAACTTACCAAACTCAACACCTGAAAAACAAATAATCCAGTGAAGAAATGGGCAGAAGACATGAATAGACACTTTTCCAGAGAAGACATCCAGATGGCCAACAGACACATGAAAAGAGGCTCAACGTCAATCCTTATCAGGGAAATACAAATCAAAACCACACTGAGATAGATATCACCTCACGCGGGTCAGAGTGGCTAAAATGAACAAATCAGGAAACAACAGATGCTGGTGCGGATGTAGATAAACGGGAACTCTCTTGTACTATTGGTGGGAATGAAAACTGGTGCTGCCACTCTGGAAAACAGTGTGGAGGTTCTTCAAAAAATTAAAAATAGAACTACCCTACGACCCAGCAATAGCACTACTAGGAATTTATCCAAAGGACACAGGAGTGCTGATTCAAAGGGGCACATGTACTCCACTGTTTGTAGCAGCACCTTCAACAATGCCAAATTATGGAAAGAGCCTAAATGTCCATCTACTGATGAATGAATAAAGAAGATTTGGTTTATATATACAATGGAATACTACTTGACAATGAGAAAGAATGAAATCCTGCCATTTGCAGCAACGTGGATGGAACTGGAAGGTATGCTAACTGAAATAAGTTGTCAGAGAAAGACAGAAATGTGGAACTTAACAGAAGACCATGGGGGAAGGAAAGGGGGGAAAAAGTAGTTACAAACAGAGAAGGAGGGAGGCAAACCATAAGAGACTCTTAAATACAGAGACCAAACTGAGGATTGATGGGGGAGTGGAGGAGAGGGAAAACTGGATGATGGGCATTGAGAAAGGCACTTGTTGGGATGAGCACTGGGTATTGTATGTGAGCAATGAATCATGGGAATCTACCCTCAAAATCAAGAGTACTCTGTACACACAGTATGTTAGCCAATTTGACAATAAATTATATTTTAAAAATTTGCTGTATCTACATTTGTGTTAGACTATATTCAAGTGTTTTCCAAACTGCAGTATGCATACTACTAGTGGTATGTGAGATAATTTTATGTGGGACATAGATAGACTTGTTTGTATTTTAGATATTTATTTACATTTATAGTTTGTTTCTATATGTGGCAAGTGATTCTCATTTTCCATTCATAGTGGCTACAGAAATATTTCCTCTAAGGTAGCTTTGGTGAAAATGAAGTGATTTAAAGAGAAATAGGAAATAGGTAAAAGTATAGTTGGCAGGCAGATAGGGCAAAAATCAAAAGAGGCGCTATTCAAATGGCTGAAGGGTTGGGGGACACCGATGTGGTAAATTATTTGATGGAATGTCTATTAAAGAAGCTCTCCACCAGACAGGGAGACTTTTATTTTTTACTCCCAGTGCTTAGCATTAAATTTAGGAAATGATCTTGAAGGAGTTTTTTTATCCAGGATCTTAAATAATAAAAGCCCCGACCCAACCCTTTGAGGTCAGTTGGAATGTTTTTCTCATCCTTCTCTGTTCTTTAAGAGGTTTTCATTAAGTATATTAGGCTCACATCAGATTTGACCAAAGATTAGCATTTGTGGTATCATGACATTTAAGAATTTAAAATGTTGTGGGCAGGGGCGCCTGGCTGGCTGGTCACTAGAGCATGTGACTCTTGATCTTGGGGTTGTGGGTTTGCACCCCCCGTTGGGTGTAGAGATTACTTAAAAATAAAGGCTTAAAAACATAGAGATAAAAAATAAAATCTCGTGGGCGTAGCTGACATTTTTAAAATGGAGATTTGTCGAGCTTATTGTCAGAAGGATATTGCCATTTGTCTAAATTCACAAGTGGAGCCCCATTGGTTCTTCCTTTTTGCCGTCCCCTGGGTCCTATCCACAAATGGCTTTGTATTCATGGTCATACTGTGTAGTGTGGTACTTTGCCTTCTCTCACTATGCCGCACATTAAACTGTGAGATGAGAAGTCACATGTGTATCAGCGACAGGGACAGTGAACACTGTTCTTGTGTGGTAGCTTCCCATAGTGCATTTCAAATGGAAGCAAGATGTTCTATCAATAGCTTTCTACTGATTGGCATTTCTATGCTTTTTCAGTGTAGCTACCAGAGCTGTTTCTGAGGAGGTGACTGGCATCTCACTCTCCCCATTTGTCTCTCCTTCTCCCCCCTTTGCTCTTCCTCCCAAAGACCCACGCATTGTTATGGGGATTAACCCCTTTAGCAGCAGCTTTAGAGACAACTACAGTGGAAAAAAGTCCACCAAATGGAGGTGAGAGAGAGGTACGTTTTCAATCAGTGGAGATGTTGGTACATCCATCCAGTTGTTCTGGTAGGGGGACGTCTGTGCTGAATGGGTGTCATTGCAACTACTTCCAGCAGCTGGCAGTCAGCTTTATTGCTATGCTGGTGCCTTTCTGAGTCTTCTCTACCACAAAGTCCTCCCTCGTACTCCACCTCTTACTCTAAAATGCAGGTTGAGGAAGATGGCCCTGATTTTCTTAACCTAAGTGATGAATAGCTCTGAAAATGGTGATTGATATTTATCCTAGTGATCCTGAGACCTGAAGAGGCAAACTATGTTCATATCATTTTCATAAAATTTGAAAAAAATGAGGAAGTTAAATTAAATTAATTAAAACAATGTCAGCCATATTAAACTGTTGCAAAAATTGCAAAACTTGTACATAGAGTTCCATATACCCCTCACCTGGCCTCCCTAAATGATAACCTCTTACAAAACCATAGTACAACTAATGGAACTAGGAAATGACACCGATAAAATACTACTAACTAATCTACAGATCTTGTTCAAATTTAGCCAGTTATTGCACGAATGATCTTCCATAATTTTTGCCTGCAACAATTATTGTGGTGCTTGCTTCATGGTGATTTTCTATTTCTAGCATTCCTTCTACGTTTATTCATTGGAATTCCACTGTAAGGAAGAGCTGTTTCTTCTGAGTTATTTATTATTCATTGAACTATTTATTTGTATCACTATGGACCATGGACATTTATTCTATGTGGACCATGGACATTTATTCCATTACTATCTTTACTTACTTTGTTGCCCAGATTGTTGTCTATTTGGCTATTGAGAGCTCATTCACATTGGTTCCTGTATCCTTTTGACTTGCCCCATTGTTTTTTTTTAAAGTTTATTTATTTATTTATTTTGAGAGAGAGAGAGAGAGAGAGAGAGAGAGAGAGAGACTGTGTACATGTGGGGAGGGGCAGAGGGAGAGAGAGAGAATCCCAAGCAGGCTCCATGCTCAGCTTGGAGACAAGCTGGGCCAGAAGCGGGGCTCCATCTCATGATCCTGAGATCATGACCTGAGTGGATGTCAAGAGTGGGATTCTTAACTGGCTGAGCCACCCAGGTGCCCCATCCCATCCTTTTTTTAAATCGTTTCCTTATTTTCTGGCCCTGAACAATGTTCCAGGCCCATCTTGTGTTTCCTGTCCCTGTTCTGGAATCAGCCATTTCTCCTAGGAGTGTTCATTTCAGTATCGTTTTAATGTTCTGTTCATAATATTCTCTTCATGTTCTTTGAAAATTAATATTTATCTTGGGGGAGATATTTAAGAGATAGATGATTTCTTTGTACTTGATTGATTATAAAACATTGGTCCATCAACATGTCACAATTAGGGTCTTCACCAAAAGATCTTCTATGCTCTTTCTTGGTTCTCTGTTTCTTTTTGCACCTAACTGCAGAGTCAATACCTTTTAGTCTTTTCCTTGCTTAATGCTAAAAAATTCTTTTCTCCCTCATAGATTTTCTCTGATACTGCTCTTCTGCTATTTAGCTCCCCACTAGCCTAAATTCCTTACTCCTCTCATATCTTATCCTGACACCTCAGCTTTTTGCTGAACTCCTGGTATAGTATTTCTTTCCCTGAACCTTGTGCCAACTTTCTAGTCAATTCAGTCAATATATCCAGCTCAACACTGAAGTGGACTAGATACTTTCTTGGCTGAAACTAGTCTAACTGCTTCCATCAAATGCATCCCAAGTATGTATATATTTTTCTAACTAGAAAGAGAGGGAGAGAGATAAAGAGAGAGAGAGAGAGAGAGAGAGAGAGAGAATTTGTGTGTGTGTGTGTGTGTGTGTGTGTGTGTGTGTGTTGAGGCTCAAAAACTAACAAACAATAGTTTATTTTCCTTTGAAATTCACAAATTTTACTACTACACATTTTTTTTTTATTATCCTATTTCAAAAACCTAATTGCTTTAATTTATCAAGTATGGAAGTTTGGCCTCCATCATATCTAAGCCAGAATAAATGAAATGTTTTTAACTTTCTAATCTGAAATAATTTCACCCTTACAGAACTGTTGTGAAGTTAGTACAAGGTGTTCTCATATATCCTTCACTTGGGTGTATACATAATTTCTTTATACATTATATTTCATTATATTTTACATCACTGATCTTCCCACTCAGAATTAGTATGACTCTATGGCCAACATTTATTGGTGACCACCTTAACATCAATTTGCTTTGACTCCCACTAACGACCCTCAGATTTTCCTGTGGGGAAACCATCTCTACGAGGCATCATCAACTGTGTGGCTTAGAGGGAATGACCCATTGTTTGCTCTAGTTCTGGGCGCCAACTGCTTTGGATGGTCATTTTGGCTGTGGAGCTCAGTTGAAGGGTGTGTGCATGATCCAATTCAGGTCAGTGAGAAACGTAGACTTTCACTGGGTTTCTTCTTTATTCCATGGAAGCCCTTGGATGGTATACTATAATCCTGTATTCATATTTGTCAGCATAGGGCCAGTTTGTCCAAGTTTAAAAATGACATGCTTCGGAGGAAAGAGCCTAGAGAATTTTGGAGCCTTGAGGATGGATGCAACTAAGCATGAGGCTGGCCCTACTTCCAGACTTCAGTTTTGTGAATTGATGAAGTCCTCCTCTGTCCTTTTTTTTTTTTTTTTGCTAAGTAGTTTTGATTTGAGTTTTCTATAGCTTGATAGATTTATTTGTTAAAAAAATTTTTTAGTGTTTATTTTTGAGAGAGAGAGAGAGAGAGACAGAGGATGGGTGGGGAAGGGGCAGAGAGAGAGGGAGACACAGAAACCCATGCGGGCTCCAGGATCTGAGGTGTCAGCACAGAGCCTGATGCAGGGCTCGAACTCACAAGCTATGAGATGATGACCTGAGCCAAAGTCGGCGCTTAACCAACTGAGCCACCCAGCTGCCCCTGTGGCTCGATAGATTTCTATTAATGCAGACTCTTTTCTGTGCATCGAATCATGTTATTTTAGTGACTCATTAGGGTTAATTATATGTCCATTTTTCCTCAAATAGATTATGATGTCCTTGGAACTGTGCATTAAACTCCTACTTGCCTTTCAGATCTTTGTATAGGATATAGTACATCCATTCAGCTATGCTCTGAGGACATACTCTATGTCAGGCTCAGACCTGGGTCTGGTTTTCAATAACTGTGGAACTGTGAATTTTATTTAACATACTGCTTTTATTCATTTTCTGTTGCTGCATAACAGATTACCATGAACTTAGCAGGTAAAACAAGCCACATTTTCCATGAGTCAGAAGCCTGGGCACAGCTCAACCAGGTTCTCTGCTCATGGTCTCATCAGGCGGCAGTGGAGGTGCCAGGAAGGAGACTCTCTTGCTCCAGTCTGCTAAAATGGAGTCTTATGTAGTGTGACAAATCCACTTTGCCATATTCTACTGGCTAAAAACAATCCACAGGTCCCGTTTGCACTCAGTGGTAGGGACTGCACAATGGTATGAACATCAGGGGGTGGCAAATTATATGGGTCACCTTAGGGTCTGTCCTCTGTATTACCTTAAATGTTCATTTGTAAAGTGTCTTCTTTAACTCCATAAGTGGATTTTATACCTCTATGCTAGCACCTATAGAATTCGGTTAAATTTTTAAAATTACAGCTGCATTTTCTTTTTCATCTCTGGAGAGAGGTTGCATTTACTTGAAATTTCTTTTTATGATTACCTGCATTGTTTTTAGGTTGAATCCTTTGACAAATAATCATAAAATTATTCTTGAGGTCATGCTTAAATTTTCCAAATATTTTAATGATGTTTAAAAAGCAGCAGCCCCAATGGTTGCATTGGAAATGTGATGTAAATATTTTCCAAACAAACCAGGACCTCTTCAATAGCAATATTGAAAAGAACCCCCCAAATGATGCACACTCTGTCTCTGATAGTATTTCAGTTCTAAATCTAACAGCTGGCCTCTGCCATTTTTTTATTTTTTACTAATAGAAAGATGCTAAAAAAAAATAACTTTTCCAAATGTAAAAATTAGTGCTTTTAATGGGGACCTGTGGAATCTGACCAGATTCTATTCTCATCTTGGAGAATAGCTAGATGTGACTGTCACATTAGATTTATCAATATTTACTTGGCTAGTTAATTACAACAAAATATCCACTTGGAAATAACTAAGAGCTATAATTAGGCAAATAAACAAATAATCATCAACAACTCCAAAAGCATTTCCAACCAATAAATTCAATTATTCTCTTGTGCATATTTTCATACTTTTTGTTTGGCTTTATATCTGCCAATTATTTCTCCCATTCTGTTTATATAGTCTATGAATGTCACGATTCCTAGCCACAGTTCAAGGCAGTATCTTAACCTTCTCCTTTAATTAATTAATTTTTTAAGAGAGAGAGAGAGTGCATGTGAGGAGGAGAGAGGGGCAGAGGGAGAGAGAGAGACTCCCAAGCTTAGCATGGAGCCTGACACGGGGCTGGATCCCACAACCCTGGGATCATGACCTGAGCCAAAATCAAGAGTCAGACGTTCAACTGACTGAGCCACCCAGGTGCCCCTTAACTTTCTCTTTTACAAGGTCTTTAAAAAGACTTTAAAAATATTTTTAAAAATATTTATTCCTGCCTTTACCTGTGTTCAAAAAATTGTTTTATATAGTTTGTGTGACATTTTATAGGCACCAGATCTTAATTTCCTCAACACAGTGGGAAAAGTTATAGTGCTGAATAATTTACATATAAACAGTCTGTCCTTTATATTCTTTGTTTTTATTTTATGTTTTTTTAAATTTTGGTCCTCTATATTCTTTGTAATAAACTACTTTCCAAACACCAGTAAAAGGAAAAAAATGGCATTCAGAAAGATGGACTTGCAGGAAACTCTCCTTAGTTGCTGTTTGCAGTTTGGACACTAGATGGCGTAGTGGTTATACTGATCAGCAGACTGTGCTGTGAGACAGGAGACTTGCTATTGCCACTTAATAGCTTCTATTGAAAAGACAGATGTACCTATAAAGATGGTGTTTGAATTTTTTTCTCCCGTAAAGTACTGTAGTCCCTGAGAAGCAATATTAGATGAATTACTTTTTGTTTCTAACTACTTAATGTTTATTTATCTTCCAATCTATTAAAACCATTATCAGACTGTTTTGTTAAATAAAAATCCAGTCCCTCTTAGGGTAAATTGTTTTCAGAATACAATTGATTCTTAAGTACACTCAGTCTTCCTAAGTGGACATTTGTTTTTACTTAAAAAAAAAAACACAAAACACAAAAAAAACAAGAAAACCAGTCTGTGTCCAGGCTGTGAACAATTGTTTAAAAAAAAAAAAATTAGCCACGTTTTAGGCATTGCTGTTTTCAGCTAATAGGGCATAATCACATTTTTGGAATGAGATATGTCAGAGAAAGCCAATGCCCTTGGCTAAATTGATCTGTTTTGAATTGATGTCCAACAGAGCTAACGTAGAGGTTATAATCTTTGCATCTATACGTTTTTTGTTTATGTTGGCCGGAAATTTGGAGGATCGCCAAATTTAAATTATTGTGTATGTGAGAGGACTTGAGGTCCAAGACCGATTCTCTTAGGCACCTTTAAGCCCCACAACACCCAGAGCATGACTAGTGAGACAGGCTGCTGTGTGACACTTCACTCTCGCAACCTGGCCTTGGTAGGTTTCTTTCGTCCTGTATTTTCTGGATTATATATTTTACAAGTCACAGGTCATTTCTATTCCTGTGAATGATTTTGTTGAATTTCATTCATTCAAGAAGGAACTGGGCTTAAAAGTACAAGAAAACAAAACCTGTAACAGACTTTACATTCATTAATTTTTAGAAATACAGTTCATTACTACCCAAACGGCTTCAAGTGAAGGTTTCTTTCTTTTTTTATTTTATTTATTTATTTATTTATTTATTTATTTATTTATTTTAAATTTACATCCAAATTAGTCAGCATATAGTGCAACAATGATTTCAGGAGTAGATTCCTTAGTGTCCCTTACCCATTTAGCCCATCTCCCCTCCCATAACCCCTCCAGTAACCCTCAGTTTGTTCTCCATATTTAAGAGCCTCTTATGTTTTGTTCCCCTCCCTGTTTCCATATTATTTTTGCTTCCCTTCCCTTGTGTTCATCTGTTCTGTGTCTTAAAGTCCTCATATGAGTGAAGTCATGTATTTGTCTTTCTCTGACTAATTTTGCTTAGCATAATACCCTCTAGTTCCATTCACGTTGTTGCAAATGGCAAGATTTCATTCTTTTTGATTGCCGAGTAATACTCCATTTGTATATATACCACATCTTCTTTATCCATTCATCCATCAATGGACATTTGGGCTCTTTCCATACTTTGGCTATTATTTATAGTGCTGCTATAAATATTGGGGTGCATGTGTCCCTTCGAAACAGCATACCTGTATCCCATGGATAAATGCCTAGTAATGCAATTGCTGGGTCGTAGGGTAGTTCTCTTTTTAGTTTTCTGAGGAATCTCCATACTGTTTTCCAGAGTGGCTACACCAGCTTGCATTCCCAACTGAAGGTTTATTTCTAATTAAATATTAGAATTAAATATTTTAAGTCTTAAAACATAAGTTTAAAGAGGTAAGATTTGTTCTTTTAAAGTTAATAACCTAATACTATTCTTTGAAGAGGACCAGATTGTCTATGACATAGCTTATATCGTAGGTATATTTGGCTTAAAACTGAACCCCCCCAAACAGAAAACTTCTATATCAGATTATATATTTATGTCTTTTAATCTTGCTAACATGGACATTTCGGGTTTGTGATTAAACTTTATAGTTAGGTGAACTTTTTTTGAGAACTTGAATGGAATGTAAAAAAATTTTTTTTTTTAATTTTAAAAGTTGTATTTTAAGTCCAGCAAAAATGTTGTTAATGGTGGATCTTCAGGTGAAAGGAAGCATCAACCAATCAATCATTTTGTTCGTTTTTGCACAGAATCCTGTGCTGGGCACCATGGAAACATGCGAAGGTACACAGCTTGCTCTGGTTCCTGCCCCCTAGGAACTCACGGTCAAGTCAATATTTAAAATCAAATGTTATATAACACAGGGAAATTAAATTGTGACCACAAACAATATAAAAGACAAGAAAAGGACTCTAGGTGTTAAAGAGTTAGGAAATACTTCCAGATAAAGGAGAATTTTGATGTTAATGTGTTAAAGGTTATGTAAGATTTGGGTTTAAAAAAAAGAAAAAGAAAAAAAAAGAAGGTGTAGGGAAAACCCTAGCCAGAAAAATTGGGGTGGGCAGAGGCACTGAGATGAGAATTTTTAGTTTGGCTGGAATCACAGGTTATGGGTGAAGCCAGACAGGTATACTGAGACCATATTGTGCAGGGCCTTGAACCCCAGGCCAAGACTTTGAAATCCAACTTCTAAGTAGTGGGGAGCAGTGGAAAATGTTTGTGTGACAAAGTGATATTCTGAAAGTCATGTTGAAAAGAGGTTAATTTGGGTGCACCTGGGTGGCTCAGCTGGTTGAACATCAGACTCTTGATTTTGGCTCAGGTCATGATCCCAGAGTCATGGAATCAAGCCCCGCATCAGACTCTGTGCTGTGGAGCCTGCTTAAGACTCTTTCTCTCTCTCCCTCTGCCCCTCTGTCTGCTTGCACTCTGTCTTTCTCTAAAATAATTAAATTAAATTAAATTAAATTAAATTAAATTAAAATTTTAAAAGTAGGTTATCATGGAATAGTGGGAAAAAGAAGTGAGGGGGAGAGGTGCAGGGAGAGCCATTAAGCACCCATATAAGTAGCTTAAATATGAATCATTAGAGCCTCACCAATGGTTTAGGGAGTGCAGCTAGAAACAAAGGGTACATGTGAGGTCCAGTAAGGGAAATCTGGATAGAGATGTAATGTTATAATATATATACTGCACAGGTGAGGTCTAATTATTCATCTTACTAAATTAATTGAAGTCTAATTAATTGAAGTCTGGTCCGAGGCACATCATCCTTCATCGTTCACTTTCCAGCACTGGTGAGACTTCCAGAATCCATCTACTTGCCAGGCCATCTCCCCTTTTGCAGGTTTCCTCAGTAGCCCTGCAGGCACAAGAGGGGAAGGAGCCTCATTCCCTGCCCTTTGTGGTCACCATTACGGTTGCTCCTTCACCAGCCAGCACAGTCATGTGTGGGGCTCTGTGGCTGCTGGAGATGGGCCCCCAGACCTGCCATTATTGTTGGGAAATCATGGCCAGATGTACCCATTCCCCCATTCCAATGCAAAGCATCATCATCCATCTCCATTTCTTGGATGATCTGGTTTATTTATTTATTTTATTTTAGAGAGAGAGCTTGTGAATGTGGAGAGATGCAGAGGGAGGGGGGGAGGGAGAATCGTAAACATCTTAAGCAGGCTCCTTGTTCAGCTCTGAGTCCGATGCAGGGCTTGATCCCACGACCATGGGATTTTCACCTAAACCAAAATCAAGAGTCAGATGCTTAACCGATTGAGCTACCCAGATGCCCCTTGGATGATCTAGTTTAATTCGACTCTTGTTGGTTCTTGACTTTCCTCAGGGAGGTGAGGGAGCCCAGAACTTAACACAGCAAATACCTGGCCCAAGGCTTTCCCTGGTAGAAGGACTGAGCAGGGTAGCAATGTAAGGATATGTAGGTTGTTCATTGTATGAGAGCATTGGCCGTGGGAGAGAATGCGGCTGGAAATTCAGCCTGTACAGGGTTTGCCAAGCTGGGGAAGTTGCCAAGAGGAAAGGGTACTCTTAAAAATTTTGCATGAAAGAGTCTTATTGGCTAACGGAGGTCCTGGTTGCAGGAAAGAAAATATTTTCATTTGAGACGAGGTTGAGTCATCACTAGTAGAAAATAACAACAACAAAAATCCAGCAAAAACACCAATTTCAGCAAATTACTCTGTTATGTGTATGGTTTTTAACTAGATTTTCATAGGTAGGGCTTAAAACAGTTGATATACAAATGCTAACCAACACCAATGGGATTTCATTGGACTGTCCAAAAATGTTTTAAATATCCATTCCTGATATATTCATTCACCATATTATTATGAAGAGCCTTTTGTGTTCAAGGATGATGGTAGAAATTGAGGATAAAACAGTGAACCAGATTAGTTTGGCTTCTGTCTTCACTGGTTTTAATCCCTTGGGACGAAGAGAGACCAGGTGAGCTGTGAGTGGACAAGTGTGCTGAAGGTCTTGGAGGAGGGACCTGTTTGTGGATGAGACCTGGGAGGATGAGAAGGGAAGAGACCTCATGCGTAGATGGTGGAATCTGCTTTAGAGTAGAGGGGAGGCTTCTCTTCCATTGCAGCAAGAGGCAGGAAGGATGAGTGGGTGTGTATATTCATTATTGCCATGTAACAAGTTACCCCACAATGCAGCTGCTTCACACAATGCATTTGTTGTGCATTTATTCTGTGGGTCAGGAGTCCAGGCATATCTTTGCTGGGACTTCTGACTCAGATTGTGATCAGGAAATGTGCCTGGCTGTAGTTATTTCCACACTCAGCTCGGGAAGGATCTGTTTCCAAGCTCACTCACAAGGTTGTTGGCACGATGCTGTGTTTTGTCTTTTTGTTTTGCTTTGTTTGTTTTTTATTTTTTTGTGAGCTGTTGGATTGAGGACCTCAGTTCTTCACTGGCAGTTGTCCATTAGGCCACCCTCAGTTTCTTGCCACACGGGACTCTCCATAGGGCAACTCACAACATGGCAGAGCGAGCTGGAGAGGAAGCAAGAGAGGGCAAGGAAGATGGAGGTCATGGCCTTTGTGTAACATCATCTCAGAAGTGATAGCTTGTCACTTTTGCTAGACTCTTAATTAGAAGGGAGTCACTTAGTCCAGCCCACACTCAAAGGGAGGGGATTACACCGGAGTGTGAATACCAGGAAGTGGGAATCATCAGGGACCAACCTAAAAGGCTGCCTACCAGTGCAGTTAGTTAGGTTGAAATGTGGTGGCAGGAAAGCTGAAGTTCTCTTCTGATGGCTTCCATGTCTTCTCTAAGGTAGGAGGACAATTCTTTTGTTAAGGGCTCTGGAGAAGGTTTGAGCTAGTATTATATATCACAGAAGAGAGAATTAACCATGTATGGATATTTACAAGAATCGCTAAGCAGTTTGTTTACGTAGGCTCCACACCCAACGTGGGGCTCTAACTCAAGACCCCAAAGATCGAAAGTCACATGCTCTACTGAAGGAGCCAGGCAGGAGTCCTGAATCACTAAGCAGTTTAAAGCAACCGGATGAAGAACTTGAACAGAAGTGGCACAATTCGTATGTGTTGTGTGGATTCTCCCAGCGGCTCAGGGGAAGGTGTGAATTCAGGCTGCTGGATTCATAGAGTTTGGTTTTTTTGTTTAGGCAGGTACAACTGAAGGGTAGTGGGGGAAGGTGGGTGGATTGAGAGCTTACTCTAAGATGTAGACTGGATGGGGGAGGAAAAGGAGGTCTCCAGGTAACAGATACAGGGAAAGGAGGAATCATGGGCCTGGAAGTATCAAAGAGGTAACTGAAGGAGAGAATTAGGAATATAAGAAACTGTGGCCCAAAGTTGTGATGATGGAATTAAAGTGTTTTAAGGATGGTGCCACTGATGTGGTTGAAAAGGCCCATCGCAAGGGTAGCTGAAGGAACAAGAAGATAAAGGTCACTAAAGATGAGAAGATCAAATAACTGAGGGCCTAAGATGTTGGATGGGTCACTCACATAGATGTTGAAGTGGCCCAGAACAATGAGAGGCATGGATTGGAAGTCAAACTGGGTGCTAACACTTCTGGGAAGGTGACAAGAGGTCTAAAGGTTGCAAACGGGACCTCTTCCGGCAATATGGCAGACAAAATAACCTGAAAAATGCTCCCACTACAGAATACGCACAGATCAGAAGGTCAAAAATAAATACATCCCTTTAAATGTATTGGTGAAATTAAAACAAAAAACGTGAGACGTCCTTTGGGGCCAGAACCAGATGGGGTCGGACCCCAGAGTGATAAATAGGCAGCGAAGCCACTGACAACCAATTTATCAATATTCTACAGCCTTGGGTGAAGTTCTCTAGTCTCCAGGTGGACAGAGGATCAGGTCACCTGGTTCCTTCTATTGACTATGGCATAAACTCTGTAAATATGTCTAACTGACCCAGAACATAGGGGTGGGAGGTATGAAAAAGACTGTAACAAGCCATTCTCCCCTCATCTGCCTGGGCACTGGGTGCCCTTCAACGAAAGCAGTGTTCTCTGCAGTCAGACATGGACACAGCAAGGCCACCTCCTGGGCCTTGGGTTTCCTGCTGGGTGTGTCACGTAGATTCTGGATGAAGGGCTGCACTCTTGCTGAAAGGGAAAGTAGAAAAAAAACCCAAACCGATATGAAAGAGACATCGGGAAACTTACCTTTTTCCTCCTAGGCTATGTGTGGAAAAAAACCTCCCATAGAAACTTATAACCATAGTCTCATCCTCATGCAGTTTACTTGTTTGGGTCTATAAATGCCAAGTCAAACAAAGTGGTTCTGGACCAGAGAACCCCAGGCACCTGGTACCTACAATCCAGAGTCGATCCTTTCTGGAAGTGGAACCTCGGCCCACATGCTCACAAACGCTCAACTGAACACGGGCTCACAAATAAAAATTACAAAATACACCAGGAAACAAGCAACAAGGAGAGGGAATCAGAAGGAAAATAAGGTAAAGAAAATTAGATGCCAAATTATCCATACAGACAACAGATACCGGCAAGAGAGGAGGCAGGTAATTTGATTCTGTGGCAGGTACCGGGAAAACAATTTGGCTGTTTACTCAAAAGCCTTAAAACCTTTGATTTTCTTTCATTTAGCAATTTGATTCCTGCAAGTTTTTATTAAAGAGTGATCAGATGTGGGCATATAATGATATTCATCATAGTAATATTAATAATAGTAAAAAAAAAAAACCACTTGGAAACAATCTTCATGTCCAAGAATAGGGCAGTGGATAAGTAAATGCTAGAAACTGTGCAATATTGTTTATATTTATGAACATTTTTAATGACATGGGAGTGTGCTTACAATATAATATTAAGGGATAAGAGCAAGATCAAAAATTGCTTGTTAAATACGGCAGTGTTCAGCTCTCCAAATCATTTAGTTACACAACAATATTTCATTCTGTTCAAATAGGTATTTGATGTATTCAGCAGTGGCAGAAAGGGAAGTTGACGGTCCTGCCAAGATTTTGTTGGAGGATTCAGCTGTACTGAAAGAGAAAAGTCTAGAAAGAATTTAAGTATAAAGAAGTATAAATAATAGTTTGCACAGACAGACTTTAATTTCAAACTCTGCACTTGAAAATGCAGTCCACATTCACACACTTGAATTAGAAACACCATACTGAATCTTTCTATTTTGGATAGAAGAACTTCTCAGAGAATTTAGGAGTTAGTAAATTTCTGTTCCTGTCTTTGAATGTAATTATGTATCAACTATTTATGCCACAGGAGCCAGGATATGGGCCACTTAGGTACCAATGGTTTCACCAAAACTTCACATTTCTCAGTAGCAATGAAGAACGTGCTTCCATAATCTTTCCATCCCTATGAATTGAGAAGATTGAATATTTTTTTATGAAACAGTGATTTAGTTAATGAAAGCACATCACACAGGGATGGATCACAGAGGTGCGTGCTTGCAGCTGTCCTAAGGTTGTCCTCTGCACAGAACCTTCTACGAAAAAACACTTTCAGGATCGGTAGACCATTGGTTTACACTCTCAAGATTTATCCTAAAGTTGCTAAGTGACACAACGATCTGTTTCACTGTGCTCAACGACAAAGGCAGAGAACATGGCAAGTGCTTATGAAAAGAGGTCTACAGAATATGAATCTCATCAAATCGAGCACTAACAGAGCCCTGAGACACTTCTGTCTTAATTGGAAGGCAGCGTATCATAATGGTGAGAGCCAAGGGCTAGCATGTTCCCAGTCTGCCTCCATTCTTTCATTCAACAAGCGTTTATTGGATCTGAAATTTACTACACTTCAAACACTGCTAAGTGCTATGGATACAGAGTTTTAAAAGGCACAGTTCCTGACCTCAGTGTCATGGATTATATGGATTAAATGGAAATCGTACTCTACGGGAAACACATGATATTTAATTAGCATTTATGGGGTGGTTTATGGGCAGGGCCAGGCTACAGCACTAGACTGGCACACCAAGGGGAAACAGTGCAAGGTCTTAATGATCTCTGAGGACTGACAGTGGGGCTCAGCTGGGTGGGAACTGCCCTTGCACCGACATGAGAGGGAATGTGGGGGAGGATGCTGGAAACCCAGCTCAATAGTCACCGTCAGGAAGCAGGTCTGTCCACTGGAGCGGGATTCCAGCTACTAGGAAGGGGTTGGAAGCTGACTTTCAGCATCGCAGTAAGTTTGATTTAACCAAGGCAAAATCTTCATTCAGAGTGGAAACTGAGATACCAAACAGGGCAAGGACAACAGTTTGGAACTAGGGAACCATGTTCACTGTTAAGCTAGGGCTTAAGGAGTGGGAAGTCAGATTCAGAACCAGACTCACCAGAGCTCCTAGCAAGCAGGAAACCACAGGGGTGCCCTGTAGCTCAGGGAGCAATATAGGAAGCTGATGGTATCATCTTGGAAACACTGGGTTCCGAAAAGACTAAGCAGAGTAGAAAGCAAGCTTCTCGAAGGCAGGTATCTTCCTGGCTATTGCTGGGCTTGGCACCTATCAAGGTGCTCAAAAAATGTTCATGTGTGATTGAACTACATGAGTGACTCTGTTCCTCAAGCTCCTCTAAATGATGTAGATGATGAGCTTCTTTTCCAATTAGATTTGGCTAGTGAATTAATGTTGTACTGAAGGCTTAATAAGGGTGGGTGAACCCAGCAGCAGCGGATTTTAAGCTGGGGCTGCTAGCGATTCATGGAAGGGACAGATTCCTTTTTCTTTAAAACAAAACATAAGCCTTGGAAACACATTATCAGGTGCTTGGATGAGACCTGGGTCTTCTCTATCATATAAAATGGAAGAGAAGTTTCTATTTGGGGAATTTTAAGGGTAAATAGTACCAACTGGCCACACAACTCAAAGGATGTCTAGTTGCGGGTAAAACCTGATATGGGCCCATCATGCCGAGTTAGCTGAAATGTCTTTCCCTAAAGTTCTGAGAGTATGCCCATATTCAGTGATGTTAACACTATGTGTTACAATATTAAAGCTTGTCTAAACCAGTGATTGGGATTTTTGTTGATTTTACACCATTTTTTTTCCCTGATGGTAATTAGCTAGCAGGTTAAAGCTAATTACTGCTCTTGGTTTGTGAAACCCAGATCATCTGCATGAAGACAGATAATCATCTATTTGCCACGAAGGAAAGACATGATAATTATTTTAAATCTTAAATCAGATTGCTTAGCTGCAAGTGTAAAGAGAGGGGGGAATTGTAACTAAGACTCAGTCCTGGTTTGTAGCATTTGAGTTTTTAATTTATTTTTCTAAGAAGCCACACTTTAATTTTTGACAATGATATATGAGAAGACATTATAGAAACATTCATAGGCTATCTATGCCAAATCACATAGGTAAGTCCATAAAGTATTCCTGTCCATGAAATCAAAGGCCCATCTCAGATGAATTAATGTTATCCAGAATTTTATATTAAAAAAATATAGCCTGACATTATTCTTGACTCATTTCTCAGGAACCTGAAATGGTTTATGGCAGTGATCTATAATGGAATAGTTGTACCAAAATCCTGTTAGCAACTCATGGAAGATGAAATGGAAAGATTAAGTCTGGAGTCTGTTGACAAAAAAAAAAAAAAAAAGCTGGGATACATTTTCAGGGACACATGTAACAAAATAATGAGACATTTGAAAGCAAGAAAGTTGTCTGTTTTGAAACTGAGAAACACTATTCTTTCCTCCATCTGTGGGAACTCTACCTGAAGGGTTATTTAGAGTAAAAAAATTAGTCCAATACTCAGCACAAATTCTAAATATTACTGGCAGTGAAAGATCTTGTAAAACCTCTTATACTTAAGATCATTGATCTTATATAAGTAGATAGAATTACAGAATCCCAATTTAGAAGGGTTCTGGCATTGACAAATGTGGACAAATTTCCCTAGCTATAAATTGGTACTTAGTAACTCACTACATTGTCAATAGAAATATGTGTATCTATAAGTACTAAAAGTTATGGTACAGGAGAAATAGGTCTCATTAGCCTAGTCCCTCTGAAGTCTTCAAATTTTTGAAAAAACATTTTTAGAGAATGCAACCATCTTTCCCCTAAACTTTATGGAAGTCCCACATGTAAAACTGACAGGTATACAGCTACTTTGACTCAAGAAGCTAAGCTTTCTCGATGGGAGTCGGGTAATCTCTGAGACACCACCAAAGAATATCCCAGGGTCTTGCTGAACAGAATTTGAAAACCACTCATTGATGCTAGATGTTCCAAATGAGAGTAAGGCTTTCCTGGAGTCAACCCAGAGAAAGCAGAAAGAAGGAAATGCATAAAGATAAATACCAGAATTAATGAACAGAAAATAAACATATGAGCATCAACAAAGTCAAAAGTTGGTTCTCTGAAAAGACTAATGAAAATGACGTACCTGGAAACACCCATGAAAGAGAGAAGAAAAGCACAAATAACCAATATTAGAAATGGGAGAGGAACACACCTAAAGAGATTGCAGAGATTAAAAGACAGCAAGACGATATTATAGGCAAGTTGTTATCTACAACTTTGAGAACAGTTTAAGTGTACATGTTCCTAAAAACTTTAATTTACCAAAACTGGCTCAAGAAGAAATAGAAAATTGAAAAATCCTATAATTATTAACTAATTAGAATCAACAATCAAAATGTTTCACCAGACCCTGAAGTTTTTAGAAGTGAGTTCGACTCAGCCGTCAAGAAACAAGTCATCTTAATTGTATTAGTCTGCTAGTGCTACCATAACAAAACACCACATATTGGATAGCTTGACCAAAAGAAATTTATTTTCTCACAGTTGTGGAGAAGTCCAAGATCAAGGTGCTGGCAGGTTTGGTTTCTTCCAAGGCTTCTCCTCAGCTTACAGAAGGCCGTTGTCTTGCTATGCCCTCGTGAAGTCTTTCCTCTATGCAAGAACATCTCTTTGTGTGTCCAAATTTCCTCTTCTTATAAGGACAGTAGTCAAATTGGATTAGGGCTTACCCTAAGGGCCTCATTTTAACTTACTCATCTCTAAAAGTCCTAGCTCCAAATACAGTCATATTCTGAGGAGCTAAGAGTTAGAGCTTCAACATATGAATTCGGTGGATACAATTCAGCCCACAACACTAATCTTACACAAACTACTTTATATTACAGAAAATGATGCAACACATGTCATTCGTTCTAAGGCCAGAGGAGAAAATGACAAACCAATCTCACTCATAAGAGCCGATGGAAAATTTCTAAGCAAAATACTTATAACCTAACCCAACAATGTATGTAAAACTATAATGATCAGGGACGCCTGGGTGGCTCAGTCGGTAAAGCGTCTGACTTTCCCCGCACCGGGCTCTGTGCTGACAGCTCAGAGCCTGGAGCCTGTCAGATTCTGTGTCTCCCCTCTCTCTGCCCCTCCCATACTCATGCTCTGTCTGTCTCTGTCTCTCAATAATAAATAAATGTTAAACAAAAATTTAAAAAAAAATAATGATCATAGGGTTGAGTTTAGTACAGAATATTATAATAAGTGAAACTATGCTCAGCGATTACAATTCATGGTAATGAGTTTAAAATTGATTAGTTTACTGGTACTTAGTGATGAAAGAAAATGTACTTATTTGAAGGTAATTTTTTTTTTAAATTTTTATTCATTTTTTGACAGAGAGAGTGAGCGAGTGAGCAGGGGAGGGGCAGAGAGAAGGGGAGACAGAATCCTAAACAGGCTCTAGGCTCTGAGCTGTCAGCACAGAGCCTTAAATGGGGCTCGAACTCACGAACCGTGAGATTACGACCTGAGCCAAAGTCAGACGCTTAACCGACTGAGCCACCCAGGCGCCCATGAAGGTAAATTTGATTTAAATAACACTTGGAATTTTGGGTGGTCATACATTCTTTAAAATCTACAGGTCTTCTCTAAAGCTGATTTTTACTGTGATACCTTCTCCGTTACGTTCATTAGAACTTTTCATGTGCTACAGAGCCCTTGCAAGAACACCACCATGGAGCTGATGGACCCACATTCAAAAAAACATGGTAGTTTTCATGCAAGTCCTAATGAGCTTCCGGTTGAATTGTTCAGAGAAGAATGCCAGCCTCTGATTTCAAATGTACTTTGGAGAGAATGTCTATCAGTGTGTGGCTGTTTACATCTGTTATTTTAAGACACTAATCAAGAGGAACATAGCATTTCACCTCCCCTATGTTATTTGTGTGCCTTAATATAAAATCAGTGTTGGGAAGCTAATTACGGTATTCTGGATTTTGCAGTCAATAGGCATTTGTGATCGTAAGTGGGTGCTATGGAAGAAGAGAAATAAAGAAAATGCCATCAAACAAAGACTATTCAGGAAACCTTATAGGTTTAAATATCACTCCAGGAGTTCAAAGACTTTCTATTTATTTGCTTATTTGTGTATATCTTTAGTAACATGAACAAGCTGTCTTATATGTTGTATTTGAAGATCTAAGAAAGAAAAGGCCCCGTGTCTCATTAGCTGAGGTCACTGTGTTAAAAAAAATAAGGAAAAAAAGAAAAATGCAGGTCATGAGAACGGTCTGTTATGATGTCTTCATGTGGATGGACTAATTGGCCCTGTTGTGTGGCCTTGTCTTGTCCCCCAGTTCCAGATGGCCATGTTGCCGACGTATGTGTTTGTCATGAGGTGCATCGGCTGAAACCATGGATGAAGTAGAACAAATCCATACCTGCCACCAGAAAAACTCAACATTTCTATCATGCTGACAGTGGACCAGTATAATTGCATTTGTATATGAAAGATAGCATTTCTTGCAATAATTTTATCAAAGTTTTGGAGACAATATTTTGAAGTACTACTAGATTCTTTTCCTGTCATTCTTTATGCCTTGTGACATTTCCTCTTGACCAGGGAGCTGGGCCTTCTGCACTCACTTCTTTAGGACAGGATGACTGGGCAGCATGCAGAGAACAGCGAAGCCAGCTCTTGCTTGGGAGTTTTAGAAGCTGAGGCCTGGTATAGGGCAGAAGGCTGGAAAGGTTGCTTGAAGATAATCAAGGAGGCAGACTCAGACCCATTTAGGACACTGTTGGAGTGACCTTGCATCAAGCAGGTTGACAAAGAAAAAGTAACAGCTGTGTGGCAGTCTAGGCAGGTTACCTGAGAGTGGCAGCAAGTTCCTGCCCCCGGTGTGCCACATGAGCAGAGAATGAGCCTGTGAGTCCAGGAGAGCAGTGAGGTTGTCTTTCCCGGCCCAGAGTTATGTGAGAGCAGCAGAATGTTCCCAAGCACCCACGAATGGCATGAGCGTGGCACAGAGAGGCCAGAGACCTGAGGAGGCTGGACAGTTCAGGAAGGAGGCAGGACATAGCAGTGGCCTCCATGGGTCTCTGGCCAGTGAAGGCCAGACGGGCGTAAGGACTTCTCAGAGAACGCTAGTACACACAGGAGATGACCCCAGTGCTGCCCTTAGACTCGGGCACAAGGTTACCTTTGCTCTGGGCTTGGCCTCTTCCGGTTACCCTTCTCTTACAGGGTAGGGAACGTGCTGTCTGGAGCCCAGATCTCCTTTGCTGGGCCATGCCGTGGGTAACTGGGGTCCTGGAATTCCTGGTCCAAACAGCCCTCGGGCCACTTCCAGGGCCTGCCTGAGCTGCTTCCCTAGACCCAACTTTGTGAGGGTGAGAGTGAACTATACTGCTGGTGTTTGTACGCCTAGGCCAGAAGGGTGGCCGTTGCAGGGTGTGTTGACAGAAAGTGCATACGTGAGTATGAGAGGAGCACGTAGCTCTTACAGTGCAGGGCAGGCCTGGGGGCAGGCAGAGAAGGGTGGGCCTCAGGCCAGAAGCCGACTCTCAGAGCAGCCACATTCCAGGTCATTACGAAGGTGTATTTGCTAATGTTGAGGATACAACATCTTTTAATTAACAGTTTCTTAGCCTGATTTACAACCTAAATGTTTAGGCATATGGAATGTGGGCTTCCGTCTGGATCCTTGTATATGTCTCATCTCCCTGCCGCACTGTGGCTTCCCAGAGCATCAGCCTATGGCTCCGCTTCACGCCTGACCTAGGATGGCTCCCAGTGAGTGTTGACTGAGTGGATTTGGAAAACAAATGTGTGTTTTTGATGGGTGTTCCCCCGAAAACCCATTAAAGGTTAACTACTTGTGCTTAGAACCCATGGAAATATTCTGGTGGAATTTGGAAACAGTACGAGGAGGTTGGCATAGATTGAACACCACTAATTCTCTTCCACATGAAGATGGGGTGTCACTGCTGCTTCTGAAGAAGTTGCGTAGGAGAAGCCCTTGACTTGATTGTGGTCCAGGAAGCAAGCCTGGGCTTCGGCCTCAGCTTCGGCCTCGGCTAGACCCAGTCGGCCGGCACGTGGGCTTGCTTCCTTTAGAGTTGGCCATCAGTTGGTGTGGAGCCAACAGCCCGCACTTCTGGGCAAGCAGGACTTGGCTCCTACCCTGTGCTCAGAGACTCTGCTAACACCACTACTGAGTTCCTGGCCCTGCTTTGCTCTAACTAACCAGGCTATCGGGGAGGCGACCCGGCTCTGTGGTGATGTCTGACCCCCTTCTTCCAATCAGCTTGTTTCAGCAGAGCTCCCTTGCAGGCACGTCAGCTGAGGGATGAAGTTCTGAAGTGAAGCCTCTTACATAATGGTTTTATGAATAACACATAGCTTTTTCTATTACAGGTCTTTTTCTATTACATTCTCAGATCAGGTTTTAGAAGCAAGCCAATTTTAGATTCTTGTAGTAAGAACAAATCTAGGGACCTTCATCAGGTGTGACGCATTTGATGCAAAATATAGATGGACAAGGAATGATGTTGGTCAGTGATAAGTGCAGTGAGATGATGGCCACTAAAATTTATATGAGCTCAGGGAAGCATGTCAAACGACACACTAAATGATAATTGGGTGAAGGAAGGAGGTAGCTCTCCTAACTTTATTCGGCATGAGACTAAATTGCAGGGTTTTATCACACGTTACTAGATGGGTATTTGTACCACATTTACTAGGTGGGGGTTTTGTGCCACGTTTACCTGGCTCTGGGGGAGTTTTTTGATCGATTGAGGCAGAGTGGACAGAGCCCGGGACATCTCCAGGGTCATGAACATTCTGTGGTGCTGACTGGGTTTGGAGCTTAATTATTTAAATGTTTCCAGACTCAAATGACTGATGAGCTAACATATTTTTAATTCAGGCTTTCACAGAGCAAGCTGTAAGATGTGCCCAAAGCCAACGGTGTGGAATGCCTTGAGAAGTGGATGCAAACTGAACATTCCATGCCGTGTATCTTACTTCATTGTTGACATTTAGATTACATACTTAAAATTTGATCCCAATTTCAAGGAAGCCTGACTTTAGTTCTTGTCCTGAGTGAAGCCTTTCATGAAGAGATCTAGAGTTTGTTTTCTTGTTGTTTTTAAAGGGAGAAAGGATGCTGTTAGAATAAAGAAGAATGTTGCCAGAATGTTCTACCTAATTTAGCCCTCTAAAGATAAACACACTGGTGAATCATTGCGTGCCGATGTTACTATTTTAACATTAATTCTGTAACCTTTTCCTACTCACTTCCTGTCTACTGAGTAGGTGGGTTACAGGTAGACTCAGAGAATCTCACTTAGAGAAGAGTTTGTTCCCGTCAAACTCCTTTTAGGTTTTCCCATGGCTCAAACTATTTCTGATATAAGCACTAGCTACTGGGGAGGGGGGGGGGGGGAGGGGGTCTTAAAATAGTACTTTAGAGAATAAGAGCATATTGGAGAATTACTCAGTTTGCAGAGATTCTATGAAGTTAGGACAATTTATGGATAAGCACACCTACTAATAATTTATCTCTAGTGAATTGCAGATATTGTATAGCACTATGCAAATGGTAACTGAATCTTGATAGTCCTGCAAAATTGGCCATGGAAAATACTGTCCCTGCCCCCAGCAAGTCAGATCTGCATATCACTGTATACTTTGTCTCCTCTGTCTGGATACCATGTCTTTTCAGCATTACGTTCCATTTTCCGAGTTGAGGGTGACTGACTGTGCTGGTCATCCTTTCTCAGAAGATCTGCCTCTTGGTGGTTATTCTCGTGGCAGAGGCTAGTGCGCACCCAAGCTTCTCCAGCAGACGCACTGTCTTATTTATGCTCGCATCAAACAAAGCATCAGTAATAAGTGTCAGCAAACATTTCTGAATAGATAACACAGCAGGTTTTCAGCAGATGAATGGTTTTTGCTACAGGAATACCAAATGTCTCTGTAAGGATCACAGCATTCAACTACGAGGCTGTTTCTAGAGCTTTGCAGCCTTTGAGGCAAGTCCTGTGAACTCACTCAGCTGGCCCACACTCCTTCGGGGCCGCCCTTCTTCCTTTGTTTTTGTTACCAGCATCCATATCCAGGCCACATCATACTACTCTATACTGGATCTTTCTTTCTACTTCTGACATATCTTTCCCCCTCCCACGTTCTCACTCTCCATACTGTCAAAGAGCCCGTTCATTTTTACCTTGGGAAAACGCATTGTAGTCGTGGGGAAAACCCAGTGAATTCCAGGAAGATAGTTATTCACCCAAGACTCTGAGAAACCGAAGAAATGCCGCATTTGAGCTGATAGCCGTTCCCTTCTTTAAGGAGCGCTGTGAAGGTCGAGGGTACCTCCCTCACAGAACACATCGTTTCAGCTGTGCACTTGCTGAAAGATTTTGAAATTCTTTTTTTTTTTAAAGATGTTATTATATATATATATATATTTTTAAATGTTTATTTTTGAGAGAGAGACAGAGTGTGAGTGGGGGGAAGGGTACAGAGAGAGGGAGACACAGAATCTGAAGCAGACTCCAGGCTCTGAGCTGTCAGCACGGAGCCCGATGGCCCGATGTGTGGCTTGAACTCACGAATCATGAAATCATGACCTGAGCTGAAGTTGGACGCTTAACTGACTGAGCCACTCAGGCGTCCCAAGGTTTTATTTTTTTAAGTAATCTCTACACCCAACGTGGGGCTTGAACTCGCAACCTGGAGATCAAGAGTCTCATGCTCCACTGACTGAGCCAGCCAGGTGCCCAGAGATTTTTAAATTCTTAATCCAGCATTGCCCTAAGCACTTTTGGTGTTAGCCTCGGGGGCATCCTGGACCTAGTTTGTTTGAATGCCAGACAGAGTCAGGTTCTTGCACCCCCAAGTCCATGGTATTGCCATTCTTTTTTATAATTCCTCTGCTCTTTTCTCCGGCTAAATACCCTTTTACTCCCTGCTCAAATTGCACTACAGGTGCCTTTTCTGGTATCCACCCCCCCCACACACACACCTGCCACATCTTCTACCTCTCACCCCACATTCAAGACCTCAGGTGCACCTAGGGGAGCAGCAGGGGGCTGTCTTCCAGCACATTCCCAGGAAAAGAGAACTTTTAAAATGATTTGCTTGATGACATGTAGTTTGATAAGACAATGGTGACGTAGGAGGCTGAATAATGCGTCCCCCCCCCCCCCTCAAGAGGTCTGCATCCTAGTTTCCAGAACCTGCCAATATGTTACTTTACATGACAAGGGGACTTTACAGATGTGATTAAGTCAAGGATCTTGAGTTGAGGAAATTATCCTGGAGTATTTAATTGAACTCCGTATAATCAAAGAGTCCTAATAAGATGAAGGCAAGGAGGTCGAAGAGAAAAAGGCAATGTGACAGCAAAAGTAGAGAGTGGAGTGATATGGCCATAAGCCGAGGCTGGCAGCTTCTAGAAGCTTGAAGGGACAAGGAATGGATTCTTCTTTGGAGCCTCCAGAAGGAATTGAGCTCTGCTGATGCTTTGATTGTAACCCTGTAAGACTCATTTCAGGTGTATGACTTCCAGAACTATAAGAATAAATCTAGGTTGTTAGAAGCCACTAAATTTTTTGTAATTTATTACAGTGGCAACAGAAAACTAATCAAGATGAAAAGACAATGCAAAAAGCAAATTGAAATCAGAGGGGCCAATTCTTTTAGAGCAACCATACCAGCTCCCCATCTTGGCTGCTTTCCCTGCTGTTAAATTAGAACCTAGGCAAACCCTGGTCGCTATCCAGGGCCTTTCCTTGTCTTGACCCTCATATCAGAGACAAATATTTTGTTTTGTTTTGTTTTGTTTTTTAATTTTTTTAATGTTTTATTTATTTTTGAGACAGAGAGAGACAGAGCATGAGCAGGGGAGGGGCAGAGAGAGAGGGAGACGCAGAATCCAAAGCAGGCTCCAGTCTCTGAGCTGTCTGTCAGCACAGAGCCTGATGCGGGGCTCGAACTCACAAACCATGAGATCATGACCTGAGTTGAAGTCGGATGCTCAACTGACTGAGCCACCCAGGTGCCCCTAGAGACGAATGTTTATTTCCTTTTTCTCCATGGCTCTCAGGAACTTTTCTGCAACCATCTTGGAGGCCTTATGTTCTTGAAAGACTGTAGCTAGATGTTTGCTGTGATGCTAATAAGTACTTCTAGAACCTTTTAGATGGCTGGTATGGATGCTCATTGTTGTCTGTGCCAAGTTTAGTGGTGTGAATAGTAAGCACATGGGAGCAGACCCTAGTAATTAAACTTGGGGTCTCATCCCTCATTTCCTCAGAGCAGCGGTCTTAGTGGGAAAATTCTGAGACCTTAGTCTCCAGTTAAACCAGCCAGGCATTTATTGATTACCTTCTGTGTACTCAGCACTTAGCTCTAGGTGCCCTGGGTTGTGCGAGAGAAATTCAGGTGGTCTACTTCCTCCCGCAATGAGTGCCTGCGTGAAGAGCCAAAAGCCGCATGGTGAAAAAGTCATTTCCCCAGTTAATCAGAAGCCTAAGTAAGTGTTAGTAATTACCATTTTTCACTAATAGATGGCAAAATGTCCTTTTGTAAGAGGAAACTTAATTTTCACTGGACGATTTAAGGAGATCAGGCAGAAATGATGAATGGGTGAAAAAAGTGACCAGTACTTTTTATCCTATTTTAACTAATTTTTTTTAATGTTCATTTCTTTTTGAGAGAGAGCGTGAGCAGGGGAGGGATAGAGAGAGTGGGACAGAGGATCTTAAGCGGGCTCCGCACTGACAGCAGCAAGCCCGACACTGAGCTCAAACTCACCAACTGTGAGATCATGACCTGAGCCGGAGTCAGACACTCAACCGACTTGGCCACCCAGGCGCCCCACCAGTACCCTTTAGGCATGACGGAATTCTCCTGTTGGTGAAGTGTGACGTGGCCGAAGTGAAGGTCTGGGCCTTGCCCAGACCAACAATGTTTGTTTATTTATTCATGCATCACTTATCATGCATTCATTCTAGAAACAGTTGCCGAGCACTTAATGTTCTCAGAGCTTTGAAGACAGACCAGATCCCTACCTTCGTGGACTGTATATTGTAGCAGAGGTAATCAATACATGTTTGATAAGGAATTATCCAAATTAAGAAACATCATGTTACCAGAGAAGTGTTTAGCTACTTAAGTCGCTCAGAGCCCAGGATACCTTGTTTGATGAATCCCAGAGAAGTACCCCATCAAGGAAATTTTCTTGGTTGCAGAGTGATACTTTCCTTGTGGGAAAAGCTCTTTAAGATCCAGCCTAAACCTTTTCCTGTTTCTGTGCTATATAGATAATTAAAACATCCCACCGTTTCTTTATAGAATCGTGAGTCTGGAAGGGATGTGAGAGGTCATCAGTCCATTCTGCTGACTTGGGCACATATGCTTTCAGGAGGTGGGCAGGTCGTATAGGTGTGTGCAGCTCAATGGAAGACAGTAGGGAGTAATGGGTACTTTGGCAAATTGAGAGCATCGCCCTTGCCTGAAGCTTTCAAGGTCTGGCCTAACCAAATGTTCATGGTGGGGCCAGATTTGATTATACTGACAAGTGGCAGCCCTTGATTCCTCATCTGAGAAAACAGTAGTCTGACCCTTTCTGAAAGCCTATTAGAGACAGGCTGCCCTCAGTCAGGCCAGCACGCACTTGTCAGCCATCTGTCATTTGGGGGGACCTTGCTATGTGGTTGGGATGAGCATCTATCATGCTTTTCACTAAGTGATGGCTTGCGGAGAGAATTTGTTCAGGCTGTATATTCCTGGGGCAGATTCCGTGAACCTGCTTTTCCCTCTGTTTGCTGGTTTGCAGCAGACTCATCCACAAACAGCTGTAACTGCCCTTTAAGCAACAAGCCACCTTTTGGCTGATGGATGGAGACAGGAGCTCTCTTTTGCCAGTTACTCAGCACCGAATCAGACAGACGCCTTCCTCGGCATTCTGGTGACCCTGTTGTACTGCTGCAGGCTCAATAATTTTTTTGGGCATTGGCCATAATAAAGTGTATGCAAAGTTCCTGAAAACTATTTTTAAAAATCCTTGAAGTGATAAATAAATTGATCTGGATAATGGTAAGCATATATCATCCTGCTTTGATTTATAGATTTATAATTTAGTCTCCCTTCAGAAATAATTTTTAAATGTAGTTATCTCCTGGAATTTAGAAAGACCTCTGTGTCTCTTTACAGGCGGAAATTCTACCGTGTTTATTTTCATAGCAACACCATTGAGATTTGAAAAGAGATTTCTTTTTTTCGAAGGCAGAGTGGCTTTAAACATTTTATTAGTCAAATCGAGACAAATCTGAAGCTTGAAAATAAATTACTCTTTGCCGTTAAAATTGGGAGTTCAACAATAACTTTTTAAAAAAAAAGTTGGGTTTCCCCAACTTCCTGATAAATACTATAGAATGTTGAGATTGCAGATAGAGGTGTTGTAACCAAAGAGACCTGAGTTTAAATCCAGATGTGTACTTTGTGCAACCTGAGGCAAGTGTCTCTTAACCTCTCCAAGTCTTAGCTTTTTCATCTACAAAATGGGAATAATAGTAATAGTACCAAACTCATGCTTATTATTAGGCTTAAATGAGATAATGCACAGGAAAAGAATTAGGCATAATGCCTGGCAAATAGTCAGTGCTCAATAATGTGAGCTGCTATTATGGTAATTAGTCTGATACTCAGATACAGGTGTCAGTTCTGGGCTACAGATCTTCAAGAGAGGGAAGAAAGCCCATCAGTGGTGCCCCTCAGCCAGAATCATCTGGGGATTCTTGGGACCTTTCTTGGGACCTTAGAAATGGACAAAGTGTCGGGGCGCCTGGGTGGCGCAGTCGGTTAAGCGTCCGACTTTCAGCCAGGTCACGATCTCGCGGTCCGTGAGTTCGAGCCCCGCGTCAGGCTCTGGGCTGATGGCTCAGAGCCTGGAGCCTGTTTCCCATTCTGTGTCTCCCTCTCTCTCTGCCCCTCCCCCGTTCATGCTCTGTCTCTCTCTGTCCCAAAAATAAATAAATGTTGAAAAAAAAAAATTAAAAAAAAAAAAAAAAAAAAAAAAAAAGAAGAAGAAATGGACAAAGTGCTTGATGACTTGGTTTTCACCGTAACCCCCAGAGCGTCCCCTGAATGTTTTTGCAGGGCTGCCCAATGCCAAGCTTCTTTCTCACAGGTCTGCTTTCAATTTTGTGTCGGGCTACAACCCTGGTGCTAAGGCACACTAGACTTACACCCAGGAAATCCCATTTGGATATCGGGATTTACTACTCAGGGCACCCTAGGCTCATTGGTTTTATTAGAAAAATTAAATATATCTTACATATTGGGGAAGCTTCTCTCTGTGACTTTGTCATGTTTCATTTGAGTTCATTCACTGAGATGGGCTGGTGGCTCTTTTTAGCTTTCTAGCCACCATTGTATTCATTTTGAGATTCACTGTCGAGTAAGATCTGCTAGTGTGTACTCCTTGGTCCCAGATGATCCTTTATTCCCTCTCATCCATTTGTATTGTTACCATAAGAGAAATGCATTCCTGGACTTACATTTTTGTGACTAAAGAGGGATTTCTGTGTTTAGGGGCACCTTCTGGAGCTCGCAGGGGTATGCAGACCTCATCTGTGGTAATAGCAACAGTCCCTAAAAAGAGAGACAGAGAGAGACAGACAGAGATAAAGAGTAGAATCAGAATCAGGGAACACATGGAATTTTGATGGAATGAGTTTGTGCTACAGATGGCTGGCAAGCAGGGCCCTGCAGTCATCTAAATCAGAAAAACTTAGCATGTTCTCTCAATACATGTGTATTTATTAATTTAGAAATTATTATATACACGGACCACTGTAAGAATATATCATGTATAGTATGTGGCATAGAGATAAAACACTTTTAAGGTCAAGATCAAGATAAATAAACAATATTTCAAAAACAACAGACTTTATTGTTTTAACAAGATTTAAGTCCTATGGGCGAAAGTTACTAATTTCTTTAATGAGGTGATGACGGGATACGCATTATTAATTTTCCAATCTTGCTTTAATGTTTTAATTAATTAATTAATTAAATTAATTTAATGCTTTAATGTTTTAAGACACAGCGATCCCGTGGTTTGGTTCTCTATGACTTTGTCTTGATACCTGGCTTTAATGACGATCAGAGTTGAAGAGAGACCTTTTTGAAGAAGTGCACCTTCGAGCTTACAAAATTATAATTCATTGACAACAACTTTTCTTGCAAAACTCTGGGTTGCAATTCAGCTAGTAAATGGCTTTCTCACCCACTGTCACTGGTTCTTTTCAAAAACTAATCGATATGTGGTACAGTTTTGGATTTTAGCAAATGAGTTGAAAATTCACACACACACAAAAAAAGGAAGAAAAAAGGAAAAGAAAATTTCCTGAAATCCTTCCTTTGAAGCTTTTAAAACCAGATAAAGAATTCCATTGCCTAATTTGTGTCAATTCCATGCTATGGAACTATTTACTATATGTTTCAAGTCTGACATTTGGAAAAGTGAAGGTGCCATGGAACTCTGTATATTAAGTATTATTATAGTTTAATAACTTATCTTTTTTAAAGTTTATCTGAGAGAGAGAGAGAAAGGGAGTGTGCAAGCGGGGTAGAGGCAGAGAGAGAGGGAAAGAGAGAGCCAAGCAGGCTCCCCACTGTCAGCGAAACATGAGGTCATGACCTGAGCTGAAATCCAGAGTTGGACACCCAACTGATTGAGCCACCCAGGCTCCCCCTCTTTTTAAGTTCATTTATGAGTAAATTATCTTTTGTTTATTTATTTATTTTTTTAACGTTTATTTATTTTTGAGACAGAGAGAGACAGAGCATGAATGGGGGAGGGGGCAGAGAGAGAGGGAGGCACAGAATCGGAAGCAGGCCCCAGGCTCTGAGCCATCAGCCCAGAGCCTGACGCGGGGCTCTAACTCACGGACCGTGAGATCGTGACCTGAGCTGAAGTTGGACGGTTAACCGACTGAGCCACCCAGGTGCCCCGGTAAATTATCTTTTATATATAAAAGTAAATATTAATAGAAGTTCTAATATTTTCTTTCCTTACATCAGTGGATCACTTTACACCCTCCTTGGTGTACATTCAATCCATTTTAAAGATGATTAGTGTATGTGACCAAACTACTCCTATTCTTTGCGTGGTTATTCTTAAAAAAATAAAAATAAAAAAGGTATATATATCTCCCAATTTAAAATCTACAACTATTCATTATGTCTGAATCTAAATCTAAAGCTATTCAATGTGTCTCTTCTCCTTTCACACTTTGAATTCTCATTGAACATCCCCCTTGTATTTTGTTACAGTTATCCAGTTTGACCTCTTTCTGTAAATGTTTTTATTAATTTTGAAATTACTATTTCACCATCAATAGTTACTTAAATATACTAATACATTTTGTCAACTTCTGACTCGTTGTGTTTCATCTTCTGCCTTCTCCTTGGGTTCCCTTTTCATCTTGCTAAAGTGCATTCTTTAGTGGCTTTTAGTGTCTGTGCCTGTATCTGTGTAAGCATCAGGGTGCTGCTGGAGGATGGAACTATAGCCTAACATGACATTCAAGGTCTATAATTATTTTCTTTCAGCATCTTTTATAAAAAAAATCATGGGGCACCCGAGTGGTGCAGTCGGTTAAGTGTCTGACCCTTGATTTCAGCTCAGGAAATTACACTAAGCACAAGGACCCTGGTTGGGATTCTCTCTTTCCCTCTCTCTCTTCCCCTCCCCTGCTTGTGCTCTCTCTCTCTCTCTCAAAAAATGAATAAACATAAAAAAAATCTTTATGAGACTCTTCCATAACGTTGATACCATCAAGACTGAAATTATGTTTTATTGATTATTTCACTTGCTCTTTAAATATTCACAATCTTAAACAATCTGGAACTCAGCTTGTGCAATCATTTTAGGAGGAAGGTTTTGTTTTGTTTTTTGCTTCTTTGGTTTGGTTTTGACTCTCCTCTCTCCCCCTCTCTCATAGATTTATGGTTTGAAGTTGCCCCACCTTACCCTCTGATCCTCCGATCTAGAGTCGGGTGTTCAAGTGATATCTTGGGGTTCCTTCATGATTTCGAGGGAGATATTGCTAATCTAGTATTAAAGAAGCCAGTAAGAAGCTGATTTTGTTCTTGGTTGTGAGGATGTATCCTCCTCATGCCCATCTAGGCTTTATAAAGATGTGGCTTCTGGAAATGAGTCAACAGCCATTGTTTTTTCAACTTTCTTTCTTTCTTTTTTTTTTTTTTTGAGACAGAGAGAGAGAGAGAGAGACAGAGTATGAATGGAGGAGGGTCAGAGAGAGAGGGAGACACAGAATCTGAAACAGGCTCCAGGCTCTGAGCTGTCAGCACAGAGCCCGACGCGGGGCTCGAACTCACTGGCCGCGAGATCATGACCTGAGCCGAAGTCGGACGCTCAACCAACTGAGCCACTCAGGCGCCCCAACAACTTTCTTGTGCAAGGAGGCCTCATTGAAGCAGAGCTTTGCTCTTCCCCCTCCCTTCTCACGCAGAGCTGTTTGAAACCCCTCACTACATAGAAGCCACGCACTGGCCTCCAGCCTCTCTTTTGTACCTTGAACACAGCAACCTCAGCAGACGCCTCATTACTGCTTTGGGCTTTGGGCTCCTTTCTGATTCATGGAAGTGGTTACCTAGCTTTTTTAAGCCTAGCTGTGACTTAACCTATTTGATATGTTGTCTACCATTGCTGTGTGTTGGAGCAGAAAGGTAGTGTCGAAGCAGGGACTCAGCAAACCACCTTGACCAAAAGTCCAAACGTGTCAGAAGACCGTGTCTGAGAGTTAATAGTTTCATTATGGTCTAGACTCCAAGCAAAGTTCCGGGTATGCTGAAAAGTGTCATGGCTTCACATTAAGGTGTTACTTAAGTCTGTTTGACTAGAAGGCTTTTTCTATGGACTGTGTACAAGGGAAGAGAAGCAAATGTTAACAATTAATTCAGGAGACACTACCTTCCCCCTTCCACCAGAAGAGAAATCTCAAAGGAGAATGGTTAGGAATAATGGAGAACATAAGCATGTCAAGTAAGTATTGTCCTAAAATCCAGATAATAGAACATTAGATAAATGTCTAGTTTTTTTGCCCTGATCTTCCTGGAAATATGATCTGTCGCAGAACTCCCTCCTGTGAACTTTTTTTTTTAATAGTTCAGGGATTTGGTTTAGTACTTAGGAGAGTTATAAACCCAAACACTTTGTTCATTGCCACTATCAATATACAATGGCTGTTCTTATGAAAACAGCATCTGAAATCTTTTCAGAACAGATTTCCAATAGAACCTATTCCCAAAGTAACTGGGAGCAAGCCTTAACTACTTCCTTTTTTTTTTTTTTTTTTTAATTTTTTTTCAACGTTTATTTATTTTTGGGACAGAGAGAGACAGAGCATGAACGGGGGAGGGGCAGAGAGAGAGGGAGACACAGAATCGGAAACTGGCTCCAGGCTCCAAGCCATCAGCCCAGAGCCTGACGCGGGGCTCGAACTCCCGGACCGCAAGATCGTGACCTGGCTGAAGTCGGACGCTTAACCGACTGCGCCACCCAGGCGCCCCTCCTTAACTACTTCCTAATTGGTAGTCAATAGTCTAGCCAATAGGTGGTCAATAGCACTTCTTTATTTCTTTAGGTAAATCAGAAAGTAAGAAGATCAGATAGTCTGATCTGCTGGGCCAAGCAATGTAGTAATTTAATTACATGGACAATTCATTCTCTTAATTTTTCCATTCTAAGGAACAAAGTCTAACTTTGTGGAGAAGTATCTCAGTTGGTCCCCTGAAAGCCGAACCATGGTATTTTTAGCCTATGATTCTGGGGTGGCTACACCTCTTGGAAAAACATGTCTGCTTCTTGTGCCCCATAGTATCCATGTGAACTGCTCTTGGTCTACCTGGGCTTGGATTACAGTCAGATTACCGCCAGAAAAGGTAGAGCACGACTGCTACCAGCTCCCTTCTGTGTCCCCAACGTGACAGCGTCTCATGGGAAAGTTAAGAAATAATATGAAATAAGCTTCCTTTTCTAGGAAGCCACGATATTTTCTTCTCTGAAATCGAAAGAGAGTCACTAATAGGGTTTTTTGAAGAAAGATGTGATAATGGCCAGATTATCACCAGGTGCTTGGTGATGCATTTGGAAGTACTGGATGCCCACTGGTAACCTTGCAGTTGCTACCTTAGCTGGTCTGGCCTGGAGTCACGAACTCTTGAGACCAACCTCGGGTGAACAATCCTTTAAAAAACAAAACAAAAAACAAAAACAAAACCCTGGTGACCGGTGATAGCCTTCTTTCTGTAGGTGGGATCGTGCTGGGGGGTGTTTTGGATGCCGGTGCTCCAAATTACCAGTGGCCTCAAGCATATTCGTGTGCTTTGAAGAGAGCTAAGGAATATACATATTAGAAGGTTCATAAAAACAGGAACTAAAATTTATGTTTAAAACATGCTGTAACGGGACACCCAGGTGGCTCAGTCGGTTAAGCCTCCAACTCTTGATTTTGGCGTAGGTCATGATTTCACAGTTTGTGAGACTGAGCCCCGCATCCTTCTCTGCTCTGACAGTGCAGAGCCTGCTTGGGATTCTCTCTCTGCCTCTCTCTCTCTCTCTTAGAATAAACAAATAAACGTTAAAACTGATTTTAAAACATGCTGTAGAACTTGAGACTTATCGATGCTACTACTGTGCTGCACAGCACCTCAGGGACACTTAGGGCGTGGTAAACATTTTACATCCAGACATTCCCCAACTAGAGCATATTAACTATAGGTCTGAATTAAATCAAGGGAGGGAGTGCATTCTCCCTGGAGCTTGAGGAAAGTGTTCCACTCACTGAGCTTTTCCATTGTTACTTTGCCATCTTTTTTAAAATTTATTTTATTTTATCTATCTTTTTAATTTAAATTTTAGTTAGTTAACATACAGTGTACATTGCCATCTTCTGATGCCAGGTGGGAACGGAAGAGGGGCAGTGGTGGGCTGGTGGCGAATGCAGGGGGACACAGAGCAGATTCGTCCGTGGCAATTTATGCTGTTTGTGAATAGCCTCACTCCTAATAGACACGATGTTAGTTTCGTTACATCTAGCCATCTTTCCTTGTCGCCCATCCCTTGTAGAGCTATAACGTTAAAATTCTTGTTGTAAAACATGTTATTCACTCAAAACGAGACAAGTAAATGTTTCAAATAGCCTCCTATCACTTCAAGTCATGTGGTGCCACGTATGCATTTTGGGGCCCAACTTTAAGAAAAGAAAGAACCTTAAGATTTTCAGAACTTTCTGGATTTTAGGATTGTGTGTAGGAGATCATGGATATTATAGAAATCACATCATGAGTTAAGCAGCATTTAATGGTCTGTCCTTGGAACCTAATCAGTGTTTTATGAGAACAAGTGTTTTTCAAATGACCGACAAAACAAACGTTTGGCACACAATCCATTTACAATTTGGTGACTGTATTAATGAAAATAATCAAGAGCCACGTTTTGAACTGTGTACAGAGCTAATATAAATATATTCCTATTAGTCAATGTGCACTGTCAGGTCGTGACACTTCTTATCTCCTCCTTCCCAAAATCCCAGACTTCATGAAATAGTTTCTCTCCCTTTTGTCATTCATACTTCCCTGTTAACTCCTAGTTAGCTTGCCCTAGATTTCTCCTGATGGCACTCACTCTGGGTGCTTGACAGTCTTAATCAGGGCAAGCGGATGAGGTATGGAAGCCACAGTGATTTCAGTCTTAAGGGATCCAAGCATTTAAAAAATATGTGAAGAATGCTTTTTTAAAATTAATAATCCTCACAATTGTGTGACGGAATTTAAAATAATGGGGATAAAATCTCAGTGTAAAATCCCTGAGAACTTCAACTTTTCTTTGAAGAAAATATTTTTGTACTAGTGCTGATCTCACAAATGGAGTATTTTGTTTAAACAGCAGAGGAACTCTGGGGCGCTTGGAGGGCTCAGTCAGTTAAGCGTCCAACTTCGGCTCAGGTCAGGATCTCACGGTTTGTGAGTTGGAGCCCCACCCACGTCGGGCTCTGTGCTGACAGCTCAGAGCCTGGGAACCTGCTTCATATTCTGTGTCTCCCTCTCTCTCTCTCAGCCCTTCCCCCGCTCACGGTCTGTCTCTATCTCTCAACAATGAACAAATGTTAAAAAAAATTTAAACAATGAAGGGATCTCAAATCTATAGGAAAGCCAAAAGTGACATTAAAAACAGAAATACTTAAAAGCTGTAAAAATGGAAGACAGGATTATAAATAATTTGCACGTGCTTTGTCATCAGGAATTCCAATGGCATACAGAAATGCCAAATAAATGAATTGCGTTTCCAGTTGAACAACCCTGAGGGTGTGACAACACCACGAACTGTTTTTTGAAATCCTGCCGACTAGAAAACCTGTAGGCCCTTGCTGTACTATGGATTCCTTGTATCATAGGTCAAATGAGGCCACTATAAATTTTTTTAGTCTATCTTAGAAAATGCAGAAAACAGAGTTGTGCTGTCCCCAAAATCGAATGTCACAGCAGCCACAGAGCATGGCACACAATTTCTTCAGCTCTCTGCCCCTCCTTATGCCTTGGTATCGTAGGTAGTTTCAGGTGAGTGCGTCTTTGCACAAATTAGAGACAAGACATGCACATTCCTGCGTTAGTAAATGCATTTTTCTTGATCCCAGCTTTCTGTTACTTAGGTGGCTATGGACTGTAACATACAATAGAGTCCCCTGACATCTTTTTGACAATTATTTCTAGTGTTCTTGGTGATGGTTAGTGAATTTCTCTGTGAGGAGAGGTGGGCAGAAATTCTGACCAGAAATAGGGACACTTGTCATGATGAAAACATACTCAAAATGGAATGACAATCCTTGGCCTCTTAGCATTTATTTAGTGCAGAAATATTAAAGGTAGCCTTTATTTTAAGGTGGTTTTTCTGCTCTTCCTTGCTCACCCCAATGACAGGGACAACAACCACCACAAACTTTAAAATTCTACATTGAAAAGTTGCCCAGTCATTCAGTGATGTCAGTGATAAAGGCTGGACCGCATTTAGATCAGCCCCGAAGAAAGGAGAATTTATTATAGTTGTAAAGATCCCTTTTTACCTTTTAATTATCTGTGCCTCTTCCGGCTCGTGTTTGCTCTGGCATCTTTTGGAAAAGCACTGTGCTCTGCATCGCATGTACACTTCTTTTCTGAAATGTGCAGTACTCTCCACATTGCAGTGATTTCCACCCCCCGCCTTTGCTTGGAACAGAGGTGAAAACCCCAGTGGATTCAAGTATCCACTTGATAGGCTCAGTCTCTCTTAATCAGCCTGTAATGGAGCTAATGGCTGTTTGTCATCCTTGGAGATATAAATTTCCTGGCGGTGTCTCCTGCAGACAGTGCATGAAGTATGCTCTGTGTGCCAGCAAGGACTGATAATCAGCAGAAGGGCAGGGTGCTTCGTTAGCCAGGAGAAGAGCTGGGGCTCCCCGGCTGCCGGGCTACAGAACTCGCCTCGCCACTCCTGAGACATGGACAATGCCGGTAGGTAAAGCGTGAATCCTTCATAGCCTCTGGGCTCCTTTGCGATCTGCAGCCTTTGCTGCAAAAGGTTTGCTTATTTTTTGGTCTTGTGCTGCACTTAAATGTTGAAGACCTGGAGATGTGTAATGTGTTAACCCTGCTGCATTGTCCACTAGGCAAGCAGTGTTTGCTTTGAAGTTCAGATTGAGCACGCAGATCCTAATTCCCCATTCACCTATTCCAAGACTGCGCTGCTATTTTATTTAGCATTTTTACGTTTAGCATATTTAGCATATCTCAGGCTGCAGAAATTGTGCTGTTTGATCCTTTTGTGCTCTGAACAGAGGGTGAAAAATGCATCTAGCTAATGAAAAAACTATTAGGAAGGGGTGACAAAAGGTGGATGGAGTTAATGAGCTAATCAAACATTTTGTTCAGCGTTACAATATGCCCAGTGTCCCAGCAGACACGTTCTTGTGTCTTATGCTTTATCTTCCCATTAGGATGAAAATGTAGAAAATGTCTCAATATCCTCTGAGATTTTAATTTTGGAGTATAGACATTAGTGGCCGATCATGTGCGTACCTTTTAAAACTGTATTTGTTTTCAATATCTTTACTTGACGGCTAGACAGATATAACTGTTGGAATATTCTAATGCCAGCTAAATGATTAGCATAAAACGATTCCTTGTGTAGAACTTTTTTCTTCTTTGCCATAGTGAACTTTTAGAAGGTAGACACCCCTCGTTTCAATGTTATTGACACGAAATGCAGAATTTTCCCAAATGTGTTATGGATTCTCTGTCTCCTGAAACTCACTCGTTCAGTTTCTCAGCTGGTGTCAGTTTTCTAGTGATGCCTTACAGTGCCTCGAGACACGGTCGGCTCTGCTGACAGGATGCACCCTTTAAAACACATCCTACACAGGAAGACCACCCATTTGTAGGAAAGCGTATTTGTTTATGAAATGTGGTTATTTCAGTCCTCGGTGCAGGTAGCATAGGCAAGCAGAAATTTTGAAGGCAGGGTGGTTTGAGTTCTTTTATGAAATAGTTTACCAGGAATAAAAGTCTGTGACTAAAATAACTTTGTATTTGATGTGGAAGACGTTGAAGTAAATTGGAACAGTGCAATCTTAGGGATGAAAATTTCAGGGTTGTGAACGAAACAGAACAAGTGTGAGGGGGAGTATGCGTGTGTTGGGAGTGTGTGAGTGTGAGTGTGTATGTGTAGAGTAGCAATAGTAGTAGTAGGAAGGAGGCTGGATTGCTGTATATGCATACAATATATATGTCTATGCATTATACCCCCCATTGTGGTCATTAAAGAATATGCCGTAAGGCTTGTCAGAAGTGCGTGTAGACATGATATTCCATGACAAGTCACAATTTCAAGATCCACCCAAAACTTCTCTAATTATAGAGGTAGAGTGAGAAAAAAAAAAAACAAAAAACAAACCTAGAATCTCTAATGTAGCCTCATTTAAAACTTCTGCTACCCACAATTAATTATACTGACGTCCTGGCAGAATTATCACTTCAATTCAAGTAAATGGCTTTCTTAACTGACTCATATATTTATTTAAAGGCCATTTAAGAAAAGAAGAGAAGCTACTGTAGGAGCCTTTTTATAGGTTTCAAAGATGCTGAGGGTTATGATTTACTTTTTGGTGAACTATAGCTTAGGGGGATAAATGTTTTCTCAGTTTGTACTTACATTCGTTTATGCTTTTAAATGCCATTAATAAAATACCTCTGTCCCTGACACACTGAAGAATATTTGTGTACTTTGTCAAGTGGCTTTTAAAGGAGAAGTTTCCATATCATTTCGAATTTTAGGTGAAATCTCCAATCTAGGCATGTATACCTTTGAGTGGAAGAACAGGCTCTTAAATTACATTGTTCGAATATTTCAGAAATAACGTCTTCTTATAATGGCCAATTGGCTGTCAGTGATCACTTTTCATGGTAATTTTTTGATGACGTAAACAGCCTCTCTTATAGCAGGGAAATGTAAACATCCATCAGACACATACACTTCAATAAATTGTATTGACTCTAAGGAAGGCATTTAAGATAGTACTGATAAGTAGCCAAAAAAAAAAAAAAAACAACACCCACAAAAACAAACAAAACCCTTGGAAATGTGTTTAGCATTATACCAAGACACCCAGTTAGCTTGGAGCACTGGAATGTCTCCAATTTAATTTAAATAAGATAATGACTGCCTAAGTTTTTCCAGTCAGCAGTGGGTTCAGGCCCTCAATATCTATCAGAGGCTAGCAGTTTAGAGCTGGGCATCGTCCTAACCATTCAACCATCAGTTTCAAGGAGCCAGGCCTTCCTCCAGCACGGCTTTCTGCGTCAGGGTTCAGATACTTGTTAGGCAAAAACACAGCTAGGAGGACACACACACAAAAGCCAAGTGTCTCTGAGTTATCCAGATCACACAGAACATTGCACTGGAGATGTTTGTGTGGTTTTTGTTGTTCACACGCGAGGAAGAGTTACTGCCCGGGACTTTGGCTCCTTCAGTACGTCTGTGCACCTTTCCCCAAGCATGCCATTGTGAGTCTGTCCACCCTTTCCTTCGCAGCAAAGAAAGAGCTGTCTTTGGCATTCCTACTATCTCTGAGAAGGAGACATCCCTTCCCCATAATTGCTGGCTTATGTATTCCTTTAAAAGCTTTTCCTGGAATAACAATAAAATATTTATCAAACAGCATATGTGGAATATGTCAGGGCAGTTTTAGCAATGTCTAACCTTTTCTTCTCCTGTTTTTTATGTAACTATTTCTTCTTATAAATTTGCTAACAACTCAAATGATAGTCCTTGATAAAAACAAGTCTGTGACGACAGCTGTGACCCAAGTTATCCTGTCTCTGCCTTTGTATCCCCTCACTGCTCCCCGCCCTACCCTTCCTCAAGTGGTCTCACGAATGAGTCGAATGAATCGTGGAAAGAGATGTTACAAAGTTGATTCGTAGTGTGTGATTATGTCTGAAAAACACTGTTTGTGAAATGTCATTCCATATCCCACAGGGGCAGAGTATTATAAAAAGTTCTGCAGCATTTGTTGGACGAATGTTTCATTGCTTGTGATCAAGATACTTCCATCTGTGGGTCCTGAGGGGCACCCTAGTTGGGAAAGGGAGCTGGAAGCTATGAGAGCCACCGTGCCCTCACCTTACATTCTATCTAGCCCAGGGGCTTAAAGACTCTTAACCCTTGGTGTACAATAACTGAATATGAGAAATTCACAGTCTGCTAGCTCCTTGTGAAAAAGACTGGAGGGTCATTTGGCAACCACATTGAGGAAAGGTTTATACTGGAATGATCAAGAGCATCTGATAATCTGAGATGGCACTGCCACCTACCATCCCAGGAACCGCAAACCAGGTATATAAACCCTATGCCTTTATGTTCTCATTGGTAAGTGCCAACAATAACCGTATCCATCTCATAGGATGTTATGAAGAGAAAAATTAGATACTACATGTAAAATTTGGTACAATGGCCAGCATATGGTAGTTCCCAATGCATGTTGGCTGTTTAAAGAACCACCAAAAAATTGAAGCGACGTTGCTTTGTGAATAAATATATGCTCTAGCAGTATGGGGCTAGCAGTGTGACGACGGAGTGGGAAGGCAGGCAGTTAGAATCAGACACCAGTCAGGTGGCTGTCCCAAGAACATAGCTGGAAATTGATGTGGGTGGTGAAACCAGGACTAGGATTGAAGAGTGCATTGGATATGCAGCAAAAGAACATGATGAGTGGATAAGGAGGCAGGGAGAAGTAGACCAATCAAAGCAGAACTTTGAGGTTTCTACTTTGAGAATCTAAGATAATAGTAATAATCCTATACTACGAAATACCAGAGGAGTTTTAAGAGAAAAACAATGAATTCTGTTTTGACTTGCTGAGTTTGAAATACCTCTATGTTACCCATTTGCCTTAGTAGTTGTTCACTGATGACTTTTTCATCCACTAAAAGGTACACACACACACACACACACACACACACACACACGCATGTATACAGGCACACGTGCACACGCGAAATTCCTTATTAACCATGGATTTGAGATAATGCAAGGTTTTTTGTTTTTTGCCCCAATTTAAAATAATTTCTATTTTAATCTGTTTATTTTTGTTCATCTCAGGAAACCCAACAGCAACTAATGCTCCCTTGCCTCCTTCCCCCCAGCCTGTGGGGGATCCATAGGTGATGGAGAGAAAGGAGACTTTCAAATGCTACTTGACAATCTTTCAACACAGATGGAGATAAGACCAGGCCCAGAGAAACACGCCCCTAAGCACTGAAATCATTTTGGTAAAGGCCAGGCTGTTATATAAGAAAACGTAAGCACAAACACATTTTATTTCAAACTGATTCAAAAAATTTTCACAGGAAAATCTACTTCAGGCTGCCATAGCCAAGTTCCTGAACAACTGAAGACAGTCACTGAGGAGAATGATTACCTAATGGAGCAACATTTCTGTGTGAATTCATTTGTTTTGGAAATGAATGCTTTCTAGGACATTTGACTATGTTTGAAAACTATATTTGGTGCAATTTAAATTTGTTCCCTCTAATCCCCTACTTTCATGATATCTTGGTCTTAGTAGCTATAATTTTGTCAACTGCAATGTTTTAGAAATATAATAATGTTATATATACATACAAATGCATACATTTGCATGCATATATTGCATTTTATATGTGTACTTGGGTATGCATTTTTTTGGTTGGGATTAAAAGCTTCAATGTAGGGAAATGTTGCTAGCTCTTCTAACAAACTTAATAAAAATTTAGAATAGCTTTTCTTTTTAATTAAAAAAAGGAATTGATTCTTATTTTCTGAAATGCCTCTTACATCCTAAAAATAATTATTGAATATTTTATTCACTATAAAGCAGATAATTACAGTATTTTTCTTTGAGTTTATTGTGAAGTCCATTGTGCTGTTGTAGCATTTTATAGTTCATCAAATAGGTGAACTATAAGTGAGTCTAAGAGCACCTTAGATTCATATGAAGATATTTTTCTCAGGGATAGCTTAAGATTTAATAAAAAATCTGCTTTTTTGGAATGTCTATTTTCAAAGTGCCATTATTATTATAGAAATCAGTGTCCTTTAAAACAAAAACGTCAAAGGAAATACAGGTTCATGTACATAAAATGTACATTAAAGTCCCAAGAAGTGGCACTAAATTTTCTTAGATTTTTTTGTTTGAATATAGTTGACACTTAATAATACATTAGTTTCAGGTGTACAACATAGTGATTCCACAAGTTTATTCATCACTCTGCGTTCACCACAGTGCAGTTACCATCTGTCCCCATACATTGCTACTACAGTATAATTGACTATATTCCCTATGTTGTACCTTTTATTCCCGTGATTTATTCAGTTCATAACTAGAAGCCTATGTCTCCTACTCCCCTCCACCCATTTGCCCCTCCCCTACCCCCTACCTTCTAGCAACCATTGGTTTATTCTCTGTATTTATAGGTCTGATTCTGAGTTTTTACTCTAATTTTGGATTAACTTTGACCTCCTGGGAATAAACCAACAGTCTTGGCTTAAGAGCCTGGAGAAGGAAGACAAAGTCATTGTTTCTAAAACAAAGTTTTGGATTTTTGTCCCCTCACCACCCCATCATTAGAATTAGTTGTGAGTGGGTTTTTTTTTTTTTTTATGTTTATTCATTTTTGAGAGAAAGAGACACAGAGTGCAACTGGGGGAGAGGCAGAGAGAGAGGGAGACACAGAGTCCATAGCAGGCTCCAGGCTCTGAGCTGTCAGCATAGAGCCCGAGGTGGGGCTCGAACTCAGGAACTGTGAGATCATGACCTGAGCCGAAGCCAGATGCTCAACTGACTGAGCCACCCAAGCACCCTAGGTCTGAGTGTCTTCTTTTTTTCTTTGCAACCACTCATCATTCCAAAGGCAAAATGCATTTTTCAATATCCATAAGATAAAATAGGAATTCTTGTCAAATGGCTTGCTTGGGTCAAGAAGAGCATTGGAAAAACTATGGAGAAACAACAAGAAAGCATTTTTGTGGCAGAGAAGAGAAATCAGTAACCCAACATTTTCTAAATTATATGCCATTGCACATTAATGCCATAGGATATTAATTAAGTCTCAGTCCCTTTTCACACACACACACACACACACACACACACACACAGAGAGAGAGAGAGAGAGAGAGAGAGAGAATTAAGTATCCAGGCAATTTGGGGAATTGCTGAGTTTAACACTGTTAAACAGATTTCTTAACATGCTCATAGAATTAGCACATAATTCCTTGCCTGTGCTAATATTTGTTGTGAATTCCCAAGATGGAATATAAATTGTAGCATTTCCCAGTCATACTAACCACAGGCCCCAAGGGGATGCCTAGTAACAGGTGTATAACTCAAATTTGGGAACCACTTAAAATCTCTTCATTTTTGGGGCGCCTGGGTGGCGCAGTCGGTTAAGCGTCCGACTTCAGCCAGGTCACGATCTCGCGGTCCGTGAGTTCGAGCCCCGCGTCGGGCTCTGGGCTGATGGCTCAGAGCCTGGAGCCTGTTTCCGATTCTGTGTCTCCCTCTCTCTCTGCCCCTCCCTCGTTCATGCTCTGTCTCTCTCTGTCCCAAAAATTAAAAAAAAAAAAAAAAAATCTCTTCATTTTCATTTTTGCTTTTCATTTTTGCCTTATTCTTCCACTCCTGAATTCTTCTTTGTTTTCTCATATATAAGCCATTTTGGGGAACTAGCACACTATTCACTTGTAAAAATATCAAAGCTTGATTATTTTGAAATTAAATGTCTGTGTCATCTCTGTCCAGGATTTCTCCTTCCTTGTTTCTAGGCTTTGGGGCATTTCATTGCAAATTAGCATCACCATCAGATGCAGAAAAGAAGGAAAGGAAGCTACACTTAGCCTCGTAATCCAATTACATCTATGAAATTAGGAATAATGTGCAAATTTTATTCATCCAAACTAACATTTTATATATTAAAAATGGATGTTAGGAGATTTTTATATGGAAAAAGTTAACTTCAAAGTTCTGTTTTATACATCAGGCATCAAGAACATATATAACAAAGGCAAATCATATTTAACTAAATATTAAATGTCTTGAGGGACACCTGGGTGACTCATTTGGTTAGGCATCCGACTCTTGATTCTGACTCAAATCGTGATCTCATGGTCACCAGGTCAAGCCCCACATTGGACTCCACACTGGGCATGTAGCCTGCTCAAGATTAAGATTCTCTTCCTTTCCTGCTCCTCCCCTTCTTGTGAGCATGCTCTCTCTGTCTCTCTCAATAAATCAATAAATAAATATCTTGAAAGGAAGAATACTTACCTTTTTTGAATGCCTATTATGTAAATACTTAAGTATTTACATGTGTTACATCATTAATACTTATAATCATTCTTTTTTAAATTTTTTACTTAAAGATTTTCTTTAACATTTTTTTATTATTTAGTTTTGAGAGACAGATAGAGACAGAGCATGAGTGGGGGAGGGGCAGAGAGAGAGGGAGACACAGAATCTGAAGCAGGCTCCAGGCTCCGCGAAACCCATGAACTGCGAGATCATGACCTGATTCGAAGCCGGACGTTTAACCGACAGAGTCACCTAGGCGCCCCCATAAATCCAGCTATTTCTTTATCACCAACTCTGTACCAGGCACTGTGCTCATTAGCATGGATACCAGGGAACGAGACAGAGCTTGTTATAGAAGTTTGTTCTAGCAGAGAAAGCAAAAGTTAATAATGAATAGATGAGATACTTGGGTTGTGATTAGTGCTGTTAAGTTCATAAACTGGTACATGCATAGAGAATGAAGTTGGGGTGGAGGGGCTGCTCTCCACTGGCTGGTCAAGGACAGCCTCCCTGAGAAGATGACACGTAACCCAAGACCTAAGGAGTGAAAAGGAATCTGTCCCTTGAGCGCCAGGGAACAAGTGTCCAAGCAGAGTGACCGGCAGATACAGAAGCGCCGAGGCAAAAAAGGAATCGGGACATTTGAGGAACAAAGGCAAGGCCATCTTGCTAGGGGTGGTAATGAGAAAGAGCACCAGGCCAATCATGGAGTGTCTGAGATTTGACATAGTTCCACAAGTTCTCGGGAGCCTTTGAAGGGTTTTAAGCAGAGGCATGGCATGGTAGGACTGAGGATTTCAAGGCATAAAAATGAAAAGAATGGAGAGAAGAGAGGCAAGATGGAGGCTCCCAAGAATGAAATCCTCTTAGAAGGCGCTTGGTTGGGGTGGTGGCAGTGGGGATGGCAAGAGGGAACTTAATGAAATCTCAGCCCCGTTTCAAGGCCCAGCGCACACGCCATCCCCGCCATCCTCGTGATGTCTTCCAGACTGGTCTTAGAGCCCTGTCTTTTCTCAGGGCACTAGCAGAACTCACCACACAGTTTTGTACTTAATGGTAGTCTATGTGAGATTACTCTCCACTTGAGGGTTGTTTTTTTCCCCCCCAACCAAATTGTAGGCATCTTGAGGCCATTTGGCACATCAGACCCATCTGTTGTGTCCTCCAAAGAGTTAGAGTGCTTGTTCTCAAATTTGGCCACCTGTTAGAATCACCTGGAGAGCTTTTAAAATATACCCATCTCTGGGCCTGCCCCTGGACGAATTAGATCAGAGTCCCCAGAGTGGGGTCAGGACACTGGTGTTTGCTGGCAAGTTCCCCAGAATATTCGAATGGAAAATGGGGGTGAGAACCACTATTACAGATCCACAACAATACCTACCTAGTAGGAGTAAGAAGCCAGCTCTTCTCCCCTCCTTTTCCCTCCTCTTTCCCCCTCCCTCTCCCCCTCCCCCCCTTCCCTTCCGCCTCTCCCTGACCCCTCCCCTCTCCCTCTCCCTGAGTAGGTCAGTCTAGCTGAGGATTTGTGCTGGGGACTTCTCTGCTCTGAGAGTGAATGAAACCTCCAAGGATGCAGCTGAAAGAAAAAAGCAGAGGCAAAAGCATGCTTCTGGATGACATATCAGGATACTAATAAGGCAGACGGAATCCAGGCTTGCTGTGATACAACCTTTTGGAGAATGATCTGGCCGTTCTGGAGAGACTTAATCACCTACTTCCTAATCAGGAAGGTTGTTGTCTCCTCCAGTGTCTCCCAAGTAAATTAAATATTGAGTGAAGATTCACTACAGTGGCAGAAACTATTTCTAGCGAGCGTTTACGTGTGAGTTTTCACTAATAAGAGATGTTAAACATCCCTTGTCAAGTTTTATATAACAAAAGAGGTACATTATTAGACCCCAAATAGCACTGCTGTGATTTAATCATCACTAACTGCGTATCTGTGCCGACTGGCTGGGTCAGAGCCACTATTAGACACCGATGCTATATTTGCGATATCATGTGACTCACCACGGGCGTCCTGCTTTTTAGTGATAGAGAAATAGGTCCTGTTCCACCTTATACTTCTCCCCTCCAAACACGCGCACACACACACACACACACACACACACACACACACACCCCTCAGAATGAGTTTAAGATCGTTTTGAGCTGATCTTAAATATTAAAGCAAAGGGAGGGTTTGATAAGCTGGTTTTCTGAATATTTTGGTTAATAGTGCTTTTTACCCTAGGCTTAATGCGTACCTTTTAATGGAAACAATAACACTCAATAAAGCCATCTTTTGCAATATTTCACTTAACTGTGTCATGTGGCTGTGTGAGGATCACTTGGAAAAGTGACAGCGTTTTTAACTCTAAATGTTTTCACAAACAAAACATCAAGTACTGGGTGGAGCCTCCCCCCTCCCTCAGAATGACAAAGGGGACTTCCAAGGGTCCAGCCCCCTTCTTGGTTTGCCAGTACCATCTCCCCTGCACACACCCTCCTCATGTCCTCACCCTAACTGCCCTTCTCATCCCCCTACTCACACATCCGGTGCACTGGCCCTTCTGAACTTCTCCAGACACTCTAGAAACACCCACCATTCAAACGCTCTGATCCTTCTCTGTGGAAGGCTCTGGCTTCTCTTCTTCCCCTGTCACCACCTTGAAAAGCCTCCTCTTTGAGTAAGACCCCGCCCAAGTGTCCCCTCATCTGTGGAATCTTCTGTCATTCTGCATAGAATTAGTGTTCTCTTCCCTCGACTCCCACAGAACACTCTCCTACACAATGACAGCACGTATCAGGTAAACCGTAGTGTTATTTTATCTGTCTGCCTGTTTGACTAAGGCCACATGCTCCTCAAGACAGGGCCACATCTTCTTTGTGAACTCATGACCTCACGCAGCACCTGACAGAGGATACATTTTCAGTAAGAGGGCAAACGAATAAACTGGCTGAAATAAAGCCCGAGGTGTATCTTTTATTGTGTTCTAATTATGTAGAAAGTATGAATTAGGCCCTCTGCTGTCAGTGTGGAGCCCACTTCAGATCCTCTGGCCACCCCCCGCCCCCGTATCTCCCCTGCTCGTGCTCTATCTCAAAAGTAAATAAGAACATTAAAAAAAAAAGTATGAATTGGGGTGCCTAGTGGCTCAGTCGGTGAAGCGTCTGACTTTAGTTCAGATCGTGGTCTAACGGTTCATGGGTTCGAGCCCTGTGTTGGGCTCTGTGCTGACAACTCAGAGCCTGGAGCCTGCTTTGGATTCCGGTGTCCCTCTCTCTCTGTCTCCAACCCCCTCCCCCAACTAGTGCTCTGTCTCTCTCTGTCTTTCAAAAATAAATAACTGTTACAAAAATTTTTTTAAGTATGAATTAATTTTTATTGGCAGTTGAATGATGTGGCCATATGTCACTTAAGAGAGCAGTAGAACCCATCAAAATCACTTTAGAATTAAAATCTACCATTTACTATCTATCTATCTATCTATCATCTGTCTTTCTCCCTATACATTTATGTATGTATGTATCTATCAATCACCATCCCAGCCCCACATTACACCTCCTAATTCAGAATCTCCCATGGGGAAAGAGGGATAGCAGAACTAAAAAAAAAAAAAAAAAGTTTCCCAGATGATTCCCTGCACACCCCTGTTAAGACCCAGTCGGTCTGAGGGAGATACAATGAAGTTGCTCAGACAAAGCAGGTTTCCTTTGCTTTGTGTGTTACTATGTGTTACTAAGAGAACTGATTGGTTTTTTTTTTTTAATTTTTTTTTTCAACGTTTATTTATTTTTGGGACAGAGAGAGACAGAGCATGAACGGGCGAGGGGCAGAGAGAGAGGGAGACACAGAATTGGAAACAGGCTCCAGGCTCTGAGCCATCAGCCCAGAGCCCGACGCGGGGCTCGAACTCACGGACCGCGAGATTGTGACCTGGCTGAAGTCGGACGCTTAACCGACTGCGCCACCCAGGCGCCCCGAGAACTGATTGTTGTGAAAGTACATTATTGTTAGAACCACAAAGATCTTGTGTCATATACAAAAATGTTCTGTCTATCCTACTGGAGGCCCTCCTTGACCTGTAAGCGAAGCGTCTCTTGGTGGGACTGTTGTGTGGTGTGGTGGCGAGTTCTGTATTCCCTTCAACCACTTCCTGTGGAGAGGCATCCACGTAGGTTCCAGAGCATTGACCAGGACCGGCTTAAAACTTCATCCACCCAACTTGCCTTTAATTTATCACCTGCTGGAGGCCTCTGTTTGCATTTCATGTACTTGGGTGTTACTTGCTCCGTCAGGGAAATTTGGCAGCCATCCCTTTTTTACATAAGGGGATCAAAGGAAAGATGGCCATTCTTGACCTCAGAGAATAGTCAGCATGGGGTAAGAGTGAAAATATCTTGGGTTTCTTGTGTGAGACGTTAGTCTTCCTGCCTTTCTGTGGCACTTAGAGAGCAGACATCAGTAGGTGGAACCAACTCATTTGCTCAAACAATAAGCATTTTACAGCATTCATTAACCTAAGGGTCACTTCTTTAAGTTAAGGAAGTTCAAAGACATTTGTTTAAATAGCTGTATGACTATGACTCTTGTTGAAAAAAGCCAGAGAGTTGGAAATTAAATCCAACTTTGTCCTTAAAATCCAGACTTTGTGGAAAACCAGCAGCCCCGTAGCATACCTTTCGCACAAAGTACCACCGTTAACTTTTACATTTCCTGGCTTGTGTCAGTTTTTGTCACAACCCTAAGGTTCTATAAACAAAGGTGTCTCTTATACTAACAGACATGGGCTTTGTCCCCAGCAATCCCGGAGAAGGTTTTCATGAAGCCTCAAAACTATAAAAACTTCTAATGTACTTTTGGGTGCCTGGGTTATTTTAAAACAAAATCAAGGTCCACAAAACTATGTTTTAAATATAGGACTAGAGATAAGTGATTTATTTTTTTAGAATTCCATACATACTTCAATAATATCCCTTTCACCTTCAAAAATGCTTACAAATATAGTTCATTTCTCACAGTTTGCCAGTGAATTATGTAAACATTTGAAATGATCAGTTCTGCTATTACAGATAGGAAACTAAGGCAAAAAAAAAAAGTGGACTTATTTATTTATTTTCAGAGAGTAGCTCCATGCACAGCTTAACAGCACATGGAGAACGTTGCATTGACATGTAAAAGCAATAAAAGTTGGCCATTTGCCAACTCTTGAAGCGTGGGCCATGCCAAATCTGATTCCCATTGACTTTTACACAGAAGGAAAGCCAAACACAATTTACCCTTTGGGTTGCATGCAAGATTGTTTTTCAGGGGAATGCGTTATATTTGTTCTGGCCACAAAGGCTATCTCTGGGGAGGACCGCCAAATGGCTTTGGTCACAGTGTCCACGAAACACAACTGTCCCAATCCATTATCTTGAAGCTGTCTGTACTAGGATATGCAATCAGCTGATCAGGGACTGGAAATCAACTGGAAATTCCAGTTGAGGCTCATTAATTGGGGGACCAAGTGTACGAAGGACATATGTTTATATGGCAGGGGGGAGCAGATGGAGGGACAGTACAATCCCCAGGGAAGGGACAAGAGTAGGAGGATTAGGGACGCCCTGGCATTTTCCGCAGAGACTGAGTGTGAAGGTCCAGTCCCAACGTAGGGACTGGAGTATCGGACAGGGCATTTGGGCAAATTAGACAGACAGACCAAGGTAGATGCTAGCTTATGAATCAGGTTGACAGAAGATGTTGGGAGGACTGTGCAAATTTTATTCTGGTTTATTCGATCTGGGGTGAGTTGGCAACAAAGAAAACTCAGGAGACCAGGGAGGGACACCACGAGCCCTCTCAGGCCCCTTCGGCCCAGAAGGGCAGGTTGTCACACAGCCCAGCGCCTTACCCTGGACCGGCCCCGGCGGCCAGCAGCTGTCGGGACACTCACCCTGCCACTCCCAACTTGTCACTTTATATTTTGCCTGAGAATCATTCTGAAATTGCAACTCTTGTTTCTATTTAGTCACAGTTCCCTGCCTTCTGAAATCGAATATACTCTACTGTTTGGAAAACTGCAGGGAAACTAGATGCAGAGGCAGAAAAAGGAAGATACGTTCCCGGCTGAGTCCCTTCCACTTGTTGGCATGGGGCCCTGGGCTTACTCACGGGCCCCACTCGCCTCATCCAAGTCTGGGTTGATTAACACTCGGCTCCAACAGAAGTAGAGCATCACAACAAACTGGTCTCACTCTTACGTGAATTTGAAGTTGTTACAAACATTAACTAATTTAATCCTGACAGCTACCCCTCCGGTGGTCATGAGGCCCACCCCCCTCAGCCTGCCCCGACTCCCCCCCACCCCTGCCCCCGCCCCCGCCTCGAATTCTTGTCTGTGCCTTCCAACCTCAGCTGTCCCTTTAGGCTGTGGTCACTGCACTGGCTTCTGGCAGCTCCCATTTCCCTCCCCTTCCACGTGTTGCTTCTTTTCCTTCAGTTCCATTGCGATGTATCTGACGCTCAGCCCTGTGTGTACCTAAGGTCTGCCGCGTAACGACTTGACTTACGTATATTGTGAAATGATCCCCCCAAGTAGGTTTAGTTAACGCCCTGTCACACCATATGGATATGAAAAAGCTTACGTGCGCTGTTTCTGCCCTTCTCTGGTCTGGGAAACCAGAGAATCAAGATTGTCATTCTTGTGTCCACGATCATAGTGACCCCAGTGAGGGCCTGAGTCATTTTCCAGCGATTCATGTGTACAAGCCGGAGGTCAGGAGTTTTTCACATTTACTTGGGACTAAGTGGCAGCTCATTCTATCTGCTAGTTCTGGACTGAATCATCAATAGTCCTGCCCGTGCCCTGAGGATAAAAGGAAAGGTCAAGATCTTGTGTGCAGGGCCCCCCTTCTGCCTCAGCCTGGCCCCGTCGTCCCAGATGCTTCATCTCATACCCAGCGCTGTGTGCTCCTATGTGTGTTCTACTTGCTACATGCTTTTCTCGCCCTCTAGTCCTCCCCCACTCTTCACGTGCAGAATTCCTGTTTGTCTCTCAGGACGTGGCTCAGCCATCACCGTGTGGACATCCCTCTGCACCCCAGTGCAGGGTTAGTCACTCCCTGACCTCCCCCCATCCGCCAGGGACCTGCCCAAGGGCAACGTAACCTTAAGGCCTCACACACTATGTGGCACACAGTAGGTACCACATCCATCCTGGCGAGGACGCCTGGGGGGTTCAGTGGGTTAGGCGCTCGACTCTTGGTTTCTGCTCAGGTCATGATCTCAGGGTTTGTGGGTTCGGGTTCTGCGCTGACAGTGCAGAGCCTGCTTGGGATTCTCTCCCTCTGTCCCTCTCTCACTCTCTCTGCCCCTCCCTCGCTCTGTTCTCTCTCTCTCTAAATAAATAAATAAATAAACTTAAAAAAACAAAATCTCCATCCTGGCTGACTCGCTTCCGGGACCATTGTGGCCAAGCTGTAAAATGTTCATGCTGCATTTGTACATTCTCCTCATACACCTTTTGAAAAGCTTAAGGAGAAAAAGAGGGTTTGAAGGAAATGCAGTTGGATACAAAAATGCAAAACACAGCTGCCTGCTTGATGATGTTGATAAAGTCCTGAAACCTCCATAAATAGTTCTTGGGAATCTCACTTTTTTTTTTTCTGTTCGATCGTCATTAAATCAAATTTCGAATTTTGTTGTATTTTATTTTTTTAAGTTTATTCATTTATTTTGAGAGAGACAGAGACAGTGCAAGTGGGGGAGGGGCAGAAAGAGAGAGAGAGAGAGAGAGAGAGAGAGAGAGAGAGAGAGGAAGAGAGAGAATCCCAAGCAAGTTCTGCTCTGCCAGCTGCGGAGCCCAACATGGGGCTCGAACCCACAAACTGGGAGATCATGGCCAGAGCTGAAACCAGGAGTCGGGCCCTTACCCGACTGAGCCACCCAGGTGCCCCAAATTTAGAATTTTTAAATGTATATTTTTGTAGGGATTCCTTGCAGGGGAAGATAGAACATGTAATAATTATAGTAACAAGTGTGTTGACCTTTATATCTCATGAAGAAGGAAGTACCATATATCTAGAAGTAATTTTTTTTTTTTCTCAAGGAGGATTTGATTATACCAAAGAAATGAGGCACTTGAAATTTGGTCATAAGTGGAGAGTACATAGGAGCCAGGCTTCAATCCAGAAAAGGGATCAATCTAACAATTAAACAAAAAAATTTTTAACGTTTATTTTTGAGAGAGAGAGAGAGAGAGAGAGAGAGAGACAGAGACAGAGTGTGATCAAGGGAGGGGCAGAGAGAGGGAGACACAGAATCCAAAGCAGGTTCCAGGCTCCAAGCTGTCAGCACAGAGCCCAACACGAGGCTCGAACCCACAAGCTGTGAGATCATGACCTGAGCCAAAGTCAGATGCTTAACCGACTGAATCACACAGGTGCCCCAAATTATTCCTTGGTCTTAAAATGTGGAGGGGGGAAAACACTTAGTAATAATACCCAAATGAGAAGGAAATAATTCTGAACTATTGTTGAAAATAAGTTAATGTGATTATGGCATGTAAAGCTTGTTTGTATTTATCAAATCGGTTTGTGTGGCAAGAACAACGTCTGAGGGGAGTTCTATCCCAATCTGTTAGCAGATCTTAATCCCTGGAAAATGGAAGAGGGAATTTTGTATTTTATTTCATACTTTTCTATTTGTTTTTGTTTGTTTGTTTTTGTGGGGTTTTTTTTTTGTTTTTGTTTTCACAATAAGTATGTACTGCTTTTAGAAATGTCCAAAAGCCAATAATTATGTTTCAATCCATTAGCTGGAAAGCAGCACATACTCTGCATTAGCACATAGGACACACTGTATCCTGGGTGCACTTCATTTTTTTTTTTAATGCTTTATTTTATTTTTGAGAGAGAGAGAGAGAGAGAGAGAGAGAGAGAGAGAGAGAGTATGAGTGGGAGAGGGAGAGATAGAATCTGAAGCAGGCTCCAGGCTCCCAGCTGTCGGCACAGCAGTCCCGTGCAGGGCTCGAACCCACGAACTGGGAGATCATGACCTGAGCGGAAGTCAGAAGCTTACCTGACTGAGCCACCCAGGGGCCCCCTGGGTGCACTTCAGATGCTAATGACATGGGTCCCAACCCCACAGTAACTTGGGATGAATCGTTTGCAGGCCCTGCTTCCCCGCCCATTCCCCACCCTGCCCCAACACACACTATTACTGAACTTGTGCTAGGTTGTTAATTCTTATGACCAGGACTCATAGTGATTAACTTACATACAGTATTACCACAATGAGAACACTTTAACTGGATTGTCTTCTATCTTCTCTGTTGAAAGTAGACTTGAAGTTTGTGGGTAAAATCAGCAATTTGGGAATGTATCTCCAGTCGTTTTTAATGTTGGAGGAAGCAGCTTCTTTTCATGGTATGTGGTTTGCTTAGATGGGTAAATACCGTGTGTCTGTTGGGTGGGGACCCTGGCCCTGAGGGGCTCCAGGTCAGAAGGTAGGGCCATGGGGTTATACTGAACCAGGTGAGGAGCTTCCTAAGAGAAGTGGAGCAGAGGATGTGTTCAGGTGCAGCCCAGGAGGCGAAGCTGTTTGTCCTTGAGTCTAAGACTGGAAGAAGAGTGGTGGGAATGAGCTGGGAACCACAGTCAAGAGCTGAAACAACTATAATGAACCAGGAGTCAAGAAACAGGGCGGAGCAAATCTAGGACTAATACCTCAATCTTGTGTTATGAATATATGCTGAGTGCATTATTTGTCCCATGTTAAAAAATATGGTCACATTGGGGCACATGGGTGGCTCAGTCGGTTAAGCATCTGACTGGCTCAGGTCATGGTCTCATGGTCATGGGTTCAACCCCCATGTCAGGCTCTCTGCTGTCAGTACAATGCCTGCTTCAGATCTTCTGTCTCCCTCTCTCTCTGCCCCTCCCCTGCTTATTCTCTCTTTCTCTCTCGCTCTCTCTCTCAAAAATAAACACTTAAAAATATTTTTAAAAATATGGTCACATATATACAATAAGATGGGATATTTTCTGTGCCAGAATTGTGTTTACTTTGAGAGATATCACAGTTTTAGTTGGTGACTGCCACCTAGACCATTTGTTCAAATAATATTTGATACCTTGTCAGATCAGTCTGTGCTACGTGTTGGTTTCTACTTCACCTCAGGCGAGGAGATATTGTTTCGTCTTCCTGTGTGTCATACCAATGTGCCTCCAGTAGATTTAGTTCCACCAGTGAAGGTGCAAGTTTTGCAACTGTTAAAAGTCAGTGGGTGAAGCTATTCATTTTCAATTATTTCGAAATACCTCTTTCTTCTTTCCTTTAATGAGCACAATTTTTTAATATAACTTAGATGAAAGACATAGTGAATAAATACGAATGGAGTACCTACAGTGTTAAGCTCTCATCTAGCTGCAGAGAACACAGAGAACAGAGAACGTAGCAAGTCGGGCTACCATGGGGTTTCCATTCTATTGGGACCAACAGAAAATAAACAGATAAACAACTACCTGACATAAGGCCAGGTAGCGAGAAGGCACAAGAAGAAAGGTAAAGCAGAGTGACTGAGAGGGTTGATGGCATACTATTCTGGGTAATGCGAATTTCATCCCACTGATTGGCCATCTGAGATCTGTAAGCATAGCTTTTTAAAATCTTCTTTTATTGGGACTCCTGGGTGACTCAGTCAGTTAAGCGTCTCACTTCAGCTCAGGTCATGATCTCACAGTTCCTGGGTTCAAGCCCCACATCAGGCTCTGTGCTGACAGCTCAGAGCCTGGAGCCTGCTTTGGATTCTGTCTGTCTGTCTGTCTGTCTCTCTCTCTCTCTGCCCCTCCCCTGCTTGCTCTCTCTCTCTCTCTCAAAAATAAATAAACATTAAAAAAAAACAATTAAAATCTTCTTTTATTAGTTTGGTGTAGTTTCAGGTGAACACTATTTTTCCTGACTTCAGTCTGCCAAAATCCTTTAAGTTTCATGCTGTTTCAAGTTTCAAGAAGTGGTCCCAGGTCAAAGAAAAATGCTAAGAATTTCATCTTGTTTTGTGTGGCAACAGAAGGAAGGCACATAATTACATGACTGTCCTCACCCCCAACAAACCTGCAGTGGCCCAGATTTGTTTGAAATTTAGCACAAAACTACATTGTTATCAGAGGATGTTCCCATGAGATAAGGAAAGGCTGCCAGAATTGTGGTGGCAGCTTGATTACAAAAATATTAAAACATTTCTTCCTTAATGACAAAGACCCGTTGTTCACCCTTATAGAGAGCAAGTTAGCACCTTCATTCTAAAAAGCTTTGGTCTTAACAGCATCTGTCTGACTGCTATGTACCCCAGATATCCCAGGGAGAATGTATAAGGCATGTCAATGAACGAAGGACAGGATGGGTTTTAGCAAAGACGTTAGAATTTAAACAACCAAAGAGATTTTCCTTCAAGAATCGCATTCATTTCGGCATGTTGGTATTACTCAAAACAAATTTGGGATCCTAATTTTAGAATTGTCTTTGGAGCCAGTTCACAAGCCAGAACAAAACTTTATTCATCCAGTTTTTCATTAGTTCATTCATTCTGTCGTTGGACAAACATTTGTGAAGCCTTCTCTCTGCCAACATGGTGCTTCTTGTTAAGTGTATGTCAATAAATTAGAGCCATGGCTTTCCTTCGAGCCTACCCTGGTACGAGGAGACAGAGAAGTTATAGAACTGGACGTGCCTAGGTAGCTAGGAACCATTTAAGGTGGGAGGCCCAGGAGGTAAGCTGTGCTTGGCAAGGTAGGGGAAGCTCCAAGAGGAGGTGACATTTAGTCTGGAGTGTTTGAAGACCAGGTTCACTCCTGGTTTGCTAGGTGGAGGGAAATGTGAGTTTCTTCTGACAGCAGTCTTTTACTTTGTGGTTACACTCCGTTTGATAACCCATCTCATTCAGCTGACTTGGCCTAGAATGATCTTGACTAATTCCCAAAAATAAATTTACTTGCAGGACATGAATATTTTCCACCATTCAGTTTCATAAATATTTATCGAGCACCTAACCACGGGCGGTATGCTATGCCACTATGTAGATGCCGTGGAGAATTCAAGACAGTCTTTCTTCAACTTTTAAAAAAGACGTCCTTTTTTGTTGAGGTGAAATTCACAGAAAACAAGCCATTTTAAAGTGTACAATTCAGTGGGATTTAATACATTTGCAATGTTGTACAATGACCACCTCTGTCCAGTTCCAAAATGTTTTCATAACCCAAAAGAAAACTCTGCACACCCATTATGCAGTCATTCCCTATCTCCACCCCCTTACCCCCTCCCCCCCCCCCCGCAAATACCAATCTGCTTTCTGTCTCTATGGATTTACCCATTCTGAATATTTCACATAAATGGAATCATGCAATATATGACCTTTTGTTTCTGACTTCTTTTACTTAGTATAATGTTTTTGAGATTCATCCACGTTGTAGCATGTGTTAGTACTTCATGTCTTTTTATGGCTGAATAATATTCCATTGTATGGACATACCACATTTTGTTCATCCATTCATCCGCTGGTATCTGGGTTGTTTCCACCAGTTAGCTGTTGTGAATAGTGCTACTATGAGCACATGTACATGTATTTGTTTGAGTACCTGTTTTCCCTTCTTCGGGGCATATACCTAGAAGTAGAATTGCTGGGTCATATGTTATTACTCCAACTTTTTGAAAAACTGCCAAGCTGTTTTCCACAGTGACTGCACCATTTTACATTCCCACCAGCAATATATGAGGATTCCGATTTGTGCACATCCTCACCAACACTTGTTACTTTCTGTTTTTTGAATAGTAGCCATCCCAGTGGCTATGAAGTATTATCTTATTGGGGTTCTTATTTGTATTTCCCTTATGACTAATGATGGTGAGCTTTCCTCTTGTGCTTCTTGGCCATTTATATATCTTCCTTCCCCCATCTTTGATGGCAATTCCAAACAAAAGAACTTATAAAAATGTTTTGAGCAGTGAGTGAAATACCTCACAAAGGACTGATTTTAGGCAGACAGTATTCATTTGGTTCTGTAAATTATGGCCCAATTGGTCAAAAACCAATCTTATTATTTCATGTTTATTATAGCTATTATATGCAACTGTTAAATTGGTTTGAATACGAACATGTGGGTATCTTCTCAGTCATAAGCATTAGTTTATCTTCTGCAATAGCTCAGGTCTTATAAGAAGTTACTGAATTTGAGTCAGATTTATAGTCTACCCATTTCTCATAGCATTTTGAGATGTCGTTATATAGATTTTGCCTTTGGGAAAAAGTTTCATAAATTCCATACCAGCCAAAAATTTGGCTACATAAAGTGTATATTTGACTAGTATATAATTTACTATATATATTTATTAGATGTATCTATTCATCTATCTAGAGAGAGTCTTAAGGGTAGGCGGAATACTGAACTTAGATGTCAATGATTCAGTACACCCTATTTATTTATATTACCGCCTCACCAACAATAAAACTCTCTAGAAACTGAAAGGCATCTTTCTAATATTTCCAATGGAAGTTGCCACTCCTTTTTCCTTATAACTCCATATAAACACAGAGAGTAAACACGCAGGACAAGGAAGGCTAAGGCTAATGTTCTTCATCTGGAGAGAGAAACCCCAATACCTCCCACAGTACTTTCATGTATTTAAAAATTTTGTATTGAGCACCCATAATGTTGCAGGAACTGTATAAACCCTGAGAAGGTATACAGTAGAACCTACATTCTTTGGGGGTTGGGTAATGAGCAAATAAGTAAGGTAGTTGTAAGTGTTGCGAAACAAAATGAAACATGGTATAAGGGGCGTGAGAGGGCTGCTGTTGAAGAAAGGCTGTTCAAAGAGACAGGGTGGTCAAGGAAAGCCTCTCTGAGGAAGTACGGATACATGAAGAAACAAAAAAAAAACGTGTGAGGGAGAGGGTCTTACCCATTTGAGGGACAGCGTGGCTGAAGTGCCATGATTTCAAAGGGGAGTGGCAGGAAATAGTTTCAAAAAATAGTCAAGGCAAGGGAATTAAAAGCAAAGATGAACTATTGGGGCCTCATCAAGATAAAAAGCTTCTGCACGGCAAAGGAAACAATAAACAAAGCTAAAAGGCAACCGACGGAATGGGAAAAGATATTTGCAAATGACATAACGGATAAAGGGCTAGTATCTAAAATATATAAAGAACTCACCAAACTCCACACCCGAAAAAACAAATAATCCAGTGAAGAAATGGACAGAAGACATGAATAGACACTTTTCCAAATAAGGCATCCAGATGTCCAACAGACATGAAAAGATGCTCAATGTCACTCTTCATCAGAGAAATACAAATCAAAACCACACTGAGATATCACCTCACACCGGTCAGAGTGGCTAAAATGAACAAATCAGGCACGTGAGTGGCTCAGTTGGTTAAGCATCTGACTTCGGCTCAGGTCATGATCTCGTGGTTCATGGGTTCGAGCCCTGCCTCAGGTTCTCTGCTGACAGCTTAGAGCCTGGAGTCTGCTTCAGATTCTGTGCCTCATTCTCTCTCTTCCCCTCCTCCACTTGTGCTGTGTCTCTGTCTCTCAAAAATAAATAAATGTAAAAATAAATTTAAAAAAAACATTTAAAATAGGCCAGTGCTAAAGACTTACTCAGAATTGCAAGGATCCAGTTTATCTGTCCCGTCCTGGGAACCAGTTCTGGCTTCTGGGTGGGTAGAGTGTCTCTATTCATTTCCTAATGTTTCTGTAACAAATTGCTACAAACATAGTGGCTTAAGGCAACATAAATTTCTTATCTTATGGTTCTGAAGGTCAGAAGTCAAATGTGTCTGCAGGGCTGTATTCCTTCCACAATTCTAGGAGGGGGATCCATTCCTTGTCTTTAAAACTGGCATGTAGGGGCACCTGGGTGGCTCAGCTGGTTAAGCATCTGACTCTTGATTTCAGCTCAGGTCACGATCTTACGGTTGGTTGGTTCGAGCCTAGCGCCAGGCTCTTCGGTGATGGTGTGGAGCCTGCTTGGGATTCTCTCTCTCCCTTTCTCTCTGCTCCTCCCCCCATCTCAAAAATAAATAAATAAACATGAAAAAAATCCTTTTAAAAATGGTATGTAGAGGCCACTCACGTTCCTGGGCACATGGCTCCTTTCTCCATCTCCAAAGCCAGAAGCATAGCATGCTCTCATCCCAACATCTGCTCTGTCCCTGTACCTTCTTCCAACTCTAACCCTCTCGCCTCGCTCTTACAAGGGCACTGGTGACTGGATGGGGCCCACCCAGATAGTCTAGGATGATCTCACCTCAGGATCCTTAATTCAGTCATATCTGTAAAGGGTCTTCTGCCAGATAAGGTATTTACAGGTTCCAGAGATTAGGATGCATACATCTGGGAGTGGAGGGGGAAGCATATTCAGCCCACTGAGTGGCCTTTCTTGCTGGAGGCATCTGGTTTCTTTTTTTTTTTTTTTTCAAGTTTATTTATTTTGAGTCAGAGAGAGAGAGAGAGAGAGAGAGAGAGAGAGAGAGAGAGAGGATTCAGGGGGTGGCACAGAGAGAGAGGGAAAGAGAATCCCAAGTAGGCTCCGTGCAATTAGTGCAGAGCCTGATACCAGATTCAATCCCACAAACCGTGAGATCATGACCTGAGCTGAAATCAAGAGTTAGATGCTTAACTGACTGAGCCACCCAGGTGCTCCTGATTTCTTCAGCCATGCTGGTGTCATCCCCCACCAGGCTGTATTTTGGTTAGTCAGCTTTTTTCTCTTCATTTCCTGGCCAATGGGAAAGAAGGCAAAAGTTTTGCATAATAGTTTTCTTGGACCACAAATCCTTGAGAGCAAAGATGGCTTCATTCATCTCTTTATCCCCAGTGCTTAAAATAGAGGTCAGGGCACATGCTCAATCAATATAAAAGGTGGTGGTGATGGTTGCATCATAAAATGAGGGAGGGTATAATTATATAGTTTTCTTTCTTTCTTTCTTTTTTGAGAGAGAGAGAATGTGTGAGAGAGAGAGAATCCCAAGAAGGATCCTCCATGCTCAATGTGGAGCCTGACACAGGGCTTATCCCATGACCCTGGGATCACGGCCTGAGCTGAAATCAAGAGTTGGAACTCAACTACTGAGCCACCCGGGTGCCTCATGTATAGTTGTCTTAAAGATGCCCATAGAATAATAAGATTCTCTAATTCCAAGTATGAATATTGATCTATTACATGACAATTGCATTGATTATACATCCTTTCCCTAGACATCTGTTTGGGAAAAAGAAAAAGTTAGAAGGTAGCCATCCAGTTCTGCTGAGAGGGACAGAATTTTACCATCTCAGAAAGAGCAGAATATATTTCTGGTACCCAGTCTAAATATTCCTTCCAGTGGTATTTTTAAAAACAAGTGAAATTTCAGCATTTGAATTTATATCAAGCCCCACTTTTGGCAAGGAATCAGCTAAATATTAAATTAGGTAATTTGGGCTTTATTCCAAAGTACCCAGTACCTCTCTGTGATGGAGAAATACAGTTTGGCATCCTAATGGTACCTCCACAGAATGTCCTTGAGTACTGGCATGGAAAGTGATCCAAATCACTGAGACCTGTGGGTATGAGGAAACTCAGGAGTTTACTAGTCATTTTATGGGGCAGGAGTGGGCTCCCTTGTGTAGGTGGCCTTTGGCTTGAAGTGTTGTGTCACTGCACGTAAGGACTGTGGTGTTGTTTACTTGCTGAGTGTGCTGCCAGGGGGAAGAAAAAATTCCAAGGAGACGCTTATTGAAAGGGAGCCCAACACAGAGCAGTGTGCTCTTCCAGAACAAGAATTCTCAGCCCGGAGATAATGAAATTCAAATTAAAGGAGCGCTCAGGCTGCTGCTCAGATTCATCTAGAGTGTTCTCTGTAATGTGTTCTTCATTGCCGGGAACAACCGGTAAAGTGTGCCATCTGTAATACGTGGCATCACAGGCCTAGTGAGTGAGCAGACAGCATGATCTGAGCTGACCTCTGAAAAGCAGTCGACAGAATTTCTCCTGGCACATTTCCACCTTCCTGTGGTTTGCATTTTCTGTTAAGTTAACCTCTGTGGCAAGAGGAAGGTGCGAGACTTGGGTGAATGACCAAAATAACTTCACTAATGGGATCTTGAGTCTTTCTTTCTTATATTAAGATGAGTTTTTATAAATATTCTTTATTCAAGATTAAACAATTGAAGTCTTTATTTTACTATCATTTAAAATGTTTTCTTGTTTTGTATGGACATAAACACTCAGGAAATGCTATATGTTTGGGAAGCCATACTCAAGCATATTAAGTCTGTCTACTTTTAGAGGAAAGGTAATAAATAATACATTAATATACCAAATCTTTGATTTAGTGCCATATTTAATTTAAAGATCTCTGTAAATAGTGTATATGCAGTTCTAATTTTACCCAAATTTTTTTTCCCGATCTGAAACATTTTTTCCCTATTATGGCTCAAAAATAAGTTAAAAATTTTGTGATAACCATTATAGACTCAGTAAATAACTGTCATTAACCCATAATGGGGTTGTTACGTAGGTTAAACGAGTTAATATTTGTGAAGCCCCATTCCCAACAAATCATTTTTAAAATAAGTGAAGATCGTAAGAATGAATGCCACTTATACAACACTCTTGGTAAGGCAAAGTAAATTCCTTTGTTGAAGCAAAACCTCATGGAGTATCTCCGTACCATACTTGATTCACGTGGGGTGGCATGGCAGTGAAGAGATCTTTTCAACTCTACGTCTCTCTCACAAGGTACTCCTAGGTCTTCTTCATAACTAATGCCCCATGCAAATCATGTTTTTAATGGTTGCTTTAAGCAACATGAGCTAACAAGCTGTAGCAATGCGTTGTACCACAGATCTTTCCTTCTCTTCCTAAGGAATTAAAGTACTTCACACATGAACACCCATGTTAGACTTTAATAAAGGGGGCAGGGGAGGGCTTATATAGTATCTAATTCTCTACGCATGGCATCACTTCAAGGAGATTTAAGCTTCTACAAGGAAAGTGGGTCCCAGACTCCTTCCTGGCTCCATCCATGTCACCTGCATTGGTGCTATGCCAATGGTACACCTATTTAGGATGTATTAAATTGAAATGAAGACTTTCTCTCTGTAATAGGGAAAAGACAAGGCCATGAATCTACTGGGGTCTTGACTTGTAATGTCCAGCTTCATTTCCAGAGCTCACAAACGGGGTCTCATCAACAAAGGCAAGTTTGCAGCCTGGTCCTTCGAACTCTGTACATTTTAGAAATGTTGAGTTTCTCATAAAGGGCACACACTCTACAAAGCATTTTTAAGAAACAGAGTGAGTGCAAAAGGACAAAAATAATAGAAGCCCTGAGAGTCTTTATTCTGCAGTGCCATTTTTTTTTTTTTAAGATTTTATTTTTAAGTAATCTCTACACCCAATGTGGGGCTCAAACTCACAACCCTGAGATCAAGAGTTGTGTGTTCTACCGACTGAGCCAGCCAGGAGCCCCTGCAGTGCCATTTTCTTTTTATCAAATCTCTTCCATTTCTAGGATTATGAATCATCCCTGTTATGGTACAATGGCACTTATTCTGGAAAGATAAAACTAATATGTGAAAATAAGTAGCGATGGAACTAAACCAGAAACACATTGGCACAGATGGACCTTTGAAGCCTGAGAAAGGGACTGAGATAACTCACTTCCTGGGCCTACCCCAACCCCCAAAACTACCTTAGCCTGATCCTGCCTTAACCTGATGCTAAGCCAATGCTCAATGTCTCAGTGTGCATTTTTCCAGAACTGGAGAAGCAAAAGTACACTAACCACCAAAAGGACAAACTTACAGTGTTTCCTTTTCCCATCTTAAGCACTCGCTAAAAAACTCACCTAGAAAAGGCTGCTTCTTTGAAGTCTGCATAATATTATTCTTTAGATAGTTTCTATTTGGGGGACAATAAGTATGTTTTTCATACCCTGTTCTGAGTATCTATAGTTTACCTCAATATTTATATTTAAAAAAACTATTTAGGCCTCTATCCAATTTACTCAAAGTTTAGCCAGAATTTATAAGTATTGGCAAATAAAGAGCTTTGAGCATTTGGCTTTTTAAAATTAATGATCTATTTTTAGAATGGTTTTACATTCACACCAAAATTGAGCAGATAAGACAGAATACTACAACTGTCCCTGCTATAGACACACCCGGTCAGAGTACTACAGTGGTTGTAATTGCTGAACCTACATTAACACATCATTATCACTGAAAATCTATAGTTTACATTTGGATTCACTCTTGCTGTTGTATACTCAGTGGGTTTTGACACATGTGTAATGACATGTATCCACCATTGCAGTGTCATACAGAATAGTTTCTCTGCCCTAAAAATCCTCTGTGCTCCTACTATTCATCCCTCCCTCTCCTTTAATCCTACCAACCACTAGTCTTTATATTGTCTCCATTGTTTTGCCTTATCCAGAACGTCATATTTTCAGATTGGCTTCTTTATTTTTTTTTTTAATTTTTTTTAACGTTTATTTATTTTTGAGACAGAGAGAGACAGAGCATGAACGGGGGAGGGTCAGAGAGAGGGAGACACAGAATCTGAAACAGGCTCCAGGCTCTGAGCTGTCAGCACAGAGCCCAACGTGGGGCTCGAACTCACGGACCGCGAGATCATGACCTGAGCCGAAGTTGGCCACTCAACCGACTGAGCCACCCAGGCGCCCCCAGATTGGCTTCTTTAAATTAGTAGTGTGCATTTAAGTGTCCTCTGTGTCTTTTCATGGCTTGATAGCCCATTTCTTTTTTTTTTTTTAATGTTTATTTGTTTATTTTTAAGAAAGAGAGAGAGAGATGGTGAGTGGCAGGGTAGGGGCAGAGAGAGAGAGAGAGGGAGACTGAGAATCCCAAGCAGGCTCTATGCTGTCAGCACAGAGGCCAGTGAAGGTCTTGAACTCACGAACTGTGAGATCATGACCTGAGGTGAAACCAAGAGCTGGACACTTAACCAACCACCCTGGTGCCCCAGTAGCCCATTTCTTTGAACACTGAATAACATTCCATTGTCTGGATGTACTACACTTCATTTATCCATTCACCTACTGAAAGACATCTTGATTGGTTCCAAGTTCTGGCAATTATAAATTAAGCTGTCATAAACACCTTCCAAAGTGGCTGTGCTATTTTACATTCCCACCAGCAACAAATGAGAGTTCCTTTTGTTCCCCACCCTCGAAAGCATTGAAGGTTGTCAGTGTTTTGGATTGTGCCAGTTTAATAGGTGTGTAGGGTATCTTGTTTTAATTTGCAGTTTCCTAGTCACACATAATGCTGAACATCATCTCATATGCTTACTTGTCATCTGTTTATCTTCTTTGGAGAGTTATCTGTTCAGATCTCTTAACTATATTTTTCATCAGATTGTTCTTTTTTGTATTATTGAGTTTTAAGAGGTCTTTGTATATTTTGGATAGCAGTTCTTTATCAGATATGTCCCTTGCAAATATTTTCTCCCAGGCTGTGGCTTGTCTTCTCATTCTCTTGGCATTGTCTTTCACAGAGCACAAGTTTAATAGGTTTGTTTTGTTTTGTTTTGTTAAGTAATCTCTATGTCCAACATGGGGCTTGAATTCATGACCCCAGGATCAAGAGTTGCAGTCTCCACTGACTGAGCCAACCAGGTGACCCTCATAGAGCAAAAGTTTTTAATTTTAATGAAATCTAGCTTACCAATGATTTCTTTCATGGGTTATACCTTTGTTCTGTGTCTAAAAAAGTATTGCCGTCCCCAAGCTCACCTTGATTTTTTCCTATGTTTCTTCTAGTAGTTTTACAGTTACGTGTTTTACATTTAAGCCCATAATCCATTCTGAGTTAATTTTTGCAAAGGGTATAAGATCTGTGCCTAGATTATTTTGTGTGTGCATATGGATGAACTTTAAGATGAAATACAGGTTTGAGATTGAAATAGGAACAGTCTTGGCTTAGAAGGAAATATTTTATCTATCATGGCAGTGTCATGAAATGACTACGACAATTATATTTCATTTTACTTTTAGAAAACATTAGTGAGTGCAAAGGTGTCTACAGATCCACTGTTTACTGTACTAGAACAGGCCTTCCCCAGAAGAGTAAAATAAGCTTATGTAGAAAATGGCCTAAAAACTTTTAAGTTCCAAGTCTCATGCTCCCCTTATTCTATGTGATAATTTTAGGAACAAGATTTCTTTTTTCATTGCAGATAACCCAGCAATAACAATATAATTATTGAATTAGAACTCCTTGAAAGGAAAGGCTTCATATATGTTTTAAGTTCTCTTCCAGAAAGTTGTCACCTAAGAATCTACTATTCTATTCAGAGATTAAACAAATATATTCTCCTGCTGTCTGATCTTGCTAGAATGACAACGCGTAGTCCTGTCCATTTGATGAGAGAGCAACATTGCTAATATTGAAACTTGCATTTTTTCATTTTGATATGTAATAGTCTATATATTTGAAGATGGTACTTATATACTCAGAAGCTATTGAAGAAGAACTGGTTGGATTTTTAAATTGAGGTCTTGGGGCCAGCTGTGATCAGTTTGCGTTCACTGTATGAGAAGTGTTCACCACAAAGGAGTCTGATGATAGCGAGGCTGAGCCAGTTCAGTGATTTATCTCGTCTATTCCATTGGAGAATGAGCCTTGGATTCATGCCAAAGATGATAAAGGCCAACAGAATCTGTGTTATAAGGTGTCAAGCTGATGACTGTGCAGCTGGGCATGGGCCGATTGCTGCAGGCAAATCCTGGGTGATTTGCATGCCACAAATATTTGCTCATTGGATCTGGCCGGCAGCAGATATAAAACATGGGCTTGTCCCCATGGGATCTTATAGTCACAAATTAACAGGTCATAAATTTAATGCACCAATATTTTAAATATTTTTCTCAGTTTTTAAAGAGAAAACAAACTAATTTAGATAGTAAGTAATTTTAATGCACAGAACATTTATTGCTATAAGGAAAATGAGCCTTTTTAAGGTTCACTGTTATCATTAAAATGGTGGACAGAGTCATGATATATTCAAACACACGGCATTTATCCTCTCTACTTTCTTTTTATTTGCAAATAGCAAGTGTTACTCACTTACATATAGTATATCTTTTCTTTTTTTTAGCCCAAATTGGATCATACCTATTGTTACATAACACTAATTTTTTTTTTAATTTTTTTAATGTTTATTTATTTTTGAGACAGAGAGAGACAGAGCATGAACGGGGGAGGGGCAGAGAGAGAGGGAGACACAGAATCGGAAGCAGACTCCAGGCTCTAAGACATCAGCCCAGAGCCCGACACGGGGCTCAAACTCACGGAGTGCGAGATCGTGACCTGAGCTGAAGTCAGACACTTAACCGACTGAGCCACCCAGGCGCCCCACATAACACTAATTTTTAACTTAGCAACATCTTTTGGCTATCTATCCGTATTGATATGTATGGATTTAAAAATTTTTTTTATTATTGACGTCTAGTTGACATTCAATATTATACTAGTTTCAGGTACACAACATAGTGATTTAACAATTCTGTACATTATGTAGTGCTCACCATGATAAGTGTAGTTACCATCTGTCACCGTATAAAGTCATGACAATATTATTGACTATATATCCTATGTTGTACTTTTTGTCTCCATGACTTACTTATTTTAGAACTGTAGGTGTATGGATATTTTAAATACTGTCCCATTCCTGGGACATTCCCAAATGAATTTAACCAGTTCATTTGGGGCGGTGGGGAGGAGGGCGTTTAGGTTATCTGTGTGTGGGTTTTATTACAAAAATACTACACAAAGCACACATATTCAGAAATCTTTGTTAACTTAAATATGTCTATAGGACAAATTCTTCAAAGTGGAATTGTGAGATCAAAAGGTATATTCTTTTTAAATTTTTACAGATACTGCCGAGTTGTTCTTCTAAAGAATTCTGTCAATTTCTACTTCCACAGTTTATGAGAGTGCCCTTTTCCCCTCACCCTCAGCAACAACTAATATTATCAAATTTTTAATCTCTTGGCAACCCAAAAGGTGAAAAATCATTTCTAATTATTGTTTTAATTTGTTTTCGTTTAGTCCTGGTTACCTGTACTTCTTTTCTGTGACCAATCTCTTCATTATTCATGGCTTTCGCCCATTTTACTCTAGTGTTTTCTTTTTGATTTATAATGGCTCTTTATATTAAGGATGTTATGCCTTTTCATAAATGGTGCAAATGCAGAACTTCTTTGTTTTTATAATCACTTTCATAACACTTTTTAAATCTTCTGAGTTTTGTTTCTCATTTAGAAAAGCTGTCCCATTCCTAATTTATTTTTTTAAAAATTGAACCAGGGGCGCCTGGGTGGCTCGGTCAGTTAAGCGTCCGACTTCGGCGCAGGTCATGATCTCGTGGTTCCTGAGTTCAAGCCCTGCATCAGGCTCTGTGCTGACAGCTCAGAGCCTGGAGCCTGTTTCCAGTTCTTTGTCTCCCTCTCTCTCTCTCTGACCCTCCCCCGTTCATGCTCTGTCTCTCTCTATCTCAAAAATAAATAAACATTTAAAAAAAAACTAAAATAAAATTGAACCATGCTTTTCTCTATTGTTTTTGTGATTTCTCATGTGTGATATATATGAAATTTTATATATTTATTGCTAAATATGAAATGTTATATGTATTTTGTTATATATATGGAATGCATTTTTAGGTAAAGAATGATGTTAGGATCCCCATTTATTTTCTTTGCCAATATATTTCTACACACCATTCATTAATTTTATGATTCATTTGAACTATATCACCTCTACTATGTATTACTTTGCCGTGTATGTTGCAACCTATTTCTGAATGGTTTTTGTCAGTGTTTCTTAAAGTGCAATCAGCATATCACTTAAGGTCATCTGTGGTCCATCAGGCAGTCTGTAAGTGGTTGGTTTTCAAGAAAAGTGTGATTATACCATCTGACTCACCAGTTTAAACTATAAGGTTAAATATAACTTTCACAGAAATCTCATTTATTTCTTAATAATTGTCATGTCTTTAAACATTGCTCACATGTTAGCTCATCTTGGCTAACATGTGTTGAACATGGTATATTGGCATACCTCAGAGATATTGTAGGTTTGGTTCCAGACCACCACAATCAAGTGAATATCACAATATAGTGAGTCAATTGAATTTTTTTGGTTCCCCTAGGCATATAAAAGTTATGTTTACATTATACTGTAGTCTACAAACTAGACTACAAAGTGTACAGTAACTTTCTATTTACAGAAAAAACAATGTACATACCTTAATTAAAAATACGTTGTTGCTTAAAAAATGCAAACCATCATCTGAGCTCTCAGAAAATTGTAATCTTTTTGGCTGGTGGAGGGTCTTGCCTCCATGTTGAGGGCTGCTGACTGGTCTGGGTTCTGGTTGCTGAAGGTTGGGGTGGCTGTGCTTCTTAAAATAAGACAACAGTGACGTTTGCCACATTGATTGACTTTTCCCTTCACGAATGACTTCTCTCTAGTATGTGGTGTTATTTGACAGAATTTTACGTACAGAACTTCTTTCAAAATTGGAATCAATCCTCTCAAATTTTGCCACTGTTTTATCAACTAAGTGTATGTAGTGTTCTAAATCCTTTGTTGTCATTTCAACAATCTTTACAGTATCTTCACTACCAGCAGATTCCGTCTGAAGAAAGCACTTTCTTTGCACATCCGTAAGAAACAACTCCTCATCCATCCCAAATTTGATCGTGAGATTGTAACAATTAAGTCACATCTTCAGGCTCCACTTCTAAATTCTAGTTCTCTTGCTATTTCTACCACATCTGCAGTTACTTCCTCCACTGAAGTCTTGAATCCCTCAGAGTCATCCATGAGGGTTGGAATCAACTTCTTCCACACCCCTGTTAATGTTGCTATTTTGACCTCTTCCCACAAGTCACAAAAATTCTTAAGGGCATCTATTGTGGTGAATCCTTTCCAGAAGGTTTTCAATTTGCTTTGCCCAGATCCATCAGTGGAATCACTATCTATGGCAGCTATAGCCTTACAAAATATATTTTTAAGATAATAATTTGAAGGTCAAAATTACTTATTGGTCCATAGGCTGCAGAATGGATTGTGTTAGCAGTTATGAAAACAAAACTAATCTCATTGTACACCTCCAATAGAGCTCTTGGGTGAGCAGGTACATTTTCCATGAGCAGTTATATTTTCAAAGGAATCTTTTTTTCTGAGTAATAGGTCTCAACAGTAGACTTGAAATATTCAGTAAGCCATGTTGTAAACAGATGTGCTGTCATCCAGGCTTTGCTGTTTCATTTATTGAGCACAGGCTAGGTAGATGTCGCATAATTCTTAAGGGCCAATGGATTTTCAGAATGGTAAATGAGCATTGGCTTCAACTCAAAGTCACCAGCTGTGTGAGTCCCTAACAGGAAAGTTAGCTTGTGCTTGGAAGCTTTGAAGCCAGACATTGACTTCACTTCTCTAGCCATGAAAGTCCTAGATGACATCTTCTTCCAACATAAGGCTCTTTTGTTTACATTGAAAGTCTATTGTTTAGTGTAACCACCTTCATTAATGATCTTAGCTAGATCTTGCTGCAGCTTCTATACCAACAACTGGTGTTTTACCTTACACTTTTATATTATGAAGATGACTTCTTTCTTCCTCATGAACCAACCTCTACTAGCTTCAAACTTGTCCTCTGTAGCCTCCTCACTTCTTCCAACCTTCATAGAATTGAAAAGTGAGAGCCTTGCTCTGGATGAAGCTTTGGCTTATGGGAATGTTGCAGCTGGTTTGATCTTCTACCCAGACCACTAAAACTTTCTCTCAATCAAGAAGGCTGTTTTGCTTTCTTACTATTTGTATGTTCACTGAAATAGCACTTTTCATCTCCTTCAAGAACATTTCCTGTGCATTCACAACTTGGCTAACTGTTTAGCACTAGACGCCTGGTTGTTGGCCTGTCTCAGCTTTCCACATGCCTTCCTCACTAAGCTTAATCACTTCTAGCTTTTGGTTTAAAGTGAGAGCCACACAAGTCTTCCTTTCACTTAAACACTTGGAGACCATGAACTGGCCTAATTTCAATATGTTGTTATCTCGGTAGGGAGACACGAGAAGGGGAAGAGAGATGGGGCGATGGCCAGTTCGTGGAGCAGCCAAAGCACACACATTTAATGATTAGGTCTGCCATCTTCTATAGGCACAGGTCCTGGCACCCTAAAACAATAACAATAGGAAAATCAGAGACCACTGATCCCTGATCACCATAACAAATATAATAATAATGAAGAAGTTTGAAACGTTGCAGGAATTACCGAAATGTGACCCAGAGCCATGAAATGAGCAAACGCTATTGGAAAAATAGTGTCAATAGACTTGCTCAGAGCAGGGTTCCCACAAACCTTGAATTTGTAAAAAACACAATTATCTGTAAAGTGCAATAAAGCAAAACACAATAAAACGAGGTATGCCTATATATTGTCACAGACAATGAATTTGCAGGTCGTCTGTGAATTATTGTTTTCATTATGATATTTGCCTCTTTTATCTTGATATAAGAAGGCTATGATATGTACTCAATTCACAAAAATAGATGAATGGGTCCAGAGTAACTCATTAAAGTATAAATTCAAGTCTTTGGTGCTGTCTCTATCTTAGTGACTTCCTTATTGGGGGGAACTAGATTCTAGCTGAATGTGGATTAGATACCCCCATCCTCTGGCTGTCAGCATTTGGATATGTGGCCTAGTTGTTACCATCAGCTGCACCTCCTCCAGGTTTTTAACCCTGAGGGTTGCCATAAAGGCAAAGGTTTGTTAGAGATTTTTCATGGTGGTTGGGACAGTTGACCATCCAGTGGTGGATAAGGAGGGTCCAAAGGCTGCAGAGTTCAGCAGCATGACAGATCAGGGCAGTGTCCTGTGGTGGCATTGCAGGGAGCAGTGTCCTAAGTAGGTGGCTCTTCTAAGGGATCCTTGCTGTGCCTTGTTCCTTCGTTCTTGCCCTAACCTCGATCCATAAGCCACCCAATATCCTTCCAATTAATTACTTTCCTGTTTAAGTTAGCCATTTTTGTTGTTTACAACCATTGAAGGAAACATAACAATAATGTTTAGATTTTCTTGGGTTGGTCACCTATCTATTTCTACTCCTCAGTATGTTCTTAGTGATAAATTTTTGCACAACAGTAGTGTATTCATTCTCTATGCTGCATAACAAATGACCACAAACTGAACAACTTCAAACAACACACACTGGGGCATCTGGCTGGCTTAGTTAGTAGAGCATGTGACTCTTGATCTTGGTGTAAGTTCAAGCCCTATGTTGGGTGTAGAGATTATTTAAAAATAAAATATTTATAAAATAAAAAATGAAATAATATAACCCATTAATTATCTCAAAGTTTTTGTGCATCCAGAGTTCAGGCACAACTTAGTCGGGTCCTCTGCAAGGCTGCTATCAAGGTCTCATCAGCCAAGGCTGGTGTGCATCTGGAAGCTCAAATGGGGAAGGATCTGTTGCAATCTCACCTGGTTGTTGGCAGAACTCAGATCTTTGCAGCTCTGGGACCTGTGGCACCTTACTTCTTTGAAGCCAGTAAGGAGAACAAGACTCTAAAGAAAAATCTGCTGTCAAGGCAGAAGTCCTATAGAACATACCATAATCATGGTAGAAACACCCCATCTTTGCCATAAAGATAACATAGTCATGGGCGTGGTACCCAGCATCTTTGCCATGTTCTGTTCATTAGAAGAAAGTCACTGGTTCCACTCATATTCAAGGGGAGGGGGTTACACAAAGGTTTGAATACCAGGAGGCAGACATCATGGGGTACTCCTTCGTACCCATCCACCACAAGTGGTGCAAGGCCAGCAAAGCTTGTATGTCAATTTCAAACAAAGACAATGGTATTTCTATTAAAATAATCAAATGTTTCCAGAACAAGGTCAAAATAATACTTTTAGTATACAGTTGATGAATTATTTTAGTAAAGATGACAAAAAAAAAAAACCCAAAAATACAAAACCCACAAGTACAGAGGCTCTCCTTGTAGCAAAAGAAGACATGGTTATAATACGTTTGAGAGCTTCATAGCCAGTCACAAATTCAATAATCACTGGTATGCTTTGCAAAGGAGCAGGGAAAAAATTCTAGAAATAATGACTTGCATAAGGTTAGTGCTGTAAAAATGGCTATTATGGAAATAATGCCTATTTACATGGTAAAATATGGAAAGCAGAAAAAACGTATTTTAAACGTTCCTTTATCAAAATTGTCAAATGACAATGCTTTGGTAGAGAAGTTGAAATCTCAAAATTCCTGGCTCTATGATTGTTCTTAATATCTGCTACCACTTGGCAGAGGAATGGAAGACTTGCTGTTATTCCCAGTGACTTATACTTGTGGGCTTGGGTTTGCAAACCAAGTAGAAACAAATTAAGGAACAGAAATGTATCAGTTGCTACATTGCTTATCAATTGCTTAAATAGATCGAGCTAGTTATACTGATCAAGGTGAAAATTGGTGAAAAGATCATTGCTATCACTAATGACCATGATGATAAGTATGGTGATTTGTTAATTTGAAGAGCTTCCCAGATAGAGAGAATAGCAAGTGGAAAATCTCTAAATGAAGAATGTGTTCTTTGAGGAACAGCAAAGAGGGCTTTGGGGCTGGAGCAGAGATCTGGAGATGTGAATAAAAGATGGAGGGTTGGGGGTTCACATAAGGCTTTGCAGGTCACTGGGCAGTCTTTGACTTTTACTCTGGGTAAGATGGAAAGTCATTGCAAAGTTTTGATGAGGTGCTTCCATAAGAGTTCTGACAATAATAAGTGACAGAAATTTCAAAAGGACTCCCAGATTATAGTATACACTTATAATAGATTCTTACATAAAACTGATAGAATATGCACCAGACCATCTGAGATACACACACACACACACACACACACACACACACACACACACACACACGATACTTTGGCCCCTATCTCAAATGCTACAAATAAAACTCTGATTAAGATAGTTTTATACCAATTTTGAGTTTTCCATTATATTAAGTAGCCCTCTCAAATATATATTAGCTTAAGAAAAAATATACAAAATACATACATAAAAAAAGCCCAGAAAAGTTAGAAGATGAAAGTTTACTTAGGCAGACAGAATTGCCACACTTTTCCTCCAAACACATTAAGAATACTCAATCCACAGACCATGTTTTTGCTTAGGGGAGTACAGGTATCACCGTGCATTACTCTTTCTTGGAGTTTGGATAAATCCCTATGTTCTACTCTGTCCGTTTCCTAGCTTGATTTCATAATTGTCCTTAATAATCAGTAGTTTACATAATTTATTCTGTAATTTAGACAGTTTATAGTTTCCCCAACAACTATGAATGATACTATATCTTACATTATAATTTTCTCCTTGCCTACGTGTAAGAAGTAAAATTATTCTGTGTAACATCCAAAGCCTCAGCCAAGGACTGATGCAGTCTTGAATCTACATAATTATGAATGGCTTTTAAAACTGTGTCCACTGTTTAAGTGAATAACTTTTGAATCATTGTGTCTTTCTGCTTTTATGAGCCATCAGTTATGTGGCTCTTCAAACAACTGGTGTTGCAAAGTACTCTGAAGTACCATCTGTCTTTCAAAAACAAATTAATGGATGAGATGTGCCTATAGTAATGTAACATTGTAAAACAAACATAATGGAACTTTACGTAGTCAAAAGAGCTTTAATATTTAGCTTCATCACATTGGGAGTTTGTATTTATACCAACAGAGTTAGCATTGCTCAAAACATCTAAAAAACTACTAAGTAAAAATATATTCAGTGCCCCTTTATAAGTGATACAAGGAAAAGAGAATTATCTTGAATTCACAGTTTGTTTTATGCCCATGTAGATCAACAATTTTTACTTTTGATACCTAAATGATATTTGGGCCCTTTAAAAAGAATGGATGGTTCTGGGGGAAAAATCTTTGAGTTTTGGGGTGATAAAACCTGAATCATAGTGAGAGAGATGACTAAATCTCCAGCTGATGATGGGTACAGAGTACTCCAACATGAGTAAGGGTAGAGATGAGTTGAGTAACATGATTGATAAGTTTCATCTAATTGATGAAATATACATGCATAGGTATATATGTATATGTATATATGTGTGTGTGTGTGTTCCTTTTATGCACACATGGAACATATACAAATGTTGACTATTAACTAAGTCACAAAAGATATGTTCAGAACTTTAGAAGATTGATTTGAGCAGTAAACATTCTCTGACAACTACCATGTAGTTAGCTTAGAACTCAACATGGCTTCCATAATGATAGTATGTTCTGGTTCCTAGACAGGACGATAACTTGTTATTAATGTCCTCATTTTGCTCCATTGATTCTCATTTTATATTTGTCTATATGGATCTGCTATTACATATGCCATGAGTTCCTATACATCTAACACAGATTTATTGGGTCAGAACACTTCCTAAAAACATGGCTCTTGGGCTGAAACCCAAAGAATGGACAGATGAGTGAGATTAACCAGGAGACTCAGAGTCTAACAGAATGGAGTAAGATTCTCCGGCAAAAGCCCTGAAGAGAGACACAAGGAGAGCAATTTGCTGAAGTGCAGAAATGGAAGAGAGACGAGCCAGGAGATGACACTGGAAGGTGAAACTGACCTAGTAGAACTGCTCAAGGCCTATAAAAGCTTAGTGGAATTTTAAAATACAAGGGATATTCTTGGGCAATTTTGTAGTGATCCCCAGAAGGATATATCCATGTCCTAACCCCCAGAACCTGTAAATGTTACCTTGTTTGGAAAAAGGATCATTGCTGTTGTAATTAAGTTAAGGATCTTGAGATGAGATCTTACTGGATTACCCAGATGGGTCCTAAGTCTGATAATAAGACCTTAGAAAAGACAGAAGAAGATCCAGGCACACAGAAGGGAAGTCACGTGAAAACGGAGGCAGAGATTGGAGTTATGTGACCACAAGCCAGGAAGCGCCTGGAGCTTCCAGAGGGCTGGTAGAGCCAAGGAAGCATTTCCCCCAGGGCCTTCAGAAGGAGCATTGCTTTGCCAATACATTGATTTTGGACTTGTAGCCTCCAGAAAGAATAAATTTCTGTTGTTTAAGTCACTAAGTTTGTGACCATTTGTTATAACTGTCACAGGAAACTAGTACATGTTGCTTAGATGAAATTGCATTTTACTTTTCTTCCTGCAGCACTAAAGAAGGCCTAGATCCTTATGTGTATGACTGGGTAATAGCGTTTTCCCTACTCGTGCGTGGCCAAAGCTACACACAGGCAAGGTGAATATAGCTACATACAGTCAAGGGCAACACTCTGTCACGAGATCCTTGATTCAGAATGTCTTTTTATCTCACATATTATAACCTCAAAACCCGAGGTGAGGTCAGATACACTGGCATTGTGGTGATTCTATTCTAGAGTAAATCCTTTTTCAAAAGAAGTCCTATTATTTTTAAAGACCTAGTTTCTGTAACACATTTTGATTAGAGAGAAGTTCTTTATGGTCTGAATTGCAAATAGGCTTGCTTTTGGAAGGACTTTGAGTTGGCCAGACTAACAGTTATGTCAACATGAGTGAATAAAATTCACAAATAAAACAAACATTTCATTTGAGTCAAGGATTCGAGCCTTCTTGTCTTCACAACACTTATTAGAATGGTAATCTGAGGTTCTGGTTTGGGCATGGTGTGTTAGATTGACTGGGTTATGGACTGACTTGTGTTCCTCCACAGTTCCCAAGTTGAAATCCTTACTCCCTATACTTCAGGATGTGGCCTTATTTGGAATAGGGTTGTTGCAGATGCAGTTAGGTAAGATGAGGTCATTGGGGTGAGCCCCAATCCACTATGACTGATGTCCTTATAACGAGGACAAATTTGGACACAGAAAGGCAACCAGGGAGAACAGCATGTAAAGATGAAGGCTAAGGTGAAGTGATGCTTCTGTACCTGAAGGAATGTCAAAGATTGTCAGCAAACCCGCAGAAGCTAGGGGAGAGACAGGAAACAGGTCCTCTGTCCCAGGACCTCTTGTGCTTAGATCTCCAGCCTGCAGGACTCGGAGACAAATTTATGTTGTTTAGACCACCCTGTTTGTGGCATTTTGTTACAGCAGCCCTAGAAAACTAACACAGTTTTGTCTGTTCCCTATTAATTTGCTTGAGAATTGAGGTGCTTGGGTGACTCAGTCGGTTAAGCATCTGACTTTTTTTTTTAATGTTTATTTATTTTTGAGAAAGAGAGAGAAAGAGGTGCACGCAGTGGGGGAGGGGCAGAGAGAGAGAGAGAGACACAGAATCTGAAGCAGGCTCCAGGCTCCAGGCTCCGAGCCGTTAGCACGGAGCCCAATGTGGGGCTCGAACCCACAAACCATGGTGCCACCCAGGTGCCCCAGCATCTGACTCTTGATTTCAGCCCAGGTCATGATCTCATGGTCATTGGATCAAGCACTGCACTGTCAGCACAGAGTCCTTTTGGGATTCTCTCACCCTCTCTCTCTCTGCCCCTTCCCCGCTCATTTTTGCACACACTCTCTCTCTCTCTCTCAAAGTAATCTTAAAAAAAAAATTTATTTTGCTTGAGGATTACTCAGGGGCACCAAGATGACTCATGACATAGAAAGGAAAATACTCAATTATTATATTTCAGGTGATTTCGTTCTAAATTATTTTAGAATTAATATTAACAATATTATATATTGAATATATAATAATGAATTGAATACATCGTTATTTTACAGACACACTGGTGAGCAATTAATACAAATTTCTGCTCAAACAGGTCTTTTTTGGGGGGCCAATATTTCACAAATAATTTACCCTCTGATCCTTGATTGGCTTCAGAAATATATTGGAATAGATACACTCTCAAACCAAATTTAACATCACTTCTATTTGGAAAATATTCTAGTGGCCCAATTCAGAAGTAGTTTAAAAAATCAACAGGTTGAGGGGGCAGTAGATTAAAAAATCAACAGAGTGGCTCAGTCAGTTAAACATCTGACTTCAGCTCAGGTCATGATCTCACGGTCTGGTCTGTGAGTTCTATCCCCTCATCAAGGCTCTATGCTGACAGCTCAGAGCCTGGAGCCTGCTTCAGATTCTGTGTCCCCCTCTCTCTCTGCACCCCCTCTGTTTGCTCTCTGTCTCTCAAAAATGAATAAACATTAAAAAAAATAAAAAATCAACAGGTTGTGTCACATTGTGAACAGGTTCCTTATGAAAACTGGTTGATTGATATTCCAAAGATAATTAACATTTGGAACTCAGTTCAGTTTGGAATTTAGTGACGTTTGGTAACATCCCTTTTGGGAGGCAGGTTATTGGTTATAACAACGTTCCGTCAATTGATCATAATAAAGTGTTATATCCATCTATATCTATCTGACTCATGGATGATGTACCTTCCATGAAGTTTGAAATTGAGTTTCACAAAGCAGCGATATCACTAGAGATTAAACAGACGTTAAAGTAGAGAGTTTGCTGTGCATGGGGCTCATAAATGATCAGATCTAGATAATGATATTTAATTTCCACCTTTGCTTCACATTTAAAATCAGACCACTAGGTATCTTTAATCCAGCTCTTTAGAATGTTAAATGTTTTACTTGAAATGCACATTTAGTTTACAAGTAGCAATTTAGTGTTCTGTTTCCATGATGCATCACTATTAAATAAAGCACTGGAAAGGAGTCATCTATTACACTTGTTTGTCCCTTGTGCAAGCCCCTATATGCACCTCATGTCATGTTGCTTGCTGGATATCAAAAGAGATTAGAGGCAGCCTGATTTCAGATCAAAGAATAAACATCTGCCTACCCCAGGGATTTCAAATTACAATTATTTTTTTCTCAATAAAGAAGAGGGGCTCAGCAGAATTCTAAATAAAATGCAATTTTAAGGAACTAATGTTCCTTAAATTAAATAGCTGATACTTCAAGCTATTAAACGTTCGTACTGTTTCCAAGTTATTTGCTGAAGAATATTGAAAATACACTGACATTTTGCATAGTGCTATGCTTGTCAATCTGTTTTATTATAACATGTTTCAACCCAAGTGACTCTGAATGACATTTGTGTGGACCCTTGAATATTTCAGTCTTGGTTTTTCATAATAAAGGGTATGGGTTGTTTATTTTAAGTTAAACTTAATGTTGGCAAGTGCTGTTTCTAATTTTATGTTATGGGTCCAGCATCTCCAAGCTAAAAGGAAGGTGTGGATATAGTGAAAGCATTTGGCAAGGTTGCATTACTGAAGGGTGAATTTCTCATTGGAAGGGAAAAACTTCTGGTGAATATATTAAGAATGATTGTGCTGGGGGCGCCTGGATGACTGTCAGTTAAGCTTCCAACTGTTTTGGCTTAGGTCATGATCTCACGATTTTGTGAGTTCGAGCCCCACATTGGGCTCTGCACTGACAGCACTGAGCCTGCTTGGGATTCTCTCTCTCCCTCTGTCTCTGCCTCTCCCCTACTCATGCTATCTCTGTCTCCCTCAAAATAAATAAATAAATAAACTTGAAAAAAAAAAAAAAGAATGGTTGTGCTGGTGTAGCAGGATTCTTGCACAGAGAGTCGTGACCCCCAGGCTTTTCTTTCCAGGAAGCAACTTTATTCTTGCCAGCACCTCTCAGTTGGGTTCATACCCAAAGAACTGAGCCCTGAACGTCCCGTGGCATAGTTTTTTCATACGTTTGTTTTCTATTTCTTTGTCTCCCATATATGGTAATACATACAAGCATGTAGTCTGATTAAATAGTCTCATGAGGGATGTTGTCATGAAGGCACATAGCCAGGTTACCTTGAAGTTTTATTTTGTTTTGCTTTTGGTTTTTTTCTGTTCTCTCTTTTTTTCTCTCTCCTTAGGGAAGGCATTAGTAATTCTCTATCTTTTCCATTCTTGAGAATATAGATATATGTTATATGATACAGTTTTTGTTTTATGGTTATGTCCTTTAAATCGAAGGAAGAGGACAGATAAGTTGTGTTTGGCATTATTATTGAGCAATTTGGAGGAAGCTATACATATCCTATCTCATGTAGTATATGGGGGAAAAAGATGAATTAAAGAGTTACCTGCAAAATATAAAAAGTAAAGAAAAATATCAAAAAAGTGTAATTTTATATCATCAGAGTGTGGAAGTCATTTCTTAATACAACACTTATATCCAAAACCATAAAATAAATAATTGAAATGTATGAATACCTAAAAATGTAAAACGATTCTCTGTAAGAAAATGTAAGTTTTTTTTTTAAATTTGGGGGAAAATTATGTAGAGGTAAACATGTCAGAAACAGAGGCATAGATACATTTTTAAACCTTTTATATTAAAATGTGTGGTCTTCAGTCCTGTAACAGATGTTTAAATGAACATAATGTCTGAAGTCGTAGGCCAGGTGCCAGAGAGATACAGATTAGACTCAAATCTAGAGTCCTTTGAAAAGCCTCAGATCTAGAGTTCTACTTCCATTTTGTTAGAGTGTCTGGGTCAGTAAGTGGTTGTTTGTTGTTGTTGTTTTTAAATGTTTATTTGTTTTGAGAAAGGGAAAGAGCACGAACAGGGGAGGGGCAGAGAGAGAGAGAGAGAGAGAGAGAGAGAGAGAGAGAGAATCCCAACCAGGCTTTGCATTGTCAGCATGGAGCCTAAGGGCTCCATTAAAACCACAAACCATGAGATCATGACCTAAGCCCAAATCAAGAGTTGGATGCTTAACCGATTGAGCCATCCAGGTGCTCCAGTAAATGGTTGTTTTCAAAGTATAAAACTATATTCTACCTTAAAGCCTCTAAATAGAACAAGCATTACTTGACATTAATTTCGTAACATAGTTCCTTAAAGTTTATTGACTTTTTAAAATAACTAAATTAACTAGCTCCCACATAACCATAGTATAACGAATGACAGACCTCTAAGATCTAATTAACTTTATTTTATAGACACCTGCAAATACACATACAAGCATTTTGACATAATACGAGCATGTCTTAGGTATGACCTAGTCTTTCCAATATAACTGAAAAGGTGTCCCACTTTGCATGATTTATCATTGAACTAACTATAGCTCCCTTTCCTGTGTTCATGGAGCAAATAGAAAAATAATTAGAATTCCAGTTTTCTTGAAATGTCAGGAAGGGAAGAGGCACTCTGACCTCAGCTTCAAATTTAACCAAGAATATGGGAGGGTTTGAAGCTGTTCAACATGCTTCTTAAGGAATTTCCCCTAAGCACTAATATCTGAATAGCCCCCCCCCAAAAAAAAATATGCAAGAAAAGCTTTATTCTCTCTTGACATAAAGTTATACTCAGCATGCTAACTGTAACGCCACAGCTTAGTTTCAGAGCAGCAAAGAACAATATTTGCCTATTCTTTGTAATGTTTGTGCTAAAATAACAGTCTTGTGATCATTTTTCTTACACTCTATAGTCAATGTTTCTTAAGTGCCTACGATGGGGTGAAGCTTGCTTCTAAAGGATTTTTAATGTATTTCAGCAGGAATGTAAAGATTGAATTTCTACCATGCTTGTCAGCAGGAATATTTTTTTAAGGGGTAAAAAGCACAAACATAGAATTATTCTAGATCTCCACTAAACTGTGGAACGTTCCGTGGGGACTAGTTGCTGATAACTGCTATGGTAATTGGAAATATTAGAACTTATGAACCAGTACTAAGTGATATCTGTTGTAATATGCACATTACATCCTTCTCTAGCAACTAGGTGACACCATCTCCATTTTGCAGATGAGAAACTGAGAGTCAGAGAGGTTAAAAACCTTGCTAAGGTCACACAGCTAACGAGTAACAGCAAAGTTCAAACCCAGAACAACTCGACTCCAAATCCTACTAGCAATCAAGGACCTTTTATCCTCTCAAATTCCTACAATACATGGAAGCAATCTAACCTGTATTCATTCATTTACACCTCCCTTGGTGCTACAGGCCCTAGTCTAGACTCTTTCAGTACAGTGATGAAGACAGACTAGGACCCTGACTTTGTGGGCATGCATTCAAATAAAACAGATACATGCTTATTATCAGTTAAATCATAATGGGGAATAATAAAGGGAAACAAAGACACAGAGAGTCATGGGAGGTATGACTTTAGGGGCAGGGAAGGCCTCTGTGAAAATTTATTAGTGGAAGGGGGACCTTGGATGAAACGAGAAAGGAGGAAGCCCTGCAGATATTTGAGAAGAACATTCGACACAGAAGAAAGAGCGAGTGCAAAGGCCCTGGGCTGGGAGTGTGCTTGTGTTTGAGGAACAAAAGGAGGCCAGTGTGGCTGGAAAGGGGAGGGTGAAGGAGAGCATGAGGGAAAGTGAGTACAGACATCCAGGAACAGTTTAGGCAGGCTTTAATCCATGGGAAGGATTTACATTATTGTTATTTTTTCTTTTTTTTTTTTAATTTTTTAATGTTTGTTTTATTTTTGAGAGACAGAATGTGAGCAGGGGAGGGGCAGAGAGAGAGAAAGAGAGAGAGAGAGAGAGAAAGACACAATCTGAAGAGGCTCCAGGCTCTGAGCTGTCAGCACAGAGCCCGAAGTGGGGCTCAAACTCACAAGCCGTGAGATCATGACCTGAGCCGAAGTTGGACACTTAACTGACTGAGCTACACAGGTGCCCCTATTATTATTTTTTTCATGTGTGATAGGACACCAATGAAAAGTTGGCCTTAGAGGAAAAAGCAGGGTTTGCTGGCCCTGGCTGTATGGAGAATGGGCAGTGGAGGGGCCATAACTGAAATAGGGAGGATGTGGCCAGGCCCACAGAGAGAAGTGGTGGCTTAGGTGGACAGACAGCAGTGGGGGAGACTGGTGAGGGATCGCCTATGGGGGTCTATTCAACGATTCAGGGGATTTACATCTTGCAGGCGATACGCATAAACCCCAGAAGGGTGGAACAATAAAGACAACGTCCCACTAGGAATGCATTGTGAGCTGCAAATTCTTCCCTGTTTCTCCTGCCTATTGTTTGGGGCACGTGGACCTGACCTGTTGATGACCACAGCAGGTACTTTGACATGGGGGGGGGGGGGGGGGCAGGTTGTTACAGCCTCATTTGAATTTCCCTTAGGGCTGGCTTAGTCACCAGTGTGCCTTATTCATTAGTACGAGTTTATCATAACTCTTAGGTTATCTTAACTCATAGGTTTCTCAAAAGAATTCGATCCAATGGACAAAAGCATAGTAAAGGGATCTGTCTGTAAATGGAGACAAGTGGGAGGAGGGCTGCGGGGAGGTACAGAGAAGGTGGCCGGTTTGGAGGGAATGCTGTGATCAGTGGAGTGAGTGAGGAGAGGCGGGAGGGGGAGGTGCAGAGTGGTCAGGAAATCCCAAGGCGCTCACTAAGGCTGTAGTTGGGGGAGGGGGGCGGGTAGTAGGGAAGGCAGGGCGAGGGGAGTCTTGAAGCATCGGAAGACTAATACTCTAAACGTGGCAGGTTAGCATAGTGCAAGGTGCCCTCTAGCTCCTCCTGTTCCTGAGACAGGCCGACTGGGGATGCGCTCCATTCCTAGAACTGCTTCTCTGCTCCCTACCTGCGTGTGAGCGTGTGCGCATGCGCGCGTGCATGCTGGCCTGTGTAGGCGCGTGTGGGCTGGAGAAAGCCAGCTAGACCCGGCCTCCCTTCCTAGCTTCCAAACTGCCTGTGCTCCACCAGCCACCGTTCAAACTCAGCAGCTTTTCCTTCCCTTGTTCCTTCCTATTTGTGTGTATGTCTGTAAACAGTGACATTCAAGCCCAACAGGTAAGGATGGAGCGGGGGAAGGAGGGTGCAAAATGGGCTTCAATCAAGGAAAGTTTAAGAGGTGTCAGAATGAAATTTTTGCCTGGGCTTTAAAATGTTGGTAAACTTTGTTGATGCACGTTCATAGTTAAAAAGGGGCATGTGTGGGGTGCCTGGGTGGCTCAGTTGGTTAAGCGTCTGACTCTTGATCTGGGCTCAGGTCATGATCTCATGGTTTGTGAGTTTGAGCCTCTCATCCAGCTCTGCACTGACAGCACGGAGCCTGCTTGGGATTCTCTCTCACTCTCTCTCTGTCCCTCCTCAGCTCGTTCTCTCTCTCTCAAAATAAATAAATAAATAAATAAGCTTTTTAAAAGTAAGGGGTGGGGGGGGGGGGAGGGTTTACTCGAGAACCTCAGGATATTTGACCAAAAAAGATTAAAAGCCACTACCTGATGTGTTCATGTCTTGAAATGTATTTTTTTAAAGAACAAACTACCTTGTTGTGGGTTGTTTTTGTTTGGGTTTTTTGTGTGTGTGTGATTAAACATAGCATCCACAATAAAAAAAAATTTTTTTTAAACTTCTTCCAAGGAAAAGAAACTCTACCTAGCTGCATCAGATAGCAGCCTTGAGCTAAACAAGGATACTGGATCACCTGTTTCTTTTCCTGTATCTGCTGAAGGACATTTGAGCCAGCATTTCTCAGACGAAAATCTCTTCCCACTGACTCAGGCCATGTTTCTCCCCGTGGGATATACGAATTACCTGTGACTGACTACATGGGTGTGTGTTGCTTTTGTTTTCCCATCAGATAGATTCCCTCTAAGCTGGGTCAGTTTTCAGTTCTTATTACAAAGCTTAGAGTTTTGGGAATCCAACTGTGCTGCTAATTCCTGCTGGGGAAGGCGAGTAGCCCTCACAACTCCTGAATAACCTGTGAGGTAAACAGAGCTGAGGTCGGTTTTACCACAAACAGTGACTATTCACACCCAGGGGCTGAATTAAAGCTGAATGCTCACCTGACCTTAAGCCTTGACTGCCTACATACTGCCATACGTGGACTATTTGGTCTGGTAGACACTGTGTGTGTGTGTGTGTGTGTGTGTGTGTGTGTGTGTGTGTTCTACAATAGTCTCACAGCACTGTGAAATTCCATTACCTTTCAGCAGCCAGTGTATGTAGGATGATTCAGGAACCTTGGGCAGGCATAGCACCCAGCCTGTCTCAGGAACATCCATGTTATTTCCGGCCAGATTTAGGCCGGAAGCTCCTGGCAAACAATAGAACAGCACCAGGTGTTCTCAGCAGCAATCTTCTTCTTCTCCCTTAAAAGTTGAGATTGGCAAATTTCCCAAAGGGAGAGAGACGCCCTTGGTTGCACATGGTGTTACGGTTGCTCACTACAGAAGCATTTGTCCTGGATGCCTCTGCACCCAGCTGTCTCAGAGGTGTCCTGTATAATTAAATGTTGGCCCTTTGGAGACCAGGCCAGTCACAGGACACATCAGGAAGGTGACTCTTGCTTAGAGACCGGCTGCACTGAGGTTTCACGCTGGATTTTGGTAAAGCTGTTACAAAGGGACGTGGTCATTCCACCTTCATAGGATGAAGTCTTCTCTGACTCCTGTCTGTGGACGCCACCTTCGTGCCTGGAAGTGGGACAATGGGATGTTTCTGCACTGCTACTGCTAAACTCCTTTACCTTAATAGACTATGAAGGTAAAAGGTAAAATGATGAAGATAACATCTCTATGCTATTTGTTATGGTGCTTTGAGGACATTGTTTACCAATGACCTGGAAGAATTAAGGCAGCTTTCCATATGCCAAGTGTATTTGGGGGCAGTAGTTTATATATGGAATAAATAGAAGAATATTGAGAGCCTGGAAATGAACCCTCACGTTTACGGAAAATTGATTTTCAACAAAGATAAATTGATTGCCCCAACAATTCAATGGGGGAAAGAACCATATTTTCAACACATGGTGCTAGGGCAGATGGATATCTACATGCCAGAGAATGAGATGGGAGCCCAAACTTGCACCATATACAAAATAATTAACTCAAAATTGACCAAAGATCTAAATGTAAGAGAGAAAACTGTAAAATTCTTCCAAGAAAACCTAGGTGTATATCTTCAAGATCTTGGATTAGGTTATGGTTTTTTAAACATAATACCCAAAGCATAAGAAACAAAAGAAAAAATAGATAACTTGGACATTATTAAGGGAAAACATTTTGTGCTTCAAAGGACACTATGAAGAAAATGAAAAAACAATCCAGAGAGGGAGAAAATTTTTGTTAATCATTTATCTGATAATGGATTTGTATATAGAATATATAAAGAACTATTACATTACAATAATAAAAAGAGTTGGGACAAAGAGTTAGGAGAGACTTCAATCCAGTCATACAGTAAGTATTAGCTCACTCTGTGACTTTGAACAACAAGTTTAAATCTTCCAGGTTTCAGTTTTCACATGTAAAATGGATTAGGCAATCTCTCTAAGACTCTTTCCAAGTCAAATTCTCATAAATACATCTTCTTACTGGGGGGTAGGACTGATCATTTCAGTTAAGAAACAGACGTCACCTGGTGCCTCTATTTCCCTCTTTTGATAATCATATTTAGGAAAGACATCTTGAGTTTCAAATGAAAAAAATCATGGTCTTGCAACAAATACCACTAACAAATATTACAAACTGGATATTAAAGACTGCATACTAATAAAAATGCATGAAAAATTAAAAACAAATAAAAAAAGACAGCCCAATTAAAAATGAACAAAGGATCTGAATAGACGTAACTCCATAGAAGATATACAAATTGCCAGTAAACACGTGAAAAGATGTTCAACATCATTAGACATCAGAAAAATGCAAATCAAAACCATAGTAAGAGACCATGTATCGAATGGCTATAATCAAAGACACATAAGAGCTAGTGTTGGCAAGAATGTGGAGAAATCAGAACCCTCATACACTGTTGGTGGAAATGTAAAATGGTGCCGCCACTTTGGAAGACAACCTGGCAGGTCCTCAAACAATTAATTAGAGAATTATGATATAACTAGCAATTCCACTCCTAGGTTTATACACAAGAGAAATAAAAACATACATTCACCAAAATCTTGTCCATGAATTTCAAAGCAGCATGATTCGTAATAGCCCCAAAGTGCAAACAACTCAAGTGTCCATCAAGCTGACAAATGGGTTAATAAAATGCAGTGTGTATGTATATATATATATATGTAATATATATTATATGTGTTATTTGGCAACAAAACAAAATGAAGTGGCGATACATGCTAAAACATGGTTGGCCCATGAAAACGTTGTACTTAGTGAAAGAAGGCCACATATTATATGATTCCATTTATACGAAATGTCCAGAATAGGAAATTCTTAGAGCCAGAAAGGACATAAGTAGTTGGCTAGGGCTTGGAGGGATTTGGGGGAAATGGGAAGGGATACTAATGGGTACAGAGTTTCTTGCTGAAAGAATTCTAAGAAAAAATTCTAAAACTGATTGTAGTGATGGTCACACAATTTTGTGACTAGCCTGAAAACTATTCAATTGTACACTTCAAATGGGTGAATTGTAAGCTATGGGAATTAGATCTCATTTGAAGTGTTACAATAAAACAACTATAAAAAAATAGATGAGTAGAGAGGCTGGAATATGTCATTAACTATAGGCTTTCTCTGTATTTTTCTTCTCCCTTGGCCTTTATCTGCTTTGCTGGGTGTTGCTTTGAAAACATCCGAAGCAAAGATTTACAACTCATTGTTTGGAAGCCATTGAATTTGTGAGAAAAAGCTAGAGAGAAAGAGGTGATTGCAATGTAGTGTTTACATTTATGATTTACCTGCTGTTCATGTTTCAGCCTTAGTTCTAATCTGTGCACCTGTTACCACATACTAGCTGTTATCTCTCCTTGGAGATGGAAAGTCTCTGGAATTTTTAATAAAGTGTCCTCAGTTTCTTGGTCACACTAGTCTACTGAGAATCAAATGTAGTTTACTTTTCACCAAGCTTGTTCCCAGCGAGTTGCCACATAAAAGGTAGGAGAAAGCAAGGAGGCAACAGAGGCACTGTTTTCCCCTACTTTCTGGCAAAAATTACGTCTCTATCAAGATCAAGGAAGAGTCCTTTATTCCACCAACTGCACTTGTCATCCTAAGCCCATTACTGAGGCAACTGTTTTAAAGCAAGAAACATAGTGGAGGAAAGAGGAAATCACAAGATAAAATCCATTTGTTTTCTTCTCCAAGCCAAGCTGTGGAAGAGAGCATGGGCACAAAGACTTTGGCAGGGTTGCCTGGTGGGATGTGCCCTGGGAAGTCAGTCTACTTCAGGTTAGACCAAGGCAACTGACCTTGGCAACTCAGTTATCTCCTGTGAGCTTAAGCTTCCTTGTCTACAGACTGACAGATCTCAAGTCTCTGGGAAAGACCAGCCCTAAAGGTACATGATTTTATGATTACATAAGCTGATCTAGACTTTTCTGAGAGATCAATGCTAAATGAACATTCAGGTAGATGAATCTGTAGTTGAATGAATATTGCACCCAATGTCTTCATTCACGAATAAATGACATCGTGGAAGAAGCAATTTCATGGCTTTCAACAGACCTGTGTAATGCTGATTAGTGTATCATTTTAAATTAATGATTCAAACAGAAAGATCCTGTCTGTTAATTTTGCAATCCACAAAAACATGAACACAACAGACATGTTAATTTCTAAACTTCAATTCAAAAACTTAACTGCCAGGGGCACTTGGGTGTCTCAGTCTGTTAAGCGTCCGACTTCAGCTCAGGCCATGATCTCACAGTTCACAGGTTAGAGCCCCGCATCGGTCTCTGTGTTGACAGTTCAGAGCCTGGAGCCTGGATTTTGTGTCCCCGTCTCTCCCTGCACCTCCCCTGCTCACACTCTGTCCTCTGTCACTCAAAAACAAACAAAAAATTAACTGCCAGATTCCAAATAAAAAGAAGCTTGATTGAGCATAGTGAAACTTTAAATATTTCGAATATTGGATGACCATAGTTGAACTTGAACCAAATTTGATGTGGTTACCTTTCTTTTTTACATTTGGGGGAGGGGGTGGGATATAATTTGCATACAGTGAAATGCACAGATTTTAAGAGAATAATTCAGTGAGTTTTGACAGATGCAGACATCATGCAACCTATATCAAGATATAGATTATTCCCATCCCCACAAAAAGATCCTTCATGCCTCCTTCCTGTCAGTCCTCTCTCAGAGGCAAACACGGTTCTGATTTCTTTCACCGTCCATTAGTTTTTTCAGTCTTAAAACTCTATCAATGCAATCATACAATATATACTCTTGTGTCTGGTTTCTTTCAGTATAATGGTTTTGAGGGTCATCCATTTTGTTGGGTTTATCAGTAGTTTCTCACAGGTTGGATTCCCTAGAAAGAGACAAAGCTTAGCATGCAGGGCATTTATTAAGGAGGCCTCTTGGGATCTACAGCTTTGGAAGGGAGGGGAAAGCAGCAGGATTGAGCAGTGGGAGAAGTGAAGCTGTGAAGCAGCCCCGACAGAAAGGTCCATTAACCCACAAGTCACTGTACACAGGTTAACAAGCTGGAAGGGACAGTTCTCAGTTACTCTGCTTTTGCAGGAAGGAAACATTTGACTGAGGTCATGCAAGAAACGTTGCTTAACACTGAGAGTATGGTGGAGAGATACTAAGGTAACCCCCCGATATTCACACCATTGTGCAAGCCCCCTTCCTTGAGAATGCATGGGATCTGGGGCTTTCTTCTAATCAATAGATGATGGCAAGGAGGTGTGCGATTATGTGTGTGTGATTATGTTACGTAAGATTACGATGTCTGCCTTGTTAGGAGACGCTCTCTTCCGGGCTTCGAAGAAGCAAATTCATGTTGTGTGCTGCCATGTGGAGAGGGCCAAAAAGTAAGGAACAGAGGGCAACCTCCAGCCCACAGCCAGCAGCACACAGAGGCCCTCAGTCTGGCATTCTACAAGGAATGGGATGCTGCCTCAGCCTCACCGGGCTTGGACGCATAGCCTTCCCCAGTTAAGCCTTAGAGGAACCACAGCTCTAGCTGACACCTTGATTGCAGCCTTGTGAGGTCCTGAGTTCTAAGCAGAGGACCCATTGAGTTGTGCCCTAACTCCTGACACACAAAAACTAAGAGATACTCTGTGTTGTGTTAAGTTGCTAAATTTGTGGTAATATTGTTATGCAGCAATAGATAACTAATACGGGTGGGAACACAGATTACTCGAAAGGAAGATCTATTCAGTAAAAATGGAGAACTACAGGAAGCAGAATATATGTGAAATTTAATTTGAATTGATGGAGAGGTGTAAGAGGAACAGGAAGAGTCCTTAGCCGCTGAGGAAAAAATCCAGATGGTTAAGCTAACTAACACTTTCCCCGTTGGTGAGTGGAGAGAGGGCCAGAGCCAGAAAAATACACTATAGCAATAACTGAGGAGAAATGTAGTTTATATATCAAAATATATGGCCTTTATGAACCTATAGCATATTTCATTCAAAAAGATTATAGTGGAGGGGTGGCTGGCTGCCTCAGTCGGTAGAGCATGAGACTTTTGACCTCAGGGTCATAAATTCACGCCCCACGCTGGGCATAGAGATTACTTTAAAAATATATTATACTGGCAAAGCTGAATTGTCCACTTCCACCCAGCATATCTGAACTGTAGAAGCAATTCTTAGGAAGTCACTGAAATCAGTGACAGACCAAAGTGTAAGTCTAGGCTCCCAAAGACTGTGACCTGTGATCCATTCTTGACCTACAAATAAATACCTGTGGACCTATCATCTGCAACTATAAGATATCTGGCTGGAGGTGCCTATTGTATTGTATGATATAGAGTAATATAGTAATATAGAATAATGTAGGTTGTATACATTGTATCATTTTTTAATGACTATCCCAAATAAAAAATATGGATGGAAAGCCCAAGAGGAGTGAAATTGCTCATATTATCTATCTACCTACCTACCTACCTACCTCTCTATATCTCCTACTATTGGAAAGTAAGCTGTATGAAGAAAAAGATTTTTTTTGGTTTACTATCTTTTCCCCATGCGTATCAGTGGCAATCAATACATATTTGTTGAATGAATGAAGCAGCTCCATAGTTTCCTACCATTTCCTTCCTTCCTTCCTTCCTTCCTTCCTTCCTTCCTTCCTTCCTTCCCTTTCCTATATAAAATACATCCTATATAAAATTCCTGAGCACTTACCCATGTGCTGACTCTGTGCTGCTGTTACAATGGTAAATACGACATGGCCTCCAAATGACATTCAATCCAGTGTTGGAGACTGATGAGGAGAGAACCTTGACAGATTCCATGGGAAAGTTGCTATAGAAATATATAGATTAAGGTCCCAGAGGATTCAACATATAAGCCAACATGTCTCTTAGAGCATAACATATAGGAGAACTGGAGGTGAGGTTTTGAGAATTAAGTCAACCCATGGAGACAGAAAATGAAATCGAAGGGAAGATGAGTCCTCTGATAGTAATAAAAGAGGGAGACACACAGAGATTTGAGAACCAAAGCTTTAGGTAAACCTAGATAGAATGTGGGTTGAAAATAAGCTATGAATTTTTAGTAAGTACAGTGTTATCAAGCTATGAAAGAACCATTCTTCAGATGGTAATATCAGTTTTCAGAGTAAGGTACCAGGTATTCTATACTGCCATAAGTAATGGGAATACTACTAAATATTCATAGTACTTTTGCCTGTCTAGATGAAATAGAATAATATTTAACGTGGAAACAAAGCAAGAATTATCACCCTAAAGTCACAGACTCAAATGGGAAATGTATGTTAATATTGACCGTTTTATTAATAAACGTAGCTGAATATTGTATTCAGCATTGGTTCAAAGAAATACATCACCATATGACTCCTTGATTCACAAAACCATACTGCATATACACCTATGAAGTAGAAACCAAATAATCAGAAGAACAGTGAAATCTTGGGGGCTTCATGTGGGCTTTGGAATACTTTACAGCAAAACAAAATTCACAGCATTTTTTCCTGCTACATATTTGTCTTTTAAAGTATAACAATAGGGGCGCCTGAGGGGCTTAGTCCCGTTAAGCGCCCAGCTTGGGCTCAGGTCATGATCTCCCAGTTCTTGAGTTCAAGCCCCAAGTCCGACTCACTGCCATCAGTGCAGAGACCTCAGATCCTCTGTCCTCCCTCTCTGTCCCCCCCTGGCTTGTGTGTGTGCGCTCTCTCTCTCTCTCTCTCTCTCTCTCTCAAAAATAAATAAACTTTAAAAAAAAAAGTATAACAATAAAACTTTCAGGTTAAATTTGCTTCTTTTTGTATACTGAGTTCTCCTTTCCTCTGTAGAAATTTTCTTTGTGCATTCTCATAACACTTCAGTGAAAGAACCTCATTGCTTGGGAGAGGGGTGTGTACATTTAAAATGGAATATTCCAAGCCCATTTTGAATGGCTACTTATTAATTGTGTGATTGCATGATTTCTCCCTGAATAAATCTTGTTTTGATGAAAGATGAAGTCTGAATACATGCAGGTGCCTCACCCACCTTCTCAGCTTCCATCTGCATCACCTGTCTGGAGAATGTGTCAACTTCCCTTAACTGAGAAGTAATTTGCAGTTACTGAAATCCATTTTATATCATAAAGCCTCTTCAACGTACAACTTTCCCTAGAGGGTTACGTTACTTGGAGGCATTTCTTAGATTTAGATTTAAGTTTCAATAAAATTAAATATATTTTAAAGAACCAACCTTATAGTTTTGTTTTGTTTTTTCCTGTTTTTAAGTACCAGAAGCATAAAAGTAAAGAACAGTTGAAGTTAAGCCTGTTACATATGGGAAACTATTTATTTTGTTTGTGATTCCCTTACGATGCCAGTTGGAGTTTTAAAGATACCATTGTACTACAAATAAAAAATATTACAAAGAGATATTTACTCTAAAGGAAACAAAAATAAGCAGTAGATAGGAGTTCTTCATCTGTTTTTAGTTATAGGATGCTGAGCTATTTAATAATGAAAGTGGTTTAAATAATACTAAAAATGCATCGGTATTTTCCCCTGAATGCAAAATAGTAAATTTTAAATTCACCTTTTTAGTAGTGATGTTTCAGCTCTTGTAACTTCCAGGTAGTTCTGTTTTTCATCTTGAATTGTCTTGACTTACATTCCAATGACTTTTTTCATTCAAAAGTATAGAGCCTTCTCTCCTTGAGTCAGCACTTGCTTTTCACATGGATGAATGAAGGTACTGAATATACCAAAGCAGTGAATCACCTCTCTTGATTTTTAGTTCTTTCATTTGGGCCCTCAGCTTTTTTTTTTTTTTTTTTAACCTTTTAAAAATTCCCTTTCTTCTCTGTTCTTTTTCTTCTTTTCTCTTTTCGTTTTCAGCCACATCAGTTTAATACTTACCTAATTTATTTGTGTGAGTATATTATTGTTCCCTAAAACAACCAAGTTTCCTTCCTCCCTTCCCTCCTTCCTTCCTTCCTTCCCTCCTTCCTTCCTGCCTTCCTTCCTCCCTTCCCTCCTTCCTTCCTTCCTTCCTTCCTTCCTTCCTTCCTTCTAAATAAATGCAGTTAGGGCTTTTAATATACCCCTAATTACCACATTAACATCATCCCACATGTTCTGTGATACTTTCACTGTTCTTTAGTCCTAAACATTTTATAAGTTACAAATGGATTTCCTTGTGTTTCTTAGGAGTGCATTTTTTTGTAATTTCCAAAAATATGTGGAAGATGTTTTTGTTTCTGTTTTTAACTTTTTCCTATTGATTTCTAAGAAATCAATACATTTAATTACACGATGGTCAGAGATTGTGGATTAATACGAAGTCTTTAAAATTTATTGAGATTTTGCATATGATCCAGTGTTAACTCACTGTATAGTTGCTATTTCTTGAGTACAAGTCTCCACATACATCTCTCATCAAGCTTGTCAACTGGATTGTTCAAATCTATAACGTTAAAAATATTTCGTCTGCTTGATCCATGCTAATCCAATCTTTCTTACTCTTCTCTATTTCATAGCACTTTTCATCTTCTAAATTGTTATAAAATTTACTGAGTTGTTGTGTTCATTGTTTATCTTCTGTCCTTTTATTGAGATGTAAGCTAGGTGGCTCAGTAGGGTAAGTGTTTAACTCCTGATTTTGGCCCAGGTCATGACTTCACAGGCATGAGATCTGTCTCCACTCTGGTGTGATTTTCTCTCCCTCTCCCTCTGTCCCCTACACTGCTTGTGTGGGCACATTCTCTCTCAATAAAATAAAGTAAAATAAAATAAAGATAAAATATAAGCTTTATGAATGCAGCTATTTTTACTTTTTGTTTAATTCTGTACATCAGGAATGCCTGGGTGGCTCAGTTGTGAGATCAAGCCTTGCATTGGGCTCCATGTTGAGAGTGGATCCTGCCTAAGGTTCTCTCTCTCTCTCTCTCTCTCTCTCTCTCTCTCTCTGTCTGTCTCTCTCCCTCCCCACCCCTTCCCCCACTCACACAAGCTCTCTCTCTCTTTAAAATAAAAATAAATAAATTAAAACCAGATTATAATTCTGTACATCAAATACCTAGAGCAGGGCCTAGTACAAAGAAGCAGCATAATAAATATTTGTTAGGTGAATAATGAACCATGAATTTTTATTGATACAGAACTATCATATATATAATATAATATAGATCTTAGATCTTCCATATTTTCACAGCATAGGAATACAATGAGATAAAGTTATAACCCAAATACCAAGTAACTGGTAAATGGATAAACAAACTTTGGTATAGCCATACCATGGAACGCTACTGAACAAAAAAGGAACAAAATACTGATCCATACCACACAGATGAATAGCAAAAACATTAAGTGAAAGAAGCCAGATATAAAAACCTGCATATGGTGTTACCCATTTATGTGAAGTTTTAGAAAAGTCAAAACTGTAGAGATGGGGAGCAGGCGAGTAGCTGCCCGATGCCAGGGTGCGGGATGGGGATTAACTGCAGGACTTAACAGAACTCCTGAGGGTTCTCAAAGTTTTCTAAAACTTTATTGTGGTGGTGCTTACACAATATTTTTACCAAAACTCCTTGAACTGTTTACATAAAGTGATGAAATTTTAGAGTTTGTAAACTATTCCTCAGACAGCTGTAAGTAATAAATAAACAAATGCACTTAATACTAACCACATATTATCAGAATTTAATCTTTCTTAGATTTAGGAAGCATGTCACAATTTGGGGGCAACTTCAGAATGAATTGCTGACTGTGTGTTAGAAAGATGCGGCTTTGGCAATTAATAAGGTTCAGAGCCTCCTCTGAAGCAGCCCATTGTTCATCCTTAACTCCTGGTAGAACACATCTCTATTATAGTTCTCACTGTTATAATCATTTACCTGTAAGCCACAGTACTCACCCTCCACCATCTACATATACATGGAGACACTGTGGGTTCTGCACCTCGCTCACATCCCATGCACTGGGAGGTGCTCAGCCGAGGTAGTTGAATGACTAGGCGATTATTTAGAGAACGGAATATAAAAGCAAATTTGCAGTCATTGACAGACTTGTTATTATTTTGCTCTGGAGTCCGCATACTATTATCAAACTCATTCCTATAGTTCTAGATGGATTTTTTAATCCACACTTCAAGTTGCCATAATTACAGAGGTAGTGCAAATGCTTATTCTTTTATTCATTGCCTATGTATTGAATGCCCTCTATGTACCAGATATTTTGTTAGGTCTTAGGGATGGATGTGACAGTTAACAAAACAAAGATTTGGACCTTACTTTGGGCAATTATTTTCTGTAAATTGGATAGTAGTTATTAAAGATGTCTTTAAGAATTCGTCTCTGTAGATTTCGATCAGTAAAGAATATTAATTTTATAGCAGTTGTCAGAGTTTTAGATACTGTGGATGAGTCATTTGTTTTCCTGGTGAAACAAAGTGTAGCAAATTCACACTATTTCTCCTGGGGTGGAGAAAATTTTTGGAAAAGGAAGTTCCAGGAGCACCCCATAAGGTCTTTATTTTCCGGAACAAAACTTCCAACTGTCCGACTCAATCACTAAGTAAGCACACGTGAGACACAGCACGCCCTCTGCAGAGACTCGCTCTGGGCAAGGCAGGGGCAAGGTATTTTGGTAATCCTAGCTTGAACAAGCAGTAGAAGGAGAGCTCAGGAAATAAAACATATAAAAATATGAGAACAATAGGAAAGAAAAGCCTGTTTTACAGGTTTATTTCCTGTTCTAATACTTGTGGAATGTGTTTTTCTGTCCTACTGATGCTTAATATAACTAGAACTCCCAAAGTTGTCATTCTTTTAACCAAAATTCTCCTTTGTCTGTTTATATTATCATGTTAACACTAAAATCTCTCAGAATTGTCCACGTAAAAGACATAGGAAGCATTTGGCTGCAATGCTATAGAATAGAATTTTTTTTAAATATTTTTTTAACGTTTATGTATTTTTGAGACAGGGAGAGACAGCATGAAAGGGAGAGGGTCAGAGAGAGAGGGAGACACAGAATCTGAAACAGGCTCCAGGCTCTGAGCGGTCAGCACAGAGCCCGACGCGGGACTCAAACTCACGGACCGCGAGATCATGACCTGAGCCCAAGTCAGCCGCTTAACCGACTGAGCCACCCAGGCGCCCCTAGAATAGCATTTAAAAAAGTAAACACTAGTTACATGTACAGAATGTCAACTGAAAGTATAAGATCCAATAAAACTTTTATTTGCATTTTAGTAGTTCTGTTTTTCTAGGTGAGCTTCCTTTCACAAAATGTAGCCAAGTTTTGGAGTAATACAGAGTTTTTAAAAGCTGGCAGACATTCTACTAAAAAAGTACCTTAATACTTAAAAATTTTTGCATGTTTTTAGTTTCTGAGTTATGTATTCTTTTACCTGATTATTAGAATGCCTTGTGTTAAAATAGCCTTCTAACTTTAAAAATTGCCTTCTAGTGTGCTGGCTTTGGCAGGACATACACTTAAAAAAAAAAAAAATGCCCCCTAGCACCTCCATCAGAGGAACGGAGAAAAAAGTTTTCTGCCTTTTAATAAACCTGACAATGAATGGTAGGTAGAGAGAAAATAATTGGCTAAAATAATAGTTTTAGATGACCTGTGAATTTCTATTGTTTCTTCTAGAAAACAAAGCAATACATTGAAAAAATATCCTATTTGGGAAGCTACTAAGTTTTAATTACTAAGTTTCCTTTCCTTTTCACTAGGAAACAGTTTTTCTTTGACTATAATTCCCCTTACTCAGGGAAATGTCAGTAATTCATCGGATTTTCATGGGCAAGTCCAGAAATAAGGGTGACAATTAAGAGAACCTTCATCTACTTCTGACATGGCCACCATCAGCCATATTGCTTCCTGGGCCACCACTGCTCTGACCAACCATCTCATCTCCTGGGAGTCTGCCTAACCCTTCTTTCCCCCCACAACTGCTGGTTCTCAAAATGGGTCCTGCAGCATCTGGGCAAAGCAGACACCCAGGATGTGTATTCATGGCATTTGTGCTCTTGAGGGAAAAAGAGTGAGATCTCTCTCCCACTCCAAGCTTAGATTAGGCCACCTAGAAAGGCTGGCAGTCACCTAAATGATAGCATTTGGTAGTGGTGATTGTTCTAATCACCATCTTCTCTAGCCACCAAATTGTACCTCTACATCTACAATTTGGACTTTGACCTGGTAGGGTAGGGACTTTTTCACAAGTAGATGGCTAAAGTTGGGGTGCCTGGGTGGCTCAGTTGGTTAAGTGTCTGACTCTTGGTTTCAGCACAGGGCATGATCTTGCAGTTCATGAGTTTGAGCCCCACATCGGGTTCTGTGCTGACAGGGTGGAGCCTGCTTAGGATTCTCTCTTCCCATCTCTCTCTGCCTCTTCCCTGCCCACTCTCTCTGTCTCTCTCTCAAAAATAAAAATAAACTTAAAATTAAAAAAAAAATAGGTGCCTAAGTTTAGGTTTATTTATGCTTTTAACTTCTGTATAGTAGATATAGTAATTTTCATCCACCAGGGGTGCAGGTGTAACTCTGGTTACCCCAGATAGGAGAACTTTGTAACTCCAAATCAGACAGACCAGTGAAATCTGGGTGAAAATGTAAAATGCTTGAAAACCTTAATATGTACCTATAACCCCTTTGTCAAAAGGCCAACCAGATTCAGGAAGGGGAAATTCTATCTAACTAATCCATTCAATTTAACTTCTTTCTGGAAGTAAATGAATAAATCACAGTTCTTTCAGGGATTGAAAGATATTTAGATTGCAGGGTGGAAAAATCAGTAGATGCCATCATTCTATACTTTTAGGGAGGCTTAACATAGACTGTCCCTCAATTTCAGTCATGGTGTGATCTGATGACAGCATATTATAAAAGATGAAAGTAGTGGTTTGCTGAAGGCAGCTCATATAGACCAGTTGTGAAATTTCCAGGAATTTTGCAAACTAGTTGACATACATTTTGCAAGCCAGTCAACTGCTTGTTGAATTGGCCATTGTAGGAGTATTTACATTAAGGAAATAAGCAAATACTACATACAAGCCACAAATCAATCTTGTCCCCATCCCCAGACAAACCCGAGTGTTGAGTATTTACCAGGATATCCCTGGATAAGAGTTTGGTTTAGAAATATAGACCAAGGAGCAGGATCAATGGGATAAATGCTGGAGAATTATAAAAATAGATGGTTTCCTCAGAATTAGATGTTGGCACTAATTTTATTTAGCATTTTTATAAACTCTGTGGAAAGAGGTGATATACAGAGAAACGTCCATATTTTTCTGATGACATTAAATGTTCCTACAGTTAAACCATAAACTGTAGGATTAACACCCAGAGCTCTTAGTCAGACTGTTAATTGGCTGACTTATAGATCACATCTCAAGTAAGGCAAAAAAAAAAAAAAAAAAAGGCAATTTTGGGGGAAATTATCTTAAAATACTCTTGTTAGATGATAACTTATAACCTTTACATGATGTCCTAAAAATTGAATTTTGGGATTTCTGTAGACTTTCTATGTTCATTAGTATAATTTGTTAGCTGTGACAAAAAGGCAACAAAATAGAGTAACTGTCCCACCCTTATAAAGAAACCTGGATACACACTGCAATTTTGGTTGACATGCTTCAAGGATAATGTAATGGAACTGGAAAAGTTTCAGAGAGAAGAGTGTAATCTGATCAGGGGATTATAGGAATCTCAGATGAGGCTAAGATTATATTAACTAGCAAATCCTGAAAGGTTTTAAATAAGGTAAATATAGACGGATTTAGCAAATCCTGAAAGAAGAGAATTATAGAGTACCCCTCTGATGTTTGAAATAAGAATTTGTAGAAGAAATAAAAAGAAACACATTATTGTTTCTCAAGGAAAAGGAGTAATGATAGCAAAAACAGCTTCAAAATTTAACCTTTGTCAATTCAAAAAAAAATCATTACATTTACATATTTTAATGTGCAAAATTTACTGTATATTTCTTCTAACCAATGACCTCCCTTATCAATTAGGCTCTATTAGTGGAAGGAAGAGTGTGAAGTTCCCTCTTTTCAATTTCAGTTGAGAAAACACTTAACCGTGGATTTTTGTTGTTGTTTTAAGGCAAAGGAATGGAAGAGCCATTATAATTGTTTGCTCTCAATGATGAGCCCCTCAGGTGGGATGTGTTCCCAAAATACAACAGTTTTGCACATTATAAAGAAATTTAGTTGATTGATTCCATTGTACTAATTAGAACTCACATCTAGGTTAATCCTCAATTTCTTTAAAAAACTTCAGGTTTCTTAAGAATGCATTAGGCAAAGAGAAGTAGATAATTGATCACACTATTCTAGGGGGGTGGGGAGTCTCCACAGTAGACAGCTGTTCGGGTGTGAAAAAAAATAGGGCAATTTACATAATTGCGATTAAACAGACAAGCAAATGTCTTTCAAAAAATTAAGCAAGGCTGTGTGTGATCTTAATAAAACAAACTTCAGAAAAAAAGATTTTCGGGGGCGCCTGGGTGGCTTAGTCAGTTGAGCATCTGATTTCGGCTCAGGTCATGATCTTATGGTTCTTGAGTTCAGCCCCACATCAGGCTTTGGGCCCATAGCATGGAGCCTGCTTCAGATTCTCTCTTTCCCTCTCTCTATGTCCCTACCCCGCTAGTGCTCTCTCTCAAAAATAAATAAATATTAAAAGAAGATTTTCATGTTTAAGGTATTAAATAACTTAAATTTATTAGTTTATATTATATATGTTATATCGTTTTTTAATAGTTTAGAGTTGAATATCTAGGATAATCTAAAAAGTGAAAGCTGTGGCAAGTGACCTAAATGTATTGCAGTTTTCTTTTTCATGAAATACATGCATTCAGAGAAATGCACAAATTATGCATGTGTACAGCTCAGTGAAATTTTATAAAGTGAACACATTTATGTGACCAGCACACACCCAGTCTAATGGTTATGTGTGCATGTGTGTGCATTACATATATACATATATATGCAGTGCACTACATATACATATAATCTATAGATTACACATCGATTGTTAATACCAGGAGTATTTACCTGTATTCATACTTTTAAGAAGTTGGGGGTTCAGATTTAATTATGGGAGGATTTAATTCGACTTCTAGGGAGTATTAGCTTTTAAAATAAATTACCCATTGTTTTTGTTGTTTTCACCTTTTGTATATTTTATAACCCTTGTATATTTATACCCCTTGTATATTTTAAACCCCTTACCACAAGGTTTCAGAGAGTTCACAGTGATTCTTTTTTTAAAAAAAATTTTTTTTAATGTTTATTTATTTTTGGGAGAGACAGAGACAGAGTGTGAGTGGGGGAGGGGCAGACACAGAATCTGAAACAGGCTCCAGGCTCTGAGCTGTCAGCACAGAGCCCGACGCGGGGCTCAAACTCACAGACTGTGAGATCATGACCTGAGCCAAAGTCGGCCGCCCAGCCGACTGAGCCACCCAACTGCCCCCACAGTGATTCTTTTTAAACGTAGGAGAGGTGAGCATCCTGGCGCTTGGATGGTAGACAGCGAAGTGTATCCTTAGCTGATTTCACACTTAGATCCATCTTCCAGATTTATTGTTCTCCATAACTGAGGACACGAACTTTTTTTTATTGTGTTTGTTAAAAGGAAGATAATTTTTTAAAGGAGAAAAGCCCTACACAGAGCAGACATCAAACAGTGCTGCAAGACTGCTAACAGAATGTGAGGACCAAACCAACTTTAAAGAAACAAATTTTGTTAAATTAAGTACCGTGACTAAGTACTTTAATTCCTTTTCTTCCAGCCCTAAAGGATCATTTGACATTGAACCTTTTAAGTTAAACGGGAGTCGCCTGAACTCTCTACTACCCGGGGGGAGGGGGGGGTGCCGGTCTCACAGCCCCCGCGGGCGCCGCGGGACCCGCCGGGGGCCTCTCTCCTCCCCACTACTGCGTCCCCCTGCGCCCATTCCCCTCCTCCCCTCCCCCTCGCCCTCTCCCCTCCCTCCTCCCCCGTGACCCCTGACCCCAGCTAATCTGCATAGAGGAATGACAGGCATCCGCTGGGCAGGATCCGCCTCGCCGGCTGCGGCCGGCCGGGCTGGGAGACCCGCGCCGGGGAGAAGGTGAGGGGATCTGGCGGGCAGCTCCGCACAGCCCGGAAAATGAGCGCTTGGAAACCTGCCTGCGAGCGGACCCATGATCGAAGGACCAAAGGAGCCGCGTGATCGCCGGACCTGGCCCCGCGACCCCAGACATGGGCCAGACCTCGGTCTCCACGCTGTCCCCGCAGCCCAGCAGCGGTGAGTCCCGGGCGCACGGAGCGCCCCGGCCGCGCGGGCGCTGGGCTTGCTCAGGGCAGCTGGGACGGCCGAGGGCTCGGCGGCACGTCGGGCTGTGCCCGAACCCGCCAAGTCCGTCGGAGAAACCCGAGAGGTAGCGCTCCCCCAAACTCTTTGTCGTGGAGAAGTGGAATGCGTTTTGGGATCCAGCCGATTTTACCTTAAAGGCACAGGCTCCATTTTCCACACGAGATGCCTCGCCTGGGTGTTTATCTGAATTTCTTCGGAGCCTGAAAGTTACGAGAAACGCCATTTGCGTATTGCGGTGTTTTTAGAACGGGAAACTTAGAGAGCTAGATAAACGTGCCAACAGGTTTTTCTGTATTTACGCTTGGCTTGCGAACAGACTAGAACCGAATTCTTTCAAGCTTGTCAACTGATTTATGGTTTGTTTTCGGAGTAGACGCGCTGATTGCCTCCTCTAATCCTGGCAGAACTCTGAATACTTAGAAACTAACTTTAAAAAGGCTTAATCGTTTCAAAAGATAATCTGTTTTATGTTAGACCCCAAAGCTACAAAACTGGGGGAAACATACCTCACCAACTCAGTTACCGAGGGCTGAAAGTTCAGTTTATGGAAGGAATCGTGTGTAACGTTTCTAAGTTACAATACTCTGTTTTAAGTTGGGTTGGTTTTTTGTTTTTTTGTTTTTTCCATTTTCTTAAAAAAAAAAAGGGAAGGAAGGTACGTTTGGCATTTCTCCAGCAGGGTAGGGATAAACAACTTTTTGGTGGCGTTATTTGTAATTGGATAATGAAATAAATTTAAAAGTATTATTTTGATATTTTTTCCATCAACATTAAAAAAAAAACAACCTCAAAGGGGCCATTTACGTTATTCCTTGAGATATCTGATACACTTTTAAAATTGTGTAAACATTAACAGGATCTTGCTGAAAGGAAGTGACAGGGCACAGATGAAGGTTTTTTTAATCAGCTCCAGGATGTCTCCAGCTAGATAGCATTCTATCATTCCAACTTACCCCCACATGGGTTTGTTTATACTGCGCTGCTTCACACCCTGAAAAATCATAAGCTTTACTAGGGCTTATGTTAATGTCGCCAAAGGAGGAACCCTCTACAAAGGAGAGAAATCAAAATCCTAGAATAGATCACACCTTTCCTTCTTGTTAATGACAAGGGTTATACAATGCACCAGAACATCAGAGACTTCGTATTGACGCCTTTGGGAATGGGATGGGTGGGATGGGGAAGGGGGGGGTGTTGATTAGGATCTTAATTTTAGTAAACTATCTTGTGCAAATGACGCTTAGTTTCCTTTGTCTTACTTTAAAAAACAGTGTGGCTTCTTTCATTGTAAGAAAGAGTTTATATTTTATATTTCTGCACTGGTAAAGCATAGAATTGAATCAGTACTCATATACAACAGCTATAAAGTACGCCCAGGACTTAGTTCTTTTGCTGCAAAATATTGTTGGGATTAATATTAGAAAAGTGAATTTTGTCTTTACAAAGGGCAAGGAATATTGCATAACTGATCACTAAGAAGCAGAATAGAATCTTAAAATATGACTGTTCTAGCTCTTACCCAGTATAGCGAAAAATGCCCAGATTGCTATAATTCCCTATAAAATGACTAATCATGTTGAGAAATTGTTCAACCGATTTATATAGAAAGTGAGTTAAAATAAAAAGTTATGCTTGACCATAGAAGATGTTTGATTTGGGCTTTTGTAAAATAATCATTACAGGCCACAAGTTAGCTTGCTTTTCACTCTTGATTTTAGGCTCTTTTGAACCTTTCAGCTTAGGGCTGCATCTGTTTCTCGAAGTTTTAGGAAGACCATTAATCATTATTTCTGAAAACATGCAGTTAGAGCCATTATTTCTATTTTTTAAAAACAGCTGTATTGACATAATTACCATACCATACCAAACTCACCCACTGAAAATGTACACTTCATTATTTTTTAGTATATTCAGTGTTGTGCAACCATCAGTCTCTTTTCCCATCCCTCTCAACCCCCAGCCCTGATTAACAAATCTTCTTTGCTTATTCTGAACATTTCATATAAATGGAATCATAACATCACATGGCCTTTTGTGACTGACTTCTTTCACTCAGCATAGTGTTATCAAGGGCCATCCATGTTGTAGCATGTATCAGTCCTTCATTTCTTTTCATTGCCGGGTAACATCCCACTATAGGAATATACCACATTTTCTCTCTCTTTCCATCAGTTGATGGACATTTAGGTTATTTCTAGGTTTTGGTTCTATGAAGAGTGCTGCTATGAACTTCATGTACAAGTTGTTGGTGAACATATGTTTTCATTTCTTTTTGGTATATTTCTAGGAGTAGAATTGCTGGGCCACATAGTAATCCTATGTTTATGTTATGTTTTAAGGAACTGCCAGTTTTTCAAAGCAGCTGTACCATTTTACATTCCCTCCAGCAGTATATGAAGTTTCCAGTTTCTCTACATCCTTGCCAATACTTGTTATTTATCTTTTTTATTTTAGCCATCCTGGTAAATGTGAAGTTGTATCTCATAGTGGTGTTGATTTCCATTTTCCTAATTACTAATGACATTGAGCATCTTTTTCACGTACCTGTTGGCCATCCATATGTCTTCTTTGGAAAAATGTCTATTCAGATTCTTTGCCCAATTTTAATTAGGTAATTTGACTTCCTATTTTTTTTTTAATGTTAATTTATATTTGAGAGACAGAGAGACAGACAGACAGACAGAGCATGAGTCAGGGAGGGGCAGAGAGAGACAGAGACAGAATCCCAACCAGGCTCCAGGCTCTGAGCTGTCAGCACAGAGCCTGATGCAGGGCTCAAACTCACAAGCCCTGAGACCATGATCTGAGCCAAAGTCGGACGCTCAACTGACTGAGCCACCCAGGTGCCCCTTGACTTCCTGTTATTGGGATAAAAGAATTCTTTATATACTAGAGATAAGTCATTACCAGATATGTGATTTACAAATACTTTCTCCCATTCTGTGGGTTGTCTTTTCACTTTCTTGATATGGTTTGCAATTCAGAATTTTGAAATTTTGATTATTTCCAGTTCACCTTTTTTTCTTTTCTTTGTATTTTTGGAGTCTTATCTAAGAAGCCATTGCCTAACCAATGTCAAGAAGATTTACACCTAAGTTTTCTTCTAAGAGTTTTATAATTTTAGCTCTTACATTTAGGTCCGTGATACATTTTTTTTAACTTTTATTTATTTATTTATTTATTTTGAGAGAGAAAGAGTGAGAATGTACACGCTTGAACAGGGGAGGGGCAGAGAGAGGGGGGACAGAGGATCCAAAGCCGACTCTGTTGCAACAGCAGAGAACCCAGTGCGGAGCTTGAACTTACAAACTGTGAGATCATGACCCGAGCTGAAGTCTGGCACTTAGCCACCCAGGTGCCCCTAGATCTGTGATCTGTTCTAAGTTAATTTTTATGTGTGGTATATTGTAGGGTTCTAATTTTCATTCTTTTGCATGTGGATATCTAGTTGTCAAGCACCATTTGTTGAAAAGATGACTCTTTCCCTATTGAATTGTCTTGGCACCTTGTCACAAATCAGCTGACAGTAAATGTAAGGTTTATTTCTGAACTTCTATCCTGTTGATCTACATGTCTATTAATATGCCGTGCTGTCTAGATTACTATAGCTTTGCAGCAAGTTTTGAAAGAGAAAAGTGTCTTCTAACTTTGTTCTTCTTTTGCAAGATTTTTTTGCTATTCTAATCTCCTTGCATTTTTATATAAATCTCATATTCAGCTTGTCAGTTTCTGCAAAAAAGCCAGCTGGGAGTTTGATGGGGATTGTGTTGAATAATATTGTTCTCTTAACAATGTGAAGTCGTTCAGTCTGTAAACACGAACATCTTTCCATTTATTTAGATCTTATTTAGACCTTATTTAGATCTTATTTAGAAGTTTAGATCTTATTTAGAAATCTTCCTTAATTTCCTTCCACGGTGTTTTGTAGTTTTCAGCATAGAAGTCTTGCTCCTTCTTTGTTAAATTTATCCCTGCATATTTATTATTTTTGATGCCACTATAAATGAAATTATATTCTTATTTCATTTTGAGAATGTTGTCTACTAGCATATAATACACAAAAATTAATTTTTATACATTCATCTTATACCCTACAAACTTGTGGAACTCATTTTTTGGTCCCGATAGTTTTTCAGTACATTCCTTATTATTTCTATATATAAGATTTTATGTGCAAATAGAGATAATTTTACTTCTTGTTTTCCAATCTGAAGATCTTTTGTCTTTTCCTTGTCTAATTGCCCTCATTATACACTATCATGTTAAATGCAAGTGCCAAGAGTGGACATTCTTTTTTTTTTTTTTTAATAGAACATTTAATTACATTGGTTTTCTATCACCACACTAGTCATTTAATAATGATTATATTGGCCATTTCCATTGGTTGGCAGGAGGCTCTTCCTCTAAAGGCTACCTTGATTTCCACTGTATCATTTTTCTTGCCAGACTTAGTTCATTTTCAGCCTGAAGAATCACTCCTATAGTTGGCCACCCTGAAGTTGGTCTTTGAATTTCTTAACACCTGATTCTGCTTTAACCATATTCAGCTTCTCATTTGTAATCTATTCTGTATACTTTCTATATGCTGTATTTTTAGGAATTTGCTGAAGAACATTGAGAAACTTTACAATATTCTTAGCCTCTCATGTGACTCTGACATATAGCCAGTCCCACAAGGCTGATGGTCTTTTATAGCAAACCCACTATGACAGAGCCCAAGGGTGAACATTCTTGTCTTCTTCCTGATCTAAGGGGGAAAACAATCAGTTTTTACCATTTAGTGTCATGTTAGTTGTGCGCTTTTCATAGATGCCCTTTATCAAAAGGTTCCCTTCTATTCCTAGTTTGGAAGCATCTTTATCATGCAAGAGTCAAAGACTTTGTGTGTGTGTGTGTGTGTGTGTGTGTGTGTGTGTGTGTGTGTGACTCTCTTAAGATGATTGTGTGTTTTTTGTCCTTCATTCTATTAATATAGCATTAATTGATTTTCAGATGTTAAACCAAGTTTGCATTCCTGGAATAAAGCTTATTACTTGGGTATGGTGTATAATCCTTTTATGTGTTGCAGGATTTGGTTTGCCAGTATCTCATTGAGGACTAGATCCATTATTTCTAAGCACAGGCTAAACAGATATGTCAGCAAATAGGGTGGTTTTAGTACCCTCTGGCCTCATGCCCTAGAAGCATTGAGACTTCAGTATTCCCCTCACCAAGTATAAGGCATGCTAGATTGGACACAATAAATGTTTGTTGAATGTATGACTGAATCAACGATATTGTCAATGAACAGCCCAATTGCTTTAAGCCTATGATCATATGAATGAGAGTTATGTTTGTTTGTTTTTTACATCAAGAATTTTGTTGTTACTCTGGCTCTGTTGTCTGAAGGGTGGTATCTGAATCTAGTAGCTGTTTCTTCAGCAACCCCCCCCCCCCCCCCCCCCGAGGCTCCGCCTCAGCCCTTGAGTTAAAAGGGCAGAGAAAGCCACTCTTTGATTTTGGGGAGACAAAGGAATGAGTGAATAAAGTTTGCACATCGCATCTAGGCCATGATGGAATCTATATATATTTGTGTTTCTAGGTTTTCATATTTTGGTCAGGGATTTATATTTTTTCTGCCCAGAATACTTATCCATTTCTGTGTAAACCTGGATCTCTGTAAGAAGAAATCATGAAAGCAAAAAGGGTAGAGTTTAATTTCCTTAATGAAAATAACATGCCACATGGTCAAACTTTACAAGGTGATTCAGGTTAAAAGTGAATTTGACTCCCCCCCCCCCCCCCCCCCCAGACCTCAGTCTCTTACCAATTATAACCTGGAATGAACAACTCTTTTCCCCCATTGCAGACAGTTTTCATTCAAGTATGTATCTTTATCAAAACACAAGCAAGACATACTACATTTATTGCTCTAGAGTTTGAGCTTTTCATGTAATATAACTTCAAAATATTTCCATATCAATCTCTTTAATCTATTATTATTATTATTATTATTATTATTGTTATTATTTTGAGAGAAAGCACACGCGCATGGGTGCGGGGAGGGGCAGAGGGAGAGAGAGAGACAGAGAGACAGAGAACAGGGCTCACCCAAAGTGGGGCTTAAGATCACCCAGTGTGGGACTCGAACTCACAAACTGTGAGATTATGACCTGAGCCGAACTCAAATGCTTAAGGATTGATCCATTCAGGCACCGAATCTCTTTAATCTTATAAACAAGCAATTTTATAATCTGTAGGTATATCATGCTTTTTAAAAGAACTTAATGTTTTTATACTTTAGGTTTGTATTTTTAGATTGTTTTGGGGTTCTTTTATGTATGTGCTATGATGAAAAATGCTGAAATGCATCTTTATCTGAACATCTTGAACTACGTGCACCAATAAAATCCTAGAATTGTAGAGTCAAAAGATTTGTATATTTCATTTTGGTAGACTTTGCCAAATTACTCTCAAAGAGGCTGCTTAGTATATGAGAATTCCATTTTTGAACTCTTCACCAACACCACAGGAGTATCAGGGTTTCTCTTAGACCTTTTAGTGCTTTGTGAGAAACTGAAGTCCCTCCCTCTGGTTGAGGCCGCCCTGCAGGCACATGATTTAACAAGTGGAACATTAGCAGGAATTGAGTCCCAACATACTTCCTTGCCTAGATGTCCTTGTGCAGTGAACACTCTACACAACTGTACCTGACCACAATGTTATGCATAATTAATTTGCAAAAACCCATGTCAGTCTATAGGCAAAAAGGGATATCTCACTTTGATTATGAGTGAAGTGGGGTATTTGTATTTCCTTTTCTCTGAATTGTTTATAGCCTTATTTTATGTTTTCTTGCAGCTTTTTGTGGAGATTTTTTTTTAAGGAGATAAGCCTTGTGCTTATATTTTTCTATGTTATTCTTACCTCTTAAATTTATTTTTTTCATATAAAAACTCCTGTTTTTACATAGTCAAATTTACCAATCCTTTTCTTTTTTACAAACTAGAGTCATGCTTTCCTTTTCTATTTTTCTTGTATTTGAATATTGGATCTCTGTAACTTATTCTGATTTAAAGTGAATGCTTTAATGATATTTTAAAACGTATGCATAGCTAAGAGCCCCATCATCAGAAAATTGAAAAAGGAAATCATAAACCTGACAAAATATTTGCATTAAATATATTGAAAACAGTAATTAATATCTTTGTGGACTAAGGCCCTTAAAAATCAGTAAGAAAAAGAAATCAATAAGAAATTGAACTCACTGTAGGAACTATTAAAAATTAACTTTTTGGGCGCCTGGGTGGCGCAGTCGGTTGGGCGTCCGACTTCAGCCAGGTCACGATCTCGCGGTCCGGAGTTCGAGCCCCGCATCAGGCTCTGGGCTGATGGCTCAGAGCCTGGAGCCTGTTTCCGATTCTGTGTCTCCCTCTCTCTCTGCCCCTCCCCCGTTCATGCTCTGTCTCTCTCTGTCCCAAAAATAAAATAAAAAACGTTGAAAAAAAAAATTAACTTTTTAATCTCCTCACAACATCAATTTTATTAATATCCCCATTTTCCAGATGAGGAAAACTAAAGCACAAGAGTTACCTTGCCCACATTACTTAACCAAAGAAGAGACATAATTTACCAATTGGTATATGAAATAGTTTTAGCAATTCAATGAAAAAAAAAAAGAAAAGATGCTATCGATCACGTATGCACTGAGCAAGGATTAGAATGATTCTCAGATGATTGTCTTGTGATAGTTTAAATTGGTACAACCTATCAGAAGAGCAGCTTGATGATTAAACACCTTAAAATGTGCATACACCCAGACCCAGCAGTTCCACTTTTAGGAGCGTATTGTAAAGGAAATAATTACTTGCTCACTGGGGTAATGTTTATGAAAGCCAAAAATTGGAAATAGCAGTTGAACACCAAGAAATGTTTTCAGTTATGTGGGAAACAATCATGTGATGGAATAAGCTACTTAAAAATGGTGTAAAACATAATTTTGAAAAGTGATTTATATAATAACATAAAAAGGCAGGTTTAAAATAATGATTCTATTTTTAAAATATGTACATGAAGAAAAATCTACACAGAGAGAGAGGAAATTCATTTACGAGGAATAGTGTGGTAGCTTCTGCTTTCATCTGCTTTGGACATGATCGTGGCCAGGGATTTCATATCCAGGGCCTGCCTGGACCACCGCTGGAATTAAAGCCATGAGTTGCCCTGTAACCGTATTGGCTTTCCTCTAGCTGGCATGAAATCAGACTCAGTTTTAAAATCATTGACTGTTTTGCAGCCACTTTATTTTTTCTTGTGAATTCCATGATGAAAACAAAAATATAGGTCCTTATAGCCATCTTCACTTGGGGGTTAATTTTCTTCTTACTCTGTTTGATCATAATGCAAATGTCCCTCACTTGGAGAGAAAATGAGCAAAAATTTGAATTTCATTTACTTCTCTTTGGTCCACAGCTCATCAGGTCTGGTCAATGAGTAATATTCCAAATATTTTTAGCTTAAATATATTTTATCTTCCAAAGTCTGAGAGGATAACAATCAGTGAGGGAGTCAGACTTCACCTTTTGCCTACTTAATGCAGGAGGGCAGGAGATAAGGACTCTGGGTTGTTGATCCTCTAAATAAGCCTCTTTAACTTGAATAAAGGAGAAGTTCCAACACCCTTTCTGGTCTTGAGGGACTTCAGTGTAATGGGCTAACTGCCCATTCTTGGGAGTCTGTATTCTTGGGAGTAAAGATTCATATTTAGTGGGGACTCAACTTACGTAAAAGTGTTCTTGAGGTAGAAATAGTCTTAAGCAAATAAACACTTCTGGTCCACTCTCTATCCCACTGCTATCTGAGCAGGGGAACCCAAACCAAAAACAACAGCTTTTGTTCCCCAGAAGGGAATGGGCAAATAACATTGCTTTTAAAAGTTTGCTCTGTTATCGTTTATATTTGCTTACGCCTCCATTTATTTTTGTTTCAAGGGGCTGGATGTTTTTATTCATATAAACCTTCTGGCAAGTATAACATTTCAGCCATTAACACTAAGGGAATTTTGTTGACAAAGGAGGGACTTAAGTGGTGTTTTGCTTAGGAATAACCTGGAAAGCTGTGCCGATATGTGCTTGGTGGATATATTCCTGCAAATTGGCTCATTTTGCAAGGTGTTACTGGCACACCTGGGTGACTCAGTCGTGGACTGACTCTTGATTTCAGCTGAGGTCATGATCTCGCTCTTTGTGAGTTCCAGCCCCCCGCCCCCCCCCCCCCCCCCCCCGCATAGGGGCTCAGCGCTGAAAGCACAGAGCCCGCTTGGTATTCTCTCTCTCTCTCTCTCTCTCTCTCTCTCTCTCTCTCTCTCTCTCCCTCCCTCCCTCCCTCCCTCCCTCCCTCCTCCCCGCCTCCCTCTCCCTCTCTCAAAATGAATAAACATTTCTAAAAATTAAAAAAAAATGAAGTGATTACACGGAAGATTCTGTGCTGGGCCATGGGGCAAGATTCAAAGGGAAATCATACATAGCCCCTGCCCACAAGGGTCTGTGCTTAGTGGAGATGGGCAGAAAGGAAAGTGGGAGGAAAGGGACCCCTGGAGAATTGTGGGGACAAATGAGGGAGTCCAGAAAGTACAGAATGGGGACAAGAATTCTGGCTCTGAAAGGCAAGAAGGACACAGGCGGTGGGAAGCACTGAAGGTTTTTTATCAAATGAGAAATGATTACAGCTTTGCCCCAGGGGATGAATCTGCCTGCCGAGCACACAGTATGGATTTCCTGGGGGAGACCTCCCCACGGCCAAGAGGTCCGCTAGGATGATCCAGCAAGGTGGAGTGAACTCCCGACCTGGGGGGTGGCTGGAGAAATGGGAGCGGGGCGATGACCACATCTGTATCTGCAACTCTGCTCTCACCTTGCACTCTAGGCTCAGATATGCTAGAGCCTATGGGGCAGGTCTGCTTGGGTCCTTAATGGGCATCCTACAGGTAAGAGGGCTAAACAGAAGGCTTGGTTTACCCGCCGAATCCCTTCTCCCCTGAACTTTCTACATGTCACCAAATGATACCTCCAGCCACCTGATGCATTCTAGCTGGAAGTTGAGGAGGCCTCCTTGAGTTTTCCCTTCCCCTCCTCACCGAACCATCCACGTGTCCTGTACGTTTTCCTTTCCAAATGTCTCTCTAGTCCACCCACTTCTATCTCTACTGCCACCATCCAGGCCCTGACCACAGTCATTGCACAACTGTAGTGAGCTGGAGCTGGTCTCCTGCTTCTGTTCTCAGCCTTCTGCAATTCATGTTCCACACAGCAGCCAAAGTAATGTTTTAAAACATAAATCACATCACTTCCTTACTCACTGCCTTCCTGCGTCTTCCCATTGCCCTTAGAATGAAATCCAGATTTCTTACTCTGGCCCACGAGGCCGCAGGATCCTCTCTGATCCTTGGCCCCTGCCCCTCCCCCACACCCCCCTCGTGCCACAGTCTTACTCCCTTTTCCAGTCACCAGACAAGCCTTGCTTGTTCTTACCTGTGACCTTGGGAGTTGCTGCTCCCTCTTTGTCTGGGATGAAAGGGACACTCTCTGGCTAGCTCTTTCCAAAGCTTACTCCTTCAGTTGCCAGCTTCATGGAGACCTTCCTTGTCCAGCCCTCTTCAGAGAAGCCTGCCTAGCTCCTCAAGCCACAGTTCTTTCTCCTTCCTTGCTTTTATCTCTCAGATAATCCTGCTTTTTTCTTTAAATATATTTTTTTAAGTTTATTTGTTTATTTTGAGTATGCCCTGCATGCAAGCCAGAGTGGTGGGTGCGGGGTGGGGGGGGGTGGAGAGGGGCAGAGAGAGAGTATCCCAAGCAGGCTCCAAGCTATTCAGCAGGGAGCCCAATGCGGGGCTAGATCTCAGGAACCATGAGATCATGACCTGAGCCGAAATCAAGAGTCAGATTCTTAGCCAACTGAGCCACCCAGGTGCCCCTATCCTGCTTCTTTACATGTTTCTTTTTCAATACCTCCTTCACTAGAACCTAGGCTCCAGAAGCTAAGGGACCTTATCTTGTTCCCTAATCTGCCTTATTCTGAGGTATATGCTTGACACAACATTGAATAAATGAACAGCCCTTTTTGGCCAGTTCGGATATTAGTAGAGTGATAGGCATTGAGTGAAAAGTTAAGTAGTGTCCAAGAAACGTGCAGTTGTTTAGATTGATTCTTCAGTATTTACCTCCAGTCTCTAAATAGCACGCTTACTTGTTAATTATCGATTGTTCCGTTTGACACATTGTCACTGAACTCACAGTTTGGAAATTGAAGATACAGCTTCGTTTTTCACCCTTTCTCTGACCCCTGCCAATCCACCCCCCTCCATCACACATTTCTCTACTGTTTTCATCTCCCCAGCGTTCTTCCACTGTACTTTTGATTAGAACAGTATTCTGTGTAACTGTGTAAAAAGTTGATGATAGCTAAGCCTGTGGTAAACCATGATTACTTTTTCTTTCCTGCATGGTTTTTGCTTTCCTTACTGGTATTTTTGTTTGCTTGCTAAGGGTCCTGCATACTCATCCCCAAATCTTCCCCCAGTTATGTAAATCTTTTCTCGGCATGTTCAAACACTTTTGTTATTCTGTCAAGTTCATCTTGAAGAACTGTAACCAAATTGGACTGTGGCTTCCTCTAAGCTTGCTGCCTATTTCCCTGGATCTCTCTTCACATCAGGCTGGGGAGTCTTTCCATTTACGTCTGGTGTTGGACGTTTAGATTCCTAGATCAACGTCTATTTTTTTCTGGGTCTATTTCCTTATTTAGACAGAGCACACAGGTAGCTTCTTGAGAAAAGCTCATGGGGCATGGTTTTTTTGAGACCTACTATATAAGAAGGCATCTTTATTTTGTCTTTCTACTTGCTCAGTAGCTTGGCTGGGTCGTAAGGCAGCGAGGCAAACTTACTGTAATATGTAAAAATATCCACTGCCACTTATAATTAATCACCATTAACATTTTCTCTTTATGTAGATTAATTTTTTTCTCTTCAGCAAATAGCTTTGAATTAATTGCAAAAGACTTTCTTGAACAGTTGTCACACGAGAACTCAACTTTGACGTGCTCTTGTTATTATAGTCTAAAAAAATATTTTATGAAAGTTTAACATTTTATAGCTGAATGGACTAATTTAAAAATATGTTTACTGAGGTAATAATGATATTTCACAGACTTGCCTGATTGTGAGAATCACTTAGTATGCTTGGGAAAAATACTCTCTTCTGGGCAACATATTCTAGAATAGCAAAATCCATCTTGGAGTGGGGTCTCAGAATCTGCATTTTTAGCAAGTATTCCAGAAGGCTCTTAATGTGAGAAACATCCTCTGGAGGTTAGCAGTGTCTTAAAAAGTGGCTTCAGATGAAGGCTTTCTCTTCATTAACAATGTGTGACTTCTCTTGACGTGAAGTAGAGGTTACAGAATGTCCAGTTCAAACACACTGATGTTCTGTACCCAATGCCTTGATGAATTTGGTCATTAATATGTCCTATTCTGAGCAAGTAAGTATTCCCATTGTCAAGGACAATTTTGGCAAAATCGCGTTGCCAGAAGTTTTTTTGCTCTTACATACATTTTGCTAATATTACAAACTGCAAAATAATTCATTTCCCGCAAGATTGGGTTTGAGGTAAATACAGATACATTCAAAGGGAAAGAAGCTATCTGTAGAATGACAGTTGCTGTTTAAGGAAAGGACCCAGAATTTTGAGTCAGTTGCCTTTTTAGGAAGACACCTGTAAACTTCATTGGAGGTGGCTGTGTGCTAATTAAGGAGGAACCAAAGCGACAGAGCAGGGGCTGGATTAGAACAAGTGTTTAATAATGCGTGGGATGGACTGTAAGAAAGATTTTAGTCAAATATATTTTCTAAAAAGGAGGCCGAGACCTTTTCTCTTTTAGAAATGTGGGCAGCAAATCCTGAAAACTTCAAAAGGAAGCAATCATTTATTTAGAAATTCTTTTCATATGTTCCTTTTGGAAACGTTTGACTCTTTATTTTTGCCTGTTTTTATTTCAGGGGTCTTTTTCCTTTCAACGATGTGCCTATTTTGCAGTACATTGCCCAGTGTGAAGTAAATTCCAGTCTTAATTGGGGTCTCTTACAGGCTTTTTCTGAAGGGTTTCTGAGCCTCCCCCGGGAAAGGCCACTGTTTGCCCAAGGTGTTCTGAGGAGGGCCTGCTGAGCATTGCCCTGGACCTTCCTTCCAGAATAAAAATGTTTCTGACCACACAGCTGGGTAGCCCACAGGACTGAGAAGGGCAACGTGACAGGATGATTCAGGATCGCAATTGCCGATTTCATCTATTTAAAGGGATTCTGTGTTTTTCAAAATTTCTTCTACATCTGTGAAGTTAACTTGTGCTGACCTGCCAGGCTGGAGGAGACAGCTGAGGATGGAAACTTGGAATAAGCCAGAACGAGTTAACTGAGCTCATGTTGAATGTTCTGTGTGCCTAACAGAGCAGTGTTTCATTTTCCTCAAGTCTACTAAAATGGAATTATATACATATGTGCACAACTAGTGTTCTGTCGCTTGGAAAGTACTTGGCTGCCAGTTTTTTAGAGAAAACATGAAAAGAATAAAATCAAACTGGAGATTTTTAAGAAGGATCTAGAACTGCACACTTAAAAAAAACCCGAGTCCCCTTTAGTCATCAGACCATGGAATGTCACAACACATGGACACTTCATTTTCAAATGATGGTGTTTTAATTAATAAGGCCGTTATAAAATGATCCTAGCAGAAGCCTTTAAAGAACTTTTCTTTTCCCCTCTGTTAGGCGGGGTGGGGTAGAGATGGGGTTGAAAGCTGTGTGACATTTTCACTCTACCTTCAGTGTACGAATAGACTCCGTAACAGATAAGAGGAAAAGTCTGTATTAGTTTGCTGTGGCTACCATAACAAATTACTACAGACTGGGTTGGCTTCAACAACAGAATTTCATTTTCTCACAGTTCTGGAGTCTAAGAACTCACTTAGCACTTAGAAGTCCAAGGTCAAGGTTTGGATTCTTCTAAGGTCTCTCTCCTTGCCACTTTCTCCCAGTATCCCCATATGGTCTGTGAACCCACACATCTATCCAGTCTTACTGTCTTACAAGGACACCGGTAATTGGATTAGGGTCCACACATATGACCTCATTTTTAAAGACCTTCTATCCAAATACAGTCACATTCTGAGGTACTTGGAACGAAGACTTCAATATTTGAATTTTGGGGGACAAAATTCAGCCATTGCAATTATCCTTCAAACAAGTTTACAAACTGAGATCCATTCACAGTGGCCCATAAACACATTGGATCCATTGTCTTTTTTTCTGGTTTCTTCAATTGCACTTCATAACAGACTATAGCTTCTTTCCTGCTCGTCAACGATGCTACATATTTGGTTAGACATGGCCTGAGTAAGAGGATACATCGAAGGTGTTTTTTGGCAACGGGAGCCAATCAGTGTCACTAGGCAGTGCCACTTAGGAGATAAGGCATGGAATATAAAGAGAATAAGTGGTAAAATTAGAAAATAGTCTATGTGAACACTGTGTTTCTGCCATACTTGTATAAGAAATAATTACCTTGTGAGTGGAGCACCAAATTGATTGAGTAATGCTAAGAAAAAAAAATGCTTATGAAGATGCTAATCCAGTGTGGTCAGCAACTATATAAGTACCACCTGACTAGTTTTTTATAATCTTCTTTGAGATCCCTGAATGTGAGGCACACTATTTAGAGAAATGCTTTATTCCCAAATGTCACTACATATATATATTCCTCTTTTCTGTGTTTGATTTTTTTTTCTTACTCTGTATGCTTTTATTATCTTAGATGTGTTTGATATCCCGCAGAGTGACATGTTTCTTCACAAAAAGCTGCTAAAATAAGAAATAAAATGAATAGGGATGCTAAAGAAAGATAGTGTTAAAACACCTGTCAAAGTAAAGCCAGAGCAAGAATGTTCTTGCCAGAAAATGCAGCAGCCCCATTGAATCAGGTTGGTAATTCAAGGATGATTCACATGTGACTAAACACATTTATATTATGTCCCATACACTTTGCAAAGCACCTCGCCAGCTTTCAATAATGGCTTCCTATCTCTTGCTAAATTTCACAGGAAAGTTTTCACTGGGATGGACAGACTGGGTGGACTTATTCGTCTTGTCACAAGACATGAAGATAGTGCTTCAAAAACACACCCACTTCCTTGAGGTCCCAAATTCTTTAATTTACTTGGAACAGGTCCCTCGAGCCCTGTAAACACACCAGTAAGATGGGTGCGTCAGAATCCTACAAACCTAGATTCTCCCTTAAAAGGGTTTGAAACTCTCCAGTCACCTAAGAGATTACTGTGTTTAATTTTTTGGCCGCTTTTGGAGCAGGAGTTTCCTAAAAGTAAGTTAGACCTTGAGATGGCTGAGATACGAGGCATTCCTAAGAAGCTGCATGCCAGATCCAATAATCTTTTGGGCCCTGATCTGAATCTAAATGGTGACGGAGTAGGAGTTGGGATGTGCAGGAATTTTCAGTTAAACTCCACACCCATTGGCTGTGATCCTGTCACTTTGGTTTTTTAACATAGTTAGCAGATCAGAATAGGCCAAACACTCATTCTAACAACGTTTGCAAGTCACAGAGTAATGGTGTTCTTCCAAGTGAGAACATTTCAATGGGATTCAAGCTTGGCATTTCAGATTCAAAGCTCAGTATCCTAAGGTCTAAAGATGAAGGCTTACTATACACAATGGAAATAACTAATAAGGATTTAAGGGATAATGACTTATGGTGTTGGTAGTGCCATTCCTACTTTGTTTTCACTGCTGGGTATCTCGTCCCAGGGGCAAAAAGAAAGAGCATAAGGTTCCTGTTAGATCGCAAAAAGGGGATGGTGCAGAATAAACAGAGGTCCCCTTGATTGTGATTTCTTAGCCAGACCAGTAGATGATGATTCTCAGTAAATATGAGTCCTTCAGGACTTAGGAACTATGTTGAATTTAAAGGTGGCCTTAACACTAAAGAATCTGAGGTTAACAGAGTCATGAAACGGAACTTTTTTTTTTCTCCTCAGATTTTGACATTAGGCATATTTGGAAACAGGAGTAAAACGCAACTTCCTGTGTTTGGCCACTATAGCAACACTTCTTAAACAGCACAGACTTAAAAAAAAAAAAAAAGCTAAAGGCAACAACAACGTGTAGCTCAACTAAGTGTAGACAGTTCACTAAGTGAATTTTCAACATGGTTCAGTAAGGATTCACCAAGTAAACAACAGGTCTTTTGAATAAAATAGGTTCTTTTGTTTTTAGTTTTTTACTTTACTTTTTTATTTTTTGCAGGTACAAGAGTAAAAATAAACTGTGCAACTTCCCAGCTGGTGGGAAATAGAGCCAAATCCAGTTCTAGTGATTCTCTCCCAGTCTTGTAGGTGATGTCAACCTTCTTGCTTTGTGACTTCCCCCAGGGCACTTCTGCTGTGGGCTGATGGCAGTTTCCCTTGGGTGCATGCTGGTTCTCTGCAGCTCTCAGCAATTGTCCTGAGACCAGTGGGGAACACAGGTGGCTCTGTGCAGGAGTCCATTTTGTACAGGGTGTTTTTGTTTTTCTGGTGCCCTCTGGAAGACCTGGAAAATAGCTTTCAAAGACATTTCACTCTCCCAATTGCTCCAAATTGTAAATAACCCACTTCTATGATTTATTCTCCTCAAAACCTTTTAAGAGTCTCCTTTCCACTTGATTGTGTAGGAGGAGGAAAAAAAGTAGTGGAAGACATTCACCTTTCTTGAATATTGGTGACTCAGTATGACCCTTTGTGGGTATTTTTTCTGTTAACCCTAGCAACAACCCAAATGGTAAATTGTATTATCCCCTTCTATGGTTGAGGAAGAGCCTATGAACAAGGTTGAACGACCTTGCCCAAGATTACCAGCTAGGAAATGGAAGAACACATTATTAAATTCAAGTCTTTCTGAGCTCAAGGCCCATGTTTTCTCTCAATGGTACTTACAGGTCTATGTTTATACTTAAAATGATTTTCTTTGTCTCTTCCTTCCTTTCTTTCTTTCTTTCTTTCTTTCTTTCTTTCTTTCTCTTCCTTCCTTCCTTCCTTCCTTCCTTCCTTCCTCCCTCCCTCCCTCCCTCCCTTCCTTCCTTCCTTCCTTCCTCTCTTTTAGCATATACTAGATGTCACCAGGGTGCCAAATAAGCTAAAGAGTAAGACAAAAGAAAACATTTTTGTGCTTCTCTCGGAGCTTTAATACAGAGCACGGTAAGAGCCACTCATTTCCCCATTTGTGTTTGCTCCTCTTAAGATACTGGTATAACAGGAGACATTTGATTCTCCTTGAAAGGTGAGGTTGAAAGGTGAGATAGGAGAGGTGGCATTTTCTGTTTAGAATGGAACAAAACCTTGCTGCTGCTGCTTGCCAGTCTTAAAAAATGATTCCTAGTCATTGAGCACATTACATTGTGTGGTCAGGTCTCTGCCACCACAACGCTGGGCTGCTGTGTGAAGGGCCTTGTAGCTCTATCAGTTTCTGTTGTAGTTAGTGAGGCAAACATCTGAAGTATCAATACAGGGCTAAACCTTCATAATGTTATATTTTGACAGAATTTGATCTCAGGTTAAAAATACGGCTTTAGAGTTTTCTGTGTGGTTTCATGTTTTCTAAGAGGTTCCAATTCTCACATGGAATGCCCAAAAAGAATGGAAAAACAAATGCAGTTTGGACTTAGGGTCAGTATAGTGGGACAAGGTGCCTTTCCAGTTTCTTTACCATGAAACTAAATTGGCTTTCTGACTCTTCCAGTTAGGAGAAAGAAAGTGAAGACTGAGGAAACATCTGAATTGCCTAACGTGTTTAGAGAGAAGGAAGAAGGAAATGTCAGTGTGGGGTATGTGGAGGGGTAGCTCATGAAAACATTAATTTTCGCCACTTGCTGCTATCTAAAAATACAAAATTCTTCAAAGATTATTTCACGTATAAATCATTCCAACTGTTTTTTTTTTCAGTTGTTTGTCTTTGATGGATTGTCATTTTAAAATTACACAGTAAGCAGCAAGTAAGGCTTTGTTCACCTGAAAAATTTGTCAACAATGTCTGTACCATTCTTATGAGTGTTAATCATCCTTCCTGCTGGCTTTGATATTTTCTCAATTTCAAACTTTAGTGTTTGTTATGTTATCTTTCAAAATATTTGGAGCTCTGCAGGAAGGCCCTGTTGGAAACAATTTCCTCTGTGTGAAAAATCTAAAGACCTGCTAAAATAAATCATAGCCTAGTTAGGCCAGGCCTTGTACATTATTAACAAACATTTGTCTATGACTTAGTTATTCATTTCGTAAATATTTAGTAAGTACCTTCTGTGGCCTTGGGTACAGGGTGGGGGTCCCACCAGGAATAAAACTCTTTTGGTGTCTGTCCTCATGGGACTCATGATCTAGTAGGGAGCACTATTCCTTTTTCTTCATATACTTGCTCCCTGAAGAGACCATCTTTTTTTTTTTTTCCCCCTACTCACTTAAGAACAACAACAATTAAAAGTTATTTTTATGGCTTCTGGAAAAGTTGATGAATTGCAACTAGCTACTTCTGAAGTTCGGTCATGGGCTTTTTTTTTTTCCATCATTCTAGTACACATCGAACATTCCTTCAGGCCAGCATTGCAAATCTTAATAAAAATTATATCAGAGAAGAATTTTGGAATAAGCAGGTTGGCTTGATGGGGCCCTCACTGGATTCAGAGGCTTTCCTTGCGGTGTTGTACCCACGTCCCGCCAGAACAACTCGTTCTCGAGAATGCTTGCTTGCCACACATGGCGTTTTAAAGAAAGAAACCAAAATAGAACATCTTGTAAGTGGGAGATCCTTAGTGACTGTATGGGAGAAAAATTAAAATCAGCCCTAAAGGCATCATTACTATAAAATTATTTTTTAAAAAAACAGCTAATGGAATTCTCTCCCCTCCCCCCTGCCCCCAATCCCTTCCTGTCTTTCTCTGTCTCTAGAGAATTAGGTGTACAAACTAAGGAATGTTAATCCATTGCTTTTCAGTGACTTTTCAGTGGTTTCCTGCCTAATTTGGACAGGGTATTTCTACCTTTTAAGCAACGTTATGAAACTAGACTAAATCTCCATAACCCTCAAATGGCCTTGCCTTGAATTTTAACACAGAATGTAGAGAGTATTTCATGCCATGCCTGTCCCAAGAACTAATGCTCACCTGCCACAGTCTGGGCCCCTCTAGCCACTTACATCCCCTGTGCTCTCACTGTGTGCCATGTTTCTGTTTTGGAATAATGGTTACTTGAATAATGTCAGCCCATCTCATAGACTGTAGGCCTCCTGAGGGCAGAGTTGCAATCCATTTTGCTCACCATTATAGTCTCAGTGCACTACCTTGTCTGTAATAGTTGCTAAATACATTAATTGTGAATGGATGACTATATTCCACAATGCACAGAGTTTTTGACACCCTCATCTTTTTGTAGACCTCTCCTTCCTCCTTTTTTTTTTTTTTTTTTTTTTGTCTGAAACCCACCTCTCCTTGGCAACACTTCCGTGGTAACTCTGTGATGGAGGTTCTGCTCTCCCTCACCCCTCACCATTGACATTTGATCCACTCCCGACTGCCATTCCTGCCTGCCTGGCTTCCAGTAGCGCGTGTATTCTCACTTGAAGTGCGTGCTATCCTGTGGAGTTCCTCTTCACGTCTCTGGTACTGTCACATCCTGACTCCTAGCTCACTTCCTCACATTCATCAAATGAGGGTCAGGCTCTCCTTCTCCACCTGGAGTCTCCTTATCCTGGATGAAGGAGAAGCCCATCCCCATGTGGCTAGTCAGCGCGCTCTTAGATTTCCACACTCTTTCCCTTTAGGCTCTTTCCCCTCGGTCCATAAACATGCCAGAGTATCCCCCACACTTGGTGATTTTAAAACAAGTAAACTAAACTTTTTCTCAGTATAAGAGAAGTCCAAGGTTCTTCATTACGTACAGCCTACTGCCTTCTAAATGTAATCATTCTCTAAGAGTTTACCTCTGGCCCTCAACTGCCGCTTTTGTTTGGAAGACTCCCCCAGATAACTTCAACATCGAATTCCCGCTCGTGTGCCAATAATGTATTTCTGACTGTCTGCTGGCCATCTTCCCTTGAATGTCCTGCCAACACCTGAAGTTCATGGTGCCTGAACACAAGCCATAGGTCTTTCTCCAAGTCGCCTCTTGACATTCCACCACACCTCAGAGAGGTTCAAGCTGTAGAATTCTTCGTGACTTCTCCAGATAGTTCCCCTGTCTCCTCACTTCTTTTTCCTCAATGTCCCTTGGATCCATTTATCATTTCTAATTCATTTTCACTGCTCTCCAAGTTCAGATGCCTGGTTGTTGCAGTCACCTCTTAACTGAACTACAAGGATATAAATCTGGGAGCCCTGGGGATTCTTTATGATGTAAATTCTCCTCCCAGCAAGGCTGCCTGACACCGTATAAGCCTGGTGGGTAGATAGTCCAGAATTCTGCATGTGGCCACCGTTCTCTTCACAGATACCAGCCTTGGTGACTTGGTGTGACTGTTAGGAGACTGTTGGACTATAGACAGAGTTATCACATTATATGTAGATTTTCAAGGCTCTTATTTCTTCACCAGCTTTTTAACCTAAAGATATTGGCCCAAATTTAATGGGTTATTTTATTAATACTTCTGTTACATTCATTCACAATGGGAAATTTTTCATAATTTTGCTCAGGCAGGATTTAGCTGCTTACTTAATAATTAAGAAATTTCATTTGATTTGGTTTTATACCTTATACATAAGGTCTGCCAATTTCTCCCCTTAAATTTCATCCATTTTTAAGTTTTTTTTTTAACATTTATTTATTTTTGAGACAGAGAGAGACAGAGCATGAATGGGGGAGGGGCAGAGAGAGAGGGAGACACAGAATCCGAAACAGGCTCCAGGCTCTGAGCGTTCAGCACAGAGCCCGACGCGGGGCCCGTACTCACGGTCCGTGAGATCATGACCTGAGCTGAAGTCGGACGCCTAACCGACTGAGCCACCCAGGCACCCCAAGTTTCGTCCTTTTTAAAAAAAAAAATTTTTTTTTTTTACATTTATTTGTTTTTGAGAAACAGAGTGAGACAAAGCGTGAGTGGGGGAGGGGCAGAGAGAGAAGGAGACACAGAATCTGAAGCAGGCTCCAGGCTCTGAGCAAGCGGTTAGCACAGAGCCTGATGCGGGGCTTCAACCCACAAACTGTGAGATCAGGACCTGAGCCAAAGTCGGACGCTCAACCGACTGAGCCACCCAGGCGCCCCCCCTTAAGTTTCATCCTTATGCCTATGCTCAGCAAACCGAGTGGTCATTATCTTTAACATAGAGGAAGTGAAATTCTCTTGGTTGGTGGTTTGCCCACTGGAGCTGTGTCAACCTTTTCTTCATTTTAACAAACACAGTATAATCTCCACATGCCATGACCTGCTCCCCACTCAGACTCGGGAGTTATAGGAGATGATTAGGGTAGGGGAAGGAAGGTAGAATGTTGATTGCTTCCTTTTTTCTTATTTTTCACTTCTGCAGCAGCATTCTTGCTGTTCCCAAGTAGAGCCATCAAATCTGTTCATAGTACTCTTTGCTTATTGTGATACCAGTGGTATTTGAAACTTGAAATGCATTTATTTTACAATAAAAGTGATTTTCCGTTTGCAAAGTGATCCTTGTTCTACTGAATCACGTTTCTTCAGGGCCCCAATACAAGTGATATTATTTAATCTGTTAAATATCCTGTAGCAAGCCTAGGGGATGTTGTGCATGTCAGAGCATGAGGATGTCATACAGCTGCACAAACATACTCATTCTTCAGGCCTATCGGCCACAAGTTTAAGCTCTGAAATTCTTTGTCAGTGCTTGCAGACAGATGGAAGTCTTTAGTAGCTTTTCCCCGTGGGGGTTTAAAAATAATGGCTGCCTCCATTAGAAAAACAAGTTAAAAAACTGATGATATCAAATTCCTAAAACTAATACTATGATAAATAAGGATTACGGGCAATCAGAAGACCATAGTTAGTATCAGTGAAGAGCACACTGTCTGCAACCAGCATGAACTTACCCGGGAAGACATTGGGATTGTTTAAGAGACAAAACAGTACCTGCCGTCATCCTTTGGAATAGTCCAGGGAAGCAGCCAGAGGTAGAACTGGGTTATTGTTCGTTAGGGTTTATGTCTTGCCTTCTCTTAAACTAGCTCTCCATTCCCACCTATGTCCCTCTGTTCCATTTTGTACAAAGGATACTCTTGGAGGCAAACTATTTCCTTTAAAGCCCAAATACCAGCTTTGTGACCTTAGACACTTTACTTGGTTCTCTCTGGGCTTTACCTTCCTTATTTATAAAGGGGGAATGCTAATAGCACCCGCTTCACAGGGTTGCGTTGACAGTTAATGAGGCAATATTCATAAAGCACTTAGAACTGGTCTTAATGTGGCCTGAAAGATCGATACATTCAGCACAAATCAGTATGAGAATCATAGCATTTTTCAAGTTGGAAAGGAGCCTAGAGATCATGTAACTTAGTCTCCTAATTTCAGCAATGAAATAACTGGGGTGCCTGCCGAAGGTCACAGGGCTTGGGACCCAACCCTCTTCTTCACTTACAGTTAGTTAACCATTGCAGTTGGATCGTAGAAACCCAGAACGTTAACTGAAATTTATTGTCTTTTCTAATTCTGCACTGTCTTTGCTTTTTGTTCTGCAAAAAGAGTCTTAATGCTCTTTTAGAGCTACCAGGAGGTGCTTCCAGCTCCCCAGTCATATTCCAAGGAGGACAGGATCATGGAGTGGGGACAAAGGCCTGGGTCAGGAATCACATGACCTGGATTATGTCTTTGCCATTAGTTAATGATTTGGAAAGCCACATAGTCTTCCTAGGTCTCAGTTTTTTCACACATAGGTTTTTAATATACATAGGATAATGTAGAACTCCTGTGTTAAACACAGCTGTAGTTCCCAGAACGAACACTGTTGTACTCAAGTGTTTCTGTGGATTGCATAGCTCAGAACTGCTGCATACCCTAATATGCAGAGTAAAAATAAACACAAAGCTGTCATTATTTCCAGAAAATACACTGCTTCTCCACCTTTAATCTTGCATAGGGGATCTTCCAATTTAGCGGTTTCAGGTCCGTCTCAAAAAGATAGATTAGTTTTCCCGCAGATCTGGTAAAGGAAAGGAGGTGCTATTTGCGTTTTCCACATAATGAAATTAGTAATGATATCCTTTATACATAGAAGAGCTTTGCATAAAGCTCGTCGTTGTCAAGGGCTCTGTCGTCTTGGGTCTTGCTAAGATAGCACATTTCCATTTTGTGGCTAGGTAGCTTTGCTTTGGATAGCTCATGTATTTAGATGAATGTCACAGACATAAAGTTCAGTGAAAAAGGACAGACACGAAAGAGTAATGCTGCATAATTCCACTAAGTTGAAGTTCAAGAATAGATAACACCAATCGGTGGTAATAGGGGTTAAAACAGGGGTTATTTGGGGGAAGGGAGAGGATGGGTATTGACTGGCAAGAAGCACAAGAAAGGTTTTCGGGTCTGGAAATGATTCTAGACTTTGATCTGGATGGTGACTGCTTATACAAATTCTTTTCCTGCCTGTATGTGTACCTAAAAATTATTTTGAAAGAGCTCCATAGTATTAATTTGAATGACTAATCTTACTCCAGGTCCCTTGACATAACATTATAGCTTCTGGAAATTGGCAAATACAGGGTCAAGTTATGAGAGCAGTCTTCCTCCAGGGGGATTAATATTCCTTCTTTTTCCTCTATTGATAGTAGCATTTTTCACATTCTATTCTTTTTCTTTAAATATGATTTCTTGTTTACATTCTATTCTTTTTGCTCTAAATGGGTTTTAAAAGATGATGGCTAAATAATTTAAAAACTATTTTTAGCCATGATTACTACCTTAATGTTGATTATTTTTTTAAGCTGTCAGCCAATGAAAAGCAGTTTTTTCCCCACACCAATCAAGATCTTTTCTAACTCTAAAATTGCATTATTTTATGATTTTAAGTAATGGTATATACATTGATATATAGAAAGTTCACTAATTCTCTAGTTCCTTTGTAAAAATGTTCACATTTAACCATTTCACATGTTCAGACATGACCTTATAAGTTTGCTTTCGTTTTTTTCCCATAAAGACATATCATGGGTCTATTCTGAGCAGAGCAGAATGGCAATGAGAACGTTTTTCTTGGCTTTACTTTAAAAGGTCAGCCATCCTTGATTTGGTCAACTTTCAGGCCGTTCCCTCCTTGATTTCCACCAAAATGTCTGCTGATCTTTTTTGGTCCCCGGTCAAATCTCTTACTCCCTGTGAAACAGTCCCCCGTCACCTCAGTCAGCGTTTACTGCTCCCCTCTGGGCTCCCACATTTGGGCTCTGCTTCCTTGTTACACTGCCTCCCCACCTGCTGGCATCGCTGAGCACTGATCACACCTGCTTCCCCAACCATCCTGCAGGCTCCATAAGGGTGAAAATCTTGTCTCACTGTCTGTGATCTCCCAGGACCTTACATGGTGGGTTCTATAGCCCCGGGTTAAAGCAGGCCTTGCCATGCCGTGGTGAAGCGGGCTGTCTCTGCCTAAAATCCAAGCTCCGCCACCCACACAAGTGTGTCACGTGAGGAAGACACTTACTCATTATCATACACACACACACTGCCAAATACTGAGCTAGATATTTAGTCTCTGGGAATCTCACCTTTCTCATCTCCAAAATGGGACTAATAATAATCTCTGTCTCAGAGCTCTTGTGAGAATTAGCATGAGCAGGTGCAGATGAAGTACTCAGCACAGTGCCTGGCACACAGTAAATGCTCAGTGAATATTACTGATTATCAGTTAGTGCTTACTAATTCTTGCTTGCAAGAGGGGATGAAACTCATGGCGGGTCAGTGGCTGGTTCTTGCGGGGCACCTGTTCATCAGCCCTTTCACACCGGCACGAGCCATGGGATTTCTGTTCCTGAGTTGTGCCGTTCGCTCTTGTCCCATCCCCAGGAGTGCAGGGGAAAAAATGGATAAAAAATACATCCTCGGTTGTCATGAAATAAGTTTCAGTTCTTTAAATCTACTTTGATTCCCAAATAAAATTCTATTATTGAAAACAGTTCAGCTTTAATGATTTAAAAATAAAGAACAAAGAACTTTTTATTCCCAGATTTGTCATTCTATGTTAGCAGTACATGATTCTAATCCCAGCATGGTGTGTGTGTGTGTGTGTGTGAGAGAGAGAGAGAGAGAGAGAGAGAGAGAGAGAGAGAGAGAGTATTGGGGGTATGTTTGGATCTCCTCTCTCTGTATGGCCTCGCAGTAAGTGGGAGTGGATACTTCCTGACACCATTTTTCAAGTCCCATTATCTACCCTTTTGAAAGATGTTGAGTATCAATTACCTTATTTGGGTCCATTGTGTGCTAAAAAAGTGCTGAAATAGCAATTTAATGACCTGTAAATACCTCTTAGTGATAAAATACTAGGAATTGAAAATATTGATAAAAAGAGATTTTAAAGAGAAAGATGGGCAATCCTAAAGCATAGTAACTTCCAAAATTCCTTTGTGCAGAAATTTTTACTGTTAGTAAAAGGCAATACCCTCTAAGGTCTCCCTACAGCTGATATCCTCACCCTTAAGCAGCTCTTAAATTCTCATCCTCATGCACCTCCATGCTAGCTAATGCCACATTTATAAAAATGAATGCTTTATGGCACAAAAACAGACACACAGATCAGTGGAACAGAATAAAAAACCCAGAAATGGACTCACAACTATATGGTCAACTAATCTTCAACAAAGCAGGAAAAAAGACAGTCTCTTCAACAAATGGTGTCGGGAAAACTAGATGGCTACATGTGAAAGAATGAAATTGGACCACTTTCTTAGACCATACACAAAAGTAAATTCAAAATGGATGAAAGACCTAAATGTGAGACAAGAAACCACCAAAATCCTGGAGGAGAACACAAGCAGCATCCTCTTTGACCTTGGCCATAGACACTTCTTACGCAACACGTCTCCAGAGGCAAGAGAAACAAAAGCAAAAATGAACTACTGGGACTTCATCAAAATAAAAACCTTCTGCACAGTGAAGGAAACAATCAACAAAGTGAAAAGGCAACCCACGGAATGGGAGAAGATACTTGCAAATGACATATCTGATAAAGGGTCAGTATCCAAAATCTATAAAGAACTTATCAGACTCAACACCCAAAAAGCAAATAATCCAATGAAGAAATGGGCAGAAAACACAAATAGACACTTTTCCAAAGAAGACATCCACGTGGCTAACAGACACATGAAAAGATGCTCAACATCACTTATCATCAGGGAAATACAAATCAAAACCACAATGAGATGCCATCTCACACCTGTCAGAATGGCTAAAATTAACAACTCAAGAAACAACAGATGTTGGCAAGGATGCAGAGAAAGGGGAACCCTCTTACACTGCCGGTGGGAATGCAAACTGGTGCAGCCACTCTGGGAAACAGTATGGAAATTCCTCAAAAAGTTAAAAATAGGGGTGCCTGGGTAGCTCAGTGGGTTAAGCATCTAACTTCGGCTCAAGTCATGATCTCATGGCTCGTGAGTTTGAGCCCCATGTCGAGCTCTAGGCTTACAGATCAGAGCCTAGCGGCTGTTTCAATTCTGTCTCCTCTCTGTCTTTGCCCCTCTCTTACTTGCATGCATGCACGCACACATGCACTGTCTCTCTCAAAAATAAATTAACTTTTTTTAAGTTAAAAAAAATGAATGCTTTATTTTAAAATAGTTTTAGGGGCACCTGGGTGACGTAGTCAGTTGGGCATTGACTCTTGATTTCAGCTCAGGTCATGATTTCGTGGTTCATGGGTTTGAGCCCCATGTTGGGCTTTGCATTGACAGTGGGAGGCTGCTTGGGATTCTCTGCCTCCTCTCTCTGCCCCTCCGCTGTAAGCATGCTCTCTAAACAAATGAATGAATGAATGAATGAATGAATACAACTTTAAAATAGTTTTAAATTTGTTGAAAAGTTGTAAAGATAGTGCAGAGAGAGAGAGAGTTCTCACATACCCCCCTACTTTCTTCTGTTGTTCATCTCATGTGTAAGTTGAATAAATTTGTTACAACCATGGAACAGAGCATTGGTACATTACTGTTAACTGCCTATTTGATAAATTTCTGTTTAAATGAAAAATAAAACCTGCCTGTATTCTCTGAATTCTCAACAATTGGTAATGTGGAGAAGTCCTATTAGGTGTGAGCTCATTCGGTAGGAAAATAGACTTAGCTGTGCCATTTAAAATGTCTATGTTAGAACAGCTAATGACTGTATTTCACAATATTAAAATATTTAACGATCTAAAATATTTTGAAATATTTTAAAATGTTGATCTCAAGTGTGAAAAAGAAACTTCTGGTGAAGAACAGGATACTCTTCTTATCATGAAAGTTGATCCAAATTAGCCTTTAAAACAGTCAGGAAATTTAGACTTTCATCTGGGATTTGCCTAGCAAAGTGTTCTCATCTACATGGAAATGCAAAATTCAATGGAACCGGCAGTATTCTGGGTGTTGGGAGGAGAGGAGAGTTTATGTTATGTGCATACTACTCAAAAGCAGTGAAAATCCCCTACACATTATGATTTAAGAGAAGTACAATGGCGGTGTGGCCAACTGTGCCGACATATGGTTTCTGATTGCAAATATGGTTTGCTCTACTAACCCAACAATTACAAAATTACAGGTGAATTTATTCAGTCAGAAAAAAAGATACGCATATGTGTGCACTGCTCTGGTCATTGGCACTGGCCCAGGCCCTTTCCGGAGTAGAGGTAAAGACTGGAACTGTAAATGCATAATAAAGAAAGATAACAGCAGTTAATTTCTTATGCAGCTATGAATTTAACATTAAGGCTTTAATTCTTCACTCACTCAATCTCTCCATCTGTCACCTAGAGAACTATGTAATTTTTGTTTTGTTTATTTTTGTTTTCAGGAGAAAAAGTAGATTATTCTTCAAGGGTTTGGATCAAAAGCAGAATTTTTATGGAGTGTCAGGGAACTGGATATGTGGCTTGAAAGAAAATGGGAAGTGGATGTGTGTCTCTAGCCACAGAGACAGATTTGAGATTTAGACTCTCATTCCTATATCTGTGATAGTCAGCCCTTATATGTTTCGCAGCATTTAAATTGTTCAAAACTAAGCCCTTCAGCATAAAATCGCAAAAAAAGAAGAAACACCATACATTCAGTTCCTCCCTCGGCTTACCCCTTCTTTGAGGAAGTGAAGTAAAGAAGGATTTTACATTTTCACTCTGGCTTAGCTTCAAAATCAGTCTGTTTCATATTTCTTCCTGCCTATTGCACTTTGGCCAGTATGAGCAGGGTAAAGTGGGGTCAGGAAACATATGAAAGAATCAGTCACTGCAGGATTTGCATTTCTACCTGAAATTAGGATAGATATTGCAGGAGGGAAGAATGGAGTTTATCATTCCATTTTTGGAAGAAGCCCATAAGGATTTAGGGGTTGGTGTATGTTGATTGTCTTTTGTCATCCAGTTTAAGATTTTTCTTGCTCTGGTATGTCAAGTGATTTAAAAAAAAAAAACAAAAAAACTTTAAGTTTATTTTGAGAGACATAGAGAGTGAAGGAGTGAAGAGAGAGAGGGAGAGAGAGAATCTCAGGCAGGCTCTGTGCCTTTTTTTTTTTTATTGTCATAAATTCATTTTGGCTCCTTTAGAACTTCATATAAATGGAACCACACAGTATGTATTCTGTTGTGTTTGGCATTTTTCTCAGCACGATGTTTTTGAAACAAATTCATCTTTTTGTATGAATGTATCAGTGGGTTTTTATTATTATTACTGCTGAGTGTTATTTCATTGCATGAACAGTACCATAATTTATCCATTCTGGGCTGCTTCCAGTTTTTTGTCATTAAAATTTAATGGTTGGAATAACATAAGCCATCATTGTCTTCCTTCTGTTTTCAACTTCCTGCAAGGCAACTTAGGGTTTTGGGCCTTTTTTCTGATTAATAAAATGATTAAGTCACTAAAGATACATTCTACCACACACAATACCCACCTTTCCATACATTTCTTATTGTTAGTGAAAATTACCAGTTTATTTGAAGCTGAAAACTTTTTTTTTTAATGCAATAGGAGCAAAAGATAATTTTAGCACCATAAAAATTAGAATTTAGGGGCACCTAGGTGGCTCAGTGAGTTAAGTGTCCGACTTCAGTTCAGATCATAATCTCAGTTTGTGAGTTTGAGCCCCGTGTTGGACTCTGTGCTGACAGCTGGGAGCCTGGAGCCTGCTTTGGATTCTGTGTCTCCCTCTCTCTTTCTGCCCCTCCTCTGCTCATGCTCTGTCTCTCTCTCTCTCTCTCTCTCTCTCAAAAGTGAATAAAGTTAAAAAAAATTTTTTTAAATAGAATTTAGCTTCTTGGCACTAAGTTTTATTTTGTGAAGGAGAAACTATGGTTTTTATTTGTGAAGGAGAAACTACACCATAACTATAATATTCATTACTGAGACTGCCACACTAGCCTCTGGAGGTACATCCAATTTCAGGAATAGAATAAAACCTTGGATTGCGAGTAACTTGCTCTGCGAATGTTCTGCAAGACAAGGAAACATTTCTAATAAATTTTAACTTGAAAAACGAACGATGTCTCGTAATACGAGTAGAATGTGACACTGGATGTCACGTGATCCCAACTGAGCCAAATGGTTCTTGAATTCGCTTTGATATACAAGTGCTTTGGATTACAAGCATGTTTCTTTCTGGAATGAATTATGCTCGCAAACTAGGCTTTTACTACTTAGAATATTCTGTTCCTTCACAAAACATCGATGTAGTTGCTACAGATGAAATCAGCTGTGTTTTGCAGGCCTTTATTTGGCCCTAGCTAGTATGTAAGTCTCTTGCGTCTCTTCTGTTTCTCCAAAATGATTATCTGAGGGGACTGTAATTTCTGATTGATTGATTTACTGACTGATATCAGGGGAGTTATGCCCCTGGGAAGTGGGGCAAAATAAACTTTATGTGAGATTCCAATTAAAGTGGCCATGCTTGCTATTAAAGTACAGGAAGAAACACATGATGTTGTTTCAACTTTTTATTACAGCTTTTCTCTGACTTTATTTTTCTTTATACAGTTGATGGACTCGACAAAGCTTCCATAGCAAACTCAGATGGCCCAACAGCAGGCTCCCAAACACCTCCCTTCAAGAGAAAGGGGAAACTCTCCACCATCGGTAAAATCTTTAAGCCTTGGAAATGGAGGAAAAAGAAGACCAGTGACAAATTCAGAGAAACCTCAGCAGGTATGAATATCATAACTTTGTTAAAAGATGAGTTGTTAAATCTTTGAAAAGATAACCAATTGTGTCGTATAAGGCTTTTTTCTCCCAGAAAAGAAAATCCATATTTGAAATGAAATTAGTTAAAGATGAAACAACCTAAAAGTTCTGATTTGCCTCCTTTTCCACTCATTGACTTTCAAATATATTCTTATTTTTAAATATATACTTGTAAATTCATAAGGAAAACTAGTGTGGAGGAAGGGAGAGGTGAAATAGAAAATTAGAAGCAGAAATGTTATTTGTCAACATTGTAGCTGAAGTATCCATGCACACACACGCACTATTGTCTATCTACTTAGTTCCAGCAGTACAATCCTGTTTGTTAACTTAAAAAACTTTTTAATGTCTTTTTTGAATGTATTTGTTCTGTGGGCAAAATCTAAATGGCTGTTTGAAGGAAAAAGGTTGCTGTATTTATTGTTAAATTTAAAATTTCCATCATGCCTTTAGGACAAGTAAATGGTTTCTTTCCTAAGGGAGTCATAACACTGCTGGTGTGAAAATTTATTATAATTATTTTGTGGATTTGTTATACTTTAAGAATTACGTTATTTAGCACCTTTCATGTTAGACATTATTTAACCTTCGTGTTAAAGCTTCATGTGGACTCATGGAAGAAATGGGCTTTAGATCTCGGGCCAGAATTAAGCCTAACTTAAACAGGTGTCCAGTATCAGTGGGATGATCTTTAAGGTAGAAAGCCATTTATCTCATGATAGAAGTTCAACTTTCTCTGTGCTTGTTGTCTAATACAGTCCCTTCATCAGAATTCCTCATTGCCCCAAGGTTAATATTGTCATTGTATGTGCAGGGTCACAGAGCATATCTTACTGGTCTGTGCTGACATGAGAGTTGGCCTTTAGTTCTAGGGCAATGAAATAAAATAGAAAATACCTTAGGGGCCCTTGGCTGGCTCAGTCGTTAGAGTATGCAACTCTTGATGTCAGGGTTGTGCGTTTGAGTCCCATATTGGGTGTAGAGATTACTTAAAATCTTTAAAAAAAGAAAGAAAATACGTCAGATAGCACAAGGGTATGGAATTGGGACATTCCTAACAAAATTGTCTCTGATGCATTTGCAGCTATATAACTTCTTTGAGCACTTAATGTTTAAAAAGATATAATGATACTGTATCTGGGATTCATGTCAAAATAATCCTGGAGGTGGGGTGAGTATAGATGAAAGAAGACTGACCACAAGGTGGTAATTGTTTAAGCTCAGCGATGGGTAACATGGGGTTTATTATTCTCACCTCTCTACTTGGAGATATTGGGAATTTCTATAATGAAAAGATAGAAAAAAAGAGAGTTTGGTTTAGGGGCAATGAGATTAGCTTGGTTATTAAATTTTCTGTAGTTTCTAAGTGACTTCTGGGATGAGGAGGCAGTGGGAAGTGGACAGAGTGCTGTGCTGAGTGAGGACACCTGGGTTCTGATATTGTCCTTGCCCCCTAGGGGCCATGTGACCTTGGGGAAGTCAGATCAGAGTTGAAGGAGTTGAATTCTAAAGTGCTTTCAGTTCCAGATTCTGTTGTCTCCTTCTAACCCCTGGCTGGATATCTTGTTCTCCCTTGTTCTTCAGTTTCGAATGGAACCATACTGGTCTTCTTAATTGTCCCCCTCTTGGATTTCCCTAAGCACTGAGAGAATATGGCTCTTCAGGCGACCATGGCTACCCAAGATGGGAGTGGGGCTCCAGGGAGCAGCAGTGAGAAGATACTGAGAAGGGAAGGTGGAAAGAAGTGTCTTCATTTGTGTAGCTTGCCCTTTACTTGAATCTAGGCTGCTAACTTCTCTCTCCCTAATGTAGAAAGGCAGCTACCAGGAAATTCTCCTTCACTTTTCTTTGTCATCCCTTTTTAATTATTTTAACAGTAGATAGTCTGTAACCCTGAATATTTACGATTAGTCCTTTTAAACAGCATTAAGTATTATTTTATGTTCTCCCATCTTTATTGAGGATAGCCTCCCCATCTTTGTCTTCTGTTTTCTTTTCAGATTCACACAGGATTTTATAGAAGTGTATGTAGCTCCAAGGAGTTATTTGTGGATACTATATTCCTAGCTCCTAAAGCTACCAAAGTGCATTAAAAACCTGAAAAAGTTATTAGATGTCTTTCTCTCTCTCTCTCTTTTTTTTTTTGCATCAATATTGTGGCATAGCAGAATAAAAACAAGCCACGTAGATGTGCTAACAAATCTTTGTGAATTTATCTGCTACATTTATTTTTGTCCTTTCTTTTTAAACCCATATTCTTAATATTTTACTTGTATTTCATGTTATGAAGTGTCCCATTATAAAGTATTTGATTATCACCTTATATATATGCTTATTTTAATGCTGAGCTTTATGAAGTGTATCAGTAAAGGCTAAAATACAGGGAGGCACAAAACGGTATAACATATGTTTTATTCACATTGAGGAAAGATGTCACGTCCTCAGGAAAACTGATGCATTTGGAAATAACCAAGAGAAAGGTGTTTTCTTCTTTAATAAATTGTCCCAAACAATGAGCTCTCATTGTTTGGATATGACCCAGGCCATGTGCTATCTGGCAAACTATAAAGTACACCGTAGGCACATCCCACAATATGTCGGGATCCGAAAGAAGATGCATTTCTTCCAAGAAAAGTAAATCTTCTGTTTTTCCTTCTGAACTCCTGGCATTATAGTCGCTTGGATGTGGATCTTACTGTGTTTCACTACATAGTGATTAATACTGCTTTTCCTAGTCTGGGTTTCTGTTGTAGGATTTTTAGTTGGTAACGGATAGGATGCAACAGTGATTTATCAATGCCATTGTAATAAATGCCATTGTAATCACATGGTGGTGGTAGTTAAGAAGGCTCTTATTCAGAGCATGGGGCATGAGACTCTTGATCTTGGGGTTGTGAGTTTGGGCCCCACGTTGGGTGTAGAGATTACTTAAAAATAAAAATCTAAAAAAAAAAAAGAAGAAGGGTCCTGTCCTCTGCCTGCTTTGGTGGTCCTTGAGTGTCAGCTATATTTTGGAGGGCCATCCTGTTTGGGACTGTGCCCTGACTTCATGTTCTCTGGCCTTATTTTAAAGTGGAAAGTTACCTGTATCTTCAACTCTGTTTAGGCTGGTCCGTAGGCTGTCAACTTCTAGGATAGGAAAACAGTCCTCTTGGCATTTACTTTCCCCTGGGGCCTCTTTTCATCATCTGGGTGCGAGGGCCCTTCTCTGGTCTTTATAGTTACATCCCTTCTGTATCTTTAGAACTCCAAATGTCATTTATACTTATTTTCCTACACAATAATTTCTTCCTTTTTTTTTTTTCTAACTGTTTCTCTGGGGGTGGGGTGTGGGTAGTGGCTGAGGCTCCTCCCTCTGGATCTTTAAATATGCTTCCATCTCCCCAAAGCTAAGAACACAAACAAATCCCGTCTAAACACAGTTGTTCCTCTAATTTCTGCATAGTCTGTTACCATCAAGAGAAACATCTTGGGGCACCTGGGTGGCTCAGTCAGTTGAGTGTCCATCTCTTCATTTCTGTTCAAGTCATGATCCCAGGGTCATGGGATCGAGCCCCATGCTGGGCTCCACACTGAGCATGGAGCCTGCTTAGTATTCTTCCTCTCTCTCTGTTGCCCCTCTCTCCTGCTTGCATTTTCTCTCCCTCTCTCTTCTCTCTCTCTCTCTCTCTCTCTCTCTCTCTCTCTCTCTCTCTCTCAAATTAAAAAAAAAAAAGGAAAAGACCAAACATCTTGAAAATACAGCCTGTGTCACTGCTTCCACGTTCTCTCCACGGGGTCATTCCTTTCCCTCTGCCATCTGCCCCTGTGTCCAGCGCTCCTCTGATGACATTCCAAGCCTCCCAACCAGGAAATTCAGTGTCATTCTTTCATTGCCATCCATTCCAAACTCTGCAACATTAGCCATCACTGGTTAGTCCTTCCTTGATTTACAAAAGATGTCATTATCTTGGTTGTCTTTGACTTTCCTTTCTCTCTCTTCTTTTCTCTCCCCCCGCCTTCTCATATCCCCTAAACCTTTTAAGGAATTTGCTATGTGTCTTAACCCGTCTCTTTCTTTGAATGTGCTTTTCTCATCTCTTCTCATATCTTCCAAACCAAGCCTCCACCCAAGACCTAGCCACATCTACCCAAGCACTTGATGGGTAGCAATGCCTGAGGAGTGCATGTTAACCTCAGATCCATTCATAAGTTCTACATATATCACTGAAAATGTGATGCATGCCAGGCACTGTTCTGGAGCTGGGTATTCTTCACTGAGTGAGTAAGCAAGGTTCCTGCCGCTCCTGGAGCTTTCATTCTAAAGAGGTAACGTGCTGATAGATGCTATGAATGAACACAGAGTGAGGGAAGAGGCAGTGGGAAAGTACTACGTACAGAATACATTCCCATGCAAAACAGATCCTTGCCAATCCCAGCTATCCATGCTGTTGCAGACATGGCTTTCTTTGGCATCCTGACTTTGAACCATGGAGTCCTTTGACTTTTCCTTGCCTCTTACCATCTTCTACGTTCCAAGGGTTCCAAAACCTTTCATGTGTTTTCTCCTAGTGCAAGGTCTCTACCGTTAGCCTTTCTTCTCAGTCCCCATTGTCTGATCCTTATCACTGTATTATTGCAGGTAGCCTCTTTGCTGTATTTAGGTATTAGCTGTACTAGCTGTAGAAACCTACAGAATGCTAGAGAAGGTAGGGAGAGGTGAGGTTCTGGCAGTAAACCTGCCCACAGGGGGACCTGACCCAGCTGGTGAGGCTGACAGAGAAAGTTCAGGATGCCAGGAGCTGCCAGGAATCCCAGAGTAACCACAATGATAACTTCCCAAGCCTCAGGTCAGGCAAATAGAACAGTGGGTATTTCAGACCAAAATGTCACGTGTTCCACCAATAAAGTAGAATAACAGAGCATCCCGGAGAGTGAGAGTGGGGGATCTGGGCAGGCCTTAGTAGCCAGGGCGTTCTTTACTAAGTGGTAGTATTCATGGGAAGATGGTGCCGGCTATGCGAATAGAAAAACTCACAGAACTCCCATCCTTGTTTTTCCAGGAACCAGGAAATAGAGCTAGTAACTAGGACAGGAAGTTACCAAAGGACTGAGGACGTAAACTCACTGTATAGAGTGGAAAGCAGTGTATGGGTTTTGGGGAGGGGTCCCCTCAGACCCCAAACCTCAGGTTCAGGAGCTCCTGTTGCTGGAAAGGCATAGCTCAAGAGCGAGGTGGCCAGAAAGAGCGAGGCTTCTTGTGGATTCGGGGAAATAGGTAGGCAAACTGTCCACCTTCGCCCTCTCTCCTCTAGCTCATCTTGGATTCCACCATGAAGGAATTTTCCTCAGGTGGAACTTGGGTCCCATTGCTTCTTGCTCAAAAGTATGACTGACCCCATATTGTTTCCTAAGTGAATTCCAGACTCTTCAGCTGTCCTCAGTGTAACCCAAACTGACATTTCCCCTAATTTTTCTCAAATAGTCACTTATATTGGCTTTCAGTCATGCAGGGTCACTTACTGAACGTGCCCCTAAGCTTTCTTGTCTCCAGGCCTTTCTTCCTCCCACAGCTACACCTGGGGGAAATACTGTGTCATGCAAGGGTCATGACACATCTCTTCTTTCTTAAAGATACTCTTTTTTTGGGGCGCCTGGGTTAAGCGTCCGACTTCAGCCAGGTCACGATCTCGCGGTCCGTGAGTTGGAGCCCCGCGTCAGGCTCTGGGCTGATGGCTCAGAGCCTGGAGCCTGTTTCCGATTCTGTGTCTCCCTCTCTCTCTGCCCCTCCCCCGTTCATGCTCTGTCTCTCTCTGTCCCAAAAATAAATAAACGCTGAAAAAAAAAATTAAAAAAAAAAAATACTTTTTTTTGTAACATTTATTTATTTTTGAGAGAGAGAGTGTGCAAGTGGGGCAGAGACAAGGGGACAGAAGATCCAAAGTGGGTTCTGTTGCTGACAGCAGTGAGCCTGATGTGGGACTCAAACCCGCGAACCGGGAGATCATGACCTGAGCTGAAGTAGGACACTCACCGACTGAGCCACTGTGCCCCTCTTAAACACATTCTTCACCTTGATTTTGTATCAGCTGAATATGAACCTTCCCTCCTTTTCTTGTGATTCTTTAAAAATATGTATAGTTTGACTTCTCTAATTTATGTGCCTGCTCTTAATTTGCTATGTAAAATATTTAAGGGCAGAGACTTGCTCCCTCATTTTTGCCTCACTTCAGGTGCTTTATATAATAGTTTATACCTAGTATGTACTCTTGAATGTGCCTTGAATTGCTTATTTATTGAATATCCACTATAAAAATACAGCACTGGATGCTTAGGACTTTGTAAAAGAAATTGAAGACTGAAAAATCATAATGAAAAGAGAAAGACAGTAAATAAAATACTAACCAAAAGCATGTACTCTCAATTAGAACCATGTACAACTTTCAAGAAGTCAATAAAATAATGAGGGAAAATTTCTTTCCTCTCTTTTGCCCTTATTTTAAAAGTAAGTTATACTCCTAAATAAAGAAATTTATCTTCATCATAACCATGGCCTCCAGAGTTGTGTTGTTAGTAATGCAGAAGGAATGCCTGTCTAGATTTTTAGATAACATTGTTGCAAGTTATCAGCATTCTGCGAATGGAGAGTGGTTTGTAGAGAGGCATCTGGTCGAAGCTTTAATTTACTGGTACTCTGCCTTCCCTATTAATAATAATATCACCGTGCCAGGTTCTGTTCTGCTCCAAGCAGTTTCTTCACGTTAACTCATTTAATCATCTAAGTTTATGAAGTGTCACTGCTACTGTTGTCCCAGTTTTACTGATGAGGACACTGAGGCCAGAAAATTCAGATGACTTACCCGAGGAGGCACACCCGGACGGAGGCAAAGGTGGTGTCTGAACCCAGGCAATATGGTGCCACAGCCAGTACCTTTGACCGTCGCACTATGTTGTATCTCTAGAAGATAACTTCATACCCGGATCAGTGAGGACTGAGCACTGAAAGGTGATCCTACTTTGTGGGTTTGCTTCATATACTAGAGTTTTTGCTGTGAGAAGGATTTGGTCGGAAGAATAATTTAGGTTCCACTTACCTGCCTAATTTCAGCAGTGTAGGCACAGAAAAATGGTTGACAAGGGTCAAAATTTATGTTTGGTCCTATTAAAGATAATGTTCTCTGTAACCATAGCGGCATAATGTCTCTGTTTGGGATTATTTTCTCTATCTAGAAAGTAGGGCAAAAGTAGAAGGTTTTCCTAGGACGATATTTGTTAAGGACTGGTCTGATTGCATTGATAAATGACAGCATTTTGATCTTATCTGTCTTGTTCTACCATCTGTCTTGTTCTTCTTCCATCTAAAAGATGGAAGGACTTTTGTGTATCATTTACCTTAGCACCATATTGGAGGAAGGGAAGAGAATCTCCCCACAGGAAGTTACAGAAAGAAGTTATATACAGAAGGAAGCCAAAAACGACACAGCCCAACCAGGTCTGCCGAGCCCTCCACTCATTTGTCTTCTCAACAGATGTTTGCTCAGCATCCACATCTACTCTGTGTCAGGCACTGTTAACAGAGAGTGGTACAGCAAGGAACAAAGGAGACAATGCTGCCTTCCCCTATGGAGCTTATATTCTAGTAGCGGTAAGAGGCAGAAAGTAAACCCCCAAAGTTAGTATATTAAAAAGTGCGAAGGAAAAACATAAAGCAAGGAATAGGGAATGTGGGAGGTAAGTTTCAGTTTAAGATGCCCGTGGCCGGAGAAACTTTACTAGGAAAGCGACACTTGAACAAAGACATAAGGGAGGGGAAGAAACGCACTCAGGGAAATCCTATTAAGTAAGAAATCACAGGAGTGAGAGCATGTATTTCCTTCTAACAGTGGTGTCAACCTACTGAATGTAGTCCGTTATAAACTTTATCCAGTCATTTAACAATTAAAATACCTCACATTCATGAACGTCTTGGTTGTTAATCTTGATATCTGTTGCTGACACCATGGCTCCTGACAAACCATGTAATTTCACGCGATACAATTCTAGAAGAGAAGCGAGAATCCAGGAAAGGAATTTAACTTTGTAATATAAACGTTTTGTTACAGCTTCCTTTCTATGTTTTTTTAAATTCATTTTTTAATTTTAGAGAGAGAACGTGCATGTGAGTAGGGGAGAGGGGCAGCAGGGGAGAGACAGAGAGAGAGAGAGAATCTTAAGTTGCCCCACCTTCAACACAGAGCCCCTTGTGGGGCTCAGTCCCACAACCCTGGGATCACAGCCTGAGCTGAAATCAAGAGTAGGAAGCTCAACCGATTGAGCCACCCAGGCACCCCTACAGCTTTCTTTCTGAAGTTAGAATTTAAGAGCCAGATTTTGACAGAGTATCAGAAATAGAGCTTCATGGAGTCCAAGTTTAGAACCTTCATATGTTGGTGTTTTGTTTTGTTTTGTTTTGTTTTGTTTTGTTTTGTTTTGTTTTTTTGGTGGGTCTGGATATCAAGTTCTTCAGAGAATGCCTTTATAAATTGAAAGAATTCATGTATGATCTTCTCGGGTAAATGGTCCTTTGCTTACATGCTAATGCTGTCTGCAGTACTGCTTTGCTAAATTACTTGGGATGACAAGTATGTTTCCAAACTAATTTACAAAATTCAGTTTGATCCACAATATACCTGAAACTGGCTACAATTAGGATTTGTTCACATACAGCCAAACACTACTTCTTGAAACTATAGGAAAATATCGTCTGAATTTTACACTTAAATTAAGAATTTTAGGGCTGTAGAGTGCCTTCCCAGTCATCTGGATCTGTCTCCAAGGCAGGAATGCCCACTGTCCCCGGCAAACCTGACAAGATGAAGTGGTTCCTTCAGCTTCTGAGCTCCTAATTCCTCACTCTAATTATTGAGGAACTTTTCTTTTACGTCGACTTGAAAGAAATTCTCTCCAATGTTTCCAGCTACCCCCTAGCACTAGTATGTGTATTTATACAGATCTCCTGATCACAGTGTTACATAATGGTCCTTCCTTCTTTTCTTAAAGTTCTTTCATCCCATCGATGTATTCTCAATTCAGAGTTTCTCAGCATGGGGCCATACTAAATTGTCCAGGTTATTCAGTACATTTTTATTGAGTACCTGGCCCAAGGCAGCATGTTCTGAGGACACTTGATGAACAAGCCTGACAAGGTCCTTCCTCTCACATAGCCCACAGTGTAGCTAGACTTCATGTTCCCTTTCCTGGCTATTTATTTTTATTTTATTATTATTATTTATTTTGAGAGAGAGAGTGCGAGAGAGTGCGAGGGCAGGGGGCAGCGGGCAGGGAGAGAGAGACACACAGAATCCAAAGCAAGTTTCCAGGCTCTGAGCTGTCAGCCCAGAGCCTGACGCAGGGCTCGAACCCGTGAGTGTGAGATTATGACCTGAGTCGATGTCGGACTCTCAACCGACTGAGCCACCCAGGCGCTGCCCTTTCTTGGCTATTTTAATGCCAAGATAACATGGGGACTTCCCCCAAATTCTTATGATTGTACTTCGCCAGCCACATTTTTTTGTATTTAGAATTGCATCCAGAATAGGAATTCATCTTGTTATTAAAATGACAAGAATTTATCAGTAGGAATTAAATATCTTCTGCTCACTTAATGTTCTACATATAGAAGAACAGCCAAATCCTTCAAGGTGGGTGATCCATTTTTACCCCCTACGTACATACAACAATGTGCTCTATGTCATTTCTGTGTACCCTTCTGCATATTCTCCAACACATGTCTCCCTCCATTCTGTGTGTTTTCTTGGTAATGTGCAGCCGGGTGAGCTCCCTCCTACATTAGACCTCCCCTTTGGGTCAGATTGGTCTCTTTCCAGTTATCACAAACCCTGTCCCACCACATCTCAAAGAATTACTTTACTGTGTGGACACCTTGGTTCTCCTCGATGTATTCTCTTCTGCCTCTGCACCTGTTCATATCATGCTCACACTTCTGGGATGCTGTTTTTTCTGAAAGCACTGGAAGTCTTTGCTGCTGTGTTTTCTGTCCTAGCTGCTGTCCTCCAAAGGACCTGATTTTGTACCATTATCCAAGTGCCTTCCTCCCTCTCTAATTCAACTTTAAGGTTCTCTTCACTAGGCCAAACCAGTCAGTCTCTGCCCCGCATGTTACTTCTTTTTCCACGGAAGGGACCCCGTAAGTTGTCAGGCCTAGCATTTCTGTACAAATGTATGGTCCAGAAAATCAGACCTTGATTTGAGACCATCAGTTCAAGCAGCCACTCACTTTTATTGTCCACTCTCTCCATACCATGACCTTCAGCCAGAAGAGAAGAAAACCACAGCCCAGCCTTCTGCGTCTTTCTGTTTCCTGCTCAGGACTTCTGACTAGATGGGCTGTCTGATTATTTCTGGGGAAGACAATTATTCCTATTGCTAAAAATCAGGAGAGTAGGAGTCTTGGCATGTCCTTCTGTGTGTCCTGAGGAACACACAGGGGAAGACAGCGTTCCTTCTGACCACACCCAGGTCTCCATGTGAGGCGCCACCTTGAGCACACACATCAGTAAGCGCTCCTCAGGGACCACTGTTTGACTTCCTGCTGACACTCACTTGCTGTTCATTCGCATAGCGAATATTCACCAGCCTCCTACCGTGAGCCTACATGTCGTTCTATGCTCCAGGGGTACAGTTGTTAACAAAGGGGGAAAGTTTCAAGGCTCGAGAGCATTGTCCGTCAGTGTCTCAGACGTACCGCTCCTCTCGGCCGTCTGTCTGCCTGTTTCCAGATCCACATCAAGCACAGCATCCGTTTCCTTCTCCTTGTGTTACCTGTTTTTCTCCTGGCAACCTCTTAACTGTCATTTTGATTCCTCTTTTCTTTCTCAAGACATTTCTCTTTGTAACTGCCTTAACCGTACTGTTTCCATTCCTTCTGGGTATCTTTTACCTTTTCCAGATCAGAGCAAAGAGAGATGTTTCCCAACTCCTTTCACCTTTGCTTTTAAGGGGAAAACTGGTTTATATTTATAGCTTGCCTATTGGTGGCTCCTCTCTGAGGAAGAAAAGCAGAGGTCACGGCCCAGAGATGACTGGAATGGTTTTTGCACACTCCAGACCTCATAGCCTCTAATTTAGATTTTTTTAATGTTTATTTATGTTTGAGAAAGAGAGAGAGAGAGAGTGGGGAAGGGCAGAGAGGGGGGAGACACAGAACCTGAAGCAGCCTCCAGGCTCTGAGCTGTCAGCACAGAGCCCAATGTGGGATTCGAACTCACGAAACACAAGATTATGACCCGAGCCGAGGTAGGACGCTTAACCCACTGAGCCACCCAGGAGCCCCCAGACCTCATAGCCTCAAGTTTACCTGTGGTCTTTTATTGGCACCCCTTTTGGAATCGTTTCCTGTAAACTACCCCCAGCAAACTGGGGCTCTAGGGATGAAGCTTTTCACTGAGCACTGGCTTGTGCTTGCTGTGTCAAACCTTAGGCCTTTCAGAAAACACAAATAGGGTTTTGATTTTTCCAAAACTTTTCTCTGCCTTGCGTCTCATTTTTACTGTAGCCATGGGCCAATGAGCCTATAGTCCACAGAAAAATATGGCTGTCTTTCCTGACAAGTCTGACGCTGGACTGCTGAGATTTTCTCAGAAGTAGTTGTGACTGGCTAAGGCTGGAAGCATATATACAAAGGAACTACTAACTAGTTCATTGTTACTGCCTTTGTGGTCATGACTTTCTCAAAAGAGGTCATCTTCTTGGTCATTCACTACTCTAATACTTTTTCTTTGGGGTATGTGTGTGTGTAGTTCTGTGACTTTCATTATATGTTTGTGTTGTGTAACTGCCACCATTATTAGTTCTGTCACAGTTTTATCTCTCCTCAGTCCTGCTGTGCTGTCCTTTTATAATCACACCCTACCCCCTCACTATCACCTCCCCAACTCCTAACTTCTGGCAACCACCGCTCTGTTCTTCACTATCATTTTGTTGTTTCAAGAATGTCACAAAAATTGGAATCATTCGTGTGAAATGTTTTGAGCCTAGCTTCCTTCACTCACCATTTCAGCTTTGAATTCATCTGGGTTGCTGCATGTATGAGTCATTCCTTACGATTTTTGGGTAGTCTTCTCTGCTCTGAGAAGAATCACCCTGCTTCTTTATCCATTCACCTGTCAAAGGACATAGATTGTTTCCAGGTCGGGGTGGTTATGAATGGAGCTGCTATAAGCATTCATGTAAAGGTTTTCTTGTATGTGAACAGAAGTTTTCATTTTGCTAGGGAAAATAGGTAGGAGTGAGATTTTTGAGCCATACATTAAGTGCATGTTTGACTTGATAAATGACTGCCACAGACTATTTTCCAGACTTTTGCATTCCTACCAGCAATGTAAGAAAGTTCCATTGTACCCTTTCCTTGCCAGCACTTGGTATTGTCATTATTTTTTTTTATTGTGGTAAAAAGACATATCCTAAAATGTAAACTATCTAAACCTTTTTATTTTTAAATGTTTATTTATTTTTGAGACAGAGAGGGACAGAGCATGAGCAGGGGAGGGGCAGAGAGAGAGGGAGACACAGAACGGGAAGCAGGCTCCAGGCTCTGAGCTGTCAGCACAGAGCCCGACGCGGGGCTCGAACTCACAGACTGTGAGATCGTGACCTGAGCTGAAGTCGGACGCTCAACCGACTGAGCCACCCAGGCGCCCCTATCTAAACCTTTTTAAACGAACCCTTCAGAAATGTAAAGTATTTTTACACTGTTATAAAATACATCTCTAGAACTTTTTCACCGTACAGAACTGAGACTCTGTACCTATTGAACAGCTCACCATATCTCCTGGTAATCCCCATTCTACTTTCTACCTGTATGAATTTGACTACTGTAGTATATTTCATATAAATGGAACCATACAGTGGGTATCCTATTATGACTGGTTTATTTCACGCAGCATAAAATGTCTGCAAGCGTCATTCGTGTTGAAACGTGTGTCAGCATTCCCTTCATTTTTATGACCGCACCATATTTTATTGTATGTATCTACCACATGTTGTTCATCCATTCATCTGTCAGGGGACATTTGGGCTGCTTCAACCTCTTGGTTGTTATAAAAGGTGCCCCTGTGAACATGGATATGCTGTCCTTATTTTTTATATTAGACATTCTAGTAGGTATGTAGTAGCATGTTGTCATAGGTTTAACTTGTATTTCCCTAATGGCTACTAATGCTCAACTATTTTTCATGTACATATCTTCCATCTGTATATCCTCCCTGGTAAAGGTTCTGTTCAGGTCTTTTGCCCATTTTGTGATTGGGTTGTTTTCTTACTGTGCAATTTCGAGAGTTCTTTATATATTCTCTATAGAAGTTCTTTGTTGAATATGTGATTTGTAAATACTTTCTCCCACTGTAGCTTGTCTTGTTATTCTCTTCATCTCTCTTGCAGAGTAGTGATTCATAATTTTGGTCAAGTTCAGTTTATCAGTTTTTCATCACATGTCATGTTTTTTGTGTCGTGTCTCATCTCTTTGCCTCACCTCAGATTGCAAAGACTTTCTTCTGTGTTTTCTTCTAAAACTTTTATAGTTTTACATTTTACATCTAGATCTATGATCAATTTTGGGTTGATTTTTATTTAAGATACAAGGTTTAGGTCAAGGTTCGTTCCCAGTTACTTTAATACCATTTGTTGAAAAGATTATCCTTACCCCCATTCAATCACCTTTGTATCATTTTAAAAATCAATAAACATATTTTTCTTCCATATACTCCCCTTTGATAAAGATCTATTCAACTCTTCTGGCCAGTTTTGTGTGGGGGTGGTTTTTTGTTTTTGTGTTTTTGGAGTTTTTTGTTTACTTGTTTTTGAGAGAGAGAGAGCAAGCAGGAAGGGCAGAGAGAGAGAACAAGAAAGAGAGAATCCCAAGCAGGGGCCACACTGTCAGCACAGAGCCCAATGCCAAGCTTGAACTCACAAACTGAGATTGTGACCTGAACCGAAATCAAGAGTCACCTGCTTAACTCTCTAAGTCACCCAGGTGCCCCTGGACAATTTTTATTGAGCTGTTTCTCTTTTTAATACTGAGTTTTGAGAGTACTTTAGGTAGTCTAGATATAATGCCTTTTTTAGATATGTTATTAAAGATATTTTCTGTCACACTGTAGCTTGTCTTTTTTTTTTTTTAAGTTTGGTTTGAGAGAGAAGAGGAGAGAGAGCACAAGCAGGGGAGAGGGGCAGAGGGCAAAGGGAGAGAGAGAATCCCAAGCAGACTCCATGCTCTCAGTGCAGAGCCCAGCGCAGGGCTCAGTCTCACCATAAGATTATGACCTGAGCCGAAATCAAGCGTCAGATGCTTAACTGACTGAGCCACCCAGGCGCTGCAATGTCTTTCATTTTTTAACAGTGACTGTTATGGAGCAAAGGTCTTAATTTGGGTGAAATACAATTTATTACTCCTTTCTCTTAGGATCATGTTTTTGGCGTCATTCGTAAGAACTTTTCAAGAGCATTTGTTGAAAAGACTATCCTTTCTCCATTGAATTTCCTTTGTGTCTTTGCCAAAAATTAATTGGCCACATGGTCTTTGTCAAAAATTAAGACTCACATTTGTGTGGGTCTATTTCTGGACTCACTATTCTGTTCTCTTAATCTGTCTGATCCTTTATCAATATCATGTTGTCTTGATTATTGTAACTTGATAAGTCTGAAAATTAGATATCACAGTATTTCCAACTTCATTCTTCATTTTCAAAATTGTTTTGACTAGTTGCTTTGCCTTTCCGTACACATTTTGGTATCAGATTGTTTATATTCTCAAAATTTTCCTTCTGGGATTTTTTTAAAATTTTATTTTTTATTCTTTAAATTTTACATCCAAATTAGTTAGCATATAGTGCAACAATGATTTCAGGAGTAGATTCCTTAGTGCCCCTTACCCATTTAGCCCATCTCCCCTCCCACAACCCCTCCAGTCACCCTCAGTTTGTTCTCCATATTTATGACTCTCTTCTGTTTTGTCCCCCTCCCTGTTTTTATATTATTTTTGTTTCCCTTCCCTTATGTTCCTCTGTTTTCTCTCTTAAAGTCCTCATATGAGTGAAGTCATATGATTTTTGTCTTTCTCTGACAGACTAATTTCACTTAGCATGATACCCTCCAGTTCCATCCACGTAGTTGCAAATGGCAAGATTTCATTCTTTTTGATTGCCAAGTAATACTCCATTGTGTGTGTGTGTGTGTGTGTGTGTGTGTATATATATATATATATATATATATATATATATATATACCACCTCTTTATCCATTCATCCATCGATGGACATTTGGGCTCTTTCCATACTTTGGCTATTGTTGATAGTGCTGCTATGAACATGGGGGTGCATGTGTCCCTTCGAAACAGCACACCTGTATCACTTGGATAAATGCCTAGTAGTGAAAAATTGCTGGGTTGTAGGGTAGTTCTCTTTTTAGTTTTTTGAGGAACCTCCATACTGTTTTCCAGAGTGGCTGCACTAGCTTGCATTCCCATCCTTCTGGGATTTTTATTGGAATTATATTAAATCTATATTGCAATTTGTGTAGGATTGATATCTTAACTATGTTGACTGTCACAGTGTATGAACTGCTATGTCTCTCCATTTAATTAGCCCTTTTCTTTCTTTCATTGGCATTTTGAAGTCTTTAGAAAACAGTATTAGGTTTATACCAATTTTTTTAACTTTTTTTTTTAATGTTTATTTTTGGGAGAGAAAGAGAGAGCATGAGCGGGGGAGGGGCAGAGAGAGGGGGACATAGAATCCAAAGCAGGTTCCAGGCTCTGAGCTGTCAGCACAGAGCCTGACATGGGGCTCGAACTCAAAAGCCGTGGGATCATGACCTGAGCCGAAGTCAGATGCTTAACCGACTGAGCCACCCAGGTGCCCCATATACCTAAGTATTTCTTTTCTTTCTTTTAAAAAAACTATTATAGGGGCGCCTGGGTGGCGCAGTCGGTTAAGCGTCCGACTTCAGCCAGGTCACGATCTCGCGGTCCGTGAGTTCGAGCCCCGCGTTGGGCTCTGGGCTGATGGCTCAGAGCCTGGAACCTGTTTCCGATTCTGTGTCTCCCTCTCTCTCTGCCCCTCCCCCGTTCATGCTCTGTCTCTCTCTGTCCCAAAAAAAATAAATAAACGTTGGAAAAAAAAAAATTTTTAAAAAACTATTATAAATGATATATGTTTTTAAAAATCCGTTTTCCAATTATTCATCGCTAGTTTACAGAAGTACAATTGTATCATGCTACCTTGCTAAACTTACTTATTAGTTCTAGTGAAGATTCTTTAGGATTTTCTGTATTGATGATTATGTCATCTGTGATTAGGAATGGTTTTATTTCTCCTTTCCCGATCTATATGCCTTTTATATCTTTTCTTGCCTGACTAGGACTTCCAGTATGGTACAACAAATAGGACTGGTAAATGTGACTTGCTTGTCTCTTTCTCATTCTTAGAAGGAAGCTTTCATTAAGTGTGGTTTTAGTTGGGGGTGCCTGGGAAGCATCTGACTCTTGATCTTGGCTCAGGTCATGATCTCACAGTTCATGGGATTGAGCCCCATGTTGGGGTCCTTGCTGACACCACGGAGTCTGCGTGGGTTTCTCTCCCCTCCCCCACGCTGTTGCCTGTGCTCTCTCTCTCTCTAAATAAACTTAAAAAAAAAAAAAGAAGTGTGGTGTTAGCTGAAGGTTTTTTGTAGATGCACTTAATCAAGTTGAGTAGGTTCCCTTTTACCTGACTTTACGAGAGTATTTATTATGAACAGATGTTGAATATCTCAGATGCTTTTTCTGCATCAATTGATAGAACCATGTGGTTTTTCTTCTTTGGATGGTTATTATGATAGATTACATTGATAGATTTTTGAATATTGAATCAGTTTTGCATCCCTGGGGTAAACACAATTGAGTTGTCATGTGGTATTCTTTTCATATGTTGCTGGGTTTTATTTGATAATATTTTGTGGAGGATTTGTGATATCAGTCTCTGGTTTTATTGTCTTGTACTATTTTTGGTTTTGGTATTAGAGTGATGCTGATCTCATAAAATGAGTTCATTATATTCTATGAAAAGATTCTCTGGGGTGCCTGGATGGCTCAATCTGTTAAACTTCCGACTTCGGCTCAGGTCATGATCTTGCAGTTTGTGAGTTCAAGCACTGCATCGGCCTCTGTGCTGACAGCTCAGAGCCTGGAGTCTGCTTTGGATTCTGTATCTCCCTCTCTCTCTCTGCCCCTCCCCTGTTCATTCTCTGTCTCTCTCTCTCTCTGTCTCTGTCTCTGAAAAATAAATAAACATTTAAAAAATTTAAAAAAAAAAGATTCTGTAGTATCGGTGTTATTTCCTCTTTAAATGTTTAAAAGCGTTTACCAACAAGACAACCTGGGCCTGGAGATTTCTTTTTTAAAAGGATTTTAAGGGCACCTGCGTAGCTCAGTTGGTTGAGTATCTGACTGCGGCTCAGGTCATGATCTCATGGTTCATGAGTTCGAGCCCTGCATCAGGCTCTGTGCTGACAGCTTGGAGTCTGGAGCCTGCTTTGGATTCTGTGTCTCCTTCTCTCTCTGCCCATCCCCCACTTGCACTCTGTCTCTCTCTCAAAAATAAATAAACATCACAAAACATTTTTAAATAAATAAAAGCATTTTAAACAGCAAATTCAATTTCTTTAACAGGATAGGATTATTAATGTTATCTCTTTTATCTTGGATGAGTTTTGTTAGGACCCTTGGAGCTTTGAAATGGAAAACGAAAGAAGGTTCTTCCTCCAGCTTTCCTTATTGTTAACCAACTTAACTTCCTTCAATGAAGTCCATGTTCAGTTGCTAACTTCTCAATGAGGTCTGCTTTCAGTCTCTGTACTGAATCTCTTCTCTCCTCCAGCACTCTTTTTTTAACAGCCTTTTTGAGATATAGTTCCTATGCCATACAGTTGACCCATTTTATGTGTAATTCACTGGTTTTTAGTAATATTCACAAACTGTGCAGTTAGCACCACAGTCAATTTTAAACATTTTCATCACCCTGAAAAGAAACCCTGTTGAGCGGTCACTCCCCATTCCCCCCCACCTCTATTTTCTGTCTTAATAGATTTGCCGATTCTTGATGTTTCCTGTAGATGGAATCATACAAGAAATATATGGCCATTTGTGACTGGCTTCTTTTGCTTAGCATAATGTTTTCAAGGTTCATTTATATTGTAACACCTATCAATATTTAATTTCTTTGTATTGTCAAATAATATTACAGGGTATGAATATATCACATTATTTATCCATCCATCATCAGTTGATGGACGTTTCTATTTGGGCTTTTATGAATAATGCTGCTGTGCACATTTGTATACACGTTTTTGCGTGGACACGTATTTTCACTTCTCTTGGTTGTAGATCTAGAAATGGAATTGCTGAGTCATATGGTAATTCGGTGTTTAACATTTTGACGAACTGCCAAGACTGTTTTCCAAGGCAGCTGCACCGTGTTACATTCCCCTGAGCAGTGGATGAGGGTGCTAATTTCCCCACGTGCTGGGCAACATTTGTTATTATCTGCTTTTTTATTATTGCCATCCCAGTGGGTGTAAAGTAGGTCCCCTGGCACCCTTGGTTCCTTTTTTTCTGCCCTACCTTGTTCTTTCCACAGCACATCTTAGCCTTCTAACATTTATAAATTATTTGTATTTTTTATTAACTGGTCCCCCCTCCCACTAGATTATGAATTCCATGAGAACTGGGATTTTTGATTTCTTCTTTGGTAAAATCCAAAAGCAGCTTGAATAGCATCTGGCTTATGTTAAAGCATTTAGTAAACGTTTGTTGAATGAATTAGTGAGAGGCTCTTGATAGGCCTTATCCTATTCCATATATATGGTTTTTGCTAGTGAATGTGATTTGTAAAGTGCTGGAATGGGGTGGGGGTGGGGGGTTCCATTCTTTCTTAGTGTTCGTGTCATTGAGAGCTGCTTAAGAGCCTTAAGGAATTGAGAAGCCAAAATAGACAAAATTAATATTTCACCAAACTTAATGGACAGGTTAGGGCCCCCCCATTCCCTCACGAATGAATAATGAACTTAAGTAACGGGTACTCTCTGTTCTGTATGGCAACAGCCTTTTGATGGCATCAATGACACAGAAAGAAGGTCTGGGTTGTGTTTCAGTTCCGCCAGTTGTGTACCTGTGTATTTTACAAATTAACCAAATTAGACCAAATGAGTGTTAAAAATTCTGTGGATAAGAGACCATATAATAATTATACATATTTACATATATATACATATACACATACATATACATAAATATACATTTTCCTTTTTTAATTCTCTTATTCTTTTTTTCCTAAAGACATATAATGGCATTAAAACAAATTTGTTCTCTATATATTAAAAATGAAGGAGACTAAATATTCCTCTTCAGTTTTTTTTCTCCCAGTAGAATGAATTTTTCTTGTTTCAATCTTCCCGCATATAGATGGATGGAAAGAATCATTAAGGCCCCACCTTTTTATTTATGGAGCATTTATTATTCATTATAGATCTATTCTAGGGATGAAACCCATTTATGGGAAAGAGTAATATGAGTGCTAACTTTTTGTGTATTTTTCATAAGTGAAATTGGTGGTTTCATAAATAGGAAAACCTTCTAGCACGGGTTTAAGTTAGCCAGCTACATAATGAATGGCCAAATCATCAGGACCCACCTTCCTTAGATAAACAGAAACCATAAAATCTTATTTCTAAACAGACTTGAGGAGACTCCCTTGCTTCCGGCCCATTCTAGAAGATGTGATATGGTTTGTTTAAACCAAGCTGGGTTTTAGATTTAAATTTGTTGACTCATAGAGCAGACTAAGATCTCAGACCTGCAGCCTTTCCCGGGGGGAGTTAGGTTCTCCGAGGGCTCAGATAAGCAAGGCATTTTCACTGAGCAGCCTATGAAATTGTTACCAATGACCCATGCATACTACTGATTTTACTGATTTTTGATTATAAATGACTTTTTTTTTAAGAGCCACACCCACTAGAATGGAATATAGAATTGTTAATTTGCATTTCTTTTTTTCTTTGCCACATTTAATTTCCTCAGGGGGAGGTGGAGGAGAAGGAACTATGTTCCCATTGGCCTCTTAATAAAAAAAAAAAAAAACTTACACTGAGATGAGACATAGTCAGTTTGTACTGCTTTAAGAGACAGTCTGATTGTTTATAAGCCTTCCTTGGGTGGATAATTTCCTAATTTCATTTTCCTTTGGAGTGGTGCCACTTTTTAAATACTTTTTAAAGGTGCTGCAGAACTCTTTGTGGCCTGGGTCAGAGAATCGTGTCAGGAAAGTCCATTATTTTATTTCCTTTGCATATTATTTCCCTTGGTGGTTTTGTTTTGATTTTTTTCATCCTGTGATACGAATCCGGTCTTTATCGTTAAGGGCTAAGTCCTGAAAAGTGACTGTTTTTTGGCTTCTGTGTTTTCCTGATTTGTTTCCCACTTGGAAAATAAATTGTAGTCTTAATTCTTACTTCTTTTTATCAAGGGAAAAGAATTTGCTCATGTAGGCATATGACATTTTGTGCTAAATTTTCTTTACCTGCTTTCCCAAACCCAGAACTCTCCAGGTTTTGAAACAGATGCTCTTGAGGTTTTCTTTATTCCAAAGTATAAGTGTTTACTTAGTACCCACTGAAAGGCAGGGCATGAGAGGCTACGTGAGAAATATAAGAAAATAAAAAGCGTGGCTGGAGAGAACACTGGGTACTGGAGAATAGATGGTGAACGCCGTAACCATCAGTGTGGTTAAAATTCTTTGAAAATACCTTCTGATCTATTTTTCACCTTAGATAAATGGCTGTTCACATTAATGTAGTCCAAAAACGTCTTACAACGTAATTTATTTTAAAAATTGTGGTAGAAAACAAATGACACAAATTTTACCATCTTAATAACTGTTCTTAAGTATGTAATTCATTGGTGTCAGGTATATTTACATTGTTATGCGACAGATCTCCGGAACCTTTCCATCTTGCAAAACCTAAACTCTCTACCATTAAACAATAATCTCATTGTGTCTCACTCTTAGCCCTTGTAATTTGTTTTTGAAGTGCACCTAGGTGAATCAAGTGTAAAACATTAGGACTAAAATTTAGTTACCTATTTAAATCTGATGTTGATATATTGCTGGCATTATGTAGTCCTTTCTTTTTGCTGTTTTCACAATTCAGTGCTGAAGTGATCCATATACAGGCACCTGGGTGGCTCAGTCGGTTAAGCGTCTGACTCTTGATTTTGGCTGAGGTCATGATTTCATGGTTCGTGAGACTGAGCCCCGTGTCGGGGTCCCTGCTGACAGCGTGAAGGTTGCTTGGGATTCTTCTCTCTCTCTCTCTCTCTCTCTCTCTCTGCTTCTCCCCTGCTTGTGTGTGTGTGTGTGTGTGTGAGCTCTCTCTCTCTTTCAAAATAAATAAATAAGCATTAAAAAAAATAAAATGTTCCATTTAGTTACTACCCATGAGATTTGAAGAAGTTCCCTTTGAATAATTTGCATAGTTTGCTACATGTGGAGCGTGTGAAGTAACGTGTTAATAAATAACAGTAGACAAAGTTTGATTTCTGTTACCCATTTCAAGTTTTATTTAGGATTAAACTTAAAGTAGGAACAGGATACATGGATATGAGTAATAACTAGCCCTCGTTGAGGTTTTACTGTGTGCCAGATGGTGTTTTAAGTATCTTCCCAATTACTCTGTGAGGTGGGTTGCTAACTATAACCCTTACTTCCCTAATGAATAAACTGAGGCACAGAAAAGTTAAATAACTGGCCCTAGGTTTCAGGGTTTGTGAGTGGCATAGCCCATGTTTGACCCTCAGAAGCCTGGCTTGAGTCTTCATTCTTTTTCTTTTCTTTTTCCTTTGAGACAGAGAGACAGGGAGTGCAAGCTGTGGAAGGGCGGGGGGGGGGGGGGTGAAGGGAGAGAGAGGGAGAGAATCCCAAGCAGGCTCCATGCTGTCAGCACAGAGCCCGACATGGGGCTCAAGCACACGAACCATGAGATCATGACCTGAGCCGAAATTAAGAGTCCGATGCTTAACCGACCGAGCCACCCAGGTGTCCCAAGTCTTCATTTTTAATCCCTGTACTACACCATCTTCTAGATCAGTAACCATATCAAGGTAAAAATACCAACAGAATATTATCAAAGAGATTTACGTATATATACAAGAGAAAATAGAACACAGGGGAGAAAAAACTAATATTTATAAGCTCCCTGCTTTGTATCAAATACTTTATGAAATGTTTTAATCATCCTGTTGTCCATCCAAGTCAGGTTTTCCTATCTCTGTTTTCATATACAGAAACAAAGGCCTGGGGGAATTTGGAGCTTGACTATATGATCACCTGCTAATAAGTTGAAATGTATGGATTTAAGCTTAAGATATATTCTTAAAAAGGCTAGAACATATCCTTCCGGATTCATTTTCTATTTTCTAGCTTTTTCTTTTTTTAAAAAAAAAAGCTTGTTTATTTTGAGAGTGACAGAGAGAGCCCAAGTAGGGGAGGGGCAGAGAGAGAAAGAATCCCAAGCAGGCTCCTCGTGGTCCATATGCATAGCCCAATGTGGAACTTCAGCTCATAAAACTGTGAGATCATGAGCTGAGCCACCATCAACAGTTGGACGCTTAACTGACTGAGCCATCCAGGCACCCCGATTTTGTAGCTTTTTCAGTCTTTTTTTTTTTCAACGTTTATTTATTTTGGGGACAGAGAGAGACAGAGCATGAACGGGGGAGGGGCAGAGAGAGAGGGAGACACAGAATCGGAAACAGGCTCCAGGCTCCGAGCCATCAGCCCAGAGCCTGACGCGGGGCTCGAACTCACGGACCGCGAGATCGTGACCTGGCTGAAGTCGGACGCTTAACCGACTGCGCCACCCAGGCGCCCCTGTAGCTTTTTCAGTCTTAAAGAAGAATGATGAGACCCCTTTACCATCTTAACAATCAGAGATTTGGAAATAGAGAGCAGACGGGGAGACTCCTGAAAGGGAGATTATGTCCAAGTGGAAACAGCACTGCTGTGAAATTTTAAACATTATAGTTTGAGTTACAATGAAAAGGTACGTTTCCCTAAGCCCCCAATATTTTTTTGGTGTTTTGTTTTGGAAAATAAAAACTTTAGTAGAGTTAGCCTTGGTCGTCTCACTGCAGGGTACAACAGGAATCGGGTATCATTTGTGCATCCTGTTTTAGTGTAGGTCTGGACCAGTTTTGCCAAAGAAATACTGTTCTTTATAGATACTGTACATTGTGTAATACAGGCAAGATGGTAGGAGAGGAATGTTTAATTAACATGCTCAAGAAAACTTTTTTTTTTTTGCATTAATCCAAGAAAGTTCATACCAGCTTTCCAAATGTTTTCTTTTCTAATCTTATTTGATTGAAGTACAGTTGACACCCAATGTTATGTTAGTTTCAGGGGTACAGCGTAGTGATTCGACAAGTCTGTATGTTCTGCTGTGCTCACTGCAGCTGTAGCTGCCATCTGTCACCGTATGATGCTATTACAATACTCTTGACTATATTCCCTGTGCTGTACATTTCATCCCTGTGGCTTACGCGTTCCATAAATGGAAGGCTGTATCTTCTAATTCCTTTCACCCCTTAGCCCATCCTCCTATCCCCACCCATCTGGTAACCACTGGTTTGTTCTCTGTGCTTATGGGTCTGTTTCTGCTTTGTTTGTTCATTTGTTTATTTTGTTTTTTAGATCCCACCTATAAGTGAAATCATACTGTATTTGTCTTTCTCTGACTTATTTCTGTTAGCATAATACCCTTTAGGTCCGTCCATGTTGTTAGAAATAGCAACATCTCATCCTTTTTTATGGCTGAGCAATCCATGTGTGTGTGTGTGTTTGTGCGTGTGTTTGTGTGTGTGTGTGTGTGTGTGTGTGTGTGTGTGTGTGTATGTAAACACTTTCTTTATTCATCTATCAATGGACGCTTAGGTTGTTTAAGAAAACAGATTTTGGAGACAACTGGGTGGTTCAGCTGGGTAAGTGTCAGACTTCAGCTCAGGTCATGATCTCACGGTTCATGAGTTCGAGCCTCATATCAGGCTCTGTGCTGACAGCTCAGAGCCTGGAGCCTGATTTGGATTCTGTGTCTCCCTCTCTCTCTACCCCTCCCCCACTCATGCTCCCTCTCTCTCTGTCTCTTAAAAATGAATAAATATTTTAAAAAATTATTTAAAATCCTAGCCGCTTTAAGAAAAAAAAGACAGAAAAAAATTTAATCACCTGAAGAATCCTAGTCTGATGAGATATGTATATGAAGGTGGTAACCATGGATTTGGGGGAACGCCTGCTCAGCCTTACTACTCCAGCTGGTTACTCACGCCTGTTGGTTTGAGTTGATGATGTTTTATTATGTATTGTTTTTAGGTTCACTAAATAAAAACAGGCTTTTAAAGGTTACATATTAACCCCTTCAAAACATTTTGGCCTAAGATATGAATAATTTCTGACACAGTTGAATTTGAATCCTACTCAGTTGAATTTGATATTTAAACAAGTGGGCATATCTTCGTTTAGGACTAAGGTCTCTTTCACACCCACTCTTGTCTGATCTTCTAGTTTGAAAAACCTCTTCACCATTTAGAGATGAGATTCGTGTTTATATCCGGTCTCTAGCTTGTTCATAGTGTGAAGTTAGAATTAATTACTCTAAGGATGAGTATCATTCTCTTTGTTCCAAACTTCTGTAACATTTGTGGTGTCACCCTGTTTTGAGTTTACCATCTTTTAATGTGAAGAAACAAGAAATGGAAAGACAGGATAAATCCAGAAGCACCTGTCGTAAACATTTGTGTTGCTCACGTATCGGTGAGAGTCCTACTGGAAGAAAGACAAGCAGTGTTTCACGTAGTTCACACATCCTGGCCTCTGATTAGTCTCCTAGGATTATTTGTACTTCCTGGCCCATCTGGGATCGGGGACTTGCTCATTGTTCTAGGCCTAAATCTTACCCCTGGGGAATAAAATCCAGGAGTCCCTGGGGTTGACTTCCCATGGCTGTTCCCAGCTCGCCCCCTCTGCACACAGCACTGATTTCAGCTGCTGTTGTTTCCACAAGACAAAGATCATCATATATTCCTCCTCAACCTGGCCTTTGTCTGTCACCCCATCGCCTGAAATTGTAAAAGTATTACATACAGTGTTTAATGAAAAAGCATAATGCTGAACAATTTGTAAAACAGCTTACCTTTGGTGTGAAAAGAGAATAATAAAAATGAATATTTGCATTTGCCTAAGAAAGTCTGGAAGGATACATGGGAAACTAATAAGCGTGGTTATTTACTTGTGGAGTACAGCTGGGGTTCGATTTGAATAGGTGGAGGGGAAGGTGAGAGTGAGACTTTTTATTGTATCCTTTTATAATTCGAACTATGAGAATGTACTACCATCTAAAAAGTGCTCATTGAAAATTAACTTTAAAAAGTTTCTCTGCCTCATATCTTGAGGGAAATTTGGAAAGCATGATACCTGTCACGGGGAAGTTGAAATGTTTATAATTATCAACTCAGTTTGGAGAATGTAAGCAGTAGGCTTTTGGTTAGGCACACTTGGATTCAACTGGATTCTGCGTCTATGATTGGAGAATGTAGTTAGCCTTTTTAAATCCCGATATCCTTATCTATTTGAGGGAACTAAAAAGAATTGCTTAGCCTGTCTTTCAGGAATACTGGGAATCAGGATGAGAAAGTAAATATAAAAATGCCATTTAAGCAGCAAATAAATGGATGATTACTATAAGGTTTCTGGAGGAAGTTGTGGCACCGATTTCCAAAGAGGAGGAGGGACATAGATCTCACCATCTTCCTCTTTTTTAAGGTCTGGTCAGCTTTCAAATTCTTGAACTTGAGGGGGATAAAGAAGGTCTATGTAGTTCTTCTTTCATATTTCTGCCTTGAAAATCTAGAGAATCTTTGTCTTCTGTTGGGAGAAAATTCACTTTTAAAAAAAGCATCTATGTAATACCTTTTTTTGGCTGTTCAAAAGTAAAAGCTCTTTATTGCTGATGAATAATAATAGACTTAAGCAAATGGGAAATTTATTGGTTCATGAAAGTGAAAAGACCAGGGGCATCAACCTTCAGGTATGGTTGGGTCCAGGTGCTTAAAAACTAAGATTAAGAATCCATCTCCTTCTTTGAGCCTGTTCTTCAGTATTGGCTTTTTTGTTTTGTTCTAAGTTAGACTCTCCTTTTATGGAGGCAAAATGACTACTAGGGGCTCTAGGCTCATATGTGGCTAGTTTCAACAGATACAAAAGAAAGAGAAAGCCTTCTTTTCCTGTTCCAGAAATTCTCAGGCTGGATGTCATTGGTACAGTTGGGACATAGCCTCTCTTGTAACCAATCACCAATGCCAGGAAGATACTAGGCTCTGATTGGATAAGCCTGGCAGTCTTGGAGCCCAGGGTTGGGGTTAGCTTCACACAGATCACATGGACTGAGAGAGGAGGAAGGTGGTTCCTCAAAGCTATGTCTAAAATAAGTACAGGGGTGCCTCGGTGGCTCAGTCGGTTAAGAATCCAACTTCCGCTCAGGTCATGATCTCACGGTCCGTGGGTTTGAGCCCCACGTCGGGCTCTGTGCTGACATGACAGCTCAGAGCCTGGAGCCTGCTTCGGATTCTGTGTCTCCCTCTCTCTCTGCCCCTTCCCCACTTGGGTTCTGTCTCTCTCTGTCTCTCAAAACTAAATAAACATTAAAAAAATGTTTTTTAATAAGTAGAAAAGGTTAGCAAAGGGTGCTAGACATGTCTTCCCTCCCTCCCCTCAAAACACAAATGCAGAAACTTAATGCAGTGTATTGGGGCATTATGAGGATGAAATGATAAACAAGACATCTCTCATAGGGCTTAGAGTCATGTCAATATGCATCCCTGTACACGTGTAGCAATGAAAAGTAGAGAAGTGCTAGAACACAGGTACTGGTAATAGCTAACATTTATTCAGTGCTTTCTAGATTGCAGGTACTGGTCTGAGCACATTAGCTTTTTAACTCATTTAGCCTCCAAAAGAGCCAGAAAAGGTAGCAGCTGTTTTCCCATTTTGTAGATGAGAAAGCTGAGGCACAGAGAAGTTACTCTGACGTGTGTCAGGAACACAGTTGTTACTGAATCTCGCCAGCCAGGATGCTGAGATCCCTAGCAGGGGCCGCTGTGTGAAGAGATCTTAGAATGTTAGGAGGATTCCACCAGAGAGGGAGAGAGGGCAAAGGTCTGATTCGAGGAGAAAGAAACAACAAAGGAGTGGAGCTGAGGAGGTACAGAAAGTCTTTAAAATGGTGAGGAGCGAGGTTTGACTTTAGCATGGGGCTTGTGAAAAAGGGAGGTGAACAGAGGGAGGGGAAGAATGGTTCCCCGGGACCGGTGGTAAAGCCTGGCCGGGTTCAGATTGAGTCGGGCTTGTTCTGTAGTCAGTAGGATTTTTAAGTAGAAGAAGGGTATGGATAAATAAGAAAATGGCCAGACCCCTGAGTATTTTTAGTGGGGGACGTTGGCTTTATTCCGCTGCCTTATGTTCTTGAGATGTTTTGGAAGGTTTTTGCAAATGTCCCGTTGGGTGGCATTTTGGTGGTTGTTGCTTTAAATGACTTTGCTACGCTTTCGTGAAGGGTCTTTTAAAAAGGAGGCCGTTTTCTGACATTCTGTTTTCTGTAACTGCTATTGAGGAGAGGTAAAGCAAAGCCAGGCTCTTCTAGAACGCTTTCAACACGAGACAAGCAGTTCTCTGTTTCTGTCACAGTTTTACAGTAAGGCCATTCAGCACTCAGCACCAAGAAGATAACACGGTACGCTTATTTAGTAGTCTAATTGCTCTTCTGTTTTGTTCCGTCATTAAACGGTGTTAGAATTGAGAATTAGGACTCTCTTTCCTCGCCAGAAGAAAACACAAGTGGCTTGTTGACTACAAGATTTACTCTCCCAGATACTTCCAGAGTAATATAAAATCCTGGCCGAGTGTCCACAGCAAGGAGCTGGTAGCATGTGCCCCGGCCTCCTCTCCTGAATGCAGGCTTCATGCCCAGAAGGACATCATAAATCATTTAAAATTTATGATGAGCCCGGTCGTGTGCTACATCCTGTTAGTTGGCTGCCGTCTGTCCTCCTCACACTACAGCCTTCCTTCTTCAGAGCACACAGAGACTTTTTCAGATGAGCCATAGGACAAACAGCTCAGGATTTTCCCTTTGGCGGGCCCAGCCAAGTAGCAGAGGGGGCAGAAAACAGAAGACTCCTGTTCGTAGAGTTTTGCCACAAGCCTCGTTTGCTTTCTCGTAGACTGGAGGGAGGGAAGGGGCAGAAAACGAAACTGTTAGCATTATTTGCCTATTTTCTTTTATTCATTTATGCAACAAATGCACATGTTTTCTGAGTTCCAACAACCTGCGAGGCACTGTTGGAGAAACAGCAGTAAACAAAACAAGAGCTTTGGTTCTCATCGAAACTCCATTTAAGGAGTGAGTCCCATTTCAGGAGGGGGTGACATACTGTGCAGGATAAGGTAGACAGAGGCGAGAAGACGAACAAGCTATTCCACGGCTGTGCGATGGAGGGATTTCTGATAAGGTGACATTTGAGCAAAGACTCGAAGGAAGTGGTGGAATGAGCCGTGTGGGGGTCTGGGGAAATCCCATCCTGTAAGGACAGAGGCCACCGTGCAGGAGCTTGCTGCTTGCATCAGGTGACAAGAAGCAGGGCTGGAGCAGAGAGAGCCAGGAGGGAGAGGTGAGGAAAGGATCCCATGGGGGGGGCGGGAGGCATCATGTGGGGGGCAGCCTCTGGGGGGCATGGTGGAGACCATGCCAAGGAGTAGAGAGAGAATTCAAAGTGAGATGGATGGACAGCCATTGTATGTTTTTGGAAGATCAGTCCTCTTCAAATACTTGTAGCACCAGAGTATAAGCGTGAAGGCAGGAAAATGGGGCACAGTGCATCCCTCGCTTAGCAAAGTGTGTGCTGTTGTAACCAGAATTGAACTGTCAGAACTTGAATTCACCCAATCCAGAGAGCAAAACAGAAGCCTTGGGTTTGCTTTGATCTTCATAAAAAAACCACACACGCTTTTTTAATTGGGATAAAAGTAAGTAACCACGAGCTGTTTACTCAACTGGTAACCATACTTTTCATGGAGAGACCTAGCTACTGCATCCAATGATCTGACCTCCCTGCTAAATCTCTTCCCCAGCAGTATTTGTGAGACCCCCAACATTATTGCTATCATTGCACAGATTAGTGTGAACTTCAGAGTCAAAGAACAGCTGGTTGGATACTAGGCATCAGGTTCTAGGGGGCTTCAACAACCCACTTTGCTCTCAGTGAACACAAAGGTAACTCAGACTATTTTCCCATCACGGATGACTTACTTTACTCTAGAGCTATGGGGAGCACGGGTTTGATGAACGTGTGAAATTACAGGGAGTGGGATTCTGACTCCCTTTGAGGAATATCTTCCTAAGAACGAGGGTGACAGATGCCTGGAGAGGGCCATCCTGCCTCTGAATGTTTTCAGCAGGTGAGCACATCTCAGGAATGTTCCTGAAATGGCTCCTGCTTTGGGCGGCATGTTGGACGGGAGTGACCTCTCAGACTCATTCCGATGCAGAACGCTTCCAAGCCTATGAAAAAGTGTCCAGTGAATGTGCTTTGCAAACATACAGACACTATATAAACATGAGGCAAATATTTTAAAAGATGAAGAGTGTGATACTTGTTCTTCTGGGAGAGCAGTGGTTGGAACTTTGTGCCCCAGCAACATACTTTCCATGCTCAGTCGCCTGCAGTGTGTTCTCATTGGCCCCGTACACAGTTATCTGCACTACGTGTTAAAAATCCGCTCAGCCAAAGACCAAACAAATTGCCAAGACGTTTTCCTATCAGGGCCCGTTTATAAGAGGTAAAGCAAAGAACAAAGCTGTCGGTTTCAGTTCCTGGCAGGAAGCCAAGCTGCTTCAAAGCTCCAGAATTTGCAAGGAAGAAAGATGAGGGATTTTTAACTGAGATTAAATTAGAACTAAAGCGACAGAAAGCTTAAAAGTTAAAACTGAAGCATCCTCAGGGATCCATAATGGAAAGGCAGAAACAAAAGATAGGTTTGGGCTCTCAGACGATCTTTCAGTACAAGAGTGAAAGCTTTTAAAGGCGCCCAAAGCAGTGATTACAGAATGGCTTTGATTAATGATACTGGATCACACAACATTTGAGCTGGATGAGTTGTCCGTTAGCGATCACTGAATCGCGTCCCTCAGTTTACAGATAACAGATCAGAGGCACTGGAACCTGAAGAGACAGCTCACAGAACTCATTGTGGAAGTTCTGGGACTAGAATCCAGGACCCCTGACAACCACTTCATGTTTTAGATCACTCTGCAGAAACAGCAAACAATGAAAAGTTGTTTCCTAAGGTGAAGGGGCAGACAGCCACAAGGACTATGTTCTGAATCGACTGCATTTGGCCCCTCAGAATGTGGCTAATGGCACCTGCTCTTGCAATTGCCACCTGTGTCCTCAAGCTTGGAATCCTTGGGCCCACCTCCAGGCCTGGGGGCCGGGGCAAGCGGCAGGAGCCGTCCTGCGGTCCAAAGAGGTCGACCAGCAGCCCAGACCCCGGTGCGGCTGCCTAAACTTGGCATCTGTTCCCCATTCTATGGTCTTATCCCACCTCAAGTCCTGTTGTCACTTCCCTGGACAAATTTAGCCCCATCCGTCTTCTGCCCCAATCTGTCTCGGGCCTGGGTCTCCTCAGAGCCCCAGTCAAGCATGAATGGGTTTGTACAATCCTTGGGGAACCACAGTGGTCAGGGTCCTTCTGAACCACCTGCACTGTCTTTGCAGTGCCCCATGGTGTCATTGTGGGTGTTGTTTGGCTTCCTGTGCTGACAGGAGTTCTCATTGACAAAAGCCTGAACAAATCGAAGCTGTACTGAAATAACAGCACTCTTTTTAGATGAAAGAACTCCCATCAAAGAACAGCTCTGGCTGCCCCCCCCTTCCCCCACCCAGTTAACTTTGTCCATTGAAATGACCAACATTCACGGGAGCTGTTGTTACTTGCTTCTGGAAGAGGGTGGAGAGTGAGGGTGGGTGGCAATCTAAAGGAAGACGGGAAGTTGTGTGTGTGTGTGTCTCCATTGGAACCAATAAGATGTTTGTGATTATTTTTTTGACCATTTGTTCATTCACTCATTCATTTATTCTTTGTCTTGTTTGTTTATATTCTGATTCTATCCAAAACTATGTTTGACAAAACCAGGAACAAAGGGCACATATGCGGTAAATAAAATAAAAATGAATTCAGGTCTCTAAGAAGGAGGAAACAGATTTCGTCGGAGTTGTCATATGAAATCTGTGTTAAATATCAAATTTTACTCTGACCTTTGTCAGGATAAAGGTCAGGATAAAAGACGAATACCAGGATTAAAGAGGAATACACAATTAATGGTTATCAGAAAAGGTAAAAAATATTTCAGTTTCTTCAAGAGAGACTAAGTGTTGGTATTCTGGGACTCATGCCATTACTAAACACTTACTGAGGACGTGCAGGTGCTGGGCCCAAAGCTCTTGGCCCAAGACACACCTCTCCCTTCCCTTCTCTGTCTTCAAAGTGTCCTTACTTCAGGCCACCTGGGGCACCCCCAGAAAACATGTGCTTAGTGTTAGTACGAGTTCTGTTTCTGGGTGTCAGAGTAGGGCTTGCAGTAATGGGGTTTAGTTTGGATCTTGAAATGATGTTGTTCATGTGGTTCCAGGATTTGCAAATTCTGAGGCCAGGAATAGGAATTTTAGGGGGAAACAGAATCCAGTCCTGCTGTGGCTACCCAGTCTCCACCAACGCACCTTTCCTTCTACCTAAATTGCCCTTTCTGTGGCCCCTTTTTGCTGTGTCAAGATGCTTTTTCTAACAGGGCATCTAGAGGGAAGAGACTTGTATAAGAACACACGTCAGAGAATGTCGGCTCAGAGGATTAGTAGGTGACGTGACTCCGTATTAATTTTACACACCTCTTTGGCCCCTCAAAGTGGGGAGTAGAGTCAGACCTGCAGGGTTCAGGAAACTAATATTATATACACATAAAGTGAATACTATTAAAGTCCCACCCTGAGCTTCTCCACTCTGAAGTTGTAACAGGAATTTAAATTCTTCCAGAAGGAAGAGGCAGTGTTGAGATCCCCATCCCTTTACATGCCTGTGAAAGCATGAATTCATTCCATCCTCTTAAGACTTGGGGTTTGTCAGGGGATGTACTGGAACATGCTAGACCTTTTGAGTATGGCAAGGAAATGAGTCACAGAGATCTGATGTGTTGGACTTTTGTGATAGATGGCAGGAGGAAGAGTAGTCCTTTTTCACTGGGATTCAGATGAATTACCTGAATATTTATTGAGTGTTTGTTTGTTTGGTTTAAATGTAAGCATACATATCCTTTACATACATTGCATATTCACAAAAGCCGGTTTTAGAATGCCTAAAAAAAGGAATATTTCAAACTGTGTGCTCTTTAGTTGATAGGAAATCATGTGTCTGGATTCTTGGCCAAACATCGTCATATGAAGGACCAGGCCCAGGGGCTGGGTTTCAGAACATGGGCTGCAGTCCTTTGCCTTTGTCCTAATGATACTGACTCCAACCACATGTTTTCCGAGACGACTAGAAACACTGGGGTTTGAGCCTTCAAGTGAACAGAATAAATGTGTTCGATTCTACTTGCAATGTTTTTCATAATTATTTTAAGCAATGACTTGATTCTTACTTATGCTTATTCTCTTTAAAAGTATTAGAAAGGAAGATATCCACAAGACAAAGTAGAGAGGAGCTGATAAGAAGGGGCGTTCTTAAGGAGTTGCCTGATCAAGGTGAGGAAATTAATCATACATTTAAAGTAACTTGATCCCTCATTCTTTGGTCTTTCTTTCATTTTCTTTTGAAATTTAAGATGATCATGGTCTTTGGAAGATAAAGCAGTGAGTATGGCCCTCTGAGAGTCTTGCTTTAATTCAGAATGCCTTTGTGGGCTGCAGAGGATCGAAGGTATTCTAGAAAAGAAATTCAATGACCTTCTTGGTGAGTCCTTCACCGTATGTCACTAACCCTAAAGCTCTCCAAAGGTGAACTGGCTGAAGATACAGATAAGATACAAATGCTTATATGACCCCTCTTCTTTTCTTGAGCTTCAGTCTTTCTATACAATTTATCTCAATTGTTTGAGTAAATGCAAAGTTTTAGCTTGGCTGGTGCCTTTGGGTTTCTTCAATCTACCAGTAAAAGAAAAAGAGAGAGAAAAGAAATGTCAATGTACCTCTTGTCCTTTATTCTCTATAATACATTCAAATGTTCAATCAGTAAGGCATGAATAGACAAATTAATCTGCTTTATGCATTCTCTCAAGTAATTTTCCTACCGTTGTGCTCTTTTCATTTCTTTGAATCTAATTGTCTTTCACCTTTTCACTAACAATTACTATTTCCAAGTATTTTTCCCCTGCCCCTAATCTTCCCCTGCCCCCTTTTATTACCCTCCCAAGAGGGAGTCTTTCTCAAAAAGACAAGGATTAAGTACAAACCAAGATAGACCCTCAGAAGAAGACACCGAGATTGATTATTTCTCCAAATAAGTAATGCCAAATAATTTTCATTGCTCCCACTACTATTAAAACTAAAGGGAATTTTTGTTGCAAAATTGTTGATTTACCTCGTGCCTTCCCTTGCCCCACCCCCTGGATATTTACTGGGCTAAAGTTGTATTACTGTACTTTTATGAAACAAGGTACTATTAATTTGGAATTGAAATCATACTACTTCTCTTTTTCTGATAAATGTGCCTTGCAGAGAACATCTTTTGGAATTCACTATTTATAAACCCAAATGACACACTTTTTCCAACATCTGAATAATTCCTGAACAGGGCTAGGGAATGCTTTACTATTTTACTCCTGCTTCAAAGAATGTAGGGAAAAGTCTGGAATGAATAATACCATTTTTCTTGAGCCCTCACAGTTTTAGGCATTTGATTTCAATCTCTGACCTATTATACTTTTCTCATTCTGTTTTATGAATGAATTTTATGTCTTCTCTAGTTTTCCATTACTAGGAAGCTATTTATTTCCTGTCTGGGGCTTAAAAAAAAAAATGCACATCCCTAACTTATTGTCAGTTGAAGGTAGACTTGAAATGTTAAAATCTGTCTCCCCTCTAATCTCTTGGGAGGCAGGAGAAAAACTACAAATCCACTGAGCAATCAGTCCCCTTTCTGGGGAGAGTAATACCCTTTCTGGGGTTGGCCAGTGTAATTGTTTGGTATCGTTTATTTGGAAATTTAAAAAAAAAAAGGTTTTTTTAATCTTTATTTATTTTTGAGAGAGAGACAGAGACAGAGACAGAGTACAAGCAGGCGAGGGGCAGAGAGAGAGAGAGAGAGAGACACAGATTCCGAAGCAGGCTCCAGGCTCTGAGCTGTCAACACAGAACCTGATGCGGGGCTCAAACCCACAAACCGTGAGATCGTGACCTGAGCTGAAGTCAGATGCTTAACCGACTAAGCCACCCAGGCACCCCAATTTGGAAATGTTTTAAAGAAAGGAAAAATGGAAAAATTTATGATGAAACCGTTACCGAGTATGAAACACAGATATAAAGACCCCCTTTTTTTATCTGATTAAAAAATCATAGCTAGAAAAAAGCTTACTTTTTCTAAAAACAAGTGGCAATGGCCAGTTTAAAGAAATCCTTAGTGTTGATTGGTTTTTGCTCTGCCTAATCTGTTAAACTATGTACTTGATCGCTTATGATATCATATACTTATTTCCCAGAAATCGGACACTGGTTGACCTTTTGGTAACTTTTGTAAGCTGAACATTACAAGTTTTAAAACATAAAAGAAGAAAAACAATTTTTCACCTAAACATACTGTAATAGGTTTAATGTTTGGGAAGCCATAAGTTACTGAATTGTACTTTCTGCCTTTTTTTGTGGCCCCTAAGTAGACCTATAGAAATGACCTAAACCGGGGCGCCTGGGTGGCGCAGTTGGTTAAGCGTCCGACTTCATCCAGGTCACGATCTCGCACTCCGTGAGTTCGTGCCCCGCATCAGGCTCTGGGCTGATGGCTCAGAACCTGGAGCCTGTTTCCGATTCTGTGTCTCCCTCTCTCTCTGCCCCTCCCCCGTTCATGCTCTGTCTCTCTCTGTCCCAAAAATAAATAAAAAACGTTGAAAAAAAAATAAAAAATAAAATAAAAAAAAAAAAGAAATGACCTAAACCTTGAAAGTTCCTGGTGATGCCTATAGTAAACAGTCTTTTCCCCTTTTCGACCAAGGGCTGGAAAAAAATAGTTTTCTGTCATTTTTCCAAAAACAATTATCTTGAGAGTTTCGGTCTGTTTTCAGCTCTAGCCAGAGACTGGAAGCTGCTGTGCTTGGTGACAGCCTCCTGTCTTCTACCAGTGAAGATTCATTCTTTGCCTTGATCTGCTTGACCTTGCCTCAGCTCTCTTGACACTTACTGTCAATTTTGCCCTTTATTCAGTGAGCCAGATAAGCTTTTAGAATCCCTCCAGCTCCCCTAGGTTTGACCATCCCACCCCACCCCACCCCACCCCACCCCCTCACTCTCAGCTATATTGTTATTATTATTATTCCTTTTAGATGATCTTTTTTACAGTAAGATCTAACTTCAGCTAAAAGTTCAACAATTGGCCTTCTCTCCTTCTCTCCTGAGAATTCCAAGGTCTAGTCCAAGTTCCTTCCTTATTTCTGGTTCTTTCCTTCCATCTCTCCCCGTAGCTTTAACACGAGGGCAAGGAGATGTTTCTGCCTGCCTTCCAGCCTCCTTTCTTTCTCTCCTGTGGTGTACTTTTTAACCTTCTGATGAGTCACTCACCTTTTGGTCTCACAGCCTTCTCCTTATCTCTGTTTCTCTGTGAACTATATCCCAGATACACTTGTTTGAGCAGAAGGAGGTAAAGCCCCCAGACGTCTGTGTATCTCTTGGTTCACTTTAAGCTTACAACCTTTTTTGAGTTGCCTTTTGCCTTTGCACACGAATGCTCTTATTGCTGTAACGCCAGCGTCTTTCCCTGCTGTCCTTTGCCAGCACGTGTGTGTGTATTTTACTTACATACGTAAACTGTATCAAGGACTTAACTTATTCTAACTCTACAATGACGTACAAAACTAGAAAACTTTTTCAATACACACGCCAATTAGTTATTAATAACGTCATCTCTACTGTGTTTTATTCTTGAATTCTGTATTTATCACATATGTGTCTCCTTTTTCTACAGTTATTTTCATATGCGCTAGCTTTATTTCATACCTCGAAGTAAGTATCTTTCCACTTTGTTGACTTTATGTGATAATCCAATTTCTTATTGCACTTTGACTATTAATTTTCTCTCTAGCTTTTTTGTTCTAGATTTTAAAAAATCGGTTCTTTAACCTACTATAGAATTCTAGCTTAATAAGGGTTGAAACAGAATTAAATTTTCATTAACATAACTTCAGCATATTTTTGTTATCAACTAAAGCCAGAGAACTCAAAGGTAAATTTGTATTTGGGTTGCCTAAAAATTGAGGTTTTTTTTTTATATAAAGAAGTGGTTTTCTACTTTGTTTGGAATTTTCCATTCTTGCATTAGTTTTTGGTTTTCCTGTGTCTAATACCTGGACATTACATTATGTCTCCCCTCCCTTGTTTTTAATAGTGAATTCCTTGGGATCTAATAATAAGAATGAAGAGTCTTTTGGTTTCATTTTGGTTTGACCTATACTCTTCGAAAAGTATTACCTTAATTTTATTGAAATAGTTAAGATTTACTTGCAATGGCATTACCTTCAATTATTGTCTATTTTACTTTTAGACAGGAATCAGATTATAGGTACTTGGAAGTTATATGGCTTAAGCAACAATTTCATTTTCATTTTGAGCATGACAGAATTCCATGATATGTATTTTTCTTATTAAAATGTCATGCCTGTTTTTGTGGAGAAGGCCAATGGATTTTATTGTTGAGCCAAAGCAGTTCAGTCATATTTAATGAAAGTTTGAGAGATGATCTCTGTTTTATTTGTAACGATTGCCAAAATAAGATTAATAAAAAACTGCATAAGAATCGCTGTAATCATGCATTTCTTCAAATTTGCAAAGTCAAAACTTCAACTTTATTATTATTATTATTATTATTATTATTATTATTATTACTTTTACAATGGTAGCAAAGCCTCTTCAAATGTTCCATATATGACCTAAGGTTAATCTTTTCAAGTATCACTGAGTTAAGAGTTTATGCAAAATCTCATTCACTTTTGAAGCTTCTAAAAATTATGAAAGTTCAGAGATTAAAATTAGTTATTTCTGATTTAGATAACATATTGCAAATTTTATTTTCAGTTGTGATTTTTAAAAAGTTCCTCTGCAATTACTTTTTCTTTTAATTACATGTTTTTCCCCCTAATGTTTTCAAATTATTATTAGGTCACATTAAAGGCTTTTGGTCAGTTATATGTGACAATGATCTGAATACATTTTAATATTTCCATAAGTAAGAAAATGAAAATAAAATTAGCCTCACTACTAGCTTTTCCTGAATACAGAGTGGCAGTTACCTTTCTATGTAAAGTTAGCATATCATAGATGCAACAATCTGGAGACAGTGGCAGTTGGAAAATTTCATATTATCCCTCTTATCATTTGTATGTGTAACTACATTTCATGTTATTTGTGTACTTATATTCACCTTGTGTTTTTAGTGCTTGTTAAAATGTTTATTCCATTTTTCAGATTTCTCCTTTTACCGTTCAGTGTCTGAATGACAGAGACTCCTAAGTCCTGACTTCAACAAAACCAAACGCAAGAAGAGAAGGGCTGTGCTGCCCTGGGATATTTCATAATTAGGATAATAATTTCTACTGTCCTAAAAGGGCACGTGGATATCCCCACCATTACTGTTTTTCCCCCAAGACTAAGGATTTCCTAGCTCTTTTGTTTGAATGAAATGTTTAGTAAAACATGGTGAAACAATACAGGATGTATTTGGTTCCCAGGGCCTGATACATGAACCCAAACCCTATAGTCCTAATAACTGGAAAACTGGGTTTTAAGAAAACCATCAAGTTAGACATCTAGGTGTTTCTTTCCCCATTTTAGATGGAGATGTAACAGTTAACTTTGAAAATTCAAACGGGCACATGATACCCATCGGAGAGGAATCTACCCGAGAGGAAAATGTAGTAAAATCTGAAGAAGGTAATGGCTGTGTAGCTGAAAAAACACCACCTCTGGAGGAAAAGGCAGAAGATAAGAAAGGTAAAATCAAGAGAAACCCCCTATTCTTTTGTTTCAATACAGCTCAATATTGAGAATCAGGTCTTAGGCTCCAAACAGTGATTCTTAGGTTAGGACCAGTTAGAGAGAGAGCAGGTTTGCAAATACAAAGAAGAGAGAAATTATAACTAGTGAAGAGAAATAGGATGATTTTCTTAGGTAGATGCGTCCATTTTGTAAGCACATCATTATTTATTTTTTTATTTAATTAATTAACAATCAATTAAGCATTAATTAACAGTAATAATCAGAAGGGATATTCTCTTCAATCATTAGAGAGCTGGGAATTTTTTTTTAATGTTTATTTTTGAAAGAGAGTATGAGTGGGGGAGGGGCAGAGAGAGAGGGAGACATAAAATCTGAAGTAGGATCCAGGCTCTGAGTTTATTTATTTTGGGAGAGGGAGCACACAAGCGGAGCAGGGGCAGAGAGAGGGGGAGAGAGAGAGAGAGACAGAGACAGAGACAGAGACAGAGACAGAGAGAGAGAGAATCCCAAGCAGGGCCTCTCCACTGTTAGCACAGAGCTGACGTGGGGCTTGATTGCATGAACCATGAGATCATGACCTGAGCTGAAATCAAGAGTCGGATGCTTAACCAACCGAGCCATCCAGATGCCCCCTCAGAAACTTCATGTCAGTATTATGTTTATTATTATTTTTTTTTTAGAAAAAATGGTATCAATCTGAATATCTTTTTTACTGGTTAGAACTGACCCCTGTGAGCATGTCAGCATGGTAGAACATCAAAACCAAGATATTTCAGCATAGCACTGTCTCCATTTGTGGGAGCTTGGCTGGTGGCATCCAGATACTTAATGTTGTAGGTCCTAGTTGAGGTTCTAGACATGTCTGAGAGAGACCCAGGAATAGTTCCCAGAGATGCTAGGGACTGTGGTTACTGTATTAACCACAGAAACCTGCGTTATGATTTGTCTGTGCAATTAGAAATTTCAAAAGATGCCAGGGGCAATTATGCTATTCTCTGAAGGCTTCTTTAAAGACCTTGGTTTCTAGAGTGAATATGCTATGGTCAGTTAAGATACCAGCAAAATATATGTCTATCAAGGACCCCTCAAGACATTCACAAGTTCCTGGTCACTGGTTCTAGATGATTCCATGCAGCATAGAAATGAATCCTTAGGAGACAGACTGTTTCCTGTTCTATAATGTCTGCCTATGAGTTGAATGGCAAAAACTTGTCAGACCTAGCTTAAGTTCTGTAGGCATTTTGAGAATTCTTAGAAACTGCTGAAAGCAAACTTCTCTTCCTCTGTTCTTGACCCAAATCCTTCAAAGACAAAAGAACAAAAACAAAGAAACAAAAGGGCATTTGACAGATATTGTAACTTAAAATTACTTTCTCTGAAAGTCCATAACCCCTTGTTTGCATTTAATTAGCCTGCAGAAGTTTTAGAAGCCCTATTAACAATCTGTTAGAAATTTATTGTTTTGCTTTATTCAATATTAAGCATAGTATTCGGGGGCTTTCCTTAGTCCTGCTCCCTTGAAAGACTCTGGTTAAACTTACAAGTACTGACTATAAGAAATTAATATTTTTAATGATAATATCCCTGGAACATAAAGAGAAAACAGACCTACATAGATTTCAAGGGGATTAATTTGAAAGTATTCGTGCAAATAGTGATTTTTTTTTCAAGTCCAACTGTCCTGTCTCACCAAACTGTTGAGTTTCAAATCCATCTGTGGTTTGTCCCTGATACAGTCTTTTCAACATTCAAGAATCACACCCTTAAAAAAAAGAAAAATCACACCCGTCATTATGGAACAGTCCATCATTAGTGCTTGTCTGGTCCGTGTGGCATGTCAGTCATTGGGCTGGCCTAACTTCAAAGGAAGTGTTTCCCTTATCAACCTAATAAAGTGTTGCTGACAGTTTTATGTTAATTAAGCCAGCAGGCCCTGATGTTCTAAAAAGATGGCAGACCTTATAGTCATAGGTCCACGGATGTTTGAGAGTGTTTTTGCTTTCTTATTCTTTACTTAGAATTAGTACATTCAGTTCTTTTTGGTCAAATAAGGTCCAAGATAGCGTCTTGCTTAGCTAGTCTGTACTGAAAGAGATAGAAATAAATGCTGGACATGCTGCCATATCACTAATAAGGCAGCAAAGCCTCCCTCTCACAGTGTGGATGGTGCACCTGCCAGAGCCACACTGAAAGTGGGGGGAAGCATTTGGTGTGGAAGCTGCTTCCTGAGAGTAAAAAAGAACGTCACTCATAACTCACGTTACATAGTATTACGTTAAATAGAAAATACCTCATACACCAAGATCACCATTTATTTCTCTGGAAAGATAGCATTTAATTCCAAACAACAACCCAAGATTCCCTTTTCCTTCTGCTCCTTTCATGGTCTCACTGTCATGCAAATCCACGATCCCATGTCCTTAATTCACCCTTCGGCTGTTCTTAATTCCTTTTTGGGGGGGTAAAATGCTCCCTTTGCTTTCACATGAAACGAATTTATCCAAGAGTGTTATTTGATCCATCGATTAGTTATATTTGCAAAACCATATCATGTGCCTTTACAGTCCCAAATGCTTGTATCCGTGTCCATACTCTAATAGTTGAAACATGAAGATCAAAGAAAACAAAATAAATGGCAAGTGCCCTTTCCATTACACCATGTGTGGGTTCTGCCCAGGACGCTTGGGTGTTCCTGGGTCTCTGATCCTCACCGGAATCTCGAGTTAGTACTTGGGCCTCTGATGCCCAATACTGCTGACTTTTCCCTTAAAACCTTCAGGGCTTTTAGTCTCCCATTATTCTTTCTCAGTAAGTGCCTTGAAATATATAAGAAAAACTGATCTGTATTATGTTAAAGATACATTGGTGTTAAATGTAAGAAATCTGAAAATTATGTGATACTATGTCCATTGAGGTATTAGAGAGCACTTTCAATGAAGTAACAAGTGATTGACATGCATCTGTTTCACAAACAAGAATGAAGGTCTACCATAGGTAAGACTTTGCTGGGACCAGAAAAAGAATGGTGAGTCAGAATTGCCCTTTGACTTCAAGCAGATTGTGGCCTCCGGGAGACCAGCATCAAAACACCTGAGTACAGGGAGCCAAAGAGTTTGCGGTGAGAACCACATTTGGTTCTTAGAAGCAGATATTTCCAAACTGAGGCCTGAAGGAGACAAGGAGGTAGTCATGTGAAGGAGAGGAATAGGAGCAAAGGTGACTTCTAGGTAAGGTGAGGGCCACATGCTGTTCTCAGGTTCGCTCTAAGTGCCGACCTGAACGTTCCATGGGGTGGAAGGAGCCACCTTGGAATTATAGTAAATAGCTCTCCTCCAGACCATATTGTTTTGAAGCATAGTATCTGTATCAACCCAGAGTGACTAGGCACCCCATCCTTACCCTCCTCTTGGAAAAGTAATACTCATATACACCATCAGTTTATATTATGCCTTCAGATCACATGGTAATAATCAAAAATACAATAGCTTCCTTCATACCTCCCAGATACAAGTAGAGAGTTTGTTCTCTACTAAGGTGTTGTTGATAACTATCGGCCAGTCACGTTCGTTGAATAGACCTCATGTTTAAAGCATTGTGTTTAATGGGATATGACATTTAAAAAGTTTTATTTATTTTTTTTAATTTTTTTTAACGTTTATTTATTTTTGAGACAGAGCATGAACAGGGGAGGGGCAGAGAGAGAGGGAGACACAGAATCGGAAACAGGCTCCAGGCTCTGAGCCGTCAGCCCAGAGCCCGACGTGGGGCTCGAAATCACGGACGGCGAGATCGTGACCTGAGCTGAAGTCGGACGCTTAACCGACTGAGCCACCTAGGCGCCCCTAAAAAGTTTTTTTTAATGTTTATTTATTTTTGAAAGAGAGAGACAGAGAGCGAGTGAGGGAGGGGCAGGGAGAGGGAGACACAGCATCTGAAGCAGGCTCCAGGCTCTGAGCTGTCAGCACAGAGCCCGACACAGGACTTGAACTCACGAACCGCGAGATCGTGACCTGAGCTGAAGTCAGATGCTTAACCGATTGAGCCGTCCAGGCGTCCCAAGGGACATGACATTTTAGACAAAAGGAATTTTCAGCTCAGTCAGAAGAGCATACAGTTTGCATACAGACATACGCCCCACTTAGGGTTCTCCATAGACTAGACATAAATATTGGCTCTCTGGCAAACATGTACAGAGCATTGGCAGAGTCCACAGAGGATAGAGGTGTGGATGGTGCTTGTCCACGAACACGAAGAGCTCACACTCAACGGGTTCACTTTCAGCCTAGGTGGGATTGTCACTCCCAGCTGTCACAGAGTGACCATCTCCTCCCTCCCAAACCCAGAAACCGCATTCTTCGGGGCACAGCTTTAGAATTTGAAACCTTAGGCAGAGGGAAGTTAGATCTCCGGCGATAGGCCCGTGCGGACAGGCGAAGAGCTGTGAAGGTTTATAGCGTGAGAAAGAATGGAGATGCCCGGTGCTGGAGATGAGTTCATGGGCTCTCACCGTGGAGAGGACTTGATCTCTTTGCGTTATGCAGCTGTCTAATCTTACAAAGAATAATCTCAAGAAGTATGTAAAGAGTAGGCCGTTGCCCCACATCACAAGTCAACATAGATTTATATGTTTTATGTTAAAATGAAGTGATTTGCGTGTACCATCAACTTGTATTGTTCTTGCCTCTGACTTTTGTGACTAAGTGGCCTTCTGCTTCAGACCAGGTAGGTTAGGAGAGTCACTGTTGTACATACAACACAAAGACACACATACAAAGTAGCCCCTGGTAAATACTGAGTAAGTAGCTCAGACCATAAATATAAGAAAAGTTCAGTGGCAGGAGGGGACTGTGGTAGGTTTCATGGCTGGGAGAAGATAAAATAAAAGCTTTATTGATTAACTACTATAACTCGAATCATTCTTTTTTTTTTAATTTTTTAAAAAAATAATTCATTTATTTTTGAGAGAGAGAGTGCAAGCAGGGAGGGGCAGAGAGAGAGGGAGACAAATGATCCGAAGTAGGCTCCACACTGACAGCAGCGAGCCCAGTGCGGGGCTCGAACTCATGAACTGTGAGATCATGACCTGAGCTGAAGTCAGATGCTCAACCGGCTGAGCCACCCAGGTGCCCCTCTTTATATATATATATAATTTTTTTAATCATTCTTATGGCAGTTATATATGTGGATGGATGGGATGTAGTCCAAAAAATGGGAGGAATTCTCAGTTTTTACTCACGAGAATGAGAAATGAAACAACAGAGATCATAATAAAATAGGATGCATTCTAATATCAAAGCCCTTTCTTGATCATTCAATAATGGGAGGCTATATCCAGTAAAGGCTTGGTCTTGTCTTAACACTGTCTTACTTTTTTTTTTTAATTGTGTTCCATTTTTAAAGAAATGCTGCTTAGCTCTTTGGACCAGAACTGTATTTTAAGTTATTTTAATTTCAGTCAGCCACTATTAGAAACAATGCAGATGTGAGTACATGAATGAACACCCAGCATCTCCACTTTTGATAATGAGAGACTCAGACCGTTTCTCCTCCAGTTAGGCAAAATCTTGTGAGAGGCTTCTGTTCTTAGGTATGAATTATCGTTTAACGGATTCCAACCTTTGTCTTTTCAAAATTGTTACCTGTGTTTACATGTCAAAACAAATTTGATATTTGGGGGGATTCTGTGCCCTCTGTACCTGTAGTTGTGACACTGTTTGAAAAGGTCAGAGGAAGTTACTGAGAAACGGGAATTGTGTTCCTGGGAGAGCTTGAGAGTATTTTAATAGTAGAAAGTAGTGTATTCTTCAGTGTGTTGTGCTTCCCGGAAAGGATTCTACAGTGTCTCCCTTAGCTTAGAAAATTACTGATGTTTGACCACAATGAGACAGAGCTCATAATCCTTTCTGGTTGAGGGCATGAGTTCTCCTGAGAGAAGGTCTCTCCTCAAAGGGTATGAAGGTCGTGGAGTCCAGTCATTGCCTTGCTGTCAGCCCCCTGGCGTCACATGCAGTGGGCTAACCAGCCATACCCAGGTGCCCTTCCGTTTTGTTAAGTTTAAATTGAGCCCTCCTGCCCGTATCCTCACCCGGCAGCCTCCGGTGTCACGGCAGGTGTCAGCCCCTGGCAGTGGACATTGGCGCTCCTCCTCAGCACAACTTCATCAGAGTAACTTGGGCAACCTGTTTTATCACAGGAATGGTATATGTACGCAGACAGTGCGCCCCAGTTTGGCTTTCGGCCTTGGTACCTTTGGTCCTTCTTCCCCCCAGCTGTGCCCCCCCTGGTGTAGAACCCACACTGGTTCCCAAGGGCCAAGCAGCCGCGTGTTTGTGTCACTGTCGCCATATGTCTTGCTCCTTCCGTTTATATGGTGTCTGTCTGTATCAGTGTGCTTCTGTTCACTTTCTCATTTATAGAGAACACTGAAAACCACCCTGAAACACCGGCTCCTGCTCCACCTCCTCCAGCTCTTCCTAGGCCTAAACCCAAACCTAAACCCAAAAAAACACCGGGGCCTCCAAAAGGGGCTGCTGCTGGGGTAAGCCCCAAGGGTGACGAAGTGCCTCCTATTAAAAAAATTACCAAGGCTCCTGGTAAGCAGGCCCCCGTCCCTCCACCCAAGCCAGCAAGCCGAAACACGACCCGAGAGGCTGGTGAGTATGCCCCCTGGGGGCTCGAGTCTAGGGTGTTTGGCTCTGGGTGGGGCTGATTGCTTCCAGAAATGATGGACTTTTCGGTGTCTGGTGTCTTAGAATGTAACACCGGTGGATTTAGTTTTGACATAGACAGTACACAGGAGGTTCCTTTGTTGCCGTCTCTACCAAAGGAAAGTCAACCAGTTGATTAGTTGACCTCATTACTTTTTGCGTGAAGAGACCTCTTTCATCCTAACGATCCACTATCTGTGTAAGAACCAGTGCAAGGATTCAGGGCATCATATGCCTGATGAATGGCCGTGATCTGATAGCACATTATGTACACATCGCCTGGCCTTCTGCCTATTTCAGTTTATGGGTGGCCTTTTGGCTTGAGTTTTCCTTCCAAATTATCTTAAGTTGCACAGAAGAATACGACACTTACATCTTTGACGTTTCTGCTGGCTCTTAGTATCTTAAGTCTTTCCGCACACACAGTCATTTCTCTACTGACAAATGCCGAAGGATCCTATCCGGTCAGCCCCACGCCACCACCCTCTACGGTGCAGTCACAGCCATTTCAATGGAGTTGAGAGCCACCGGCTCAGTGTCCACCCTCCACGCTATTTTCCAGACTTCAGTGTATTGTAAGCAACAGCGTCCTAGAAGTCCATTTACGAGTCACTAGAGCACACTGCCAGAGGTGGTTTGGGGGACCTACGGTAACTGCTTGTAATGTGTGTCCCACTTTCCGTTCAAATCAGAGACGCTTAATGCAAAGTGGAGCTCCCAGTTTTCCCATGAAGTAGAGTAAAGAAGCTTCCAGGTCCACCAGCTTTAAAAAGGACAGTCATCAAAGTATACACGCTAAATGGGTTTTCCCATTAACACATGCAAAAAATTCTCCTGTGGTAGCAAACCTTATTTTCCTTAAAATCAGCAGCAGCTTTCTTGCCATTGGCTACCAGAATATGCCTTCGTATTGATCTTTTTCCCTTCATCGTTTATACCCATGATGCTCAAATGCGGAGAAGGGCTTAGTTGACAGTATAACGGAACTCCAAATACAAATAGGTATTTCTCTACCTGTGCTCCTCTCTTCAACCTTCGACCTTGAGTGTCTGAGTGTTTGCTAAAAAGCTCTGAAATGAGATGTCTCAGAACATTGTGCTCACAGTGCCTATGGGCCATTTCCTCAGGCACCAGCTGCCCTTCCCAGGTCAGCGTCCATTCTTGTTGGTATCTCTGTGTTTCCCAGACTGCCTTGCAAACCCTGCAAGCAGTGCTTGAAATGAGGCAGGCAGTGATCCACTTCTTAAACAAAAGCCCACATCACCCCATGCTTGGGAATTGCACAGACTTTCCCATTTCTTGTGCCCCATGTGGTAGCAGCTCACGACTGACTCGACTTAGACACTCTCTTACTTCTCTCAGAAGAAAGCTGGTGACTAATGCCAGGGCAGGGGACAGCTTGCATGAGAGATTTTGACTTATTTCCAGATATTTTACTTGAAGGCTTATTTATAGATTCTTGATCTTCTAGGAGAATACTACAGTCATATTATTATCCATTGTTTTAAAAGAGGTTCCACTGGCCCATAGTGTGAATAACAGCGTTGCTCTTCTCTCAGGCCATCACAGAGAAACAGAAGTTGCATTGAACTACACCAACAAGCCAGTTGTGCAAGGATACATACTTTCATCAACTGCTGATTAAACTCCTTCAGAATCCAGCTGATACTCCATCTGTAACCCTTTAGAGTTTTTTACATAGCACCTTTGTTTTACTTGAATAATGTTGTTGGCCTTCCAGAAAAGTAACTCCAAATACTACTCTTGATTTGTAGTCAGATGAGTTAAGTTCCTGTAAAAGCTATCAACTAAGATTCTTCTTCAATTCCTAAGTTAGTATAGACCTCCAGATAACCAGATACTGGCTTAGCACATTCACCTGCTTGGTGAGTGAAATAAGGTCATATCTCTGGTATTTTTTTCTTTCTCATTGTTACACACAGTGTAAACACAGAAGTATTTAACGGAGGAGAGATAGCTTTACTTTTTTTAGTCATGGTCTTAATTCAGGGTAACTTATGTAACACGGTTGATTTCAGCAAAGTCTTGTCATTTTAGAAGATACATAAAGAAGTATCTTGAAAAGTGTGACTTGAAGTTCTACTCCAGGCATTGCAAAACCTGTCTTTTCCTTTAAGTGCAGCTAAAGTTACCTTGGCTGTTACAAAAGAAAGAAGTTTCTGTAAAAAAAAAAAAAAATATATATATATATATATATATATATATATATATATATCTAGATAGATAGATAGATAGATAGATACACATATATACACATATATATCTCTCTCTATACATATAGAGAGAGAAAGAGGTATCTATCTCTATATTTATATCTATCTATCTACCTATCTATCTAATACACATTGATATGTGAAATGGATTCTGTTCGGTTTACCTAAGAAAATTGAACATGTTTAGACATCAAATCCTTAGATCTTTGTTGGGAAAAATACATTTAGAATGGACTTAGATAGTAAAAATATGCTTAATACCTTTGTCTTATTAGGAAGTGAAGATTGTTAGCTTCAAAGAAGTAGTGTTAGCATGCCCAGACTTGGGGTAGTATGAATTCTAGTTGTGTGTATCTAAAATAATAATGCCCCCAAGGAATAGAGGTTTCTTTTAAGCCTGGATCTTGTCACCAAGTGAAACTCACTTTTTTAAAGTATATCGGAGTTGATGACGTCTTACATCTCATTGTTTATTCCCTTATTTGTTCTTTATCTCTTGACCCTCCCAGCCAACTTCAATAAAGTTATAAGCATAAAGGTAAGTTACAGTCACATCTGTTGTGGATGGGCTCCATAATGCTAACAAGGAGGTATTTTCTAATAGTTCTACGGACAATAGTTTAACCCCTCACGGAAAAGAACACATCACATTACAATGGAAGAAGCAATTAGGAGAAATTTATAGATAGTAAAGGTCATGAAACAGGAGACTGTGTCTCCCAAAATGATACCCAAAAAAAGCAGAGTTAAGCTTTGTTTTCCTGCAAATGGTTTGGTTGAAGGCAGTCCCATCCAAAAGTCAGACTATCCTTCTAATGGCCACAACCATCCTCTGCTGAAGACCTTCTAGGAACAGAAGTGGCAAGGAAGATTGGATTTGTGAAAGTGTCACAAGATCTGAGAACGACACTTCTTTGTCTTCACATTATTCGAATGCTCCCCATTTAGAAATTTTTTTTGCAAAAAATCATCTTTTCTGCCTTTTGATATTTTGAAGAGGACTTGTTTTTCATATGTGGCCATATGTTTTTACTCTGCCCCATCACCACTGTAGACGGAGGTGTGGGCCAGCCTGGCCAGCTTCTCTCTCTGGAGCCATGGGGATAACTGGTTTGGAGTTGAGTACATTTGTTTCTGGTCCAGAAAGGAGCTAGAGGCACATACTGGGGCCGTTTCTGAATGTGGGCCACTCCACTCCCAAATAGACATCACAGAACATGTATAATTTGTGATGAGTACAAGCTGTCTGTACCCAGACAGCTGTTGTCTGTCTTCTGTACACTGTAATGTTCCTTCTTTGGAGCATACAAGGGCTTATTCAGGTGACCTGTAGGACAAGGAGCGTTTCCCTTTGGCTGGGCCCAGCTAAAAAAAACTAGAGGGACTCCTTGGTCTCTTTAGGAGAGGACTCTTGTCCCCTAGGGTTTTGCCTTCAGCATCACTGGCTCCCTCCTAGATTCGAGGTAGGGAGGGGGCAGAAAGTAAAACTTATCATTATTAGCCTATTTTCTTGTATTCAACAAATGTTCACATTTTGAGGAGAACATCATGATTTGACAATTGCAACTCGTTCGTTTATTTAAAAGGCTTCTTTGACTTTTAATGCAAAATCTCTCTATTTTAGCTGGTTCCTCTCATTCAAAAAAACCAACTGGGTCCAAAGCATCAGCTTCACCATCGACTTCCTCCACCTCATCTCGTCCTAGAGCTTCAAAGGAGACACTTTCTAGCAAAACAGGGACAGTGGGAATCACAAAGGGCAAGAAAAAAACCGGCAAGCAGCCAACCTCTCGACCGTCCTCAGAGGCAACCACTTCGGGCACGTCCGACCTTAGAGGAGACCCTTCTGAGACGAGGGTGGAGAGTCTCAAACCCGAGCAGACCGTCCCTGGGACCGATGAGCGGACCACAGGCAAACCCGAGTCTGCGGTGCCTCTACCCCCTGTGGCTTCACCCCCTGCTCCCCCCGCCCCTCCACGTACTCTCGAGGCGCAGTGCACTGTTGCCCCAGACATGCCTGTGGTCCTGGTCAGCGATGGAGCTGCCCTGCCCGCCCCTGCCTTAGACCCGAGTCAGCTTCTCTGGACTGAAGAGCCAACCAACAGAACCACTGTCCTCTCAGGCGCTGGCTTAAGTGTTAGAGAAAATGCAAAATGGTGAGTCGGGGCATAAACCCCCATGTTCTGTCTGTATCCCCTGTTAAGTTGAGTACTGAAGATCACTGAACCACTCTCTTGGAGATGAATGTGGAACCGACTTGGTGACTGTTAGGTAAACACACATGTTTTTCATAGCCCTGCCCCAGGAGTGTCATAGGCAACTGAGAAAATGACAACTGTCCTCATGACAGGCACCACTTCAGATCTTTGGCTTTTAAGTATATTTAGAGCCTGCTTCATCCCTGCTCAGCAGCCCCTTTTCTTTTCCTTGGACAGTTCCCTTTGCTTTCCTAAAAGCAGTTACTTTAAGTCTTGACTACTTGTGTCCAGATTGCTCACCCATTCCTGCCCACGAGTCATTTAGCCTTCTCTTCCTCTAAGAAAATAAAGACCATCAGGTAAGAATGCTCTCAGATTCCATCTCCTTTTCCTCTAGCCTCAGAGCGGGCTCCCTTTCTTGCTTCCTCAATTCACCACCCGACTCACATGTTAACCTCCCCTCTGACACATTTCAGTGCTCATCCAGACAGAATCGTTGTTGCAGCTACTCTCCTCTGGCAGCCCTTTTTTCCTACCCATGGGCCAGGACTAAACCGTATATCTGTTTGCCAGTATATCCCCAGCAACCAGTGCAGAATCTGGTATGCCACAGACATGACGTCATCCAGTTGCCCAAGCCAGAAACCTGGGATTCATCCTAAGGGTCCTCATTCTTCTTCGTTCCCTGCATCTAATCCCTCACAAAATCCTATACGTTTTCTACTTAAAGACAAAAAAACACATTAGCTCTCCTGTCCCTTGGGTATGAAGGGAGGGCTGTCTGGGTATAGTAGACGTTATAACCAATTCTGTCCAGGGAAGCGTTAGAGCTCTTAAATCCAAACTGTTCTCTCCTATTTCTGAGAATAAGACCTAAATTCACTCTTGTGATCATTTTAATTTAGTATGTTCTCTTTCAAAAAAAAAAAACCTGTCATGTTAGGACTTAAAAAAAGTAGTACATTAAGTTGATTTGGATCAAGAGACTATCAGCATTAATTATTCAATTGCTGATAATAATCACCTTCATTTATTGAATAGTTATTTAATGTCAGGAACTGTCAAGTTACCTTTAGTTCACATAAGTCTTCTGAATATCTCTGATTAATAGACAAGAAAACAGACTCTGAGAGAGGTGGCAGAGTTAGCCCTAGATTCCCCACTCAGTAGGTGGCAAAACCAGCAGGCACACTCAGAGTTGCATGTCAAATTCCATGCTCTAAGAAATTCCATACGTTTCCAAAGCAATTGCTTCTACTTCTGCAGTTTCATTTGTGTTTGTTTCTTGTTTTTTGTTTTTGTTTTTCTCCTTTCGAGCAGCGTGGTTGGAAGGAAAGCCAAGGCAAGATAAACAAATGTTAAATTACCAATTATTTTATTTGTTGGACATTTTAATAAACAATATGGGAGAAAACATTGAAGTGAAAGACTGTGATGTCCTCAATACTTCCAGCACATAGTAGGTTTCTTCATTTATTTACAGTGAGTGTTTTCCAGCACTGCAGTGAATTCCAACCTTTAGAATTCAAGAATCTCTTTTTCGGTGTATATTTTCTGCTTGTCTTCTATGTGCTGGGCAGTGCACTCAGCACCAAAGACACAAAAGTAAGCAAGACATTATAGTCAAAATTAGCTTTTACCAAAGTAACGTCCAACACACAGGAAGTACAATTGTTTAAGACAGGTCTGAATAGATTGGGTGTATGGGTTTATTATTCAATAAACTAAAGAACAAGGTGCAACAAGGTGACTCCTTAGATAGTCTCAGGCAGTGAGAGAGTGCACACACAAATGCGACTTGACTGGCCAGTCCACTTCCTCAAACATTTAGGGAAGGCCCTATGTTGTGCTAAGCACTGTGCTGCATGCGGGGGGTGCTCAATGTCAGTCTTCAGCCCAAGTATGCGTAAGACCGTCAGACAAAAGAGGTGAGTGTCTGTTCTCCATTTCCACTGGACCTGTGATCAGAGAGCAAGCTTAGGACATCATTAGACATCTAGGTATTTATAATATATTTTCCTGTCACTCCAAATAACTGTAATCCTTTCCTAGAAGAGGACATCAAGATTTTCTTTCTTCTCTGTCTATTCTTCAAAGTTAACTTTTTAAATTACAATTCATCCCACAGGGGTGGTTTGTTTGCTCTTGAGTTAATGAGCCTGGAATAAGTAGTCTCTCAAATTTTTTTCCAAATTCTTTCTTCCGTTTTTTTTTTTTCTTTGTTTCTTCTGTGTTTAACTGATTATTTCAGTTAGAATTTCTAGCTCTTAGTCACTTGCTTTACTTAGAACTTTCCCTCGGTTATGTTTAGTCAACGAATGTGTGAAAATTCTGTCATCTCATGAAGAGGCTTCTGTTTGGAATACAAATATCAAAGCTTCAAGGAAGATAAGTGGCTATGTGTAAAAATATCTTTCTCTATTCACATATTGCTGGGTAGTAACCGTGTGGTAGATTTCTATTTATTGGCAACTTCATTAGTATCATATAGGTCTGGGATAATTTAAGGCAGACACTAATACGCCCACCTGGAGCCCATAACCAGAGGGGACTTGACTGTGTTCAGTCCATTTCCACAAACACTTTTTGAGTTCACTGTTTCATCCAATGTGCCCAAGAAACTTAGGGGGCAATGAGTGCCACGTCATGAGTTGACTGATACAAATTTGGAGTTTAATATTTAATATTAAGTTAATTATAATTTACATAATATGATATTAATGTAACATACACCATCAAGTATACATAACATTTAATAGGTAGATTAAGAGTCGTAAGTCTGAGTTCTAGACTGGACTTGATACCTCGTTCTGGGTAACACACACCCATGGTTTTCTTGGGTTCCATGAATCATAACTTATCTGGCCCCTTATACTGTAGAACAGTTGTAAGTTGTGAACGTATGCAGAAGTCTTTGAAAGTTACAAACCACTATAAAATACAAATGGTGACATTAAAAAGGTAGATATCACAATTAGTGAAGAATGACATGAGCAAACATCAAGCCTCAGCCCTAAAGTATCTTTTGTTCTGCTCTTCAGAATGTGTTATTAATTGACATGTCTATTGAATGTGCTGTGGTCACCCACAATGGCAGACTGTTCAAATAGGGATGGCCTCCAGTGCCAATCCAGTAGACATCCAGGCTGGGAAAAGTTTTCCCATATTTAAAATGAGATTTCACACTGTAGAAACACTATGATTCCTCAACAAATTAAACTTAGAATTACCATGTGATCCAGCAATTTTACTACTGTGCATGTAGCCCAAAAAAAAAAAAAAAAAAAAGTAGGTACTCGAATAGATAAATAAAATGTGGCACAGTGCAATATTATTCAGAATAGCCTTAAAAGAAAAGAAATTCTGGCATATACGAAAACATGGATGAACCTGGAAGATACGCTAAGTAGAAGTTAGACACAAAAAGACAAATGTTGCATCATTTCACTTATGTAAAGCACCTAAAGTAGCAAAATTCATAGAGACAGAGAGTCAAATGGTGGTTGCCAAGGGCCAGGGGATGAGAATGGGGAATTGTTGTTGAATGGGACAGCCTCTGTTTGGGAAGATGGCAGAGGTTCGGAGGCGGTCGGTGGGGATGTTTACACAGCAGTGTAAATATACTAGGTGCCACCGAAGTATACACTTCAAAATGGTTCAAATGGCAAATTTATGCCGTGCATATTTTACACAATAAAAAATGAAATGTCGCATTTTCCCCTTTGAAAATGAGAATTTTGGCTGTTGGAGTTTTCTAACAAGTGCAAAATAGAGGACTTTTAGAGTGCTTAGACTTCTCACCACAGAGTACCTGTCAGTACCTTAGATTCTGACAGTGTTTACCTATTTTTATTACTTAAATGACTGCTTTTTGGTTTTGCAAGTTAATGTAAACAGTAGGCACGTGTTTTGCCCAAAGCAGTCTTTCTGAAGTGTGACATTCCAAATAGAGATTCTATCTATATCAGAAGGCAATTTGGGGATTTTCTGCTTCTTAAAATGAAGGTTACGTTGGTTTTGATATGATATGTTTTTCATGTAAAGCATTTTTTTAATTCGAGTCTGTGAAAATTGACAGTCTTCATATATTTATAGTAACTTTATTTTTTTTTAATATATGAAATTTATTGTCAAATTTGTTTCCATACAACACCCAGTGCTCATCCCAACAGGTGCCCTCCTCAATACCCATCACCCACCCTCTCCTCCCTCCCACCCCCCATCAACCCTCAGTTTGTTCTCAGTTTTTAAGTCTCTTATGCTTTGGCTCTCTCCTACTCTAACCTCTTTTTTTTTTTTTTTCCTTCCCCTCCCCCATGGCTTTCTGTTAAGTTTCTCAGGATCCACATAAGAGTGAAAACATATGGTATCTGTCTTTCTCTGTATGGCTTATTTCACTTAGCATCACACTCTCCAGTTCCATCCACGTTGCTACAAAGGGCCATATTTCATTCTTTCTCTTTGCCATGTAGTACTCCATTGTGTATATAAACCACAATTTCTTTATTCATTCATCAGTTGATGGATATTAGGCTCTTTCCACAATTTGGCTATTGTTGAGAGTGCTGCTATAAACATTGGGGTACAAGTGCCTCTATGCATCAGTACTCCTGTATCCCTTGGGTAAATTCCTAGCAGTGCTATTGCTGGGTCATAGGGGAGGTCTATTTTTAATTTTTTGAGGAACCTCCACACTGTTTTCCAGAGCGGCTGCACCAGTTTGCATTTCCACCAACAGTGCAAGAGGGTTCCCGTTTCTCCACATCCTCGCCAGCATCTATAGTCTCCTGATTTGTTCATTTTGGCCACTCTGACTGGCGTGAGGTGATATCTGAGTGTGGTTTTGATTTGTATTTCCCTGATGAGAAGTGACATTGAGCATTATTTATAGTAACTTTAAATCAGAGACTCTTACCAAGCTTAAATAATAGAAAATTATTACATCCATACACATCTTCTATAGAGTCTTTTCTTCTATAGAGTCAACTTAGCTTCCACCTTTTCCATCTCGTGTTACTAACATATTCCTGTGAGAGGCAGTTTTACAAATGGGGAAACTAAAGCATCTCAGAGAGGATCTATGATTTTTTTTGACTTGACACATTGGCTGTGATAAAAGTAGGAAAATTCATGTATCAGTGCAGTGGTATATGTCATCACCCTTCTAGGTGCTGGGCTACAAATCAGTATGAATGAATCCCACTTGCGAAGGAACTCTTAGGGTCGGGATGGCAGACGAGTGAATGGTGATCGAGGTGTACTCACTGCTCCAATGGGGTTGTCCTCAGGTCACCTTAGGAGCCGGGAGGCGGGGCAAGGATCTAGACGGACGGCCAGTGAAAGATTCCTGAAGAAGCTACGGCTTTAGCTGAGACTCGAAGGATGAGTAGGAGTCACAGGTACAGGAGAAGTGCAAAGTCAGGTATCCAGGAACTTCTAGTGCATTGTTGTTTCCACTGAACCCCCACTGCTACAGCCAAATCAGTTTGCAAAATACAGTTTTACCATATTCACGTACTAAGTATGTCAGATGTCAGGTAGTCATTCCTTTTCATTTTACAGATGAAGAATCTCAAACCTCGAGAGTGAAGTGATACAGGGCTATCTGCCATTTCACTGTCCTTAGCTGCCTATGCCTGCTTTCTGCTTTCGCAACTCGAAAGATGCTCAGGAAACTAGAGCTCCTTCTCGTGGTATTGGTGTTGCCCTGAGGGTTGCTCCGAACTTCACACCACTCCTGTGTTGTTGTGCCTTTAGCAGTTTTACAACCAAAGATGAGCCGGGGAAGGCGGCACCTCATCTGCTGACTCCTGGGCTGATGGGAGAATCTTCCGGATCCTTCAGTGCCCCGGAGGATGAAGGCCAAAGGGAATACCAGGCCAATGACTCTGACTCCGATGGGCCTGTCTTGTACACTGATGATGACGATGATGAAGAAGATGAGGACGAGGATGGCAGTGGGGAAAGTAAGACTTGTGTTCAAGAGGTGGGGAGGAAAGTGAGCGATGGGCAGAAGCAGGTGCACTTTGTAAAGAACAAAAGCCATGGGCGATCAGGCATCTGGTGTTTTCTTTCCCCCCATATTCTTTTCTCGTATTAGAAATGTCCCTGTTCTAAGGTTTAAATTTTTTTTTAATGTTTATTTATTTTTGAGACAGAGAGAGACAGAGCATGAATGGGGGAGGGTCAGAGAGAGGGAGACACAGAATCTGAAACAGGCTCCAGGCTCTAAGCTGGCAGCACAGAGCCCGACACGGGGCTCGAACTCACAGACCTCGAGATCATGACCTGAGCCGAAGTCAGACGCTTAACCGACTGAGCCACCCAGGCGCCCCTGGTGTTCTAAGGTTTAACTGCTGATGACAGGCCTTTCCAGATGAGGATTCCACGGGGGCCAGAGGATCAAGTCTTTGTCTATGAGGAAGATACGCACATTTGTATTTGTACAAGGAATCAAAGCTTTCTAATGACAGAGGCCGTTTCCAAATGATCAGAGATGGCCCTTCCACCCTGAGGTCTTTCTTGAATGGAGAGCATAAATTCAGGATTCACTGGATTACTTATTGGAGGTGTTTGAGACTTCCGGTCAATTTTATACTAGGATTTAAAGAGAGGGGAGGGAGGAATGAGTCAAGAATGACAAATACCTTTGAAGAATTAAAAATAATCACTCTTCCACAGTAGATGAGATAGGATGCCTTCTAAGAAGGAATGCCAGTTACAGTAGATTAAGCCAACCATTCATATATAACTTCAGGAACTAGAAAGTGCTTTTTTGTTTTTGTTTTTTTTTGAACTTCTGAGCATCATGACTTAGGAGGAATTCACGATGGAATTGAATTTATACATGGTGGAAAGCTATTAATGATTGAACATCAATCAGTTTGTCAGGTTCCTTCTAGTTTGTACTAAACAACAATAGCAACAAAATCCTCGTCATCCACCTGGTATTAACTCTCCTCTGTTGAGACATTAGGGATTCTTCCTAATTAAGGATTAAGACACTGCTACCATCAGTAAACCGTCTCCAGTGTGATTTCTGAGTGGAGGCAAGAAGACAAGACTTTACAGTGCAAATAAAGGAGCTAAGTTTTTAAGACTTAAAAAAGAAAGCATTACGCAATCAGTAATTTCCACGATACGCCATCTCAGCAAAATAAACTTCAAATACCACTTTCCAAATGATGAGGTGACGCTTGCGAGTTTTTTCATGGTGCCCCAACATTTTTTTCAGAACATTTTTAAAAATAGTCCTTCAGTTTTCCAAAATGAACTACATCCAACTCAAAACTGGGTTTGGGTTTGTTTTTTTTTTTTTTTTCTTTTTCCTGAGGTTAATTAAAATTCCACTCTTGCATGTGGATAAAGAATTTCTTCTGGACTCTGTTTAAAGTCCACGCCATGTGTAACCTGAGTGCTGCTTGCTAAAAGCCTCTTTGCGTTTCTTCCTTCTCCAATCCTCAGGTGCTTTGGCAAGTAAAATACGACGAAGGGATACTCTTGCTATCAAACTTGGCAACAGACCATCTAAAAAGGAACTAGAAGACAAAAACATCTTGCAGCGCACATCTGAAGAGGAGAGGCAGGAAATCCGGCAGCAGATTGGAACCAAGCTCGTCAGGTAATGGCTGAAATCTTAGTACAGCACTGACCAATCCATACTTTTCTCCCCACTGCGGTTTCCTGCCCGACAGGGATCATTGTGAATTCCTTGGGTGAGGGCACGCATGGCCTATGTCGTTTTCTAAACTTGGTCCTGATGGTGAACCACTCAAAGAGCTTGCCCTTTGGTCCAACCAGTCAGTGGCTTTGGAGTCACCAAAGCCCGAGCCAAGTGTCAAAAAACGTTTGCAGTTAAGGACCAGTTAGTAAACAATTCCGGGTTTGCTGGCCAGAAGGTCTCTGTTGCAGCCACTCAACTGTGCTGTTATAGCATGAAAGCAGCCATAAACAATACGTAGACAAATGGATGCAGCTGTGTTCCAATAAAACTTTATTCACCAAAACAGGCAGGGAGCTGGATTTGGCCTGCAGGTCATATTTTGCCCAACTCCTGGCCCAATCCACAGACTCTCTGGTGTTCCTGTGATTGCCATGAGGTTCTGCCCTGTGGGCCTTGAGATTGTAGAAATATTAGTTAGCTTCAGTGTCCAGCTCCATCAAAGCCAGGTAACTATAGCCCCTCCTATCAAAACCTCCCCCTTTTAACTTGAAATAAATGGTTATCCGGGGCGCCTGGGTGGCTCAGTCGGTTAAGTGTCCAGCTTCGGCTCAGGTCATGATCTCACGGATTGTGGGTTCGAGCCTCACATCAGGCTCTGTGCTGACAACTCAGAGCCTGAACCTTGCTTCAGATTCTGTGCCTCCCTCTCTCTCTCTGCCCCTGCCCTGCTCATGCTCTGTCTCTGTCTCTCAAAAATAAAAACGTTAAAAATTTTTTTTTTAAAAAATGGTTATCTGATTTTTCTTTCTGCCTCCAGCCATTGTAGGGTTTCTACTTTTGCTACCAGTGACTTTGGAAGTCCATTTAACTGGCAGCTTTTTTGTTTTTGTTTTGAGAGAGAAAGAGAGAGAGAGGGCACAAGTGAGCGAGGGGCAGAGAGAGAATCCCACAAGGGACAGAGAGAGAGAGGGAGGGAGAGAGAGAGAGAGAGAAGCGGAGCTCACCCAGAGCTCATGCTCAACCAAAACAGGGCTCATGTTCACCACACGTGGGGCGCAAGCTCACCCAAAGTGGGGCTCGTGCTTACCCGATGTGGGACTAGAACTCATCAACTGTGCGATCATGACCTAAGCCGAAGTCAGATGCTTAATGACTGAGCCCCCCCCCCCCCGCCCCCCGGGCGCCCTTAACTGGCAGCTTTAATAGAAGCGAGTGCCAAAGCCTTGTTCTCCATGATCACTTTAAGCATATTTAAGTATGAGCTATTTTGCTGACTTCTCCCACTCTGCGCCAGTTGGGAGAAGGGAGTAGTCTGAGATCCCAGGGCAGGATTTGGAGGTGGAAGAAATCCCTCTCCTTGCTTAGAAGTAGAAGATTTCTGTGACTGTGTCATACCTACAGGGCTGGCATGTGGGGGTTCTGAGGCTATTATCTGTTTGGCAGATGGGACCAAGCAGCGGCTTGGGGTGGATAAATGAGATGATACACTGAAGGCACTAGAGTGCCTGGATCGTAGCAAGCACTTAATAAAATTAAATATTTTTATTATTGATTTAAATAATTATATATATATGTTAAACAGGTAAAACATTCTTAAAAATTAAACCCAAAAGCGGCAACTTTGTTCAGTATTTTTGAAGAACAACCTAACAGTGTGAAAGAAAAAAAAAAGGAATTGTGTAGCAGTCTATTGTTTTACGTGGTAATTGTTTTACATGGTGAGGTCATTTGAGAGACTATACAAGAAGGAAATAATCCAGAAGAGAAAAAAAAAAAAAAAACTATATATTTTACAAAGATGTTTATTTCAAGGCTATTTATAGCAGTGACAACTAAAACAAACCAAATGCTCAAAAACAGGGCGCTGATGGAGAACCTTGTGAAGTAAGCAGAGAGCAGTGATTTTCCAACTGCCTCATCAAGGATGTCTTGGAGGCAACACTCTGGCTTCTGTGGGGGGGATCCAGGGCAGTGTGGGTGTGTTTGGGGTGGGACTCGAGGGACTCCTTCATCCCAGGCTTAACCATCCAACCAGAACGGCTTCTTCTGTCTGTTTGATAAAAGGATCCTGCCCCCACCCCTAAAAGTTTGAGAGCCTCTGAAAGTATGCACGTAGACCACATCCAGAAAATATTTTTTCTGAGTAGTTTTAAATATGTAAATTTTGCAGAATTGTTTCTTTACAAATATCACACATCTGATCACTGCCGTTAAAGATAAATCACCCATAGTCCCTACCTTAGGGGACTCCGTGTGTTGTGGAAGAGACAGACTGACATACTCCTTGGTGAGGTCATGTGACAAGCACCAACATCTAGGTCAAGAGAACTGGGTGTGAGACCTTGCTCTAACTTTCACTAGTACCTGATATTCAGCAAGTGACTTAATCTGTTATTTTCTCATTTGTAAAATGGGAACTGGCTACTCCCTTGCTGAGTTGTTTTGAGGATCCACGATAATGTAAGTTAAGCACCTAGCACAGCACCTGGGACTTTAAGAGTATGAACTAACAAGAGCTATGATTATCGTCTTACCTTTATTATTACTTGTGTGGTAAGTGCTCTAATAGAGGTGTGATCTTTGTATGACTGCTGTATAGGGGCAGAGAATTCACAGGACAGGATAGGACAGGTCAAACACCCAACCGAAGGGTACTATTTTAGTCATTTGTACGATTTCTGTAGGTAGAGAAAGAGAGAAAGGTATTCCTGAGGGAGGAAACCCCATAAACAAAAGAAGGATGATGTCTTTGGTGGATGAGAGAGTGCAGATGTGTAACAGGGTACATGGCTGGTTGGCATGGTAGTTCACTGGGTTCTTTTGTAAGCTCAATTATGCAAGTTACTTCCAAGGTAGCTCTGATGAAAATTAAACTTTAACAAAATTTTTAATGAGGTCTTTAAAATAACATTGATTTCAGTTCCTCACGCCATTTCTGCCACAGCTGGAACATTTATAATTCATGGTATCTTTAAGTAAGATTACATCTCATATACATTAGTTTAATTTGTGCAAACTCAACCTACCTCCGGAAGAAATTTTTTCTGTAATTAACAACAAATTAACATTGTAAACAAGACGAAGAAAAGGTATAAAGAGTCGTTAGGACATTCAGCTTTTCTTTACAAATAGGTAGCTACTAGTCACAAATGAACCTGGCTTGGGGCACCTGGGTGGCTCAGTTGGTTAAACACCTGCTTCTTGATTTCCACTCAGATCATGATCTCAGGGTCATGAGATCGAGCCCCGAGTTGAGCTCCTTGCTGGGCATGGAGACCACTTAAGACTCTCTCTCTCCCTCTCCCTGTGCCCTTCGCCCGATTGCACGCACATGTATGCGCTCGCTCCCTCTCTCAAAAAAAATTTTTTTTTAAATGAGCCTGCTTTTCTCAAAAGCAGGTGGGAAGTGTCCATATATCTTAAAATAACTCTACTACATGTATTATAAATCCATTTGAGGTCACAAAAGCAGTATTTCACGGGAATTACTGCACTGTCCAGTGTGGATCAACCATCTTTTGAGTTAGTATGAACTCTTCAGCAGAAGACTTCTTTATATTCTAATGATCTGTATGTTAATTAGGAGATAGGCTAAGCTATTCTGGCAGAAACCAAAAAGTGCAGTGGTCCAAATAAGACACTTCCACATGTTTATTTCCTTTCCACAGAACAGTCCAGAGGTAGGTGGACTCTCCAGGATGCGTGGGACTCCCCACCCACTCCTTAGAGTTAGCTGGACACTCAGATTCTTTCTGTCCTATTGCTTTTCCATCCCCATGGATATTCTCATCTGCGTGATCCAAGCTGGCTCACATGACCATGTTTGAGTTCTAGCCCATGGAAGAAGGAAAAAAAGAAAAGGAAATACACAGTCATTTTAAGGGTAAAAAGCAGAAGTTACAGATACCACTCTGTTCATATCCCATTGCAAGGACTCAGTCGCAAAACTGCACCTTGCGGCTGGGGAGGGAGAAGTCTGTAGTTGGGGGACCACAGCCACAGCTCAGGAGGTTCTGTATCTAAAAGAGAGGAGGAAGACTGGATCAGGGGAGTAGGTAGCAGTCTCAGACAGTCTTTAGTCTCCAGACTAACAGAATGGAGACTTTTATTTTGTAGGTGTAAAATGGATTTGTGTTTCCCCAAACAAGAAAAGACTAAAGCTTTCTTTGTAATTTTATTTCACATTTCGCATCAAGGAGGTCTTGTTTGTAACCTACAATATATCCTTTTTGTCATGATAGGAGACTTAGCCAGAGGCCCACAACTGAAGAATTAGAGCAAAGAAATATCCTAAAACGTGAGTATCTTATCTTATTTGGTGATTTCTCATGTAACCATTAACAAGCTTCCTTCAGAAATGATCCATTTATCAGTAGGAAACCTCCATGTTTATTCACGAATGATTAAAATGGCCCGCTTAGATCACATTTCCAGATAATTAAAAAAATGGGGTGCATGGATGGCTCAGTCAGTTAAGCACCCAATTCTTGATTTCCGCTCAGGTCGTGATTTCACAGTTTGTGAGATCGAGCCCCATGTGGGGCTCCATGCTGATAGCCTGGAGCCTGCCTGGAATTCTCTTTCCCTCTCTCTTTGCCCCTTCCCTACTTGTGCGCTCTCTCTCTCTCTAGCTCTCTAAAAATAAATAAGTAGAATTAAAAAAATAATTTCTTGAAAGTTGTATTTCATTTTATGGCTTTGAGCCTGATATCCCCCAGACCAGAGTCATGGTTGTGACAGTTGTTTTTAAGAAAGATGAAATATATCCATGTATTCTTTTACCCAAATGTTACATAGAAGAAAATGCTCTAGTCTGCTTGCAAATAAATGTCAAAGAAAAAGCCAAAGAATCCCCAAGGAAATAAATCAAACATTCCTATATTATTATTAATAATACAGTTTGTTGCCAGGTTTAACAAATGACTCCATTTAAAACAGAATTATGGTAAAAGAAATTCTTAAGCCCTTTTCATTTTCCTTTGTTATGATAATTCTGTTTCCCTTTTGAGTTATTTATAATTTCTCAGGAGTTAAGGAGTTCTCCATTCATTTTCCTACTTCATTTTCCCTTTCTCTTTTCCCTTCTGTTTTCTTTGACTTTACTTCTTACTCGCTAGTCCAGTAGAACTTCATTGGAGTTCGTATGTTAAAGCTATAAAACTAATAGAAGCACAGTTTGTCATTATATACTGTGTCCATGTGGTTACCAACCACAGTGACTTAAGTAATGGATATTTTTAAGTTGAGCCTAGCTGCAGTTTTATATATTATTAACCCAGTTTCAGAAGAGCTTTTTATTGTATGAAATATAAAAACATGAGGGCTGGGCAGAGCTCCGGATAGTACTACAATAGCAATGAGCTGCGGGCATGCTGGAAATCTTTTTCAATCAGGCTTTTAGAGGTAATTCTTGTCTGGATGATCCCCATTCTTCAATCTGAGTTGTTTTCTTTCCCTAAGGAATGAAAGAATTTTTTTAAGTTTATTTATTCATTCTGAGAGAGAAAGGGGCAGGGAGAGAAGTGAGGGAGACAGAATCCCAAGCAGGCCTCCACACCATCAGCACAAAGTCCAAAGCGGGGCTCAGACTCATGAACTTCAAGATCCTGACCTGAGCTGAGATCGAGTCAGATGCTTAACTGAGTGCGCCACACAGGTACCCCAGGAATGAAAGATTTTAATGATACGTTTATACTATACTTGCCATTACTAAGACAACCCAACAAAGAAGACTGAACAGTGAGAGGAACTGAGTCTATGGGATTCTTTCCTTGGAATGCTTTTTTCTGGCCGTTTGTGAGCAAAACTGGAATAGAACCCAAAGAAGGGCTTAACGTGACCATCAGTATGTAGAAGAGCCAGTACAGAGATGGAAAAAGTCATGGGTAGAAAAGCAAATAAAATTGTGTTTTAGTTTTCTGAGGAAGGATGAAAGCAACATTTAATTTTGACAACAACACAAAACCAAAAAAGCTCATGGCTTTTGATAGTAGGTCCCTGGAAAATATTTCTTGAACTAAATTTTAGGTAAGCTCAAGAGCAGACCGTAAGCTCCTAAAACACAAAGATTATGCCTTATTGGATGCCTGATGCAATACCTGGGGGGGGGATAAAAAAAGGAAGAGTGAATTCTGGGTAATTCTTTTCTGCTTCTGTGAGACAAATGGTGCCAAACCACATTGCTGTTTGGTTATTTGAGGAACTATTTCATAGATGTAGAAATTTATCACACATTGATCTTAAGTGCTGTCTTGGCGTCTATACCCCGTTTTCCTGGAGGTTCAGGGAAGAGGGAAACGCCAAAGTCAACTTCAGATTTGATTCCAGTCCTTTTTTTACTTCCTTCTTAGTTTATCTAACCATGCTTATTCTGGAAACAAAAGACACATTTCCAGTCTGGAGAGGCTGATAACTGGCTTACGATCTCCTGACATAATATTGTATGGCCAAGGGAAGCAGAAAAGAGAACTGGTAGAGGTCATCCAGAGCAATCCACTGAGCGGTCCCAGGGAACTGAATGGCATAGCTTACAATACTGTGTTCAGCCCCTGTGTGCCTCTGGGTTCTTCCACATAGATGACTCTTTTTTGTGTGTTTATTTCATGTCCAGCTTTTGTTCAAAAGCAGTATGATTGACTGCTATTTAAAAAAAGTCTGTGTGTGAGATGGTGTGGTTTTGGTTTTTTTTTTTTTTTTTTTTTTTTTTTTTTGGAACGTTTGCTTATTTTTGAGACAGAGAGAGACAGAGCATGAACGGGGGAGGGGCAGAGAGAGGGAGACACAGAATCCGAAGCAGGCTCCAGGCTCTGAGCTGTCAGCACACAGCTCGATGCAGGGCTCGAACTCATGGACCGTGAGATCATGACCCGAGCCGAAGTTGGACGCTTAACTGACTGAGCCACCCAGGCACCGCCAGTATTTTTGTTTGTTTGTTTGTTTGTTTGTTTGTTTGTTTGTTTTTAAGGACACTTATTTTAACTGGGTCATCTTATCTTGACAGACTAGGGAATTCATTCACAGAGTAAACTAATTCAGCAGCTGTCAAATCCAAGCTCATCATTAGTTTATTAAACATGAGTCAGGTGGCAGTCAGTGCAGATCTCACTTTCAGTGGAGACCAAGGGCACATTTTATTCCTTAATTTATCAGTCACCATAACACATCTTATTCCATCTCTTTCCTATTTTACTGCATCTAGGCTTTTTTAAACAAAAAACGAAATTATAAAGTTAGGTTTAATTGTACATTTTAGAACCAAGTCCTTAATATTATTAAAATAGAAAGCAAGTTCTGGTGCTTGAAAGGTCAACTTTTGCCTACCAGAAAAAGAGATACTCATGGAACACCTTTTACAGGGCAGGCATAGGAGATGCAGATCTGTTTAGCTATGACAATAGCTATATATTCTCTAGAGAAAAAGTATATTAGGCCATTGAGTGCTGTATTTTTTCCCAACATTTTATTATGAAATTTTTTAAATATAGAGAAAAGTTGAAAATTTTTATAGTAAACACCCATACATGTACTATTTATAATCTACTATTAACATTTTATCACATCTTGCTTTATCACATATCTGTCCTTACATTGATCCATGTTATTTTTTTGATGCATTTCAAAGTAAGTGTATAAATACGTTTTCATTTTCATGGTTTCATATAAAACCATGTAAAACCCACAAAAAATATTTGGCTTTAAGTTTATTTGTTTATTTTGAAAGAGAGAGAGAGTGAGGTGGGGCAGAGAGAGAAGGAGAGAGAGAATCCCAAGTGGATTTCACAGTGTCAGTACAGAGCCCCATGTGGGGCTTGAACTCACAAACCGTGAGATCCTGAGCTGAGCCAAAATCAAGAGTCAGATGCTCAACCAACGGAGCCCCCCAGGTGCCGCAAATATTTGGCTTTTATTAAACTTAGTTTATCTGAACCGATGACTCAGGAATATACCAGTTGCTGATGTTTTGGTGCTTTTCTGTCTTCTCCTTTTAGCTCATCCCTAAAATGCTCTGGGCAACATTTGCTAGCTGGGTAGGTTTCCTGTAGTGCCCATGGTTATTAAACCACATGTGTTGTTTGTGTGTTTATGGCAAATGCTTCCTGTGACTGCTCTGAAATATCCACCCCCCTGCTTTGATGGAGTTACTAAAGGCAAGGTTTGTCAATGAGTCACGTCACTTCCTTCATGAATATCCCTCCAGTCTATTTAGAGTGACCAGAAAGGTGTACATCCTACTGTATAATTAGTCCTTTACTAAACAGAGAAACAAAGAAAACGTTAAAAAAGAAAAGTGAGGGGCATCTGGGTGGCTGAGTCAGTCCCACTCTTGATTTGAGCTCAGGTCATGATCTCACCTCACAGTTGTGAGATCAAGCCCTGTGTCGTCAGCTCTGCACTGGGCCTGGAGCCTGCTTAAGATTCTCTCACTCCCTCTCCTTCTTCCCCTCCCCCTGCTCACCAGTACTCTCTCTCTCTCTCTCTCTCTCTGTCTGTCTCTCTCAAAAAAGAAATAACTAAATTTCATTTCATTTCATTTCATTTCATTTCATTTCAACTCAGTGAGTTTTTTTAAACTAAGATTTGACCTTGATTCTTTGTAAGAGATTTTACGAGTATTTAAAAAGATTCAGAAGATCAGTCATGTTGACTTCCCTCCACCTCTTACCTTCTTTAACTTCTTTAAAAGCACAATTTCAGGGGCACCTGGGTAGCCCAGCCGGTTAAGCATCTGACTTCAGCTCAGGTCATGATCTCACGGTTTGTGGGTTCGAGCCCCGCGTCGGGCTCTGGGCTGACGGCTCGGAGCCTGGAGCCTGCTTGGGATTCTGTGTCTCCCTCTCTCTGTCTCCCTCCCTCCCCTGCTCATACTCTGTCTCTATCTCAAAAAATAAATTAACATTAAAAAACTTAAAAAAATAAAAAAGGTAAAAGCATGATTTCAAATATGGAAATATGTAAGGAAGTCAGCTCCTGATGTTAAAAACGAATTCCCACATGGTAGAATTCTGTTTATTTAACTTCCTCAACTGCAGTTGGCCCTTCTTTTTTTAAATAGGTAACTTGCTATCACTCAGATGTACAGTATGCTTAATAATGTGAAATTATCCAATATTCCCTCACAAAAATTAAAGCATTTGTTGGCTTTGAGTCATATTAGATATCCACTTTTCTGTCTTTGAAAAAAGTACCTTTAAAAATATAGCACAATCACTTTATAGGAAGAATTGACTAAAATGCTTTGAAGATTATATTTTTCTTTTTATTAGTAATATCATTAAAGGCTGACCTTGTAAAGCCTTCCTTTGAATCACATGAACCACAAATTTAGCTTTTGTCTGTTATGTATAATTTATAACCTACATGCCTTGCCCAACTCATATAAAGTAAATATTTGACCCTAAGGACATATTTTAAGGATATCAAAGGATATATATTTTGTGAAGCAATTAGAAAAACCCACAGTATTTTCATAGGAGGAAATATGAATTATAACAAAATTTGTTTGACACACAGGCACTTCCTGAAAGTGTACTAACTGCCTGTTTCTTATCTCGCAGGGTGATTTCAGCTTATGTTTACTCTTTGTCTAAATAACCAGACTCAGCATTCCTTTTCTTATGAATTAAAATTATTATTTTGGAAGAATGTGGAAACTTTTCTCTGTCCAGATATGGGAAGTTAATAGAGAATTTAGCCTGTTCAACTAACAAATACAATCGGTGCAAATATTGAATACTGATGTTTTATTCATTATAAAAACAATCTTAGTAGTAAGAAGTCTATTTGAATTTTTAAAATAAATTTATCTTTTCATAGAACAGACTTTTCTTTTTCAACGTTTTGGTTGAGCCTTTTTGTATTGTGTGATGTTCCTTCAATACAATTCGTAACAGCATCTTCTAAGAGATCATCTTTTGTAAGCGTTGGTGTCCAAGAAGTAAAATCTATGCTCATGTTATCAAACAAACGATGAGCTATTGGAAGCAACAGAGAAAAGTTCATCAAATAAGTAATGATTAAGATCTGAAGGGGTATTTATTTCTTTAAAATCCCTGGTCATTTTTCTCTTAATCCCATCCGTTGGACAGCATTCATTAAATTGGCCGTTAAATTTTACTATTTGGTGAAGCACTAGAGAAAAAAAAGACTTTGGAAAGTCAAGTCACAAGAAAATAAATCATCTCCATCAACAGTACACCATAATAACCCCATTCAGAACATTCTGGTTTGAAGTCAGACTCCAAAGAAATGACTGCATTCTGCTACTGTGGAAACCAAAGCAGACAAAATCAAGTATTTTGGTTGGATTTGAATGGAAATCAACTCAGACATGCATCAGATGGTTCTAATTTGCTCTTTTGATATGTCTCAGATCTTTATGTGAAGGCCAGATCCAGAAGTAAGTTTTTATCTGCCTTCTGATAAATTGTGCTTATAAGCCCATGAGATGTTCAGCAATGAAAGGTTTTCACCAGAGTGTGGACACCCTTATAGTTTTTTTCAGAACACAATATGAAGTCAGGAAGCAAAAAGGTTTATAGTCAGTAAGGAAACCGATCCCATAAGGAGAAAAAGTAATATATAAATTAATGATCGATCTTTCTGCAAAATCTTTTGACAACTTTTTATGTCAGAGTGTTTGATCATTATCTAAGTCCAATAGTTGTGGCCTGATCTACTTTTCTGATTATAAAATCGTTTATAGTAACTAAGTCTTCCTGCCTTTCCTCCCCCACCCTCATTCATAAACAGAAAAGAATGAAGAGGAAGAACAAGAAGCAAAAATGGAACTTAAGCGCAGACTCAGCAGAAAGGTGATGAAAACATGACTGTTAATGATCATGTGTGTTTTGAGATATACTTCATTATTTAAATGCAGATCAGCCCTCTGCCTTTACATTTGATACTGAGGAATAATTACTCCGATTAGTTCACTACCTAATCAAAGACATTAAGATCAATGGAATGCATATAATATGGATTATGTTTATATTTACGATTGCATGATATGCTAATTTGAAAAGTTAACAATCAAAAGTTTTAAATTACATTTACCAATTACGAATATAGCATGTAATCTGTGTGAATACTTGTTTAAATGCGAAGAGGAACAAAAAAGAAAAGAAAATCACACAAATGTCTTTTATTCAGCGATAACCATTATTAACATTTCAATATACAGTTTTTATTTTTTTTTATTTTTATTTTTTTTCAATATACAGTTTTTTAAAATGCTCACGTCTTCTGTGTAGTCTTGGAAATATTACATAAATATTAAATTGAAGATCTGCCACTAGTCCATGTGTGAGCTGGGTCAGGAATTTATTAAGTGAACTTGAGTACCCAACCTGCCTGCTGCTGGGCTACCTAACTTGACAAATGGCTTACCTCCAAAACTCAGACTGTTGTTTCCACCCACTCATAAAAACATAAATCTGACACCAGGGTCATCACTTTTTCTGTGTTAGAATAACAATAGTCTTCAGAAAAATTAAGCACTATCAGAGTTTATCTTTCATTATATTTCACTATAAATCTTATAGTGATATATATATCACTATATATATATACAAATATATAAAGATTTACTTGTAATTCTTCAGATTATACCTTTCACACCTGGATAAGGCAGGATAAGTAAAATATGACATCTGCAGTGAAGTGTGTGACCTGACCCACGTTTATCTGAGATGGCTGGGGAGTCCACAGCAAAAGCACTCTAAGGCATACAGAAGAAACTCCATTCCCATGGAAAAGTTGGAGACTATTTTGAGAGATTTTGGTTTTCATTTTTAGGGAAAAAGATCCTTAATTCATCTCTTTTTTTTTTTTTTTTTTCAAAGATCCTACATGTCAAGTAATGATCAAGCTGACAAAGTTCCTGTAAACTGAATTGCTAGAGATGGCTCTTGTGGCATTCGGTGGCTGTTATGTTACCAGCTACAAATAAGAATAGCCCCTCCTCACTGTCCATGCACACCTCTGCCATACACAGTCATCTTTTGTCAATCCATTTGGGCCCCACCAGGAGGCAACAGAGCCTGGCCTGACCCCCTGACTCCCGCTTCCCTCCACTCTACAGAGCTCTTTGCCATAGGTACAGAACATTCCATCGCGCTAATAACACAGTCCTAAAGGGCAAGACTGGATGGAGAATTTCTGACCCATGTTGCCTCTGGTCCCTTGCCTTTTGGGCACTCCCCAGAGGCAGTGGTTTCTCTACCTCCTTACCCCCACATGCCCTGGAGAGGCAGTAAGAAGCTAGCAATCTAGATTGAACAACATGTGAGTATAAGGGAACCATTTAGATCATTCCTCCCTCTGTCCATTGCCTACCAGGGCTTTATGAAGCTAGAAGGAGTCATGGTTGCCATACCCCAGCTCAAGTGAACTCAGAGTGTAGACCCAGGCCCTTATAGGAGTGCTCAAGTGACTTGAATGTTAGAGCATTGACCTGCTTCAGCCTCTGATTTTACTCAAGAGGACACTGAGGCTCAGGAAAGGTTTTTTGGGTGTTTGTTTGTTTGTTTGTTTGTTTGTTTTCCACAAACATCATTTTTGTGTGTCAAGGTGCTCAGTTTTTTTAAATTGAAGTTGTATGCATAAGGAACCTCTCCAAAGAAGACCACTTAGACAATGAATGGTCTGGCTGTATACACAGTACATCTATGGGTAAAAAAGATACTGGAAATGGACCCCATGGGTAAAAGAGGCCTGGGTCCATGGCATCTCCAGACTGAGAGAAGCCACAGAAGCATGAACCTTAGTAGCAGAGAGTAGGTCATGCCTGTCAGCTAGGGCCCAGCAATCTTTAGTCTCTCAGAGCCATCTCTCTTTATTCTTGGGCTTGGGAAAGGACCAAGAGAGGAGAACAAATACACTGGGCTGGGTGGATTAAATATAACTGTAAATTTGAATTTGACTAAGACCATAGGAGGAATCCAAGTTATTAGAAGTGTCTTAAAGGTCTCAGCCTATTGTAAGCAGTTAAGGCCCACTGAATGTACTCCGTGCCCCTGTGCATTTCTGCACAGCAGCTTTTCCCACCAGGATAATGTCAAATCTGGGCCTGGGTCTCTAGTCTTTCCCAGAAGACCACCATAGACACGCCCTTCATCGGACCATTTCTTTGTCATAACTTTGTACATTTCTGAATATAGAGGTTTAATATAATAGGAACAGAGATCTCATTTCGAAAAGTTACAGTGCTTTTGTCTGGATGATTCAGTCTCCAAGCCAGCCATCCTATATCTGGATTGCTATTGTGTCTGCGTGGCTTCGTGTTCCTTGTGTCAGGGATGACAGGTGCCTTTATCGCAATGCCAGGCAAGTTGGGGAAAATAGCATAACACAGATGGCTGCCAACGCCTGTGACCTATCTAACAATGATGATTTTTATAGTTTCAGAATTAGGGCACACTGCTTTCTGGTTCTCATTAAACTCCCAAGATGCTGCTGCCTTTTTTTTCTCTTTTGGATATCTGAAAGTGACCTTGTTTAACCATAACTTTGAAGTTCTCTATAGACAACTTGCCACCATGAGGCTGTAAATGGTCTCCTGAACTTGTCCTTTTTTCCCTATCCCCCTGCAGCTCAGCCTGAGACCTACAGTGGCCGAGCTCCAAGCTCGAAGGATCCTGCGGTTTAATGAGTATGTGGAAGTCACCGAGTCTCCTGACTACGATCGCCGGGCAGACAAGCCCTGGGCCAGGTTAACACCTGCAGACAAGGCAAGAAATCCTCATGGTTTTAGCCATGATTTTATTTATGATTTTATTGCTTTTCTCAAAGCTTCAATATCCGTGTGGCCTCACCCCGCAAACACACACATACTCAGTCGTCCCAGGAGGCTAGATATTACCACATAACTCAAAAGTTTTCTGCCTTTAGTTATTTGAGCCACTTAAGTGATCCATTTAGGAATTGCAATGGAGTTCTTTCAGCTAAGTCTCAGAAAAAATGAGTTCTTAGTTACCGTGTAACCTGCCTGCATTCATACCTGGATTGAGGGCACGGTAGTTCCACGGCCATGATTTTTCCTTACTCTTAGAAAATATAATTTATACAAGTTATCATTTTCAAGGGATATGTTAATAGTGAAAAAGGTATTGATCTATATGAAGGCTGACACACTTTTTCTACAAACAGCCAGAGAGTAAATATTTTAGGCTTTGTGGGCCATATAGTCTTTGTTGCAATAGCTCAGCTCTGTCGTAGTCTGAAAGCAGCCATAGACAACAGGTAAGTGAATGGATGTATATGTGTTCCAATAAAACTTTTTTTACAAGAACAGGTGGTGGGCCAGATTTCCCCTGCAGGCCATGGTTTACCAACTCTTAATCTATATCATAGCTCACAGTCCAGAAAAACTTGAAATGTATAGTGAGTCCCATCATGGAGAAAGACTATTTTATGAGTAATATAGTTCCAAAGCCAAACAATTTTGCTAACCTTTTGTTTTCAAATTCTTCAGTTTAGGGTTTTCCTAATATCCCAAATAATGATTTCTAATTTTTGTCTCTAAGCAAAATTTGGTATCAAATAAACTCATGCCACGTTCAGTCTTAATGCTAGAGCTCAGTATTTTAATTATATGCCGTGCTGAAGCTTTTTAATAGGTTTCATTCTGTAAAGCACCTGCTGCATTCAAGCACGTATCAGAGATATAGATCAGAAATCATCTGCTCATAAGAAGAAATGAAAATGAGGGAGGAAAATGATCACAAAGGAAGGATGTTTGGAATGAGAATAGAGGGTAGAGGGAGGCTAAGAATAGCACCCAAGGGACCCAACATTGGTGAAGAGGCAGTTGAACATGAAGAAGAAATGTCTGTGAGGTAGGGAAAGAGGAGAAGACGTAGCCCAATAGCCTAGGAAGGAGAAGATCAGGTCACAAGTGGTTAGTCATGTGGCTAGAGGGGACGTTTTAGCAGTCTGGTGGGTGGAAGTCTGACTAGTAGAGAAAAGGAAAATAAAATAAAACTTCAAGAGTCTTGGCTGTGAAGGAGAAGCCATAGAAGGAGGTAATCACTTGAGCGGTGATGATTGTGGAGGCTGCAAGCTTTTATATATACGAGAAATACCTGAGCAATCTTTTATGCCACAAAGAAGGGGCCAAAAGAAAAAGAAAGTTTGAATACATAGGAGAAAAGGCCAGTAACTGATATAGTAGGGCATAATCAATGGAGCAGCAGGAGAATGTATGTTTGTAGAAAAGGCAAGGAGGAGACCCTTGCGGCTGGGATGGAGAGCACAGGCTGAGGAACGCCCTAAAGGTAGAAGCTTCTCCAAGGCAGGTAAAATCACTCAGGTTGAGGGAAGCCAGAGGGGATGAAGAAGATTGGTACTCAGGTCCGTGTCAAGCTCACTGATAATCAGTGCCTTGTTTCTTGAAGGAAATGTCAAGGTTATGGGTTACAAAGAATTGCCTGTAAACTACTTACTGTGGTTTCTTGCCCTCACCCCTAAGGCTCCCTGTGTAAAGTCCAGCCCTGTGCTATTCCCTAGGTTACCAAGAAGAAGAATGCCTGGCCTTGAGAGCCTTGTGTTCTTGTCAGAGGGTATACTCATGGACACAAGTGCTGTGAGTGCAGAGTGCATGGAGTCCTGAGAGAGGGAAAGGGGAAAGGTGGGAAGATTTGGGGGCAAGCCCCTCCCACCCTTGAGGTGAGCCTTGAAGGTATCTCATTAAGCACGGTGTGGACAGCGGGAGCCTACCATTTGCCTGCTGCCTACTCCTCACATCCAGGTCTCCGGCAAGTTGTCATGGGGTGTGAAAAACATGTCTCCCCCTAGGAGCCCCTGTTGGGCTGATGTGAAACACAGCTAAGACTATTGAGTGTGTTTTATCCTAATCACAGCCCTCAACCAGCAGCCCTTTGCTCTTCCCTTTACTGCCTCACACGTAATTCTGAGTGGTTTCCACTGCTTTATTTGCCTTCCTTCCTGCACTTTCCCCTCTCTGTTCAGCAGCAGTAGACTTCACTTATGACCTCATGTGTTGTCTGACACCTCACAAAGAAACACGAGGCTTGAGGTCAGGTGCAGTCTTTAGGGTGAGTGTTAACAACAGATAACATTTCTTTCTCAACCCTAACCCTATCTCAGTTCTGGTCGTATACATTCTTCTGGCATTTTGGTTTTTTTTTTTTTTTAGTTGTGAATTATATCACATGGTGAAGAATGTGTGAAACAAATGTACCATTTAACTAATAAAAGGAAGAGACCTGTTTTATTAATCCCTGAATATTACTAGTACCTGAAAAGAGCTCTGTGTGCTCCTTCCCAATTGCATTTCTCTCCCTTCCATAAGGAATAACCACCAGGGCACCTGGATGGCTTAATTGGTTGAGCATCTGCCTTCAGCTCAGGTCACGATCTCACAGTTTGTGGGTTCGAGCCCCGTGTCGGGCTCTGTGCTGACAGCTCAGAGCCTGGAGCCTGCTTCAGATTCTGTGTCTCCCTCTTTCTCTGCCCTTTATACCCCACCCCCAAAATAAATAAACATTAAAAAATTAAAAAAAAAAAGGAATAGCCACCACCCTGACTTTTGTCTTAATTATTTCCTTTCTTTCCTTTTTAGGAGTTTAACCACCTTATTTATACCTCTAAACAATAGCTGTATATTTGTTAGTTTTGCCAGTTTTGGAGGCTAAGTACGTCATATGCTGTACTTCTGGGTGTTGCATCATTCAGTCAACACCAAAGAATCTGGGTTAACGCACTAGGCCATCATTTTTCTTTTTCACTGAAATATAATACTTTGTCATATGTATCAGTCACAAAGTAATTATCCATTTAGTTGTTGATTACTTAGTTTCTAGATTTTACATTCGCAAGCTATATACTATGAAGATTCGTGTATCATCTTCAGGGAAATGGATCCAGGACTTTTTTCTAGCATATATTCCTTCCAATGGGATTGCTGGGTCCTAGAATGTAGGAATGTTCGGCTAAATTAGGCAGTGGCAATAGCTTTCCAAAATAATTGCTGTGGTTTACTCTCCCACCAGCAAAGGTTAAAACTTCCCATGGTTCTATGTTCTTGCCAACATGTGATGGTCAGGCTTTTTGTTCCTTTTTTGTTGTTTTTTTTACTTGACAACCTAGTGGTTATGAAATAATATTTCATTGCACTTATACTTTGCCTCTCATTAATTACTAATGAGGTTGAGCATATTGTCATACCTATTCTGCATACGGATTCTACTTTTGTGCCTGTCTTTTGTCTATTTTCTTTTGGGTTATCAATTTCTTGTTGATTCATAGGAGTCCTTCCTATATTTCAGTTATCTATATTGTAAATACATATTTATCTTCTCCTGACTTATAACATTGTATTCTCTTTATGGTATGTTTTGACAAAAGAGATTCTTACCTTTAATACAGTGAATTTATCCACTTTTTCTTTATGGCTTGTGATTTTGTTTCTTGAAAAAATTCTTCCCATACCAAAATCCAAAATGTATTCTGCTATACTGTTTTCCAAAACATGTATAGTTTTGCTTTTCACATTTAAGTTCTTCATTTACCTAGAGCTGATGTCTTTAGAAGATATAAGATATGCCTTTAACTCTGTAGAGTAGATCATCTCTAGTATGTTTTCTATGTTGCTGTTTGCTCTTTGGTCTTCTTTCTTCTAAGTTTCTTGCCTTTATTTGGCTGTTCTTTTCTAACTTAAGATGGACTCTAAATCATTAACCTTCTTCTTTCTTTTTTTTCTGATATAAGCACCGAAAGCTATATATGGCGCTGTATTTCAGTGGTTCCCAACCTTGGTTACACATTACATTCACCCAGAGGAGCTATAAGAATGCTGATCCCTGGGACCCACCTCCAAAGATACTGATTTAATTGGTCTGAGGTGTGGCCTTAAATACTGGGATTTTAAAAGTATATGGTCAGTAATTATAAAATGTTCCATATATCCTTGAAAACTGTGTGTGTTCAGTTTGGGGGTATGGCATTTAAAATATGTCTGAAACTAAATCTTGTTGGTCTCATTCAGATTTCTGTATCCTTGGCTTTTTTATCCTTGCTTTTTTTTTTTTTTTTTTTTTTTGTCTGCCTGGTCTATCCTATACCAAGAGAGGAATATGTTATCTCTCCCAATACATATATGGGTCTTCCCTTCTCTTTATAATTCTATCAATTTTACTTCCTATATTCCGAGATTGTGTTAATAGATATATATGTTTAGAATAATTACATTTTCCTGATGAAGCCTTTATTATGAGACTCTATTCAAGAAATGCTTTCTGTTGTAAAGACTATTTTATCCAATATTATTTTAACATAAAGGTGAGTTGTTTTAGACCACCTTAGTTCAATGAATTCACACTGTAAACCCATGTGAGGGCTACTTATGGATTCATATATTTAGGATAGATTTCATTCTCCCTCACCCACTAAGCATCAGCATGACACTTTCTGTGCGGTTCTCTAGGATCAGACATTCTAACATAGCCTTCACTGAGGCTATGCCATAAGAGCCCCTCTCTATGGCAGGAGGATCATGTATTAGACTTTCCACCTTGGGCAGGTTTTGTCTCTGGTCTTCAGTATCTCACTAAGCTATGAAGATGACCGCTTGGAGTCACCACATAGCAAATGCCCTCAAGGTCAAAGGCAATTTCAGTGCTCTCCTTACCCCATTTCTCTGCGCTTCATCTTCATTTATTATTTTCCATCGAAGTATTTTTTACTTTCTTACCAGCTAATTAGTACACTTAAGATAATTTTTTAATGTTATATACAGCATTTTACTTGGTTTTTCAGTAGAAGGGCTAGTCAAGGTATGTCGTTTTGTAAGAATAGTATAGAGGTGCCTGGCTGGCTCAGTCAGAAGAGCATGCAACTCTTTTTTTTTTTTTTTAAGTTTTTTATTTATTTTGAGAGAGAGAATGCACACAGAACGGACAGCAAGAGGGCAGAAAGAGAGAGAATCCCGAGCAGGCTTTGCCCTGTCAGCGTGGAGCCCGATTCAGGGCTTGAACTCACAAACTGTGAGATCATGACCTGAGCTGGAGTCAGACGTTTAACTAACCGAGCCACCCAGGTGCCCTGAGCTTGCTTCTCTTGATCTCAGGGCCATGAGTTCAAGCCCCATGTTGGGTATAGAGAGTACTAAAAAAAATAAATAAACTTTTTTAAAAAATCTTAAAAAAAAATGAAAGAAATTGTGTACACTGTTGTGTAAGTTTTCTTACATTCTCCTCCCCTAGTTGTGGGCTTTTGGTCACTCACCTCTTATTTAGTGACTCTCAGTTGTCCCTGCTCCAGTCACCATTTCTGTGCAGTAAACGTCCCAAAGCTTAGTGACTGAAAATCACAACTATGTTATTCCATCTTACAGATTTTGTGGGTTGGGGATTTAGTCAGGACTCAGCTAGGCAATTCTGCTTTTCATGAGGTTGACTCTGGGTACTCAGTGTTACTCAACTGACAGATACGTTGCTCTGGAGGGTCCCAGATGGCTTCTTTACATGTCTGTTATCTTAGGATGGCTCAGAAGCTGGGCTCAGTTGAGGCTATCCACCAAAGCACCTACACATGGCCTCTTCTGCATAGTGGCCTCAGACTTGTCACACTTATTACACGGTAGCTGGCTTTTTCCAGAGCCAGTGGCCCAAGAGAACAAGGTAAAAGCCGTATGGCTTTATCTAACCCTACTTTAGAAGACACCCAGCCTTATTCCTCCACATTCTATTACTTATAAGTAGGTCATAAGATCAGCCCAGCTTCAGAGCGAGGGGAATTCGCTCTACCTCTCAATGAGGGATTGGCAAGGTCATATTGCAGAAGAACATGTGAGCTGGAGGTGTTATTGCTGCCATCTTTTACAAATGTAATTGCCACATCCACCATTCCCAGCTGGCTTGATATTCAAATGCTGAATTTCACAAAGGCAGGTAGGGAGTGGCCTGGGAAATGAGTAAAGATCACAGCAGGTACAAAGTATGGAAGCAGCGGGAGTCTAAATGATTAAATTTTCCATACCCTAGAAATAGTCATTTCTAACTCATGTCTGTTGTTGGAAGGCTAAACTCCTTCATCTCTAGTTATAATAAGAGGATTTTTCTTTTTAATTTTGTGTTGAAACAAAAATAGATTTTTGTGCCGGATTTCTAGGCTGCAGGGGAGGTCTACTTGGTCAGTTTTTCTTCTGCAGGCCTAGTGTCTGTTCAAGAGCACTTTAAAGGCACATGACTGGCATCTCCCCCGCAGAGCAAACTCTGAGCCCCAGAGCTCAGCCAGAACCCCTCCCTCCTCACATGTGAGGCTCATTATTTTTCCTGTGACATTGTCTCTCCCATTTCTCCTGACACTTGTGAAGCTCTAAAGGACAGCATTTTTAGAACTGGATTTATATTGTAAAATATTTTTCCTTGACGAAAAATAAGAATCATTTCTTTTAGATTAAAAAAAATGTTCCATGCTTTTTAAAGATAGAAGATAGAAAAACACAACAATTTAAAATGCCATTAATGTATGGTATATTGTGTATACACAAATGACTCATGTTTGTCAGCAAAAATCAGAATATTCAAAAATATAAAAAGAAGAAACAACAATTATAGTGCGTATCAGTGCATGGTACTTTTAAGAACTTCTAAAAATATTATTTTCTACCTACCTAACACTGAAAAAAATAGTTATTTATTTTCTCTACATGTTAAAAGAGGAATATAATGAAATGTTACTTATTGCCCAGAGATACTATTAATGGTCTTAGTGTGTTTGTCATCTTAGAATGAAAATAATATGTGCTAAACACCATTGTTGTAACAAGCATTTCTGGATTTGTGTTGCTTTTTACCTTAAAATAAAACTCTTCATGATATATAATGATAGGTTAAAGATCATGTATTTTATTCAACGAGTATATATTTTATTCTATAAGTAATGTATTTTATACCAGTTAGGTATAATAATCTGTAATTTAACTTTCATGGTAAAAAAGAGTTTTACTTTTTCACTTTTGAACTATAAATCCCATTTAAAGAAAAACAAATATTGGAATCAAGTATTTCCACCTCTGCTCTCAAAATAAACACTGGACTTCCTGCCTCCTAAAGGGGCCATCCTTCTGTCTCTTCTCCTCCTACTATTTCTTGGCCCCACTAAGATACGACTTTGCATTTAAAAAAATCTTTGAAGTTCAAGTGTGTAAAGAGAAGGGGTCGGGAGGCAGTCAATAACCAATCAAATCTCATTCTGTGAAAACACTGTGGAGAATGCTGTAGAGAATCTCATAAATCCGGTAGCCTTATTAAATTGCTCAAATTGGGAAAGAGAAGTGGTGGGAGAAATGCCTTATTAATTGTGAATTTGAGCTTAATTCACCTTTAAAATACAACTTTCAGGGCACCTGGGTGGCTCAGTCGGTTAAGTGTCCGACTTCAGCTCAGGTCATGATCTCACAGCTTGTGAGTTCGAGCTCCTGTGTCACGTTCTGTGCTGACAGTTCAGAACCTGAAGTCTGCTTCAGATTCTATGTCTCCCTCTCTCTGTGTCCCTCCCCTACTCATTTTCTCTCTCCTTCTCTCTCTCTCTCTCTCTCTCTCTCTCAAAAATAAACATTTTAAAAAATTAAAAAAAATAAAATACAATTTTCAATTTTAAAATATATGTACTTGAGTACAGCACTAGAAACAGATATACAAACATAAAGATACAGATGATGTCTATCTGTATCTGTGCTGAAGTGGATAAATGAGCCTTAAGATGACAGAATAGGCAGAGCCAGAGAAGGCCATCAACTTGGCCTGAAGATCAAGGTTAACCTGACAGTTGCCATCTCCCTGGGGTAGGCTATGAAGCTCCATGGTACAGAGGAGAGGACAGGCTTTAGAGCTGGGCTTTCAAGGGTTTGATTTCTGACTTGGCCACTTGGGAGATGTTTGACCTTGGCTAAATCATTTAACTTGAGTTTCCTTACTTGTAGAGCCAATTATATCCATCTTGAGAATTAGGTAATGTATTCATGAAATTCTAGCTCATCAATAAATGGTAGCGCTTACCAGTGTTACATTCATGGGCAGGCTTCATAATCTAAGCTTTGTTCCCCATTGGTGATGTTTTCATTATGCTTTGAAACCTCAGTTTACAGTCTAGTTGAAAATTATCCAGTGAAGGGGCACCTAGGTGGCACAGTCAGTTGAGTGTTGGACTCTTGGTCATGATCCCAGGGTTGTGGAATTGAGCCCTGTGTCAGGCTCTGTGCTGAGTATGGAGCCTGCTTGAGAGTCTCTCTTTCTATCTCTGTCTTAAAAAATATAAATGAATGAATGAGTGAATGAATGGATGAATGAAATTATCCAGTGAAAGAGAATTGAAAATGCAGATAGTACATGGTTTGCCCTAGAAGTTACTCAGTAATTACTTATATATTAAAACCCTTGTAATAATTAACTGTCCTAGGGGGTGCATGGGTGGCTCAGTAGGTTAAATGCCTGACTTTTGATTTTGGCTCAGGTCATGATCTCATGGTTTGTGAGATTGAACCCTGCAACAGACTCTGTGCTGACAGTGAGGAGCCTGCTTGGGATTCTCTTTCCTTCTCTCTCTGCCTCACCCTGCTCACATGCTTTCTCTCTCTCAAAATAAATAAATAAACTTAAAAAGAAGAAGAAAGGGGCATCTGGGTGGCTCAGTTGGTTAAGCATCTGACTCTTGTTTTCTGCTAAGGTCATGATCCCATGGTTCGTGAGTTTGCCCCCCATATAGGGCTCTGCACTGACAGTGCTCTCTCTTTTTCTCTCTCTCTTAAAATAAATAAATAACCTTAAAATAATAAAATAAGAGAATAAAATAGAACTGTCCTAGATAATGGGGACATAAAGATGAACGTACTACCCTTCCAGGAATGCACTGTCTAAACAGGTCACAGGAAAGACTGAGATTTTGATTCTCTGCCGAGATATTCTTGGCCTGTTCCTGGTTGTCCTGGCAGCAAAGAAGAGTACACTTACCTCTGCATAGCATCGAGCTTGATGAGTAGTCAAGAAATTCCCTCCTTGTTCCACATCAGATTTTTACCAAAGAAATAAGCAGAAGACATCAAATGATGGGAGCTCTAGTTAATCCTGGCTTCACCGCTCATGCTATTTGAGAAGGCAGCAGGGCCCATATTTTCAAAAATTACCTGATGCTCCTGGCCAGGATGACCCCGGAGCTGACTGGAAGAGATTAAGCAGACCTTCCATCGCTGGTCATCACTAGTCAATTTTAAACTTCATTTCAGTCATTTTTGTTTCCTCTTTCCTCTCTATTATTCTCATGGTACCAAAAAATGCTGTGTATTTCCTCTCAGTGCTATCTCCTGGGGTTTGTTTTGTTCCAGTCTTAGAAATACCTGGTTTTGGCTCAGTGACTTACCAGTGTTGGGTCCAGCTCAGCACCATTCAGGCTCCAATCTCACTACAGCAGCCTAGCCTGTGTATCTTTCTACACAATCAGTTCCATTTACATTTATGAGAGAAGCCATTAGGCCTAAACTCTGGCCTCATTTGCATAGAAAGGAGTTAAGATTATTGTACTTGTATTTTCTGAACACAAAGCATCTTTAATCACTCTTTTCCTCTCATAACCTTCTTTAAATAGTAAGAGGAAGCAATTCTTGGACTATAATTGTGTTAGTCCTGCAGTGAATTTTTGAAAGGAGTATTGCATTTCTTTAATTGACTGTAGTCATGTCTTGCTGATAACATATTTCCAAATAATCAGTCCCTAGAATTTCACATCATATTCATTGCCTATAACTGACTCATTATTCCTAATTACAAACCAGCCCACACAACATAGAGACCTGAGGCAATTATCTGGATGACTTAGGCTCTGATGCTCGTTTCATTGGAAAGACTGCGGGACTTGAAGTAAGAAGGCCTACGTATGAGCCCATCTTTGCCCTTTAACATCCGTTCGATATCTAGCAAGTCACCCTATCTCTCAAGAGCTCCATTTTATCATTTGTAAGATGAGATAGTGTTCGCGTTATCAACTGTTTAGTGACTTAACCATCTTATTTTGCTCACCACTTCCAAGATGGCTCCCTCACTGTCACATCTGTGCCTTGTTGCTTCTTGGCCTCTGTAGGCACCCACATGGCACCCCATCCTCCCTGGCCTCTTCCTGTACAGTATGGCTTCCTGGCTTTCTCACAGTATGGTCTCCTGAGAGTGGTCACATTTTTTTTTTTACATGGCAGCTGACTTCCAGGAAGAAGGAGACAAAAGATGCCAAACCAGTCAAGGGCTACATCCCAGACTAGCACAACCTCACCTCCTCTGTGTTCTGTTGCTTAAAGTAGTTGCAGGACTCATCCAGATTCAAGGCTGGAGAGACAGACTCTACCTCTTGATGGGGGAATGACAAAGTCACATTGCAGATGTGCATATGGGATATGCCCAAGAGTCTCAAACTGAATTTCTCAGGAAAAATGCATATGTATATGGTTATAAGTGAATTGTAAATGTTACTAATGTAAGGGATGTGTAGCATACAATTTACAATTAAAAATAAACCATATGGTACTCTTTTTTGTAGATTCTATATCCCAATTGATTCTAAAAGAATGCTTTCACTGACTTTTGCCAGACTCTTAGATCAGTAGCCAACCTACTATTGAGAATAAGGACGTTGCCTTATTTGTCTTTGAGTCTCGTTCAGTGACATTATCTTGCACATAGTAGACTCTCCAAATAACAGTGAAAGAATTGTTAGTCACAGTCATAAACTAAAATTTAGTTCATCTTTCAGAAGTTTCACAATAATGACATTTTATTGAATACTTAGTGCGCAAAGCACTTTCACATATGCTCTTTTTTTAAGTATATAATTTTAAGTATATTCTATAAGTATAAACTCCATGAAGACAGAACTTTTTGTTTTCTTTTTTTCTTAATTTTAGAGAGAGCATGAGCAGAGGAGAAGGACGGAGGGAGAGAGAAAGGGAGAAAGAGAGAGAGAATCTTAAGCAGCCTCCACGCTCAATATGGAGTTTCACGTAGGACTTGATCCCACATCCCTGGGATCATGACCTGAGCTGAAATCAGAAGTCAGACACTCAACTGACTGAGCCACCTAGGTGCCCCACACGTATGCTCTTAATCGAGTCTTGTAATACTGTAAGGAATTCCCATTCCCATTCCCCAGAGGGGAAAACAAGTTTTGGAGCAAAATAATTCACTGAGGGCCACTGCTATTGAAGGCATAAGGGCAAGACTACAACCCATGACTTCTGACACCAAGTGTACCACTTCGTACTTCCTCTACTGAAATCTTAAATTTGGAGGAGAAAATGAAAATGAACATGGAGATGGGATTCTCTGCCACTCTCTATATTAAAATACTTCCTTTCAAGGAAGTCTTTCCGATAGATGCTAATTGGCAATTTGTATAGGGTATGTTCACTATTTCAGCTCCTGGTTTAGGTACCAGTATTTACAGTGAGTACAACAAAGTACCCTCAGTGTTGATTTCTCTTGTGAGACAAGATGTATGGTCTTACCACAGGGGACTCAGGCCCACAAATATCTTTCTGCTTGCTTCATCCCTTTCAGAACTCAGTAGCAAGAATTACTTCCACAGTTCCCAGCCACAGGTTCCCTGTAGAAACTAGAGCAGCTGAGGGATGCATGTAGGGAGATGAGACACTCTATGACTACGGGATTTAAATACAACACTGAAAAGCCTGTTGGAGGAAAGCTTGCATATTGCAGAGACAGTCAGTGATGGGAGAAAGCCAGAGAGAGGCCTCCAGGCTTCCTCCTATCTCTTCCCTTTTTAAAATTCATCATTTTCCAACCACAAAGTAGATTTTCTTATCTCTCAGTCAAATCACTCTCTGTGGTTTGTAGTATCATTCTGTGTTTTGGCTGAAGAGTCCATTCATCATAGAGGTTAGGGTATGGAGATATTTTTATTAATAGTTTTTATTTACAAGAGGGACAAGTTCTTTGTAGAGAAATTAGGAAATAAAGATAAGCAAAAGTTAGGGTGCCTGGGTGGCTCAGTCAGTTAAGTGTCCAACTCTTGATTTTGGCTCAGGTCATGATCTCGCAGTTCATGAGTTTGAGCCCCATGTCGGGCTGCACGCTGACAGTGTGGAGCCTGCCTGGGCTTCTCTCTCTCTCTCTCTCTCTGTCTCTCTCTCTCTCAAAATAAATAATTAAAGTGAAAAAAAAAAAGGATAAGCACAAAGTTGAAAGCAGAAACCATCCATGATCTAGTCACTATTGTTAATAGATAACTCACATTAACATTTTTGTGATTATTTCAGCATTTCAACCTGAGAGACATAAGCATCTCTCCAAATCCCAACATTTACGTGGCATGGGTTATGTGTTTGTTAAATAGTAATAGTAATGACATTCTAGTACACATTTTCCGAGTGGCTTTAGGTGCTCTGCTGAAAGTTTTCATTCTACTTGTCTGAACTTTCAAAATTTGAGAATAAATAGCACCTGCCTTCTCAGCAGTTCTATGGCAGCTAGTCAAGGCCATGTCGCTGCACATGGTGTGCAATGCAGAACTTTCATAGGGAAATGATAATTGTTTCTGAGAAAGTCTTATGACCTATGCTATCCTGTGGTCATCGAGGGTGGGGGATGTGTGTGACTCATAGACTAGATCCCAGGATGAGTTTAGCAAAGGCCTTTCTCCTCTCCTCTTTGTCAGTGACACTTGAAGGAAATCTGACCTGGGTTTTTTTTGGCTATAGTGTGATACTACATTTATCATACCTCTACCAGGTAAAGACCTAGTAGAAATTAGGAATCTCTTTTTGCAAGACATTTTTTAAAAGAATGTCTGCTTTGTTGATGCTGTTATGCTAAGAAAATATGTGACCTAAGTACAATTCTGTTTATCTTTTTTTTTTTTTTTCCTATTTAGGCAGCAATAAGGAAGGAACTAAATGAATTTAAAAGCACAGAAATGGAAGTTCATGAAGAGAGTCGACAGTTTACAAGGTAGGTGGGCAAAATGCAATTCAGCATATTTTTTATGTGTATTTTACCACAATTAAAATTTTTTTTAAGTTTTTTTAATGTTTATTTTTGACAGAGAGAAAGAGACAGAATGTGAGTGGGGGAGGGGCAGAGAATCCAAAGCAGGCTCCCGGGCTCTGAGCTGTCAGCACAGAGCCCCACGCTGGGCTCAAACCCACGAGCGGTGGGATCGTGACGTGATCTGAAGTCGAACATTTAACCAACTGAGCCACCCAGGCAGCCCTACAAGTTTTTTTAAATACAGTTGAGCCTAACACCATCTAACGAACATTTCTAAAATTAAGTCTTTTTTTTTTTTTTTTTTTCCTACAGAAGTCTGAATCATTCCAAAGGGCTATGTTTGGGTTTCTTTCTTAGCTTTATTTTCTGGGACAGGAGAAACGCATTAGAATCATTTATTCTGTCCTTAAAGAGACTTAGTTGAAGTTTTATGCCCAGAACAGATGCTGGAAAGAGCCACTATGGGCACCTTGTGTCTGCTTTGGGATCACAGTAGACATAACCTGGAGAAGATAGAAACTCAATTTTTAGAAGATTTAACTTAGACTAGGAATCCAGTTTTTACTGGTGCTGTGGAAGATTGCAATAATCCTACTCTTTTAACTCCCAGTACCCCCTCGGTTTCAGTTTATGCTTCTGCTGAAACCAGAAGAGACCTGAATGTGATCATATAGTCTGACTACCTGCCCTCCCTCCCCCACACCCCCCCACCACCACTTAACAGGTGTTCTGTTTATTTCTCTGTAATGGATTTATGTGATCTGGTTGGTTTTTTGTTTTTTTGTTTTTTTTTTTTTTTTAACGTTTATTTATTTTTGAGACAGAGACAGAGCATGAACGGGAGAGGATCAGAGAGGGAGGGAGACACAGAATCGGAAGCAGGCTCCAGGCTCTGAGCGGTCAGCACAGAGCCCGACGCGGGGCTCGAACTCACGGACCGTGAGATCATGACCTGAGCCGAAGTCGGCCGCTTAACCGACTGAGCCACCCAGGCGCCCCGATAATACATATATTCGTAAAAATTTGCATGCCAATTAAAAATTGAATTATTGGGGGGCGGCTGGGTAGCTCAGTCGGTTAAGCATTCGACTTCAGCTCAGGTCATGATCTCATGGTTCGTGGGTTCGAGTCCCGCGTCAGGCTCTGTGCTGACAGCTCAGGGCCTGGAGCCTGTTTCTGATTGTGTCTCCCTCCCCTCAGCTCCTCCTCTGCTCACACTCTGTCTCTCTCTCAAAATAAATAAAGATTAAAAAAAAATTTTTTTTTTTAATTGAATTGTTGGGGCACCTGGGTGGCTCAGTTGGTTAAGTGTCTGACTTTGGCTCAGGTTATGATTTCATGGTTCGTGGGTTCAAGCATCCCCTGGCTGCTTCAGATTCTGTATCTCCCTCTCTCTCTGCCCCTCTTCCACTCACACTCTGTCTCTCTCCCTCTCTTAAAAATAAATAAAAACATTAAAATAAAATTGAATTATTAAAAAACATACCAAGACAGATGATTACACGAAGAAGACCACAGTAGGTCTTTCTGGAAAGCTAATACTGGTTCCCTAGGCTAGAACAGCTTCTGCAGGACAGCCATATATTATGGTGCTGCTCTGTCTGCAGTGGCTCCTGTCGGTGATGCTGTTCCATGCTGTGCATGTCCTACGATAAAGGAAGTCATGGCACAACTTCATAATTTAATAGCAAATCCCTTCCCTAAAGTTGATGGGGGCCTCCTTGCTCCAAAGCTATTGCTTCTGTGATAATGTCTGGTGTGCAGAAGAAATTCCCCCTTTCTCCTAGGGGAGGTTTATTTGTTTTGGTTCCTCCCATATCATGTTTATTTGTAAATGCATTCGGGGCTTTTAGCCATCTGAATGTGTAGGATTTGTCTCTATCTGAGGGCTGCATCCTATCCTGATCTACTCTTGGGCCAGTCACACGCCCGTATCAAGCCAGACCTATTTGTCCCCTCCTTTTCTCCCTTCCACTCTGAGGTCAGGGAAAGTTCATGCTGATATTTGACACCTGTGGCCATACTTCTCCAGTAAAGTTGATCATAATAAGGTGGCTGAATATTTATGGTGACATCTAGTTGGCTGGGACCTCCGGGTAACTGGAAGGACAGCATGCACATGTACTTGTGCTTTTGAGTCCTGACCCCGAGATATAGTGACTACACTCAACCTATTCTTTATCATTCAGGATAGCTTTACTTCTGTGTGTTTTTCCTAGAAATCATAGAAATCCTGATTACCTCATTTTTATTTGATGACATTATATGAAGAATAAACTACAAAGGAAAATAACCAAATTTTAAAAATGCATTTCTTTGGAAGTTCTGTTTATAAAAAATAAAAATTTATACTGAAGGAGGTCCTTTCTCTTCTATTGTATGCTATGAACAAGTTTTTAAAAAGGAGGCTGCAAAGAGAGTAAAGGTCATTTATTTTTTGCATATGTATCTGTCATGGACCAATATATTCTAATTAAGCATTCAAACAATACAAAAATCCATCCATGAGAAAGGACAACTCCCTTCGCTCCATCCTTCCCCAGCTTCATTCCCATTCTCGTAGGTAATCACCAGGAAAAGTTTGGTGTAGGTAGATCCATCTGGTCACTTTTCTGTGCATTTGCAAACACGTATGGATACTTATGATTTATGTGTACATACACATATGCCTTTATGTATCCCTTCTGAGTCACACACAAAACAGGATCTAGAAAATCTTTCCATATTAGTGTGTACCTCATTCACTTGAATGACTTTATGGCCTTTTGTAGATAATATACCATAAGTTACCGAACAATTGTTCTATTGATGGATGTTATGGAATTTGTAGTGTTTCATTAGAAAAGCAATGCTGCCTTGACTTTCTTTGTAAATATATCCTGACACATAGATGCCAGTATTTCTGTAATAGTCCCGTGAGTAGATTTGCTAGGTCACTGGCGATATATTTTTTACATTTTGGAAGATGCTATTCTGTAACCTGCAGTTTATGAGCATACCTGGTGTATCACCTTCATCAGCACATTGATTTCTATAAGGTTGGGTATCTTTACATATCTTTATTGACCATTTACATTTTTTATTTACTTTTACTAGTTTTCTTTTACTAGTTTTCTTTCATATGGATTAGTAATTAGATATTACTTAGATATTGTGGATATTGGCTCTTTCTTACATATGCTACTATACTTTCCCCCAATTTATTCTTAACTTTTTAACTTTTTTTAATGGTCTTTTATTTAAATCTTTGCATATTCAAATATGTCTGAATTGTTACTTTTACTTCATTGTTCTGTGTCTTATGGAGAAGGGCCAAGATTAGAAATCTGTTATCTTCAGTTCTTATATATGCCTTTTTTTTTTTAACTTAGATCTTTAATCCATTGGGCATTTATTTGGATATATGATTCAAGAGAGTAACTAACTTTACTTTGTTCTAAATCAGTAGTCAGTTGCCCCATTTATTTCCCCCTTGATGTGAAAGTCTTCTTTTAATATACACATGGATCAGTTCCTGGATTCTTTTTTTTTTTAAGTGGGTTCTGCACCCAATGTGGGACTTGAACTAACAGCCCTGAGATCAAAAGTTGCATACTCCCCTGGCTGAGCCAGCCAGGTGCCCCCAGATTCTTTACTATGCTCTAGTGAGTTATTGTCTATCTTTGCACTGTGTCACACTGTTTAATTAGAATAGATTTGTGATGTGTTTTTATATCTGATGGCATATTTTTTCACCTTCAAAATTCCATTGGCTACTTTGCTGTATTTACTCATCTACAGAAATTTAGAGTGTACTTATTATATACTATAAAAGTCTATCGATATCTTTATTGTTTAAGTAAATATTAATAGATGTAAATAGGGATGAGCTGCATTTCAAGAGAAAATTATAGGCTTTTTTTTTTTACGGTAACAAAGGTAAGCTTTAAAAGTTTTCCAAAAAATATATTGATTAACGCTCTTTAAAATGTCTATCCAGATAAAGAAAAATTAAATATTCATAGCAGTAAGATAAATATGCCTTGCTTAAGTACTCTTTAAAACCTGGCAGCAAAGCAAAAGTCTACTGCTATTTTTCCATTAATTTGTATTACATCATTAGAGTTACATTCCAATAGAGAAAAATTTTGGCTCTAAGACTTATAAAAATCTTGCTTATGATTTTCACATTGTTTTCAGTATTTCTTTTAAGAGGAAAAAGGTTTGGTAAACACTGCTGAGTTTAATCAAAATAATGCCAAAATATGATAATGTTTTACATTTAGAAAATCGCTTATGTAGAAGATGGTGTTACTCTTAGCAGCAGACACCCTTGGAGGGAGCATACAGGCTGCTGATCATTTCCTAGCCCTTTAAATGCAATCTAGATAGAGAGCACATCACTTATTAGCTCTCCTTATTAGTGGCAGACATTATCTCCTTATATCAAGTAAGCCTGCCATTCAAAACCTAAATCTGTTAACTCCCTGTGGATTTAGAGTGGTTAATAAAAGACAGCCCCGCACCCTCTGCCCGGGCACCTTTTTATCCAGAGATAATCTCCCCCACAGTGATGTATCAGTCAACACTGGAAGGATCCATTCCCATAGAGAGAGCTTCCTTTGCTTCTGTATCTCTGGAGAGATTCACAAAAAGCTGATAACATTGGTTGCCTCTGGGGCGGAGGATTGGTGGGTAGGGGCAGGCATGGGAAAAATTCACTCTTTGAATTTTTGAAATTCAAGAATTTATTATCAAAAACAAATACCTAAAAGAAAAATGAAAGCTCCATTCCCTAAGTTCTCTGTCTGTAAGTGAGGATACCATCATGGTAGCTTTCCTTGAATAATGTGCTAGCACTAAATTCGTTGTGACATTCCTGTTATTGGTGTACCCAGAAAACACCTCTGAAACCTCCATCATGGAATATATTCTGTGACATGTTGGATCTGTAGTGGTAAAGAATTGCAGTGATTCACTCTTTCATCTAATTCCCCAAATTTCTCCCCGTGTATTTTGGATGGCTCTCTGGTGTTGCAATGCCTTCTGGGGCCCTGTGACGAGGGGGAGGACTAGTGATCCCCGAGACAGTTCATCCTGTGGCCTGAGAGGTACCAAGCTCTCACATTGGCTTCTTAGAACACTTGCTGCTTGTCTGGCCACATCGTCTATTTTCTGCCACCAGCAGCTGCCCGCCCAGGTCACTGTTCAAAACCCAGAAGACTGTTTGAAGGGCTGCGTATTATTTAATAGGATTATTGCATTCTGGAAGAAGACCACCATGGCGAAATAAAGCTGCTTCCCTTTCCATAGTAAATGGCATTTCCGAAATTTAAAATGATTCCCTAAATTATAAAGACAAATGGTATGAAAGGTCAAATTTTCGTTGAAAACTAAATTTTAAAATAGTTACAGCTAGCTGAGGGGTAAGATTATGAGTCATTGTAATCTTCTTCTGGGTATTCTCTTTTCCAGAATTTTTTTGTATCCACATGGATTAGATTTATAATCAAGAGAGAATATTACTTTTAAAAAGTAAACTTTGAATTTAGTAAGTAAGAGTATTTTTTAGAGTGTGAAGTGTAAAACCCATGTATGTGATTTTTTAGCTTATAAATTATTTACTTGTTTTATTAAAGCAAAGAATCATTGAATTGGCAGTCTTAGCATCAAAGTGAGTCTCAAGATCATTGGCATATTGTTAAGTGGAAAATCGGGATACTGATAAAGCTATGAATAGCAATAGTATATTTTATTTAAAATTCAGATGCATAGAGGGGCGTCTGGGTGGCTTAGGCAGTGAAGCATCTGCCTCATGATTTCAGCTCAGGTCGTGATGTCACGGTTCATGGGATTGAGCCCCACATCAGGCTCTGCGCTGATAGTGCAGAGCCTGCTTGGGATTCTCTCTCTCTCTCTCTCTCTCTCTCTCTCTCTCTCTCCCCTCGCCCCTATCCTGCTTACTCTCTCCCTCAAAATAAATAAAGAAACTTTAAAAAAAATTTTTTTAATTCAGATGCATAGAAAAAAAATAGGAAATAACATCCAAAAACTCTTAACTGTTTATTACAGAATGGGGTTATAGGCTTTTTTTTTTTCTCTACTTTTCAAACACTCTTAATGTGGTTAGGTTGAGGTATGTCTGTGGGTGTGGGCATGTATATTTAAAGTGACTATCTCCTTCTATACCATTTTGAGTGATTACTATCCTATGTAGATTTACAGATAAAGTAAACTGATTTTTCAACTTTTAGATATGCTTATCAAAATGTGACACGGCAAGAATTACACGTGGGACCCCAATCAAAATTAAATAAGGGGCGGGGCACCTGGATGGCTCAGTTGGTTAAGCCTCAGACTTCAGCTCAGGTCATGATCTCACAGTTTGTGAGTTTGTGAGGTTGAGCCCTGCATCGGACTCTGTGCAGACAGATTGGAACCTGTTGTTGCTTTGGATTCTGTGTCTCCCTCTCACTCTGCTCCTCCCCCACTCACCCGTGTGCTCATTATCTCTCTCTCTCTCTCTCTCTCTCTCTCTCTCTCTCTCAAAACTAAACATTGAAAATAAAAATCAAATTAAATAAGGGGTTCTCCACTGAGGAATGAGAAAGCTGCTTTGCAGTGCTGTTCTCTTCCGTGGGTGCTCCATTTACCTGGACAGAACCTAAAAAGAGCTGCAGAAATGCAGCTTTAACCACCAGACTTGGAAGCAATTGGCTCAGTATTTGGAACAATAAAAGCCCATCCAGCATGTGATCTGGCTTCTCAGGTAGAACTAAGAGCTGTGGTTTAGGAGAACTTGCTCATGTTTAAAGCATATGTGCCATGACCTTGAAACCCTTTTAAATAAAGGAGAAATGCATTATTCAGGATTTCTGTATATATCGAACACGGAAGTATAGGAAAAGTACACACAAATTACATTTGTGAGTAATTTTATTATTTTCTATTATCTGAATGAATTTACAGGAAGGTAAGTTTGTATGTATTAATTTGTGGAGGAATCACCTTTATGGAAAAGAATGATCTTTACCTGAATCCCATGACTTAAAAATAGCTCCCCCTCTCGGGGCACCTGGGTGGCTCAGTCGGTTGAGTATCCGACTTCAGCTCAGGTCATGATCTCACGGTCCGTTGGGTTCGAGCCCCAGGTTGGGCTCTGGGCTGACAGCTCAGAGCCTGGAGCCTGCTTTGGATTCTGTGCCCCTCTCTCTGTGCCCTTCCCCCACTCATGCTCTGTCTCTCTCCCTCTGTCAAAAATAAACATTAAAAAATATTTTTTTAAATAACACCCCCTCTCATTCACTTCCTCTCAACAGTATGAAAATAAGAAAAATGTATTCCAGTTTTAATAAGAAAAACACGGGGGCGCTTGGGTGGCTCAGTGGGTTAAGCCTCCGACTTCAGCTCAGGTCACGATCTCGCGGTCCGTGAGTTCGAGCCCCACGTCGGGCTCTGGGCTGATGGCTCAGAGCCTGGAGCCTGCTTCCGATTCTGTGTCTCCCTCTCTCTCTACCCCTCCCCCATTCATGCTCTGTCTCTCTCTGTCTCAAAAATAAATAAAAACGTTAAAAAAAAATTTTTTTAAGAAAAGAAAAAAAATGTAGGTAACTTCAATTTTGAGTCCTAGGAGAGCTCAGAAAAAAAAGTAGACCGGGGTTTCAGTGTACTTCAGGCACAATCACAATAAATCTATTTATTGCTCCATCAGTTGGAAGCCTAAAGCCAAACTGTCATCTTGTCAGAGAGGCAGACTTCTCAGGAGGTAAAGCTGAACTTCTCAAATTTCAAAAATGAATGCAAACCATTGAGTTGTAACAAACGTAAGAGCAATTTGCATTTTTAGTACCTCTAACCAGAGAATTTTGGAGCTGAATTGGAAGAAAAGATGCTGCCTTTAAACAGAATATAGGGGGCGCCTGGGTGGCTCAGTCGGTTGAGCGACCGACTTCGGCTCAGGTCATGATCTCACGGCTTGTGAGTTCAAGCCCTGCATGGGGCTCTGTGCTGACAGCTCAGAGCCTGGAGCCTGCTTCGGATTCTGTGTCTCTCTCTTTCTCTCTGCCCCTCCCCGCTCATGTTCTGTCTCTCTCTCTGTCAAAAATAAATAAACATTAAAAAAAAATAAATTAAAAAAACCCGGAATATAAATTTCCTTTTCTGATTGGATAGTGCAAGAAAATATATGAGGTTTTGTTTTATTTTTTGTTTTATTTGTTTGTTTATTTATTTTTTACCAGATCTGGCAGTCCATATGAAGAGAGGGTACATTCTTTTTTTTTTTCAAATTTTTAATGTTTATTTATTTTTGAGACAGAGACAGAGACAGAGAATGAGTGGGGGAGGGGCAGAGAGAGAGGGAGACACAGAATCCAAAGCAGGCTCCAGGCTCTGAGCTGTCGGCACAGAGCCTGATGCGGGGCTTGAATTTACAGGCTGTGAGACCATAATCTGCACCAAAGTCGGATGCTTAACGGACTGAGCCCCCCAGGTGCCCCAGAGAGGGTACATTTCTGACCCCTGGCTTTGTTAGCATATTATTGCCTCTTATTGGTTGGTCACCTTCTTCTCTTAGCTGGACCTGGGAGCCATGCTGATGGCCTGTGACCTTGCATGCAGTGCAAACCTGGAGTTCATTCTCTAATGGACCCATGGGCAAATAGTGCCTGCAGGAAAAAACAAAAAAGCTTTATGGTGTCCTGCTAATTTCTGGAAATTAAAAGCAGAATGCTTTCTAGGAAAATGCTGGGCTTTAGAAGGTTTTACATCTCTTCTGGTCCACTGACTACTCACTTTGTTGTGCATTTCAATTATTAATTCACCTACTTCATCCCACAGGCATTACCAGTGGGAAGACCTAGCCTGTCATGTCATGTTTCCCCATGCTTGTCCTTTGAATCCAGTGAAAATGAGAGCATTGTGGAATGTCTGCTGTACAAAGCCCGGCAAATTAGGAGAGGGCTAAAATAATTGCTCACTTCGATGAGTTTGTCTTTAATTCCTAGAAAAGCTGAACTTTGATGGCTCAAGGTGTGAAGGTCCTGCAGGTGTAGTCTATTTGTATTGTCACGGCCCCCAGGGCACCCGCTTCCCTGGTGTGGTAAGGACAGTGCTTGTGTGTCCTGTGAGGAGGGAGGTTGTACTGCTCATTTCAACCCCAAGGACATCACTGGACTCGCTTTTCTAGTAATTGCAAAAAGTTTGTGCTGAGCCCATTGTCCTCGAGTTCCCTTTGTAGCAAAAGGCAGATGTTTTTGAGAGAACAGTGGCAATCAAAGTGTAGCCTGGGATGGGGAACAGGACTTTTCTCTGGTCAAAATTGATCAGAACTAACGGACAGATGTAGAAATCTAACTGATTGCCTCTTCCATTACATTCCACCCAGAGGGCACCAAGAAGACCCTTTGAGTGAAAGTATGAGTGAAGGCATGTTTTGTTCTCACAGTCTGATGTAGGTTAGTTAATAATAGAGTCTGAAGCCTGGAGCCTCCACTTACCAGCTCTGTGCCTTGGGCACATGACTTAGCATCTCTGTGTCTGTTTCCACATCCGTACTGAGGGGATACAGAGGTACATACCTCATAGGATTGTTTTGAAGATGAAACTAGGTAATAATATGTATAGCACTTGGACTTGTGCTGGGCACAAAGTAAACATTAGTACTTTCAGCTGTTATTATCTACCTGTCTTTTATATTTTATATAAAAAGCCTGGTTTAAGAGGTTTTCAATTACTCTTTTGAAATACTTTTGTAGAATTTCTGTGTTTTTCTTCAGGTTATGGTTGACTCTTCCTAGAAAGCATGATGGAATGTCCTACCATATTGGGTATTGTAGATTAATATAAATGTAATTGTAGTTAATTAAGGGGGAGCCTCATGATTGGACTCTTCATTTATAAGAATTGTTTAAAGAAAGTTTATCAAATAATTTTCTAAATGCCAATATAGATGTATTCAGGTTTTTATGCATTCCATAAGTATTGATTGAGCACATAGAGTGAGTCAGACTCTGTTCTGAACCCTGGGAATTTAGAACATGTCAAATAAAGTCCTCACTCTCACATGGTTATGTTCTACTGAGGAAGACAAACCATTACAAGTAAACAAATAAATAAAAATGATAATTTCAGTTTGTGCTAAGTACTATCAAGAAAATGTAAGGGTGCCTGGGTGGCTCAGTCGGTTAAAACATCGGACTCTTGATTTTGGCTCAAGTCATTACCTCACGGTTCGTGACTTGGAGCATTCTGTAGGATGTGTTAGCATCCTAACAGAGCCTGCTTAGGATTCTCTCTCTCTCTCTCTCTCTCCCTCCCTCCCTCCCTCCCTCCCTCCCTCCCTCTCTTTCTGCCCCTCCCCTGCTCTCTCACTCTCTCTCTCTCTCTCATAAATAAATAAATAAATAAATAAATAACATTTTTAAACAAAAGAGAATCTAACAGGATGCTATTGAAGGAACAAGAGCGGGTGTATAGATAGGATGACAATGAAAGGGGTGTCTTAGGGAATAAAACCTATTGTGTGATTTAGATGACAAGAGGAAGCTGTCAGCACTGTTGGGGGAGAGAAAAACATTCCACCCCTGAAGGGAACCAGCTGATTTCAAAGGCATAGCTAGTGCAAAGGGCCCGAGTTGGTAAGGATTTTGCATGACCAGAAGGCAAAAACAACACCCAGGTGACTAAAACAGGAACGTTGTCTCCCTGTAACCAATGTAGATTCACGTACCTCCCAAAGTTATGGCCAAGGCTGGCAGTAGGAATGGAACTCAAAGTGGATACATCCCTACTTTGGTCACAACAAGTTTGCTAACTTTGGAAAGCTTGGTATATCTTATTTTTATTTTGAGTTTTGGAAAGTCGAACATGCAAAAACAATATAACAAGCCCCATGCATCCATCATGCAGCTTTTCCAGTTATCAACTTATAGCCAATCTTGCTTCAACTGTTCTTATGGCTTTAATTTTTCACTTTTTTCATGCTTTGATTTTACATGACAACATATTTTAGGTTGTCCAGTGTGCCAGATATTGTATTACATGATTAAAAGTGATGAAAAGCAAGTCTTTCCTCCATGCCACGCAATCTTAGTGGAGGCACACCTACATAAAGATTGTATACCGTGATAAGTAACTGGGATAAACCAAGGGTTATGGGAACACAGAAGAGAAAGGTGATTAATGCTTCCTTGAGAAATGGAGGAAAGGGAGTTTGGAGAACTCACAGAGTGAGATTGCAGGAGTTGGAGATGGGAAGGAAGATAGGACAAAAGGCAGAGCACAGAAGTGGAGAGTATTTGGGGGCTTAAAGGTTTTTTGTTTGGTTGGTTGGTTGGTTTTTGTTTTGTTTTGTTTTTTGAGAGAGAGAGAGAGAGAGAGAGAGAGAGACCAGGGGAGGGGCAGAGAAAGGAGGACAGAGGATCTGAAGTGGGCTCTGCACTGACAGCAGCAAACCCAATTCGGGGCTCAAACTCAGGAACCGTGAGATCATGACCTGAGCCGAAGTCAGATGCTCAACCGACAACCATCCAGGCGTCCCCGGAAGTTAGGGTGTTTTGGAAGTAGTAATAGAGATCTAGCTAGAAACATGGTTTAGGCCACATCCTGAAAGGCCTCAATCACTACTGTAAGAAATTTAAATTTTATTTCATAGGGGAAGGTGAACAATACAATGATGTTAACAAAGAACTGGAAAGATCAGATTAGTGTTTATGATGATATTGCTAGTGACAATGTGGGGCACAGATTTGATCTCCACATCTCTGAGCCTGGGACAGGAAAATGAATTAGAAGACTCATTTATGAGGACCAGTGAACATTAGATTAGACAAGACAAATGAAATACTAAATAGAATTGCATAAACTTTCTGTGTGGGACCACAGAAATGGGCTGAAGAGGTAGATCGGATAAAATGTTGTAGAGAAGATGACTTTTGACTCTGATCTTGAATATGAAAACATAGATGGGAAACAAAGGGAGAGGATTGCGATATTAGAGAACATAGCATGTGCACAAAAGCACAGGGCTCCAAAAACACAAGGAGGTTCAGGAACTCACATGGAAGAATGTGAAACCAGCTAACTAGCTAGCTAGCATGCCATTAAAACAGCACTAGCAAAAGATGGGGACACTTTAATGGACTCAAAGACCGTCAGTCGAAGCAAGACTCGGTGACTGATGGGATGTGGAGGGTGAAGAAGAGAAATGAGTTGCAAATCTGAGGGTCTTAGACTAACAATCTTTTAAAAGGTAGATTGTTTAACAAGATGGAACGTGCCAGGGCAGATTTATAAGAAATGACCATTTGTATAGTTGTGGATATGTTCAGTGGAACATTTAGATGGAAATGCCTGGCAGGTATTCGGATATTCAGGGTAAGAAAGTAGATTTAGTGTCTTCAGTGGGAGGTGATGAGATGCTGAAGATAATGAAACAGTGACTATTTGTTGATGGTTTCCTTCTATAACTAAGAACCAGGTGTAATCAAATCCTGTATGAAACATCCCACTCAGCTCAGTACAGCTCACAGCATGATGCTTAAGATTTGCGATGTTTTGTATACTGATTGCTCTGTATCCTTGATGATATAACCAGAAAATTTTATAGAGGGGCTGTCTCTGCTTTCCAGCCTAACATTTGTAACAGTATTCTGTTATGCCAGTAATTTATAACAGTAATTCGTTGGGAGATGTCTAGAGCTCCCTTTAATATAAACATTGTTGTACCTTATTCGGTTTACCAACTGCAGAGTGTATTTCTATACCATAGACTCACAGAGTTTCTGTTTCTTCTGTCAGGTTTCACCGTCCATAAAGAAGTGTGAGACTCTGGAAACATAGACTGGTCATCTTTGGGGGAAGCCTCTCTTCCTGAAAACCTGATATTGCACTGGGATTTGAATGTGTGTGTTTCTGTTTAATTGGGGAAGGAAGTGTATGGAAAGTGCTCCCCACCTATACAGCCCAGATAGGGCCAACAAGCAAAGGGACAGGTGCAGTGACTCTGCTGTCCAGCATGTGTATTGATGGTAAGCAACACCATGGTTATACCAGTTATTCTCCATCAGGAGTTTTAATCAAGGAAGATGAGCAGAAGACAATCGCTGGGTCCCTGTTACCAGAAAGCCAAATTGTAGAGTGTGGGTTAAAGAGAAATGGGGACTGGAATTGCTGGGCACTGGAAAGGGGTAGGGGTTGAAAATCAGAAAAGAAGAGAAATATTTCATTATGTTAATGAAGAAAAGAAAAAAAATCAAGGCATAAATATTTTTGAAGTAGGCTTTTGGTAGCTGAGAACTTATTAAGGGATTTTGGAATCTAATCACCCAATGTGGATTCCTTAAAGACCGGATCCTAGAAGAATCTTCCCGTTTCACCGTTATGTTGGTGCAGTATAGTACCATTATTTTATGTTGTGCCAGTGAATCCAATTGCCAGAAATAAGTCTGAGTGTTTTCATGCATCTTTTTCTTAAATGCAAGAGACGTTTATTGACTCTTAACAAGCATGCCTGCCCAAATTTTGTTGCATGTTTCAAGTAACATAGCTATATACACACTTTTTATTTTTTTATACTCCTTATCTAATGTACCAGACTTCTACAAGGATAACAGGACTGGGAATAAAGTCAGATGAATGTGACCCTATAAATCTGTAGGAAGCTCTAGAAATAAATCTTTTGGTCTTTCCCTAGCTTGATTATCTTCAAAGTCAAAGCAACCATGCTTGATCTAAGGAAGATAATATTGACAATCACAACACCTTTTTCAAAAAAAAAAAAATCTGAATCCAAAGTTAAAACTTAAATGCAAGTGTTCTGCCAGCAGTTAGGTCTGAGTGGGCATGGAAAGGACTACTCATTTTCAAGGCTGCATTAAGTTGGATTGCTGCTATTAAAAAAATTAAGTACATGGATCAAAAAAATACTCATCCAAAGGCTTAAAAGAACACAGGGAATTTCCGCGAAGTGGCAAGTGAGGAGGACCTCATTTTATATTTTGAGAGTCTGCAGATTACATCCGTAAATATAGCATTGACTTTCAGTGCAAAAGAATCAGTGAGCTTAAAGTTTGGAAGTCATGGAAGGTTTCTCTGGGAGTCTACACTCAGTATTGAGACACCCTCAATTGCCACCTTGCCGTTTTTCATGGAGTCCCAGGCACAGCATGGCTTCTGTCCCAAACACATATGATCAGATGTAAATACCCCTTGCATTCAATTGTTCTTTCATGATTGTTTTGTGCTCCTTGTATTAAAAACACATGAGACATATAATAACAAGACAGGACATGGTAGACATTTTATTCTCAGCGCTCAGGCTAAAATTTTCTGAAATGTTTCTGGTTCATAATATGGAAGACTGTAATTTGCAATTTCAACCAAAATAGCAAACATTTAATCTGGGGGATAAGTTTGGATCCTGTCGTTCATTTGTATTTTACAGAACCACTTGAAAGTGAATGATTTTGCTTACAAATAAAAACTTTTAGCCCCAGTTGGCCTGTTACAAAAAGCTGGGACCATTTTATAACCAAGAAAAGAAGTTGCACTTCTTGCTGCACTCAGCTGTGTGCACTAAAAAACCCAGATTCTTCACTGTTGTCATTTTAGTACTAGTGCAAGGTGAACTTTTGCTTTTGAAGAAAAAAAAAAATTCTGCATGCCCAAGTGTTTTTTCTTTCTGGCTGAAAGGTTTGCCCATGTCACGGTGCTTCGATCCAGCCATGGGCATTAAGTTAGTGCTGATTCTTGCCCAAGTCCTCCCTTTCCTTATAATATTATGAGATGATCACTTTTGTGTCTTGGGAAAAAGTCCAAGGAATGTAATGTTATTTTAATTTTCTAATCTTTAAATATTACCTTAATTTCTAGTCACAAGGCCTCCAAAAAATGCTAAATATAAGACATTTATCACTGTTTCGGCACTCGAGATACAGGTCATGGCAAGTCTCTATTTGGTTGATAAAAGGAACAATTTTTTCCCCATTCGTGGTGCCTGTGATGCAGTTTTAAATAATCTACAATGAGATGCACCCAGTTCAAAAATGACACTCTGGTCCTTCAGTATACTGTCTCGCTGGTACGATAGGTCAGATTTATGAACTACTCATACTTTTTCTTCATACCAATTGACACATTTAGAGAAAAGTTAACAAGTTAGAGAGAAATGAAAAAGCCAAAAATACTAGCACCGCTAGTCTAATATTTAAGAGCCACCAATTATGTCATGAGAATGATTCTTTAAATAAAAAGCTGTGGAAACAATCGAAGGGTTATGAGCTAACCTGTATTTTGCAGAATAAGGTTCTATATTAATAGCTAATTTGAGGAGACGGAAACACTGCATATTCACCTGGCAGCCCATCCAGAGGCCTCTTGTCTGGAAGACCCAAAAGAATGCAAAGTTGTGGACCACCCTATGCCCAATGCCAGCACTTCTGCTGTCCAACCAATAAGCTGCAATTCTATGAAGAAAATAAGTATGTGCACGAATCGGGCTGTTGTAACACAAACCAGGCTGTTCCCTACTTAACGTGAGACATTAGGCTGACATAGAGGAAATGAGTTTTCCTGAGTCCCCAAGATATGATTAGGGAAGCAAACAAACCCATATCCAGGAAGATCCCAGGCAGGAAAGAACAAGACAGACCATAAAACACAAAGGGGCCATCTCGGTCTTTTGAAAAATCAAGCAAAAGAGCATTACCATTAAGGTTGTGAGAAGACGCCATGGGCTTTATCAGCTTCTCCATGGTCTGACAAAATTAGTCCCCTGGTGATCAGCGTGAATTTAAAGCAGCCCTGCCTGATAATTCCCTGTGTATGTGAAATGTCTTGCATTTTTTATGTTTGATATGATTTATGTTAATTCCTTAAATTATTTAAACTAAATCTATAATATTCAGAGGACCATTTTGGGTATCTGAATAGCTGTTCTAAGTGGAAGAAAAAGCAAACTCATCCATCTTCTCTGATTTACCCAGAAAAGCAGACTTTCTGGTTTCACTTTCATCTCCTTTATTAGCATAATGATTGTAGTCACTTACCTTTCTCTAACGTTAGTAAATATATTTCTGTTAGAAACTTCTGAAATGTAAGTGGAAATCTATTTAAGACAGTAAAGGAATTGAATGCACCCTTGAAAGTCATCAAATATTGAAAATAAGGGATAATTTCTTAAAACCTGTAATTTGGGTTTCACACCCTGCAGTTAATTCAGTGCTGCATTGGTACTTTGAAAACATACAGTAGCTTACACTTAAAAGAGAAAACAGTCTGCATTAACGCTGCGTATCCTGATACGTACCACGTTTTAACACGTAACAGGCGTTGTGTTTATACTCAATAGTCAGACACAGCTTGCAAAAATGATACCATATTCGCAATAGAAGACAACTTTGCCTACCACATAGTTGTAGGTGCACATTTAAAGAGTGAAAATGCAAAAAAAAAAAAAAAAAAAGAGTGAAAATGCTCTATTCCTCCTTTCTTGCTCAAAAATTTCTTCAGTTTATTATTCTTTAAGTGGTCCCAGCAGCACATTAAACATAGTTAGAAGCCTTCCTCAAAACTGGGTGAGATGGAAGAAATATACAATTATGTCATTTTCATCAATATGGTAGCTGAAGCATTTCTAAATTCCAGCCATATTATTACCCCTAACCTTACTAGTGAAAGTATATAATTTGTGACAGGAATTAATTTCTTCACGTCATTGGAGTATGTTGTGAGCAGTAAGGAGCCACTAGGATGCAATTTATTTGCAGAGTTGTCCCTTGGCCTCTTGAAATGGGTTATGTTCCACTATTGAGTATTTGCTGTCTTCTTATTGGCAGGATGTATCACACTGTTTTGCTTGGCAAAGCAGAATGAACTTCTGGAACTGAAATATGTCCTAGAGGGGAATGCCATGGCAAAAGTCATCATCAAATTAATAGGACCATTTTTCTGAGAGAAAACTTATCTTTAGGTAGTTCAAATTCAGATTTCCAAGAGCTTGGCAGTGACCAAAGGCTGGTGAGGACAAAGGTAGAATACTCCCAAACCATTCTCACTTTCACTTTCCTTTTACTTTCGGTAATAATTAAGCATTAGCTTTATATGAAAATGGGAACCACCATCACATTTCTAGAAACCAATGGAAGCATATCTCATAAGGTCATTTCAAATTAACAAATCTCATATACATTCTGCAAGATTTCTGGCATAAAATAAAATAAAATAAAATAAAATAAAATAAAAAAGAGAATCCTGTGGCAGCTATTCTCACCAAAAACCAACCCTACCGGCGAGGGTCATTTTTAGCAATGCTAGGATTTACCGCACAAAAAATGTCATCCAGCTTGTCACGTTGCTCGTGCAAGGTGCCCCTATGTGCAGAGCACTGTTGATCAGTGTTTCTCAGTGAGGGTGCCTTTGACATTTGGAGCTGGGCAATTCTTTGTTTACAGAAATGTTCCCCACGTTGCAAGACATTTAGTATCCTAAGCCCCTGCTAACTAAATGCCAGTAGCATGCCCCAGTCACTGTAAAACCAAAAGTCAGAAGCCCTCCCCAGTGTTCAAATGCCCTCCTAAGGCCGTACCACCTCCCGTGAATACCCCTGTCTAGTGTGGTTTGAGGACACACAGGGAAACTACCTATTTCCAAATATCGTCCTGACTGCCTTGTATTACTTTGGGCCCTGAACAGTTTCCTTCCCTTTTATTTTTCAAGGCTTCTGCTCCAGGGAAGCTTTAGTTTGCCAGTTCTTCAGGGAGGAGGTTGTCTGGCAGCCTTGGCAGTTCGAGCGGGCATAGTCACTTGGCAGGTCCCTCTTCTGTTCAGGAGAAATTTCAGATGAAGCAAAGTTTCTTCTCGGTTTTGGTCTCACAGTTTCACTTCAGAACTACACTGTTGATCACAATCTTTGTCAGTGTCATGAGGATTGAATTGTACGGCTTAATACACAACTAACAATCCACATAAACAAAGCCTGTGGTCCATGAAAATCACCGGTAGATTTCACCTGGTAAGGTACATCCCTTGAGTTACAAAGTAGTCACCTCTTTCCCCTCTTAAAAGAGCATTTAATCTACATGCGAATGCTTGAATTCTCCCTGTATAAATATAGTCATGCAGTTCAATTTTACTAAAATTCTGAAGTATGAAGGAAGCGTGGATTAACTGGATGGCATATGTATTGTTCCTACTTCGATGATGGTCATACACAAAACAAGATGAATTTTACCTAGGTGAAACATTAGTAAACTATGCGAACGATACATAAACATACTTATTCTCTGTCACTTTTTATCACCAAAACTGAGTAGTAAATATGTCCTGAAATAATATGCATGAATGGTGGCTTATAGAATGGAATAATTTAGCCACTAAAATTTTTTTAAATATTAAAGTTTCTAAATAATCTTTTTCGAGACAGAGCAACTCAGAGTCGATAAAGGTGATTATATTGTGAAGATTTAGATGGTGCTTAAGAATTCTTAGCTTGTTAAATACCAGTATTTTTTTTTTCTTTTTAAGAATAAATTAAAGGGAGTAAATGAGGCAGAATGCCACTGCACCCTCAGGTCAACTTCATGATATATTAAAATGCCAATAATATTTGTGCCACTTGCCAATTTAGGGGACTTTCCCTTACTGGATGCTTTTATTATAGTTTGACTGTATCATTACATTGCTTCGAGAGCCTTCACAAAGAGATGTCACCATTGCAGTGCTAACTAGCATTTGAAAACAATCCGAATAAATCTAGGGTCAAACCACTTTCATTACTTAAAATATAGGCACTAATTTTTATTTTTATTTTTTTTAATATTTCTTCTGTGGCTTAGAAATGTGCCAGTGTTCCAAACATTCTGCACCAGTTTCACCAGATGTAGTACCTAGCAAAAACCTAACCTGTCATTTTTTTCTGTGTTAATAGTGACCTTCAAATAAAGCACTATATGCATTCTTTTGTTATTTCAAGCTTTGGTTTAAGTGGTTAAGAGTGGTAAGCTGTGATCATTATCAGACTGACTGAATGATTCCTGATTTCCAGTGAGTGATCTAATTCTACATATGACACAGGTACAATATCTGTGAGTTGTAAATAACTGGAACTATACACTGATTAACATGACAGTTTCTCTTTTTGTTGTTGTTGTTCTTGATCTGTACTGTATTATAGTATGTGGGTAGAAATACCTCCAAGTATACACAGATATGTATATGTATTCCACTATTGCAACCTGAAAGACAGACTATGTATTATCTTTTTTTATTCCTTACTGGTGTTTGTGTTATTTAAAAAGCAAAATTATGCTCTACTTAGTTGTATAATATTATAGGATACTTTGCTGTGCACAATTCCAAGTGCCTTAGAACATTGTTTAGCTTTCTTAAGTATATATAAATGCATATATGTATAAAATTGGGAAAAGTTACCTCAATAAAATCATTGGGAAATCCCCAACTTTAGTTTCTTCCAATTCTATTGTATTGAGATAGTGCTCGGTATTTTTTAATTAAAAGCTCACTGAGTTCTCCCCTGTAAAGCAAGAATAAGATAGTTCTTCTAATTGTTTATTATTCCAACTGCACCTAATTCAAAGATTTCTGTATGTAAGGTCTCGTGATTTGTACTTTTTATTTAAAATATCTGTCTAAGAATTACTGCGCGAAACAGCAACTTACAGTATATTTTTAAAACTTGCTTTTTTTTTTATATCTGAGGATATTTGATGTTGATGTTTTTATTGACATTATACTGTGTAAAAATAAAAGCTAGTCCCTTTAGAGTTTATAATACAGAAAATAAACAAACTTCCTCATTATGCTTACTATTTAATGTATTATAAGCAAAGAGAGGTTGGCAGCATATTTTGGCCAAAAAAGGAATTGGAATATATTTATCACTTTTTCAACAGTGGTTACAAATTGTAACTTAGCCTCCCTCAACTCTGGGATAAGGGCAAAGGTATGAGAGGAAAGTTGACAAGCAATTTGTGTATCATTATCCTAGATAGAAGATATATAAGAGAAGACTGGGACTAAAAAGATTCTTTAAATTTTTTTTTTAATGTTTATTTTTGAGAGAGACAGCCATGAGTGAGGAAGGGTCACAGAGAGAGGGAGACACAGAATCCAAAGCAGGCTCCAGGCTCTGAGCTGTCAGCACAGAGCCCAATACAGGGCTTGAACTTGCGAACTGTAAGATCATGACCTGAGCTGAAGTCGGATGCTCAACCGACTGAGCCACCCAGGCGCCCTGGGACTAAAAATTTGTAAAGTAGGTTTGAAAAACTGTCCCTAAGTATGCTATTAAAACTTAGCTATACATCCCCAAGGTAAGTATAATAGTTCAACAAGTACTTCCCATTTTTGCTCACACTAAACTAGGGTCTACATTGAAGCATTAATTTCTAAAACCCAGTAGTGGTAAGAAATAGATAATTTTTTTTTCATTTTACATAACACCGTGATGGCATCAGATTTATTGTGATTGTCTCTTTGCTAGACTCCAACTCAGATATCTGTATGGAGTGGCTGTCACTATGCTGCTGTCCACATGGAAGCCAAGTCCTTGCTCATTTTATGGCTTTTGAACTCTGCCCTTTAACAGGTGGTCACTAAGAGTAGAACACATGAAACTCTAGAGAAAGGCTAAGAACCTAAAATTTGTGTGAAGGCTTTTTTGCTCTTTTGCCAAAAACAGGTACCATTTCTAGGGTTTTAAGGAGAAAAGCTGTAGATAACTTTTCACAATTAGAAAAATATCCTAAGGTGGAGAGAACTTGCATTTCAATGCTTGTTAACTCAAGGGGCGCCTGGGTGGCGCAGTCAGTTAAGCATCCGACTTCAGCCAGGTCACGATCTCGCGGTCCGGGAGTTCAAGCCCCGCGTCAGGCTCTGGGGCTGATGGCTCAGAGCCTGGAGCCTGTTTCCGATTCTGTGTCTCCCTCTCTCTCTGCCCCTCCCCCGTTCATGCTCTGTCTCTCTCTGTCCCAAAAATAAATAAACGTTGAAAAAAAAAAAAATCAATGCTTGTTAACTCAAGGATTTGTTCCTGGATGGACTTTTGACCTCAGCTGGCCCAGGTCACTCTGAAATAGGAAGCACTCAACATTTGGAAGAATTTGCCCCTAATTATCAAGTAGGCATACTCAGCAGCTCAACCTTAAGTTATAAGTCATCTTCTCCATTGTCAATTTAAATGTTACCTCTTTACGTTCAGCCCCTTGATTACCTCTGAAATCTTGGTCTTTGCCTGAGTCTTCCCCAGCCAATCCGTTCTTAATCCTGCTACCACATTATTCTTCCTAAAGGATAGGCCTCATATAATTCCTTCTTAGAACTTTCCAGTGAGTCCCCTCTGCCTACTGAATACCTCCCAGGTGCTTCAAGCTAGCCCTCAACATCTTCTGTGGTTTCACCATAGACCACAGTTCCAGATTATTCTTTTATTCCTCACTCGGGCCTAAGTGAGTGAAACTCGTTGTTTTCCAAATAAATACATCATGCATTCTTCCAACATCACAACTTTGCTTAATTGCCATTCCCTCGAGCTAGAATTGTCTCCTGTTTATTAACATCCACCCATCCTTCTAGGAAGGGCTCAAATGTCTTCTCCAGCTATTGCGTTGTAGTTTCTTTAAAGTGTTCAACACCAGGGGCTCCTGGGTGGCTCAGTCTGTTAAGCATCTGACTTCTGGCTCTGGTGATGATCTCACGGTTCATGGGTTTGATCCCTGTGTTGGGCTCTGTGCTGACAGCTCGGAGCCTGGAGCCTGCTTTGGATTCTGTGTCTCCCTCTCTCTCTGCCCCTCATACTCTGTCTGTTTCTCTCTCTCAAAAATAAAGGGATGGAAGACTAAAGAGCTTAACAATGGCTAAATTTTGAAGGTCCTTCTAACCTTTCTAAAAGAGTTTGAAATTTATTCTTAAGACGAAGAATTTTAAGCTCAGGGGCAACATCCTCAGATTTGCCCTGAGCTATAATGACAAGACTGGACTGGAGGAAGCAATGTTGGAAGCATGAAGACCATTACTATTGCCATAATCTGACTGGAAGATTATGGTGGCCTCAACCAAGGGTTTTTTTTTTTTAATTTTTTTTTTTATACATTTTTTTTTTCAACGTTTATTTATTTTTGGGACAGAGACAGAGCATGAACAGGGGAGGGGCACAGAGAGAGGGAGACACAGAATCGGAAACAGGCTCCAGGCTCTGAGCCATCAGCCCAGAGCCCGACGCGGGGCTCAAACTCACGGACTGCGAGATCGTGACCTGGCTGAAGTCGGATGCTTAACCGACTGCGCCACCCAAGCGCCCCTCAACCAAGGTTTTAACTAAGGGAATGAAGAGAGAGACATAAATTCAAGGGACAGCTGAAGGGTAAAAGTGATTGTTGCCTGTGGTAAATGAGGGATATGGAAAAGTAAAGACTCTACCTATGTTTTCCGCTTGGGCAACTTGGTGGATGGTGGTGATGCCATGTGCTGAAATAGAAGGCAGCAAAGGTAAAGTTGTGTGAGTGGGGCGTGTGGGGACAGAGAGCCAGGCCAGGAGAGTGGAGGAGGTATGGAGAGGTGAGGCATTTAATTTGGACGTGAAATTCAATTTGGATTGTCTGCCTGTTGAGACATCCGCACATGGGTAGATGTAAGTATTCAAGTGGATATATGAGTCTAAAGGTCAGGAAGAAGGTCTGGCCTACATAGAGGAAGTTGGGAATATTAGCACATGTAACAGAAACTCTGGAAATGAATACGCCTCCCTAAAGATAATGTAGCTGAAGACTAAATAAATTAGCACAATGAAATTCAATGAACTATTTTTTCTTCACCAGACTTTGTTTCCAAGACCATAAAGTCATTTCATTTACACATCATCTGAGTGCTTTGGAGAATATATGTATTTTTAATTTTAACTGGGTTTTACTGGTTAGCTTAATTTTAAGTAAAATGGAGTAGTGTTTTATGTAGAGGGTTAAGTTGTAAAGCAAATTATATTTGAAAATATATTTCCTCAAATACAATGAACGTACATATATTTCAATAGGTTCACACAGCCTATTTTTACTTCAACAGTGAAATACGTGGCTGGTTCTGTAATTCAGCCACAGATGAGGAAGTTAGTTTACATTTAAGTACTATCTTGTGTTAAAAAAAAAAAAAAAGAAAGAAAGAAAAAGAAAAAACAAGCAAACCTTACCTGAAAAAAACAAACCAACCTTACCTTTAAGCATAAGAATTACACTCAGCACAATGAGATGCTCATACCATAAGCACAGAGAATATAGTAATCGAGGAAATAGTGGTCAGTGTCTCACCCACATTCCCAGTATGAGTTCATTGATGGAAGGCAGGGAGAATCACTCAGTAGTAATGATGGTAATCTTATTTCTTTCTCATTTGCTGAAAACATACAGTTAAATTCATAAGTTGAACTCATGGATAATGTAATTACCCCATATTTTTTCAAAGTTTGTCACCTGTCTCAATAGTGTCATTGGCACTTAAAGGAGACTAATGATTTGTGAGCTTTTAATAGCCCAAAGCTAGAATGAGCATAACTGAATCATACCAAAGAAAACTCAAAATTCATGTTATAATTAGAAAGGCACAGTAAAAAAAAAAAAAAAAAATGGATTAGTATTTCCAAAGTGTATTCACCAGTGAAATGTATGTACTTTCAACTCAAGGAACAGGAGTCAGTAAACACAAAGCCAAGAAATATTATGAGTTTGTGCTGTTAAAAAGGATTTTTAAAAATATACAATTGCTGGGGACTACAAGCTAGCAAAAAAATCTAAGTATGTAATATAAAGGACCTGAAAGGTACTGGGATTTGAGAGAAATCAAAAGGATTAGGACCGAAGGAAGCTGACAAGTTGGGTTAAAAGGCAAGCTGGGAGATTCCCATGATGTGAATCCGATTTGAAGCAAAGCACATGTTCCCGGACAAATCCCAGGTGCTGGGGGCCCTGATTTCAGCACACGGCCATCCTGAGGCTATCATGAAGTTAGGTGAGTAACTTACACTAACCTGGAAGAGGACAATGCTAACCTTCGCTGAGTGCTGAGCACAGGCCAGGCACAGGCTCCAGAAAACGTGTTTTCTCATTTAATCCAATAACGATTCCTATAAGGTAAGTATTAATAATATTATCCTTCCCGTTTTACATTCAGGTGAGAAAACAGAAGCCCACTCGCCACCCCAAGTTACACAATAAAAGTGAAACAAACCAGAGTCTAATTTCAGCGAGTATACCAAGCATACTATAGCTGTCATTTAATTTGTGCTTCACTGGAAAATGATGCATTTCCAGAGCAGCACACACTTCCATTTCTGGTTTTGTGAGGACTTTGCGCCTATCCTTGCCTTTGAGCTATTTCGCAACTTTGTAAGTTGTAGAAAGCTGACAGTAATGTGGAATAATTCTTGGCTCCAGACACATACATGAATTCTGCCCAGTGGAAGTTCAACTGTCTTCCCTAGGTCACTGGGAAAGAAGCCAGTTTTGTCTCCATTTGCACATTCTTCTCAGTATTCCTGCTCTTTAAACGTTTTTCTGAATTATCCTCTGAACTAATTGTAACATCTTCTGTTTCCCTCATTAAAAATTTGTTAAATAAAATCTTTACATGTGCTCACTTTATGCATATATTTTTTTAATATTTATTTTTGAGAGAGAGACAAGAGTATGAGAGGGTCAAAAAGAGAGAGACACACAGAATGTGAAGCAGGCTCCAGGCTCTGAGCTGTCAGCACAGAGCCCGACGCAGGACCTGAACCCATGAACCGTGAGATCATAACCTGAGCCGAAGTTGGACGCTCAACCGACTGAGCCACAAAGGTGCCCTCACTTTATGCATATGTATGAGAGTCATGGGTTTACCATTAAAAAATTATTCTTTAACAACGTTTATTGGACAAGATTATACTAGTATTTAACCTCATTTTGGTTTTTTTTTTAAGATTGTTTTTTAATGTTTGTTTATTCTTTTAATGTTTATTATTTATTTTTGAGAGAGAGACAGAGCACAAGCAGGGCAGGGTCAGAGAGAGAGGGAGACACAGAATCTGAAGCAGGCTCCAGGGTCTGAGCTGTCAGCACAGAGCCCAGCATGGGGGTTAAACTCACAAATTGTGAAATCATGACCTGAGCCGAAGTCGGATGCCCAACTGACTGAACCACCCAGGCACCCCTATGTATTTTTGACAGAGAAAGAGAGAATCCCAAGCAGGCTTTGGCCGTCAGCATGGAGCCCAACACGGGGCTCGATCCTACGACCTGTGAGATCATGACCTGAGCCAAAATCAAGAGTCAGACTGTTTGATTGAGCCACCCAAGCGCCCCTTAGAGATTTTATTTTTAAATGATCTCTATATCCACCGTGGGACTCCAACTCACAACCCAGAGATCAAGAGTCACATGTTCTATCTGCTGAGCCAGCCAGGTGCCCCACTTTGGTTTTTAACTATCTTTACTTTTTTTAGATACCAAACATAATACTTCAAATCTTCACTGTAAATATATAAACAATAAAATACATAAAACAATGTAAACTATTGTGTCTTTTTCCATTGTTTACGGTTATAAACAATGAAAAAGTATGTCAAATAGACCTCTAACGTTCCTGTAATCCCAGCTCCTGATGGAAAATCGCTATGGCGAGTTTGGTACATAGTCAACCAGATAGTTCTCAGTGCTTGCACTGATATGCCCCGATTCGAGAGACACCTCCCAACCCCCCCCCCCCCCCCCCCCCCCAGAACAAACCACCAGAGTCCAGAGTCAAAGCCAAGCGGCAAGGGTCCTTTATTGCAGGTTCAAACCTGGTCCCCTGCGCACTCGTTGCCGGTGACGCTAAGAGGCCCCGAGCAAGGATCTTACAGCTTCTTTTATAGACAGGCACAAACAAGTTAGGGATTTTTTTTTAGAGGTTACAGAGCTGTTGTTGGTTGACATTTAAATTTGAACGCTCAGCAGAACTTGATTGGTTCCTGCCTTTATTTCAAACCATTCAGCAGAACTTGATTGGTTCCCGCCTTTAAGTCAGACTACAACCGGCACGCCCTGGCTGGTTTCAGGAATGGCGGGGGAGGGGGGGGAGGTCTTTTCTTTGCAGTTGTGAGTACACCTGGTAATTTTTCTCTTAGTCTCTCACGCACTATGATATTTCTGTGTAAAATGTTTTCTATTTATAATTTTTAACAACAATAAATGCCATTTGCATAGTGTTCTACAACCTGCTTTTTATTTCATGGCGTTCTACACCCGCTTTTTTTCTGACTGAATAAGTGTCCACATCCTCTTTCTTAGAACAGCTTCATAAGAGATTATGGTTATTAATTTTTTCAATTCATCCCTTACTAGTGGAATTTTAGTTGCGTTATTATTGTCTAATAAAAACAGTGCTACTGTGGACATTCTGGTACATCATCTTGATGCTCTTTCCCTTTTTATATATTAACTATCTCCATTAGCTCTATTAATATTGTCAAGCACGTAATTTATAACTCCTAAAGTCACTGCATCACTGTCTAGTTAGTTTGCTGTATTCAAGCAAGTTTTCTCCACTTTTTATGTGCGTTGGTTTCCCGGTGCTGGGGGTCTTTGGGCAATACTGACGGAGAACCACTGCTAAGTGTGATATAAATGGTGTTAAGACGGTAAAAACGGTTCAATGGGAAAGTTCATTTCTCATAGAAAATACAAAATTTTTCAAAGCCTAGACTAAACCAGAAATTAGAATTAAGTTAATTAAAATTCTGTTGGGGTGCCTGGGTGGCTCAGTCGGTTAAGCATCCAACTTGAGCTCAGGTCATGATCTCATGGTTTGTGAGTTCGAGCCCCATGTCAGGCTCCGTGCTGACACCTCAGAGCCTGGAGCCTGCTTTGGTTTCTGTGTCTCCCATTCTCTCTGCCCCTCTCCTACTTGTGCTCCCTCTCTCTTTCGAAAATAAACATTTAAAAAAAATTTTTTTAAATAAAATTCTGTTTAATTATTTTGAAATGGATGCCATTTAGTAGAGCATACTAATAAGAGACTAGGTGGTTATTTATTAGTGATAGGAAATTTTTTTCTGTGTTAAGACAAGCCAAGGTTTTGTATATATATACTACTTTAATGAATGCATTGTTCTAGATACTGTATTAAACAAATATTAAATGAGCTTACACATATATAGTATAACTCTAATGCAAGCAAGCTCACCATATGTGTCGACTTTTTGAAATGGGTATATTGTAATGGTTAAGGGTGCAATTCTCCGGCTACACCTGAATTCACAGTCTGGCTTCATCATGTAGGGTTCTGTGCTCTTGGGCCAAAGTCCACTTAACTTTATGTTCCTCAATCTTTAATCTGTATATAACAAGAGAATAATGATAGTATATCTCTTAAAACCTTCCTTAAGAATTTAAAGAGTAAATATATGTAAAGTGCTTTAAACAGTCCAATTCTTATTGAGTCCTTACTATGCTATATGCCCTGGGGGAAGTAAATTAGGTAAGACAAAAATCCTTGCCCTCAAGTGGGTTTCTGCAACTTGAGTCTAAAGACATTTGAGAATGGTACGGGTTTATAATTTGGCGTAACTGAGTAGTCACAGGGTACAGTGAAAACATTTAGGGTGGGCCCTAGTTTTGAAGAGTGTAAGTTTCCTAGGGGCAGAAATGGCCAAGCTAACACCTGAACAGGAAGGCGAGAGAAAGAAATTTTCAGATGGGCACAAGAAAGTCCATCTGTTTTAGGTACATTTGGGAACTGCAAACAGTTTGACAGGGCTGAGTCATAGAGTGATGTGTGGGGAATAGGAGACACAACACTAAATTGAGGGGTAGAGGCCAGATGATAGAAACTCTCAGCTGCTATGCAAGAGTTTGGACTTTATCCTGAGGCCAGGGCATAGACATTGAAAGGTTTTGCACAGGAAAATGACATGATCAGATTAGAGTACTAAAAATGATAAATTTGATAAGAGGGGTAATGAGGTGATATCTTTGGCTATTTAAAAAGTAGAATGGACAGAATTTGCTGGCTGCCTGCTTTATGGTGGTAATGTAGCACATGGTTAAGGGTGTGGCCTTCTTGACCAGATGGGCTACGCATCTAACTTTTCCATTTATTGTGTGACTTTAGGCAAATCACTTCAGTGCTCTGAACTTCAGGCTTTATAAGATTGGCTAAGTGTCATCTAACTACAGATTTATCAAGGGAATTAAATGACATAATGAATACAAAGTGAGCGGCACAGTGTGTCTAGTGTATTACTACATCAGTAAATGTATACAATAACAGAATATTACTCAAAAATTTAAAAACCAGCCAGTTATGGTTAAGTGGTCAGGTCTAGTCAGACTCAGGTTTAAATTCCCACTCTGCCATTTACTACCTGTAGGACATTTCCTGTGCCTCAGTTTTAGTATTTGTAAGATGATGAAAATGATAGTGCCTCTCAAAGTGTTTGGTAAGGAAGATATGAGATAGTTGAGGCAAAGTGCCAGCATATTAATTCATTTAAACAGATTACTTATTGAGTATATGTGCCAGGCACTATTCTAGGCCCTGAGAAGAGACAGGCACAGTAGTAAATAAAACAGATGAAAACAGCACATGGAGCTTAACTATATCAAACATCTGGCACATACAAGTGTTAGGTATTCTATCTGTTACAAAGGATTATTCAAAGACAAGTTCTGTGGTCCTAATCTAAATTATTTCTATAATTTATATTGTAATAAAAGAGTAATATTCCATAAACATTTGTAATAGTAATAGGAAGACAGAGAGACACAATTCAAGATAACTCAGACATTGTAAAGACGCCAGGTATTGGAAAAGGGAAACACATATTTGAGGAAAGATTTGCTGATAAGACGATGACTGCATTAACACTTTCTTTTTCCCAGGAAAAGCTGGAAGCGCGCGCGGGCACCTGCCTGAAATCTTCCTAAGAAGGTGTGATTATAGCCTATTTGCTTAAACCACGTTAAAACATTTGAGGAACGACTTGGAAGAAAATAAACATTAGTTTCCTTCTTATAAGATAAGGTATGCAAACACCAGAGATTCCAGACATATTTATTTAGTTCAAATGCCTCTACTTACAACAGAATTCGGGGGTTTGTGCACCGGATGTTTGAACAAAGACCTGATTAAGCATGGTGCAGCCTAGAATAGCAAGGCCCTGATCCTCCGTTGCTAAGGCAACCAACTCCGCGCTGGCCCAGAGGAGATGGAACCTGAAACCTCGGTGACCCGGCGGGTGGCCACCTTCCTTTTGTGTGTGTGTGAGTGTGTGTGTGTGTGTGTGTGTGTGTGTGTGTGTGACCTGGGAGGGTAGCCACCTTCCTTCTGTGTGTGTGTGTGTGTGTGTGTGCGCGTGTGTGTTATGGGTGAGAATAGGCCAGGAATACAACGGTCAATGGGGATGCTAGATACGTTGCCTGCCTCTATTCTCGGTAGAGGGCGCTACAAAAGCAAGTTCCTCTAGAAACAGCAACCCCTCTTTCGCGCCTCACCGCCACAAAAGCGCCCAACACTCCCTTTCCTAGCTTACTTAATTTTGGCCGGAAAAGCCCCGCCCCCAGGGGAGAAAATAGCTCCACCTCCCAATAGCTTCTCGCGATCGTTGCGACGGAGCTAGCTATGGGTAACTTCCGGCCGCGACCGCTTCAGCTCTTCGGCGATTGGCCCATTTCCACCGTCTGCGCTTAACTTCCTGTATGGGTTCCGGGGTTGCACGTGTGGAGAGGCCTAAAGACGCAGCGGGGATTCGGGCTTTGCTGGCGTTTTGGTAATAGTCATTTTCCCCGGGCTGGCAGCGTGCCGTCGTCACTCTTCTCTGGAGTGAGCGCCGCGCAGCTGCAACATGGTGAGCAAGCCTCGTTGTCTCGGGTACGAGGCGCTCTGGTTTTCCAGACGCCAGGCGGCTTCCTCTGGTGCCAGTGGCTACTACGGCCAGGGTTTGGGACGGCTGGCCCAAAGGTGTGGGGAGGCGGCTTGGCGGCCCTGTGCCCCGTATGGGTCACCCTCACCACCCTGGGCATCCTTTGCAGTTTAGAGTGCTTCTCCCACGGCCAGGCCTCCCCGGGGAGTGGAAAGAAGAGAATGGCTTCCCATTTATTCCAAGGGGGCTAAAAAAGCCTGTGAACGCAAAACACACAAACGTATCACCCTGTGCTTTCTGCAGTCGGAGGGGGAGTTGGCAGGTTTCGCCAGACGTTGGAATGCCAGTTGTCTCCTCATCGGGTGTTCTCGGCATAGGCAACTTGTGGGAGAGTCTAAGTTTGGGCCCGAAGCAAGGTGGCTTACTCAATTGGGATGATGCTTTCTCAGTTTAGGAAGTCAGAGTTGGGTAGGGTAATAAGAGTGTAGAAATGATGAATCTTACTGTAGTTGTGCAGTCCTGGTTTCACTTAATAGTTGGTACGCGCCGTGCATAACTTGCTGGAAATGGTCTTCCCCAGATTTTCTGTGGCAGGCTCCTCCTTGTCATTCTGGTTCCACCTGTCGGGGACCTTCTCTGAGCACCCAGTCTAAAGTAACTGTTAGTCATTTGTAAGTTACTGTGTTTTATTTTCTTTACTTGAAATCTTTTTTTACTTATGGTTTGCTTGATAAGAGTAGGGACTGTGACCGTCTCATTGCTGTATCCCCAGAACCCATAACAAGGTTGGGCACAAAGTGCCATCAAATGTTTATCGAAGGAAGGTAAGTACAGATTTTCTCCACATTGTTGATGTTGCTTACCACAGAAATGTAAGTTTAAAAATCTGTTGACCCTTTTATGTAACTTCCTGAAGGTGCCTATGTGGATTATGGTCTTTTTTATTCTTTTTCAACGGCTCATTCTGATTCCGTTGCTTTGAAGCCTCACAGGAAGAAGAAGCCTTTTATAGAGAAGAAGAAAGCTGTATCTTTTCACCTGGTCCACCGGAGCCAGCGAGATCCTTTAGCCGCGGATGAGACTGCACCCCAGAGGGTTCTATTGCCCACACAGAAAGTAGGTCCTGTTATATAGCCAATAAGTTTGCAGGCAGACTGTCAGATTTTAAATAAATTGTTAACCGCTGCTATTCTCAGACAACTTTGATTTTCTGGGAAACAAAATCTGTGACTTAATTTTCAGTAAATGTGCTGATTTTTACGTCTTGGGTATTTGATTGAGAGGATAAAGCATCTTTATTTGAGATGTTTAAATGAGCAAATGTTATAAAGTAACAGTGGATATTTACTAAACTAGCTACAGTGCTGCATGATTATTTAGGGCACATCTTTGCTTTCCTGTCATTTCAAAACCACGGACTCCCTTTTGGAGTGATGATAACCTCATCACTTCTCTCATGAATTAGCTTTAAAAAATGCCAGGAAACCTTTAAAAAGTTGACTTGATTGTCAGAGTGTAAGTGTTGGTAAATTTGATAGGAAGTCTTGGAGAACATTGACTGTATCTAGCTTTTTAGTAAAGCCTGCTTGTGTTGTATGTTGGGAAGGGTTTTTTTGCATATAAATACAAGAAATTGTACTTACTTTTCAGGACCCTCTGGTCTTTTAACCCTCCAAGTACGTGATAAAATTCTGTGTGTGTGTGTTTCTTGGCCTGAATTTAAAAAAAAAAAATTTTTTTTTAAGTTTTTAAATTAAAAAATTTTTAATGTTTTAAATTAAAAAGTTTTTTATTTATCTTTGAGAAAGAGAGAGACAGAGTGCCAGTGTGGGAGGGGCAGAGAGAGAGGGAGACACAGAATCCAAAGCAGGCTCCAGGCTCTGAGCTGTCAGCACAGAGCCCAACACTGGGCTGGAACTCATGAACTGCGAGATCATGACCTCAGCCAAAGTCAGACGCTTAACTGACTGAGCCACTCCGGTGCCCTGGCTGAATTTTTTTAATTGAACTGTAGTTAGACATACAACGTTACATTACTTTCAGGTGTACAGCATAGTGATTTGACAAGTCTGTACGTTAAGCTGTGCTCATCACAAGCATAGTTACCATCTGTCACTGAACAATGCTATTATAGTACCATTGGCCATATTCCCTATGCCGTCCCTTTTATTTCCACGACTTAACTCATTCTATAACTGGAAGACTGTATCTCCTGTTCCCCTTCACCCATTTGCCCATCCCCCCACCCTCCCCTTTAGCAGTCATCAGTTTTGTTCTCTGTATTTATGGATCTGCTTCTGCTTGTTGTTTTTTTTTTTTTTCTTTTTTTAGATTCCACACATAAGTAAAATCATATATGTTTGTCTTTCTCTGACTTACTTCGTTTAGCATAATACTCTTTAGGTCTGTCCGTGTTGCAGTGGCAAGAACTCACTGTTTTTGTTTTTATGGCAGAGTAATACTCCATTGTGTGTGTATGTGTGTATATATATATACACTACATCTTTATCCGTTCCTCTGTCAGTGGACACTTGGGTTGTTTCCATATCTTGGTTGTTGTAAATAATGCTGCAGTCAACATGGGAGTCCATATATTTCTTTCAAATTAGTGTTTTCATTTTCTTTGAGTAAATCGTAGTGGAATTACTGGATTATATGACATTCCAATTAATTTTTTGAGGAACTCCATTCTCTTTTCCACAGTGACTTCACCAGTTTATATTCCCACCAACAGTGCACGAGTGTTCCTTTTTCTCCACATTCTCGCCAACACTTGTTCTTTTTTTTCTACCTTGGCTTGAATTGTTGCACAGAAATGTCTAGTAGAAGCAGTAATTGTTTTCATTCCATTTAACTTTTTTTTTATTTTTTAATTTTTTTTTTTTCAACGTTTATTTATTTTTGGGACAGAGAGAGACAGAGCATGAACGGGGGAGGGGCAGAGAGAGAGGGAGACACAGAATCGGAAGCAGGCTCCAGGCTCTGAGCCATCATCAGCCCAGAGCCTGACGCGGGGCTCGAACTCACGGACCCCGAGATCGTGACCTGGCTGAAGTCGGACGCTTAACCGACTGCGCCACCCAGGCGCCCCTCCATTTAACTTTTATATAGCACTTGGGTTCAGAATCTCTGTTTTTCCTGAGTTTTCAAGAATTCTTTGTCTCATTAGCCACATCTTTCGTGTGCCATCTGCCTCCTATTCTGAAAGCTGTGTTCACTGGAAGGTTCCTGTGGCTTGTGCTTGGAAGAGGTGCTGATTCCATTTTGTTTATTATCCTAGATAAATGACGAAGAACGGCGAGCAGAACAGAGAAAGTACGGTGTGTTCTTTGATGATGGCTATGACTATCTGCAGCACCTGAAGGAACCATCTGGACCCTCAGAGCTGGTTCTCACAAGTGCCTTCAGTGCACCCAACAGAAGAGACGAAAAAGGAGGAAGTTTAGAAATTTCAGTAAGGCTTTTTATCAATATGTGTGGGAGCGAGTGAAGAAAGCACCATTTATAAATCAAGATAATTAGGGCGAGAAATGGTGTCAATCTGAACACAAAAATAAGCCACGCTCTCACTTGAAATCATGTATGTGTGTGCGCATAGGAGACAGTAGGCTTCCTGTTCTCTGGTGGCAGCGGTTGGAAGTTGCAGCCTTTGACGGGGTTAGAACCTTTCATTAATAGATGTAGTCATGTTAGAAAGCACCTTCCAATAGAGGAAAAGCAGCTGATATTCCATGCGTTAACTATTTAGTGTCATAAACTGTCTTCTAAGGTAGAACTTAATTTTTGTGGAATGTTCGGATCTTTAATAGTTGTAAAAAGCTGTAAGCTGACCAGAAGAGAATAGAAGCAATAGATATCATAATGAAGTTCCTGATACTCTTCTCAACAAAAATGCGGTGTACTTTAATTTTTTCTTTAAAGTATAAGCTAGAGCACATATTTCTGTGAAATTAATACTACTAACAAGTTCTGTTTCCTTGTTTATGTTCAGGATACTCGTGTCATATGACTTTATCTTTTTATTTAGTATTAGTATATAGTAAATTTTCCTGTGAAACTTTTATATCACCTGACACTTAAAAAAAGCTATTTATTTATTGGGTTTGTTGACAAAAAGAAGAGTTAAAAAGGGCACGAATTTCTCCTGCTTCTCATTCTTCAATCCTGTCATGGTCTAGGTATTGTTTTCCTCAGTGAAGTGTGATCATAGCTCCTTCAGTCTATAGCTTGTTGCTTAAGGAGAGTCAAAGGGGTTGCATTCAGGGTATCATCCCAAAGGAAGGTAATAACTGCAGCTGCTCTCGTTCACTCCCTAGGTTGTAGCTCTCTTGTAAGGCTGCATAGTCCACTCCACAGCCCTGTCCCACAGCCCACTCCCACATCTCTGTCCTAACAGAACCAACTTCTGTACTGCTTCTTTCCCAAGGTGATATTACTATCAGGAGTAGGGTAGGTATCTTATTGGCTCACCTCCTTCCATGACCCAGTGAGGGAGGGAAGAGGGTCTGGTAGTGCTTCAACTTTATCTTTTTTTTTTTTAACGTTTCTTTATTTTTGGGAGACAGAGTGAGAGGGAGACACAGAATCCAAAGCAGGCTCCAGGCTCTGAGCTGTCAGCACAGAACCCAATGAAGGGCTCAGATCCATGAACTATGAGATCATGACCAGAGCTAAAGTTGGATGCTTAACTGACCGAGCTACCCAGGTGCCCCTTGCTTCAACTTTATTTTAGGGAGAAAAGTCTTAATAAAGTTCTTACATTTTTCTGGCTGAATTGTATTGGCTTTTAAAAGATTAGCTTTTTAAGGGGCACCTGGATGGCTCTGTTCGGCTTTGGCTTAGGTCATGATCTCGCGGTTCACGCATCTCAGCCCCACGTCGGGCTCTGTGTTGACAGCTGCAGAGCCCAGAGCCTGCTTCTGATCCTGTGTCTCTCTGCCCCTCCCCCACTCATGCTCTGTCTCTGTCTCTCAAAAATGAATAAATTGTTAAAAAGTTAAAAAAGATTAGCTTTTGAAAGATTAAGTTTTAATCCTCAGTTAATTTTGGGTAAAAGTAATCACTGTCTAATTGGCTTTGTAAGAGAATAATGCTCTTAAATGGACGCCTCAGTGATATTTACAAGGGTGAGTGAATTCTATTTAAAAACAAAAATGCCATCTGTTTTCTGTAGCATGATGCAAAAATATGGATGAGTCCTTTGTGCTTTTTTGATTTTAAAGTATTTTGTAACAAACTGCCAAAGTTGAGTAAACCAGAAATATTGAATAAACCCTAGAAACAGGAAATGAAGCAGTACAGAAGTAGTCCTGTGTGAGCAGCTCGATTGTCACATGAAGGAAAGGAGGTCCTGCTGTGGTGGAAAGCAGCTGGGCAAACTCAGCAGAGTTCACAACTACTGCAACCAATAAAAACATACACATTTTTTTAAATGTTTACTTTTATTTATTTTGAGAGAGAGTGAGCACGAGCAGGGAAGAGTAGAGAGAGACAGTCCTAAGCAGGCTCTGTGCCATATCAGTGCAGAGCCCGACAAGAGGCTCAGTATCACAAACTGAGATCATCACCTGAGCCGAAATCAAGAGTCATGCGCTTAACCGACTGAGCCAGTTAGGTGCCTCCACCTTTCTTTTTTAAGAACGTAATCCCTAAACTCTGTGATTGTGATTCTTTGACTCTTTTTCAAAATTTGAAAAATACCTCCGAAGGTGAATTCACTAAACACAAGCTGATCCTCCCTTTATCTTTTTAAGGTTTATTCATTTTCAGAGGCAAAGTGTGAGTGGGGGAGGGGCACAAAGAGAAGGAGACAAAGAATCTGAAGCAGGATCCAGGCTCTGAGGTGTCAACACAGATCCCGACGTGGGGCTCAAACTCATAGACTAGCAAGATCATGACCTGAGCTGAAGTTGGAGGCTTAACGGACTCAGCCACCCAGGTGCCCCTGATCCTTTTTTTTAATCCCACCTTCCAAGAATAATCAGAATATCTTACAAACAAAACAAAACTACATACATATTTTATAATTTTTAAAAAGTAATTTATCAAAAGTCATTAAATTGTGCACTTTAAGTGGCTGAATTGTATCATATGTCAATCCTATCTCAGTAAAGCTGTTTTTTCTTTAAAAAAAGAACTCTGTAGCAGAAACCAGATCTTTTCCTGTACTTTATGCCACCAAGAAGCGCCTTTTGGAAGCTAAGTTTGCTTGGTGTGCACTACTCCATAGCTTTTACTCATGCTCCTCAGAGGTTTCCAGTTTCACATGCTCCATGGGCCAGCGAGAACCAACATCTCAGCTATCTGCCTGCTACTAGACTGAGGATATGGTGGGTGATGAGGTACATGAGACAGATAACATGTGACCCTCACATTGGTAACTATTTGATTGAAAAAAGATCAAACAGAGTATAAGGACCAGTCAGTTCTATGTGCCAGCGTAAGTGGAGGTATTTGTGTGGTATGAAGAATGAAAGAGATTTCACCCAAAGGAAAGTTCTGGGAAAGTGATCAAGAAGGCCTTCATGGAGGAGGGAGAAACTGAGCTGGACACTAAAGGGTGGGTCGTATTGAAGAGAGGAAGGAAACATTCCAGTTAGAAGGAGCATAGGTAGTAGTTGGATCAGTATGTGACATGTGTGCTCCATAAATTACTTTGAATTATCCCATGATGTGAGGAACTGGACCTGAGTTAGATGGCGGCCATCTTACCAGAGGTACTGAGTAACAGTAATTTGGATACGTAGAATAGGCCTGGATTTTACAGACCCTGAAAATCAGGAGTGAAAAATCAAAGCCCATTACAAGTTTGAGAAGGTCACCTTATAAAATATTACAGGAGTGTTAATCTGGAAGTGATGTGAAGGTTGGATTAGGTGTGGACTAGCTAAGCAGTGGTGGTAGTAATCTACATCTTGGTTAGCCATGAGCAAGATGGTGCCTGAAAGACTGATGTGAAATCACTTTATACAAGAGAGTTCAAAGGGTTCTAGGGATGGAGAGATGATTTATGACCATCCCAGGATTTAAGATACCCAGTTCAGGGAAATGCTCTGCTATTAACCAGAAATTGGCATGTTATCTCGGTTTAAGAGGGAAAAGATTAAATTTTGAGACGAGGACAGTGGCATTGCAAAATCTGGATTTGAATCCCAGAACTTCACTTGAGCACTTTGAGGCAGGCATGGCATTTGATCTTTCTTAGCTTTTGTTGACTAAAACATGCTGATATCTCATGAGCATTAAATGGAATAATACTGGAGAACACTTTGAAGTATTGCTTTGAAGCTGCTTGTTGCTTCAGCTGATGGAATATACATGTTTAAGATATTTAACTGGAGCATAAGTGAGAGAGAATGCAGGATATAGTTGTATTAATTTTCCTGGGACTGCCATAGCAAATTACCACACATTACCACTGGGTGGCTTAAAACAACGGAAATGTAATCTGTCACAGCTCTGGAAGTCAGAAGTCCAAAAGTAACCTTTCGGCAGCATTGCTTGCATTGTGGGGGCTCAGGGCAAGAACACTGTCCCATACCTATCTCCTCGCTCTTGGTGGTTACCAGCAATCCTTGGTGTTCCTTGGCTTTCGTAGACCCATTGCTCCAGTCCACTTGAATCTTCACATGGCATTCTCCCCTGTGGCTTCGTGTCATCACATGGCCTTCTTACAGGGACACACCAGTCTTGATGAATTAGGGCCCACCATAATCTACTGTCACCTCATCTTAACTAATTACATCTGCAAGGATCCTATTTCCAAATGAGGTCACATTCTGAGCTATTGGGTGGACAAGAATTTGGGGTGGGGGAAGGACACTTCAACCCAGTTCAGAAGTATTTCTGAATCTAACCATTGTGTAATTTCTCTTTCAAGACCACGGGAATTCAGTTGCCTTCATCAGTATTTGCATCAGAGTTTGAGGAAGATGTTGGATTGTTGAATAAAGCCGCTCCTGTTTCAGGTGTGCTTGATTTCTTGAACTTCTCAAGTGATTTGATCTGTGTTTTACAAACAAAGCATAGTAATGATAGTTTTTCTGTCTCTGATAAAGTGATGAAACAATTTGAGATGTGTGTAAATTCAGATTAGCGGTCATTAGGAAAAGATGAGTGAACAGGATACTTTTCTTTCATTGCCATCAAATTCTTAGTCTTTGAAGTTCCTTTTTGGAGAGGAAAGTAAGAAAACTGTTTTTGGAGATCCAGTAGGGGAATTTTAACCTGGACCTAGCCTCTTGCAGTGGAAACGTCGGTTAGCCTTAACATGTATATAGACTTGGGGGCGCTTGGGTGGCTTAGTTGGGTCAGCATTCGACTCTTGATTTCGACTAAGGTCATGATCCCAGGGTTGTGGGATTGAGCATGGAACCTGCCTGAGATTCATTCTCCCTCCCTCTCCCCCCTGCTCATGCACTCTCCCTCTCTCTCAAAAACAACAAAACAACCCCCCCAAACATAACTTATGATAGACTAAATATGCTTTCAGAATTTCTCCCAAGAGTGTATTTTATGGAAGTCCATTTTGCCATCTGTTGCAGATGGACTGAAAAGTTGTTTTATTTATTTTTACTATCAACATTGTATTTTAGAACAAACAGAAGTGATGTTTGGTATTTTCTGTTGAATTGTCTTAATTGAGTAATATTTGCCTTGTAGCTTTCATTCATTCATTCCACAGATTTTTGAGTTACCACTATATGATGGGCTCTGGGCTTAAACCAGAATAAAGCATAATATCTGACTTCAGGGAATTTATTATGAGTTGGGAAAGATGGACAATAAAGAAGAAATTACAGTTAAGTGTGCAAGTGAATAAATGGTTTAGGTAATAGTGGGCAAGTTGTCCTGGAGAAAATGGTGTCTGTTATTTCTTAAGTAGAGGTTAGGCAGGTGGATGAGGAGGGGGGTGGGAAGGAGAGGATATTCTAAACAGGAAGCTGCATATGCAAAATTGAGAGACCATGAATACAGGAAACCATATTTTAGCATGCCTAGAATGAGGCAAGAATTAGTATGAAATGAGGCTGGAGAGTCCAGCAGGGGCCATGTTATGAGGGGGGGGTTGGAATGGAAGCCATGTCAGTTTACAAGTTTGAATGTGAGGTTTTTCATAGACTATTTTTACACACAGAAGACCATAGCTGAAGAAACAGGATTTATTAAACTCTCCTAGGCTAGAAGTTTAACAGGCCACACATACTTAGAGTTACTTTTTTTTAAGCTTATTTATCTTGAGAGAGAGAGCAAGCACACACGCGCCAGGGAGGGACAGAAAGAGAGAGAGAGAGAATCCCAAGAAGGCTCCGTACTGTCAGCGCATAGCCCAATGTGGGACTCCAACCCACAAACTGAGATCACCACCTGAGCTGAAATCCAGTTAGACATTTAACCCACTAGCCACCCAGATGTCCCAATTTGAGTTACTTCTTACAGGTGAATTTAAAACCTGATTCTAACTGCAGGTGTATGCTGTGAATTTTATAAGTAGACGAAGTTTAATATAGTCTGTAATGCAAGAGGTTTTATGATTTGAGTACTGAAACCAGAGGTATTGTTTCCCCATCTCCTCCCATTCAACCCTCTCTGTGTCTGTTCCACACTAGACTGAACTTAAAGTTTTTTTTATTTTTTATTTTTTAAAAATTTTTTTCAATGTTCATTTATTTTTGAGAGACAGAGAGCATGAGTGGGGGAGGGGCAGAGAGAGAGGGAGACACAGAATCTGAAGCAGGCTTCAGGCTCTGAGCTGCCGGCGCAGAGCCTGACGCGGGGCTCGAACACACGAACTGGGAGATCATGACCTGAGCTGAAGTTGGATGCTTAACCAACTGAGCCACCCAGGTGCCCCTGAGCTTAAAGTTTTTAATCATTTTTTTAATCCTCAATACATTGATAGGTAGAATGTGGCATAGAATAGGTACTCAGATTATGTTACAGAAAGGAATGCTGTTTTCTTGAGAATTAGTGCTCAGTTTTTGTTTTCCTTCTAGGACCTCGACTGGATTTTGATCCTGACATCGTTGCGGCTCTTGATGATGATTTTGACTTTGATAATCCAGACAATCTGCTTGAAGATGATTTTATTCTTCAGGCCAATAAGCCAACAGAGGAAGATGGAATGGATATACAGTACGTGTTGTTTCTTTCAAATTGGGAATGACCTGACTGTTGGTTCTTCTGTAGGGTGGTATCTATAGAATGTTAAAACTGCAAGAGACCTTTGAGAACATTTAGTGTGAGGCTTTTGTATTTTAGAGCAGAAAATGTGAGACTTGAGGTCTTTACAAATTGACGATAGGTGGGGCTAAAGTCCAAGTTGCCTGATTGCTGGTTCATTACTTTTCCAGCCATACCAGACAGGTCAGGCAGCACAGCTGTTCCTGCCTTAAACAGGAATCCTCCCTGAAATACCCTCAAATTTTACTTGTGTAAAGTCATTTGGTTCTGTTGTTTCTCAAGTTGTTTTGACAGTTAATTTATGACTCTGACTTTAGGAAATCTGAGGCTGAAGATGACAGTGAGTGGGAAGATGTGGATGATGAGAAGGAAAGAGGTAGAGATGACGATAACTATGGCTCTGCGGGCTCATCAGATGAGGCCATGTCTGTCCCTGGAAAACCTCCTGGGGCTGTAGAAAATCATTTGTTCTGGGAAGAGGAAACTAAAAGTCGCTTTACTGAGTATTCTATAACATCCTCAGTCATGAGAAGAAATGAACAGCTGACTCTTCATGATGAGAGATTTGAGAAGGTAAGGTTCCCAGATAAGGAACCTTTTGATACTGGTTCCTGGTAAATTTCTTATGACATCGGAACTCAAAGCCAAAACTTTCAACGTTCGAAATCGCCTGTCTTATTAAAACAGATCACAAAACCATCCTAGTTTTAATTCTGGAAAGAATGCATATAGATCTGAGACAGCTGATAGAACTTCCTGACTTTCCTTAGAGAGGTTTGATATTTTGATAATGAGAGTCTGACTCCAATCCCCAAGATTATGCTGTTTTCCTCAAGCATTGGCCTGAGCATAAACAAAATTCCATTACTTTTCTGTTTTTTTGTGTATGTTTGTTCACTGATATAGCCCCAAGTCTAATGTGGTATCTGGCATATGGTAGGAATTCAGACTGTTCAGCAAATGATGAATGTGTGGATGGTTGGTTTCCTTTAGAGTGAATCTTAAAGGTTCTAACTTTGCTACCTTTTCACTAAGTACCAGTAGGTGAACTGTTACTACAAATAACCTCACTCTTCAGGATTCACATCATCCCATTTACTCTTAACAGAGTTTGAATAATACAGTAAACATCTAAACAAGAATGAAATTTGTAACTAAGCCCCCTTAAAGTCTGCATAATCACTGAATTTGAAAGCATCTGAAGTAAAGATTTCTACCTAGCATTGTTCTCTAAGCTGGACAGAGTGATCATCTTTCACTTTCATTAAATGGCAGCCTATTTTCCATCTAAGTGTAAGTCTTAAAGTACTGGGTAGAATGTCTTCCACATACCATTGTAATGGTGCTTGTGATCTCATGGTAGTGCTTAAGTAATTGTGTAGAAAGGAAATTAATGTAAAAACCAGGGCGCTTAGCTGATTGAGTTGGTGGAGCCTGCGACTCATGATCTCAGGGTTGCGAGTTCAGGTCCCACCTTGGGTGTAGAGATTACCTTTAAAAAAACTTAAAAAAAAAAAGTAACATTTTAAGTGCTGTAGTTTTAAAACATTTTTTTTCATGGTATCTTTTCTCTTTATATACAAGTTTTATGAGCAGTATGACGATGATGAAATTGGAGCTCTGGATAATGCTGAATTGGAAGGTTCCATTCAAGTAGACAGCAATCGCTTAGAGGAAGTCTTGAATGACTACTATAAAGAGAAGGCAGAGAAGTACGTGCCTCTTCCTTGTTCACTTACTTTTTTTTCCACTTTCATTTTTCTGCATGTTTTCTTACGGTCTTAATGGATTTCCATCCATCATTAAAATAGTGTTTATTGTCTCAAATGGAGGGTAGACTCAGCTCAAGACAAAGTAGTATTTTCTAGCTCTTAGTTCCAAAAAGTTTTTAAAAACCATAGCAGAGATAAAAGATGAAAACCAAAGTATAATTGTTTTGCAAGGGTCAGATCCTTGAGAGAGATGGTTTTTAGATTTCTGAAAACACTATTTTCAAATTGAGGAAATCTATTGGATTCAATAAAGCTGAATTTCTCTAGAGAGTGAGTAGGTAAGGATTCTTTCTGTCTTTATTTCTATTTTTTATAGAAGGAAGGGTGATGATTAGATATTGGGTACCAGAGGACCAGAGTTCTAAGTCCATAGTTGAGAGGATACAAGAATGAAAGGAGCATCTTGGTTACGGGGAACACTGCCCATGTCAAAAGAACATTCTGAGAGCTTTATTGATAGGATTATTTTATTGAGAGAAACAAAGTGTTAATGAACGAGGAGACTTCATACCTGAAGTTGGTATGGAGCTCGGAGGCATGACAAGCAGGGTGACTTCTCTTTTTTTCATTTTCAAATAAAGTTTTTAGTTCAACATCTGAATCTAGAAAATCACCCAGTCAGAATCTATATTGAGAAAATGGTATGTTTCCTTCAGTGTTGACTCACATTTTGATATTGAGGTTCAGAAGCTGACTGTAACTTTGGGTGGGAACATACTGAGAACCACTTTCTTTATGGCTCTGACCTGAGAGTCAACAATTGAAGGGCTTGAGGGTTAGAGTGGGGAGGTGCAAGATCACATTCCACTTGGAGAATAAGGTGGTGCTTTTAGCCTCCTTGGCTGAAGAATTCTGACTTCTGATTATATATGCTCTTCTCATCTTTCTGAAATGCCAGGCATTCTGAGAAGTTGATTTTTATGGCTCATAGAAAAATAAGAATTTGTCTCTCCAGCCATATTAGTATAACTTTATGGCCAAATATTTGGCAAATCAACATCCATATTGAGGTGATTTTTCTGCGAGAAACTAATGAAGTGTTTATGTCTGCTGGAAGGGTCTCCTTTTCCATGATCACTATCACTTGCAGATCCTACAGTGGAACAAGGGCTACATATATTGAGTGAATTGTTTGATCACTTTGGAGAGACAGATTGGGTAATAACTTTTCGAGGCTTTAAGAAGACCATGTTTTAGGAAAGCTGCCATCTTGTTTATTGTAACCTTGCAGAGATCTCTTTTCTCTCAGCGGAATGAACGTTGGGGCTGGGGAGAGCTGGGATTTTTTTGAAATGCTATTGTTTCTGGGGCGCCTGGGTGGCTCAGTCGGTTGGACGTCCAACTTCGGCTCAGGTCATGATCTCACAGTTTGTGTGTTCGAGCCCCGCGTAGAGCTCTCTGTTGACAGCTCAGAGCCTGGAGCCTGCTTCAGAGCCTATCTCCCCCTCTCTCTGCCCCATCCCCGCTCTCACTCTGTCTTTCAAAATAAAGGTACACACACACACACATTTGAAATACTCTTGTTTCCATAGCTCGTCAAACATCCATACCAGTTTTAGTAACATACAGTATAATAATGGGTGGTGTTTTGTTTTTCCCTCTTGTGCTGCCTTTTTCAAAAACTCAATCAAAAGTTGTGTAAAACTGAATACTCTGGAACCCTTTGAGGATCAGGACCTGCTAATGAATGAACTGGATGGGTCTGAGGAGGAAGAGATTGTTACTGTAGTTCTTGAAGAAGCTAAAGAGAAGTGGGATTGTGAATCTATTTGTAGTAAGTATTTTGGTGTCCTTTTTACTGATAAAGGTATGGTAGTGATTTTAAAGTATTAAATACATCAGTATTTTGAAAAAGTATGTTTTCTGTGAAAATGATTTAGAAAAAGTAATATTCCTGTTACTAAGTTGCAAAAAATTTCAAAACATCTGTAATAAGAGAGACTGCCATTTTGGCCCCCATGCTATAATAACAGAGACTTCTTTAAGGTATGAAAAGATCAAAGTTGGGAAGATAGTAGGAACTCAGTAATGTTTTCTGAATTGACAGTGTTCGTATCGATACGTGTTTATTTGTTTTTTTTTAAAGGTACATACTCCAATTTATATAACCATCCGCAAATTATCAAGTATCAACCAAAGGTAAGTCTTGGTGTCCTGAGCTACTTGAAGTATGCAATGCAGAAAACAGTGGATGAATCATTTTTTCACGGTAGCTATATCCTTTTGTGGCTGGAAACACTATTGGGAAGAGCAACACATGATATGTCATTAGTGAGCTGTGTGTGTGTGTGAGCTTTTTTAATAGGAATGGGAAATGACCTTAGTATGATTTTTGTTTTTATTTCAGCCCAAACAAATCCAAATATCTTCTAAAACAGGAATACCTCTCAATGTCTTACCTAAGAAAGGACTCACAGCAAAGCAAGTTGAAAGAATGCAGATGATTAATGGCAGTGATCTGCCAAAGGTGTCAACCCAACCTCGATCTAAAAACGAAAGCAAAGAAGATAAAAGAACGAGAAAGCAAGCCATAAAAGAGGAACGCAAGGTGAAGTACTTTTCTCAAATGGAAGATTTACAAAGAGCTTATGGGGGCAGTGGTCATAGAGATTTTCTTTTGTAAAATTAGTCTGCGTTTGTTTGAAGATTTGAATAACACTAATGTATTCTTATACAGGAACGGAGAGTGGAGAAGAAAGCTAACAAATTAGCCTTCAAACTGGAGAAAAGAAGGCAGGAAAAGGAGTTGTTGAACTTGAAGAATAATGTTGAGGGTCTCAAGCTATGACAGTAGAACATTTAGGAAAAGGTGCCTTCCCCATTGGGGTTCTTTGTTATGTTCAGTAACGTACAAGGATCTTCAAAGAGACAAAACTATGTAATCTGCCATTTTTACTAGCAAGTATTTATACGACCAAGTTTTCTGTGCCATCTGTCTTGTAAATATTGTAACATTTAAAAAATATTATAAACGTAGAATATGCTCTGAAATAAATGATGTCACAAATGTGAAATGTTTGGATGAGTTGAAGGAAAACATCTTCATAATGTAAATGGAATTGGTGTATTCTTCATTTATTTGTATGATTGTCCCAGCTGTCTTTTGCAGATGTTCTCAAATATTTCTTTGAAACCTCTCCACTCCTTTTCAGGAGTTAAGTGGTTTAATTTGCTGTATGTAGAAAAGTGACCCCAATAAACCCCATTTTGAAATGCTAAGTGGTAAGAGTTTTCCTGAGAAGATTCCACTGGTAAGAAACTAAGTTTCCCCTGCTGTATGCAAAGGCCTATTTCAAAAGGATGGTAAAACTGAATATTAAGGTTGTTGGGACTCAATTACTGGATGACTGACTTTTGGAATTTAGGAACAGTGAAGACAGGAAGCAGAAGAAGAAATAATCAAGAAAACTTCCTTGGCTTCAGTAAGTACCTGGCTCAAAATCAGAAATATTTACTTCAGTTTAAACTAGAAAGTTTGTCTTTAAAACATTATTTAATGCTTGGAATCGTTCATATTTGATTAAAAGACATAGTTGAAAACTTTCCTTGTTTTTTTGGTGAGGTTTTTGTTTTGTTTTTGGTTTTTTTTTTCGGTTTTTTCCCCTGTAAAACCTCTTCAAGGCTCAAGCAATGACACCATCACAATTGTTAATTATTTGGTAAACTGTGACTTCCTTGCAACAGATGAGTTGTTAGTGACCCTTGTTCCTGTGTCCATGACTAATGTGTTACCTGGACTGTTCTGGGGAAAAAAAAAAAAAAATCCGTGGATGCTGTTGGTCTGAGTTGGGAACAGAATGGCTGAGACAGAAGCATTTTTAGCCGGTGAGCTGCATTTGGTAACTAAATTATTAGAAAGGCTTTTCTATAATTCATTTGATTACAACGTTTCCAAACTTGGTGGGTGTTATTTTGTTCTGTTTGTTTTAAATTGTAAATCTGGGTACTCAAGGATTTTTAAGAGCTGTGAAAACCAGTAGCATTAGGTACTCAACCAGCACTGATACTCAGCAGAAGAGCTTTTCTTTATAGAAATAGACTCTGACTGGGGAGTGTATGTTTAAGTGTCAGTCTGCAGAAGCACAAGGTCAAGTGATGGTTTATGTTAGTAACTCTGTGAATGTATTAAATCCTGACAAGATTGACCATTTATTTTGGTAGCTATCTCAGTTGAAGGTATTAAAACCACCAAACCATCAAGAATCTTAGACTTGGAATATTATTTTGACTTGATATTATTCAGATTCCTAAGGAGCCTCTTTTTTTACTATATATATATATATATATATATATATATATTTTTTTTTTTTTTTTTTTTTTAAGTTTGAGAGGGATAGAGAACAAGAGGGGGAGGGGCAGAGAGAGAGGGAGACAGAGAATGCATCCCAGCAGACTCTCCGCTGCCAGTGAAGAGCCTGATGCGGGGCTTGAACTCAACTGTGAGATCATGACCTGAGTCGAAACCAAGAGTCAGATACTTAACCCACTGAGCCACCCAGGTGCCCCACCTTAGGAGCTTCTCATATCACTTCACTTGATTCAACACATTTAAATCAGCTCATGTTATATTTTGCAGTCAAGGAAAGGTGACTACAAGCCATGAATCTTGCTGACGTATTATTGTGACTTAGGCTGGTTATCCTCCAAATGTAAAGATCATCTTTCTATTCTAGAGAGCAAAATTTACATATTTTGGGTTATTGTGTAAAATTTTGGAGTATTTATTATTTGAGTTATTTATAAACAATGGTTGGGAACTTAACAGAAGGTCCTTGTGAATGTTGAGTCCAGAGCGATAAGGGGGCTTTTGCCTTCAGAGACCACATTATCTGTGGAGGCAGGGTGTGCAGCAGAATCTGACCACACAAAGTCACTGATAAGTACCACTTGAAATGGGGATCTTGGTACTTGCTGTTCCCCTTGAAGGACTTACCTCAAATAAAGTTCACTTAAGGTTGGTTTTCAGTTGTCACCTCCAACTATAAGCTTTCACCTGACCATATTTAAAAATAGCAACATCCCTCCCCCGCATTTTTTACGCTCCTTCCCTGCTTTATGGTCTCCATAGCATGTGTTGGCATCTTGTTTTTCATTCTCTCACTATGGCAGGGAATTTTTGCTGCTTTATCTGCATGGTCTAAAACAACTTGTGGCATTTGATAAATGTTCACTAAGGAGTATATAAATGAATAGGTAGGGAAGACATTTCACCACTGCTTAAACTTGGAAGGAACGCTAGGACCTAAGCCTCCAGGTTAGCTAGGAGAAAAAAGGCCTGAGGCATCCCAGGTAGAGGGCAAAGTCATGAAGAATTTGCCTGCTGTACTGGAAGCCCCTATTTTGTATGAGCTTACTTTTTACTTGTTATAAAGTCACTTTCAGATACTTCAAAACTTGATTTACAAGTTTAAGTATCAAGAGCTATTACCACTTGTGTATATTGTTGTGTGGCCCATTGTATCCATACCTCCATTGTGATGTCATCAAATCATCTCAGGTAAAGGACAGACAGCTCCAGCCAGCTTGTAACTTTACTATTATCAGTACATTTATGTCGCTTTTTCTTGCGCATTGATTAGTATGTTTTATCCACCTTGGTTGTTACAATGAAGAATCAGGATAAGGTAAAAATTCTAACGGCCTTTTTTTTTTTTTTTTTTTTAAGAAATAGAACATAGCAACCTGTGGTTCCATCCTCAATTTCATTCCACTCTTTCCCCTCAGGAACTCTTAAGTACTGTCTAGATTATATTAATCATCACCTGTATGGTATTCCTAAATACAATATCTTGTGTAGTTTTGAAACACTAATCTGGCTTTATGAGGGTAGTAGTTACTACCAGTTGATGAAGGCATGCTTGAGCTGAATGGTCTCTGAGCCTGAGTTCCACGTCTAGAATTTACAAGAGCCCCAGGTGGAGATGTCATTGAGCCAGATGATGAGTGAATCCTAGGGAACATAAGTCCCCTCATCTTGGATCTCCTGCATAAATATGCTTAGTGGCTGAATGCTCATTTTATATTTTCTGCTTCTAAGGTCACCGTGATCTGAAGATCAATGCAGAACTTTCCTGTGGAGTGAAATGGGTGTCTTCAGCTCATGTAGATGTCAGAATGGGAAGGGAAGAACAAGCACTCTAATGGGACATGGTCAAATAAGCCAAGTATAGAACAGAATGGGAGCCAGATACACTAGGACATACTGTCCTCCCATTAAAAGGCAATGAATATCTTCCTCACAGCAGCCTTCAACCTGGCAGTTTTTCATTACACGCCTTCAGATATGGACTGTTTGCCTTCTAGTTTTTCCAGCTGTTATCTTGGGAGTTACTTTCCCTCTTGTGTTGAATTGCCTATTTGCTGTATGTTTTACTCACATTGTGGAGCACATCCTCCAGTAATTCTTGAGACAGGGTATGTGGGAAGTCAACTTCTTGAAACCCTGCATGTTGAAAAATACACTCAACTCTCATATTTGATAAATAGCTTGGCTGGGTATGAAATTATAGGTTGTAGATTATTTTCCCTCTGAAGTTTAGAGGATTTTCCCCCCATTTTATAAATTTACTATATGGGAATCTGAAGCCATTCTGATTCCTAATATTTTGTATGTTGTTATTTTTTTCATCTCCGTAGAATTCTGTCTCTAGCATTCTGAAGTTTCATGATGTTACAGATCTATTTTCATCTATTGTGTGGTGTCTTTTCAATGGAGGCTCATGTCCTTTCACTTCTGGAAATCGTTCAAGTTTTTTATTTTCTTCCCTGTGTTTTCTCCTTTTTTTCTCTTGAATTGTTGTTTGGAGTAGGTCCTGCTGGACCAGAGGTACTCAAATTGCTTATGTTTCTCTCCCATCTCTGTGCCGTTTTACTCTACTTTCTGAAAGATTTCCCTAAGTGTATCTTCCAAACTTCGTTGAGTTTTTCATTTTTCCTAGAAGACTTTTAATTTCTAAGAGTTTTAGTTTTTATTTAGGTTGCTTTTTTATTTGTTTTGGGCTTACATGCTAGAGTTTTTCTTCAGATCTTTGGAAATTCTTGTCAGCTCATTAAGACTAGAGAAAGGAGACTGGAAATTCTGAACGGATAAGTGACATTTGATAATTTTGAGCTTTATTGTAGTCTGAGTGAGCTCTTTGGGTATCTTTCCAGTGTTGGTATCTTTAAGTATTTTGTCATGGAATGGTTATATTCTCAGGGAAGTTTTCATTCTGCCTTGAGAGTAAGTCTGGTAGGCAGAGTTCTATGAGCCAGTAGAGGAAGGGGATTTGGAGTATTCTCTGCTTTCAGCATCACTATTCACGAAAGTAATCACTAGGTTAATCGCCATATATGCACACATATGTCATCAACCTTGATTAATCGAGTCCCTATTTGCAAATTTGCCTACTTGCTAAAATTTGAAAACCTAGAAACAATATTGTGGTGCTTTCATAGTCATTTGCAAACCTGCACATAGCAGTTAAAAAGTTGAGTCACAGGGCACCTGGGTGGCTCAGTCTAAGGTTAAGTGCCCAGCTTTTGCTCAGGTCATGATCTTGTGGTTTGTGGGTTCAAGCCCTGCTTCTGGCTATCTACTGTCCATGCAGAGCCTGCTTCAGATCCTGTGTCACCCACCCACCCTCTCTCTTTCTCTTTCTCTCTCTGCCCCTCCTCTGCCAGTGCTCTCTCAAATACAAATATTTAAAAGAAAAAAAGGTGAGTCACCCGACATGCATGTTCCCAGCAAAATTAGAACAAAGTGATGCCCTGCCTTCTTGTTTCAGCTCTCATCCTGTAAACAAGTGTCCTTTTCACAGTCTGTGCCACATTTTTCATATTTTTGCAATTTTTCTTGGTGATTTTGCTGTACAAAATGACCCCCAAACACAGTGTTGAAATGTACTCTAGTGTTTCTGAGTACAGGAAGTCTGTGATGTGCCTTATGGAGAAACTATGTCTGTTAGATAAGCTTCATCCAGGCATGAGTTATAGCATTGCTGGCTATGTGTGTTCATGGTTACTGAATCAACAATATATATTTATACAAGGTGTCTTTAAATAGGTTGATAGGTTGATAAAAATAGGGTGACCAGAGGCTCACAGGACCTTGACACTGTATTTCCCCTAGAAGTAGTAAGTCTGTATTTGCCCATTCAGTGCTCACAGAGACTTTATAGAATAACTACCACAAATAATCAGGCAACATGAGGCGCTGCTGAAGACATGGGTATGCAGACCTCCTCTTTCAATCCTTTTGGGAGAGTAGACAGGCTACAGTTGGAGAGGGCAGTCACCCAGAAGGTATGGAGCGGGGGGGGGGGGGGGGGGCGTCTAGGAGTCCACTGTTTTCAGAACTCTTTCATCTTGGCCCTCCATATTTTATCAGGCTCTACCTCATTTATCTCGTCCTAATTCCAGAGATACTTGCTGCTCTGGGGATTCCTACAACTTTGAAGGGTTCTGCAGTGTTGGTTGGGAAGTGGATGTTGATGTAGTTTTAAGTCTTCTGGGTCACTTATGTCTATCAGTTTTCCAGAGTCCAATGTTTTTATTGTCTTCCTTCCTCCATGACCTGTGGCTCTCTTTGTCTCTTTTCCTTTACTGCAGTTTTTTGGGGACTTGGGGGGAAAGCAAAAACTGATTTGGGTGTTCTCTCTGCCATCCTGTCTTAATTCCTCTTTTTTCTTTCAGAACTCATGTTCCTGAGATAAGTTAATAAGTTGTTACCCCCTTCATCATAGGGCCATGGAAGATGTTGATATTGGTAGTAGTTGTATGTTCTGGACTGCAAAGGACGACGTGAGAGTTTTTTGATTCGCTGACAACTGAATGAGAAAATGTCTTCCTTTTCTTTTTTCTACCATGCCTTTGTAAGGAAGTGTGGATTGGTAGGTGTCTGTACAGAGCATTCTTAACTTCCAGCTCAGAAATAGTAGGTCTAGTCAGAAGTAAAATTTTTTCCAATTTCATTACAGTCATAATCCTCTCCAGGCTTCTCATAAAATTTTTGAACCGAGATCTTTGTGATGCTTATTTTTCATTGTTAACATACTAAACAAAACTGTTGATGGCTTCCAGATCACTTTATTTTCCTTATTTAAAAAATTGTCTTAAGATTTTAAACCAATGTATAAAAATAATAGCCAATGTATAAAAACAGTGGCCACTTTAATAGTCTACTAAGTAATACTCCTCTTAGGGTAAAGACACATAGCTAAGTTGGTACTTACTGTTTTAGAATATTTCCTATCAAAGGGTTCTTTTTAAAAATGTCAGTGTTTTAATTTTTTTTTTTTTTAATTTATTTTTGGGACAGAGACAGAGCATGAACGGGGGAGGGGCAGAGAGAGAGGGAGACACAGAATCGGAAACAGGCTCCAGGCTCTGAGCCATCAGCCCAGAGCCCGACGGCTCGAACTCACGGACCGCGAGATCGTGACCTGGCTGAAGTCGGACGCTTAACCGACTGCGCCACCCAGGCACCCCGAGTGTTTTAATTTTTAAAACAATAATGAGTATTCTTTGTAGAAAAATTGAAAATGCAGGAAACTAAACGTGCACCTTTATTATCACTTAGGTGTGTGTGTCACGTATGTGTGTGTGTGTGTGTGTGTGTATCTATACATGTAATCTATTTCCAGTCTTTATTTGTAAATATATGAATAAAAATGTATCATTAACATTTTCCATGTTATTCTCCCACAGATTGTTTTTAATCACTATATTCTCATTCACTGATTGGCAACCTATTTTTTAGTATAATTTTTGACTTTGTAGGCCATACGGTCTCTGTTAACAACTACTCTACTGTTGTAGTGTGAAAGCAGCAATAGATATTATATAAACAAGCAAATGGGTGTGATTCTTTACTAATAAAGCTTTATGTACAAAAACATACAGTGCCAGATTTGGCCTACTGGCCACAATTTGCTGACCCCTAGATGTTTTTTTAAACTTTTTATTTTGATAAAATTAGTGCACAAGAATTGCAAAATAGTAGGATCCCATTCACCTTTTACCCAGTTTCCCCAGTTTAAGGTCCAGTTTAACTAACTATAGTACAATATCAAAACCAGGAAACATGCATTGGTGCAATGTGCATTTATAGTTCCAGACCATTTTGTTACATGTATAATAACCACAACCACATTATAGCTACAGAACTATTGCATTACCCAAAGGTCTCCCTCATTGTATCCTGTATAGTCGCAACCACCTCCATGCCTTCCTTGTTGGCAATCACTATTTTCCATCTCTATAATTTTGTCATTTTGAGATTGTTACACAAATGAAATCATACAGTATGTGACCTTTTGAGATCGGCTTTTCTCAGCATTGGGATCCATCTAGGTGTTGCATATATCAATAGTGTTCTGTTGCTGAACAGTATTCCAGGGTTTGGATGTTAACAGTATAACCATTCACCTGTTGCAAGGCCTTTTGGTTGTTTTAAATTATTTTAAGGTTCTAGTGATCATATATTCTATGTGATTCAGCATTCTGGAACAAGTACTATAGACCTCATTGATCTCCATGTTTGGTTTAAGTGACTTAGGCACGTGTTCCCTTTCTTATAGTCAAGCTTCAGAATGCAGTATTCCAGGTGTTCTGTTGAATATTGTATCTCATTATTTTAAACTCATTGAACTAATTAAAACTCATGGATTTAAATCAGAGGCTATTTATCCTTCAGGGACTTCCATTTGTTTTGCAGGTTAGTACTGACATATCTGCACTTATGGTAATGGTTGGATACATAGTCTTAATACTTGTAGAGACAGAGACTCAAGTTTTGAGTCTCAGTGTTATTGCTTACTACCTGTGGTCTCGAGAAGTCCCCCAACTTTCCATCTCTGTTTTCTTATCTGTTAAAAAAATAAAAGGTGGTACCAACTCTGTCTTGCAGGGCTGCTGTGAGAAGTAAAGGAGATTACATAGGAAAAGTGTTTGGGAAACCGGAAAACACTACACAAACGGCACAGTAATAATCATAAAAATCATCCTTCATTAGCAGTTTAGAAAAAGCAGTTTTATAATTAAGATGAGTACCTTTTATTCACTAGTAAGTGTGTGGAAGGGTGGAATATTCTTGCTGGAAAAAAAAACAAAACACAATTTTAAGACCCAGTTTTACAGAGTTAGAAGGCCAAAAGAACAGAGAGGAAGAGTAATATTTCTGTATGCTGTAATGGATGACCTGTGTTGCAAATACAATACCATCTGGCAGATGTGAGAAGAAATCATTTAAATCAACAATGTCTGTAATGAGCTACCATCTGATTCCTGTTAATCAGTCCTTCCTTTTTCAAACCTTTTCTTGGTTTCCATGACCCTGTTCTCTCCTGTTTCTCCTTCTGGCTTATCATCCTCATCTTCTTGGCCCTTAAATACGGAGTTCCCTAGGGATCATCCCTGTACTTCTCTTTCCATGACCTCTTCCCTGGCAATATCATGCCTTTACATCACTCTCCAAACAAAGCCTACATCTGTGTCTCTAGCCCTGACCTCCCTCATTTCCATCCTGCTGGCTGGATGACTCTCTCAAACTCAGTATTTCCAAAGCTGAGGTCATTTTTCTTACTAAGATGGCCCTTCTTTTCAAATTCTGTTTCTGTCCACAGCCCGACCATGTTCTGTGTCCTTCAGCACTGTTCTCTCTTTGCCACTTCCCCACTCCCTCCACAGCTAGTCATGTTGTCAGTTCTTTGAGCCTGGTGTCTCCCATTTCCTCTTTTCTTTCCAGTTCCAGCCTACACCTTTAGCTTTTTAACTGAAATCTCATCTTCCCTCCCACTACCGTCCATTCGGCCCTCCTCACCTTTGTCACATGAACCTTCCACAGCTCTGTTCAGATTCTTCTTCATGTCAGCGATTGTTCCCCTTGTTTGTAGGATAAAGCCCAGATTGTTAATCTAATATAAAGTCCTCTCCATGATCAGCTTTTCTAATCTTTATGTATTCAACTCCAGGTGAACTTTAAGTAATATGAAGCAAAATCTTCTCAGAATTCCATGTTTTCCTTTTCTTTTGACACTTATCTAACTTTAATGTAATTGATGCCCACATTCTTTTCTGTGCTGGACATATGTATGGTTTCTCTCAATATTTCTACAGAGTTGCATGTAGCAGATATTTATTGAATGACTGGTCTTGTGGTAGAAACTCAATTCTTGTTTGACCCATACGTTCAACAAGTATTTACTAAGCACCTTACTATGGGTCAGGTACTTTGAGACATGGGACATATGTGGGTGCAATCTCGTGCCTTTTTTTTTTTTTTTATATTTGACTTTATTCTTCATTTAACTTTTAAAACACTATAGTTATTTTATCAATAACAATAGCAAGTAGTGAGCATATTGTGATTATAGTCCTTCACTCATTCACAACTGTATATAAAATGCCAGCAGTGAGTGTTCTTCACTGACCTCAGGAAGGGGGCTGACACCAACACCACCCCTAGGATGATGCTTATCCTCACATGCTTCTCCACTGTAATGGTCCCATCTTTCTTGATTTAGATAGAATTCCTGAGTTCTTTCTACTCGGTCCTTTTCATCAGTATTTTATACTCTCTCTCAGGTAGGAGTTTTTCCTGCAAAACTCTTTGAGAGAGAGAAAGCCATTCTCAGGAAAGTTGACCTTAAATTTGATTATTAGGTGATCCTTTACATATGACCTATGATAAATTGCCATGCCTTCATTTAGCACACACACAGACTTTGCACTCTAGTAGGAATCTCAAAGATGTTACTGTTAGAGAATTTATCACTTTTAAAAAATATTTATTTATTTTGAGAGAGACCGTGCGCACAAGTGAGGGGATGGGCAGAGAGGAGAGAGGGAGAGGATCCCAAGCAGGCTCTGTGCTGTCAGCATGGAACCCAGTGCAGGGCTTAATCCCACAAACCCATGAGATCATTGACCTGAGCCAAAATCCACAGTCAGACGTTCAACTAGCTGAGCCACCCAGGTGCCCCAGTTAATTTATGACTTTATACTAAAGTATTAACTTTGTACTTCTGTCTAAAGCAAAGCTATCAGGCGCTTAGTTTAGGAGTATATTAAATGTACTCTGGTTGCCTGAAGGATATGGAATTTACCTGTTTAGTGAAGTGAGAAGTCTCTGTTAGAAGAGGAAAATGGGTGAGTTCATGAAATATCTTCCTAAGAGAAGTTGGTGGGGAGGGAAAAGAATGAGGAGATCAAGCTATTGAGGTCCCCTCCAGTTAGTCATTTCTTCTTGGGCAGGCAGTTCCACGAAACTAACATAATGTGCTTTTGGATCTTATACAGATGGCAATCAGGAGTTACTTCCCTGTGAAGTCTGTGGAAGACGCTTTGCAGCAGATGTTCTGGTAAACATAAAGACATTTTGTAGATGTGTTTCGTTGGAGTTAAATGAACTGTCAAGTCAGTGAGGAGGCTGTAGCGGCAAAGATTAAAGACAGATGTGGAGAGAAAGCGAGGGAAGAGGATAGGATAACCTATGGCTGGCAGGCCCGGAGGACACTGAGGCGGATAGATGCCACCCCATTCAGAAGGGAGTGTAATTAAACATGGTACTCTTAGAAAAAGGATGCCAGATGAAAGTGTTTTGGCACAGCTCGTTGTCTCTTGAGAGCTTTTGGCTCTTTTGCCTTTTCTATAAGCATCAAAAATTCAAATTTTAAGGCCAAAGCACCAGGGAAATTAGCTAGTCAAGAGGAATGAACATTGAATTTGGAGCATCTGGAAACTTGGCTTTTAGCCTCAAATTTGTCACTAATTCTGACAAGTCCTTTAACCTCCCTCTGTTTCCTGCTTTGCCACGTATGAAGACAGAACCTTTCAATTTTCAGGGGTTTTATGTAATTTGAACAAAATGGATGTAAGGCCTGTTCCAAGATTTAATTGTTAATCAGATTCAAGCTAACTGCATGTCAAGTCCCCTGATTGATGCCTATAAAGTGGAATAAAAGCTTAATTTATTTAAAAATTGGGGAATCAAACAGGTATTAGACCTCGGTATTCTAAAGAGATGCCCAAGAAAAATGATTAAAAAGAAACAAACAAACAACTTAAGGTGATAATACAACTATGAGATTGAACATTTTAGATCAAGGAGACATAAGCAGACTTAAAGGTTTTGGACCATATACCTGACTACATTTGGGGCAAAAGACTATATAATAAGGTTGTAAGTTTTGTTTCTCTGGGGAATTTTAAAAATGAAAATACCTGTTCTGATTAACTATAGTTAGCGCTTCCTGAATTTAGAAACAGGAGTTCACAGGGCCTGTTGTGGCCCAGGAATCCACCGGTGTGCTGCTTTTTGCCAAGCCAGGCTTGCACCCCTTAAGGATGAGTTGCAGAACTAGGAGGTACCATTCCATTTGAAATGGAATCACTGAATGTCAAATGTGTCTTGGCGTCTTCTTGGTTTTTACTTTCTAGGCCTACCTCCAGGCTACAAAGAGCATTTGATCGAATGATATGATACCTTTCTTTCCTTTAATTTAAAATGGAGGGGACGCCTGGATGCCTTAGTCAGTTGAGTGTGTGACTCTTGATTTCAGCTCAGGTCATGATCTCATGGTTTGTGGCTTCAAGCCCCCACATCCAGGCTCCGCAGTGTGGAGCCTGCTTTGGAGTCTCTCTTCCTCTCTATCTCTCTCAGAATAAATAAACTTAAAAAAGATAATAATAAAATGGAGGGCACCTGGCGGGCTCAATCAGTAGAGCATGTGACTCCTGATCTTGGGGTCATGAGTTTGAGCCCTACATGGGGTGTAGAGATTACTTAAATAAAACTTAAAAAAATAAAATGGTATAGCTTGTTTGTAACCAAGTATAGGGATTTTTTATAGAGTCCGTATTTTGTTGGGTCTGGACAAAGGAACTGTGTGTTAACCATTATGAGTTCCATATCCACCAAGGAAGAGGCCATTTAGTGGAAAGTTGTTGGTATAATTCTATAGCAGTGATGCCCTAGCAGATTTTGTAAGGGTGGTACACAGGCAAAGCTCTGTTTGTTGGTGCCGTTTTTTATGTACTAGAAATGTTGACTACTTAAAGGATTACTTGGCTGGAGTAAAGAATGTTTTCCCCGCCGATTATCTGTTAAATGTTAAATATTGTAACACTTTAAAACTTAATATTAAAAGTTTAGATTTGCTCTGAAATAGATGACTTCATGGATGTGAAATGTTTGGATAAATTAAAGGAAAATATCTTCATAATGTAAATGGAATTGGTGTATTCTTCACTTATTTGTATGGTTGTCCCAGTTGTCTTTTGCAGATGTTCTCAAATATTTCTTTGAAACCTCTCCACTCCTTGAGGAAGTTAAGTAGTTTAACGTGCTCTATGTAGAAAAGTGGCCCCGTTGAATTCAATTTTGAAATTGCTGAGTGGTAAGAAGAGTTTTCTTGAGAAGGTTCCATCGGTAGGAGCTAAGTTTCCCCCTGCTGTATGCAAAGGGCTATCTCAAAAGAACGGTAAAATGGAATATTAGGATTGCTGGGACTCAGATTCCCTGTTATGTTACTGGATGCCTTGCTCGTGGAATTTGGAAACCGTGGAGGCAGGAAACAGGAGACAGGAAAATTTCCTTGGCTTCAGTGAGTACCTAGCTCAATATCAAAAATATTTATTTCGATTTAAACTAGAATGTTTGCCTTCTCAACATTATTTAATGCCTGGAATCATTCACGCAGCCCAAGTGGTAGAGTTCAGTGTATAAAACCAAATTCGAAATAAGTCTCTGTAGCTGTGGAGGCCTTTTCTTGACCTTGCCCTCACTCAATATCTAGTGATGTGTAACATGGGTGGAGAGAGCCAGATGGATTTGCTCTGCTGTGATTTGAGAGTTAGAGAATGAACTTGGCTCCGAAGGTGAACCCCGTCATTCTAGTGGGGGCTGCCTGAGTACAAACCTTGTGACTATACATGTTAAAAATTTTAATCCCCACTGTTTCTTTTCTAGGAAAGACATGGACCAATATGTAGGAAACTCTTCAACAAAAAGCGTAAACCTTTCAATTCCCTGAAACAAAGATTACAGGGCACTGACATTCTCATTGTGAGAACAGCTCCTCAGTCCAAGGTACTATCAGTATCGTGCTTGTTCTTCTTGATTACATCCTTAAGTACATTAAAGCCCCTTTTTGGCTCTCTGGTTTCATTTTTGCTTGATAGTGCAGTGTAATGTCATGTAAGTATAATCCACCTTTACTGTTTTCTTTTTAATCATGCTCACTTAGATTTCGAAATGTATTTCAGATACTTTCCAGATGTGGCAAAAAAGAATCTCGTTTATGTTTTCGTTAGTGTAGCATTAAATCTCGCAATTAACTTGAAGAAAGTCCCTTTTCATCTTACAGTTAAGTCTTTCTGTAAAGTGTTGTCGTTTGTTTTTCTGATTGTTATTTTGTGTTTTCCCACACTGTTGTGACTTGCAAATTTTATTACTGTATTTTTCCAAATCTCTTTTTGTACTCTTGAACACAAATTTTCTTTTCCCTCCAAATTTCACAGTCCTATGTCCTGTAAATTTAAATCCCAGCTTAAAATAAAGTTGCAAGGGACAGATGTACAGTCGAGGTTAGTATATATTGGTTTTCTTTTTTATAGCATCAACCTGTGAGGAGATCTAACTGGAGACAACAGCATGAAGATTTCATTAATGCAATCCGTTCAGCCAAGCAGTCTACACTAGCCGTTAAAGAAGGCCGACCTCTCCCACCTCCACCTCCTCCATCCATCAACCCAGGTGTGGGGCCAGTTTGGTTTGCTTTGGGCATTTTATTCTTAACCAATTGTGCTTGATTTGGGGCCAGATCATCATGCCTTGCTTCCTCCTCTGCATTCTAAAATTAATAATAACAAATTATAAAAGTAATTTTATCATACAATATATCTTATCCTAATTTTAATTCCGTATAAAGGTTCTGTGTTTCTTTCTAACTCTATTTCAACATAAGACCACTACATAACTCCAGGGGACACCGTTCACATCATGGTCTATGAGAATGGGGCTGTGCAGGATACTTCTCCAATACAGTGTCAGATACCCAAGCTCTGGGTTTGTTTGTTTGTTTGTTTGTTTGTTTGTTTGTTTGTTTTTGGTGGGGAGGGCAGGGGGATAGGGTTTTGTTGTGAGATAAAAATCCCATAACATGAAATTCACTGTCTTAACCATTTTAAGTTGTGCAATTTAGTGGCCTAAAGGCTTTTTACCCTAAACTTTTCATTTTGAAAATTTTCAAATTTACAGAAAAGAGGAAGGTATAGTACAGTAATCACTCATACACCATACCTTCCATTGAAATTTGACAGTTGTTTACATTGCCATGTTTTCTGTCTTATTTTTGGGGGGACAGAACTATTTAACACTAAGTTTCAGACATCATAACACTTTACTTTTAACTGTATCAGTATGCGTTTCTGAAGTATGCGTGCATTTTCTTGCATAATATAGGGACTCATATTTTCCCAGTTATCTTAAGAATGTCTTTTAAAGCTCACTCCTTGCTCCCTAATCACAATCCAAGAATCATGCATTTTTTGTTGTTGTCTCTTTTCTTTAATCTTGCACAATACCCTTACTAAGCCAGTAGGCTTTTAGGATATCTTTTAGGACATCTTTTAGGATATCTCTTGTTCTAGATTTGTCTGGTTTTTTTTACTCAGGCTAATGTTTAACTTGTTCCTCTATCCTCTGTTTTTCTGTAAATTGGAAATTAGGGCTAGAGACTCTATTAGATTAATATTAATATTAATCCCTATCAGATATAAGATTTTCAAGTATTTTCTCCCATTCTGTAGACTTTCTTTTCACTTTTTTTTTGTCTTTACACTTTCTTGATGGTATCCTTTGATACACAATTTTTTTTTAATTTTGATAAAAGTGCAGTTTATTTTTCTTGTGTTTCCTAGCTTTTGATTGTCAGATCCAAAAAATCATTGCAAAATCCATGTCATGAAGCCTTCCCCATGTGCTTTCTTCTAAGAGTTTTATATTTTCAGCTTTTACAGTTTTGTATTTGAGCCAGGTGGAGTTAATTCTGTATGTGGCATAAGGTAAGATCCCAGCTTCATTGGAAGTTGCAGATCTAGTTTTACATGTGGGTATCTAGTTTTCTCAGCACTGTTTGTTGAAAAGACTATCCTTTCCCTATTGAGTGATCTTGGCACCCTTATAAAAAGTCATTTGACCATATATGTGAAGGTTTATTTCTGAGCTACTCTAGTCTGTTTTTCTATATGTCTGTCTTTATGCCAGTAACACCCTGTTTTGGTTACTCTAGTAAATTTGTAGCAAGTGTTGAAACTCCTCCAAGATTGTTTTGGGTATTTGGGGACCTCTGAGATTGTATATGAATTTTTAGGATGGATTTTTTTTTGTTGTTTCTGAAAATGCCACTGGGATTTTTATAGGGATTGCATTAAATCTATACATTGCTTTGAGTAGTGTTATCGTCTTAACAAAATTGTTTTCCAGTCCATGAACATGCAATGTCTTTTCATTTATTTATTTTCTTTTTAATTTCTATCATCAACATTTCATTGACTAGGTGTAGGAACGTACAAGTCTTTTACCCCTTTGGTTTGATTTATTCCTATTTTATTATTTTTGATGTTATTGTCAATGGAATTGTTAAGTTTATTTTCAGATTGTTCATTGCTAGTATATAGAAATACGACTGATTTGAGGGTATTAATTTTGTATCCTACAACTCAGTTGAATTTTGTTAGCTCTAACAGTTTTTTTGGTGTTTTTTTTTTTTTTTGGTGTGGAATTTTCAGGGTTTTCTACATATAAAATTATGTCATTTGTGAACTGATGTAATTTTACTTCTTCCTCTCCAGTTTGTCTCTTTTATTTCTTTTTCATGTCTAAATCCTCTGGTTAGAACTTCCAATACTATATTGTACAGCAGTGGTGAAAGCAGATATCCTTGTCTTGTTTTCCATTGAGTAAATGTTATCTGAGAGTTATAACTGGCTATTTAAAACATAAATAATAACATATTGTGAGGATTATGCATGTGGAAGTGGTGAAATGTATGAAAACAATACAATAAGGTTAAGTAAGGAAAATGGACATACATTGTTGAAAGTTTTCTGTGTAATAGACATGAATAAGTTTAGTACCCATTATACATGAATAGGTGTAGTATTGTTTGAAGGTAGAATATTATATCTTAAAGATATAATATTATATCTTTATAATAAACCCTAGAGTAAACACACAAAAATATTACTTTATAGTAAACCCTAGAGTAAACACACAAAAATATTGACACTGTATCAGTAATAAGACAATAGGTGGAGTGGAGATAAAATGGAAGAAAATTCAATCTAAGAGAAGATAGGAAAAGGGGGGGGGGAACAACAAAGAAAAGATGGGATAAAGACAAATAGCAAGATGGTAAACTTAAACCCAACCATATGGATAGTTGCGTATAAATGACCTAAACCCTTCAGATAAAAAGCAGATTGTCAGACTGAATAATAAAGCAAGGTCCAATTATATACTTTCCACAAGAAACACACTTTAAATAGAAAGATGTAAATAAATGTGCCAGGCAGGTGAGCAAACAAAGAGGTGACCCAGGTAGGCCTACAGAGACCACACTCTCAGGACAGCTGCTCCTATGTTAGCAGGCTGCTGCCGCCTCAAGGGGACATACACCAGGGTGGCCATATCTAATTTCTCAAAGGATGTCAGAAATGCAGATTTCCTGATTTATAAATACCAGAAACTCAAATGTTTTAGAAACTTCAAGTTTGAACCTCTGAGGTTGGAAGTCAGTCAGCGGTTTTCCTTGGAGGGGTGGGGATGAGCAGGAGTGGACATGAGGAACATTGCTGAGAATGTTCTGTGTCTTGATCCGGGCTGGATTACATGGGTGTGTGCAGCTTGAAAACATTTCGTGGAGACATACATTTACGATCTGTGCCTTCCCTCTTGGATAAAAAGATAAAAGGAGAAATAAACACCAGCAATGTCAAAACAACTATAGACTGGCATGTTAAAAGCATGGGGAAAGATATACATGCAAATAATAATCATAAAACCTGAGTGCTAATATTAATATCAGGCAAAGCAAATGTCAAGTGTTATTAACAAGAGTAACGATTAAACATACATATTCATCAAGAAGGCCTATCAGTCCTAAATGTTTATGTACCTAGTAACAGAGTTCAGAGAACATAAAACAAAAACTGACAAAACTCTAGACAGATTCACAGTTATATTTAGAGATTTTAGTGTTCCTTTCTTAGTAGCTAATAAAATAAGCAACAGGAAAATCAGTAAGGACGTAGGACATTTTCTAATGTGAACAACAGTATCAACCAGTTTGACCTAATTGATATCTAAAGCTATAATGTGACGTGTAGCAACAGCAGAATATAATTCTTTTTAAGTACACATGGAGCATTTGTCCAGGATAGACCATGTGTAGGGCCACAAAGTTTCAGTAAATGTAAAAGGATTGAGATATCTTGCAGATTGTTACTTGACAGAGCAGAATTAAGTTGAAATTTATGATGAAAATATATCTAGAAAATTTCCTAATATTTGGAAATTATCAGCTTTTCTTAATGCATGGATTTAAGAAGAAATCGTAAGAGAAATGGGAAAATATTTTGAATGGAATGGTAATGAAAACATCAAAATTTGTGGTATTCAGCTACAACAGTGCAAGGAGGAGGTTTATAGCTTTAAAAAAAGCTTATAATTAGAAAAGAAAAAAAACGTTTAAACCAATTGCTTTATATGTTTCCTCTTTAAAAAGTTTCAAGAGGGGCGCCTGGGTGGCACAGTCGATTAAGCGTCCAACTTCAGCCAGGTCACATCTCGCGGTCCGTGGGTTTGAGCCCCGCGTCGGGCTCTGTGCTGACAGCTCAGAGCCTGGAGCTGCTTCACATTCTGTCTCCCTCTCTCTCTGCCCCTCCCCCATTCATGCTCTGTCTCTCTCTGTCCCCAAAATAAATAAAAAACGTTGAAAAAAATTTTTTTCAAAGTTTCAAGAACAAATTACACCTCAGTTAAGTAGAGGGAAGAAAATAGTAAATGTAGTTCACCATATCAACAAAATATTTGTAAAAGCATATGATTATCCCACTAGATACAGGAAAAGCCTGTGACAAAATGCAACCCCTGTACATGTTTATATAAGAAAATTCTTAGAAAAGGTAGAAATAGAAGGGAAACACCTCAATAAAAGGACATTTTTGAACAATCTGCAGTTAACATTACACTTGATGAAAAACTGAACACTTTCCCACGGAGATGAGAAAAAGCAAGGATGTCTTTTCTGACCAGTTCTGTTCAATACTATACTAAAGATGTAGTACCCACCGAAATAAGGAAATAAATTATTGGAGAAGAAGAGGTAAAACTGTCTTTCTTCATAGACAACATAACCATGAATGAGTAAATATAGAAAATCTTAGGAAACTGTAAGAAAGCTACTGGAGTTAAAAGTGCATTTAACACACTTTTCAGGATATAAAGTCAATATACATAAATAATTTATATTTTTATATACTAGGCATAAACAATTAAAAAATGAAATTAAAAATATGTTTACAATTGGGGCGCCTGGGTGGCTCAGTCGGTTAAGCATCTGACTTCGGCTCAGGTCATGATCTCCCTGGGTTTGCGGGTTCAAGCCCTGCGTCAGGCTCTGTGCTGACAGTCCAGAGCCTGGAGCCTCCTTCAGATTCTGTGTCTCCTCCTCTCTCTGCCCCTCCCATGCTCATGCTTTCTCTCTCTCAGTAATAAATAAATGTTAAAAAAAAATATGTTTACAATTATGAAAAAGCATTAGTACTTAGGGGTATGTTTTTTTTTAAGGTTTTTTTTTAATTTTTTCTTTTCAATGTTTATTTATTTTTGGGACAGAGAGAGACAGAGCATGAATGGGGGAGGGTCAGAGAGAGAGGGAGACACAGAATCTGAAGCAGGCTCCAGGCTCTGAGCCGTCAGCACAGAACCCGACGTGGGGCTCGAACTCACAGACCGTGAGATCATGACCTGAGCCGAACTCGGACGCTTAACTGACTGAGCCACCCAGGTGCCCCTACTTAGGGGTATGTTTAACAAAATATGTGTAAGACTTGAAAAATGAAAACCATGAAACACTGTTCAGAGAAATTTAAAAAAGACCAAAATAAATGGAGAGATTTACCATTTTCATGATTTGAAAGACTCAGTATTATGTTACCATGTCAGTTCTTCCTAAATTGATCTATGGACTCAGTGTAATTCCAGTAAAAACCCCTGCAAGTTTTCTTTGCCACATAGGAATTCACCAGTTGACTTTAAAATTATATGGAAATTCAAAGGATCTGGAATAGCCAAGATAGTTTGGAAAAAAGGGAAAAAATTGGAGGACTTACACTACCTGATGTCAAGACTTATTATGATGTTAGAGTTATTCAGTAATTTGATATTGGTGTATCAATTGAACAGAAAAGAGTATCTGGATGTAGATCCATGTATGGGCGATTGATTTTTGACATAAATATCCATTTGGAGAAAATGAGTCATGATCCTTATACAAAAATTAATTGACAAAAATTAACTGACAAAAATTAATTCACAATGGAACATTGACCTTATAAGTGCTACAACAATAAGATTTCTAGAAAAACCAAAAATCTTTGATCTAAGAGTCAAACAAGATTTCTTAAGCAGGATATAAAATGTACAGATTTTTAAAAAGGAAATTGATAAATTGGGCTTCACCAAAATTAAAAATTTTAGTCTTGAGAGACACCATTAAGAGAGTGCAAAGGCAAGCCACAGGCTGAGAGATAATACTCATAATACATTCTGACAAAGGACTCGTATCAAGAATATAGAAAGAACTCTTGAAATTCAAGAAGACAACCCAGTAAGAAAAAAGGTGAGAGATGTATTTGAACAGATACATCACAGAATAATGGCCAATAAGCACATAAAAAGATACTTAACATCATTTCTGTCAAGGAAATATGAATTACAACTACGGTGAGATACTACCACATGCCCACTTGATGGCTAAAATTAAGGACTGACAATACAAATGATAGCGAGGATGTGGAACAGCTGGAAGTCTCCCACTGCTGAAGGGAGTGTAAAATAGGACAGCTACTCTGCACTGGTATTTTCTTAAGTTAAACATATGCTTATTTATAGAGCAATTCTATACCTAGGTATTTTTGCAAAAAACTGGAAACGTGTCCTTAGAAAAGACTTATATATTAATGTTCATAGTAGCTCTATATAGCATAAACTGGGGGAAAACCCCCCCGCAAACGTCCATCAGCAAGTGAGTAGATACAAAAATTGTGTAATTACTTACAAACCAGAATACAACTCCACAGTAAGAAGAAAGTGCTACTATATAAGCAGCAACATGGGTATTCTCTTATGCGAAACTATACAACAGATAAAACTTGAGTGGCAGGAAGGGTGCCTGGTGGCTCAGTTGGTTGCATGTCGCACTTTTGATTTCAGCTCAGGTCATGATCCCAGGGTTGTGGGATCAAGCCCCACATTGGGCTCCACACTGAGCATGGAGCCTGCTTAAGATTCAGTCTCTCTCTCTCGCTCTGTCCCTCACCCCCCTCATGTGCTCATGCTGTCTCTCTCTCAAAAACAAAACAAAAAACCCCAAAACTTTAGTGATAGAAAATGGAGTTTTGATTGATTGAGACTGGGTTTGGGGGAATATTGACTGAAAAGGGGCATGAAGGGAACAGTTCTGTGTTTTAAATGAAGTGGTTACACAAATGTGTACGTTTATTAAAACTCACTGGCCGGTATGCTTAAAATAGGTGTATTTTACTTCATGTAAATTAGTTCACATTAGTGATTCGACATTTGTACACATTACAAAATGCTCACCACGTTGAGTGTAATTAACATCTGTCACCGTACAAATTTACTACAATATCATTGACTATATTCTCTACACTATACTTTTTATCCCCATGACTGATTTACTTCTTACTTATTTTTAAGTTTTGAGGGGAAGATGAAACTATTTGGTACTGAAGTGCACAGGAATGTGGAGTAAAGGATTATGTTGGCTGTAATAATTTTCCAGTGTGAAAAGAGCTTACCTTGACTATTCTTAACACAGGAGATTATTTCAGTTGGTGAATGAAATTTTAGAGCTCTTTGTGAAAAATAAAGTATATTTTACTTGGGCCACTATAACAGTGTTGAGATCGATCATTGTGGGTGTTGTTGGTCTGTTACCCATTGACAGAGCACGTCCTAATTTTCTGTTCTTGTGTTAGTTTTCCTTGATTAATTTAATCTGCCTTTTTCCTTCCTTCCTTCCTTCCTTCCTTCCTTCCTTCCTTCCTTCCTTCCTTCCTAACCAGAGGAAGCAGAAAAGGAGTAAGATAGGATGCTTTCGGTAATGCTTTTTGTATTGCGTCTGGTGTTCGTTTTGTTTTCTAATGTGAGGAAACTTACAGATTCCTTTTATAAAATTAAAAAACATATTTTTTTGGTGAGGTGACCTTTTTTCTTTATCCTTTGTTTAGGATTATTATTTAAGATTCAGCCTTTATTGAAAGGGTGATTTACTTATATTGTAACTGGAAGTTTTTACCTCTTAATCCCTTTTACCTATTTTGCCCATCCCCGCACCTCCCTCCCCTGCTGGCAACCACCACTTTGTTTTTTGTATTTATAAGTCTGTTTCTGTTTTTTGTTTGTTCATTTGTTTTTTAGATTACACGTATAAGTGAAATCATATGCTATTTATCTTTCTCTGTTTTATTACCCTCTAGGTCCATCCATGTTAAATTACTGTTTTCATTTCTTTGGGTAAATATCCAGAAATGGAATTACTGGATTATATGGTCTCTCTCTCTCTCTCTCTCTCCCCCTCCCTCCCTCTCTCCCTCTCCCTCCCTCCCTCCCTCGCTCTCCCTCTCTCACTCTTTCCCTCTCCCCCTCCCTCCCTCCTTCCCTCTCTATCTCTTTCTCTCCATATATATATATATATGTTCACTTATTTTTTTTTGAGAGTGGAGACTGAGAATCCCAAGTAGGCTCCATGCTCTTTGCTGAGCCCAAGGCGGGGCTTGATTTCACAACCATAAAATCATGACCTGAGCCAAACTCAAGAGTTAGCTTGAGCCATCCAGGCACCCCTGGTATTTATATTTTTAATTTTTTGAGGAATCTCCATGTTCTTTTACACAGTGGCTGCATCAGTTTCTATTCCCACCAATAGTGCTTGGGGGTTACCTTTCTCTGCATCTTCACCAACACTTGTTTTTTCCTGTCTTTTTTATTCTAGCCCTTCTGACAAGTGCAAAGTAATATTTTATTTTGGTTTTGATTTGCATTTCCCTGATTAGTGATGTTGAGCATCTTTTCATGTGCCTGTTAGTCTTCTGTATGTCTTCTTTGGAAAAATGACTATTCAGGTCTTGAGTTCATTTTTTAATCAGATTTTTTTGGTGTTGAGTTCTGGGAGTTCTTTATATATTTTGGATACTAACCCCTTATCAGATATATCATTTTCAGATATCTTCTCCCAATCAGTAGGTTGTCTTTTTGTCTTGTTCATGGTTTCTTTCATTGTGCAAAATTTTTTAGTTTGATATAGTCCCAGTTTATTTTTGTTTTTGTTGCCCTTGTCTAAGGAGACAGATCCAAAAATATATTACTAACTCCTATGTCCAAGAGTCTATTGCCTGTGTTTTCTTTTAGAACTTTTATGGTTTCAGGTCTTACATTTAGGTTTTTAATTCATTTTGAGTTTATTTTTGTATATGGTGTAAAAAAAAAAAAAATGGCCTATTCTCATTCTTTTGTGTGTATCCATCCAGTTTTCCCAGCACCATTTGTTGAAGAGATTGTCTTTTCCCTACTGTATATTCTTGCCTTCTTCTCTCTACTCTGTTCCATTGTGTCTGTTTTTGTGACAGGACTATACTGTTTTGATTATTAGAGCTTTGTAATAGAGTTTGAAATCTGGGATTGTGATATCTCTAGCTTTGTTCTTCTTTCTCAAGATTTCTTTGGCTATTCAGGGTCTTTGGTAGTTCCATAAAAATTTTGTTATTTGTTCTAGATGTGTGAAAATGCTAGATTTATGAAAAATGCTAGTGATAATTTGGTAGGAATTGTATTGAATCTGTGGATTGCTTTGGATATTATAGACATTTTAACAATATTAAATTTTTCAGACCATGAGCATGGTGTATCTTTCCATTTATTTGTGTTGTCTTCAGTTTCTTTAATCAGTATTTTATAGTTATCAGAGTACAGGTCTTTCACCTTCTTAGTTAAATATATTCCTATTTATTTTATTCTTTTTGATGAAGTTGTAAGTAGGATTGTTTTCTTAATTTCTCTTTCTGTTACTTCATTTAAAGTGCATAGAAATGCAACAGATTCCTGCATATTAATTTTGTATCTTGTAACTTTACTGAATTAATTTACTAGTTCTAACAGTCTTTAGGGTTTTCTATGTATATAGTATGTCATCTGCAAATAGTGACAGTTTTGTTTCTTCCTTACCAAGTTATATGTCTCTTATTTCTTTTTCTTGTCTGTTTTCTGTGGCTAGGACTTTTTGTAGTATGTTGAACAAAACTTGTGAAAGTGGACATCTTTGTCTTGTTCCTGATCTAAGGGGAAAAGCTCTCAACCTTTCACCATTGAGTATGATGCTAGCTCTTTGTTTGCCATATATGGCATTTATTATGTTGAGGTATGTTCCCTCTGTACCCATTTTGTTGAGAGTTTTTATTATAAATGGATGTTGAATTTTGTCAAATGCTTTTTCTTCCTCTATTGAAAGGATTATATGAAGGATTTTATCCTTCATTTTTTTAAACATGTTGTATCACATTGATTAATTTGCAGATATTGAACCATCCTTGCATCCCAGGGAATAAATCCCACTTGATTGTGGTATATGATCTTTTAAACATTTTTTATTTTTATTTAGTTATTTTTATTGATGTAGTTAACATACAATGTTATATTAATTTCAGGTGTGCAGCATATTGATTCAACAATTCAGTACATTACTCAGTGCTCACCATGGTAAGTGTAGTCACCATCTGTCATCATACAAAATTATTGGTGTTACTGACTATATTCCCTATGCTGTATTTTTCCTCTCTGTGACTTACTTATTTTAATGTGAATTAATTTGAATTTGGTTTGCTACTATTTTGTTGAGGATTTTTGCTTTAAATTTCATTAGAGATATTGGCTTATAATTTTTTTTTTTTTTTTTTTTTTTTTTTTTTTTGTAGTAGCTTTGGTTTTGGTATCAGGTTGCTGGCCTCATAGAAGGAATTTGGAAGCATGTCTTTCTCCTCAGTATTTTGGAATGGTTTGAGAAAGGTAGATATTAACTCTTCTTTAAATGTTTGGTAGAATTCACCTGCAAATTCATTTGATCCTGGACTTTTGTTTGTTCAGAGTTTTTGGATTGCTGGTTCAATTTTTTTTTTTTTAATTTTTTTTTAATGTTTGTTTTTGAGAGACAGAGAGCAAGCAAGTAGATGAAAGGCAGAGAGAGAGGGAGACACAGAATCTGAAGCAGGCTCCAGGCTCTTAGCTGTCAGCACAGAGCCCGATGCGGGGCTTGAACTCACAAACTGCGAGATCATGACCTGAGTGGAAGTCAGATGTTCAACTGACTGAGCCACCCACGCGCCCCTGCTGATTCAATTTCATTACTGGTAAATGGTCTGTTCAGATTTTCTATATCTTCATGATTCAGTCTTGGAAGATTTCATGCTTCTAGAAATTTATCCATTTCTTCTAAGTTGTCCGGTTTGTTGGTATATAATTTTCAATAGTAGTTCCTTATAATTCTTTGTATCTTTATATTGTTGGTTGTACCTTCTCCTCTTTCATTTCTAATTTTATTTGAGTTCTCCTTTTTCCTTGATGAGTCTGACTAAAAGTTTGTTCATTTTGTTTATCTCTTCAAAGAATCATCTTTTATTTTCATTGATCTTCTCTATTGCTTTTTTAGTCCTAATTTCATTTATTTCTGCTCTGATTTTTATTATTTCCTTCTATTAACTTGGGCTTTGTTTGTTCTTTCTGTAGTTCCTTTAGGTGTAAGGTTAGATAGCTTATTTGATATTTTTCTTGCTTCTTGAGGTAAGCTATATTGCTGTAAACTTCCTTCTTAGAGCTGCTTTTGCTGCCTCTCAAAGATTTTGAAACATTGTGTTTTCAAATTCATTTGTTTCAGGGTGTGTTTTGATTTCCTTTTTGATTTCTTTGTTGATCCATTGGTTGTTTGGTAGTAGCATGTTGTTGTAGATGTAACTGATTTAACTACTTTTGTGTTTTAACTTTCATACTAGCTTTATAAGTGATTGACCTTTACTATATGTTTGCTTTTACCAGTGAAACTGTTTTTTTCATAATTTTCTTACTTTCTTACTTTCTTACTTATGGCCTTTTATTTTACACTTAAGTCCTTTTAACATTTCTTGTAAGGCCAATTTAGTGGTGATGAACTCTAACTTTTGTTTGGGAAACTCTTTATCCGTCCTTTAATTCTGAATGATAACCTTGCCAGGTAGAGTGTTCTTGGTTATAGGTTTTTTTCCTTTCAGCCCTTTGAATATAGATCATGCCACTCCTTTTTAGCTTTCAAAGTTTCTGCAGAATAACTTTAATGACTAAATGACTTTAGTTTTAGCAGAAACTAAAAAATCAGCAGATAGCCTTATGTGGAGGATTCCCTTGTATGTAACTAGTTGCTTTCCTGTTGCTGCTGTTAAGAATCTTCCTTTATCTGTGATTGTTGACATTTTAATTATTACGTGTCTTGGTAGACTTCTTTGGGTTCATCTTATTTGGGACTCTGTGATTCCTGGACCTGGATGTCAGTTTTCATCCCAAGGTTAGGGAAGTTTCTTCAATATTATTAAAGAAATTATTCAAAATTATTTATTTCTTCAGTAAATTTTCTGCCCTTTTTTCTTGCTTTCCTCCTTCTGGGCCGCCCATGATACAAATGTTAAAATGCTTGATGTTGTCCCAGAAGTTCCTTAACCTATCCTCATTTTTTTTTCTTTTGAGAGAGAGAAAGAAAGAGAGAGAGAGAGGCAGAGAGAAAGGGAGAGAGAGAATCTTATAGGCTTCACAACCAGCATGGGGCCTGACATGGGGCTCGATCTCATGACTGTGAGATCACGACCTGAGCCAAAATCAAGAGTCAGATGCTTAACTGACTGAACCACCCAGGTGCCCCAACCTATAATTTTAAAAATTATTTTTTATTTTTGCTGTTCAGTTTGGGTGATTTCCACTACCGTGTCTTCCAGATTGTTGGCCCATTCTTCTGCATCCTCTAATCTATGTTGATTCCCTCTAGTGCATTTTTCATTTCGTTATTCTATTCTCTGATTGGTTCTTACATTTTCTTTGTCTTTGTTGAATTATCATTGACTTCATCCACTCTTCTCTCAAGTCCAGTGAGCATCCTTGTTAACATCACTTTGAACTTTTTATCAGGGAGATTGCTCATCTCCATTTTGTTTAGTTGTGTGTGTTTTTGAGATTTTGTCTGTTTTTTTATTTTTTGTTGTTTGGCATATATTCTCTGTCTTTTTTTTCTTATTCTCTGTGTTTGTTTCTATGTATTTGGTAGGTCACTTATGTTTCCTGGTCTTGAAGGAAGGTAGATGTCTTGTGTAGAAGGCCTATAGGACCCAGTAGTGCAATCCGCCCTGGTCACCAGAACCAGGAGCTCCAGGAGTGTGCTCTCTGTGGGCTGCTTGTGCCCTCTCGTTGTGACTGGGCCGTTACTGCTGTGAGTGCGCTGCTGGGCGGGGCTGGCCCTTGGCATAGCTGGCCGAGCAGCTTGGCTGCAGCTGCTGTGGGCGTGCTGGTGGGTGGGATTAGCTCCCAGCGCAGCTGGCTAAGAGGCCTGGCCACAACTGTTGTGGGCGTGCTGGTGTGCCAGAAAATAATCTTAATAATTGCTTCACTTTTGCTGGGTGCTAATGAAAATATAGCTTAAAATAATGTGAAAGTAGAAAGATCTATGGCTGTGATTTTGATAATACTTTGGCAACAAGCCTTATATAACAAAAAAAAATCTTTTATGAGCAGTATTTCCTGTTAATAGCAGAAGCTACAGGGTTGATGGCTACTTTATAGTTCTTTAGTCAAATAAACGAAACTATGTCAGCTGTCCTGCTGTGTGGATTTCTCTAATTTCCACATTGGATTTAAAATGTGGGGATTATTGTTTCCTTAAAATAAATAATTCTCTTTGTAAGGTCTCATCACATGTACAATTTATTTTTCTGCCCTCATGTTCTTATGCTAAAACATAGCTTTATAATTAAATTCTTCCCTGTGCCCTTAGTATAATTTTATGCACCAAACAAAACAATTATCTAAAATAGCACATTTTTCATTACTATTCCATTAGACTATGTGAGGATTTTATATTAGTCCATATATTCTCAGTCTTAAATACTAGAAAACATGTACAGTTATAACTGGGGTTATATATAATGCGGCCTAGTATGCATGAGTTTGCAGATCATTTCCTTGTTTTCTCAGCATGATTCCTGATTTCATGACTCAGTTTTTGTGACATGCGTATATTTATTGTAATTCTTCCTAACTTAAGTAAATGTGCTAATCATTCAACTTTCCAGGATGCTGTGATACTTTATAGGAACAATGATAGAGAATATTTGCAGTTGAGATTTTCAGTGAGGCCTGGGACATTTAGTGCCCATTTCACAGGCTTCATAGACATGGACACTCAACACAATGCTTACATTTTAAAAATGATGCTTGCTGAATGTTTTTGAGATCTGGCCACCTTTCCCATAGTCGTCCTAAAACCCATGTGTAGTCAGACTTTAAAGATCATTACTTTGGAAATAAATAGCACATAGTGACTTTTATGACACCATTATTTTTTAAAATTTTTTTAAATGTTTATTTATTTTTGAGACAGAGAGAGACAGAGCATGAACGGGGGAGGGTCAGAGAGAGAGGGAGACACAGAATCTGAAGCAGGCTCCAGGCTCTGAGCTGTCAGCCCAGCGCAGGGCTCGAACTCACAAACCGTGAGATCGTAACCTGAGCCAAAGTCGGACGCTTAACCTACTAAGCCACCCAGGCGCCCCACGACACCATTATTGATAGAGGAAGAGGGGACTCAGATTGAGATGACGGTGGACCATGTAAACCAGTCATGCTGTGTTCAGATTACTGTTGCAAAACCATTTTTTTTCCATTCTCAGAGTATTTGAAGTTTTCTTCCTCTGGCCCTTTATTATTATTATTATTTTAATATTTGTTTATTTTTGAGAGAGAGAGACAGAGCACAAGTGGGGGAGCGGCAGAGAGAGAGAGACACACAGAATCTGCAGCAGGCTCCAGGCTCTGAGCTGTTAGCACAGAGCCCGATGTGGGTCTCGAACTCAGGAGCTGTGAGATCATGACCTGAGTAGAAGTTGGGTGCTTAATCAGCTAGGCCACCCAAGCCACCCCTTCCTCTGCCCCTTTAAGTCTTGGCTTCCTGTCCCTCCTCTGGGCCCCTGGAGGACCCAGTGCTTCCTTAGAAGCTTACATCATGAGTGGCACTTGTCTACTTCTTTGCCTAGCCTTCTAGTTTTCTCTGAGATTTTTGTTGGCAGGGAAATACACCTCAGCTTTGTTATGTCCCTGATGGCATACAGCGCCACACAGAAGGGTGGCAGTGAATCAATGAACGAACAAGTGGGAGTGAAGAAGCCATCCAGTCACTGCCATGATCACTGTCTTTGCACAAACTGAGTAGGGTTTGTGGTAGCAGCATTTCTGATCAAAGCCTTGACTCTCAGCTGGTAAAACTCAAGAAACCACCAAAGCAAGAGAAGAGTTCTAGGTTTGCTTTCTCCATCACCACCATGAATTCTGCACAATAATGGCACTTTCAATTTTACTTTTATAAGCAGTTTCATTCCTGTTTGGTAGTTGGAAACGCAAGCTTGCTGAGCCTGTTTCCTTATAGTAATAGGATGTTCCACCTGCCCACTGTACTGAGCCCTAGTGTGACTTATCTGAGTTAACTTTCACAACAGCCTGATGAAATAGGTGCTGTGTAGGGACTGGGGAAATCGAAGCTTAAGGGATATTGAGTAACTTGCCGATGTTCTCGCATGTAGCAGGTGAAGAGCTCAGGTTCAAAACCAGTCAGGCAGGCTGTAGGGCCTTCATCATTTCCCAATGCTGCCCTATTTTATTCTGTTCAAGGGAAAAACCTTTACCACTGCGGGAAAACTTTGTTTCTGCAGAGTCTTTGTGCCCCCAACTATAAACCAGTGCCGGGCACGTAATAGGTGTTCAATACAGATTGAATTGATGATTACATACTGCCTTCTAGGATGTGAAATAAAAGGTTAGGCTAAGTGCTCATCTGTTATATTCCAATTTCTTATATATGCCAATTATTACACTTTACTAGTATTCATTCTAGGAAATGATTTGTTCCAACAAAACTCTCCCAAATTGTTTTAGAAGATGCCTTCAAAAAGACTCTTAATCTTGAAGACATCACTGCTTCAAACAGTCATGCACCCGTGTAGATGTGGATGTGGGTGACTATATACTAATCCAAATTTCCGTACCAAGCGTAAGGTCGGTGCTGTCTCAGATCTTTCCTGGCAGGGGGGAAGGGGAATGTTGCTCTCTTCTAGTGCTCCTATCCACTTTGTCATCCCTTACCGGTGCCTAAAACAAAACAAGAAAACCTCACGTTCCCGCGCACTTCAGAGGGGTGGGCTCCAAAATGGCTTTGCCATGAACGCCTCCTCATTCTACAAAGGCCGTGGTTCTGGCACATCCCCTTGCGCTCACTGGTTAGTCATTACAAACAAGGGCCAAACGGAGAGCAGTGGGCAGCAGCACAGAGGGTCCTGGTGCCCACAGAGCTGTCCGGAAGGTTCTGACCCTGAAGCTTTCCTACCACTCCTCCTGCTTTCCCCTTTCTCCTTTTTGAACCCCACCTTTTTCTTTTTCCTTTACCTCCTTCCTGAACTTATTATTTGCCTCCTTATTTAGGAGTTGAGTAAAAAAAAAAAAAAAAAAAAAATCAACCACTGCAAAAGTAGTGTGTTTTTCTGCCAGCGACACTGACTTCAAATCCCATCCCCCAAACCCACAAATTTGAAACACCTTCCTCCTTCTATAAAGAGCAAGAGGAGCCCCATAACCTCTCTGGTGACCTTCCGTCCCACCCAGTACCACAGCCTGGGCTTTTTATTTTTTGTGTTCTTCACCATCATCAAAACCAACTGTCTGTGATCCTAGGACTGTTTTCTTTACATAAGGATTCACTGAATATCTCATTTAATTGAGAAGTGCCTAAATATAATGAGTCTATTGTCTAAGAAAATACCACATATGGGGCACCTGGGTGGCTCAGTCGGTTGAACGTCCGACTTCGGCCCAGATCATGATCTCGCAGTCCGGTCCGTGAGTTCGAGCCCCGCATCAGGCTCTGTGCTGACCGCTCAGAGCCTGGAGCCTGTTTCAGATTCTGTGCCTCCCTCTCTCTGACCCTCCCCCGTTCATGCTCTCTCTCTGTCTCAAAAATAAATAAACGTTAAAACAAAAATTTAAAAATGAAAAAAAAGAAAATACCACATAAACATTTTAAAGAGACACATTTAATTGAAATAAATGTATACAGGAGAAAGATGTCTCCCCATGCTCTGTCCTTTATTTCCACCCTTGTACACCTTTCCCTCGGGCATAACACTGTCTCAAACCATAGTCTGAGACTTTTGCTCTTTTATGTTGGAGCAGAGGTCATATCTCATTTATTTCATTTCATATAGCCCATTCCAGAGTTGTTTTTGAAACATTGATTGCCTTTCGTTGTTATCTTTGCATTTAGATTATATTCAGTGCCCATACTGTATGAGGAGGTTTAATGAAACCGCCGCCAGTCGGCATATTAATTTCTGCAAGGATCAGTCTTCTCGCCGAGTCTTTGATCCAGCCCAGACAGCAGCCAAAATGGCATCCAGGGTGCAGGTAACTATCTCTCCCCAGGTGTTGGCTCTGTGCCCTTGTGTGTTCGGGGTGAGCAGGTAGGGTTTGCTAGGGAACCTAAATTACCCATCCCCAGAAGTATAAGGATCAAGGTCGCTACTCACTGTCATTCATCCTCATGGAAGTTGGCTTCTTTTGAGGCATGCTTTCTAGCTAGCAGCACCTTTGAATATTATAGAAAAAAATATTTCTACAGTGTTTGAAGCTTCTCAGGATGAAGCCTTGAATATATAAGTAGTGTTTCTGTAGTGTTACGGTAAAACCCTGTGCATGTATGCAACAGTAACTATCAGCCTTAGTCATCCAGAAAAGCACTCCGAACCTGAAGCGGGGCTGGTCGAGCGGGCAAGCTGTCGTAAGGAAGACCTGTTCTGTAGGTCGTCTGTGTTGTTCTCTGATAGAGGAGGGGTCTGCAGCCTTTTCTTTAAAGCCATAGAATCAGCAAGGTAAAGTAAATGAATGGAAACAGGCTGTTACAAATAGGTACGGGTAAGTAAATGGACGGGCTGATCCGGAAGACAACAGACTAATGAAAACAGAACTGAGGTCCGGCAAACAGCTTCACACACATCAGCGGCCCCAGGGATATAACTTACGATATACTATGGAGACTGTTAGTCTCATAACATGACTCTGATGCCAAGGAAAGATTAAACTGGCCTGAATACTTGAGGGTATGAAACATTGAGAAAGATTTCCACAAAATCCAGTATGTAATAGGGGGTGGGAGCTTGTCCAACAGTAGCATATCCCGCGGACTCTGGACTCTGAGCTCTGTCTCCATACACAGTGGACAGTTACTGAGTGTCTGTTCTGTCCCAGACACTGTGCTAGGTGCTGATTGATCAGCATTTGTAATTCAACAGAGGTGGAGGAGGGCTTGGAAACGAGGCAGTCGGAAGCTGTGGGATTTGACCTGTGCAGGAGCGCTATGGAGGAAGAGGCCAGTGAGATCCATGGGAGCCTTCAAAGAAGAGCAGCATTTCTCCTTGAATATCAGATGGGTTCAGCAGCCTGGAGTGGGGGTTGGGAAGGATATTGCACACAAAATATCCAGTTTGTGGCCTGAGGAGTGCCTGTGTGCGAGGGGGAAGGGGCAGGTGAGGGGGCATCAGATCTAGAAGGGCTTCCACTCGAGTCAGTTCAGAGAGGAGGAAAAGAGGAAGTGGCGAGATGCCCTCAAATCTGAGGACCTCACACAGGAACTGGAAAGTCCCCCCTGAACCCAGGAAGTCGTCCTCTCCACTTTCTCAACTTGTCCCTTCTTCCTGGCATGCTTCTGCTAGCTCCCTTCTCTGCAGATCACCTTTCTTAGCTCTCCTGTCTGGTTGTGACCTGCCTCCTGTGTCATTCTGTGGGCAGTGTCAACGGGTTGAATAGTGCAGACTGGAGTGACACAATTGGTGTTTTAGAAGGATCACCTTTGCCACTAGTGGTCAGATGGATTGGCCACGGTTAGGAGTCCCAGCAACAGATAAAGAATGCGGGACCAGAGAAAGAGGACTCACGGGTTGTATGCGGAGGAAGAATTTGAAAATGGGGGGTCTGAGACGCCGATTGGATATGGGCTAAAAGAGGATCAGGGTTGACAAGGATTTTAGCTTCGGAGCCTGAGAAGGTAGTATACATCTAGATAAAGAAACACAGGAAGCAGGAGATAGATGTGTTGGTGGAGCAGGCAGGGTGGTTATGATAAATACAGTTGTAGAGATTCAATCTTTATACCTGCAATAGCATGGGAGCAGTGCGGCGTGGAAGGAACCCAGATTCTGCAATCGCTAGTTAGGGTTTGACTTTCAATTCTTTAATTTATTATCCGTAGGTAAACTTAGACAAATTCTTTGAGACTCACTTTAATCCGTACCTTGCCACATTGTTGCGAGGATTATAGACAACATAAGCAAAGTGGCTTGCACACAGGTCTCCTCTGCCTTTCCTCTTTCCACGCTGCCCCACCCTCCTCCGCCTCTCTGGCCATCCTCTCTTGTCAGTGGGACAGGCACCACAATCTGGGGGGTATATGATGCTTTGGGCTTGAGTTCAACTGAGTTGGAAAAGTTTTCTTTCTTAAAATTTCTTTTTTTTTGAAAAATTTTTTAAAAAGTTTGTTCATTTATTTCTGAGAGTGTGAGAGACAGTGAGCGCTAGTGGGGGAGGGGCAGAGAGCGAGAGAGAGAGAGAGAGCAAGAGAATCCCAAGCAGGCTGTCAGCACAGAGTCCGACGTGGGGCTTGAACCCACGAACAGTGAGATCATGACCTGAGCCAGGACCAAGAGTCGGATGGATACTCAACCGACCGAGCCCCCCGGGCACCCCGGAAAAGTTTTCTAAGTAAAACTCTACCTATACCTTCTAAAGCAGGGAAGGGCGCATTACATTTCTTCGAAATGTTCTAACCAGTTCACGAAGTTCGTCACATTAGTGGGGCCAAAGGGAGCCCAGGGAAGCAGCAAACGGAAGTGCTTTTTATTCCTGAAGAAGGCCAGCTGGCCGTCCTGAGTGTAACCAGTGACTTGGCCCTGTTCCTCTCCTTGTTTTCCAGAACTAAGTGGTGATTGGGAGCGCAGAAGAAAAATTAGCTGCTTTCTGAGGAAACTCCCCGTAGAGTGTATCTGAACAGCAGCCCTTGTTTGTCTTCTGCCAGCTTCGCCACTCAGGGGCCGGGCTAATAGTGGGGCCCATTCAGAGTGGCGCAAGACGGGAGGGGTCGTCTTACTGCTGAAGGGCTGTTAACAGCACAGCTGAAATGTGTTTCTATTTTAAACATAATCAACTTTAAAAATGTGTTATAGCCTTCACCAAAAGAGACCAGTACGGGCCTCTGGAAATAGCTGTCTTTGTCTGCATGGGGATGAGCTGCCTGCTGTAGCCCCGCGGCTATCCTTGCCCACGTGAGAACTCTCACTTGGAGTAGCAGGTTATCTTTATACAGTAGTTGCCATGGAGATGTTGGGACCGGTAGCTAGGTAGGAAGCCCCCAAGGACCTTCGGGTCCTTATTCTGTATTAATGTAACTGTTCAGCTACCGCTGCGCGGCAGGGAGGGGCGTGGTGTGGAGATGATGGAATTCTGTGTTTAAAACATGTGCTGCCTGCCAACGTCTGTTTTTCTTCTCCGTTTGTGGATTTAAAAACAAAATCATCCTCAAGTAAAATGAACAACTAAAATGTTCCATAACTGTCCTTATTGACATTAAGTGATTTCTTATGTCTCCATACAATGAATTTTACAGGATTAACATATCACCACTCCCCTCAGGGGTTGATTATGGAGTGCAAGTGCCAAAACCCAGACGTGACTCTGAGAACCAGCAGGAAGGACAGGCGAACGAGGGTACAGGGTGTGCGTGTGTCCCCTCCCCGTGGGTGCAGCATGTCCTGGAGCTGACCCCCATCTGCTACTGGTTAAGTGGCAACAGCTTTACCTCCTGAGTGCTACCTGAGGTTACAGACTTGTTCCCCGTCTCTCTTGCTCTTCCTGTAGGCTAGGGCTCAGATGAGTCCAAAAAAAGAGCCAACTGTAACCAGTGCCGTGAGAGTGTTGCTGCAGAACAGGGCCCTGGGATCCCCGACTGTGGTCCCAGCTAGGCCAGGTGAGTCGGAGCGAGCGAGTCGGCTATCGGATGAGGGACCAGAGGGGAACCGCTGTTGGCTTTGGGATTTGTTGGCGGTTGAAGAAAGCTGTGACATACAGTGTCGCTTTTGGGTGTAAAGATATGTGGTTTTGTTTGAGGTTAACACTTATTTGCCAAGAAGGAGCGTTTCCGAATTTATCAGGATTTGATAACTCTGTTGATATACAGAGTCAGATACGATTACAACAGGACGGTCTAGAGCCATCCTTCTCTGGTCTTGTGAAATTGAAAAGAGGTTAAGAATGGGATATAGCAGTGTGTCAGGTATGGTGTGGAAAATAAGAGAAGAAAATGGAAGAGCCAAGACATGGCAACAACCTAAGTGCTGCTGGATGAAGAGTTAAAGACGTTGCATATAGACATGATGGAATGTTATGTAGCCATAGAAAAGAAGGAAATTCTGCCTTCTGTGACAACACGGACGGACATTAAGATCATTATCCTAAGTGAGATAGTTCGGACAGAGAAAGATAAATACCGTGTGATCACACTGACATATGGAATCTAAAAGAAGTTGAACTCATAAAAACAGAAGTAGAATGGTGTTTGTCCTAGGTGAAGGTGGGGTTGGGGAAATGATGGCCAAGGGTACAGACTCCCAGTTGTAAGTGCCGGGGATCTAATGTATGGCATGGGGACTTTTGTTAAAAATATTGTGTTATATACTTGAAACTTGCTAAGAGAGTAGATCTTAAATAGCCTCACCACACACACCCACCAAAAGTAACTATGTGAGGTGATGGATGTGTAAAAATTTTTTGTGGTAGTTATTTTGCAAGATATATGTGTATCAAACCATCCTGTTGTGCACCTTAAACCTTCACAATGTTCTAATCAATTATATCTCAATAAAGCTGGGAAAGAAAAAAAAAGGGAAATTTTCCTTGCTAGAACTAAACAATTTCTTCCAAGTAGCAGAAAGGCATAACCACCATTAAAGCACTTCCTATGTGCTAGAACCATTTCATTTTATCCTCCTAATAATCTCCCGAATGTTTTAATCTGTGGAAAGGGAAAGAGGCTCGGAGAGGAGAAGTTATTTGTTCAAGGCACACGACCGGGAAACCTACATGTGTTCCCCCTCTGCACTGAGCTGCCTTAATAAATGTGGCATTCTTCTTATGATCAACATTACGCTATGAAGGCAATGTGAATTCACTCATGACCATATTGTTGCCTCTGACCAGAAGTCATATTTTGAAGAAGTTCTCAGAATCAGACCAGGAACTGCCAGTCTCAAAGCTTATAAAGTCGCCACACCAGAAAGCTTTTGTAGTTTTGAAATTCCTCGTGAGTTGTTTATCATGGGCTAAAAATGGAATGGGACATTGGAAAAAGATTCCCTACAGGCCTGTAAGCCCAATCCATTCATTTTTTTCCTGATCTGTGAAAACTTAACAATGGGGTTTTAGTTTTCACTTAGAGAAAAATAAATTCAAATTGTACGTGTGTTTATTTGGTAAAACTTGCTATTTTTCTAAATTATAGATTAGTGTCCTTCAGGAGAGACAAATTCTTTCTATTATAGTTTCTTTCCTTATTTTTTCCAAAGATTATATTGCCTCCCTTCCAGTGAAAGGCCCTCTTTTAAGTTTGAGCTTGAACCTTACTTGCCAGGAGGGAATATTTCTAAATTCATCATGATTAGAGAACTCTGACAATGTGCAAAGTCCGGTCTGAGTGCAGCAGTGGAGATAGGGCCTTCATTCCTTGGTCTAGTAAATTTGCAAACCGATTGGGAATGGTTCGAGAAGACAGTGTGTCAGGATGAAACAGTGTTGAAAATAAAGGAAGAGGTTTTTTTGGCTTGGGCTGAGTAATTTCTTCAAAGTAGCAGCAAGGCGTAAGTGAAAAAGTCCTAAACTACAACTCAGAAGTCTCATGTCACAGTATGTGACACATCCCATAATATGTCTTGGGATGTGATATGTCCCAGCACTTGACACTAGGCAGAATGTTATAGACACCATTCTAATATATCAGAAAATAGATTAATAGCCAGTAGGTCTAAGCAAAATAGTATTATGTTTGCTCTCGACGAGTTATGGTGGTTTATGACCACTGTGATGTGGCTAAGTAAAAGGCACATTTTTTAACATGGCTCACACTGGGTTCTATACCACCACCACCTCTGTGTTCTTTAAAAAAATTTTTTTTAATGTTTATTTATTTTTGAGAGAGAGTATGAGTGGGGGAAGGGCAGAGAGAGAGGGAGACACAGAATCCAAAGCAGGCTCTAGGCTCCCAGCTGTCATCACAGGGCCCGACGCGGGGCTCGAACTCACAAACTGAGATCGTGAGCTGAGCTGAAGTCGGACACTTAACTGACGGAGTCCCCCAGGCGCCCCTGTATTGTTCTAGGCGGTAACAGGCCTGCACACTCCTGATCCAGGGCTCTTGTTGCTCCTTTGGCTGAAGACCAAAATAGTCCCCCACTGACCTGCACTGCTCACTCCCTTCAGGTCATTAGTGAGTGTCGTCTTCAGAGTGACCCCCCCCCCCAACCTCTGTGTTTAAACTTAAACCCTCCATAATTCCCTTTGTAGTCTTTTTAAAAACTTTTTTAGTGTCTATTTATTTATTTTGAAAGAGAGCATGCACGCTCTAGCAGGGGAGGGGCAGAGAGAGAGAGAAGAGAGAGAGAAAAAGTGAATCCCAAGCAGGCTCCGTGCTGCCAGCGCAGAGCCTGACATGGGGCTCGAACTCACAAACCATGAGATCCTGACCTAGGCCAAAACCAAGAGTCAGATGCTTAACCTACTGAGCCACCCATGTGCTCTCCCCCTTTGTAGTTTTTTAATATAGAATTTATTACCATTTAATATTCTGTATATATTTTTCTCCCACCACCAAAAAGGAGTTTAAGTTTCAAGAAGGCTAGGATCTGTCTCGTTTGTCTATTTTTTTTTTTTAATTTTTTTTTCAACGTTTATTTTTGGGACAGAGAGAGACAGAGCATGAACGGGGGAGGGGCAGAGAGAGAGGGAGACACAGAATCGGAAACAGGCTCCAGGCTCTGAGCCATCAGCCCAGAGCCTGACGCGGGGCTCGAACTCCCGGACCGCGAGATCGTGACCTGGCTGAAGTCGGACGCTTAACCGACTGCGCCACCCAGGCGCCCCTCATTTGTCTATTTTTAATTCTGCTGTATCTCTACCTGTTGGAACTGTTTAGAGCACATATGAGATATTTGAGAAACACTTTTTTGAATGAAATATATGGGAGAGAAGTAGATATCTTGATTCTGTAATTTCCCACTTAAATTATTGGCATGTGAATTAGAATTGTCATGTTAATTAGCTTTAAGAGGTAGTTTTTGTTTTGGTGTGCCTGGGTGGCTCAGTCGGTTGAGCGTCCGACTTCGGCTCAGGTTATGATCTCACAGTTTGAGAGTTCGAGCCCCGCATCAGGCTCTGTGCTGACCGCTTTCTTAGAGCCTGGAGCCTGCTTCGGATTCTGTGTCTCCTTCTCTCTCTGCCCCTTCCCTGCTCATGCTCTGTCTCTTTCTGTTTCTCAAAGATAAATAAATGTTAAAAAAAAAAAAAAAAGAGGTAGTTTTTGTTTTATTTCAGGTTTAAGATGCTTTTAAATTTTAATTTCTTGGAGTGCCTGGGTGGCTTAGTCAGTTAAGCCTCTGACTCCTCATTTCAGCTTAGGTCGTGATCTCGCAGCTTGTGAGATGGAGCCCGTGTTGGGCTCTGTGCTGATGGCCTGGACACTGCTTGGGATTCTCGCTGTCCCTCTCTTTCTCCCCTACCCCATGTGCACAGGCACTCTCTCTCAAAATAGGCATTAAAAAAAAAATTGAATTCCTTGTCTTTTCCTGTAGTGTCACCTGCTTACATTTAAATATAAAGTCTCCGGTTGGTATGCCTTTAAATTAGTTAACATTTCATTTGGAGTCATTCTGGGGAGAAAGCATGCTGAACATATAAGAAGTATATTCATCTCAGGGGAGATGAATTCTTAAAAATGTTTAAGGCTTAGAGAAAAACATTGCCTTTCACTAATATAAAGAGGCTCTGATATGAATCAGATCTGCATCTTACTGTCCGTTGTTTCTGTTCAGCTCGGTCTCAGTGTATTTGAGAATAGGAGAATCTTTTAAAAAATTGTGGTTGCTGGGCTTTGCTATTTCTAGATTGATAATCAGTAGTTTAGGCCACTTGGTGTCACTCGCCTTCCACATAAATCCTATTATTGTCTATCATCTAGCTGGCGGTTAACTCTCTAAAACTCTGGCTTTCATTCTTAACCTCTCTTGAGTAAAATAAACATGTAGTACCTTCCAGGTACAGCATTTTGTTCTAAATTCAGTCAGGGGAGATACGTGTGCAAAAGTCACAATCTTAGGAGAAGATAAGCATGTGCGGGAAGATCTCTGATTCAAGAAAGCATGTGATGTATGAAGTTGACACAGCAGCTGCCGTGGATGTTCAGAGGATTCATTCATTGAACATATTATTATGCATGGTTATTTCTTATGCCCGTAGATTCTTAAAAGTCTAAGAGAAGAGGCAGTTAAAAATTATGTCAAGTATTTAACAATTAGAAGTGAAAGTCCTAAGGGAATACAAGAAAATCATGTTTGCTCAGGAGGCTTTATGGAGGACGTGTCAGCCTGAGAGAGAGGAAGCTTCATGGGGGCGGAGGCATTCGGGATGAGCTTTCAGGGTGAGCTAGATTTTGACCAGTGGAGAAAAATTGAAGATGGAACAAACAAAGATAAGAAAAGGAAAATGCAGAAGACATACTTCGGAAACAAATGGCCCAAAGCATAGCAACGAGTTGGGGTGTGAGCAGAAAATCAAGTTAGAACGGAAGGCTGGCCCTGGAGCAAGGAGGGTCATAAATGCTCAGTGAGGCACCCAGACTGGATGTGATAAACGCAGACGCTGATGTTGCCTCCTCCGTCACTGGTGGCTGCATAAGTTAGGCAATCACGATGGCCTGGGATTTCTCATTTCGAGCTATTTTGTTTGTCTGCAGAAAATTCTTTTGAGGGAGCATTTTTTAAAAAGTATCACGTAGGAAATTAATGCTTAGTGTAGAAAATACTGGAAAATGGAGAAAAAGAAGAAAATAAAAGACACTCATAATTCCATATCCTGACATGACCACTGTTAACACCGATACCGTTTTCCATTTTCCTCTACTTACACTTTCTTTTTTTTTCCCTTTTATCAAAGTTTGGGATCATAGCCCCTCTACTCATCCTCACTTTTTTTCACTAACACATTTTGAAGATTTCCCTATGGCAAAAAGAGTTTTGTCTTCGAGCACTGTATCACAGATTACTTATTTAGTTCTTTTCCTGGTAGTGAGCAGCTAGGTTGTATCCACTTTTTTGCTGTGCTAAGTAATTCCCTTCTTCATGGATGATGGCCCAGACTGACTGATGGCCCAGACTGACGTCGAGCAGTCTTCTGAGCACGTCATGTATCAACTCGTTCACACCTCACAGTAATACAGTGCACACGTAATTGTCCTGTTCCTGGTTTACAGGTGAGGGAAGCACAGAAAGCCTAAGGAACTGGCTCAAGCCACTTCATCGAAAGGGGTAGAGCCGACCAGACCTTTGTCTGGGAAAACTGGGTCAGAAATGAAAACATTAAGGAGATAGGCATTGATAATATTGTAATCATTACCTGTAATACTTATGTATGGAAATTGTTGTGGAAAAAGACACATAGATCTTTTACTCACACGAAGATTCTGATGTTCAGTTGCAAAGTGAGTTTATGGACTAGTTAGCAAATATACAACCGGTGGCTATTTGCTCGAGGGTTTGGGTGTAAAAGGGACTGAGTTTCTGAGAAGGTGCTGCTGAGCGAAGCTTCTCCAGGACTTTCATACAGAGCAACTACGATCACTGTGTCAATACAGTTCTGGGCGCTAGACCTATATTGTGTCATGTATTCACTGAATCGTATTGCACGACTTTGTTGGATCCAGCGGATTTGATGAAGGTAAGCATCTTCCCTGCACTGGCATCCCCTCCTTACTAATTTAATTATGTAGCAGATGTAACGAGTATCAAAGGGTCAGTTGCCACGTCTTTGGAAGACCTAAAAGTTGTAGGACTTTCAGTAAAAGGAACACTGAAAACTCTTTCTACTCCCATGTCTTTTGATTAGTTTGATTCACGGTGTCCTTGGGTTGTTTGGTAACTCCCCCTTCATAAAACACGGAGTGGAAAGGAGGCCTGTAGGACAGAAGGGGATTGTTCCATTTTACAGAACAAAACAAAAAAAAGATTTATCTGAGACTCCTGTCCCATACCATGCAGTACAAAACAGACCATGGTATGGCAGGCTTGTATCTACAAACTCCTCCACCCTGATACCTAATAATGCTGCTGGGCACAAAGGAAAAGAATCCTGTTTGTGGAATGAGTCCATCGCTATGAAAATAAGCCCTGGGAGGAAAGGCATCTCATGCTTCCATAAGGCTTATCAAACCCTTTCTGGAATGAGAGCCGGCAAAGAACTGTGAAGACACGATATGCTCAGGGAACATTTCGAAAGCCAGGACAGCAGTGGGGAGAGTCGGATTGTATAAGTGGTGGCCCGCCTGAGGTGCTGGTCCCAGAGGGCCCAACCGCGAGAAAGGGAAGCGCCAGGGGCAGAGATAGAGAAGGTGCCTGGGACTGTCCCTGTTTCCCTTATTATTTGGCCCAAGATAGACACTGATTATTTGTCTATAGCTACAAAACAAAACAGAACAAAACAAAAAGGAAGGAGAGACTTCTGAATCCAATGTGAGGATTTCATAATCATTCCTTTTTTTTTTTTCTTGCTAATGTTTGCTTTTACATAATAACAAATCTGTTTATGTCTGCAAAGGATTAGCAGTGGACCCTGCTTCTGGAGCAAAACTCAGACAAGCATTTACTAAATCTTCTAAAAAAGATTAACTCCTAGAGGCCAGGTAAGGGGGAAAAAAAAAAAAATTAACCTCTAATCCAGGTGTTGCTAATCATTTAATGTGTAAGATCCTGTTACTGAGCCTTTAAGAGAATGAATCCATAGCAGGCAAACCAAAGAGAAATTTGGGTAAACCCTCCCTTGGATTAACAAAATATATGCTCTTGAAACATACTCTTTTGTTAAACATATAGTTTGAAAATGATATTCAGCTTCTGACTGGTAAACCACAGGAAAGGGGAATGAGCCCTCATTTTGACCTGGAAGGCTACAGCCCTGTCCCTTCTTCCACACGCATTTCCCCCAAAAAGGCCATTTCCCTGAGATTGATACTGAATCGGACTGCTATGGAGACTTTTTTTTTTTTTTTTGATATTGTGATTTTTGTTGTTAAAACTGTAATGAGGCCTATATTATTTAACATTCTCAATGTGGAAACAATGAAGTTCTAAAGTAAATGCCTTTTTTTGTTTTCAGACGGTCTCCCCTTATCAGCCTGCGTGGCTGTGTACCCAGGAATGCCACCTAAGGGGGGGGAAAGGCGGACAGCTCTTCCATAAGCCCACGATTCTTCTTGAGACGTCATGTAGAACAAGTAAAAACCAGATTCAGATTTTCTTCTTCTTTACTCCCTTTAAAATTTTCAAAACAGTATCATTAAACAACATATCAGCCTGCGTGAAAGTGGTTGAAGTTTTGGTGGTTTTTTTCGGACATTTAATAGGTCTTTAAAGAAATGTTACTTTGGTGTTAGAACTTTTTGGTGAAACAGTCTTTGGAGTTCTATTTACTGGCATTATTTACTTACTAGGAGAATCGGTTTTTTATCCAGCTTCAGTCTATATAATGTGAAATCCCATTTTTGATATTTTCTTCTGATAAACTTTAGTAAATATCCTAAGTTTCCATCTGTATACGACGAAGAATTGTCCCACACCAGTGCACACAATTTCGGGGGAAACGCTGCAGTGGAGGAACAAGATACAAGAACCTTCCCGTCCTGTGGGAAGGATGCTCTTAAGAGACCTCAGGCTGTTTCTCATGGCCAGGTCAGAAGTCACCTGCTCAGTTTGCCTCCGGTTTCTATGGCTCTGTGGGGAGGTGGTGTCTCAACTCTTCCTTCTCCTTGCCGTCCTCTGGGTGAATACACTCTTTTTGTAAAGTCTTTTGTACTCCTGCTTTTTCATGTAAGAATTTTTATTTAAAAAAATTGTTTTAATGTTTTATTCATCTTTTGGAGACAGAGCGAGACAGAGTGCAAGTAGGGGAGAGGCAGAGAGAGACAAAATCCGAAGCAGGCTCCAGGCTCTGAGCTGTGAGCACAGCTGACACGAACCGTGAGATCATGACCTGAGCTGAAGTCAGACGCTGAACTGACCAAGCCACCCAGGTGCCCCAAGGATTATTTTTAATTAAAGCTTTTATTTATTTTGAGTGGGGGAGGGGCAGAGGAGGGAGAGAGAGAATCCCAAGCAGGTTCCTCGATGACAGCATGGAGCCCTGTGCAGGACTCAGACTCACGAACTGTGAGATCATGACCTGAGCCAAAACCAAAGTCGGACGCTTAACCCACAAAACCACCCAGTTTTTTTCTTGAACTCAGGGAATTTAAATTAGGAATTAGCCCATCTTTCCTAGATTTATTTTTATTTTTTTAATGCTTATTTTTGAGAGAGAGCATGAGCAGGGGAAGGGCAGAGAGAAGAACGCAGAATCCAAAGCAGGCACCAGGCTCTGAGCCGTCAGCACAGAACCCAACTTGGGGCTTGAAACCACGAACTATGACATCATGACCTGAGCCGAGGCCGGACACTTAGCTGATTGAGCCACCCAGGCACCCCTCCTAAATTTAAATAGGAGAATCCCAAGCTACTCCCACTCGTAGTATAGCAAGTACAACACCTGAACTCTTTTGATCTGTATTTTGGGACCAAATGCTATGTTCTGTGCTCAGGTGTATCAAGTATGTGTTCTGGATTGGACTGAAGACTACGAAGCCATGTAAAAGTATCTGTGGAAGGTTCCGTAAGTGGATCTTGGGAGATTTTGCTAAGGTGAGCCAGTACTCTCGTCATGCTCTGGCAGGTTGCCTTCTCTCAGGTAAGAGTGGATATAGGAATGGAGCTAGGCCTCCCACTGGAGTCCTACTGAAGAAACTTTACCCCTTTTTCTCATTTCCTACCCACAGCTTAAACTGTACTTTAAGGATCCACCATGTTGGTTCCCCATACTCCAGCCAAGCCCTGGGTCACTTGGTGCCCTGTGTTCATCAGCATCACCATTAAGGGCCACGGGCCAGGGTCTCTCACATTAGCTAACAGGCTTCTTTGACGGACAAAGGTTCTCACGGCTTCCTTTTCTCGGCCCACCCCCCAACCCCATCCTAATCAGAGACAAAGCAGAAATAGGCTTTTCAGATTCAAGGGGTCCTAATACTTTCTGAAGAAATCCCAACAAGGAATAGGCAAATTTCTAATCTGTACTAGAAATTAATGGTAAGGACCATTGTAAAACTGGAACATGGTCGTCCAGGATAGACTACACTTCAGTAGCTAGTACTCTGACATCCGCATCAGAAATAAATTACATAATATTATGGCAGAATTCAAAATGTTTTATCAGTAATTTTTAGAAATAAAGTCACAGTGGTGGGAACTTAACTGAAGCATTTAAGCTTCCACCTTAAATCCTAATTTACTCCAAAAAAGGTAGTTTCTAACAGATGCTGAGTAGAAGTCACAATAGTAGTTTCTGTGGGGGGGAGTAATGGCCAGGAGGGGGCATGAGGGAGCCAGCTAGGGAGCTGGAAATGTTTTATATCCCAATCTGGACGGTTATGCGAGTGTAGTTTGTAAAAAAAAAAAAAATCAGTCAAGTCTGCAGGATTTGTAGAGTTTATTATATGTAAGATATATCTTCATATAGAAAGCCTCTAAACACAAAAGACAAAGGAGCTTTAAAAAAAAAAAAGGTTAGGTTTTATATTCTTAAACTCATTAGATACCAAATTCAAGACATAGATTATAGTTACATTGCAAATGTTATCCTTTTGAAAAAAACTAATATTGACTTAAATGATGAATTTAAATGCATTTATTGGTGATTAAAAATAATACTTAAGCAGAGTAGTATTTTAAGCCAGACAGAGCAAAGAAAATTCTTGTTTAATATATATATATATTTTTAAATTCCAGTAATATTTTCTTAAATTCCTGTTAAAAATATAATCAATATTAAAGTCAGCAAAATGCTTTCTTTTGACTGACGCCTGGATTATTTTACCACTTAACCTGGTTACACAGTGATTTTTTTTTTTTTCTGTCAGATGTAACTGACAACCAGTTTAGTCTTTTAAGATACATGAAGTGATAACTCACATTGTAGCATCTTGTGGAAAATATTCAAACTACATTTAAAATGCTTTTTTAAAATGGAGACGTCTATTATTCCACAAGAAATTGTTTCTGTAAAACTACAGGTTGGCTATGGCAATAGTAACTAAACTACATCCAACCCTGAAGGTAGAAAAATCCCTGAAAAGAAATACACAGCCTAGTTATAATATGCAATATAAAGGTTATTTTGTATTTTAAAAATTCTCCCATTTTGGAGAAAGCCAAACCTTCCCATAGTTCCCTTTACTAGGCAGTGCCACATAAAATTAGTTAACATTATTATGATCATGGCTTACGATTAAATTCAATTTGACAAACACCTATATATAGCAGCCCTCGTTTGGATGTCGGTTCTGACAATATTTGCAGTTCCATTAAAGAATACTTGCTTATCAAATTTGGTACAAAGCATGAACACTCAGGACAATTGGCACGATACATGCAGTTCGAGAACTCTCTTATCTCAAGCCAGTCATCACTGAATTAGCCGTATTTCTAGTCCCGCTTTCCAAATCTCTCCTTGTAGCATAACTGATGCTTACATGCTCCTTAAAACACATCTTCCAGAATAAGGACGCTTTAAAAACCAGTCATCTGAATGCATGATGGAAATGAGGCAGGATAGCAGAGCCGGTGCCAGCTGGGAAAACATGGGGGATGGGGGGGAGGGGGAGCTGGCCCAGGCTCATAGTGCTCATGGCTAGTGAGGGATCTTGTTGCTGCTGCCCCAGACAGCTTAACCTGTGGGGCAGAGACTCCCCAGGCCCCAGGGTGAGAGTGCCATTCCCAAAGGCGTTTTGGGTAGCAGGAGGGGGCAGCTGCCAGAAGCCCAACAGGGGGGAGATGTCCAGAGAGGCAGGTATCGTTAGGTTCACAGCATCTGCAGGTAGCTCCTTGGGCAGGCTCACTTTACCAGCGCTTCCCTTAGCCGGATCGAAACCTGGGTTGAGCTTGTGAGGTGACTGAGGCTCTTGCAGAGGCAAGTCCTCAAGCAAATTGATATTGCAAAATCCTTTAGTATCTGCTTTGAGGGGCAGGCTTGCAAGTGGGGAGTATGAGGTAGAACTGGTGTTGTACTTGTGATTCTGGAGGGGCGCGGGAGGGGAGCTGGGAGAGGTTACGGGGTGGAGGGGGGCCAGGGGCTCCGGCAGCGCCTGTACAGGCTGGGAGGCTGGATCCGAGGGGTTGTGGGCGTGGCCGTGTACCTCAGCGGGCAGGCCGCTGGCGAGCCCGTTCTGCGCGTGCGCGGGAGCCCCCAGAGGGAAGGGAGACAGCGGGGCGGCCTTCAGCTGAAACTGGGGAGAGATGGAGTGGAAGGTGCTCAGAAGGTCTCCAGACTGCAGACTCTCTTTCATCAGCTCCTGTGAGTGTGTCTTCTTGGTATGTCGCGTGAGGTGGTCTTTGCGCCCAAATCTCTGGGCACAAAACTGGCACAGGAAGTCCTTGCAGCCTGTGTGGACCACCAGGTGGCGCCGCACGTCCTTCCGGGTGTAGAAGCATCTCTCACAGTGGTCGCACTGGTGCTTCTTCTCCTTGGTGCCGCTGGGGGGCTTTTCTTCCGCGTGGGCTTTGAGGTGGTCCAGCAGCACCTCGGTGCTCCCTAGCTCCAGGGCGCAGACCCCGCAGGTGAGGTCGCCACTGCTGGCCGCGTGGAGGGCCAGGTGCCTCTTGTAGCCCAGCATGGTGTTGTACTTCTTCCCACACTCCTCACACCCAAAGGCCATTTTGTTGGGGTCATGCGTTTGGAGGTGGTTTTTTAGGTGGTCTTTCCGGTTGAACGTCTTCTCACAGTGAGCACACTGGTGAGATTTCTGGGGCGAATGGGTAGCCATGTGCCTAGGAACAGAAGGAAAAAAAATTGAGTCCATTCTGAAATTTCAACAGTCAAAGGTGTAGGAAAAATATTAAAATGTTAATAGTTTTCTCTAGGTGCAGGCGTAAGAAATTATTTTCGTTAAAAAAAAATAACTTTTCCATGACTTTCCGGATTCTACAAATATATATCTCTGTGATAAAAAAAAAAAATAGGCACCACTAAAGGCATCATACAATTTTCATACCTGTAAAAAAATACTCTTTGAGAACCTATTTTCCTCATATAGGCAAAGATTTCTAAGCAAATACGAATATTTAAAAATATGTCATTTTCAGGAAGGGGTTCAATGGATGTTCTATACTCTCCGGAAATTACTCAATTTTCAAAAGTGACCCAATTAACCTTCTACACAGAACCCATGCGCCCCTTCACACCCTCTTCCCAGATTTTAGGTTTTTATCCTATGTACAATTCCTGCTTGGTTTCATTAATTGAGGCAAAAAGTTCAGGCCGTAGAAATAACACGAAAAGTCTATCCTTGACCTCAGAGAGTGTTCAGTTGGACCCAAAACCCAGAATGCCACCCCACCACCTGTGCTGTGAGCCTGAGCCTCATGCTCAAGTCTCGGCCCCCTGTTTAAGATTTTCTATCAGCTGTCATCTCAGAGGTGTGCAGCCCCTGTCTCCAGAGGCTCGAACGACAACATTTGTGAAGCAGCCTAGGTTGTACTTCAAGCCACAAGCTGCAATTAAGGATGCTGTTCTGGAAGTACAAGTAACATACAGGACCTGGCGTTTCACAGGATACACTCAGTTATTAAAATGAACCTTTTTGAAGTTTTAAGGATGACAAACAGGATTTCCTCATCGAGGTTGTTTTGTTTTTTAAAACCAACAGAGTTTAGGGGTAGATTCTCGTGATGTATATACTGTATGTTAGCCAACTTGACAATAAATTATATTTAAAAAACAATAATAAAAATTAAAAAACCAACAGAGTTTAGATTTTAGGAGCTCAGTGGAACTACAACAAATGGAATTGTGATGGTTTTCCAAAATGGATTTGTGCTTTACAAATATAATACAGGTAGTTTGAGGTTTCAGACCGACTAACAGGACTATGGCTTGTCCCTGAAGCTCAAAGGAAAACTTTTTTTTTTTTTTAACATTTTTTTATTTTGAGAGAAAGCGTGAGCAGAGAGAGAGAGAGCGTGAGCAGAGAGAGAGAATCCCAAGCAAGCTCCACGCAGGCTTGAACTCACAAACCATGAGAGCATGAGCTGAGCTGAAATCAAGAGTCGGATGCTCCACCGACTGAGCCACCCAGGCGCGCCCCTCAAAGGAAAACGTTGAACTGTTGTAGAAGCTTAGTCCTTCTAGAAAAAGCCCTTTTGAATTTTGCCAATGAAATTACCAGTGACCTTCACGAAGCAGGCTGAGGGTGTCTCAGTGGGATCTTGAAGAACTGGAGACGGGCTGCACGCCTCTGAGATGCAATTGAACTTGTGGCTTTGGGTACAAAAGAATTTCTAACAACTCATTCTGTAAAAAAAGAATTTCTTTAAAGACCATATGTTGAAGTCAAAAGGATACTCATCATACCTTTCACCCAACCTTCTAACCTACATTGTCCACTCCTGATCCTTTTCTAGAATTGGTAAGGGGTCTATAGTAGCCGCTGTTGGGAAGCCAGTTCAAAAACATAAAGGTGATTTGAGTCTAATTGTCATTTTCTTAAAAATAAAGCAAAACCTTAGGTCACCTCCCTTTCTCCTTTAAAAACAAAAAGCCAACTAAGTGCAGGGGATAGAAGGAAAAGGAAGTTCCTTCCGTCCCTTCCCTCCAGGACACCAGAGCTCAGCGTACACAGGGATACGTATAATGGTACAGACAGTTGTGGAGAGACAGGAGCCAGTGCGACAGGCACCTGGGACATGCAGAAGTGTGTCCCCAAGTTCTGCATGTATTGAAACAGACTGCAGAAAGGGTTTTGCAAGCCAAGTTATACAAGGCTTATACCCCATTCTTACACAAGATATCCACAGATACATCATCAGCAATAGATGTGAGGGGGAACTGTTTGCAAACTTGGCATTTAAACAGTTTTCAATGTGGTCTAGTACTAGTGAATAGGACCCCCTGAGCTCTGCCCTGGCTCTTCTTTCTTGCTTCTCTTCCTTTTATTCTTTGTGGAGGACTTTGATCGGATTAGATTTGTCACCCATGGGTAGGTCAGTGCCAAGTTAACGACTCTGGACTGTCCTACTCCTGACTACCTGTGAGAAAGGCACAGGTTAACAAAACCCTACTTGAGCAACAATCCCACTTTTCACATTTTACCAGCTGCCATTCCTCCGAATTTTTTGACTCTTTCCTTTGACTGGTATCCAGCCCTTCCCCTTTTAATTGATCCCTTACTCACTCATGCAATAGTCCCAATCTAGAACACAATCATCTTATAGCCGAAATTACTTCAAGTGGTTTCCTTCCCTCAACTTCTCGTCTTGCCTCACAGTCCACGACACCATCAGTTTCAGTCTGTGCTACAGGCAGCACCAAGTGTAACTGCTTACAGTAAGACTTCCCACCAGGAATTCTGACCAGCCTTGCCGAATCCTCTTTTCTTCTTGCCTTCTGCTGTTTCCACCTGCGTCCCCCGTTTGCTGTACTGGGGCCCACGTTCTCTTTTCTACTTAAGCAAGTTCTTTTCTCCAACCTCTGCTTCTAAAACAGAGCTTATGTTGAAGCTGTGGGAAATGGGATGGAATGCTACCCCCACCGTAAAAACGAAAACCACAAAACCTAAAGCGTCCCCTCATCTTGCCACTCTTTACTCTCCTTCAGGCCAGAGAGGTGTGAGGTGCGGGGGCCGTGCAGGGCGAGCGGTTCTTGCATAAAGCCCGTTGCTTCCCGTTTTGGCCGCACTTTGCCCCCTTCGCCCAGCAAGCTGTTTCCCTTGCTTGAAACGACCACCTCCCAAATATTGCTTAAGGCGACTTCCTCAGCGAGGTTTACCACAGTAATCCCACCTAATTCCTGTCATTCCAATAATCTGTTAGCTCCAGTCTTTTTCAAATATTTACCTCCTGTATGTGTTTTGATCTTTATTCACAGCCTAATATCATCACTGTGGGTTTTAACTGCAGCAAATGCTGCTTTCAGTGTTTGGGTAAGAACAATCACTGTGCACACATAAGAAGCTTGTTGCAAAACAGGAGGGCTTTGCAACAAAATTGATGCACACAATAGGCACTCGGTACTTATATATTTCTGGCAACTAAAGACTGGCCTGTGTACAGAACCCATTTGAGTTTTAAAATACCTAAGCGTTTATCGGCTTATTTTAAACCCGATTCTATTACATTATGACAGTGGTATACTGAGGGGCCAGGAGCATAATGTAGATCTTTTTAAAACTTTCAGGTGCCTCTCTTCAAGGGCACTCCAAGATGTAATAATAATGTGGTCCATGTTAATGCCACTCATATGGACATCCTCTCTTGCCAAATTTCGACTCTCGCCTGTGCATTTATAGGTGAGTAGTCTAAAAGTTGAAGCTCTAATGTTCATTTCATGGAGATGAAAGGCAAATAAGTTTCCCTTAACCAGGTGTCAAAAGGTGCACACAACAGCACAGATTCTGCGTGTGGACCACATCCATAGCACACGTGGCCTTTGTTCTCAACAGTTTTCAAGACTACTGTGCAATTTAGCAACTTGTGTGTGTGTGTGTGTGTGTGCGTGTGTATTTTATCTTTTCTAGGATGTGAAAATCCTTTAGAGGGAGAAGCTTCAACTTGTATATTCATTTCCCTTGCAGAAGTGAGGACCTAATAGGCATTCAAAAAATAATTCAAACTAATACTTTTTTTTTTAAATAACGGTTTTTATCCTTTGGTGTATCATGGATGCCTTTGAAAATCTGATTAAATGCACATACTCAATACCTGTATTCCCAACAGAATTCCACTTGGGAGGTTGGACAAACTCCTCGCAAGTTGAGAAACTGCTCCGAAAGCTGGCACTTGGGAGATGTTCCCTCCCCTCCATCCTTACTGTCAGGATGCGAACACACGCTCCGTATTTCATACTGGACTATTACTTCACACCTCCCCGCTCAGTCTACTTGCCTCTTCTCTCACCTCCGAATTACTACCAGAGTCCTCTAACACCCTGATCAAAACCACCTTTTCCACTGCCCAGACTCATTACAATAAACAGACCCTTCAGGACAGAGGCTAAGGCCAGTTACGAGCTGCTTTCCTTTTTTGCCTCCACTTTGAGCCTCACCTGTTCCTCCTCCACTACTACCCTTTAGACTTGTGCGCCTTAAGGCCAAGGCTTCGGGCTTCCCCAGAACCTCATCTCTGTCCGCCTCCTGGTCCAGCGTATGGCTGTGTCTTTCTGAGAAGCCCTACCGACGCTCCTCATCAAGCAGCGGAGAACAGCTTCCTCCACCTGCACACCTCTGTCCAAGCACCTGCACTGCATTTTAATTGTGTTTGCATGACTATCTCCCCAGCACGGGTCTTTTCATCTTTGTGTTTTTATGCCTGGCATATTGTAGGACCACAGGAAATACTCGCTGAATGAACGAACTGACACTACATGCAAAACTGTCATAGAAAACCGCATTAAACCCTGCAGTGTGCAAGGCTAATGTGCATCCACATTCTGCATCCATTTTCCCTTGTGGTCTCTGGTCAGAGGGCTAGCAAAGCCACTTAAAGGTATGTGTCAAAGTACATACCTTTTCTAGAGCCTCTCACCTCATTAATTTATATCTGGAAATGAAGGCTTTGCCACAGTCTGGCTGCAAGCACTTGTAAGGTCGCTCCCTGGAGTGGGAATAATTGTGGATAGTGAACTTCTCCAGGGTGAGGAACGTCTTGCCACATAATTGGCAGGGATAGGTGGCCATGGGCTTTACTTCTCACACCTTCCTTTTCAGATGCGCTGACCAAATGCTGTGCCATTTAAGCACAAATGGAAGGATGGTGCTGAGCACATGAGCAGAGCCACGGCAGCCTGAACTCCAGACCAGGGGAGAGGCAGCGTCGTGGTCCTGGGCCTGGTTCTACCCAGACATGGGCCTCTCAGTTACCATGAGCTTTGCTTCCTGCTTTCCCACATCCCAATTTATAGATGCAGTCTCAGGCTGGGAGAATGTCGGAGGCACAGATGAGGTTCCAGGAGCATCACCAGAGCTGGGGCATCTTCTGGATCGCCAGACTGGCTGCGGAGAGAACAACAGTGTTCTTGTATTAGCTTGTATTGGACAAGAGTGCTCTTCCTCTCCTCCCAGCTCAGCATCGACTACCCAGAATCCACATATTACTTTCAATGGCTCCAATGCAGCACCCGAGTCTGTGTCCTCCCCTCATGTACTTCGGGAGGTCCTTCTGCACATAAATCCTCCCAAGTGGCGAGGAGGCAAGCACACAGTGTTCTGATGGTAGGTGAAGCACACTTTCCTTTTGAGACAGCTCTTTCCATCGACTAAGGTGTGCGTTACCTACTTCAGATCATGACTTCAGGTCAGTGTGAGGCTCAGCCAACCAATTCAAAGGAAAAAAAACCAAAAATCTCCCCCATGTGTTAGAGTGTTTTATCGGTACAGAAATAAAAGTCATCTCTGCTTATTCAAACCTTGGGCTGTCTTCACCCATGGTTAGCATAACATACGTTGTTTATCACACCTGTTTAAACTTCCAGGGGAGGAGATGAAATAATTTGTATACATCCAAGTTAATTTGTTTATAAGGTTGCCATGCTGAAGATCTCAACAGCGTGATGTAAACAAAATGTGAATAAAACCAGTTTAGTTCACTCATGTGCCTTTGGAGGGGAGACAGAATATTCCCACGGAAACAAAAATGATGGCTCAGGCTGCAGTCAGAGGTGTGGGTAGCATCCTCTTGTAAACTGTTCTACTGATCTCTTCCCCTTTTGTTTCTGGGGACCTTTCCTCATTCCCCAGCCCCACTCTGGAGGGCCAACTACTCGTTAGTAAGGCCACTTCTAGAAGGTGGGCCTGCTGCCTCAACCTGTCTCAAACCAACCTTCCAACCCAGGCAAAGTCACCCAAATCCATGCTCTTCTTCTTCTACCAATGCGCCACCATTTAAGGAGCCTTAAGAGTCTCCGGCAGTCATGAACAATGCAGAAAAAACCCTGGCTACCTAGAATCCTGTGCTTCTCTAGAGAGAGTAATTCTCAGGCAAGTGGATGCTAACCTTTCAGTTGCCATACTTAAAAAAAAAAAAAGTACTATATGTTTACATTAAACACACTGGAGTAGCTTGTATGCAGGCCAGTCTTTTCTGAGCTTTGCCAAGTAAGCAGGGCACCCGCAGCAAAGTGACCAATCACAGCAGGTCCTCAAGGGCCCGTTTCCTGCATGCATTCATTTACTGCCCAGTCTTTAGAGATGCTCCTTGTTGTTAAAAGTTTTTACTTACCTTTTCACAGTTACTTTCAGGTAAGAAGGCTGGAGTCTAGCTAGGTCAAATTTATTACAACAACAGTCTAAGCATCTTTAAACCTACCAGCTCACAGCACACATACACAGAAAGAGAGATACCCCTTTTCCAGCAGACAAAACCTAGAGCAGACTTCTTGTGTCCCTCATCAGCTAGCTCGGATGTTTGCAGACACTGCTCAGAGCTCGGCAGGAGCCAGCACCAGGCAGAGAGCCCTCCCCCTGTGCCCCGCCTGCTTGGAACCCTCAGAGCTGACACGCAGGCTTTCAGCCGAAGCTTCAGCGCTGATCCAAAACTGGGGACGCGGGCGCTCTCAGCCAGCATCTTGGCACCAAAACTTCCTTCTGATGGCAGCACGCACACGCCTTGTTCCTCTGTCACCAAGTGTGACTTGAACTGAGCCCCTCTTCCCCAACTCCTTGTTCCCGCACAGTACTGCAGCTCATGCCTGAGGCCCTACTCTGAGGCATCCCCAACGAGCGTGGCCACAGACAAAATGATTCCTTCCAGGAATGCCATCCTGCGTGGCCGAGTTTTTGCTGCCAGGTCTCATGATGTGTCCCACTTCCCATCCAGCCAAAGTCTGGCTGCAATACTGGCCCAGCTATAAGAGGCATAGAATTTATCATCACCATTAAATGTCCTCATTCATTTGAAATTTCTGTGTTCCAAGGCTATCAAAAAACATTAAAATGTAAACATAATATGAAGTTTGAAATTCATCTTTTCCTTGTTCCTCATGATGGCTGAACTCAAAATAGCACCAGTCCCTCAGGAGGAGAGCCGGTGTGGTGGAGGGATTTGCTCTCTCTCTCTCCCCCGCCAATCCCCTGCATGTACACTAAATTCATTCTCCACATTCTTGCTGAGAGATGACCAATACGTCCAAGAGAACTTTCTGTGATGACGGAAGTGTCTCATATATGTCGGCTACTGAACACTCAAAACGTGACTCTGAGAAACCGAAATTTTTGTTGAAATGTAAATAGCCCCGTGTGGCTAGTGGCTGCTGTATGAGACGGCACAACTCAGTTCCACACTTGAGAGCAAGAAAGGCAAGGTTCTGCTTTCCTTCAGACACAACTGTGCTGATTCACCCTCAGGTGTTTCCCTGAAGTGTGGGAGCGATTCGTGTAGATCCAGCCACTTGTTCTATGAATACAGTGGAAAGATTCCCCAGTTCAAATTCTAGCTTGTCCACTTGTCAGCTACATCTTGAGTCTGTTTCCTTATTTGTGATACCACCTGATGCATATAATGGGCTGCTGGGGACAACCAACTGGAACAACAGGGATCTGAAATATGCAGTAATCTAAAAACATACCACACAAGTATAAGTTGTTTATGAAACACTGGGATTAAGAGCAGAAGCCATCAGCTGCACAAGTGGCACAGGGTTCTAGCCACTCAGCTACGGCCATGATAGAAAAACTCACGTTCTCTCCCTCTGTGTGACCCACCATCCGCTATTCACAGTGGGAGGAACCAGTAGTCTGGATAACACAACATGCTCACACACGCAGAAAGACCTATGACCTTGGCAAGTCAAAATCGGCATTCTTTGTTCCTCAACAGATACCAACTTTGACTGATGGCTTACCAACAGACCAAGAATATGAAGGAAAAGTAGTATTTATTCCATTTAGACTTAACAAAAAGTGACTGCCCTTTAGCACTAAATAAAATTTTCCCAGATCAACTTTCCAGCCACTTCCCTAGATTCCAAAGTCCACCAGTCATGGACATCATTACCTACATTTCCCTTGGGCCTTTGAAGACAGTGGGTATATAATCAGGGATTTACAGACACAGCAGATTTTATTTAAATGTGACACACATTTCCTCACTTTGTTCCACGTGGAACTTTCAAACAATAACAAACATCACTTAAACATTTTTATACACATTTAACTCATTTCATGAGTGTCTCTTCACAATCCCTGATGTGTTTTTAGGTCCATGTGTTAAATACGCCTAGCCCAACACTAACTGGCCTTCAAATGTCAAACTGAATTAATTATACTATAATTAACATTCTTTAAGTCTTTTTGAACGATGAATTCAGATTCACAAATGGTTTTAACGTTTCTTTCACCATAACTGTGTATTTCATTAATGTGGACCTTCAAATATAAATATTTACACTGTGTTCATGATACTATCACAAACTCCTATAAAAATAGTCTTTCTCAACAGACTATAAATTCATTGTGGCCGAGGATCAAAGCCTAGCTATTTTTAAAAAAATAAACCGTGTGGATAATACAGCGTCCCCCATCACCATGTACTTGACCAGTACGGGCTGGCTGCCGCTGATTCCAATCTTTGGTTGAAACCTGATGCGCTTTCTGGCCACATCCTTGAAACAGACTCGTGATTAACTTTCTATTATCTGGCAAACCACCAACAATCCTAACAGAACTGACAAAGGGATGGTCCTGATGATAATCAGTCTATATTCTGTGACCTGAAATACAGATGGCATTTGAGTCTTAAATACGGTAATATTTCAACACCTGTCACCCTGGAAAGATAGTAAGTCTTCCCCCAAAACATCTCAGGACATAATTTTCAATCCCCTTGATTCTAAAAATACTGCGTGAGTGATACAGATCTGCCACTATGCCAAAGAAGGCTTGTGCCATCTGCTTCATTCTGTTCATGCTGATTATTTTGGGGAGGAGTGAGGATCAGATTGGAATAAGAACATATATATATGGCAACAGCTAGGAAAGACTGTGTTCCCTGAGAGCGAGTGGTATACTACAGTAGAGGTCAGAGCACAAGTGTAGTTCTAGGATGTCCCCAGTGCTGCGTAACACAAGCATCTAATAGGGGACGACAAATGTTCTACAACATTCTCAAAATAAACTATGACTTCTGGCTTCTATTTCCATTGTCCCCAGTGACACAATGCAAGACCCATTTCTGAGAGGAAACTGAATTTCCATTTTTAATCTTCTAACATGGGTACTCCAAGCTCTTTTTTTGACTCCATTCATCATCACTCCTTGTGGATAAGAAGGTTCTGCTCCAAACATTTCCCTGTGTCTCATAGACCCCTAACTTGGGATTGTTTTTATACAAATGAGTTAAAACCAGTTTTAGAAGGGCTTCTATAAAAGTTCTCTTTTCTTTTTATACACGCAAAACATGAAAACAGCCCATCATGGAGCAGGGTAAGTGGAACTTCATTGCTTGTTTGAGCTCTAAGAGCCCTCTGTAGAGAGTGCGCTTCTCTTAGTATCAGTTCTTTGAAGGACTTTGGTAGTGAGTTTCTAACCTCAATGAACAAAACTATCCATAAACATCAACAAGATAAAGAAGATTCTCAGAACCTCTGGGTAGTCGTTAATTGCTTATTACGCACATGCACTGTAGAATTTGTTAGGTACTGTATCTGAGCAAGCACGACAGAAGAGTTGGGGCTCAGTATATGTCTGATCAGCAAAACAGGTGCTCACGGGGCAGGACTAACTTGGTTGAGGATGACAGATGTGAGGCCTTGATAAGTACCTCACCACATGGCTGTGGCTGGGTTTTCACTCTTAACCTACAGCAGGGGGTTATAAGTGGCTCCGAGTTCTCTGAAATTCTGTATAAAATTAGGAGGCATGTACGCTGGAGTTCTTATGGGGGGAGGGGCCATGGCTTTCTTCAGATATTCTAAGGGGTCCTAGATTCAAACAGGTTAAAGGTCACTGACTTAGATGAAAACAGAGGAAATCCCTCTTGGTGCTATCAATTCAGTTTATTCATAAAGTCATTGATATTTCCTAATCTGTGGGCCATATATTTTGTGCCTCAATCACTGCATGTTATCAGGTTAATGTAAAAAAAAAAAACAAAACAAACCCAAAAAGGTCCTATAATAATGTTCTTCTGAAATTCAAGCAGTAAACAACTTGTATAAATTTCATTTCAAATATGGCCTCAGGGGCACCTGGCTGGCTCAGTAAAGCACGTGACTCTGGATCTTGGGGCTGTGAGTTTGAGCCCCATGTTGGGCAAAGAGATTAAATAAAAAAATTAAAAAACAAATAGGTGAAAAAAAACAAATATGGCTACAGATGATAAATTCAACTATCACGTAAGACAGGGCTACATTTTGAATACAGGGAAGACTACCCTCAAAATTATAGGGGTTCATTTGTCAGCATCTCTAAAAATCTTTTATATAAAAAATATGTGTATTTATCTTCATTAATGTTGTAATATATTATCACTAAAATCCGCTAACACCTGAGCTGCCAGCACATGGAATGAACTCATAAGGAGGATCCACAGGCTTGTCACCCCCTTGTGTGTGCACCTCTCTCCCACAGTGGCCCAATGGCTACCGGGACTGCAGGTCGATTTACATGCTATTTCATTAGCGTGCCCCGTTCTGTCACGCTTCTGTGTTTTCCACACGATGCCCCTTCCTAGAATGGTCCTCCCACCCCCTGCCCACCTGGCACCTGGCAAACTCTTCCTTCTCCCTGTCACTCCCAGGCAGAGGAATGAGCTCCTTTCCTGCATAGGGAGATGGTGGACCTGAGAGGAACGGATTTGAAAGTCCAGCTGAAACCCTACAGACTTGGGCTCAGGAGGTTGCGGTGGAGAGAAAAGCAGATCACTGAAAACCATGGCTAACTGAGAGCAAAATCTGTTTGGTGAGAACCTACCTCCACAAAAAGTTCTTCTGTGTACTTCCAGAATTACATATTCAACAGCCTATTAGATATTAGACATCTCCACCTTAACACATTGGAAACCATTTGTTCTCATCTGGTGGGAAGCACCCACTGACTGACCTTGCCCCTCTGTTCTGTTCTGGGAGCACCACCGGCCACCTGCTGAACAATCAAGTTTGCTGCCTACTGACTTTTAAACTGCTACCTTGAGAGACTTAGCTTTGTTAACTCAATGACTCAGCTCTTATTTTCTTAGAAACAAGGCCTAAAATAAACAAGAAAGCCAAAGTGACTTATTTAATATTCAGAGAGAAAAAAAAAACGAGAAAGCTCTCTGGTCGACTATACCACAGCTTTAGAACATCAAATCTATGCACTAGACTTAGAAAATGTCAATAAGGGGCTCCTGGGTGGCTCAGTGGGTTAAGTGTCAGACTTCGGCTCAGGTCATGATCTCACAGTTTGTGGGTTCGAGCCCCCGTTAGGGTTCTGTGCTGACAGCTCAGAGCCCGGAGCTTCAGATTCTGTGTGTGTGTGTGTGTGTGTGTGTGTGTGTCTCTGCCCCTCCCCTGCTCGCTGTCTCTCTCTCAAAAATAATAAACATTAACAAAAAAAGAAGAAGAAAATGTCAATAAGGACAGGGTGCTAACTTTCTATTTACAGATAGCTGGGAAAAATCCAGTGGAAGATGGCAAACTGAATAAAAGTATGTAGTTCTAGTCTCTCCTGAAACGCTACTAAAACAGTATTAGTGAGATTTTTTCAAATACAGCCTAAGATAACAGGAAAGGAGAAAACTACCACAAAATATGGGAAGCTGGAAAGCAGGTAAACCAGCAGTAACTGGCTTTGCAGTCATAAGAAAGCTCAGTGCTAAGCCAGTCATGAAAAGCTGTGAAGCAACTTGATTGACCCTGCAGAACCCATTAAGAGTCTCAGAAATGTGGGCACTAGGGAACTCTGGAGGTGGGGATGAGAGTGGGTGTACAAACACAAAGAGTGGGAACGTCTGTGGGGAAGCATGCAGCGCTCTGACCCCTCCCGGTAGAGGGCATGGGGGCGGGGCACTCTGCGGAAACAGGGAATGAAGGGAAGTTTGTATATTTGCCCTATTTGGCGACCAGGCCCATCCCCTCCAGGGTAGGAGACTGAAGGAGTCTTCTCTGGGAAAGCTGACCGGCCCAAGAGAAAAGAGTTAATTACAAGGACAAATGGCAGGCCCCGGGTTTACCTGCATTAACCTACAACAAGCCCTAGTGAAGTACACAAAGCTTCCATCAGCTTTTTAATGGCTCCACTCATAAATCAGCAGGCAGCTGAGGATCACCAGAAACCAGAAGAAAGCATCTAATACGAAAAACTGACAGAATAAATAGAAAAAAGCAGCTGGGATGAAGACGATGACTCTACGGGGAAAAGAAAACTTAAAAAACAACTATAAATACCTGAGAGAGGGAGAGAGATCCCTAAAAGAAGAAATACACATACACAGATACAAACACATTTTTTTAAGAAAACAAAAGAAAAGGCAGTAGCAAGAGCCAGACAGGGGTAGGGATTTGAGTCAAACTTGCTAGGGGAGCATCTGAGAATCTGCAGAAACTCCTCTGATATCTTTATGTTTGCCAGTGTGGCTTATCTTGAGGGTACCTACTATTTTTACATGTTTGCTCCTCCTAATGCTCACTAGTGATTAACACCATGAAGCAACCTTTTATAAGCCAGCTAATATAACCCAGAGACTAATTAACAGTAAAACCATTCATAGGCTAAATAGTTGAAATATGCACTGTTAAACTTAGAAACAGTAAAGAGGAGGTAATTTTTAAGTTAATGAAACAGCTGATTATCTTCATTATATGATAAATACCTATTAAACACTGCACCTTGTTAAACATTTGTACTAGAAGTGGACCTATAATAAAGCTATAAAAAGAGATGACAGGTGTAAAATTGGAATGGAGTAAAATCCTTCATTATTTATAGATGACTGTCTACATAGATTCCAAAGAATCCATACACAGAATAGAATTAGAAAGCTTGGCAAATACTCAGTTATAAAAAATCAAAATACAAAAGGAACTATTTCTAAATGCCAGCAAACAAAAATAAAATTAAAAATGCCATATACATTTGCCACAAAACAAAGATCTAGGAATAAATCTAATCACAAATGTACCATATATTTATGGAGCAATTATAAAGCTATACTGAAAGACATTACAGAAGAGCTAAATAAATAGAGAAATATACCATGTTCATGAATAGGGAAATATAGATAGAATTATTGTAACATCAGTTCTTTCCATATTATTAATTCGAAGAAGTGCTAATAAAAATTCAACAGGATTCTTTGTTAGAACTCTTACCATTTTAAATTTTATATGGAAAAAGAAAAGTCCAAGAACAGCCAAGAACTTCCCAGTCCTACTGGATCATACTCATCAACATATAAACAGACCACGGTATCTCCCAAAGAAGAAAAAGGTAGGAGATAACAAATACAACAAATGGAAGTTGTTTTTTTTTTTTTTTTAAGCTACCATAATTAAGGCAGGATGACCTACTAAGGCACAGAATTAGACAAGTGGACCAATAGAGTAGAATGAATAGCCAAGAAACAGACCCACCCTTGTATGGAAACAATATATTACAGGGCTGGGACTGCAATCACTGGGGAGAGAATAGACTACTTAATAACTGGTTATCTATAGGAAAAATAAGGAAATTGGATTCCTATCATACATCATATATAAAAAGTCTTGACAGGTTATAAGCTTAATGTTTAAACAAAACTTTAAAACTGCAATCAGGAATGAAAAATAAGGGGTGCCTGGGTGTCTCAGTCAGTTAAGCATCCAACTTCGGCTCAGGTCATGATCTCAGAGTTCCTTAGTTTGAGCCCCCCATAGGGCTCTGTGCTAAAAAAACAGCTCAGAGCCTAAAGCTGCTTAAGATTCTGTGTCTCTCTCCCTCTCTCTCTGCCCCTCCCCCACTCACACTCACAACGGGAAGGGCAGAAATATAGGAATCTAAGTTTCAAGAAGACCAAGAGGAGCCAAACCACAAGAAGCAAGGACAACCCAGGGCTGATACCAGGGGGCTGAGCAACAGGAACCCATTATAAGCAGTGGACTTGTCATCAGATCATACTTTGTGACAATAATAATGGCAGAGATATGAAAGATCTATTGGAGACTGGTGAGACCAGGAGTAGTGAGGCCATTTTAGCTTCTGCCACATCTCAGAAGAGATAACAGTCACCTGGAAAGAAGAGAGGGTAGGTTGAAATGACAGTAAACAGACTGGTTAGATTAGGATTTAGGTGAGGTCATCAGAGGAAAGAGGTGACTGTGACGGTGGTGAAGGAAAGGAAGGAGGAGTCCCAGAAGAAAAGCCCAGCAAAACATATGCGTCAGGAATTTAGTTTTGGACATGTTATCCTTAGTATTAGACATGCTAATCTTCTCTGTATCACTCCAATTTTAGTATATGTGCTGCCGAAGTGAGCACTGGTTTCAAACATCTTGAATCTCCTGGTGCCTAATGGGCATTCAGGCTTGTGAGGAGACCTAGGACATGAAGGAGGAGCTGAGGCACTTTTCTAGACCAAATTAACAGCAAATGACACCCTTTGGTTACTGGCTTCTGTATGGACCCCAATAGCTCAAGTCTTTGGTTGCCCAGTGTACTAAAAGAAAGTAGGTTCTTTACGGTGGGAACCTTTCCTTGTTATATTGTGTTTGGCAGATTGAAAATCTATCTAACCTATTTAACAGTCAAGGCTAACCCTTCTGAGTCTACATGGAATGGGGTGAAGAAGGTAGGAAGAGAAGGTGTAGAAGTAAGTAGAAAATGCCACTCGAACTCTGTCTCAGCTGGACTAGGAGGAAGCCCCAAGCAGCAATGGAAAAGGCAGAAGCCTAGGAACATGAGCCTCAAAGAGCCACAGAAGATGAAGAGAAGCCACACTACCATGGGGAAAAGGACCGATGACCAGGGAGCCAGGATCCATCATCACTGCAGAGGCCCCTCTCTGAAGCTGGGGCAGGGCAAGTAAAGGGGTGGGGGGGGGCGGGGGAAGGGCGGGGGGAAAGGGGGCTTGCACAGCTCGGGATTCCCCAGACAGGGCCAAAGCACTTCCCCAGAATGGGTCACTGTGCATGGTACTTAAATCTTCCACTCCCTTCCTCTCCCCACCACATACATGATATTTTTAAATTCAAACATTTAGGAAGAAACATCAAATGTCCACAAACAAGCAGAACAGGCATGTGTATACAGAGAGATAGTGTGAGGTCCAGGGATGGTTCTCAAGCATAGACAGAACAGATCTGATTTCACAAAGACTACTAACGAACTCCAGGTAGCATGGTAGGGATGAGAAGCGGACAGCAGTCCTGAAATCCAGACGAGAGCTTCTGGGATTAGGAGAAGATTTTCTAGTCATTAAAGTCAGCGGTGGGGACTATTCTTTTTTGACAGCTGAAAATAGATCCCCCTCCTCCCTCCCAACACACCCTTTGCTCCAGGCCGCTAGGCCTTTTTAGGGTATGCTTCTACAGCTGACAGCCAGTGATCTCTTTTCCTGGGTCTCTAAGAGGAGGGCGCAGAGGAACCAAAACTTACCTAATTAGCAGCAGGGCCTATTGTCCTAATACGGTTACCATTCTAGGGAAAAGAAAAGCCTGGTCCCTTCCCAGGAAGTGTGTGAGGGTAAAGGCGTACACTGAGAAAAGAAAGAAGAAAAGCATACTAGTCACACTGATGACGGGAAGCCAGATCCATGAGTTAAAAATCTCTTGAGAGCAACATAAAAGCTACAGGAGGTCTGGAAAAGATGCTCATGACTTAGGTGGACTATTTGATCCTGAAACAGCACTATCTCTAAATAAACAGAAAAAGGCCTGCAAACAGGTACCTAGGTGTCAGCAAAGTATCTCTGGGTGGCAGACTTAGACATGGCTTCAGTTCATTCTTTCTGAAAGTCTGTACTTGCTAAATTTTGATACTGGCCAGTCAGGCGAACCTAGGAGCACATGAGGAGGGCGAGGTGGCCTTTAGACAGAGGGAAGAACACTAAGCAGAGGCCTGCAGCAGCACAGGGGCAGCCTGGCCCAAAGTCCGGCAGGAAGGCAGGTGTGAGGATAAAGGGAGGAGGCAGTGCCCTGAGCAGCAGGCAGAGGAACAACAGGGGCTGTCCTAGAAGGAGCTGGGGGCCGGTGAAAGTGAGGATGTTTCCATCAGCGGGATTCCTTCACACAGGAAAAGCCTCACAAGTACTCACTTATTCCTCTCCACCAGGGGCAACTCCCTTACCCTGGGGGAACAGCAGTTAAAAGTACTATTCGGAAATTCTACCTGGCTCTTTTTACACACAATGAGCCTGGGACCAAATGTGATTACCCAAATGGACACAAATGTAAAGCACCCTGCTTACAATGCAGTTGACAAATGACAGCACACAGTCTTTTTCCCCCTAAGCTTTTTCAACAAATGAGCATCCAGAACTCACTTTACTGTGACCTGTCTTCATACTTAAGGGAAAAAGGTAAAATCGCCACACCTCTTCCGGAGCTCACTCCTCCTTCTTCTAGAAGGGTGTCTGCCCACCTGTGAGGACACATGCCCTATATTTATCAGACAGAATGACCCCACAAGGCCAGAGTGAGAATCTTCTCTTTCCCTTTCCATACCACATCCAAAAGATCCAAACAATGCAGAGCAAACTGTTCATCCAGAAATGCTTAATTTGAAATGTAAAAAAATGTACCACTGGCCCTTTAAAATGATTCCAATTGTTGACTTTTTTCTTTTTAAGATGATACACATTTCATCGGGTTTCCATTTTAAAAGGTGCGGGCTCTGGACAGACAAGGCAACTTGTCCCAGTTCTTGCACTGGCCTCTCTGAAAGGGAGAAAGGAATGTCGGGGGAAATGGGGGGCGAAAGCTTCAGAAGAGAGGAACACTGGCAAGCAGGGCCGCCTCTCCTTTTCACCTTAAGTCTTTTCTCTCCCCCCATTCACAGCTTTAGGTCCTTTGTTTGTTTAACAAACCATTACAATCATACCCAGTTCAATGGGGAGGAATGTGAACTCTCTAAGTAGCTGTCCTCGTAATCCACATGTGTGGTCCAGCCCACAGCCCATCCCAGGGGCTTCAGTGTGCGGTTCTGTGCTCCCGGCCCCTGGAGGCCAGGCACCTTGCTCACAATGAGCCCAATTTCCCCGGCCGCATGCTTGCTGCTCCTTCCCAGTAGCCTGTAGCGATGTCCCAAGTTGTTCCTCCTTTCCCCCTTGCCTAGCGACTGTACTGGCCGTCCTGTCCGGGCTTGTCCAGTTCAGCCTGAGACAGGCACTGCCTGGTGTGGCAGCCACCCCCTACCTTCTTCAGCCCACAGACTCACCACTGACACAGAGCCCACACATTCCAGGGTCTTCCTGGTCATCACGCCCAACTTCCAACCCAGCCCTCTGACGTCAATCACACGGTATACAGAAGACACAATGGCAAGAGTCCCCCTCCCCGCCTTTGCTGGAACTGTTAGTGCCTTGCTCAGTTCCTAGTAGATATATTGGCCATGTTGGGATGAATTTCAATGTCTTGGCCAATAAGTCAAAATAGCATTCAGTCAGATTATATTTCAAAGGGAACCAAAATACTACCTAGCAGAACGATATTCTAGGTCAAACTCCTAAAGCCCTCTGTCAGCCCTGCTAGATAGAAGGGCACCTTTATACCCATCCAATAGATGAAGAAACTGAGGTTTAGAGACTTACACTGTTTGTCCATAGGCCCTGACAAGATACTGCAAGTAATGTTCTGTACTAAGCAGAGTGCCTAGCACAGAGTGAGTGTCCCAGAAGTGTTAGCTTCCCTCAATACCATTATTGACAATAATGACGAGGATGACCAGAGGCCAAACCCAGATGGTCTGAGCTAAGCTGAGTGTTCTTCCTACTCACACCTCGCCATCCTTCCTAGTTACACTGTCTGCATGAGCAGCGGACTTCAGCATTTTACTACAGCGTTTCCAAGTAAAGCCTTGGAATCTGTGACTGGATCCCCTGGTGCCACTGGTACGTGACCAGCATCGTCCTCAAGCTAATCAGTTAACATGTTCCACAAAGAGGACTTTTCTTAGGTACACAAGTTAGGGCAAGGTACCTTTAAAACTTTTGAGCTGACAAGGCGCCCCGCAGAAAACTCCAGATTTGTATGTATTACCGCAGTCCGTGGATGGGGGACAGTAGAGGATATGAAAAGTTGCTGACTGCATCATCTGATTCCCTGAATTGTACAGCATACTAATGCTCCTCAAAAAACAAAAGGTTAGAAGAATTCTGTTCTAAGGTATTTGGCAGTTTGAGGCAGAAATGTATTTATTCCCTACCAGAAAGTTTAGAAACAAAAAATGTTTCTTTGTTTTTGAAAGAAAGAGAGAGAGAGAGAGACAGAGAGAGAGAGAAAGAGAGAGAGAGAGAGAGAGAGAGAGAGAGAGAGAGAGAGAGAATCCCAAGCAGGCTCCGCGCTGTCAGCACAGAGCCTCACGTTGTGCTCAATCCCACGAACCATGAGATCATGACCTGAGTCGAAATCAAGAAACAAATGCTTAACCAACCCAGGCACCTCTATACTAGAAGCTTTTTGAAGTACCTTGAATCTCCTTGACTGATTTTACTATGTGTTTCCAAGTAATTGTTAATAAACATGCCCAGGCAGAAATAATTTGAAGAAGCTTTCATTGTTTGCATACCTACTCGGTGACAGGAAACAACAGCTTCCAGGTGGTCATGGAGTCCCCTCGGAAGTTTGTCTGACGACTCAAACCTGTGAGAAGAGATCTTGCACACCTTCAGTGAATGAAGCTAGGAAAACATTTCCCCCCATCATGTTGCAGCTTGAGCCTGACTTCAAGAGCACATACACACAATTGATGACTGACAGAGATTTCTGACTGCCCTTTCACGCATTTTCATTCACAGATCAATTTTAAGTGTTAAAATCCTGTAGTAGGATACCTCAACAGACACACAACCATTAATTTTTAAATGTCTCAGATCGACCATCTGGCCAAAGTCTTAAACATTTAGCTCATCTGACATATTTTAAAGGTATGATGAAGTTCATAATGCTGTAACTTAAAGGATTTTCAATCTTATATTACCTTGACCAAGATCTTTAAGTATTTATATTACAATTGGGTTAGAAAAACCGTGGAGTTTTCCCCTACTTTCTGCAAGTAGGGAAAATAACAAAACAAAACATGAAATTGTTTACATCAAATATTCAAAAGAGCACAGAGAGGAAATGGTATTTTTTTTAAAGCAACAGTATTAGAATACTATAAAACAGGTATGCAAATCTATGCAATAACAGAACCGGAAACAAATTGTGAACTGAAAAAAGCAATAACCAGCAGGCATTCATTTTCAACAAAAGCTTCAAATAAACATATAGATTCATCAGATGGTGAAAAGGCTGAGGTCTCCAAATTGAATACACAATTCAGTGGTTACCAAACCTGGCTATGCATTAGAATTGCCAGAGACATCTTTTAAAAATACGGATTCCGAGGCCACAGCACAAAGCAGCACAGAATGCCGTAACATCACTTTGGCACTGGGCATTCACGTTTTCACCAAGTTCTCCAGAGCCAAGTCCATGGCCAGCTTTGTACCACTGATCTCTGGTGAGCATTCGGAAACCAGTATCTCTATTCACCAATTAATTACAAAACTTGGCTTCTTCCAATTTAGGACTATTCCAACCAGTCAATTCTCATAAGGGGAAAGCTTTTTAGGATTTTCTTAACCAGCACAAAGGTAAGCTTACTATGAAACAAAGCCAATTATATCCTACCTATGTGGTTTATTCACTTGGTCGCCTGTTCTCTTAGTTTGATTAAAAAAAAAAAAAAAGCTATGTCTGTTTATTTTGTAGGAAAGCATTCCTTTTAAGTTAAAAATGGAAAAATGAAGATCATTTTTAGACAACCAAATTTGAAAAATAACCCATCACAATTCAGGAAAAAAACAGAGGTGAGTAGGACCTCTGAATTATCCAGAGAATTTGTTTTAAATGTATTCCTCACTTTGCATGTATAAACACTTCAACACATCATCTCATGGCCCATCTCTCTTCTCAAAATACCCACCATTTATCATGGTGATTTAATTGGGTGGTCTACAAAGGCCTGTATTAATTTTTTTTTTTTAAAGAGCTTTAAAAAAACACTGAGCAAGAGAGTAAAATTCTTCTGGAGGATTCTTCCTTTGCTTCTACTCATCTCACCAACGGACAATACCAATTTACAAATTCAGAGAGGCGAGGGCTCTCTTCTTCCCAAGGAAGGGCGCACATGACACGAGGTACGCAAACCAGGCAGTGGAGTGGCTTTGCTTCATTGTCGAAATATTCAAATGATCACTAAAAGAAAGCGATTCCTTTCTGAATCCAACAATACTCCTTGGCCTCCGAGGGCTCACACAGGAGCTTATTCTTAAGCTGTTCAATGTAAGCAGCACTAGTGAAAGAGGAGAACTCTGGCGGGGAGGAGGCCAAGTTCCTCTGCCTCTCCCACCTGCCATCTCGGCACCAGCCAAACGCTTAAATAGTTAACAATGCAACAGAGAACCCGAAAGCATGCGTGGCCCTGGGGAAAAATCGTGCGCGGTGTGTGACAGTTTAATAAAGCAGAGAAGAGACAGGAAAAATAACACATCTAAGTTTGACAGGATGCTCCTTGCAGACTGCTTTTCAGGTCAGAACTTAGATTTCAAATCTGACAAAAGGGCTTTAATCATTCATATATGTATATATGTATATATGTATGTATATACGTATATATACACATGTATATATAATCTTTTAATATATAATATGTAAATATATATTTAAAGTATATGGTAAAAACACTCCTAAATATACATGTTTCTGGGCTCCAAAGTAACAAGGAAAGTCACAGTTTTCTAGGAATGAAATCGGCACACAGTAAACAGATCATTGTTTTAAATAAAAGGGAAAATGTTTTTTTGGAAAATGATCTGTTTACATCTGCTTACTCAGATGTTTCGATGACAAAAAGTAAAATTTCCTGAATACAGAACATATGATTTGTAGAATAACTTTTTGCTGGCACGGTAGGTCTTTCTAGGCGTTTGCCTCTGAGAGCATTTAAGAACATGCCCTTTTCTCTATGAATGTCCTGATTTAGCTGCCTGCTGAGCCTGCATGAAACCCCCATGAAACAAAGGGATTCTCCTCCACTTTCAGCTCATTCACTTCCGGCTACTCCTGATTTTTCGTAAGTCAATTCTTCAAACTGACTCTTTTATTTCTTTTATTTCTTTCTTTTATTTCTAATGATTTGAGTGGGAAAGAATTGGGAAAGCCCCAAACACTGGGAATTGTCTTAGTTTTCAGTGAAAGCCTCCTCTCGATTGAAGATTGCAAGGTTTGTTTTTGAAAAGCTTTTCAAAAAAGGTGTGTCCGTGTGTGTTTTTCTAAACACTGTAATTCCAGATAGAAAGGAGCCCATCCAATATGGGAGATTACAGACAACTAACTTGTATTTCACCGAGCAAACAATGAGATTATACCTCTGAAGCAAAGACCCTAAACGGGATATTCATGTTCATCTCAAAACAATGAAGTCAGGGGGTGCCTGGGTGGCACAGTCGGTTAAGCGTCCGACTTCAGCCAGGTCACGATCTCGCGGTCCGTGAGTTCGAGCCCCGCTGGTGGCTCAGAGCCTGGAGCCTGTTTCCGATTCTGTGTTTCCCTCTCTCTCTGCCCCTCCCCCGTTCATGCTCTGTCTCTCTCTCTCCCAAAAAAATAAATAAATGTTGAAAAAAAAAATTAAAAAAAAACAAAAACAATGAAGTCAGTTTAAAGATGACATAGGGGGGCGATGTCTGAACACATTTGTGGGCCTGACACCTGCCTCTCTACCTTCTTGCACCATTTCTGGGGGACCACATTCATACCCCAAGGTGTCAACTACTCCTTGGAGGCAAAGGTCTCCCAAATCTGTCTACAATCCCGAGCTTTCTTTCCAAGTCCAGATGAATCCATCTACCACCTCTCAGCCTGGCTATCTCACAGCCCTGAGGGTCACCTGCCCTAAAGCAGGGGCTCCTCCTCTAGTATTACAGATTTTAGCTACTAGCACCACCACATAATAATAGCTAACATTTACTGGATGCTCAGAAGGTCATGACCGTTTTAGTCATGCTCACAACCATATGAGTATGCAGTATTAGCCCCATTTTACTTATGGGGAAACTGAGGCTTAAAAGTTGCACTAATTTGCTCATGCTCACATGACCAGCAGGCAGTGGAGCTGAGACCTGCATCCAGAGTGTGTGGTGTGAGTCCACATTATCAACAGGTCAGTCTCTTTACTGTGTTACTTCCTGGTCTCTCTGAAGTCAGAAACTCTGGAGTCATACTAGATTTTTCTCACTGACTAAGCTATACAGATTCTGCAAGCTTACTGTCTCTCAAATCTGTTTCCTTCTCTTAATTTCCATAGTTACCACTGTTTGGGCGATGTTTTGCCTTCATTACAGCCTCCAAATCAGCACGGCAGGACAACTCTGGAATTTCGCTTTGTTTGTCCTCCCAACAGCTTTTCTTTCTAGCTCATTTAAAACAGGTGGCAGGCTTTGTAATTCCTTGTATTTTAGCCCAGATGACGGCACAGGCAGTTTGTCTTTGTTAACCTCTAAACCCAATGAGGAGATTCTGCCTGACTCCTGAGACTGGAGAAGCAGAGGGCACATACAAGGGTGAGAAAAAGACCCTCTCTCTCCCTCCACCCCCCACCCCGGGGCCTGTAAAAGAGAAGGAGATCTGTCAGCACCAGCCAGCCGTCCCTTGCACAGCTCTGTTCCCCAGGGCGGTGAGCAGAGCCCTCAAGAGTGTGGGATGTGCTCTGGGAGACCAGACCCGTGGCACGGTTTCCAGCCTCTACTCAGTCCTGAGGCAGATACACAAAAGGTCAGAGGCCAGTCCCTTACCTACCAGGTGCCATGGTAATCTCTGGGTTCTAGAACACACCCCATGGGGGAAGGAGAGACACCTAAAAATGACAGATGAAATTTCCCTGTAGGTTAGCAGATTGGGGGCTGGAGTCTGAATTAGTTACAGGGAATAAAAAAAAAAAAAAAAAGGAAGATTTCCTGCATACTTGAAGTTGTGCAGGGAGATTCAGACTCGCGGGGTGCCTGCATAAGGCGCCAAGAACCTTAGACTCATACATATCTGCGCTATCGACTAGCCTCAATTGCTAAAACTGGAGCCAGAATGTTTTTTTAAAAAAGGCCACCCCCTGTTGCAGACAGGAGTGTGGTCTCTGCAAAGGCAATGGTGACCTGGGGGCAGTCCTGTGCTTTAGAATCCTGGGGCAGATAGAGAAAGAAGGAAGGAAGGAAACTGTGCAGATGTTGAGAGTTTACTCACAAGATTAACTCCTCTGATTCCTATGCAAATACCTAGAAAGGGAGAGGCAGAGAAAGTTGTCTTTAAGGCCTTTATCTTAAACTCTGAATTGCTTAAAAACCAAAGGAAGTAACAATGTCAACCAGGAAGAGGAAAGAGACAGCCCAGTGCTGTTGGTCTCGAAGCACAGGACATCCCTGCTTCCCAAGCCTGGCCATGCCTCCCACCCAGGTCAGCAAGTGGGACAGGAGAAGGATGGCTGATTTCCATAGGATGGAAATGAGACTGTGTGGCAAACTGACGAGTTTTCGGGAGAGGAGATTCCCCCCCCCCCCCCCCCGGGGGAAAGGCTATAAGTTCTTAATGTAACAAATTTGCTGATTCAAACATGTTGGGGTACTGTGACACCAAGTGAAACGTCTAAGAGGGGTTCAGACTCTGAAACTAGTCACACATTCTCAAAGCACATTCCATCCATTTCAGTTCTGTGGCTGAATATCTGAGACCTTCAGAAGAGGTTTCCGAAAGCCCTGATGAAAACTGGAGAGGATTCTAGATAAGCCAAGATATACCATCCATCCTGCAGAGATCAGAGTTTTTAGAACAAAGAGCCCTGGCTGGAAGAACTTCATATGAACAAGAATCAGCAACCAGGGAGCCCCATATTCCTGCCACCCAGATGCCCACTAAGTCTGCCGAGAACGTGGGGCGCAGACGGTGGGAAGACGGAACTGGGAGAGGGGGAGTTGCCTAGGGAGCAAGTGCTCTGTCATAGATGCAGAGTGTGCCAAGACAGTGCCCCCTCCTGGCTTTGGTTATAAGGAAGGGGAAAATTTCATATTAAATTGTACCTAAGAAGGAAACTCACAGGAAACATGGAAGCTAGGTATGTTGAGCCAGCAGGCAGAGGGTTGGAAAAGCAAAGCAACCACAGCATGGGGCCACTCTGGCCTCTGCTGACAATTGTTTCCCTTCTCACACCAGATAGGTGAGGCCCAGAAGGGAAGAGAGTAACAAGCAGTTCATGAACATTCACATGGCCTATCCCCAACCCCTATCACCCAGTGTGGGCAACCACATGCAGAAGACTGCTTTCCAAACTGTGGTGCCTAAAAACCTGGTAGGAGGAAGGTGGGGAGATATGCTGGAGAATGGAGGACTAGCCCATTTTATGGGCCCAAACTCAACTTTCATGTGGCTCCCTTAAACTCGCTACCAGTCTGGTGAGTAAAGAGCTTGAGCAGCTAGGTCAGTGCAAAGGGACATTTCTGCGTGCTAGAGATCTAGGTCCGTTCGGGCTCCTGTCTCTGTTTTTGGAGTGGCCCCCTTCATTCTAATCACAATGCTGCTGCTAGAGTGATTCTTCTAGCACGCAAATACACGACATGACTTGGCTATTTGGAATTCTTCAAAGGTCCCATTAGTTTCCGTCAGTTAAAACCAAGAGTCCTGACTAATCAGAATCACTGAAAGTTTTTAATCAGGAAAGCAGTATGCTCGGGCTTATGTTCTCCAAAGAGACCTCAGACAGATGTACAGATTATGCTCCTGGATTTAACCATCATATACACTAAAATCAATATAATAGTAATTCCCTTGCGGGAAAAGAAACCCAAAACCCAAAAAATGTGCACAGAAAGAATAAACGCAATAACTGCACACTGAAGTTGCTCTATAAAGCCGTTCACAGGGACTTCTAAGTCTTCCGTGAATCAGAACTAACAACACTGTCACAGCACTCTGAGTTGAACATACAGGGCAAATGAGAACCATTTTAGGGAAACAACGTAAAACGATGATCATCTTAATGTGGTTCTAATTTACATGTTGATTGTGTGTGTGTGTGTGTGTGTGTGTGTGTGTGTGTGTCTGTTTTATGAATCACTTTTAATTCCTGTGTTCAAACAAAAAGGAAAAAATTACCTTGGTAAATGCCACATAATGGACTAATTAAATTATTCCCCCAATAAAGTACACTTTGTTAAAGTATAAACATGCATAACTCCTAGAGCTATTTTAAACATACTAATAAACTGTGCTTTATTTACTATTTTTATATTTAATACTATCCTATATTATGACCACCCCCCAACTCCCTTCATCTCTGAACTGCTTTAATTTTAACCTTTTGTTTGTCCAAGAAGTCAGAAAACAAAGAAATTTTAATAATTCTTAGATAACTTTTCTTACCTAAAAGTGGTACAATAATGTATTTTAACCACTCCTCCCTTATTCTACTGTGTCAGCAGCATACTCTACTTAACACGAGGATGTGTTCCTACAGTTAGTTAAAAAAAAAAAAAAAGAGTCGATTAAATGATGGTATTCATCTAGATACAACATAGAAAAATGGTGTGGTATAACGCAAAGACCAGGTGATGACTGGCTCTGCTACCTGCCAGGTATGGAATCTCACGCAAGTTCCCTAACTTCCCTTTTTGGCGACATCTATGTACTTTCCAGAGCTGTTACAAGATCACACATTATGTATGTACCTACAGAAGCACAGAGACTCATACAGAGTCTAAAGTGTATGTGCAAAAGAGATGGGTGGCCTGTTGTAAGTTTCAAGAAGGACTTTGCACACTGGGTAAATTCACAATTAGGAAACATTAGTAACTTGTTTCAGAATGCAATATATGTGACAGAATAAAAATTATTGATTCACTTCCATAACCTTTCCTTCATTTGGACCATCATGACATGATTTCATTTCCTAACATGTGCTTGTAAAATAAATTTCTATTATTTCCTGCACGCTACAAAGTTTTGTGTAGATTTTGTGTACTTTTGAAAGATTCCTGAATTCTTAAGCAGTGTGATATTATTGCTGTGCTTTAAATGGTAATATCATGTTTAACTAGAGAAAACCATTATAATTGGCATGAATTGGTTGTACAGGTACTATAAAGTCACTTAAGGATATACAGAAGTGATTCTGGCATTTTTGGATTTTGCTAAATTGTTCTTTTTGAATGTGTTGGTGGGGAAGTGGACTGGTTTCAGTAAGAATCACTTGGAGAACAGGAACTTAAACACACACACACACACACACACACACACACACACACACATCTAACATTCTCTTCACTCTGGCCTTCCACCTCAGGCAGCGGTGGATAACCTTCTAGAAGTTAGCCCCAAGAGCAAAATAAATTGGGAAGTGACTTATCTAGTGAGGGGTTTAGGGGAAAAAAAAGTGTAAGATGTAATGTAAGAAAACTTACAAAGAACACTGGAATAAAAAAAATATGGCATATTACAGTCAAGGACATTTTGCAAAAAAAAAAAAAAAAAACACAAAAAAAAGGTGTGGACAGAGGCCAAGAATTATGGTTAAACAACACTGTTAGCACCGAAGCTACAAAACAGTGGGTGGGTAGCGTTAGGGGGGGAAGGCAATGGGCTCACACGGAAAATTAATACATGTTACAGGGAAAAACCATCAAAATGTTGGATATGAAATTTAAGGCTGCAATTAGAGGTTGCTATTTTGAAATAGGTGGTTAGAACAAATTATAATCTCCATATGTATGATGGGGAATGATAAGAAATATAAACGCCTGATAAATACTGAGGATCCTGCCAACCATAAGTTCTCTCAAATACACACTGGATTTAGAAGCACACTTATTTCATAACTTAGGGAATCCGGACAGAATAGATGCAAATGGAGAATCACCTCATATTATGGTTTTAAGAGCATGATTTAGAAACTGAATTGTAATAAAGGCAACAGATTAAGTATGATTCTACATGAAGGCTAACACACCAAATTCTCCCCCCCATATGTATTTGTCCGTTTTTAAGATAATTTTAAAACATCTTTTGAAAATGTGAGAGAGGGAGATCACAAATTTCTAGTGAGCAAGTTATGATAAATAAAAAGCAATTGTATAATATCTCTTATTTCTAAATTAATATGAGTATCAATGATAGTTCTTGGCATATTCTCCTGATTTTTTTCTAAACAGTGAAAAATAGGTTTTCATATCCCTCAACCTTATTTTTCCCTCAAAGCCTCAAGTTCCTCAAGTGCAAATTCTCTGAGAGCAAGCATTTTCGGGAACATAACCCCCTCTACTGTGGAAAAAGCAGAAGGCTTTGGTGTGTGCTCTACCATAGGAAAAAACGAGAATACAGACTCACGACTGACCATGGGAGAGCAGACTGGGCAGAAGTCCGAGGGCTTAGCAGAGACATACTTACCTTTTTAAGTCTGAGGTACAGAGAAGTTTTAGATGTGACATGAAACAGAGGCCACATCAGACGTGAGCGCAAGCCTAGAACGGGGGTGGGGGGAGAGAGGAGAAATCAAAAGGTTAGGAAAAAAAAAAAAAGCATGGAGAAAAACCACACTGGTACTAAGTAAGTAGACATTTATATACAGAATATTAGTCCAGGTATGCCAAGATCAAACATGTCTCTTCGTCAACACGCCACAGTGCCATATTCCAGCCTTCCAGAGACACGTGTGCCTTTAAGTTTTACAGGAGTCTTACTTTTAGAGAGGCAGTGCAGTGATGTGGTTAGGAGCATGGGCTCTGGTGTCAGAATGCCTAGATTCAGATCCTTGTGCCACCGGAGCCACTTAGAAACCTCACGCAATTTGTTTAGTCTCTCCCTGCCTCGTCCTCCTCGCCTGTAAAATGGAGACTATAACCGTACCTACGGCACAAGAGCCTTTTGAGGATTAGATGAATTAATTTGAGTAGTGCTTAACAGTACTGCCTGGTAAGCAAGGAGCAAGCATGTATTTGCAACTGTATTCCAGAGGCCTCAGTTCAAGTGAAAATACCTCACAGCCTCAGGCAGAAATTAGACAATAATCAGAACCTTTTAAAAAGTATCACACGTGAACCCTATCCTTTGGGAAAAGGAAACCAGCCCCTGAGCAGGACTGAAGGTGAAGTAGGGAGGAGAGGAGAATATTCTAAGGAGCAAGGAAAGATCATTAAAAGACCCAAAACAAGCACAGGCAAACAAAAACCAAAAACACCAAAAACCAAACCAAACCAAACCAAAACAAACAAAAAAACCCCCAAAACAAAACAAACAAAACTCCTTTCCTTGATTCCATTTTTACCCCCTGAAGACAAGGCTGCTGTGAGAAGAGAGGCCTGAATGGCAGAATTTGTTGACAGTAAGCATACCCAATGAAGGTAATTTTAAATCTGTATTTCAGAACAGTCTTTCCTGTAATTCAATCTAATGAAGAAGGAGGATGTTTCCCTTTCAATGACTAGATAAGCCTGTATTAGGGCTGCTTTATTTGGTCAGTCTCGATGGACGGGAAGCCATCTACGAGGGAAGTATCTGGTGTCTTTCTACAAGGAAGTTTGCTTATGGAGATAAACACACACGCGCAAATACAAACACCTAATATGTGTTGATCCCCAAACCTATTTTGGAGGTTTGACTCACATTATTTGAAATTATTCTTCTCAGACATTATAGCATTCTTCAGGCCTGAGAAAAGGTGCTTTTATGGAGGATCATGTAGTTGGAGTTACCTGATTCTATAGACCTAGCTAGAACACAATTCTTACTGAAATTATTTCCTTGGCCTGTAAGTAGTTCTATCAATGTGGACAAAGATATGCCTCACTGCTAAAATGAAAAAGTGTGGTTTGATTTCCTATGTTTCCTTCCACCCTCTACCCCTCCCTACTTTGGTATGATGTCACATGAAATTACTTCCAGAAACAGAGGGTACAGCAGCCAAGTTATAAAACCTAAGTGCTATGCTTACTGCTTTCTTATCTACAAGTTAATACTTATGGGGGCGAGAGTCTATCGATGATCAAGGCCATGGTAATTTTCCTATTTGGTAAGAAATCTGAAATCTCAGCAGAATCACAAACTGCTGAGTCCACCACATTCGTATGACCCATACAAATACCCATTCCTCTACAAGATTCCTACCGCAACTCGCACATTTGCAAACCTGTTTAAACTTCACCCTTACCTTTAATCAAAAACAGACAACCAAATAGATTTCTTTAAAAAATAATCTTGGTGGTAAAAACAAAAATATCATGGAGAGTAACATATTAGCCAGTTACCATACTTCTGTGATGACTTACCACCCCCCATCCCCATTTACTAAATTTTTCCATTACGATTTTAAGATGTTGTTTCCCAAAGAATGTTGACAACTATTTCCCACTTAAAGCTGTGGTTTAAAAAGAAATAGGTTTTAACTTGCGAAGAGCTCAGAATTGGGCTTGTTCTAGGGTCCCTGTGAAATCATAGCAGTTAGCCCTTTAGACTCAAAATTTCCCTTACACTTTTCACTGACAAATGAAGGTGTTGGCTTCCTTTGATAAGGGGTTCATAACATACAGCAGTGGTAAATCTGGTTAAATAAACTGTCAAAGGATGGTTTGTTTTGCATTATTTAACATTACATCATAGAATTAAATCATGTAAAATGGAAGCTTTATCCACCTCCATCACTAAATGTGGTCAAGTGGAAGTCTACAAAACTCGAAATTAAAAGCTTTTTCATTATACTGAAAATACGTAAACCCTGTGTTGAGATTTAATTTTAGGAAAGAATATTAGACAACAGAGCTTAGACTTAAAAAGGACAATGCCATCCACTTTTTTAATGCTTCCTGTTCAGAGGCTGATGGACTGCTCAACAAACTTGCCAAATCAAAAGTGTTTAATGAAATTCTCCATAGAGCACAGATTTTAAAAAGCCATAGCACCAATCAGGTAACAATAGATCAATCAAGTTTTCCTAAAACGTAGTATTTGCAGTTGAAGCCTAGATAAGTAATTACATTCAAACTAACGTACAGGGAGCTATCAATCCCCATTCATGCAGCTCGCATTCACTGAGCCAAGAGCTTTGCTGGGCTTGGAGATATAAAAATGAATCCGACACAGCTGCTTTACTTCCAGCTAAAAGAACACACCTAAACAAAGAGCTACAGGGCAATGTGTTAAGTGCGAGAATAGAGGTGTGCACAAAGGGCTCAGGGCCAAAGGAAGACGCCATAAATTCTTCCTGGGAAATCAAGCAAGCGAGGGGAGATGTAAAAGAAGGTATGGTGATGTTTCCTTGTGATAAACTCAAGATTTTTTCCTTGCTGTGTTCTCAAAAGTTAGGTAGTAATTTTAGGATTTATGAAATGCGTTAATTGCAAGTGCTAATAGTGGTCTATTAGTTTCATTTATGCTTCGCATAGACTTTCAGTTACAATATTCAAATAGAAGTTTTTAAAAATAAATGTATTTCCACACAACGCACACTATCCAGAGCAGCAGGAATGGGCAGCATGAGTGAAATTTAGATACAAAGTTCAAAGATGTTCTGGAACATAAATGAATGACATTCTTTATACTCAGTAATATTACATTAATGCTGATTTCAAGTGTCAGTTTTTTTCTTCTTCTTCTGAATGCAAAAATAAAAGAATTACTCGATTATATCATGGGTAATATTTGTCTTTCTCTACTTCTGTGTTTAAAATAGAAGGAGGGTGTTGAATCAACTTCTACTTAACATCATTTATTATGCATACCATATTCCTACTTATAACACAGTTGTGACAGAACCTCCATTGTTCATTACACACTAGCCCCAAACTCGAGTAATTCTAATGTAAGCATGAGAAACCACCGTCTCCTTTGGGGTGAATTTCCAAATTCCTCTGTGTTAAATTGAGGTCTAATTTTCCCTGCGCCTGGTTTTCACAAGAAGGTCCATCCCACCCCATGTGCTCCTTTTCAGCTGTCAATAAACAGAGGCAGTGAATTCCCCCACAGCTTCACAAAGCTAGTTAGGCAGAGCCATTCATTCCTTCAGGAAAACAGGGCATTGATTTCAGCGAGTTCCCAGGGAGCAGCTGCAACAAAGAGATCAAAGGCCCACCTCTCTTTCCCTCCACTGCTTCCATCAGGCCAGGCCCAGACAAACAGCGACAGGTTTCCTTGAGACAAGGAGAGGGCCCGGCAGACCACCTCATGGTTCAATTCAAATTCATCCGTTTCCTACATTCCAGTGACAGTCCAGAATGCTAACCATGACAAACCAGCACAATCGCCCAGCATAATATACTGCTCGCTAGTTCATCCAAGGTCAGAGGGAGAAAACAAGCACCGAGGGAAGTCCTCCACTTCTAGGGCCTGCTGAGCCTCAATGGCCCCCTGACATTCCATAAATAAACTTCGCCTGCTCACTCTCCCTTTCTTTTTCCATCCTGCAACCCCACAAGCAATGGTCTCACTTAATCTGCAATTTCTTTCGTGTCACCGTACCCAAACTATTGGGACATTTTATTCTCAACCTAATAGTTCTAATGATGATAGGAACATGGCTTTGTGGGCAGCCCTTCTCGGTTCACACCTAGTAAACTACCACCATAGGGTGAATTTACAGCTGTAATTACTAGGGCTTCCTTCAAGGCCTCATTTCCAGTGAAGGCCACACAACCTAAAGAGTCAGTTTGCGTAAATTCTGTTTGCGAAACAAAAAACGTGAACAGAGACAGAAGGGTTAGCTTTTGATGTGAACGAGTAATCACCCAAACCGCTAATCCAAACCCCTATGTGACAGTCTGTGTGTGAATGAGCCCTGTGCAGCTCTGTGGGAGTGAGAGGACTGGGGGTGGGGGGTGGCGGGGGTAAGAGGGGCTAGAGGAAGATGGGTTCTCCTGATTGGTTACCTCTGTTGAACAGATTTGATTAAAAGGTTTCTAAAGTCCCCACTGAATTCTGAGCCGCTTCTTTAACACAACCTTCACGAAAGCCTGTAACAAAATGCATTTGTTTTGTTGCGCCCCCTTCCATTTCTGTCACTAATCCCGAGGAAACATGGGAGTGGATGGGTTAAATTTGAAAATTCCTAAACCAAAAAGAAAATAAACAATATTGGAATGAAAGGTATGGAGAACTCATTCCTTGACACAGAACACAACCTTCCCACGTGCCCATCTTATGAGCTTCAGTGTGACCGGGGGGGGGGGGGGGGGGGGGCGGGGATCTGTTCACTGATTATTCATTTGACTGCCAAAGATGCCATTTTGTACATGGTACTGAACAGCCCTCCAAGAGAAGACTTTCACTTTCTCTCAAGCTGGGACAGAAATGAGCTTAGAAAATACAGAAGTCTAAATGGCGCAGGAAAGGTAGCTTCCTAGTAGGCACAGTGTGACAGCTATATTAGGAACCTCAAAGCTGACTCTGGCACTGATCTACTTTGGGCCTCTCTGTCTTTCTACTCTTCCAAAATGGAGACAGAAATATCCGTCAAGAATTCCATTACGAGGTATTGTGAAATAACCATTCCTCAAAAACAAAGTATCTCATCGAAGAACGCTAGTCTTTTGAGTAGAACTTCCTTATGTAATCACTCTAAATTCAATAGAGCTGCTCTGGAAACTCACTAAGTTCCTATAAATCAAATTATTTTTTAAAAGCACTCAGAAAATTTACTACTTAAATGAAAGTCTATAGCAAATGACAAAATACACCCATCAATTCATTTGTATACCCTTTCAAAAGCATTGAAAGCACCTACAAACATCAATTTGCTCTTCATCACAACTACCTGAGATAGGTGGTTTTATTAGTTTCTATTTTTCAGTGAGGAAAACAGGCTTAAGAAAGGTAATAAATTGACTTGCCAAAGTCACAGAGCTGGTAAGGAGAAGAGTCACTGTGAAGTATCCAGTTTCTCAATCCCACACAGTTTCCACTGCATGTAGCTACCATATATGCATACAACTGCTCACTGAACTTCTCTCACAATAACTATATTATATAATCACAATCTACTCCTAAACCCAAAGCACTGGCCCACTCATTCAAGGACGCAGTGCTTGAGTATGGATTATGGTGTCAGATCCATATTTAAATTTTAGTGTCACCTTTTAGTAACTGTGTAAATTAAGCACTTAATATTTGCACACTCAGTTTCCTCATCTGTAAGACATAAATAATATCTTCTGATAGGGTTTGTGAAGGATCAAATAACGAGTATAAAGCCCCTAAAGCAGTGTTAGCATATAATAAATGCTTAATAACGGTACCTATTATCAATGGTGCTGAAAATCAAACCAATGTAAAACTTGTCAAAAGAGAAAAACATGTCTCCTTTTTCTTTAAAAAAAAAATTTTTTTTTCAAAGTTTATTTATTTTTTTTGGGACAGAGAGAGACAGAGCATGAACGGGGGAGGGGCAGAGAGAGAGGGAGACACAGAATCGGAAACAGGCTCCAGGCTCTGAGCCATCAGCCCAGAGCCCGACGCGGGGCTCGAACTCACGGACCGCGAGATCGTGACCTGGCTGAAGTCGGACGCTCAACCGACTGCGCCACCCAGGCGCCCCAATGTCTCCTTTTTCAATAAAAAGACATAAAATTTAACTTACAGCTTCTGGATTACATAGCTCTCTTTAGCACTAAAAATTTACCACTCGCATCTAATATTTTAAGGTGGCCAACTAATAAACCCAGATCAAACTGTCATAAAAGATAAGCTACTACACAAAATAGAAGCACTAATTGAATTGTGTTTTAAAAAGCTGATTGAAGAAAATCCCTGGCTGTTATAAAGCAGCAATGTGGTTTTTTTGTACAATCAGCTTTACTTCTTGCCATTTAACTATTTTAAGCAAGAATGTATTGGTGCTAGGCAGAAATGCAGACAGTTGCCACATGAAGAGAAAAATACATAATAGGAATATTTGTTACACAGAGCTAGTGCTTTACAGTTTTCAAAGAATACGTATATTATTTCATTTGACCCTCACACTGCTCTGCTCACTAGAAGAAAACAGATGGACTTTTTAAGCACAGGCAAAGACTGCCAGTGATAAACGGTAAACTTTTTTTTTTTTTTTTAAACTCTTGGTCTCATTTTTCATAACACCTTATCGATAGTTGGTAGTATGTAGATGTTACAGTACAGAGTGTACAGAATACTGTGGAAAGACAGAGGCCACTAAGTCTGGTAGAGCCAGAAAAGGCTGTGGAGAGAAGTGACATTTATCCAACATTTTACCTAGTACAAAATCACATCTAGAATGTTAGTGATTATCCCTGAGCTTGATAAAATTTTCTCTGAACTCTGAATATGCCTTTCAGTACCTTAGTTCTCATGCACTGCTTTTGTTTATTTGCAAACTTAAATGCATTTCCCTTTAAAAAAAAATTTTTTTTAATATATTAAAAGAGGCAGGGAGTTGAGGCCACTGCTGTTTGACTAAACACCACTTAAGGCTCTAATTCTACAGTTCTGTGATTTTTAAAATTACTGGTCATTCTTATATTACCTACTATATAATACATCAGTTTAAATGTGCATGTTAATGTATAGCCTATTAACATTGAGAAATATATATGCTTTTTTACTTCACTACCACTTATCTCAGAAATTAATAGTTGGGAAGAGCTTTTAAGAATATCTAAGGGAGGGACATCTGGATCAGTTGATATACATGTGACTTTGAGCCCCACCCAGGGATTACTTACAAAAAAAAAAAATTAGAGTATATCTAAGGGAACATGCCTCATTAAAGAAACTCAGCTCCCAGCAGGGGAAGTCTAATGGTTATTGCTTCCCTATGAAGGGCCAAGAGTTGCCTTTTTATAATCACCAGTATTGTCTCCTCCAACATGAAACAAACATGTTTAATAAAAGACATCCACAAATTTGAAGACAATTGTGACAATCCCTTACCTTCAGCCATTACTTTGAGACTGTTCTTTTCTAACATGGGCACATAGTGCTATAAATTTCCCTCTAAGCACTGCTATAGTTGCATCCTAGTTATTTGGAAATATGTTTTCATTCCAATTCAGTTGAAAATACTTTCCAATTTCCTTTTTCATTTTTTGTCACATGGGTTATTTGGCAAAAGTCACCAGCCCAACCATTTGGGCCGGGTGCATTTTCTTTTCTGGAAAGTTGTGGGTTTTTTTGTTTTTCGGTTTTTCCCATTTCATCTGTTATCAAATTTGTAGGCAGAGACTGATTGTAGTATTCCCTTATTCGCCCTATAATATCATGAGATCAGTAGTCATGAACCCTCTTTCATTACTGACACTGGTAATCTAGGTCTTCTTTTTTTCTTTGGCCAATCTGGTTATAGTTTTATTTTTTTGATCTTGTTGAGAGAACCATTTTTTGTTTTGATTTTCTCTCGTTTTCCTATTTTTCAACTCTATTGACTTCCCTAATTTTTATTTATTTTCTTCTACTTGCTTTCAGTTTAATTTGCTCTTCTTTCTCTAGTTTCATAAAGTGGAAATTTAGGTTATTGATTTTAGATATTATTTCTAATACATGCATTTAATACTATAAATTTCCCTCTAAGCACTGTTTTAGCTTCCTCCCCTACCCTCAATTTTTATAAGCTGTATTTTCTTTTAGTTTAAAATATTTTTAAGGTTTCATGAGGCTTCTCTGACCTATGGATTATTTAGAAGTGTGCTATTTATTGGAGAAGTATTCTATTGGAGAATTTTCCAGCTATTGTTCTGTTATTAACTTGCAGTTTAATTCTGTTGTAGTCTGAGAACATACTTTGTATAATTTCTATTCTTTTAATATCTTTAATACTTTAATATCTCGTATGGCCTAGAATGTGCTCCTGGGTTGTTTGGAAGTGTGTTGTTACATTTGAAAATATTTTTCCAGATACCTTTCTGTACTAATTCCTTTATGGGCAGGAGATATTCTTTGTATGATTAGAATTTAAAAAAAAATTAATTTAGTCATTTTCTTACCTAGAATATGGTCCATCTTAATAAATGTTCTGGGTATACTTAAACGTGGTGGGTAGAGTACTCTATAAATGTCAATTAGGTCAAGTTGGTTGACAGTACTGTTCAAGTCTTCTCTATCCTTACTGATTTTCTATCTAGTTGATCTATCATCTATTGAGAAGGGTATTGAAATCGGACTGTAATTGTGGATTTATCTATTTCTCTTTATGTATAGTAAAACTTTATTATTAGGTGTATAAACACTTTATCATTATGAAAATCATCTTTATACCTGGCAGTATTTTTTGCTCTCATTTCTACTTAGAGGTTTTAAGTCAAGGCTTAAAAAAAGGTTAGTATTATTGTTTTGTATCCTTTACATTATAACCTAATTGTGTCTTTAGCTCTATGAAGTACATTGTTTTGCAGACAGCATATAGTTAATTCATTTTCTTTAAAAAAAAAATCTAAGCTGACATTCACTGCCTTTTAACTAGAGTGTTTAAAACATTTATACTTAATATGATTATTGATATAGGTAGGCTGAAATGTTCATCTTGCTGTTTGTTTTGTATTTGTTCTATCTGTTCTCCATTTCCCCTTTCCTTTGCTTTTCTGTCTTCTTTTGGACTATTTTTTTCTGATTTAATTTTATCTCCTTTAGCTTATAACTCTTTTGAGGTTTTAGTGGTTGATTTAGGGTTTACAGTCATATCCTTAACACAATGTACCTTCAAGGGATATTATACCTCTTCACACAGAGTATAAAAGGTTTGTATTACATTTCAATTTTTCCAATTCTGACCTTTGTGCAATTGTTGTCAATACATTTTACATGTTATAAACCTCAACTACGTTGTTACTATTTTTGGTTAAAACAATCTTTTTAAAAAAATATTTAAGTTGAAAAAAATTTATATATTTACTCATTTCTGATGTTCTTTGTTTCGATATAGTATTACTTTCCTTCTTCCTTATGGTTTCCTGTAACATTTCTTATAGTGTGGGTATAGTAGCAGTGAGTTCTTTCAGCTTTTACAGGACTAAAACAGTCTTTTACTACCTTTCTTTCATTACTTAAATTATGTTGTTCCACTGTCTTCTGGCTTGCATTGCTTTTGGTGAAAAGTCTACTGTCATTCTTTGTTCCTCTAAATGTATAGTGTCCTGTTCTCTCCTTTGCAATCTTTATTATTGGTTTTAAAGTATTTGGTTGTGGTGTACTCTGATGTAATTTTCTTCCTTTTTTTTGGTAACTGCTGGTATTCACCAAACCTCTAAGATTTGTGGGCTTACCGTTTCCATAAAATTTAGCAAACTTTCAGTCATTATTTCTTTAAATATTTTTTCTATTACCTTCCTCCTTTGGAGACTCCACTTATACATATATTTGACTGACTGAAGTTGTCCCAAAGCTCACTGATGTGGTGTTTACAGTGTGTTTTATTTTGTATAATATCTAATGCTTTTTATCTTCAAGTTCACAAAGTCTTTCTTCAGTGTCTGGTCTGCTATTACTCCTATCCAGTGTATGTTCCATTTCAGATGTTTATGTTGCCTCTAGAAGTTCACCTTGTATCTTTTTTTTTTTTAATAGATTTTGTATCTCTCCTTAAACCAGTGCTGTCCTCTACAATCTTGAGCATATGTATAAAATAACTTTTAATATCTTTGTTTGGTAAGCTGTTTACTAAATCTTTAAAAATCTGTTTAATATCTTTATTAAAATCTATCATCTATGAGTCTATTTGTATTGACTTATTTTTCTCTTCACCAATGAATTTTCCTGTTTCTTGACATATCTAGTAAATTTTGATTGAATACTAGATACTGCACACTTTACCTTTTTAGGTGCCAGATATTTTGTATTTCTTTAAATATTCTTGAGCTTTGTTCTGGGATGAAGTTAAACTACTAAAAACAATTTGACCTTTAAGAATGGAGAGTCTGCAAATTGTGGCCCACAGGCCAAATCTGGCCCACAGCCTATTTCTGTAAATGAAGTTTTACTAGAATTTGGCCATCCTCATTCACTTAGGTATCGTCTATGGCTGCTTTAACATTACAATGGCAGAGCTTAGTAGCTGCAACAGAGATCATATGGCCTGTAAAGCCTAAAATATTTTCTATCTTTTCCTTTACCAAAAAAGTTTATGATTCCTCTTCAATGGTTTACTTTCAGGATTTTTTTTTAAAGAAAGGATCAAAGCAACCTTTACTCTAGAGCTAATTTTCCCTTACTACTGAGGCAATACCCTTCTGAGTACTCCACTTTATGCCACTTATACTACAAAGGGTTTTGTACTCTGCTGGGACACATTCTTCCCTACGCTGTGATCTACATTTGCCTTCCTAGTGGTTCTTTTCTCAGCCTTGGGTATTTCTCTTACATGCATGCACTAATCAGCACTCAGCTAAAGACTCCAGTGTTCCGTGTTCTCTTTGTGCAACTCTCTTTTCTGGCACTCTGTCCTACAAATTCTAGCGGCACCTGCCTCCCTGAATTCCCAACTCTACTACTTCAATTCATGGTGACCACTGAGCTGTGTTTGGTTTCCCCTTCTTACACTGTGGCCGTGGGCACATCATTTGTTTTCCTTCTCTCAGTGTTCATGATAGTATACGGCTAGTTGCCCAATGTGTGAAAACCTATTTTAAATTTTTATGGGCTTTTATTGGTTCCATTTTGTTTTTTGGTTGTTTAAGGCTGGAAAATGAATCAAGTTTCTGTTACTACCTCATGGCTGGAAGTCATGAAAGGCCCCTCAGTTTGAAGTTCCAATTGCTTACATTTGTATTAGTGTTTTATATTTACAAATAAGTACTGAAAACTCTGCATTACCTCATTTCATCCTCTCCACATCACTAAGATATAGATATTACCAAAAAGCTCAGAAACTACAAAAAGTGACTTGTCTGGGGTCACATTACAGAGCAGCCCATGTCTCTTAGTCATTTTCTCTTCCATAGAAATAGAGAAGTTCTCAAAATTTGGGATATAAATAATAAGAGGCTGCCTTCTCTATAAAGTACATTGTAAAATAATTACTAGTATCTCAAATTATAATACTGAAAAATATAGAATTAAAGGATTGTTACTGAATGTCACTAATGACCAGGTCTATCACCTCAATTAATCCTCATAGCTATTATTATTTCGGTTTTATAAAAGACAACTTGTGACTAAGAAAGGTTAACTTGCTCACAATCATGTACTTACTGACATTACAGCTAGAATTCAAGCCAGGCTACACTCATTCTAAAATCTGTGCTCTCCATGCTGTCTGCTCTCTAATTTATAGCTCTTAAAAAAAAGGGAGCTTTTGGAACTAAATTATGATAGAACACTCCAAGTCCTCAGTAACAAACTGGTTATAAATTAGGAGCCATTTATTAAAAGTATCAAGATCTATTCATTTTTACCAAAGAGCTTTTAATCAAACAACCATTGAAAAAGAAAATGAAGTATGTTCTTAGAAGAAATTTCAAACCTAGTTTTTCTCCCTGTAATACTTAGAAACATATAGATGATTGAGATTTTGGATGCTTTTTAATCATGTTTCATCTAACTGAAGTTCTCAAATCAAGCATTTAAAATTCCCTTACTGAGTTATCTGGGAAAGCCTACAACTGAACAAAACTCAGTTGAGCTTGAGCTCCTGCAACAGAATTTTCTTACCTCTAAATACTGAAAATATATTCAACTTTCTTAAGATATTACTACTTATTTTCTGGTAACAAAGCTATATATACTTACTGTAGGAAATTCTGAAAATACACATTTTTTATTTGCATTATTCTCAGTATGTCAGTTTCTTGCTAGCCATAAGAAATGAACCTATTATCTTAAGCTTCCAATTATTGCCACTAAATGTATACTTATCATCTCTGACTACTTTATGCAATTGCATTAATTCTAAAAGTTTTAGGGGCGCCTGGGTGGCGCAGTCAGTTAAGCGTCCGACTTCAGCCAGGTCACGATTTCGCGGTCCGTGAGTTCGAGCCCCGCGTCAGGCTCTGGGCTGATGGCTCAGAGCCTGGAGGCTGTTTCCGATTCTGTGTCTCCCTCTCTCTCTGCCCCTCCCCCATTCATGCTCTGTCTCTCTCTGTCCCAAAAATAAATAAACATTGAAAAAAAAATTAAAAAAAAAATAAAAGTTTCATAACTCATTTTCAGAACTGTATAGGTCTATCATCATATTGCCTACAGATTTTAGCGTTATCTCCTCCTCTAATAACTATACTTGTTACTTGTCTGTCTCACTGACTGGCTAGACATCATGTCACTATTCTTGATTTTGATGGAAATGTTTGTGACCTTTGTTATTAATAAATGTGTTAAGATTCAAAACAAATATTTTATATCCAAAATAAGAAAGTACTATTCCTAAGGGATGACCAGAAATGGGTGTTTAATGTTGTCAAATGTCCCACAAAACTCTAAGTTCACATTTAAAAAAATTATTAATATGGTGTAGTTTTTCCAGAAGATTCCCAAATACTGAATCATTTTTGTACTCAGGGCAAGTCCAATTGGTTAGAGTAGACAGTTCATTTTAAAATCTTATTTGTAGACTTTACATTTATTCTCCTAACTGACAATATTTTAAAAGTTTTGTGTTGGCCATTACATTTTAATGACAGTTATATAAATCAATATATCTATTTTACCTTTCTGAGCTGTGGAAGTTATGTAGCATGGAAGTAACTATTACATGAACATTAGGAAGAATCAATCTGACAGGCAAACCAAGTCAAAATAACCTTTAACATCTTAATCACTCAAAGTTTTAAAGCTTATTTATATAGAACTTTATATCATGTTCACTTAAATTTTTCTTATTTTCCTCTCTATTTCTCTGATATATATACACACATTTTGGTAACCTAGTATATGGGCAATTTTTGTATGTCTTCCAAAGGTATTATAGTGTATGGCTGTACTTATCTTTCGTCTAATGGTTTGTTAACAGTTAAGGGGATCCATGACAAGATATGAATTATTTATTTATTGCCACTTCCAGCAGAAAAAATCAAAATCCCATGGAAAAATTCCAGTTGGCCTGGCTTGGATCACATGCCAATCCTAGGACTAGAAAAGCAGAAGGACAAGATACAAAAACTGCCTCAATGCGAGTCACTTACCCATCTTTGTGAGTCAGGAGGCAACAACAGAAGGGCATATTAGACAAAGTCAGTAACTACTACATAATCCCTTTCCCCTGTTCCACTTGTGGAGTTCATCTTTGAATGAAGGGAAGACAAATAAAATATATATTAGATGGTGATCAAAAACTAAAGTACTTAAGAGATAAAAGACCATTAAGAGAGTAAAGGGAGGGAGAAATAACGGCAATTCAAAATAGGCTGGGGCACCTAAGTAGCTTAGTTGGTTAAGCGTCCAACTCTTGATTTCGGCTCAGGTCATGATCTCATGGTTTGTGAAATCGAGCCCCATGTCAGGCTCTGTGCTGACTGTAAGGAGCCTGTTGGGATTCTCTCCTTCTCTCTCCCTGCCCCCACCCCAAATAAATAAATAAACTTAAAAAATGTTTAACAAAACAAAAACAAAACAGGCTGGTCAGGGAAGAACTAGGTGAGGAGATGACAACTTAGCAAATACCTGAAGGAGGTAAAGAAGCAAGTCTTATGGCTTCTTGTGGCAACAATAACTGCAAAACCCTAACTTGGAAGAAGAATATTGGTATGGGTAAAGCAGTGAGTGAGGGGGAGCAGTAGAAGGTTAGGTCAGAGGTAATGGGGGCCCATATCATGTAGAAGATGATAAACCTCTATAAAGAGAGGCACTGAGGCATTGGAGCAGAAAAGTAACGTGACCAGACTTAGAGTTTTAAATAATTTATCTGACTGCTCTTTGGAAAATGGATTATAGGAGAAAAAGTATGAAAGCAGAAAGACCATGGAGTGCCTGGCTGAGCAGGTTAAGCATCGGCTCTTGATTTTGGCTCGGGTCATGATCTCATAGTTGTGAGACTGAGCCCCACATAGGGCTCCTCACTGAGTGTGGAGCCTGCTTGAGATTCTCTCTCCTTCTCTCCACTTGCCCTTCCCCCCTTGAGCTCTCTCTCTCAAAAAAAAAAAAAAAAAAAAAAGGCAGGGAGAACAGTAAGGAGCCTATTTTAATAAAAAGATGATTAATGATGATGGTTTGGACCAGTATGAGAGTGGAAGAAATGGTGAGAAGCAGTCATCTTCTGGATATATCTAAGGTAGAGCTAACAGTATTTCCTGACAGCTAGATAAACAGAAGGTGAGATAAAGAAGAAATGACAATGGTGTCAAAGAGTGTGGTGTGAGAAAATAGAGTAACAGAGTTAATATTTATGAGTGATAAAGTTGCCATTTACAGAGATGAAAAAGACTAAGGAAGAAGAAAATTTAGTTGAGAGTGGAGAGGAACCTAACTGTAGACATATTAGGTTTGGTATGCCTGTTAGACATTCAGCAATTGGGTATTTAAATTTGGAGTTCAGGAGAAAGGTTCACAATGGAGATATAAATTTGGTAGATATCAGCATATATGTGTAGTTAAAGCCATGAAACTGAACCAGCTTAGCTAGGAGTAAGTGTAGGCAGAGAAACAGTGTAGGAACTGTCCTCGGTCACCCAGTCTTTGGAAGTCAGGGCAATGAAGAGATATCTGCAAGGAAGACTGATACGAGTGGTCATGGTAACTGGAAGGCAGCTGGGAAAGTGTGGAGACTCAACGCTAGGGAGGTGCATGACTGACAGGGTCAACGATACTGGTAGGTCAGGTAAAACGAGGGCTGAGAACTGTGAGATTTGCAACATGGAGGTCACTGGTGACATTTGAGACAGTTTTGGTAGAATGATGAGAATCAGTCCAGACTGAAATGGGATCAGGACAGAATGGACAGAAAGACTGAAAAATTGTGTAGAAGAAAATGGAAATGAAATGGACTGGTAACTAGGGAGAATGGGAAGTAAATAATTTTTTTTAAGTAAAAGAGGCAGGAAATCCATAACTCGGGGGTGAAGGGACAACTGCTACAGCAATATCCTTGAGTAGGTGAAAGGAAATAGAATATAAAAACATAAGTAGAAGAGTAAGCTTTAGATTGGATTTGGGCACAAGTTCACCCAGAGAGGAAGAAGAGAATGCAGAATGTATGGTGCGGGTAGTAGGGGTATATGTGACGATCGGCACTTATGGAAGTACTCTTTTGAGTATTTCTATTTTATCAGTGATAAAGAAAACAGAGTCATCAGGTGAAAGGGAAAACAGAAGAAGAGGAACTGCAAGTTTATAGAGAAATAGGTTTTAAATGTCTTCCTAGGAATTAATTGTCCAAATTGCCTGAAAACATTAGGGGACCACTGAGGTTAATAATCAAAATAGTTAAAATAAGACTAGTGAGTATGGCTGATCACTTTTCTCCAGCTATGACTAGCTGTGCAGCTAAAGGCATGGAAGAGACAAAGTCTTTGGGGTTTAGATAGCAAAGTATCTAAAAAGTAGAGCAAGAAGGAGGGATAAGAGAAGGGGATAAACAGGTAATTTCAATGACAGGGTAGAGGCTATTTACACTGAATAAGCAAATATCTAGATGGAATTAAAAATTTGGGAGCAGGGACTGGTGGAGAATGGGATTCTTGAACTCAAGATCATGGAGGGAAACAGTTATTGCTAATGACTAAGTCTGCAATATCACCATGGGAGGGGAGGACAGGACCAAAGTAGTCTGGGAGACAAGATCACTGAAAGAGAGAAAGTTAAGGAACTGAGAAATCAAGGTATTGGAAGGACCCCAAAGTGGCCATAAAATCACCAAGAATTAGGACACAAGAGTCTTGGAGAGGAGGACAGTGAGCCAGGAACTAAATCCTCAAGGAATGAGAAAGAGTAATGTGGGAATTAGGTGACTACAACAAGGAAAAATACATATTTTTACTTCCAAGATTTTTAGAAATTATGTTTTATAACTATATTTATAATTATTTATGGTTAATTGTATGTCAACTGTTTTAAGATACTTCAACAGTCTTTTTATGTTCTATTTCTTCTGTTCTAGCTCAAATGTCCTTATTCTCTTCCGCTATCATTGTGAAAAATGTACAATAGATCCTGTCATTGTTATCAATTTCCTAAATTTTAAAGCACTATTTCCTCAAAAATGTTTCATGGAGCCCCAATCCTACAGTATATATGGAGTTATATCGGGAAATATGTTTGAAAAACAACACAGACCATAGGCTCTTTTAGATAATCAGTTCTTGGAAGTAAGTCTAATTTTTACTAAGGTTTTTTTCCCCTGAATTTACATGACTATAGGTCCCTTTCCCATATAACATCCAAAGGAATGAGTATACTAAGGCATATACTTTGGGGAAAACTGTATTAAGAGGTGTGTGTCTTCCTAGTGGCCTGAAAATAGGTGAAACAAAACTTGTTAGAACAAGATTCAAACTAATTTAGACACCGTCTGAGAATGCAAATCCCCAGTATGTTACCTTGTAACAATATCATCCTCCACTGCTAACATTATGAAAAACGAAATCATCTTCACACAATGTTTCTCAAAGAGGTCTTTAAAATTAGTTTAACATATTTCAGTTCTTCATCAAAATGACAACATGCATAAATCAAAACTATTGATTGCACATTATGGTTCATAACCTTATTCTTCCATACTGGCAACACAGTCTCTTTTCTAAGAAACTGGCCAAGTAAAACCCATTTAATAATGTCAAATGTTTTCTGTGACACAGAGAATAATTTCTTTTCCAGGTTAAAAATGTTTATTCAAATTTTCCTATTTCAAATGTTTGCATTTCATGGAATTAAAAAAACCCAAAAACCTACCATTATAACAGGAGCTCTCAATTTTTTTTTCCAATACACAACAAAGAAAAAGTTATAGAACAGCAAGACAGCTACTTCAAACGATAAAATAGGAATAAAGTCATATTCTCAGATTCCCAGTCTAGAATCCTGCCCTCATTTAATCGAATTGCCAGATTTTCACAGGTAAATGAAGCAGAATTTATTTTTCCTCACTAGTCAAACCACCTACACTTGTGGCTTTCTCCCAGGGTGCTGTGCCCCTCTTATCATCCGACACAAAGATGTTCTGGGTGCAGGCTGTGATGTCTAATGGGAGAGATGTACATACAACCTCAACTCCACAGATGGCACTTTACTCCTTCTGATCATAACCCTGATAGGAAGTCACTCCAAAGACACAGAAGGCCCTAGCCCAAGATGTGTAATGCAAACTTCCTCAAAATAACTATCACCTAATGGTATCAGAAAAAGTGAAACAGCCCTTAAAATAATATAAGAACCAAATGATAAAGTTTTGCTCCAGGTTCTCTAGAAAAGTACTCTTATAATCAGAAAATACAGAATGTTGAGGGTGGAGAATAAATAAATTAAAATGTCAACTTACAAAGCCAATGATGACTTATCAACGAGGCAGAAACCTAAAAACAAAAAAATAAATAAAAGTCATTTATTAGTTTTATGTAACAGTTGTACATGCATTTTTAATTTTACTGTGGTAACTACAGATTCCCACATGAATTTTAAGAGAGGTTTGAGTCCCTTTACTGTTTCCCCCAATGATAACATTTCACAAAGCTAAAGTAGAATATCACAATCACTACATATTTGTATTAATACAATCCACTGATCTTTTGAGATTTCCCCAGATTCATTATACTTATCTGTGTACGTATTTAGTTCTACAGAACTTTATTACCTTAGGCTCATGCATATATCACCATACAAGATACCGAACAGTTCCATCACCACAAGGATCCCTCACGTCCTTTTATAAGCACACCCCACCTCCTTTTTCACAACCCCCTTATGTCCCCAACCTCTTATATATCCTTTTGCTTCTCCCTTGGGAGAGAGAAAGAATGTTCGCAAGGGCACACATGCAAGCAGAGGAGGGGAAGAGAGAGGAGGAGAGAGAATCCCAAGCAGGCTTCACATCCAATGCAGAGCTCAAAGGGGGGGCTCAACCTCATGGCCAATGAGATCATGACCTGAGCTGACATCAAGAGTCTGATGCCTAACCAACTAAGCCACCCAGGCACCCCAAACCTCTTACACATCTACTTTTTAACATTAAAAATAAACAACATCCATTTGTGAGTGATAAGTATTTTACTCATTGTGCATAAAAGACTACTACCCAGTTATATGTCAAATCATAAATAAAGAATTCTATTTTTCTACATGAAAGAGTAAGATTTAAAGCAACAAATTCTCTGGAGAGAAAATTTTGTTTGCTTGTTGTTACCATGACATAAACTACTCGCTTCAAAAATCAAAAGGTGAAAGGTAAGAGTGTTGTCTGAACTCAGATTCCGTATTTTCAACAATATATTTTAAAAGGCTTTAATCTTTTAGAGCAGTTCTAGGTTCACAGCAAAATTGAGGGGAAGATGTTTTTAGTTTCACACTCCACTTGTTCAACTGCTGCCATATAGGAAAGCAATGCACTTTCATATATTAGCCTTATAGTCTGTAACCTTGCTATTACTCATTTATTAGTCCCAGGTTTTTTTATTTTATTTTATTTTATTTGGATTTTCTATATAGATGATTGTACCATGTGTGAAAAAAGATAGTTTTTTTCTTCCCAATCTGTATACCTTTTATTCCTTGTCTTATTGCATTAGCTAGGAATTCCAGTATTATACTGAAAAGGAATGATAAGACCATCTTGCCTGTTTTCGATCTTAATGGGAAAGCTTTTACTTTCTCACCATTAAGTATGATGTTAGCTGCAGGCTTTTGCAGATATTCTTTATCAAGTCGAGGAAGTTCCCCACTATTCCTGATTTACTGGAAGTGTGTGTGTGTGTGTGTGTGTGTGTGTGTGTGTGTGTGTGTGTGTTGATCATAATGGGTATTGGATCTTGTCAAATGCTTTTTCTGCATCTACTGATAAATCATCTGCTTTTTCTTCTTTAGCTTGTTCATGTGATGGATTACATTAATTGATTTTCTCAAATGTTGAACCAATTTTGCATACTTGGGACAATCCCCTTTTAGTCATGGTATATGACTTTTTAAGGATTGTTGGTTTGGGGCACTTGGGTTTAATGTCCGACTCTTGATTTTGGCTCAGGTCATGATCCTAGGGTTGTGGGATCGAGCCCTGCTTTGAGCTCCACACTGGGCATGGAGTCTACTTCAGACTTCTCTCTTTCTCTCTCTCTCTCTCTCTCTCCTTCTGCCCCTTTGCCCTGCTCATGCCCTTTCTCTAAAATTAAAAAAAAAAAGGATTGTTGGATTTGATTTGCTAAGGATTTCTGAATCTATGTTCACGAGAGATACTGATCTGTAGTTTTTGTGTAATGTCTTTGTCTGGTTTTGATATTAGAGTAATGCTGGCCTCACAGAATAAATTAGTAAATATTCCCTCTGCTTCTATCCTCTGAATGTGATTGTAGAGAACGGCATAATTTCTCCCTTAAATGTTTGGCAGAACTCACCAGTAAATCCATCTTGGCATGGTGCTGTTTTGAAATGCAATTATTTTATTTCTTTAATAGTATAGGCATGGGCATTGAGTTCAAAGTATTCCTTTATTATTAAATGTCCAAAGGATGTGAAGTGATACCTCTTTTTTGTGATATTAAGAATTTGTATCCTCCTCCTTTTCTCAGCCTCACTAAAGGCTTATCAATTTTATAGATCTTTCAAAGAACTAGATTTTGGTTTCATTACTTTTCTCTGATATATATCTTCTTTTCAATTTCACGGATTTCTGCTTTTTAAAGTTAAAAAAAATTTTTTTTATTTATTTGTGAGAGAGAGACAGAGCATGAGAGGGGGAGGGGCAGAGAGAGAGAGGGAGACACAGAATCCAGAGCAGGCTCCAGGCTCTGAGCTGTCAGCACAGAGCCTGATGCAGGGCTCGAACTCATGAACCGTGAGATCATAACCTGAGCCGAAGTTGGACGCTTAACCTACTAAGCCACCCAGGCGCCCCTCTGTTTTTTAATGATTTTTTAAAGTAATTTCTATACCCAACATGGGACTGGAACCCATAACCCCAAGATCAAGACTTGCATGCTCCACAGACCGAGCCAGCTAGGCACCCTTTTTCCTGCTCTAATTCTCATTACTGCTTTACTTTTGTTTACTTCAGATTTAGTTTGCTCTCCTTTTTTTCTGGTTTTCTAACATGGAAATTTAGATTATTGAGGTCAGGACTTTCTTCTTTTCTATATACACATTCAGTACTATACATTTTCCTTTAAGCAACACTGTCTCTGCATCTGACATTTTGATGTCATGTTTTCATTTAGCTCAAAGTATTTTAAATTTTCTACGGATATACTTTTTTGACCTATTATTTATAAATTGTGTTGTATAAGGCAAACCATAAGAGACTCTTAAATACAGGGGAAAAACTGAGGGTTGATGGGGGGTGGGGGGAGGAGAAAGTGGGTGATGGACACTGAGTAGGGCACTTGTTGGGATAAGCACTGGCTGTTGTATGGAAGCCAAATTGACAATTATATACAAAAAAAAAAAAAGAAAGAAAAGAAACCACTAAAAAAAATTAAATTGGGTTGTATAACCTCTGTAATTTGAAATTTCCTACTTGTCTTTATGTTATTGATTTCTAAGTTAAATTCCATGGTGGCCTGAGAGCAAACAATGTATGATCTGTATTCTTTTAAATTTGTTGTGTTTTATGGTCCAGAATGTGGTCTTAGTGAATGTTCTATGTGAGCTTGAGAAGAATATATACTTCTTTGTTGTGGATAAAGTGATCTAAAGATGTCAATTACATCTAGTTGACTGATGGGATATTATGTTCAACTATGTCTTTATTGATTTTCTGCCTAATGGAGCTATCTATTTATTATATAAAGTATGTAACATTTTCTTTCTTTTTTTTTTTGTTTAGAGTATATTATAATATTTTCTAACCAGGAACCTGAGTGCTTACCATAGCATGATCTAGGCATTTTAACCATTTTCTCATTTAATCCTAACAACCCTATGAGGGATGTACCATATTATCCCTTTTGGGCCCATAGAAAAACTCAGGCACCAAAAGTTTTATTAATTTGCCCAAGGTCACACAATTAGCAAACAGCTGATCTGGACACCCGAGTCTAGACTTTTAGCATCTAGGCTACAGGGTCCCTCAAAGAAACCTAGGACGATGAAATCAAGGCATTTTGTGTTACCATTAATTTTTATGATGAACAATGAAAATTTTCCTAGTAAGTCTTGGCAACAGTAATTACTCCTAAGCACTAATGTCCCTTTTACTCACTGTTGCTAAACACGCTTACATTGGCAGACACAGTATAAGCACAATATTTGTATGGTTTTTCATTCTAAAACATTCCACAAAATTGAGTGAAATATTACATCTATTTTGCTTGCATGTCACCAGAGCAATAACATTTATATTCATATTCACTGTTTTTCTAAAATTGTTAAATTCTTAATGGATAGAGACTATACCTGTACAAGTAGGTTTGTAAATAGCTATACACAAACATCCAAGAAAAGCCTTTGATGAGCACAATCATAAGCACAAAGACAACGTCAGGTTAGCTCTACTCCACCAGAGTTTCTGGTTTCTAGAAACCTGGACTCTGACATGGAAAGGGAGTCAAGACCTTCACTGGAAGGTAGGACCCTGCATCAGAGAATACAGTGGGCACTTTCCTTTAGACTTCATTTACCAGCTAGAAATATGATGTAACTTATTAACCTAAAGTTTTAAAAATTCTAGGATGCAAAAAACTAACCATGCCATTCTTAGCTCAGGCAACAAAGTACCATGGACTTGATGGCTTAAACAGTAAATATTTATTTCTCTCAGTTCTGGAGGCTGGAAGTCCTAGACCATGGTGCCTCATGGATGGGCTCTGGTGAAAATCCTCTTCATAGACTACCAACTGCTCATCGTATTCTCAGATGGTGGAAAAAAGAGCAAACTAGCTAGCTCTTTGGTCTCTTCTTATAAGGGCACTGATTTCATTCGTGAAGGCTCTGCCTTCATTGTCTAATTACCTCCCCAAAGCCCCACCTTTAAATATCACATTGGGGTTAAGATTTCAACATATGAATTTTGGGGGACATAAACACTCAATCTGTTGCAAGGACCTTATATGGAGATGAAGATAATACAGTCATCTCGTAAAAACCTCTTGCAGAATCTCACATCTAGGGGAAAAAATAGGGACAGACTACTAAAAACCTATGCAATTCTGTAATCAAATGGTATCTTGCTGCTAATCTGGACAGCCCAGGTAGGCATCAGTGTGACTGGAGAGGGCCTCAGGGGATACTAAAAATGCACAGAAACAATAGAGTGGAAAAGCTACTGCAGTAGAGATGGAGATGGAGGGTTCTCACAAACAAGGAGAGTGACTTCACTCAGTCAACTCCAGAGTTCTAAAGCCCGGCTACAACTCCAGAACTCTTCCCTGCCCGTTATCTTCCAGTTGGTGTTTTCACTCCCGACACTTGCACATATACATATGTCTCTGCTAACACCCCCACTTCATGCTCCACTGAGGGAAGAAAAAAAAAAAAGCTACTGGATAGAGCATTTCATCTTTTCAATGCTAACGCTACAAACTTCCCTTCTAGCACCACAGCAATCTCACTTCTCCATTCAAAACATCCTTCGCATTGTCATTTTCTCCCTTTCTACTAGAGATACTGCTCCCCAAGATACAACCATGATCTGGTATTTCTCAACCTATAATAAACAAAACCTTCATTAAACGTGCACTGCCCTCCAGCTCCCACTATATTCCCAGACTATCTTTCTCAAATTTCTGAAAAAGATTTAAAAAGTAGATAATCCCCATTTCCTCACCTATTCACTTTCCAACCCATTCCCCTGGCTCTGATCTCCACCACTCTATCAAAAGATCCTTATCAAGGTCATCAAAGCAATTCTTATTATCCTCATTTTAAAAATCAGGGCACTAAAGCTCAAGAGAGATTACTAGGTTGAGATAGTAAAGACATATCTTCCCTTAGAGATAAGCAAGAGCCCAGAGCTGCCCCAAAGCTCTCTTTTCATGATATTAGACTAAGGACTTCATCTTCCAGGGACCCCACCTCCTTCTTCTGTTAGGTCATCTTCCCTGCATTAAATCTCAGACTTACGCTCCAACATACCTCATTGTTTTAAATCATTTTTCATTGAGAAAGAATTTTGCTTGATCTATGAATATTTTCTGTAGATCACTTGGTATATATTATTTTATTTAATTGAAAATAGGTAGTTCTATTCCCTTTGTACAAATAAGAAAACATTGAAACAGAAACCTTTCTCAATATCAGACACCTGAAAAGTATCAGAGCCAGCATTTGACCTCATCACCTAGATTTTGCACCCCAGGCTGCCTGGCCTTCATGATGGTTAGATCTCACAGCTTCCCAGTCGTTCCTATTACATGGTAACAAGGTAAGAGCATCACTCAGAAGTGTGCCATACCCCGATATTTCCATCAAGTCAGACACCGTGGGGTTGAGGCAAATTTGCTATGAGCAAACATGTAAGAAACTGATTTATATATCATAATTGGACTTTATAATAGAATCACAGTTGTTAACACAGGATACTCAACTTTGGTGACTACAGCATCTTCCCTCCATAGCTCTATCTAGGAAGCGAATTCAGTAAGCGTGAGGTAGGATACAGATTTGTATGCTCACCCATATCCTATTCTTTTTCTAAGCACATAGACATTACACTTGCTCAGTATTGCCCTTAAAGTTGGACATGAGGGGTTCCCAGTAAACCCTTCCCTCGAGAGCAAGAAGGCCAAGGGTCTAAGGGGACATATCCACTCAGGCCCAGACTCCCCCTCCCAGACCATGCCGTAGGTTCCTGGAACAAAGGGATTTCTTGTCCAAAGAACTCCAACCCTGCTATCAGGGACTGTGAAAGCCTCTTTCCCAGACCTGTGTTTATGAGGATAGATTGTGCCACTGTGTATTCAGCCCTAGGCTCCAAGAAGTGGCCAATGGGTAGCTATCTGCAAGGGTGTGGACATAGGTTCGACGTGTGCCCTCCATCGTGCAGAATTGGGCCTGAAACATGAAGAGAAGGGAAAATGGGCCAGCATTCCTACGCTGCCATGTTCTCGAGGTGCAGAAACCTCAAGACTCCAAAAATTCCACATTCAAATATACTTTTCCAGGTCACAGAAGATAAATGTGCCCAAGAATGATATACTATATGTTTTACAGTTAATTATTAGCTTAACTTATAACTTTTAACTATTCAGATGTATGATACAATTCCTTCTAATATTTCTGCTTTAACTTCTCTACCTCCTTATAGTTAGGCACAGCCACGTAAATAGTTCTAGACTGTGAATTAAACAGTTACTGGTACAAGACCATTTAATATTCTCTTTTCCTCCATGAGAATCAAGAAGGTCAGGTGTTCCATAAAGCATACAAGATGGAGGTGCACCCATAGTCCTTAGCCTGAGTGTATAGGGCAGAGTCTCCCAGAAATCCACAATGGATTTTTAACAGGAGAAGAAATCATCTGTTCTTCACTAAAGCCACTGAGGTTTGGGGACAGCTTGTCAGCACAGTGTAAGTTTAACCCATCCTAACTAGAAATTGGTACCAGAAGTAGGATGCTTCTCTAGTAAAAACTTAAAATATATTTAGTGGTCAAGAAGCAGTGAGGAAATTAATCTTAAGGGCTGGAAAGACAAGTATTATATTTATACAATGACAAAGTATTTTACAACACCCCTAGTATAAATTATAATACTCCCAGTACCTCACAAGACATATTACCTAAAAACTTGCAGCTCTAAAAGAGAGAAGAAAACGGAACACTTGAAGTGTGAATTCGTTATTTTTGGCTGCATATGGCAAGTATTCAAGGGATAAGCTGAGAAAAGGACTATCCAGTTTTCAATAATAAGTGAAAAGTAAGATTCCAGACATTTTCAATTTGCAATGTTATATGGACTAACTACTTCCCATACTAACAGAGACATTGAATGAAGGTCATACGCTCAGGAAAACATAAAAAAAAAAAAAATTAAACTGACTCAGGGAAAGGACAGATTAACATGTTCATTAAATCATTTTAGTTGGATAAGACGAGGAAAAAGATCAGATTAAGGGTATGGTTTTCCCATAGAAGTCAGTCAGTCCTCAAATAACTTTCTTTTGGTCTAGAAAGAACTATACAGGTGAGAAATCAAATCAATGCAGCAGAGCTGAGAACCAGGTACCACAACAAAAGAAAAAAAAAAAAAACAGATGTAATTACCAGCATATAGAACAAACAAACAGAAATCTTTTAGATTTTGGAGAGAATTGTGCTGCCAAAGAGAACCAGTCTATCAGCTAAAGTCTGAAAATGACCCTTTGGCTCCTTCTATATGGAAGCAGTGGGAAGAAAGGGTTGCTCAGTTCCAAGCAGAGCAAATCCTCCACTCTCCATTTCATACGGAGCCAAGGAAGAGAAAAGGAAGAACTACTCAGAGGAAAAAAACAGAGCCTCATGAAAACAATGAACAAGAAGATAAAATCAGGCCAGCAAATTTTGTTCCTCCAGGGTGTCCCAATATCCATCATGAGGGATTTCAGAATTGCTATGGACCAGTAATTCCAGTGTGCCTATGTTACCTTTTTTCTAGATGGGATAGTCTACTACATTTAACTGCCCCATCCTACCCTTATATGTATCAGGTATATATACAAGTGAGGTGTGTGCACGCACACACACAGAGGGAAGGCCATGTGAGGACACAGCAAGAAGGCAGCCATCTGCAAGCCAGGAAGTGAGGCCTCTGAGGAAACTGAATTTGCTGGCACCTTGATCTTGGACTTCTAGTTTCCAGAACTGTGAGAAAACACCCTTGTGTTGTTTAAGCCACCCAGTATGGTGTTCTGCTATAGCAGTCCAAACTACAGATACATGTTTGGTACCGTGAAATGGAATGCTGCTGTAACACATGCCTAAAAATGTGGAAGCAGCTTTGGAACTGAGTAGAGGCTGGATGAGTTTTGAGGTGCATTCTAGAAAAAGCCAAGACTGCCTTGACGAAATAGGAAGTCAAAGGTGACTGGTGAGAACTCAGATGTAAATGAGAGTGTGCTATTGGAAATAGAGAAAAGATGATCCTGCCTATAAACTGGTAAAGAACCAGCTGAATTGTGTTCTAGGGTTCAGTGGAAGGAAGAGCTTGTAAGTCACGGATGTTTAGCTAAAGAGATTTTTCTTTTAAGTTTATTTGAAAGAGAGAGCAAGTGAATGCGAGAGGGGTAGAGAGAGGGGGAGAGAGACAACCCCAAGCACCCTCCACACTATCAGTGTAGAGCCCAAACTCACGAATCCGTGAGATCATGACCTAATTCAGGTGTCCCTTAGCTGAAGAGATATCTAATCAAAGTATAGAGTGTGGCCTGGGTTATCCTTATTGCTTTAGTAGAATGCAAGAAGAGAGATAAATTGAAGGAATCATTAAGTGAAAGAGAGAGAGAGAAAGAGAAAACTTGAAGATCTGGAAAAATTCTCAGCCTATCCATATTGCAAAAAATGAGAAAGTATGTCCAGGAGAAAACACCAAGGGTGTGGCTGGACAATAGCTCCATGAGGAGATTATCCTTGGAATTATTAGTCAGTCTAATCAACAGAAACCAGGAATAGAGATGGGATTAACCAACAGAGACACAGACAGTTTGGCCCAAACAGAATACAGTTAGGATGAAATAAAGGAAGGCTTTTGGACTTCTGAGATTGAACAGGACTAGACATTGAACTATTTGGCTGCAAACATGTTTTATTTCTCATGAAAAGGAAAGAACCCCAGGGCATTTTAGACATCCTCACTTCTACTCCCACTACAGAGAGAAAGGCTGCTTCCTCCCTTCGTTTCAGAGGGTGGTGCTCCCATCCCTGGTTTCGGTGGGTCAGGCTGCCCCCACCCAGTGCCTTAGGGGTGGAGCCATTGCCTAGGGCTACCAGGCCAGAGGGCAGATCTCGCAGCCAAAGAGGATTATTCTTAAGCCTTAAAATCAAATAGAGTTTGCCTGGCTAGATGTTAGTCTTCTTTGGGGTCCAACATTCCTGTGACCTTTCTGCTTTCTCCCTTTTGGAATGTGAATATCTATCCTATTTCCATCCCACCACTGTATTTCGGAACCACCTAACCAGTTTAGTTTCACAGGTTCACTGCTGGAGAGGGATTCTGCTTCAAGATGAATCATACCTTGAGTCTCATACATACCTAATTTAGAGGATTTTTAAGTAGGCTCCACACCCAATGTGGGGCTCAAACTTACGACCCCAAGATCAAGAGTCACAGGCTCTACTGACTGAACCAGCCAGGTGCCCCATGATATTCAGGTAAGACTTTGGAATGTAGAATTCTGAGTTGATGCTGGGACAGGTTAAGACTCTTGGACCTGTTGAGATGGGATGAATGCATTTTGCATGCAAGAAGGACATCAATTTAAGGGGGCTAGAGAGCATAACGTTATAGGTTGAACTGTGTCCCTCCAAAATTCTTATGTTGAAGCCCTCATCTTCAACATGATTGTATTTGGTGACAGGGCCTTTAAAAAGGAAGTAACTAAGATTGAATAAGAATGGAACTTGTGTCCTTACAAGAAGAGAAAGAGACATCAGAGACTACCCTCTCTCCACACATGACAGAGGAGAGGCTGTGTGATGACACAGCAAGGCGGCGGCAATCTATAAGCCAGGAAAAGAAGCCTTACCAGAAAACAAAATTGCTGGCACTTTGATCTTGGACTTCTAGACTCCAGAACTGTAAGTAAATCTGTTGTTTAATCCAACCCAGTCTGTACCATTTTGTTATGGCAGACTAGTCAAGCAGACTAACACATCTACCCTTCTTGGATATTTCCAAGTATCTCCCCCAGGGAAGGACATGAAAAGGGAAGGACATTTAACACTGGGCTGGCCCAAACCATCAGAGACCTTTTGTTTCAAGGTCTAGAAATACTAAATAAATCCTTTGAAATGAAAAATCTATACCAACTAACTGCATTAATGGCAGCCAACAAGAAAATCAAAACAAATAAAACTGGAACCTAGACCTCTACGTTTTCTTTTCCAAAATGTAAAGTATAAGGGGACATTTAGAAGACCCACAGATGTTTCACTGGTCTCCCTCCCACCACAGTCCACACTAGTATCAGACCTATTAAGCCATCTCTTTCTTTGGACTTTCCTGATTTAGGCTTTTATTCCCTTCCAGCTGTTTTGATGGCACCAATACCATATAAAGAAGTACTGGGTGATTTGAGATGAACTTTAACAAGACATGGACATGTGTCTCACTAGAAAGCAGCTGATTCTATTACTACTCGGTACACTTCTTGTTAAGTAGTTCTGGGAGAGTTTTCTATCACAGGGCTGTGACATCTGCACGCTTATGAGGTTCCTATGAGGGGTAGGTGATCAAATAAAATGTTTATTAAACATACCCACAAAGTGCTCCAAACAGAAGTTACGGCAAAGACTACAAATGTTTCCTGATACCCATTCCTGCCCTCTTCCTTTGTGATATAATCTCTGAATTTTAAAAGGACACAAGGGCACCCAGAATAAGGACATTTCCCAATGTTCCTTGAAGATAAGAGTTGTCATATTACTGACAAACAAGATGTAGGCATTTTAACTGTTACATGCAAATTCTGAAAATAGCATACTCTGAGAAGGAGCATACTCTTATTTTCCCCTCCTTCTTGGCTGGAATACTGACATGATAGAGCTTGGCTAGCCATCTTTAACCATGAGGCAGACAAAAAGAAGAATGGTAAAAAATAGTTTAGAAACAGACCCACACAAGTGGATAGAAACTAGGTTTTCACCACTGCAATTCAATGAAGGAAATTCTTTTCAAAAAATGATTCTAGAGCACGTGGATTTCTATAATGAGAAACAAAAAGTAATCTAGATTCTTATCTCACATCATACAAAAACTATTGAGATAAATCACAGAATGGAACACAGATCTAAATGTGAAGGATAATTAGTATCTTCATGACTGTGGAGTAGGCAAAGATTTCTTAAACAGGACACAAAACACAGTATTCAAAAAAATTATAAACTGGATTTAAGAAATTCTGCTTGTCAAAAGACATCATTAAAAGAGAAAACAATAAAGTCACAGACTGAGAAGCTATGTGTAATACACATATTCAACAAAGGACTCTTATCCAGAATATAAGGAATTCCTACAAATCAGTAAGATGACAAACAACCCAATAAAAATATGCAGAAGACATGAAAAAGTACTGCCTAAAAAAAGGAATCCAAATTATCTGAAACATTTGAAAGGGTGCTCGACATTATTAACAATGAGGGAATGGAAAAGAAAACGATGAGATACCACCTCACATCCACCAGAGGGCTTAAAATGAAAAGGAACAATATCAAGTCCTGCTGAAAATGTGGAACTGTTACAACTCTTAGATTTACTCACTCACCGATGGTTGACCTGGCAGAATTTATTGAAACTAAACACATGGCTACCCCATGACTTTAAAATCCTAGTTTTAGATATATTCCCAAACAAAACACTGCAAATGTCACTAAAAGATCGTGTATGACTATTCATGGCAGCTTTTTTTTCTCAGTAAAATTTTATTCTGTAGTTAATTCCAAAGTTGACAGAGAAATGGATCAAATGTCCCAATCAGTTGCACTGATTGTGCAGAAAATGTTCATGACCACTTCATAGAAATTATAGTTTCTCCTAAGTTAACAGAATATTTGGGATGGACACATCATGTCTAAACAGTTTAACCTGCAAGCATAAAGGATTAACAGCCAGAGGCAGACTGAGCTGTCGAGTACTTTATTGAAACAGGACCTGCATGGTACTATCACCATCCAGTCACCTCCCTCACCTGCCAAGGTGCTCATGGGTGCAGGAAAAGGCCTAAGGCCCCAGTTGAGTCCAGATCCAACAGCATCAGAGGTACAGGACTCTGGACTGAGAAACTGGTTATCAAAGCAAGAGCCCAGATGAAGAGAATCTTTAGTTGACAAATATTGAAGTGACAAAAAGGTTTTAAGAAATGAGAAGAATGTATGACAAGAAGTTCTGAATAGAAGCACTGGCAGCCCCTCTTCCTCAGAGCCCCTCGTGCCTGATGGGCGTTGCTGACAAGCCTCAAGGGGCTTACATGGTCAACTGTGGTCATGACCAAAGGCCCCCATGAGGACTGCCCGTGGTCCCCACAGACAGCGTTAGTGAGGCCTCCTCCTGGTAGACAATGCAGAAAATCCCAAGATAGCAATCAGGATGCTCTGCTCAGAACGACTCCTTTTTCCATCCTGGGCCTGAAGTATGGACTGAAATGCCACACTTTAGATTCTTTAGGTGTTCATATTTTTCATTCTCCTCCTTGAGAAATGCAGTGTTAACTGTGCTGTGCAACCTGTGGAGAGAAGACGGGAAGGAGCTGTGCTTTTGGTGGCACCCGCTGGAGCCAGGCTGGGGGTGAAGAAGAGCAGGTCCTTTAGGCAGCCCTCAGGAGCATGAGATCTCATCCAGAGGCATGAACCCTGTGTCCCCGAAGGTCCTGAGTAGCACTGGCCATCATGCAGGACTACCAGGTGGGCGATGCTGCCATTGCTGAGAAAGAGGTGGAGCCAGCCTTCTGGAGGGAACTACCCTGCCCAGTACCAGGTAGCAGACGATGTTGGCACGGCAGATGAAGATCTCCTAACTGTCCTCCTGCTGCTTGGCATCTGCCCAGTGGTTGTAGTTCTGGAAGGCGGTCTTGATCCGGGCTCTATCTTTGTAATACACTGTGTTCCAGTGGAACACAGGGAGGTCGGGCTTGATGGGCAGACCCTTAGTAGGTCTGTGCTGACCTTGCAGATGCCTGGCAGATATTTGCTTACCATATTGGTGGTTTCTTTTGCATGGGTCATGGACAAATAGCCAATTTTATTAAACTTCAACCCCAAGCTTGCAAGTTGGAGCCCAGTTAGTTCAGCTTGTTCATGACCCAGGGACGTTAGTGTGTGGTCTTTTCCAGGGAGGCATTCACATGGTTGTGGGAATGCCTGATGAGGAAGATGGGTCACATGGCCTTGGCTTTGTGGTGATCCAGCCCAGATGACCATTCTCCAGATTCTAGGTTCTTCTTCCGTAGGTTGTCTTCTGTCCCAGCTGGGGTCACAAATGCCCAGCCAATGGCATGTGGCCCCCGCAACCATGCCCACACCTTGAGCAGGTACGTCTCCATGTCCCTACCCACTCGGGGCTTCCCCAACATCATGGTCGAAAACAGCATGGCTGCTGAGACCCTTACCATGGCACCTGTTGGCATGCCACGCCCACTCGACCTGTACTGGCCCTGTGCCCATAGCAGTTTTATTTGTAGTAGCCAAAATTAGAAGATAACTCAAACATCTATTAACAGAATGAATATACTATGGTATGTTGATACAATGGAATGTTTTAGAAAAATATGAGAAAAAATATATACAGATGCATTAATATGGATGAATTTAAAAAAATAGGCTATTATGAAAGAAGTCAGACAAAGGAATGCATATTATCTGGCTACCCTTACAGTCCAACAATAGACAAAACTAATCTGTAGAAATGGAAATCAGTACCTCTAGGGGAGGTACTAGGTGGGAGGAGCATGGAAATTTTCTCTTTCTGGATGGATGTAATATGGTCTTTCTTGATCTAGTGGCTATACAGGTATACATACAGAAAATTCACCAAGCTGTATATTTAAGATGGACATGCTTTCTATGCTTTACCCCTATGTATTTAATACCTCAGTACAAAGAGAAAAAGTACTTCATAAAAGATAACCAGACTATTTTTACCTTATCAGTTGCCTAGTAAATGTTATTAGGCAAATGCAAAACTATCTACTTAAAAACAAAGACCAAGCAAATTGTGCTTAGGTCTCTGTTTCACTGACCCCCAAAAAAGTCAAAATCAACCTTATCCATTAGTATCAATAAAAACTTAGAAGAAAAATCCGAAGAAAGTAGGAGTGTATCAGGTAGTCCATAGCAGCTACCTTAGTTACTGAAGTGAAGACTCTACGTAGCATATTGGCAATCTATGTGAAGCAATTTTAGTAGTGTTTTTCCATAAATACACCTATTTAATAATTTTAACTATTTTTAGTACCAAGGTAGTATGTCATAAAAGAAATAGCAAGAGCTTTTGAATCAGACAAACCAGTTTTGCCACTTACTAACTATACAGCATTGGGCAAGTTTCTTAATCTCTTTGATACTGAGTTTCTTCACAATTTAAAACAGAGACAATAATACTTACTTTGCAAAATTGTAGCACAATTATAGTAGGTATTTAAGAGTGGCAGCTATTTAGCAATAGCTCTTTGTATGCAAAGTATCATGGTAGGTACTGGAACTCTATCTCTAAGAACCCGACCAACTGGAAATGACATTTAGATATAAAGATTGGTGATGAAAGGTAAGAATTTAACAAGGGCTATAGATTACAAATTACAGGGTTCCTATCCAGCTAGGAGGATTGTGGAGTGAGTATCCTCTCAACAGAGCCTGGAAAATTTTTGGAAAATCCACTTAAAGCAGAGGAAATGGCATGAATAAAAAAAGCATAGCCTCAAAAACAATACAGTGACTTCAGGTTCTAATTAGTTGACTAACTAATGACTGTGCCGCTGGACTAAATCTAAGGAGAAAGACTACAAGGCTAGGAAAGCAAGCTGGGACTAGACAGAAAAGGACCAGTCAGGCTAAGAAGTCAAGGACCTGTTTTCTCAAGTCCTGGAATGTCACAGAAGGGTTCTTTTCAGGAACCAACCCCAGTGGTCACTGTACAGGAAAGGAAGGGAAGGAAAATCTCAATACAGGGAAAAATAGCATAGAATGATAAGGGCCTAACTCAAGATGCTGACAGGAAAGGGGTGGGGGGGACCAGAAAAAATATTAGAGTTCAATTTTATGAACTTTAAAAAAACGAACATTGAGTTTCCCTGAATATTCAAGTAGGCTTGCCTTCAACTTTTAAATGACTGACTGGCTTATAAGAGCAAAGAAGTATCCAAAAGCAGCAAAACGTATTTCCAGGCACATAGAAAGTGCCCACACATACTGCTAGCAAATGAATCATTTAAAAAATTCCAAATATTGAAACCTCTACAATAATACAGTGTTCATGGTGAAACATGCAAAAGGGCTATAATCATTTTTTCTTCCTGGTGAGTGACCATTCTTTTACAATACATGTCAAGTTTCGAATTTGCTCAGTTCAATATTTTAAAAGACTCATTTGCAAGAGCTATCTCTGTCTCTACAGAAGACTCTGATATAAATCACTCTAGAAAGTTGGGAATATTGCCACTTCAGTTGCTAAGCTCTTGTGTAATTTTTTTTTAAGGACTCTATCATTCATTGTCTTCTGCCATGGCAAAAAAAAAAAAAAAAAAAAGCCACTATGACTCATGAATATTACATGAAAAAAATTTAAAAAGTTAATCCAGATCACATAAATATATGTAAGATTTACCCAACAGTACATGACAATTTAATAATTTATACAATTGTTAAAATAATTAAAATGAGAATAACCTACCACATTAAGGAACAAAGAAATGGGTGCTTCCTAGGGGCTAAGCATAATTGTTAGCCCTTTCTATGTATTAGCTCTCTTAATCCTCTCCACAACCTTCTATGGTAGACACTTGTTATCCACACCGTATAGTGAGAAAATTCAAATATAGAGAAGTAACTGTCAAAGATTACACTATATAAAAAGGGAGAGGCAGAACTAGGAATTGAACCCAGGCAGTCTAGCTCCAGAGTCAGAAAATGCCAGTTAATAAGTGTAGAAAGAACTAAAGAAATGGAGGGGCCCCTGGGTGGCTCAGTTTGGTTGAGCATCTGACTCTTGATTTTGGTGCAGGTCATAATCTATCATTTGTAAGATCAAGCCCCGCATTGGGCTCTGTGCTGACAGTGTGGGGCCTACTTGGGGTTTTCTCTCTCCCTCTGCCCCTCCCCTGCTTGTGTGTGTGCTTGCTCTCTCTCAAAACAAACATTTAAAAAGAAAGAAGGAAGGAAATGGAAAATCATCATTAGAATACCACAATAATAACTGCTGCAGGCAAGATCAGTTGAATGCTAAAATTAGTGGGCTACACTTTGAGAAATAGCACATTTGCACAACTTCAAAACATTTATTAATTACCATGGTAGTTTTAACATATCCACAAATCATTTGATACTTTTCCCTCTCATCCCTTTGAGTGCAGACTTCCTTAAACAAAATAAAGTATAAGAAGTGAAAAGTAGTAATGTGTTACAATGGAGAAACCTGGCAAACACTGACTAAACTATGTGATTAACATGTTGATGTGGAGATCCCGTGCCCCCAGATATGATGCAAAAAAGAGCAAAACATTCCTCTGGTATTCTTTCCCCAAAGTCCATAACCTCAGTCCAATTGTGAGACTACACTGGACAAACCCAAAATGAGGGACACAGTATAAAATACAAAAGTGGCAATGTCTGAAAGACTAAAATGTTTTCACAGATTGGAGCAGACTAGAAAGACTTGATAACTAAATGCCATGTGGTATATGGATCAGATCATGGAACAGAAAAAGGACACTGATGGAAAAACTGGGGAAATCTGAATAAAATGTTATTCAGTTAATAGTATTGCACCAATGTTAATTTCTTAACTTTGGTAAATGTATCATGGTTATGTAAGATGTTAACATTAGAGGAAGCTAGGTGAAGGGTATACAGGAACACTCTATACTGTCTTTGCAAATATTCTATAAATCTAAAAGCATTTTATAAATAAAAGATTTAAAAGTTCAATACCCATTTGTGAAAACAAATGTCAGTAAACCAAGAATAAAAGAAAGTTTCCTCAATCTGGTAAAAGGCATCTATAAAAAAAAAAGTATACTAAATATCTTTTAAAATTTTGAGACAGCGTGTGTGTGCACATGTGCAAGAGAGAGGGGGGAGAGAGCAGGTGAGGGGTGGTGAGGGGCAAAGAGGGTGGGGGAGAGAGAGGGGAGGGGAGAGAATCCCAAGCAGACTCTGCATCTTCAGTGTTGTGGAGCCTGATGCAGGGCTCGAACTCACAAACTGCAAGACCATGACCTGAGCCAAAATCAAGAGTCGACGTTTCACCAACTGAGCCACCCAGGCACCCCTTTAGTGTCATAACCTTAATAGTGAAGAATTGAGGTATCCTCCTTTAAGATCAGGGGAAAGCAAGGGTACTTTTGTTGTTGTTATTGTTGTTGTTTTTTGAGAGAGACAGAGAGCGAGAGTGAGCATGAGTGGGGCAGGGACAGAGGGAAAGAGAAAATCTTAAGCTCCATGCTGGGCATGGAGGCTGACTCAGGGCTCAGTCTTATTATGACTGTGAGATCATGACCTGAGCCAAAATCAAGAGTCAGATGCTTAATCAACTGAACCACTCAGGAGCCCTAAGGCTGTCTATTTTAACACTTTTGTTAAATACTATTCTGCTATTCCCAGCCAGTGCAATAAGGCAAGAAAAATAAAAAAGTAATAGAGATTAGAAAGACAAAGTTAGAGGAGCCTGGGTGGCTCAGTTGGTTAAGCATCCAACTCTTAGTTTTGGCTCAGGTCATGGTCTCACAGTTTATGAATTCAAGCCCCAAGTCAGGCTTTGCACTGGCACTGTGGATGGAGCCTCTTTGGGATTCTCTCTCTCCCTCTCTCTCTGCCCCTGCCCTGCTTGCATGCTCTCTCTCTCTCTCAAAATAAATTAAAAAAAAAAAAAGAAGGCAAAGTGAAACTTTTTCTTTTTTTGCAGATGACATGATTGTGCATTTAGGAAATCTCCAACAACCTAGAAACTACCAGAACTGAAAAGTGCATTTAGTGAAATTATAGAATACAAGCTCAAAATACAAAAATCAACTGTATTTCTAGATACTAGCAAGAGGAATGGAAACAAAATTGAAAAAAGAGACCATTTACAACAGCATCCAAAAAAACCTCAAATGCCTAGAAATTAAGTTTAATAATATATAAGTCCCTTACACTAAAAAAACAAGACAATGCTAAGAGTACCTGAAAAACTTATTCAATAGAGAGATATACCATGTTCATATATTGGAAGATTCCCTTAAGATGTCATTCTTCTAAAATTATTCTGTAGAGGCAATGCAATCCCAGTCAAAAGTCTGGTAGCCTTTTTTTTTTTTTTAATAGATGTTGACAAGCTGATTCCAAAATTTATAGAGAAATGAATAACACTTAAATATCCAAAAAATCCTTAAAAAGAAAAAAAATTGTGGAGGGTTTACACTACTTTACGTCAAGACTTACTATACACTACAATAATTGAGAAAGTATGATACTGACAGAAGAACTGATATAGTCCAAATAGAACAGAGTTCAAAAACACATCCAAATGTATGATCATTCATTTTTTTTATTTTTGAATTTAATTAGTTAATTTACTTTTGGGGAGAGAGAACAGAAGCAGGGGAGGGGGCAGAGGGAGAGGGAAATAGAGAATCTTAAGCAAGCTCCACACTCCATGCTGGGACCCTGAGATCATGACCAGAGCCAAAATCAAGAGTGGGACACTCAACTGATTAAACCACCCAGGCACCCCTATGATCATTCATTTACAACAAAGGGATGACTGCAAGTCAATGGAAAAAGAAAGGTATTTTGTTTTTTTGTTGAGAGTGAGAGAGAGAGAGACAGAGCATTAAGCAGGGGATGGTGGGGGGTAGGGGTGGGGGGAATCTTAAGCAGGCTCCATGCTCAGCATAGAGCCCAACACAAGCCAGGGCTCAATCCCACATCCCTGGGATCATGACCTGAGCTGAAATTGAGAGGTGGATGCTTAACCAACTGAGTCACTCAGGTGTCCCATGAGAGGGTTTTTCAATAAATGCGTAGAGCAACTGAATGTCCATATGGGAAACCTTGATATTCCTCATCTCATACCATACACAAAAATCAACTGGCGATAAATCAAAGACCCAACTGTGAGGACTGAACTATAGTTTCTGGAGGAAATCACAGGAAAATGTATTTAGGACCTTGAGGGTAGGCAAAAATGAGCATGGGTAAAAAAAAAAAAAAAAAAAAATCTGTGGGAAGGGTACAAGAAACATCACTAGACTTCATAACAGTTAAGTCTGCTCATCCAAAGGCAACAATTAAAAGAATAAGTATGCAAACTTTAGACAGGTAGAAAATACTTGCAAACATATACCTGATAAAGATTTCTCATCCAGAATATATAAAGAACTAATATCATGAACAAAAGATAACCCACTAAAAAAAGTAGGCAAAAGATTTGAATAGCACTTCACAAAAGAAATCTCAATGGCCGATAAATATAAAAAGATAGTTCAACATTATTAATATTCATGGGAATGCAATCAACTTACCCTAAAACCATCAATTTAGCACTTTGGTATATATCCATAAAATAGGAATATATGTCTGCCAGCAGCAATTTCAAGAACATCTGCAGAAATGGGACTTAGAATGACCAAAAACTGAAAACAAATCAAATGGTCATCAACAAAAGAATAGATAAATGAACTGCAGTCCCACACGCATAATGCAATACTATGGAAGAGGGGTCACCAAACTTTTTCTGCAAAGGGCTAAACAGTAAATAGTTTAGTCTTCGTAAGTCATACGGTCTCTGTTTTAACTACTCAACCCTGATACATGGACATATTTATGTTCAACAAAATTTTATATACCAAAATATGTTGTTGGCCCACAGGTCATAGTTTACCACCCTTTGCTATAAAGCCAACAACAAAACATTACCTATACACGCAACCTGGACAAATGTCAAAAATATCCTGTGAACAAAAGGAAACACACACAAACATTATAGGATTCCATTTATATGAAGTTCAAGAACACCTGAAAATAATTCATAGTGATAGAAGTCAGGACAGGAGTTGACTGATGGAGAGGAGTGGCTCCACTGTGTGGAAGACACAGGAGGGAAATTTTACAGGGATGAAAATGTGTTCTATCTTTATCCGAGTGGTGATCATACAGGCATACACATATGTAAATTTCGTAAAGCCATATACACTTTATTTTTGTGCTTTTACTATACATAAATTATAGCTCATTTTGGAGAAAACAAAACTGGACAAAAGTCAAAATAAAGACCTGAAGAAATTATCTAGAATTCAACATGAACAAGAAATATATAATATATATAAAAGATAGATTAAAAGAAATGGATAGACTGAGCAAGTCTAACCAAAGTGTAAGCAGAGTCTTGAAAGAAAGAATAGGAAAAAAAATGGAGGGAAAACTACACGGAAAGAAAAAAGAAGAAACTTTTGGGAACTGATGAAAGCCCAACCTTAGAGACAGGAAACAATCAATCCAGGATAAATGAAATGTCCACACCTAGATACACTGTCATAAAACTGTAGACCACAAGATAAAAGATAAGATCTTAAAGTAGGCAAAAAAAAAAAAAACAACAACAAAAAACAAAAAACCCAAAAACAAACAAAAAAACAAAAACAAAGATTAACAACAAATAAGTTATTAGAACTAATGGTAACATTGAAAGCAGAAGTCAATGAAATGATACGTCCAAAAGACTGAGAAAGAAACTGTCAACCTGGAACTGCATACCAGATAAATCCATCATTCAAAAGTGTAAAAGATATTTTCAGATAAAGTTCACTGTCAACATTCCTTTAATAAACAAGCTTCTGAAACATATTTGACAAAGAAAGATGTGAGATGCAAGAAGGAATGACAAAGGATGCATAAAAAGAAAAAAAATCACGGTGTTGAATTTATAGAAGGAAAAAAAACAAGGTGTTAACTAAAACTCTAGATGAGAACATGTAATTAACTGGTGTCAAAGCAACCTAGGTTTCTTGAATTATTTGCAAGTAGAATTAATAAACTTTAGATTAAGCTGTACATTAAAAAATTTTAAACTACTAAAAGAAATAAAACATTTTCATACTAGTTAAAAGGGAAGAAAACAGTATGAAAAAATCCAAAAGGTGGCAAAGAGAAAAAAAACCACAGAGAAAACAATAAAAACAACCATAAAACAGAATGTTAGCTTTAATCCTAAATATATCATTAATTATACTTTATCTAATTGGACTGAGAGCTCCAATAAAAGACAAAGATTGTCAGAGCAGAACAGGGAAAAAAAAATCAGATTTCATCTGTGCTAAAGAGATCTTCTAAACAAATGTTAACTGAAAAGGTGTAACTAGAGTATTCTAAAAATTGATTTTAAGGTAATAGGCATTTGGTGGGGAGGCATAGGGCATCACTGTAGAATGACAAAAGGTCCAATCTACAGATTTCAAAATACAGCAATTCCAAACTCGTATATACTGTACTTTCAACTTTTACAAAGTGACAGAATTACAAGAAGAAATGAGAAAATTCATTATTTTACTGTGATCTTTTTATTACACCTATCCCAGTCGTTGATAGATCAAACAAACCAAAAAACTAGTAAGGTTAAAACGATTTGCACATCACAATTCTTGTGCTTGATCTAAGACACATGTGTGTGAGTGCGCGCGCGCATTTATGTTTTTATACCTACCTTGCCCCAAAAGTCTGAGTACATATTCTTCTCAATCATTCAAGGCGCAGTTGAAAAACTAACCATGAGGCCACAAAGCAATTCTCAAATTTCAAAGAATGGGTAACATAGAGCCCTCATTTGCTGACTACAGTGCAAGTTAGATATCAATAACAAAAGGATAACTCACAAAACCTTCCACATTTAGAACTAGAGAATACTTCTGAAAAACTAATGGGGAAGGGAAAAAAAATCCTAATGAAAAAATTTTTAATTCTTAGAATTGAAAAAATAGACTACGTAGAAAGCAACAGTAAATAAAAAAATGTGTAGTATTCGTGGAGACAAATCCATGACCAGAGTGAAGAGCCCAGAAATGAGTCCAAGCATATCTGGGAAGATGTGTATGATAGAGCTGGTACTGGTGTGGGGCTCACTGCCACTCCACACAGAAAAAAGAGAATGAATTCGTCCTGATCTCACAACATAAATTTAAAAAATACATATCTATACAGCTACAAGGCACGTAAGTTAAAGAACTAATTGTGTAAAAGAACAGAAACTTTAAAACTTAGAAAAAACTTCTAAGTACATTTCCCTAATGGAGGAGAATATCTCAAGACACGAAAACACAAAGAAAAGATTGTCTGCGGTTTACATAACCAACAAAGGATTTGCACCTTGAACAATGTTTTCCAACAGAAATTGTTGCAATGATGGAAGTGTTTTGTTATATAATATAATACAGTATAATATAAAATAATACAGTAAAATATAATATAATAGCCACTAGTCATATGTAACTATTGAGCACTTGGAATGTGGCCTAAAGTGACGGAGGAATTGAAACTGTTGAAGTGCACAGGACAGCATGTTAACATTTAAAAATCCTCGATGAGGGTCCGTGAAGGTCCGTTAGGTTTTTTATATACTTTTTAGTATTTAAATTTTTCATAAAAGAACTTGATTTTAGCTTATGTTACTGTATAAAATATAATTTCAATTTTATAAAAAAATACATAACAGTCACTTTTTGGAAAGCAAACACACCAAATGTTCAAAATGTTATCTATGAATTTTATTTTTCTTCTATTTAAAAAAATTAAATATAAAAGCATATAAACAATTCAATGAACATGGACGTATCCACCCTAAAAGTTATGAAATAAAACATTACGGATATTGTGTAAATTCCCTAGATACCTATCCCTGATCACAACTTTTCTCTTTTTAAAGAAAAGCTAGGAAATATGAATAGACTAGAGCCCTGGATTCAGGCTTCATTTCGCAACACCCATATTTTAATAGATTTGGGGGGATACTTTGTAATACGTAGACATTACATATATCATTTAACAAAGAGTAATAAAGCAAACACTGATGTAACCATTGCCCAGGTCAGGAGATAAAGCATGTCCAGCATCCAAAAGTCCTCAGTATGTCCCTTCTCAATCCCCCCCCCCCCCTTCTGCCTTGATCCCCCCAGGAGAAAACCACCAGCTTGACTTTCAGGGTATCAATTTATTCACAGCTACTCCTTACTTTTCATGCCTATATATGAATCTCTAAACAACAGTTTTATTTCACCAGGTTCTGAATTTCTCATAGAATACTGAATGATACCCTCTTCAACAACCTGAGGTTTTTTTTGTCTGCTGTTTTGTTTTTTTTTGGTTGGCTCAACATTATTGAGACACATTTATGTTGAAACACAAAACTACTTCATTCACCACTGTTCGGGGTAGGTTCCATTTTATGAATATAATTTACTGTTCTCCTTCAGATAGACAACAAGACATCCAGCTTTGGAGTATTACAAATAACACCATAGTAAACCTCATACATGTCTGCTTGTGTATATGTATGAAAATTTATCTAGGGCAGCGGCTTTCAAACTTTTTTGACCATGACTCATACTAAGGAATGACGTTTTACATCATGACACACATCTGTGTGTGTATAAAACTGAGGGGGGCGGGGGTGAGTTTCATGAAGCAAATACCCGATGACCTGAGACATAGTCTGTTATTTTCTATTCTGTGTTAATTCGTGTTTTACAAATTCTGATCATTATCCACTTAACTGATTTCACGACTCACTAAAATGGGCTTCCAACTTTGAAAAACATCGCTCTAGAGGATAAACACCTAGGGGTGGGACTGTTCAGGATGTGTAACACGGACATCGGACAGGGGCAACTTTTCTAGATCCTTAACTTTCAAATAAGTGTTTTTTTATCTGAGTGTATATAAATATGCCACTATGTAATTTTAGAGCCAAAACTTTAAAACATCAGACCGTTTTATCTCTTCCTTCGGTCATAAAACAGTACTAATCACTTACCATGCGCTATGTATCCACTGGACTCCGAGCGAGACTGATGGGTTAATACACAGGGGGGTGGGGAGGACATAAGGGACCCGGACCTCAGTGAGGCCCCAGAAAGCTCACAGGAGGGGCCTCCGATCCTGCCTGGGGAGGGAGGGGTTAGGGAAGGATTCCTGGAAGAAGGAGGACCTAAGCTGAGTGCTTCTATTTTTAATTTTTATTGGTTTCCTAAAACATAAAAGTAACACGTTTGTTGGGGGAAAAAAGTCAAAATTACAGAAGTATATTTATTAAGAAGTAAAAATCCCCACCACCGTCCTTAAAGTTTAATGCTGGGACTAAATAACCAAAGTTGCATTATCAGTTATCGTAATATAGTAAATTTTTAGGAGCCCCCGCTCTTAAACAGTTTTAAGGGAATATCTGACAGAGTCCGTAATATTGAAGGATAAAACGAATCACATTTTCCATAATGAACACGAATGCAGACGTTTCATGTTTAGTCACGTTACTACTTTCAAGAGACTTTTTTCTTCTCTTTTCTTTTTTTCCTTTTTGGCCTTTTGGCAAGGTTAGCGTGCCAGGTTTCAAAAGTCGAGTCTATTTACTGCATACCAAATATACACAAATGCTTCAAAAAGCGGCATTAAAAACGGCCAGCTGAAAGAATGTTTTGTTCAAGTCAACTTGGCTTGGCCGGTGACAATTTGTCGGAGTTTCACACTTCGTCCCGAGGAGCCCCGGACCCCGTCACGTACGCGGCGCGTCGGCACCGGCACACCCTCCCCAGCGCGGCACGGAGCCCGGGACGGTCCTCGCTCCGCGGCAATGCCGCCGCCCCGCCGCCCCCCAGGCCCGCGGCGGGCCCCACCGCCACCGAGCCGGGCCACGAGCACCCCAACCACCTACCCTGCGGGGTCAAGAGCCCCCCGGAACTCAGGCGAGGCAGCTCGGGCGCGCCGCCTCCGCGGCCATGACGGCGACCCGGGGAAGCACCCCGCGCGCCAAGGCCCGCGGTCCGCCGGGCTGGGAGGAGAGCCGCCCCGTCCGTTCGTCCGTCCGTCCGCCAGGAGAGTGAGGCCAGAATACGCCCCAGACGTGTCTAAATCAAGGCTCGGGGCGGTACCGACGGGCTGAATGACAAATGGCAGATGCCGTGGGCTTTGCCGCCCTCGGCAGCCGCGAGGATGGCTGCGCCGAGGAGGCCGCGCACAGGCGGAGCCCGGGAGCCGGAACGGCGCGTCCGCGAGGAGGGCGCTGGGGCCCCTGGCGGGGGCGTCACGTGGCAGGAGGAGGCCCCGCTGGGGAGCCAGGGGGTCGGCGGCCTGGGCGGAGGAAGAGGACAGGCGCCCAGACGCCTGGCCGATTGAGTCATCCGTGTGGGCTAAGCCAAGGTCGCCCAGGTGCAGAGCTGGCGCAGGTAGACCCGAACCAGCCCGAAGCCCCGTACGGTATCGAAGACTGTTCACTTAAGTCACCACCAGGATGAGCCGCCCCGAGCCAAATCATAAACGAGAAACACGACAGATGCTAGGAGAACGCTGCACTAAGCCGGATTCACTTACCTCCTATCCGTGCAGTGTTGAAATAATGGCAGCCTAACTGTGACCACTAATTGTGAGCCAGGCACGGTTCTAAGCGCTTCGCAGGTAAATAAAATAGTCCTCGTGACTACCCTGGGAGAAGCACTTCTACTCCCGTCTTTCACATGAGGATCCTAAGGCACAGAAAGATTAGACGGAAATGATTGTATGGTTCTGGAATCCTACTATGTACGCTTTAAGTAATTCAAAAATATTCAGTGCTATTTGAATTTAAGAAAAAGAAACGGAAGCAAATCTCCAGCGGTTGCTTTCTTTCCTACACGATATACGTTCCTAAAAGAGGCCTATAAACGTAAAGCAAAATGAAAGGCATGAAGAGTTCACTGCAGATTTCAGACAGTCTCCTAGCTTTGAGATAGAGGTTAAGCGCATCTTACAATTCTACCCACCTTCATCGCAATCTTCCAGTTTCCACTGCTTGCATTACTCTTGGCTTACTGGCTCTTAGAACATTCACAAGTTCTTATTGGCCCACCTTATGCTCCCAGATGTTCAGTCGTAATTCTGTATTTGAACGAATTCAATATTCATCATAATGTATGCATTCCTAAATTCCCTATTTTTATTTCTTAATGGTCTGCCCTCTTTTCCAAGTAGTTTCCTTAAGGAAGGTTTATAGAATACCTTAAGGTTTTATCTGCTTTTTAGCTCTACACATAAAAACTGAGCAGGGTAAATATTTTGGATTCACACCTTTCTTCAAACCTAACAGAACAAAATGGCAATCGCTTCATTGATTTTTGACACCAGATTTTTGTGGAGAGATCTGAATCCTTGTGATTTTCTCCCTGGGAGGTAATCTGATTTTTCTACTTGAATGCCTGAAGAGTATTTTTTTTTTTTTTTAATCATTAAAACCAGATCCCTATCTGGGCTATGTCTCAGTGGCAATTATTCTCTATCAGCATTCCCCTCCCAGTATACAGTGTGATCTTTCAGTTTATGGATTCCATTCTCCTTTTCTTAGTATAGCATCCCATTCATATTATACATCTGAGTAAGTTTATCTTTCATCGGTTGGATTTTTTACTACAGAGTCACCAGTTGTTCTTATACTTGATTTTTGTCCTTCCGCATCCATCTTCTTGTGATTTGCACGTACTCCGATTCTCTCAAAATATTCTGTTCACTTATTTTTCTAGTTTACTGGATTTTAAAATCATGGTTTTAAACCTCAATTTTCTTAGCTATGCAATTTCCCTTTTCATCACATTCTCATCTTATACTCTCCTTAGCTGTTCTTTCTGTATTCTTTTTTTTTTTCCTGTAGTGTGAAACACATATAAAGAATACAAATTTCTGCTCATGAGTTATGTTTTCTTCCAGCCTTAGTTTCTTGTCTTTTACAGGATATTTTCCTTTCTTCCCACTCCCATGTTATAGCATGTTTGCATAATAGCTATGTCATTATCTCTTATCTTGTTTATCCTTAAAAGTTGATACCAGACCGTGTATTTGCACTCATATGCTGGGAGTGAATTCCTGGTGCACTTTTCTCTTCGCCTGAGATGTGTTGGTCTTCTCTAACCTGAGCTTCAGTTTTAGGGTTGAGTGTTGTTGCTATCTACCCTTTCTGCCACCCGAGGGTTTAAGGATGAGAGGAGGGGCAATGGGGGATTGAAGAATTCAGCTTGAAATGGAGCATAGAGCTTGCTGGGAGAAGTCAGCCATCACTTCTGAAATTCCTTAAATCCTCACCAGCCCTCCTTCAGGCCAGGCAAGGAGTAGCCCATGCCTGTGAACTTCAGTTCATTTGCCCAGTTTAACATAGTACCCCAGAAGGTGGCGAACTTTTCTGCTTCCAGCAAAAATGCAACAGTGGCTCATAAAGATTCCTAGACGTTTTATGGGGATGCCACCGACTTCTTTCCCAATTGGAGGACATTTGTGAAGATTCTCAAAATTTGGTCTGATCATCTTTTTCCTCAGTATGTCTTGTGGGGAGAGGGGTGGAAGGTTGTAGACATATATCACATTAGTGGAATCTCTGGTTTCTTTGCTTTCCCATCACTTCTTACATTTTACATTATACATTATGTTACATTATAAGGTACTTCTTTCTTTGGTTGCAGGTGAGCTGTTTTACTTTGTGTGGTTTAGGGTTTTAATTTTGATTTTCTTAGTGTTTTCTTTGTGCCGTATTTATCCATAAGTCAGTTAACCAGACTCCCTTATTGGTAATGAATTGTATGAAAATCCTTTTTTAAGTTATTCCCACAAAGTTCTTCAAACATCTATATGTTGACTTGGTAACTGTAATACCCTTCTTTTCCCTAAGCCTTCCGTCAGTGACCCGTGCCTTTGGATGACAGTGTGCCCCAACAAAGGTTCTGGAGCAGAGATTGCAAACTCCAATCTCTATGAAGTTTAAAACAATGAGGAATGAGATTGTAGTAAAGTGAAAAGAACATTCTCTGTGCAAGGGGCAGATGCTGTACAGCTCAAGCCAATTGCCACCATGTTGGAATTCAGGGCACTATTGCCAAATCTCTATAATTCAGGACAAGCTCGGTATCTGGCCTTTAAATATAAAATTTCCTAATTTTGGAAATGGTGTGGAGGCCAAATGAAGTATCTCTCAAGGCCAAACTGGACCCATGGGTTATGAGTGTGGTCCCAGTTATAGAGAAGCACTCAGCATAAATTCCATGATCTGTTTTATTTTTGTAAGCATTTTGAGATACAGGCTTATTCTTCAGACTCTCTTCAATGACTTCTTAAAATGTCTTTAGCAAATATAAAGCAAGAAGATTCATGCTGACATATTTACAATTTGATACAGCATGTTAGGACCCAGCACTTTCAGGAACAGATGTTACCAGGGGTAACAGCTATGATTGGGCTAAAATCAATACCATGTGAGCAGAGTGTTTACATAGATATGACAACCTTAAAAATAGCAGGAAAAAATATTTTCAATTGATGCAGAAAACACCTTTGACAAAATCCAACACCCATTCTTGAAAAAAAAAAAACAACAGGAAAGAAAAGAAACTTCTTCAAGTTGATAATGGACGTATTTGTTTCCTATAGCTGCTGCAATAAATTACCACAAGTTTGTGGCTAAAACAAGAAATTTATTCTCTCTCAGTCCTGGAGGCCAGAAGTACAAAATCACCGTGTCAGTGGGGCTTCACTCCCTCTAGTGGCTCTAGAGTAGAATCCTTCCTTGCCTCTTCCAGCTTTTGGAGGCTGTTTCCTTCCTTCTCTGGTTTCCTTGGCTTCCTTGGCTTCTGGCCACATCACCCTTGGCATCTGGCCTCCCACCTCTGCCTCCGTTTTCACATCGTCTTATCTTCTGTGTGTTGTGTGTTTTCTCTTCTGTAGGTCTATCTCACCAGACACTTGCCATTGGATTTAGAACACACCTGAATTACTTGGGATGACCTCATCTCAAGATCATTAACTACATCTACAAAACCCCTTTTTTTCCAAATGACATAACATTCTCAGTTTGGGGGATTAGGACATAGGCATATCTCACGGTGGGGGGGGGGGGGGGGACACCTTTCAACCTTCTATAATGGGCAAAATCCCAATTGGCTTTGCTGTGGAAATTGGCTAGCTGATTCTAAACTTCATATGGAAATGAAAAGAATCTAGGATAGCAAAACAGAAAAAGAGGTTAAAAGTTGGGAGAATTACACTACTTGGTTTTAAGGCCTATAAAGCTACAATAATCAAGTCAGGATGGTATTGGCATAAGGATAAATGGAACAGTATATGGAGTCCTGATATAGAGCCACACAATATGATCTATTGATTGTGGACAAAGGTACAACATAATTCTACTGGAAAAAGGTAAATGGTGTGAAAACTGGTTTGTATGGAGAACAAAACCCAGCTTATATTTATACTTCACATCATATACAAAAATAAAATCAAATTAGATCACAGACCTAAATAAAAAACAAAGACAATAAAACTTTTAGAACTGTCCTGTCCAATAAGGTAGTCACTAGCCATGCTACTTACCACTTAAAATGTGGCTAGTCCAAACTGAAATGTGCTATAAGTATAAACTGCAGTCTAGCTTTTGAAGACTTATGATAAGAATATAAAATATCTCAGTAATTTTTATATTGATTACCTGTTGAAATAATATTTTGGACATATTGGTTTAAATAGAATATATAATTGAAATTAACTTCAACTTTTTTTTTAATGTTGCTACTTAAATCTTAAAGTTATATATGTGACTCATAATGGTTTTGTTTGACAGGACTGTTCTAGAAGAAAAATCTAGGAATAGCAAAGACTGCTTGGGTTGGATATAAAAAGCAACAACCATGGAAGAATAAATTGGTAACCGGACTTTACCAGAAATAAAACCTCCTGTTCTTCAAAAGGAATTAAGAAGCCACGCCACATACTGAGAAAAAAAAAAAAATTCACAATACATAGATCTGACATAGGACTTATATCAGAATATTTAAAGAATGCATACAACTCACTAATACAATAAATGCAATAGAAATGGGCAAAGACCTAAAAAGATACTTCATCAAAGAAGATATCTGAATGACCAATAAGTGCAAAAGTGACACTTGATGTCACTTCCCCAGTGACCATTACAAATTAAAATCACAGTGAAATACCACTGTATACCCACTGGAATGGTTAAAAATTCAAAGACTGACAATACCAAGTGTTCTAAACAACGTGGGAAATCTAGAATTCTCATACACTGATGGTGGGAATATAAAATAGTACAACCTTTCTGAAAAACTGAAAGTTTCTTATAATGGTAAACACATACTATATACCCAGTAATCCCACTCCCAGGTATTTATCAGAGAGAAATAATAACTTATCTACACAAAGACTTCTACACAAATATTCACATTAGCCCCAATCTGGAAACAAACGGTAAGAAAATGAGCAAACAGGGCACCTGGGTGGCTCAGTAGGTTAAGCGTCCGACTTCGGCTCAGGTCATGAGCTCACAGTTTGTGAGTTTGAGCCCCGCATCAGGCTCTGTGCTGACAGCTCAGAGCCTGGAGCCTGCTTCGGATTCTGTGTCTCCTTCTATCTCTGCCCCTCCCCCCACTCGCGCTCTGTCTCTGTCTCCCAAAAATAAATGTAAAAAAAAATTTTTTTAATAAAAAAAAAATGAGCAGATGATCATCTCATAGATGAATCTAAAAAACATTATGCTGAGTAAAAGAAGCCACACAGAAGACCTGCTATATAATTTCATTTATGGGAAATTTTAGTGGGAGAGAATCTAATCTATAGGAATAAAAACCAGATCAGTGTTTTCCTAGGGTGGATGGAGATGAGGCATGAGGGAACTCTGTGGGGTAATGGAAATGTCCTAAATCTTGATCAATGAGATAACTACATGGATCTATATATTTGTCAGACTTTGCCAAATACTACGCTTCCAATGAGTACATTTTGTTCTATGTAAATTAAATCTCAGTGAAGTTCCTCTTCTATTCTTACCTGCATGGAATGGGGAGAAAGAAATTATAAGACTGTTTTTATCCTCATCTACTGTAGTTGGAATTAGTATTTACCTTCTGCTTTTTTGTTAACTTTTTCATGAACACTCCTTTATTCATTATCACTTCATTTTCTCACCTGTGTGGGTTTAAATGGCAGAGATGAAACGCAAATCCACGTCTTTCCTTGGACGCCTAATCCAATGTTCTTTCACAATACAAGCAGCATTCTGCTTAACAGATTTGAACCAGGCAACTTGAAAAAATCTTTTAGTGAATTCAACTCAACAAATATTCAATAAGTGTTCAGATTTAATTTTCTTTAACCAAAATATAAATAACACCTTAAAACCTAAATAAACATTTAGTTCTTTTGAGGCCCTTGGCTTCTGGCCAAATTACCTTTCTCACTGGCCTTCTGCTGGCCTTCCTCAATCTCCAAGTCCCTTCTTTTTTTAGAGACTGTAATTCTTGGCTCATAGGGCTCTCTCCCCTTCCTTACACTTGTCACTATTTGCAACGACTTCTCCATCCAGGTATCACTTCCTCAAACAGGACTCCCATGAGAACATTATTTTTCCCAAAGCAAAACTGATTAATGTCCATTTCTATCTTGAACAGAGCGACATGTGGTGAACATAATAAACTCACAAGGCAATGTTTGGTATATGTAGTTCCTCTACTGACATTTTTTTTTACGTTATGTGGTAAAGTTCTCCTGTTATATGCATATTGGAAAGTGTAACAAAATAATCATGTTGCTTCACCATGTACCAAGGATCAAGATGGTATGTGAGACAAGAGAACATGGCTGCTTGTGGCTCCTAATGAAGTGAGGATGGTCCACTGATTTAAGCAGCTGTGTGTTTTTTGTTTTTATAGTAATAGGTATGGATGTAATTCAAATTATATGAAGTATGGAGAAGAATTTTTTTTTTTTTTTTTAAAGAGCGAGACTGTGCATGCCTGCGAGAGAGAGTAGGGGAAGGGCAGAGAGAGAGAATCTTAAGCAGGCTCTGTGCCCAATGCGGAGCCCGACACGGGGCTCCATCTCACAACCCTGAGATCATGGCCTGAGCTGAAATCAAGAGTCAGACGCTTAGCCAACTGAGCCACCCAGGCGCCCTTCCAGTTTTTAAGTAGGAAAATTTTTAAGTAGCTTGAAATGAAGAAAATAGCAAAAAGATGGGGGGGGGGGTGAAAACATTCACCTTTTATTAATAAACAACCAGAACCAGTCAGAAGTGATTGAAAATAGATTCAGTGGCATCAATTTTCACTCCTGTTTCATGTAGCATAAAAAAACCAAGTTGACAATGACCAAATGCTGACCTTTGGAGTGAAAAGTAAAAGTAGTGTACAGACGCCAAATATTGATATTTTTCTCTACTAGAACTAAAATTTCCTCACAACATTCAACAACAATAGGCAAAAAGGTACAAGACAAAGGGAAGGTGGTAGAGGCTTTTCATTATTTAGGAGTACCAGCCACTTATTCAAAGTAAAAGCGGATGTATGGCAGGCTGACCATACCTATCTATCTTCTCCCTCCCAGAGCTCCGCCAAAACAGGGACATCAGAAGAGAGACATGAGCCACAGTTGAAAGAGTTCAACAGATTTGAAAGGACGAAAATCAAATGCAGGAGTGGTAAGTAACTTAAGAGTGGAGAAGTACCTACTGAGGGGCTGGATACTCAGGGGGACCAGTGCGCAAGAAGTCGAGTGTGGCGTTGTCAGGAAAGCGTTGGTTGAAAGCCTTTATTCTGCACACAGGGCAATTAGGTGACCAGATCCGTTCTCACACCCTGGGTAGTCTGGCAACCACACTTCCACCACCCCAGAGGAAACCAGAGTTATTATCTGGATGAACTAAATGGAGAGAGATGTTGAGACCCATAAGGTCAGAGGATTAAAACAGAAGAATTACTGAATATCTAGAAACTGAACTAAGGCACCAGATGCTATTTGGTTTTAAATCTGTCGTATACTTTTTATTCAAAATTTTTGAAAGCATTAAAAAAATTAAAACAACGAGCACTAATTGCACTAACTGCGTAACTGCTTCATCATATTTTTTTATTGTTCATCTTAAATTTTCTCTTTCTTTTTGGTATTAGCAGCCTGATAGCCTGCCTGCACTCTTAGTCCACGGACTTTACCAACAGTTACTCGTGATTATCAGAAGATATATTTTACTTCCCCTCCCAAAATGTCCCTAGTGACTCTTAAGTCTCTGCTTTAACACAAATTCCTATACCTTTACCCTAGAGAAGGGATTAGTGAACTATGGCCTGCGGGCCAAGTGTAGTCCCTAGGTCTCCTACCATACAGCCTGCAGGCTAAAAGTTCTACATTTTTTAGATGTTTCGGAAAAAAAAAATCAAAACAAAAATATTTGGTGATATGAATATTATATGAAATTAAATTTCAGTAGCCATAAATAAAGTTTTATTGGAACACAGCCGCTCTCGTTCATCTATTGGAACACATATCATCTATGGCTGCTTTCATGCTATAACAGCAGCCATCTTGTATGTATGGCCCACAGAGCTGAAAATATTTGCTTGCCAGTCATTTACAGAAAAAGGGCTGACACATGCCCTAGAGGTCCAGGCACAATCCTGACCTCAGCTCAAACTCTCATCTCTTGTTTTCTTTTTGTCCTTTGGCCTCCAATCCTCAATTATCCTGCAAGGCAATCTCATCTCAGATTACCCTGAGCTTCCCTGTCTCCTCTTTCTCTCTATTCCTATGGCTACCTATCCTACTGCCCTTTCCCTTGTGCCCTCTGATCCTCTCCACAGTAGCAAGGCCGTGCATCTCCCTCCTTCTCCTCAAAGCTCTCTCCAGCTCTTCACTTTTACTAAAATGCCTGGCTCTCCTCAAAGATACCCTACACCCAAGGGCATGGTTGGCAATTCCCAGTGGCCACACCACACTAGGAGAGGTTAAAAAGACAGGATGATTCTTACCCCCATCCCTACTGCTAAATCATTGTTCCTTTATTCACATAATAAGACATCTCCTTTTGGGCCCAGGACATCTGGCTCCTCCATAATTTCCCCACCGCTATTACAATCATCTAAGGACTGATCCACTATAGACCTTGAAAAATGAAGGACTTTGGCAGTTGGCTCATATAATTTCTCCAATTGCCCCATCTTCCTGGGCCAATTCAACATCTACATGGGTGATTTATGCAATACCTTGGTCTTAGAATTCCTTCACTTCCTCCTAATGAAAAGACCTTCTCTCTATTCAAACTATCTTCTGAATCCATGACAACCTCCTAGACCTTCAACAGCCTGGAACAGCTCCATCCTAAAAATTTCAAACTCCAGCATCCCAAGTTCTGACTGCAACTTCCGACCTTTTCAGGTCTCTCTCTGCTCCCAGGATATTTATTCTGCAGTGAAACACACACACACACACACACACACACACACACACACACACACACACACACACACCCAACACGCGTGCATACCTCTTCTGGTTTCAGTTTCTTCCCTAGCCAGCCTAGATTGCATAACTCATGATCTCCCCATGGTCTTCTTCATTTTGACACCCTGCCTTTGCATTGAACCAATCTCCAAAGCTACATCCCAGCCAACTGATAAGCATAGAAGGAATAATTTAGAAAAATAATATTTATAACTATAATAAAAATTGATACATGCAAGAATCACCAAAGGATGCTAGAACTACTGAGTGAAAATTAGAGAGGAATAGGATATTTACAGTACACATAGTTTCTAAGCATCTATTTCCCCATACATTTCTTAACAATTAAAAAAGGGAAAACCGTAACTTGACAGCAAAGAAACCTAGCAAATACCGCCTTAACCAAGTGATGAAAGTTCATATCATCAACGATGGGGTAGATGGACATATGCTCCTTGATGCAATGCATGGATAAGGACACATCACATACGTAGTATTCCTGCTAGAAACAGAACCTAAGTTTACAAAAAGGAAACAAACAAATCAAAACTGAGGGACATTCAAAAAAAGACTAGACTGTATGTTCCAAAAACATCAATGTTATGAATGACAAAGCTAAAAAAATCTTCCATATTGAATGAGATTCAAAATTCCACTGAATGCAATGCCTGGTGAGTCCTGGAGTATTCTTTTAAGCTACAAATTTTTGGCTGGCTGCTTCATTTGGTGAATCACACGACTCTTAATCTTGGGGTTGTGAGTTTGAGCCCCACACTGGATATAGATATTACTTAAAAATCTTAAAAATATATATTTAAACAATTGAAGAAACCTGAATATGGACTATATGTTCAATACTATTGTCCTGAGGTTAAATTTCTTGAGTAATAGTTGTACAGTCATTATGTAGAAGGTGGTCATGGTTCCTATGAGATAAATGCTGGAATGTTTATGGTTCAACAGTCAAAGTCTAACTTACATTCAATGGTTCAACAACATAAATATCACATATATGAAAATGATAAGGCAAATGTGTAAATATTAATAATTGGTGAATCTGCATTTAGGATATAGGGGAGTTCATTCTTTCAACTTTTTGTTTTTGAAAGCTTCAAAACCACAAAAAGTTTATTAAAAACTCCAGCTCATATCCAACTACCTACGATGCTCCCATAGTCAGGCTGTTGAGAACTGCTAGAAAAACTCCTACAAATGAAAACGTGATTGAAGACTGAGCTATGCCCAATATTGCTTATTCAGCTTGCCACTCATTTGCTGGGGAGCTTTTCAAAACCTTTATCCCTCTCCTGAAACCATCTCAAACACCCTCACCATCTTCCTACTTCCTGGAAAGCCAAGATCAGCAAGAACAAACTCCCAATTTCTTCCCTGTCCCACCACCTATGAGCTTGTCTTTCTCATCCATCCTGTCCCTTGTTTTGCCCAGAGCTAATTCCTCCATGTGAATTCTCATGCCTTCCCAACTCTTCAAAAAACTTGTGTGGTCATTCAACACCCCTGTATCTCCTCCAAGGTCCATCTTTAACTCTCTACTGGCTTTCTCCTCTGTAAACAAACATATTAAAGTTTCTCCTAGCTTGAAAAAAATTAAACTCAAGCCTTAGATCTTCTCTAGCTACACTTTATAGTTCTGCTTCCACTCCACCCCTCCCCCCACCACAAAGCTTCTTGAGAGCAACCTCTACTTGGGCGCTCTGCTTCAACATCATTCCCAGGTCAGACTTAGGTCCCCAGTTGTCAGCTCTCCTCTGTCTCCCTCACTACTCTACCGATGTACTTCTGTAATCAGAAAGCCAATAGAAAGTCTTTCATCTGGGATCTCTCTACATTATCTGGTGTTATTCCCCACTCCTTCCTGCTCGGAAGGACCCTCTCTCTGTCATTGGCGCCCTGCCCTTCTCTCTGGGACTCTTTCTTACTACTCTGACTATTCTTTCTGAGCCTTCTGGGAAGGGTAGTAGTCTCTACAAGGACGACTTTGCCAGGAAATTTCAACAACATTCTCTTTCTTGGGCTCCTGAAATGTCCTTGGCCCTCTAGTCTTCTCAATTGAAACATTAACACCTAGGTGACCTCCTCTAAGCCAGCAGTAGTAGCAGCAGCAACAAATATATGCCAGGCACCACACTAAGCACCTTTATGTTTCATTAGCTTCTTTGACACAGCAATCTAAGCAGGTACTATTATTACCTCCATGGTACACATGAGGAAACAAAAGTTAGGGAGGGTAAAGAACTTGTCAAAAAATTTCTCAGCTAGTAAGTAATAAAATTCAAAACTAATTCCATAGCCTGTGCTGTGCTACTCCCACAAAATCATTAAGAGAAGACAACATGGGCATAATGGCACACGACCAGAACAGAAACGAGATGGGTAATAGAACATTCTAGAAGATCTGAGTCCATAATACAAGATACTAAAAGTGAAGGAAAAAGGACTTCATGTTTCATATTTAATAACACCATGGGATGGGGTTAAGAGCCTCTGCAAGTTCTCTTTGGTTAGGAAATTTTAGCAGTTATTATTGTACTTTCTGTGTTACTGTTCTAAGGTTCATTAATATCTTTCCTAAGATTACTCCAAATGGAGATAATCTTCAAGGTATTGTACCTCTACTCTTTGTGAGTCTTTCTAATATCTTGGAGTTACTTTCCTGTTCTGTCCTTCAGGGACCATTTTTGCAGGAAAAATAAACTTTTATAGAAAATGGGGTTTGCTCTTTCATGATGGAATAATTATACAGAGGAAGGATATAGAGAAATTCTAAATTGCCATGGTTTCCTCGCCTGCCTACAAATGTACAAAATTTGTAATACATGGTAAACACGGTGGGCACTTTTGTGAGCGGTACCTCTGAGATCAGATCCAGTAGATTTTCATCCTATTGTCATTTTAAAGTCACTGACAGATTCATTTCACTCAGGCATGCCATCATAACAGTTGAGCTTTTAGGCGGTGGGAGTAATAAAATTCCACAAAGAAATTAAAGACTCTCAATGTCTGGATCATGCAGTTCTTTTCCTTTGTGAAAGCAATTAGAAAGGTAAGGAGATCTAACTGTATATTGGTAGCATTCCAAGAGGGTTTCAAAAGGTCAGGTGGTCATGGAATCATAGAACTGAAAATTGAAAGATACCAGCTCTCTGGAAGGTAACTTAATATTCCTCATTTTACAGACGAGGCAATCAAGACCCAGAGAGGCTGACTAGTAAGAAATGGAAAGAGAGAGAAGATAGCTGCAGAAGAAATGACCCAATGCTCTTATCTCAATCAGATCTGGGTCTTTAAAACCAGAGGGTCAGAATCACCCGAAGAACTTTCAAAATCCATATGCCAACAACAAACCACAGACTGGGAGACAATATTTGCAAACCACAAATCTAATAAAGTCTTAAATACACAGACGTACAAAAAGTACTTAAAACAACAACGCCAGTTAAAAAATGGGCAAAAGACCCAAACAGGCCACTCGCCAAAGGAGATATATAGACGGTATAAACGCATATGAAAAGATGCTCAACACCATTTGTTATTAGGGAAATGCAAATTAAAACAAGGTACCACTACACATGCATAAGAATGGCCAAAACCCCCAAATCTGACAATACCAAATGCTAGCAAGCATGTAGAGCAGTAATCCATCATTGTTTGTGGACATATGAACTCACTTTGGCAGATTATTACAGAGCTGAACATAAACATCCCATCCCATGCAGCTACTGCTCTCCCTGGTATTTACTCAAGTGATTAGAAAATGTAGGTCTACACAAAAGTCGGCACATAAATGTGTCTAGCAGCTTTATTCATAATCACCAAAATCTGGGAGCAACTAAGATGTGCCTCAAATGAATCGGTAAACAAACTATGATACACCCATACAATAAAACATTCTTCAGCAATCAAAAGGAATGAGCTAATTCATGCAACATAGAAGAATCTTAAATGCATATTGCTAAGTAGACTTAGCAGTTTCAAAAGACTACATACTAGATGCTTCCACATGTTATCTTCCACATAACATTTTGTAATTAAAAAAAATTTTTTTTAATGTTTGTTTATTTTTGAGAGGGAGAAGGAGTGCGAGCAAGGGAGAGGCAGAGAGAGAGGGAGTTACAGAATCTGAAACAGGCTCCAGGCTCTGAGCTGTCAGCACAGAGCCCAATGCAGGACTTGAACTCACGGACCTTGAGATCATGACCTGAGCCGAAGTTAGAAGCTCAACTGACAGAGCCACCAAAGTCCCCCTCCCCCCATTCACATAACATTTTGGAAAAGGGTATACTGTAGAGATGAAAAACAGATTGAACTCATCAGAAGTTTGGGAGAGAAGAATACCAACTACTCATGATGAAGCACAGAACTTTTTGTATTTGTTTTTGTTTTAAGGACCGTGAAGCAATTCTGTGCAGTAACATAGTAGGGGATACACAACACTATGCATTTGACAAAACCTGTGGAATTAAACCTTAATGTACGAAAAGTAAACCTTAATATATGCAAACTTAACAACAACAACAACAACAAATCATCCAGGAGGTCATGAATGCAGGCTGTGACAAAAGTATCTAACTGTAATTACTAAGGTACAAACTCACTAAAGGGAGCCGGAGGGAAAAAGGTGTTGACCTAAGTAACTTTGGAAATGACTAAAGGTGAAAGAAACCATACATAAGCACTGAACTCCAGTTGGCGAAGTTGTTTCCCGTGGGGGTACAAGTTAACAGTTCTGAAACCACCGCACATGCATAGTGGGAATGAAAAATTAGTAAACAGATGGTGATAATGGAAGCCGGGCTTTTCTCACTGTTGGAGAGGGAGATCACAGATAAGAGAGGGGAAGACTACAGTAAGCCATATAGTACTGGATTAGAGCTGGAGATCACATTCTGAGCTCACGTTTACTTTAATAAAGACACAACGGATATAGAAAGAGTCATAGGTACATGTAACACACAGGTTAATATTTCCTAGTTCTGTCTACTGAGAAGACCTAGATGCAATAACATCCCGTAGCCATCAGCACACCCAACACTCAGATCTTTGTTTCTTCTTCTTCTTTTTAAATATTTTTGAGAGAGAAGGGGAGAGAGGGGGGAGACGGGGGGAGGGGAGACGGGGTGGGGAGACAGAGAGAGTGGGGAGACAGAGAGATGGGGGAGACAGAGAGAGGGGGGAGACAGAGAGAGGGGGGAGACAGAGAGAGGGGGGAGACAAAGAGGGGGGAGACAAAGAGGGGGGAGAGAGAAAGACAGGATCAGAAGCAGGCTCCAAGCTCTGAGCTGTCAACACAAACCGTGAGATCATGACCTGAGCCGAAGTCGGAAGCCCAACCAACTGAGCCACCCAGGCGCCCCGGATGGAAAATTGCCTATCTAAAGACTGAAAAAGTAACTTTTCAACTGAAGATTTCCAGGTTGGACCAATTCACCTTACGTTTCTCAAATGCAAATTAAGCATATTAATACAATCTAGCACTGACATTTTGTCTGAAGCAAAAAGTGATTAAGAAGTTAAATGTAAGTGTTCAGAATAAAAAGTGAAATTGGAAGTAAGAGCCTCTTTTTTGTTGCTTTCACAATACCCAGAAAAGAGGCTAAGGAAGAAAACAGAACAAAAGAATAGTAGGAAGGAACAGGGGAGAAGGAGTAGATGGGCAGAGAGGAGGGGGCATAGAACACTGAAATATGAGGGAATAAAAATGAAAACAGCCAGAATGGCAGTGATCCCCATTCCCACTGAACCCCAGTATCCACTGAACCACACTGAAAAGAACCTGGTAAAGGTACCAGCACACTCAGAATCTGAGACTGGGCCATGGTGAAAGTGTGTTTAAGTGTTCCTTTTTTGAAATGAGGTTAGATCTTTGAAACAGTCTCTTCACTGGGAAACACTCTGCTCTGCTGGGGAAATCTTAATCACGTTTGCTAAACTATTATATTTCCATTCTAATTATCTTAATGTCTCCAGTCTTGCTAATATAGGTACACTCACATATAATATCCTAAAGGAAGGATTTGGATGCTCTCAATTGCCTCAGTTAACATTCATCTTGTGAGGAAAAAAAAAAATGCCTTTACAGAGTTTTACAGGGTTGGGGGGGAGGAGGTGAAGGAAATATAAAGAAATCAAAACTTCAGGGACACCTGGGTGGCTCAGTCAGTTGAGCATCTGACTGTTGGTTTCAGCTCAGGTCGTGATCTCATGGTTCGTGGGTTTGAGCCCTGCATCTGGCTCTGCACTGGTGGTGCGGAGCCTGCTTGGGATTCTTCCCTCTCTCTCTGCCACTCCCCTGCTTGCACTGTCTCTGTCTCTCTCAAAATAAATAAATAAAACTTAAAAAATTTTTTTCTTTACAAAAAAAAGGAATCAAAACTCCAAAAATGCATAGAATTGTTCCTTTGAAGTCTCAGCCTCTCAAAGAATTTAAGGGAGCATATGGCTCTTTATCAAGTTTGCTTATTACAACTTTATGCTATAACCAAAGCAGAGTTTCTTTGTGAAGTTAATTATTTAACTATATACAGTTACTGCATAAGCCATTAACTTTTGAAACATCTTTGCCTCTTTTTAATACTCTAAAATTAACTGTTTCTCTCATAAGTGCTCCAGAATATATTAGAATAAAACACATTCGATCTTTAAAATTATATTTTTTAAAGTCAAATCTCAGTCATCTCCTAATGCAAATGCTTTATCTTAATTGTGGTGACAGCTCCAAAGGTAAACACTTTACCAAACACAGGTTTATCAAAACTCAAGCTGTATAGTGAGATTGGTTATATTTTATTGTTTCTAAGTTATAAATCAGCAGAGCTTAAGAAAAAAGGCCTCTACCCACGGTTATGAGGATGTAGAAACCAAAAAAGTACAATTAAGGGCTTAATTTAAAAAGAAATTCATGCCAGTCTTAGGAGGAGGAATTTAAAAGAGAAATAAAAAAATCACTATTATGTGCTAATTTTAGGGCGCCGTTGTAATCTGAGCTGCACTCTCTCAATGGTGAAATACATAAAAGAGAACATTCCCTAAGATCCTGATATCTGACAATGGAAGAAAAGAAGAAAATCTGGATAAACTAGCTCTATTCTGCACAAACAACCATGGTTTTCTTTGCTCCACTTCTGGGCTGCGGAGGGTGTGAAGAATGTCGATCGAGCCAAAGCAAATGAACCCCACAAAGCACATAGTATATGGTGCGTGTGCAACTATAGTATCTATGTTGTATTTTCCTTACTACAAAAGACAGGCTTGTTTTAGAAGTCCTGGAAGAACCGGAAGACATTTTAAATCATCATCATCTCACCATCCAGTGACAATTATTAATATGCCTCCATTTATTCCTTTCCATTCCTTATATCATTGAGATGATCTGCAATATATACAGTCTTGATTCTGGCCTCAATTTGAACACAAACATCATCCCATGACATCCATTTTTAGGCATCTGAGGAACTATCTGTAAATATTAGACAAGTTACATCCTAATTTACTGTAGAGCAATATCACAATTAAAGCAACCATTTTTCAATTATTGTATTTCTAGGTTATTATCAGTTTTTTATTATTTTAGAGAAATAGAAAGTGAGAGGGGAAGAGAGAGAGAGAGAGAATCTTTATTAATTTTTTAAATTGTTTTTTATTTATTTATTGAGACAGAGAGCATGCCGGAGAGGGGCAGAGAGAGAGAGAGAGAGAGAGAGAGAGAGATACAGAATCCGAAGCAGGCTCCAGGCTCTGAGCTGTCAGCACAGAGCCTGATGTGGGCTCGAACTCATGAACTGCAAAATCATGACCTGAGTCAAAGTCGAACACTTAACCAACTGAGCCACCCTGGCGCCCCTGAGAGAGAGAATCTTAAGCAGGTTCCACACCCAGCACAGAGCACAGGGCTCCATCCCACGACCCTGGGGTCATGACCTGAGCCAAAATCAAGACTCAGATGCTCCACTGACGGAGCCATCCAGGCGCCTCTATTATCAGTTTTTTAAAAAAAATTACAAAGAATGTAGTAAACATCTTTACATATAAAGCATTCAGCATACTTAAAATTATTTCCTGAGGTAAGGAATGCCTTCCTACGTTTGACACAAACTCCAAAAGCCGTGAAAAAAATTGACAAGCGATCTAACAAAATCAAATTTTTGGCATGAGCTCACACCATGAGCACCATTAAAAAACAAACTGGTAGGTGGGGACTGTGACTCGTGATAAAGGGCTACTTTCTTTAATATATTTAGAGACCACTTTTACAGATCAGTAAGGAAAAGAACAACAGAACAGGAAAATGAGCAAGGATAGGAACATAGTTCACTTAGTGAAGAGTATGCAGGCAGCTCTTAAATCTACTAAAAGACACTCCTTTTCATCTTGAGAAATACCAATTAAAACTATGCTGAGATTTTCCACTTATCACACTGGCAAAGATTCCACAATTTTTAACACATACTGCACTGTCAAGGGTTTAAAGAAAGGGACTGTCACCCTTCACCAAGAGGAAGCTCTTCATGTCGTGACATGTAATAATCTCCAAGTATTTGTAAGTAAAACTGGGAAATACTGCCTGGTTTAGACAGCATGCTATCACTTGTGTACGAATGGAGTGTGGACAGAGGAGAATACCCCTTCCCACCACATACACACAGGCATTTGGATGGATAATGAACAATAATATTACTCTTTTCATAAATCCTCGGGTCTGGGGTTCACAGTAGCAAGCAAACTGCTTCACTGTCCACTCTTGAATGCCTTTTGAATTGAAAAACATTTAAATATATACCTATTAGAAAAATAAAAGTCCAATTTAAAAAATAAATTTCAAAATGTTTCTTTAGGATGGATATCTATAGGAAGAATTTTCCAGCCAAAGAGTCTACATATTATAAGACTCTAGACTGTGGAACTGCTTTCCCAAAGGGCTTAAACTCTATTTCTGGTAGCCACATGTATCTTTCATAGGCATTATAGGCCACACAAGATTTTTTTTTTTTAATTTCTATACCCAACATGGGACTCAAACAACCCCAAGATCAAGAGTCACATGCTCCACTGACCGAGCCAGCCAGACACCCCAAGATCTTTATATTGGATAAAGTGATTAGGAAAAAATGACATCATTTTGATTTGCATATTTTGATTACTAGGGACTTTGAGCATTTTCCACCTTTGGTTAGTTCTTTATAGTTCCTCTTTTGTGACTTACAGTCATCACCTTTCCCCCTTTACATACTGGGGACAATGTTTTTTTCTAAAATATATTACACAGGGTTGGGGGGGGGGGCCTGGGTGGCTCAGTCGGTCGAGCATCTGACTTCGGCTTAGCTCATGATCTCGCAGTTCGTGAGTTCAAGCCCCACGTCTTGAACTCTGAAGCCTGCTTCAGATTCTGTATCTCCCTCTCTCTCTGCTCCTTCCCCGCTCATGCTCTGTCTCTCAAAAATGAATAAATGTTAAAAAAAATTAAAAAATAAAATATATTACACAGTTTATCAACCTTCTCCCTGTCACTCATTGCAACTTTTTTTAAACCAGTTTTTTATCTGCCTTTTAATCTGTATTTGTTTGACAGAAGTTTTAACTTATGTGGTTAAATGTAATCATAATTTCCTCTACCTAGTTCAGTCCAAACATTCTTTAGTTGCCACTACGTACCAGGCAATTACTAAGGCCTGTGTGTAGTTGAGAGGTGCAGACTATCAAGGTGACCGACATGGGAAAGGTAATTCTGATACAGCCTGGTAAGTGAAGCTGAAGAACTACAGGTTTATTATGGACACGGGTTATTATGGACACATACAACTGGGGCACTTTGCTCAACTCAGCAGCAGAGTCCAATTTTCTAGAAGAGATCATTCTATACATTTAGAGGAAAAAGACATTGAGTGGGAGGAGCATGCTAGGTGCAACGGACTGAGTGTGTGTTCCCCGCAAATTTCTATGTTGAAGCCCTAATCCCCAGTGGGACAGTATTTGGAGATGGGGCCTTTGGAAGAGACTCCAGTTTAGATAAGGTCATGAGGGTAGAGCCCCAAAGATCGGATTAGTGTCCTTATAAGTGGATAAGACCAGAGCTCTCTCAATCTCTTTGCATGCACAAACCAAGAAAAGGTTATATCAGTGTGTAACCAGGAAAAGGGCCCTTACTAAAATCCAATCATGCTGATGCCCAGATCTTGGACTTCCAGCTTCCAGGACTGTGAGAAATGTTTGTTGTTTAAGCCACCCAGTCAATGGTAATTTATTATAGCATCCTGAACTAAGTACTGAAAAATGAGTAAGTGCTATAGAAAATACCTAAAAATATGGATGAGACTTTGGAACTGGGAAGAGGCTGGAAGAGACCTGACGCACATGCTAGGAAAAGCCGAGATTGCTCGTAGAGACTTTTAAAGGAGATTCTGGCAAGAGCAAAGAATGAGAGGAGAGCCATAGAGAAAGCTTCCAGCTTCTTTGAGAACATACCTTTGAGAACGTACAAAATGTTGGTAGAAATATGGATGGTAAAGGTCATTCTGACGAGGATGAGCACAGATGAGGAACAAATCATTAGACCATGGAGAAAGGCAATCCTTGTTAAAAAGTGGCAAAGAACTTGCCTGGATTCTAGTGTTTCGTGGAAGGAAGAACTTGCAAGCAATGAAGTTGGATATTTAGACAAAGAGATTTCTAAGCAAAGTTTTGAAGGAGTGACTTGGTTCCTCCTGACAGCTTGTAGTAAAATACAAAAAGAGAGCAATATATGGAAGAAAGAATTGTTAAGCAAAAAGGAAGGAAACAGAACTTAAATATTTAGAAAATTCTCATCTTATCCAAAATGTCAAAAATGAGAAAGCATGTTTGGAAGAGAATAGTGTGTGTCTGACCATTTGATAAGATTAGTATAGGTGTGAACCATGGACCTAATCAACCACTCCAAAAGGAACACTGCCAGTTTGAATAGAGGTGGGACAAAATAAAGGAAGGCTATCAGACTTCTCAGATCCTACAGGACCTTAGAATTATTTGGTTTCAAACATATGCTATTTTTTTTTTTTAACATTTACTTTTGAGAGAAACAGAGCGTGAGTTGGGGAGGGGCAGAGAGAGAGGGAGACACAGAATCTGAAGCAGGCTCCAGGCTCTGAGCTGTCAGCACAGAGCCCAACACGGGGCTCGAACTCAAGGACAGTGAGATCATGACCTAAGCCGAAGTCGGACACCCAACTGACTGAGCCACCCAAGCGCCCCACACACTATTCTTTAAGACAAAGGAAGAAACACACTGAGGGGGGATTCAGAGATAATAGGGGCTACCCACTCTCACCACAGACCTTGAGTACATGGGCCCAGGGGGGCAAGGCTACCCCTACCTTGGTTTCAAAGGGTGGGACCACTGTCCAGCAAAGTTGTGTGATTGGGGCTACCCAGAGACGAGGGAACAAAGCCCACCCCTGGCAGAGCAACAGAGTCAGATCCATTGCCCCAGGGGGTCCAAACGGTAGTCTGTCCAGCCCAAGGAGATTATTCTCAAATCTTAAGGTCTAATGGAGTATGCCTTCCTAGGTTATAGACTTGAGACTCACCATCCCTTCCTTTTCTCCTAATTTCTCCCTTTTGGAATGGGGATGTGTATCTTATGCCCATCCCACCAGCATAGGTAGGAACCACATAACTTGTTGGTTTCACAGGTTTACAGCTTGTTTGAAATTCAGCCTCAGGCTGAATCATACAAGTCTAACCCATAGCTGACTTAGATGATACTGAGAGAACTTTGGACTTTGGAATTGATGCTGCAATGAGTTATGACTTTTGGAGCAGTTGGGATGCAATGGATGTATTTTGCATGAGAGAAGGACATAAACTTGGGGGAGTGAGGAACATAATGCTATAGACTGAATGTTTGTGTTCTCCTGAAATGGTGAAGGTCTCACCCCCAAATGTTATGGTTTTTATAGGTGGGGCCTTTAGGAGATAATCAGGTTTAGAGGACGTCATGAAGGTAGAGCCCTAGTGATGGGATTCTCAAAAATTATATGGAGATGAAGACAACAGAGCTCACTTGCTCTCTGGATGCAATATTAAGGAAAGGCCATGTGAGGACATAACCAGGAAGAGGGTTCTCATCAAAATCTCAATCCTGCTGGCACCCTAATCTTGGACTTCCAGCCTCTAAAACTGTGACAAATAAATGTTTAAGCCACCCAGTCTATGGCAATTTGTTATAACAGCTTGAACCAGTACACTAGGTAAAGGGAAGACCATAAGAAGTGCATGGATACATAAATGGCCTGGTATCTTCGGGAAACTATCAGCTGCTTGTTATCAGCAGAGCTTAGAATACATAAAGAACTGATAGATAATGAGAGATAATGCTAAGGAGATACTGATGGGTCAGCTCAGACCTGTGATTTACACAACTGTGAAGTAACAAAATAGGGGTTTTAAGCCATTAAGTTTATGTTGATTTGTTATGGCAGCAATAGAAAACTAATACAGACTTTGGTGCCTGGAAGTGATATGCAGTTATAACAAATAAAAATATGGATTCCTATTGGAATTACGCAGTAGGTGGAAGCTGGAAGAATTCTGAGAAACAGGATAGAAAGTCTTCAACAAACTGTAGTTGAAATAGGGACATTAAAGATGCGACCAGTGAGGACTCCGAAGGAAATGAAGACATGCTATTAGAAATAAAGAATGCCACACTTGAAACTGACCTACAAGTGTAACATAAGCTCTATAAGAATTCTAGCTAACTTCTATACAGAAATTGAGAGGCTGCTCCTGAATACATATGGATATTAAGGGAATCATAATAACCAAAACAATTTTGAAAAACAAGATCAAAGTTGGAGGGCTTACCGTAACTTCCCAAATTCAAAACTTACTATCAAGCTACAGGAATCAAGACAATGTTGTACTCATGTAAGAGTAGATATAGACCAATGAAATACAATAGAAAGTCCCAAAACAAACACATACACCTATGGGCAGGTGATTTTTTTTTTATGAGTGCCAAGACTATTCAAAGAGGAAAGAATAGTCTTTTTGACAAATGAATAAAATATGGCATATCCATACAAAGATTTATTCAGCAGTAAAAAGAAATGCTACATGCTACAACATGGATGACCTTTGAAAGCATTGTTACATGGAAAAAAAAAATCAGTAACAAAGGACCACATATTGTATGATTCCATTTATACGAAATGCCCAGGATAAGCAAATAGAGAGACAGAAAGCAGATTAGCAGTTGCTTAGGGCTGGGGAGACGGAAGGATTGGGGGCGATGAGGTTTCTTTGTTAAGATAATGAATGTTCTAGAATTGATTATGGTGATAGTCGTACAACTCTATGAATGTACCAAAAGCCATAGAACTGCATACATTAAATGACTAAATTGTGCTGCATATGAATTATATCTTAGTAAGTTCTTTTAAGAAAAGAAAACCACATCAAGGCACATCATCATATTGCTGGAAACCAATGACAAAGAAAAAATTTCAAAGCAGTTGGAGGAGGGGAAGAAGACCTAAAATAAAAAGACCACCCACAAATGTGGATGAGGCTTCTTATCCCAGAATTATAAAGAACTACTAAAAATAAAAGAAAGACAAACCATCCAAAATAAGACTGGGCAAAACATATAAATAGGCACTTAACTGAAGAATAAACTGAAATGGGCAAGAAAGAAATGAAAAGATTGTTGACTTCCTTAGTAATCAGGTAACATAATTCAAAAATATCAGAAACCAGGAGCACCTGACTGGCTTAGTTGGTAAACCTTTCACTTCTTGACTTCAGGGTCATGAGTTAGAGCCCTAGTTAGAAGTAGAGCTTATGGGGCACCTGGGTGGCTCAGTTGGTTAAGCGTCCGACTTCGGCTCAGGTCATGATCTCGCGGTTGGTGGGTTCGAGCCCCATATCCGGCTCTGTGCAGACACGCTCGGTATCTGGAGCCTGCTTCTGATTCTGTGTCTTTCTCTCTCTCTGCCCTCCCCTGCTCACACTGTCTCTCTCAAAAATTAAAAAACATTAAAAAAAAAAAAAAGAAGAGCTTACAAGGAAGGAAGGAAATATCAGATACCATTTCACACTGCAAAATTTAAAAGTCTGACAAGAACACATATACTTCTGATGGAAGTATCAAATAGCATAACCACTTTGAACAATTTATAACATTCAATGAATACAAAGGGGTATGTACTAAATATCCCAGAAATACCATTATTTATTATAAATCCTAGAAAATGTATGTATATGTATGCCAGGATGTATGTACAAGAATGTTCAGGGGCACCTGGGTGGCTCAGTCAGTTGAACATGGGACTCTTCATCTCAGGGGTTTTGAGTTTGAGCCCCACATTGGGTTTAAAGATTACTTAAGAACCAAATCTTTTAAAAAAAAATAGAAAATACTTTATAATTTGTGTATCTAGTCAATATCTCATTAAAAACCATTTGCAAAAAGAAAAGCTAATAGGAGGTAAAGAAATAGAGACAACTACCCTTAAATATTTTAAGTTTGAGAGAGAGCACACGTGCAAGTGGGGAGGGGCAGAGAGAGGAGGAGGGAAGGAGGAAGAATCCCAAGCAGGCTCTGAGCTGCCAGCACACAGCCAGGTGTGGGGCTTGAACTCACGAACCGTGAGATCATGACCTGAGCCAAGACCAAGAGTTTGACGCTTAACAGCCTGAGCCACCCAGGCACCCCTAACCTTAAATATTCTTTAGAACACCTGGGTGGGAGGAGGAGCGAGAGAAGGTAGTGGTTAGAAGGGGCCCAGGGTAAAGAGAAGGTTTGGCTTTATTCTCTTCCAGAGTAGGAAAGGGGTCAGCAAACATACCGGCTAAGGAATAAAAATGAGTAGAGACAGAGATTGGTAGGTTAATGGTGGCAGTAGTGGGAATGGTAGAAGCTAACATTCACTGAAAGCCTGCACCAGATACTGTTCCAAGCCCTTAACCTGCCTTATGTCACAGCAGTCCTATTACTAGTCCCATTTTCCAAATGGGAAAACTAAAGCATAGAGAAGTTCAGCAACATGCCCATGGCTACACATTTAAGAAGTACAAAACCACATTCTAATGTGGCAGACTCTGGCCCCAAAGCCAGGATTTTTATCCTCTGTGCTATATCGGCCTCTAAGGAAGGGCATATAAGTGAGAGAGCAAAGTCCGACAGGTGTGAAGACAGGTCTTGACTAAGTAAGATACTTCCAAGGCAAGAGGAGGATAAATGGCAGGAATGGGAAAGGACAAATGGGAAGGAAGCCGTTCCCAATTTATAGTCTCCATTTTTTTTTTTTTTTTTTTCAAATGAGGTAGGAGGTCAGATTGTTGAAAGTGGAGTGGAGACTGGGTTGAACTAAAAACATTTGTGTGTCTGATGGGAGCTGAGTGGAACTAAGACCAACAAAGGGAACACGAGATTCACATTCCCTATGACGTATACCTATTGCATGGAATGCTAGGTCCAACCTCCGGCACTGACTGAGGCGTTCTTTCTTTCTCTTGATCTTGACTGGTTGAACTCAAGTAAATTAAATGTGCCCATAATGCAATTCTACTGCAAAGTCTTTGAGACCAGCAACCACAGCTCACTCAGCTTTCCTGCCTAGAACCTCTAAATTTTATCTTTTGGATGTTGTTCTCTTGTTATCCAAGGAGGAAAAAAAAGCAAAACAAAACATCTCTATGCTCTTTTAAGGCAAGCTTTCTTTTACATTTCTGTCTCCATAATTAGATTATAAATCTATTCTAGGGAATAAAACCATGCCTTTCAAAGAACAAGCATAGGATATTTAAATCTCTGTCCTGGCTAATTCAATAACTGAATTTCCGTACATATCTCTGAAACAAATTACAACACAAAAAAGTGGACTTCTTTCTTAAGTGCTACCAAAACTGTATTTTTACAGATTTAAAACTCATAAAATCCTTTACATGGCTTTAAAGCAATAAGCTCTTATCTTTCCAAAGTATGAGTCCAATCATCCAATGATCAAATTCCAAATTAATGACATTTTCCCATAGTCTATGAAATCCCCCAATTTAGGGAACTATATCCATTACCTTTACTACAAATAATATCTTCAGGCAAAAGCCACTGGCAAACATTCACAAATTAAGTGAGAAAAATAATTTCAAAACAACTTAGTATGTTATATTTAACAATTTATATTAAAGTAATCAGCAATAGACTTTAAATTTTTTAATGTTTATCTAATTTTGAGAGGGAGGGAGGGAGAGAGAGAGAGTGAGATGGATGGTGGGTGAGGGGTAGAGAGAGGGAGACACAGAATCCGAAGCAGGCTCCAGGCTCTGAGCTATCAGCACAAAGCCCAACAAGCCCGACATGGGGCTCAAACTCACGAACTGTTAGATCATGACCTCAGCCGAAGTTGGACACTTAACCAACCGAGCCACCCAAGCACCCCCTGTAGACTTCATCATAATCATATTATATGACATTGTCCCAAGTAGATATTTTCCCAAATTTCTCTATATGCCATGCAATTAAATTGCAAAATATATTTCAAAAAATAACGAAACCACTCAATACAGGAAACCGCAATAAGCAAAAGAATAGGACACAGGGAAACCGGTAACTGCAACGTGTGTTTCATGAAAAAAAAAAAAAATCTGTTCAGACATGTATTCAGATGCCAAATAACTTCCACTAGGACTTTCATCACACAAATTCTACTTTGTTGCTATGATCCTTTTAGGTAAACAACACATTCAAATGATTGCTAAGGATAATCACCTACTTTTATTTTTGTCACCAGCAGTATCTTACCTGATGGCCTTTTAAGCCGATGTTTCAAATATTTTTGACCACAATCAACAGGAAGAAAAAAATTTTCATGTCGCAACTCAATACAAACACATTCATGAATTTCGAATATTTATCTTACTAATAGTGATGCACCTTTTTTTTAAATACTGGTTTCATTCTACGAAATTAAAACAAGAGTTTGAAAAAATACTGCTTCAATTATTTTACTTATATATATATATATATTTAATGCTTATTTTGGGAGGGGAGGGGCAGACAGAGATAGGGGCAGAGGATCCAAAGCAGGCTCTGTGCTGACAGTAGACAGCCCGATGCAGGGCTCAAACTTACGAGCCATAAGATCATGACCTGAGCTGAAGTCACACGCTTAACTGACTGAGCCACCCAGGCGCCCCCTCAAAAGTCATTTTCAATAACATGATTGATTCTAGGTTGCTATTCAGAAGTTAAATAGGATTTGCCCGAGTACCAGAAAAGGGTGTAAGTGACTCCCATGGACAGGATCTCTCTCTGCATCCATCCCAAGCCACGTAGGTTGGAAAAGAATAAACCACCATCAAGGTAAGAGTAAAGAAAAGGTAGACAGAACCATCTTGTTGATATCTGATCAGGGTCCTCCAAAATTACGTGAGGCACTATAGAATACAGGATAGAACACAAAATTTAGAATTCAGTCCCAATTCTACCATGTTGGGCAAGGCACCCTGCAGACATTTCATTTTCTCAGCTGTGATGAACAACATGGGTCAGGGGCTAGTCTCTTATCCACTACTCTATTCCCAGAGCCTGAACAGTGCTTTGTATGTAGTAAATGCTCAACAGAGATTGTTGAATAAATGAATATCTTGTTCATGTGGCTGTAAGCAGGATGTCATCCAAATGTGAGTTTTTAAAATCAGTCTGAGATCATTGGAGACCCAGTATATGCTGGAAGCTTCACATTACCCAGTGACTAAGTGCCTTCCTCTTTTTTCTGAGAAAAAAAAAAAATGGGATTGGGAGGATTTTGTTTTCTTTTCTATCAGTTCATCCTTAAGAAAACATGTATACTCTTCTCTCCTACATCCAGCATATATGTAATATTGTGCCCTCTTAAACCAGAAATGTAAAAATTGAGCTAGTCTTTCATGCACCTGAACTATTTAGCTCCTCCTTGGAACAAACAGATGCCTTAAGAGGGCCACAAAACAAAACTGTAAATTACAGTACTCAATTTTTTAGCTTAACATCTATATTGGTAAATGTTTTGAAATTATTTTGACTGATGCTCAATCATACTGAATTATCTTTATTAGATATTATCTCATATTGCCAAGATAAATCATTTATTCCATTCATTGTTACTTCTTGAGCAACTCTTTTAGCTATGCTATCATGCCTGCTTCTATGAGGAATAGAAAAGATTCCTGTTCTTACAATCTTAACATGACTTATCAGGAACCTATCCACTTGCTATGTAAAATACTAAGTATAATAATTAGTATAGACAGTACGTCCTTAAGATATTTGGATAAAAAGAAATATTTACCTTCATAAATAAACTCATCACCTAAAGTTCTAGGCTTCAGGATGGTAAATACATGGCAAATGGTCGCCATTTTCTTCACCCTCTAGTACCTTTGTCAGGTCATTTACCGATCATGGTATTCTTGCCTAGTGAACATAGATAGGATCTCTGGATTCTTCTCAACACAACCCTCTAGGCAGCCACAGTCAAATATGATGAAACTTATTTGTCATCTCTGGGTTCGAAATTCCTTAAGTGGTTGGAGAAAAGTCTTTGCTTGTATTAACTATCATATGAATCCTGTCCAAATATACACCAAAAAGAACATCTTTAACTCCAAAACCTACCAGGGAAGAGGTATTCATTTTTCTATGTTATCTAACAAAATTATACTATTTAAATTTGGGTCTTAAATTACCTATGTCAAATGGTGATTATTGTCTACAAATCCAATAAAGACACTTGATGACCATTAAGGCTAATTCTGTAACAAATCACACACGAAATTATACAATTTTTTCATGTTTATTTTTGAGAGAGAGAGAGAGAGAGAGAGAGAGACAGCCAGCTTATGAGTGGGGGAGGCACAGAGATACAGGGAGACACAGAATCCAAAGCAGGCTCCAGGCTCTGAGCTGTAAGCATAGAGCCCAACGTGGGGCTCAAACCCACAAACTGTGAGATCATGGCCTGAGCCGAGGTTGGATGTTTAACTGACTGAGCCACCCAGGTGTCCTGAAATTATAAAATTAATATATGTTCATATAACAAAAGTACCTAAGTAAAAATTGGAAGTTTACCATCCCTTTAATAGTCCATTCCCCAGAGGTAGCCAGGATTAAGTTTGGTGAATGTCCTTCCTTCCTTCCTTTCTTCCTTCATTTATTTTGGAAGGAGAGAGAGACAGAGGGAGAATATTAAGCAGGCTCCACGCCCAGCACAGGACCTGCCTTGGGGTTCAATCTCACAATTGTGAGACCATGACCTGAGCCAAGATCAAGAGCTGGACACTCCATTGACAGAGCCACCCAGGTGCCCCAAACTTCCTTTACATTTATACAAGGGAAATCTGTGTGTTCACGTCTCAGTTATACTAGAGCTTTTTAATTTTTTTTTTTAACGTTTATTTTTGAGACAGAGAGAGACAGAGCATGAATGGGGGAGGGTCAGAGAGAAGGAGACACAGAATCTGAAACAGGCTCCAGGCTCTGAGCCGTCAGTACAGGGCCCGACGTGGGGCTCGAACTCACGGACCGCGAGATCATGACCTGAGCCGAAGTCGGCCGCTTAACCAACTGAGCCACCCAGGCGCCCCAGAGCTATTTTCTTGATGAAAATATTTCCAGCAAATTTTAAATTTATAAATGAAATGCAGTATCTAATAGATGAAAGATCATGCCAATTTAATGTTATATTTTGTATCTAACACAGCTCAGCGTTTGAAAGAAAACACTGCGAAAATGCATTAACCCAGCACTTTTTCACAACCTGAATCGTTATAATGAAAGATTCCACCCAAATTTTGCTGAAGCTCAAAAAATGGAACTTGCTATTGAAAAATATCCTTTGCATATGGTGGTACTACATACATAGAAAAAGGCAGGCCTCATTTCTTGTTAGGAGAAATTGAAAATAGGAGAAATGAGCACCGAGAGGAGCCACAGATATTCACATCCATAGATATTCATGCAAACACATTTGCCGAGACACAAGGTAGTCAGCAAAGAAGGAAGCTCACCAAGTGCTTAGTTTAACACTTTCATTTTACATATAAGGAAGCAGATTCAAAGGTCACAAAGCCAAGAACAGAAGCAGGACCAGAATCACAACCCACAGTCTCTTGCTGTGCAAAACCACGTGGCCTCAGCATTCTTTAATGTGAGGAACTGCATTTATTATGGAATGAAGTTTTACCTGGTTTAAACACAATTGCTTTTGTCCCCATATCTTCCTCCTTAGCCCCTGAATCCCTCTCTCCCAGGACTCCCAGCTACCCTCAAGCCTGCCATCCCTTCTCACTCTAGGCTGGATTCTGCAGCCTCTTCTATGGGCGACCCTCTGGCTGGTGCATCTACACTCTGCCCAGAACCCCGTCCTTTACATTATCCTTAACAAAGTCCCAAAGCGCCCAAGAAGAGAAATGTGCCTGCTCGTCTCCAGATACAGAGCCATGGTTGTCAGAGAGAGAAGTCATGAGCACAGGTGCCTTTAGGAAAGCCAAAGGCATTTCATTTACATTTCATTATTAAGGACCGAAGATCAAAAAAAATCTGATCCCCACAATTATATAATCAATGTCTTGAGTTCTATATTCACAGAGATAGATTCATATTTCCAATAAATAGCAGCCCTATAATTTAGGCTAAAGTTTAACCTGTGAAAGTTCTTAAGGAGCACTCTTCTGAAAGCAGAAACACTTTTTCATAATGATATCGCAGAAGTTCAACATGTAAAACAGATTTCACTGTATTTTTCCTTCATCCCTTCTCCTAACCCACACCCACCTTTGGGCACCCCTGAGGATCCCTTGAGCCCTAGAGATGTGAACTTTATATATTTTGACACATTCACACCTTTATTAAGCAATGTCAACACCTATACAGAGTAAATGACCTTTTACACATTGCAAATTGATAATACCTCTTGCTTGCTAAAAACTTCACTTCCCCCCCTTCTTTGCCCCCCCAAACATTAACTACAAATATCTTGTTCTGTGCTGGATAATGTATATATTAAAAACGACTTTTCTTCTGATCACAGACACACCCCACCCGTGTCCCCAGCCAAGGGCTGTTCCGTTGGTGGCAAGAGGGGCATGAGCCCAGTGCCAGTGTCAGTCGGGCACCTGCTCACAATGCTCCAGAGAACTGTACCCTTCTCTGCCCTGGGGGCCACCTTCCAATGTACTCCCAAATTCCAAACCTTCAAGCTGCTAAGGACACTACATTCCCTTTGATCCTCATGCAAAAATGACAACAAATTAGCTTCAACAGTTCACACTGCTAGTCCCCCCTCCCCGAAAGCCCAATCTAAGCAATTAACCCCTGGGGTCAGGGGTTGCTGTTGGGGGTGCCATAGACCATCTCATTTCCTCCACACCACTCACCTGTGTCTCTTACTTCCAGATGCTACTTCTGCCTTCCTTTAGCCTTAAGTCTTCAGGTTTGTGGACTTGTGCAAACCGATGGCCAATTCAGAACCCACTTATCATTGTAGTTGTATCTTTCGCCAGATCTTATTCCAAGTTTAGGCTGAGCCAATACTTGATTCTCTGTGAGAAGAGTGACTTGAAATTCACATACATACACTGAAGCTAAAATTGGCAGAGTTGCCCAAATAGTACTCAAAAGTAAGTTGGCACGTATTAGAATTTCTCCTAAGAAAAATGACCTCTGATTTAAGACAGGTTGTCATAACTAAATCAAAATCATGAATACCTGACCGTGGTTGACAAATATAAGCAAAGGCTGGTGATCTGGGAGTCCTGGAAAGGGAGATGAAGAGGAGCATTTCAGTCAATGCATCTCTTCCACAGTGCAAAGGAGAGTGAAGCCATTGGTTCATTGACTGGCCAAGGGTAGATCACAGGCTGCGGTGGCTTCGTGACATTATTCGGAGGATCAGTCAACTCTCCTGTTCTCTCTTCTCAGCATGTAGCCCTCCAGCCTTTAACTGGTTTCCCCTGCCATAATGTAAATGCCTAACCCTACTTCTGAAAAAGTAAATGGACCTGCTGGGCACTTTCATCTTTCAGATGTAAATTAATAATCTAAAAATGGGATGCTGTAGATAGGTTCTGATTTGTTTACTTAGTATGACTCAGACCCACAGGTCCTACTGACATCTGGGCAGGATTCAAGGGCCTTTGTGTCTGATAACAAAGGTCCCAAAGTCCTCTCCAGACACCTCCCCTCCACTTTCCTTTCCTGGGGATCCTATGGCTTCCTGATCTGACCTCCTTTCTAAGAATAGGAAAGAATCATTTATACTTTGATAAATGCTCTTCACAGCTCTAACTGGAACTTTCTTAGGTATTTTTGATACATTTAGCAAATATATTCAATAGTTAATGCCTATCATAGCTAATCACTCAATTTTCTATCACATCTTGTGAATTTCAGGGAGCCTTGTAATTGGCAGAGGAAGCTTTGACTTGCCACTAGTATTCTCCCATGGAGGCTGCCCAGCAAATAAACCGGCTTTGGTCTTTCGGGATCCCTGGGACCAATTGTGGAGAATCAGCCTCAAGGTCTCCGTTATCTGTACTCTTTTTTTAAAAAAAGAAATTTTTTTAATGTTTATTTTTGAGAGAGACAGCATGAGTGGGGGAGGCACAGACACACACACACACACACACACACACACACACACACACACACACACAGAATCTGAGACAGGCTCCAGGCTCTGAGCTATCAGCACAGAGCCCGACGCAGGGCTCGAACTCACAAACTGTGAGATCGTGAGCTGAGCTGAAGTCCGATGCTTAACCGACTGAGCCACCCAGGCGCCCCATCCTGTACTCTTCTTACTCCTGTAGCTTTCTATCCCTAATGCCATCCACTGCTCCTGCACCCTCAGGTGACCAGGGTTTGAAGGCTATTCTCACTCCCGCAAGAAGGCTGAGGCACCCCCCATCTCCAGGAGGCTTTCTCGAACTTTTTGAGAGCACTCTGGTCCCCTCCTTTTGGGAGACTGTGCTGCACCCACTTAGCATTTACATTCACTTCACCAATTATTTCTTCACTGCTTCCTGAGCAATCTGGTGACTTTTTACCGTGAGTATCACCGACAACACCCAACACTACCCTAAGGCACTTACATTTTTGATTGCTTGACTGGGGTTAAAAATGCTAAATTGAGAGTTACGAAATTGGGAATCCTTTGCATGTAAAAAGAGAACAATGATCCATGAAGATTAAAGGCACACCCTCATTAAGGAGAAAAAATGAACCAAAGTTGGGGTCTACGCTCAGAAATGTTTTCTTTATGCTTTTTTGCATTCTTGTTTTACATTGAAGAGATTCTTGGTCGTACTTCTCCATCGCAAGTTACTAATTAAGATTCTAATTAAAAATCTGACCCACATCCACGAGTTCCCTACACAGCCATGATCCATGCACGATCCATGATCCTCTCGCCCACCTCTCCAGGGACCAGACTCGTGTGAAAGGGGATATGCAAGGAAGTATTATTTGTACCCCAGAACCACCAGCTGCAGATGAAAGCAGTTAAGTCTCTGAGCAATAAGGCTACTTTGCTGGTAATATGACAACACATTACTGGAAGCTGGAAAGACAGGCTCCCCCTTTTACGGCTCTTCCATAGAAGACTTCCTCATGGCTTTCCCACTGTCTCCCTCTCCCAGTCCCATCCATAAGCCTCAGAAAAATGTAATTTCCATAGAAATCAAGGAGAAGTGGACAGACACTGGGTGCTGGGGTTAGTGGCAGCCTTGTAACAGACGCCCACAACTACAGCCTTTGCCCCTTGAAACACCAGGGAGGGTCGACTTTGGCCATAACCCTAGTAGAAACCTGGTGGAGGAGGAACACAGACACAAAATTGCGAAGCACAGAGCTTCTCCCTTCAGTTCAGCTACCTAGAGGACTTTTGCAAGCCGGCCGCACCCAACTCCAACTGGAAAAGGACAGAACTATCTGTCTGGCTGACTGGTGTTGCCACTAGGATAAGTGAGGTGACATAAGAACAGCAAGAGCAGAAGCCACTGGTGATTGAGGCCTTATCACAGCCAGGTGCCTCCTAAGCATCATAGCTGTTAATGCTCACAAGTCTCCTGTAGGTAGGTCATAGCATCCTCATTTTACAAATGAGCCGACACAAAGTCACCGGCTAGTAAGTTATCCAAACTCAGAACTGTTGAGCCCACACCTTAACTAACACATTATATGGCTTCCTCTCATGTTTTGAAATGACTGAAAACTAAGAGTCCATACGCATGGGATCAGAACGCAGAAGACAACAGATCCCTGAAGAAGCTGGTGGCCATGTTTGATTTACCCATTTCTTTTTCACTCTTCCCTCCCTACAAGTACCTACCCCTCTCCACCAATTCTGTCAAACTTCATTCTCCTCTTAAACTCCTTTTTTAATTTGAAGTTTACTTATTTGAGAGAGGAGGGGGGTGCAGAGAGAGAGGGAAAGAGAAAATCCCAAGCAGGCTCTGTGCTGTGGGGCTCGAACTCACAAACCGTAAGATCATGACCTGAGCCGAAATCAAGAATCAGATGCTTAATCGACTGAGCCACCCAGATGCCCCCACCTCCTTCTAATTATTCCTGTTTATTCCTCTTACAGCTTTCCTTTTGTGCCCTCTCCTCTACTAAATCACTTGAAGTTTTCCCAATTAACACAATGAGAAGCACCAAAAAAAAAAAAAAAATCACATTTTCAAAAAGTGGATATAACTAAAAGGCTATCTGAATATTATTTTTAAATGGAGCTAAATAGTAAGAATTCAACACACATTGAAGGTGTGTATGGTGTGTGTGTGTTTTAACAACCCTTTCTTGGATTAACTGTAGACACAGCTGAGACTTACAAAGATAAAGTGATAGAAAGCCTAGTAAATTTTAAAGAGAGTCATCATGAAACCAAAAGTCATTTCTACTTTAGATTGTCAGCATATGATTACACTAGAATTTCATCAGATTGAAAAATAAGAACACAGATTTGACTACACATAGAATCTTCAGTTCTCAAAGCTTTTACGGAAGGGTGCTGTTTACCCAGATCCTAAGTCGCCTCTTACGGATGCCCTTCCCCTAAGGCTGATGGGGCTGCTCTTTCTTCTGAGCCACATGGAACTATGTTCATTCTATACCTTTGCTGTCATCTGAACCAGGTTATATTGTGGTTTTCACATCCGTGTCCTCCACTAGACAGAGATGGCCAGAATAAAAGTTTTTTAAAACTGCATTTTATTCATCTTTGTATTTCTTAAATGCCTGGTCCATCAAGATCCTCAACGCACACCTGTTGAGTAATGGAAACAAAATTCACATTTCGCAGGGAAACATGTAGCCTTCAGCCTGATTGGGGTTACCAGAGGGGAGGACACATTGGGGATTACTGGCTCTCGATTTGCCTAGATGAAAATAATCTAAAGCCTTTGGTGTTTTAGAAGAGGAAATATACATGGTGCATTTTTCAAACCATCATCCAGGGATGGGGCAGGCTGGAGCTTGCTTGCATTTCTTCCAGATGATTCTGATTTTCTGAGTTGCAGTTTACACGAACTCTGTTCCAGACTGGACTCCCGGAAAACAAACACTCCTTTTCCCTGGCAAGGTCATTCTTCCTTCCACTCCCCTCTCCCTTAATCCAAACATCCAAAGGCACGTGTCCTTTGTTGCCACCGAACCAGGATTTTGGATCATTATTCCAATTTCCCCCCTCTCAACACACTTCCACATATCCTACACCCTCCGGTCTTGATAACAAGTTCTTAGGGGCTACTTTACAGGTGAGGAAACACTGTGCTTAAAATTTCTTCAACAGTCACACCGAGTTGAGCCCGGTTCTTCCACTTCCTGATTCCTAACCAAGCGCCCACAGCAAAATTCCCACGGAAGCTTTTACAAAAATTGCCAAGACCTGGGCTTCACCCCCACCACTTCTGATTCGGGATCTCTGGGGTGGGCCCAACAGGTGTACTTTGAAAAACTCTCCAGGTGCTTCTGGGAGGGGCCTCAGGCCGTCCCGCACCAGACAATATAATAAACCTCGTAATGTCATGATACGTTCCCTGAACACCTCGCAGCTATTTGCTTTCCTTCAAGTGGCCAAACAGACGCTCAAAACCACGACATCGGAGTAACCGTAGTTGTCACTTTATTTTTCTCAATCGAGGAGGCTTCTACGGACCTTCTTCACACTTACTTAAGCAAACGAAACCAGCACCCGGAGGTCGCTATCCCTCGACTAAGCCGACCCTCCACCCAGCACACATACAAACAAGCCGGAGCGCCGTCGCTGATACCAAAACGCAGCTGCGCACCTGCAAAAGCTAGGCCGACCACCGCCTCCGGCAGCGTGTCCCGCCCGCCGTCCAGCATGTGGACCCAGCTCCCTAATGCTCTGTGCCTTGTCTAGGGTGTCGGGGGCACCACGGTCCCCAGTCCCTTTTCTCCCGAAGTCAGTGGGGACTCCCCCCCCCCCCCCCCCCCGCCACTCGGTCATTTTCTTCCCAGCAACTCAGTCTCTCCGGGGACAGGCTACGCTTGAACTTGAGATTCTCACGTTTGGGGTGGTTCAGAAATTACCCAGCGGTAAACGCAGACCTCCCTGCACCCTCCGCTCTGCGCACACGGAGCCTGGATAAGGCAAAACACGCCCCCCCCCCCCCCCCCCCCGCTCGGGGACCGCGGGGCGGGCGGTAGGTGGCAGCTCCTCCGCTCCCTCGTCACCGTCACCCGCCCCGCCCCGCGCAGTAGCGAGCTGCGGCCGACCCCAGAGAAAGGGGAAGCGCGCCCCGAACCGCACGGAGCCGACCCGCCGGCGGCCAGCGCGCCCTTCAGCGCGCGGGAGCCGCGGGGCCTGGGGTCCTCGACTCCCGCGACGGCCCCGCCTCGCCCCGCCCCGCCGGCCTCCGGCACCTGCAGCCCCGCGGCCGCCGGGCCCGCGCGCCCACCTGCGCACCGGCGCCCCCCACCCCGCCCGCGCGCACCCCACCCCCGCCCGCGCGCACCCAGGCTCCCCGCCGCCGCCTCCCGGCCTGCCGAGCGCCTCACCTTCCAGTCCTCCCAACACGCCGCCAAGTTTCTCCTCCTCGGAAAGTTCTGGGGCCCGATCCCGCGGCCCGGCGCGGGCACCGAGGGGAAGCGGGCCGCCTGGACGGCCGCCGGGCGAGCAACGCGGCTCCGACTCGGCGGCGCGGAAAAGGAGAAGGGGAAGGGGAGGAAGGGGCGGGGAGCCTCCGCGGGCTGATCCCCTCCGACCCCAGCCTGCCCGCGTTGGCCGCTCGCAGGGACTTGGGCGCCGATTTTCCGGCCCGCCGTTGGCGACACTGGCGCTCTCCCGGCTGTCCTCACCTCCAGTGGCTAAGAGCTTGGGCTCTGGGGTCAGGCCGTTGTCGGTCTTGCCCCACTACTTACAAGTGTGTGATCTTGGGCAGTTTCCTTTACCCCTCTTTGCAAAATGAGGAAAACAATACAGTACCCATCCAGGGCGAAGCCAGATTTTGTGAGGCCTGAAACTTCACAAAATGGCCGGGGGGGGGGGGGGGGTGGGGGCTCCTTCAAGGGAAAACTTAAAATTAGGCTCAGGGCTTTGAAAGGGATGAGGACAAGTGACAAGGCCTGAAGCTTCACTAGCTTTACATGTCAAATGCCTTCTTGGGAGAATGAAATTAAGTGAACCACGTGCAAACTCACAATGGGGCCCGGTGCACTCGACAGGTGTTGTTGACAGGGATGATTTCCTCGTAGCCGGTCAGGTGGACCTGGGAGGGGAAGAAATAACACTGCCAGTTATGTGCCAGGTGTCTTAAATACATATTGGGCTTAATTTATGCACAAACGTTGTGCCAGTTTTACAGTTCAAAAACCTAAGGCCCAGAGAAGTCCTGTAACTTGCTCGCGGTTACACGGAACCCAATTCTGACACGTTGCAAATACCTGGTTTTTCCGCAGTTTTACCTCACAAATACTAATATGTAAATATCCTCTATAACTTTTTGTTTGAGCAAGAAAAGAAAGAAGAAGAAATTCCCCCGCGAGAGAACAAAGGGTTTCAGAAATACCTGTATTTCTGAATTTTCACTGCAAAATTTCCCCCAGTTCAATACAACAGCAAATGGATTGCCCTTGAAATCACACCCCGCGCATGTGAAGTACCCTGTTGCAAAATCAATAAATGGCTTTGCTTAAATGTGTTCAGGTTACACATTTGCTTGCTCTGCTAGCACTATGTGTTTACTTTTTCTATCGATTATTAATACTAGTGCAATTCAGATTGATGCGTTTATAATCTGTCTGCAAGGGGCTTATAAACTAAGACAAACAATAACATAATGAAAGGAACTCTCCGTGTGTAAGTCACTTTGCGTACCTTTCTCACTGGAGCTCCCCTGTCTTTGCTACAGATAAGTTACCCTCCATTTACTGACAAAAACTCAGAAGCGTATTGCCTCCAAGCTCACACAGACACCCAGAATTTGAACTTAGTTTGGCCTCAGTCCTAAACCGTGGCTCTTTTTTCTACACCCTGGTAAAGGAGAAGAAACTAGCAAAACTACATGAATCTATGTCATTTATGTCCTGCAAAGTGAGGGAAAGGAAGATATCAAATGCTAGTCGTTATTTTCTTAAAAACTCTCTATAGCAGAAAACTAAAACATAAAGCTTAGACAATTTGGTTTTCTAGAGTGAGGAAGAGTGACTAATATAGTATCAGGCACATAACGGACAGCAAATTTGTTGAATGAACTAATTCATAAAATAATTAGTGAAATGGTACTTGGTGATGCTTATTAAGTCACAACCTTTCAATAGATGTGATTCTTGCAAAATGACAGTACAACAAAGAGGTATCCCCCCACCCCCACCTCCGTGTTTTTCTCACTGTATCTACTTTTGGGTCACTATTTAAAAAATTTTTTTTTCATGTTTACTTCTTTTTGAGTGGCGGGAAGGGCAGAGAGAGAATGACAGAGACAGAATCCGAAGCAGGCTCCGGGCTCTGAGCTGTCAGCATAGAGCCTGATGCGGGGCTGGAACTCAGGAACCGTGAGATCATGACCTGAGCCATGCTTAACTGAGTCACCGAGGTGCCCCAGCTTTTGGGTCACTATTAACCAGTAAAATGGGCAAGTTAAAGTTTAAGAGGGAGCAAGAGGAAGGAGGAAAGAACGAAGAAAAATAAAAGGACGATAGGCAAGAGAGGAGAGAGAAGGAGGAGGGACGTCCTTTCTTCTGCCTGCTCCTCAGAGGGAAAAGATCATTTGTCTGTAAGAAATATGAGAAAAAAATCAAAAGTATGTTAAATCCTAAATTATTCAATTGAAGCTATAGTTTTATTTTTATTGTATTAGTGTAAAAACAGCAATATTTTGTTAAGACGGAAAACAAAACCTGCATCGAAGCAATCTGTGCATTCCTCCCTGCCCCCCATGTTAGTTCTGCAGTGGCTTTGGATGAGGTGGGGGATGGGAGTCACACGTTTAGATAAAGAAGGTAAGTTCACTACTTCTCCCTCAGGCAGGGAAGCGTTCATACAGGAAATGAACTTTCAAAGACTTTCAAAAACAAACTCAATAAAGGAAGTGAGAGAGGGTGGCATATATACAACTTTCAAGGAATAGGTGATTTTTCAGAAATTCCAAGGAGGGGATGAAATGGTGACTCTAAGAAAGGGAATTACAGCTCATTAGCCCATGCTGGTAAGTACTTGGAAGTAGAGGAGGTGAGACCATCTGATCTAAATATGGCAGGCTGGAGAATAGAAACTAAGGGAAAGGACTCTGGGTGCTTTCTTAAATAATCTGCAGAAGATATGAGGCTCTTGAGCTTGAAGGTTTAAAAAAAACCCTTTTTTTTAAACATTTATTTATTTTTGAGAGAGAGAGACAGAGTGTGAGTGGGAGAGGGGCAGAGAGAGGGGGAGACACAGAATCGGAAGCAGGCTCCAGGCTCCATCCAGGATCCAAGCTGTCAGCACGGAGCCCAACGCCGGTGGGGGGGGGGGTGTTGAACCCACAAACCATGAGATCATGACCTGAGCTGAAGTCGGATGCTTAACCTACTGAGCCACCCAGGCGGCCCTTGAGCCTGAAGTTTAAAGCAAAACCTAAAGAAATAGGTGAAGGGGGTCAAAAGGTAAAACAACAGCAACAAAACAAAGAACCAAAATAATCTGTTGAATGAATGAATATGTTGGCTTCACTGCAATTGGAATCATCTCATATAAAACCAGAAAAGAATATTGACTTTTCTCATTCAACTTGTATTCAATAAATATTATTTAGTATTTTAACCTAGAATACAACTCTTGAATACATAAATTTAAGCATATTGAGACAAAATGATAACTTTCATTCTACATTTTTTCTGTTGAGTACAAGATTAGCTCTGATGCTCAGCAATTGAAGTATCTAATTTTTTTTTCAATTACCTTCTCTGTTTTTACTAGATTAACAGCAAATCACTTGCTTATTGTATAGTTCTCTAACAAAGTCAAAAATAAATGTATTACTAAAAAGTATAAATACATACGTATGTATATACATACAGTGATTAAGAGGGATACTTGTCTCTACTCACTGATTTCAAGAATGAGGTTCATAACATATTATACTCTGAAGTATTATAACTTTTTTATTGCATTAAAACTGTAGAATAACCCTATTAAAATTATACCGAAACATAAAATGCGAAAAAAAAATGGTGGAAATTTCTGGAAAAGATGACAAATCCACTACTTATTTAAGGAGGTCATCAAGAGGATGTAACCTCCAGCTGACCTGAGACCTAGCCCTGGGCAAATGGAGGCTCCTATCCCTACCAGCCCCATTCCTGTCCTTGGAATGTTTGCTTTGCCCACTGTTCCCACAATAAGAGCCATTTTCAAGGACACAGCCTTGAAAGAGTAAGGTGTTGTTGAGACCATCTGGACTGTGTACCTGACTGAACCCAGTTAAAGCCTCCATATGAATTTTTAAGATTCTGGTAGGCTGGTGTGGAGGTATACTCATCTTGTGTCCACCCAAGACAAGCCTGGTAAGGAAGTTCCCTTGCTTTTTAAACCTGCTACCTACAAATCTGGAGTGGTCTGCCTCTTTTTTTGGTTTCTCCTTGCCCTCCATATGCAGAGGCCAGTTTGTGAACTAACACTACTGTGAGAAGTAAGGTGATTCACTTTCAGAAACACCAAATAAAAGCTGTGCTGTCTAGTTAACAATAGGTTTACAACCTATTGGAAATATGTATGAAACCCTCCTCCCCTCCCCCCGCAGTGGAGTCCCAAACCCTTAGACACTTTACTTCCTGATTCTTCTTCCCCTCTCCATTTTGCGGGCTTGTTTTTCAGGGGCTTTGCAATGAGCATGCGACCAAGAACTGAAGTATCTGCATCACTTCAAGGAATGCACATTTGTTCCAATCAGACGACTTTCTGGTAATCAATTCCTCAGCCAAGTCCTCAGCCAATGAAGAAGCAGGGGAGGGACTTCACACTAGGAGATAAATTGCCTGCTGTAACTGCCTCAAGTATGCCTGTCCTTCAGATACCTGCTCTTGCAAGAGCGTTGATTAAAGCCTCACTTCAAAGTGCTCTGAGTCTCTGAATCCCTCCTTTGATTGAGGCAGTGGGCTTATTTCTTACAACTACCATAGCTGGAATTTTAACAGAATCTTTCTAAATTATTATCAGATTAAGCAGACAAAAATAGCAAGGATATAGGAGGTTTGAAAAACATAATTAACGGGCTTGATCTGCTAGACAGACATTTTAAAAAATTAAACAAATCTATTCCCTACACCCAGATTGAGAGAATAGCTCTCTTTAGTTATATACCTTGTTAGGACAACCCTCATCTCCTCATCAAATTTCACTGGCATATCCAGCAGTCCTCAACCTGCAAATACAGTATCTTAGTTGTGTACAGTTGGCATGGTTGTGCACTCTACATTATACCCAGCCCCCCCCCCCCCCCAACCGCCAACCACCTTTCATACACCCAATTCCACTCTGGGACATCATCTGCTGAGAGATGACACTAGCTACTGAGTGATGGGCGGCGCTATCCCCTTCTTACCAAAAGGTCAGGCTTTTGGGGAAGCCTGAGTTGCCCTGGGGGCTTGTGGCCCCAGTGCCAGTTACGCTATACTGAATGATAGTGTTCTTAACCTCTGCCTCCCCACAGATGGCATCTGGAAGGAGGCTGGGGGGTCAAGTTCCAGTGCCTGGAACCTACTCCACCCAATGGGGGGATGGGTAGTTCTGGCAGACAACCTCTGTTCAGTAGTGACATCTTCAACTCCTGTCCCCTTTTCTGTTGCAAATACACAACATAGTATGACCCTGGAAGCCTAGTTTAATCTCCCTAGGTGTCTGGAATAGGGGGAACCTGGCACCAGCAAACTATCTATCTCCCTTCTTGGCATTGCGGGGTGGGGGTGGGGAGACCATAGCTCTCACTTGTCTCCTAGGCTGCTCAGGCTTGAAGGAGCCAGGGCTGAACTGAAATCATAATGAGGGATTTTATAATCATTTCTTTGTTATAGTAATGAGAGCCATTTGTAACATTTATGGTTTTTCTTTCCTTATACATTTGCCTTTTGAATACTTTTCCAGGAACTCATTAGTTACCAATATAAGGGACTGTCTTAGCAAATACATTACTCCAAAGGTATACATTTCTCTTCTCACACAACAGTCTCCTATTATGCCCCTGCCTGTCTTCCTTCCTTTTTTTTTTTTTTTAAATTTATGACCTTTAATCCCTAGAACCCCTTCCTATTTTCTCAGTCCATTACCTCCATTCTGACTTCCCTTATCTCCCTGCCCAGTGTGGTCAGTTGTTTTTTTTGTGTGTGTTTTAAAATTTTTTTTAGTGCACGTTTCCTTACCACCGTGAGACTCTTCATTCCCTAGATCTCCCTCCATTCCAAGTCAGGAAACTTGCCCCATCTACTTTCACCCTATCTACTGTCATTGTTACTTTCCCAAATTATTACATGTTACTATAACATCAGAGGAGTATGTAGATTGGATCCACCGTGAATTCATACAATCTGAGAAGGGTGTTTAGCACTTTTTAGCATCGTTTTCTTCCTCTTTCCATTACATGCTCTTCCACAATGCTAAGCCTTTTCCATCCAAGACCTCAGTTGATGCCCTTTCTTGTTCTCAATGGGATTGAGATAGGGTTGCCTTCAAGTAGAAAAGTACTTCCCCCTGGAGCTTCCACAGATATCTTTGCATCTTTCTATTCTTTATCCTTTTTCTTTCTGAGAAACAATTCCTCCTTGTAAAAGCTACTCTCTGTGCCTTACACCTGAAACCCTCAACTTCAAAAAATTGTCACTTTTTACTTGCATTTTCAAAGTCCTCCACTTTGTTGGCCCTTGGGTCTCTGCCTTTAAGCTGAGGCCTCAATTACTCATATAACAATTATTAATATTAGTATAAAGTTTACCAACATCTATGCTATTCCTTTAAACGATTGACCTGTAGTCTATGTTCCCTCATCATCAAACTTTGTCAATGAGTATCTATTCTCATTGCTTCAGATTCTAGACCTTACCCACTGCAGAACTCCTTAGAACACCTGCACCCACTCCCTGCCCCCAGAATCTGAGCTACCCAACCATTCTACTTTGCCTTCTTCCTTAGAGATCAATATAGTCACATCCACTGGTCTCAGTCATAGCATCCTACACTTCTCTGAACCATTTATCTTCCTCCTTCATACTTTTTTCCCCAAAGCTTTTTTTTTTCCTAAGAAATTTGGAGGATTTTTTTTTATTGGCTACATGACAACTACGGGATGGTACCCTTATTTAGAGGTCTTAGTTCCTTTGGTAATCCATCAGGTTGTACATTTCAAAAAAAAGCCACACTCCTGGGCAACCCATGCCATACATCAATAACCCAAAATGGTTTTGGCAGATTTTCTATACCTATATTATATATACTCTTTCAATATTCCCTACCTACAGACTTTCTGGGGAGAGGGAGGAAGAATTGTAAATAACCCCAAGGAAATAGCTGTCTTCTCTTATTCTCCTTCTCTTTTACATTTATGTTCCTTTTTTTTTTTAAGAGACAGCATGAGTGGGGGAGGGGCAAAGAGAGAGGATCCCAAGCAGGCTCCACACTGACAGTGCAGAGCCCAACGTGGGGCTCTATCTCACGAAATGTGAGATCATGACCTCAGCCAAGATCAAGAGTCAGACGCTTAATTGACTGAGCCACCCAAGCACCCCTCCACTTATGTTCTGAATAAGCTTATTATAAACCATTTGTAGGCACGCAAACTCCAAATCTCTAGCCCTGGAAGATCCTGAGTCATGTTCCTCTGGGATCCACCAGTCCTTCTAACTCAACATTCCAACCTGAACTCAGTATCATATCACTATAAGTAGTGTCTTATTTCAACTTTTGTAATTTTAACAGCACTGACATTCTCCTACACACCCATATTTGAAACCTCAATGCATTTTTATTCTTCTCTGTTCCTTCTCTCCCATTTCATACTTTCTAAATTCTATCAAAAGTGCCCTTAGAATAGGCTTGGCATATATAGCCTTATGATACCTATCTTACTTTGTCTTGAATTACAGTATGTGACAATTATAAGAGAAAAATCTGTAAAAAGAAATTTAAATAGTATTATTTAGATACTTAATATCAATGATGTTTACTCTGTAAAACAGTTATTTATGGCAAGTACAAGATGTAAAACTCAACTTCTCCTGTTAAAATTGAATTTTAATAGGCTAAAATAATATGCAGTTGTAATATTTTTACCTACTAGGAAAAAATTAGTAACATTTTCAAACTATATATCCATCATCTTACAAGGTGAGTTAATGGCATTATGTGTTATGGACTGAATTATGTTCACTCAAAATTCATATGTGGAAGCCTTAACCCTCAAAGTGACTGTATTTGGAAATAGGGCCTTGAAAGAGGTAAAGTAAAATGAAGTCATCAGGGTGGGGTTCTATTCCAACATGACTGGTATCTTATTAAGAAAAGAAAGACACCAGAGGTGCACAGGCACAGAAAAAAGGCCACGTGGGGACACAGGAAGAGGGCACCATCTGCAAGCCAGGAAGAAATCCTCACCAGAAACCAACCCTGTTGACCCCTTGATCTTGGATGTCCAGCCTCCAGAACAGTGAGAAAATAAATTTCTATAGTTTAAGCCACCCAACCTGTGCTTTTTTTTTTTTTATTATGGCAGCTCTAGCAGACTAATACATTGTGAAAATTTTAAACATACGAAGAAGAGAAGATGGTAAAATGATCCAAACCATTGCTGACCCCAGGCATATCACATATTTTTTCTTTTATTTCGTCTGCTGATGTGTTTAAAGCAAACCCCAGACATCCCTTACTTCATCCCTTCTTCCTTCACTATGCACTTCTGACACAATATCGATGCCATTATCACACTAACACAATTAACAGTAACTCGGAATTGTATAAAACCAAGGTCATACTCAAACCCTCAAGTGTCTCAAAAATGTGTTTTCACACATTCTTGTATTGTGTGTGTTTCTTGTATTTTGTTTTGTTTTACTCAAGATCTGTACATCCCCACCCATTGCATTTAATTATTATGTCTCCGAAGTTCTATTTAATCTTTTTATTTTCCATGTCATTGACTTGTGGAAGAAAGGAGGTCCGTAATGTCTGACTGTCCCACATTCTGCCTTTGTATGTTTAGTTCCTTCCTAGAGGTACTTGTTCCTCTATCCCCATACTTCCTGTAAACCTATGCCACTCAGTTTGTTTTTTACATTCTGTATTTTGTTTCTCTATTTTGTGGGTCATTCACAAAAACACGTGGCTTGCAGTGATGCCTTTTTTTCCTGCATTCATTTCAGTTGGTGTTTAAAATTTTACTTAATAGGTATACAAATTGTGATGAGTTAGTCATATTCTAGTGGTTTCCCTAAGATTAGAATGATGACATAATGTAGGATCTGAAGATACATCAACAGGAGTTAAATAAAAGGAAATTATTTTAGAAGAAATTCCACAACCAGTTATCATTGTTTATATATACAGCTATGTTCATTGATTCAGTATGCTCTGCTATAAGAGTAATCTCTCTTTAAAAATTTACTGATTTTATTTAATTTATTTTTTCAATGTTTATTTATTCTTGAGAGAGAGAGGAAGGGCAGAGAGAGAGAGAGGGAGACACAGAATCTGAAGCAGGCTCCAGGCTCCCAGCTGTCAGAACAGAGCCCAATGCGGGGCTCAAACTCACAGACTGTGAGATCATGACCTGAACCGAAGTCAGACGCTTAACTGACTGAGCCACCCAGGGGCCCCCAAATTTACCGATTTTAAAAGAAATAAAACCTTCCCATATATTAATGAACTTTCTTGATTATGAGGGCTATGTTTTAAAAGTTTTAGATGTATAGAAGCAATTATTTTAAAATAATTAGAGGAATTCAGCTTATTTGTGTACAGACATGCTATTTTTAGTGGTGTATGTGGGGAATATTGAGTTTCATAGATTAAAAACCAGAGCTCAGTAAGGTTCAGTGTCTTTACCAAGTATAGATATTAGTTTTATATTTTATCATATATGTATAACTTTTTAATAAGTATATGGGTTTTATAAATTTTTTCTAGACTTGATAATTTTTCAATGTTATGGAAATTTCACAAAGGATATGGCACCATTATAATTATTCACATTTATTGGGTACCTACAGTGTGCCAGGTATTAGTTTACGCTCATTATGCATAATAAACTGTTTAGACTCCACAGCAAGCCTATAAATAGGTTTTAGAATTATTCCTATTTAATGGATGAAGAATCAGTCACAAACCAATTAGGTTTCTTTCCAAGTTTTTTCTTATAGCCAGCAAATGGCAAAGACAGGATTTGAAACTAGGCGGCTTAACCCCCTGATCCTTAGAGACCTGATCCTGAGCCTTAGATCCTAACCCTCCATGCTGTGCAAAGCCTGTATTAAAGTGGTCTAAGCAGGGAGGAGGAGGAAATCACTAATTAGTTCTCAGCCTGTACAGGCCAGTGGCCAATTTCCTCGTGGCTCCGGGGGACTTCTCCAGTTTCAGGGGGGCTTCAGGGAATCCCCATCCAAATAAAGCAGTGTGGGATAGATCTGAGAATACTCTTGAAGAGCAGTGGAAAGTCCCGGCCACTGAGACACTTGAAAGAGTCTAGCAATTTCCCTCCCTGTCTCTTCTGACAGAACTAGCCAGAGCTAGTTTACAGAGACGGCAGCAGGTCAAGAAACAAGTGGACATAAATCCTTTTGCAGATCTAGTCTGCGGAAGACCATATTGCCTAGATCTACCGTGCCTTCCAAGAACATTCAGCAGAACAAAGTTTGCATTCTGAAGATCAGTTCCGAGGGAACTTAGGTGAAAAGTTGCTTGTCACACATGCCTTTTTATCCTTCATGCTGAACACCTCACTGTAGATCTTCAAAGACTCTGTAAAGGAAAACTTCCTAGAATAAAAAGACATTGTATTAAAGATGCAATTGATTTGGTAGGAGTTTGTTTTGTTTGTTTTGTTGCAAAAATTCCTCTATATATCTGAAACTTAAGTTTGAACACATTCTATTTTATTTATATTAAATGATATGAATTTATATTTTTACTCCCCCACCACCACATTTTATGGTTTTGAGATCACAATTTATATCTTTTTATCTTGTGTATCCCTTAACAAATTACTATAGCTACTATTACCACTTTTGTCTTTTAACCTACACACTAGCTTTATACGTGATTAACCAATCACCTTCACAACATCAGATTATTCTGAATTTTATTATACAGCCACCATTACTGGTGAGATTTAGACTTTCATATGCTCTCCTGTTACTAATGAGTGCCCTTTCATTTCAGCTTAAAGAAATCCCTTTAACATTTCCCATAAAGCCAGTCTAGTGGTGGTGACCTCCTTTAGCTTTTGCTTGTCTAGAAAACTCCTTCTTTCTCCTTCAATTCCGAACGATAATTATGCCTCGTAGAGTATTCTTTGTTGGCTGTTTGTCTCACCAGCACTTTGAATGCATCATGCCATTCCCTTCTGGCCTACGTTTCTGCTAAAAAATATCTGCTCATACACTTATGGGGGTTCCCTTTTACTTGAATTGTTTTTCTCTTGCTGCTTTTAAGATTCTTTCCTTGTCTTTAACTTTTTACACTTTAATTATAATGTGCATGTGCCCTGGTGTGTGTCTCTTCAGGTTCATCTTATCTGGATTCCCTGGGCTTCCTGGATCAGAATATCTGTTTCCTTCCCCAGGCTAGGGAAGTTTTCAGCTGTTATTTCATCAAATAAATTTTCTGTCCCTTCCTCTCTCTCCTCTCCTCTGGAGCCCTATAATGCTAACGCTGTTCTACTTCATGTTACCCTATAAGCCTCATAAAACCAGCCTCACGCTTTCTCATTGCTCTGGTCTTTTGCTGCTCAGACTGGGCGAACTCCACTGTCCTGCCTTAAGTTTACATCCAGTCTGCTGTTGAACCCCACTAGGGTATTTTTCAGTTCAGTTACTGTATTCTTCCGCTCTGTGACTTTGATTTTGGTACTTTTTTAGATTTTCTATCTCTCTGTTGCAATTCTTACTTTGTTCATCCATCCTTCCTCTAAGCTCAGGATGCATATTTATGACCATTATTTTGAACTCTTTATCAGGTAAATCACTTACCTACATATCTTTTTTGGGAATTTTACCTTATTCTGTCATTTGGAATATATTGTTCCATTTATGCAGATTCCTTGGCTCTTTTTGTTGGTTACAATGCATTAGATAAGATAGCCACCTTTCCCAGTCTTGAAGGAGTAGCCTTGTGTAGGAGATAAACCTTATTGTTCAACCTTGTCCTAGCCCTTGGTTGTCTCTCAAACCTCTGTGATTTTCCAGGCATCCAACTTTATTTTTAGTGGCTCCCAGTATCTGAGGGTGTGGCTAGACCTGTTAGTGTCCCAAAGGTGAAGAACTCAGGCAGCACCTAGATTCAGGCTCATTAGAATCCAGACCCTCTGTCAGCAGCTTGCAAATATACCTCTTCCAGGGGAAGACTGGGAGAAGACTTCTCCCTTTGCACTGAGCCCTGGGGATAATAGCCAGTTAAGAACTGTTTCTTTGCTACTGTCCTGTTGAACCCAAGCCTTGTGTCCTGTTGAACCCAAGCCTCACTTGCACCAGAGCCAGACTATCAAGGAATATGACCTCTGGGTGGCAGACCCCAAATCTGGGGCAGCAGGCATGCACACAGGCTCTTCTCTTGGGACACTGATCACCTGGAGCCCAGCAGACAGCTAGCATAATGATGGTATCACAGGCCTCCCTGGTCTCTGGATTGGATTGTAATCATCCCTGGATGTGTGTCTAATTAGAAGCCTTCCATTCAAGCCACAGCCATGAAGACAAGATAATAGGCCTCTTTTACAGAAAGACTGGGGGTGTGTTTTAGTCTGCGGTCTCTTTGCTGTGCCCTGGGTAGGGGGTAGCTGGTTGAGAAGTATTTCTCCATTTGTAACAGTCCCCTGAAACCCACAAGCATAAGCCTGCTGGCCACCGGGGCCATGTGATTAAGAAGTGTCCCCGGAGCAGCAGCCGTAAAAGTTGGGGTGCCAGATGAGTGTGCAAGTCCGGCCCTGGAAGACAGTAGCAAGCGACAGTAAGGCAGAGGGTGAGCACAAAGATAGCACCACTGGCCTTCATCCCCAGATAGCACCTCAGTAGGCTTCTTGATGTGTGCCAAACCAGAAGCCTGCCCCTCATGCTGAAGCTTCAAAACAAGCAAATAGGTGTTTTTCGCAGGAAGACGTGGTGTTTCAGTTTGCTGTCTCTGCACGGTGCCCTCTGGATGGGAGCCAGCCAAGAACTATCTGTCCATATGTTACAGCTCCATGGAACCCCAAAATGCATGCCCCACAGAGCCAGGTAATAAAGGGGAGCCTCCTGGGTGGTGGCCACAAAAACCAGGGCACCAGATACATGTAGAAGCTCCACTCCGGGAAATACCAATGCTCTGGAGCATGGCAGAGGGAAAGCTCAAAGGTAGCATTCGCCTTCTGAGGTCTCTGGAGAGGATTAAGTTGGCTCTTACAAGTGTGTTTAATTAGAAGCCTACCCTTTGGACCACAGTTTTGAAGATAAGCTAATAGGCCTCTATCACAGCAAGACTGGATGCCTCAGTTTGTGGTTTCCTCTCTGCTGTGCCCTGGGGTTGGGGGGGTGGGGGTGGTAGCTGTCTAAGAACTCTTTCTCAGTGTGTTACGGTCCTTTGGGATCCATGACACTAAATCCTGCTGGCCATTAGATCCCAGCCATCTAGAGGTGTCCCTGGGGCTGCAGCCACAAAAGTCAGGGCACCAGACAAATGTGTAAGCTGCTTTCAGGAGATACTGGTGAGCTGGAGTGAGGCAGAGGGAGAGAGTAAAGGTGGTGCCCACTGGCCTCTGTCTTTGGAGAGTGCATCAGGAAGCCCCTAGAAGTGTGCTAAACTACAAGCCCGCTCCTTAGGGGGACACCTTAAGGTAAGCAAATAAGTCTCTTTTGCAGAAAGTCTGGATGCTTTTCAGTCAGTTACCTCTGTGCTGGACCTGGGGTTGGGTAAGTCTGTGAGGGCCCTCTAAGTACAGGTTTTCAGTTCACTACAGTCTTGTGGATCTTGTGAACGCAAGCTCTGTTGGCTTTCAAAGCTAGATGTTTGCGGGGCTTGTCCCTCAGGTGCAGGTCTTAAAAGTTGGGTTGCCAGATGTAGGGTCAAACCCTTCACCCCTCGGGGAGAAGCTCGGGGTTGTAAGTTCCCTCCTGATTGTGTGTTGACACACAAGGGGGTGAGGTTTATAGTAAAACTGTGTCTCAGCCTTTTCTACCCACTTCGATGTGGATTTTTTCTTGTTCACCCAATCTGTGGGTGTTGGTAGTTACTTTTTGGTTTTTTTTTCCCCCAGAGGAAATTTTTCCATATGTGGCTTTAGATTCAGTGTGCCTGTGGGAGGATGTAAGTTCAAAATCCTCCTACACTGCCATCTTGAAATGGACTTGCTCTCCTTTTATTATTTTCAATTCTATTTCTTTATCAGAATACTTGCTCTGTCTCATTCTCCAATGATAGGTGACAGAACTTTCTCCTGTTTCTATCCTGCCCCTTCTGCCTCCTTCGCCCTTTTCTCTCTATTCAATCCTTTCTTCGTACTGATTGCAGGCTAATCTTCTAACAGTATAACTTTGAACAAGTAAATCTCTGCTCAGAAATCCCCATTACCCCAATACTCATAATATGGAGTCCAGACTCCTTTGTTTGGGATTTGGGGGTCTTTCACAATCTAGCCTCTAACACAGTGAAAACCTTCCATTCTTGACTTTCCCTGAACAACTCATTCTGGCCTCCTAAAGGGGCATCTTTCTAAAATACATACTTTTACCTGCACTTATTTTCTTGCCATCTACTCTATTTCTTCTAGAAATACCTCTCTCTTCTTCCTTTTGGTTTACCTGAGGCACATCCTTACTGAAATGCCAAGTTCAAGACCCACTTCTTTCAGAAGAGGGTCTCTGATTACATGTGCAGCCTAATTTCAGAGACATAACAATGTGGATAAAATGTGCATTTAAAGTAAACAAAATGCAATGTGTCGCATGTAGTTGACTGTTTAACAGCCTTAGTATAAGCATCTACAGAGGATAACTATGGTTTATTTTTGTCCAGCATCCATTGGATCTTTTCCTGATAACTGTCCCCCTCTTTCTCTCAATGGGTCTATCCCCTTGCCTATCGTGAGATTTGGTACTTCTGGAACTTTGGGTCCACATACGATCCAGGGATAAAATACATGATTAAGGATAAATTAGTCAATGTATTAATACCCCTGACCAGAATGATGGGTTTAGGGAAAGACTGGGATTTGAACCTGGAACTAATAGCCCCTGGAGTGACTGGTAGCCTTCAGGAAATAGAGGCAGCACCAAGGAATCAGAAATAAGAAATTAAGAGAGAGGGGCGCCTGGGAGGCTCTGTTGGTTAAGCAACCAACTCTTGATTTTGGCTCAGATCATGATCTCATGGTTCATGGGTTCAAGTGCCCTAGCAGGCTCCGTGCTGACAGTGGAGCCTGCTTGGGATTCTCTCTCTCCCTCTCTCTCTGCCTTTGCTCATGTTGTCTTTTCTCTCTCTCTCTCAAATTAAATAAATAAACTTAAAAACAATAAATTAAGAGAGAAAACTAAGGTCCTGGTCACAGGTTTAAGTCTTGGATCATAAATCACCAAGACAGAAGCATTTGGACTGGTTAGTGACATGAGCCCCTATGTTCTCTTTCTGCTTCAGATGATGGATCTCAACATCTTCTTTTGCAACTAAAACAATCCTGACTTACAATAGGGGAGACAAATCCCTAGCTATAAAGATGCAATGAACAAACATTTATTACCTGCCTATCACATACCAGCACTGTGCTAAAAATGAGTAAAGTAGTCTTTCCATTCTAGCTCCTCTTGGGTAGGAAGGGACAATCCTTCACCAATCTTGCCCAGGTAAGTTTGGTGTTCTACTTGGATTCTTTTGTTCACCCTGAACGGAATAAACACAATTTCATGTATGTGGCTTAATCAGGAAGGATTTCTGTAAGCATACTATGTAACAGATAAAATTTGGACTTTATTAATCACATACTTGTGGTAAGTTCTATCCTTTTGAAAACCATAATCTCTCATTACAAAAAATTAGGCCATGACACCAATTTAGAATATAGACTTACCATTATCTCTTAAAACCAGCAGTGCTGTTTCAAGGAAGCTGTTAGTAAAGATACTCACACAGAAATTAGAGGATAGTTTGAATTAAATACTTTTTAGGTTTATGTGCCGTGCACTACTGATATTCAAGATTCAGTTACTTGGTGGAAATCTGGAAGAGAAAATAGTCAGTAAATTAGGCTGAAGAACAAAGAGAAGATGTGCCATTCTGGGTACAACACTTGGTGTACATGTGTCGTGTTCATTTCAATGCTTAACATGGCAGAAATTAAGCCAACTGATGTTGATTATTAACATGCTGGGCATATAAAATTGCATTTTAGCATTGCCACAAATAGTCTGACACCAAAATTTTCAGCAATTTAGAGTTAGTCTGAAGAAATCATACCACTTAAAGCTCATAAAAATCAATATTATCACATACATATTTGAAAAAAATGAGGTGATTATTATTAATACTAATTGGAATTTTAAAACTCAAAGCCTAAGTGAAAACAAAGTTTCTGCAGAAATCCATACATGTATTGTGTTATTATTTGAAACTTAAAAATGGACATGCACAGGGGCACCTGGGTGGCTCAGTCGGTTAAGCGTCTGACTTCAGCTCAGGTCATGATCTCAAGGCCCATGAGTTCGAGCCCCATGTCGGGCTCTGTGCTGTCAGTTCAGAGCCTGGAGCCTGCTTTGGATTCTGTGTCTCCCTCTCTCTCTCTGCCCCTCCCCCACTCACGCTCTGTCTCTATCAAAAAATGAATAAACGTTAAAAAAATTTTTTTTCAAATGGACATGCACATACAGTAAGAACCAATTTTTACCTTGGTAATTGCCTAGGACCTTCTGTCTAAGGCAAAAGTAGGCTTTTATATAAATTAAAAATGATACTTTAGAGAGGCACTTGGCGGGTCTCAGCCGGTTAAGTGACCAACTCTTGATTTCAATTCAGGTCATGATCTCACAGTTCATGAGTTCAAACCCCACACTCAGCTTTGTGCTGACAGTGTGAAGCCTGCTTGGAATTCTCTCTCCCTCTATCTGCCCCTCCCCAGGTTGTTCTCTCTCTCTCAAAATAAATAAAAATAAACTTAAAAAAAATGATACATTAGAATTGAAAGGGACCTTAAAGTTCTTTAAAGTAAACTAGATGTACAGCAAACTTCTCATTATAGAGGAAGGGTAAATTGAATATGTACAAACATATACATACAAATATAGGCATGAGGCAGGCCTAAGTTGATAAAGAATAAGTTTGAGGCAACAGGCTTTGAATAGCAAAGAAACTTTCTGTATAGTGATATCTACAATCTACATATCTGTATCTATGTATCTATACCTACCTATTTAGGGGTGTGTTTGTGTGTGTGTGTATTTATATATGTATATATCTATGTATATGTATATATGTATATATCCTAAAAATTAAAATAATCCTGCCAGAAATACAGAACCAATAACACTTGTCTCCAAACATTGACTCTCTCAAGGGTGGCTATTAGGAGAAACACTGGCCTTTTACTGCATACCTCATGCTGTGGCAAAGCCATGCCCTTTGGATGGCTCTCTGGTAACAGCATCTAGACAGTTCCATCTGCCTTCCCACTAGAAATATTTCCAAGAGAACTGGCCTGGGTAAGGTTATAGCTTGTTTCTCATTATTGAATTTGTAGTGAGCAAACTTACTGGCTTCACTAGTGAATAAATTAAAAAAAAAACACTTTTGTTAAATAAATTCACCACCCTTAATTTTTTTTTCAGAGATTTGATATAGAGGCATAAGAAACCAGCTCAAATATAATTAGTACATTAAATGTACTCAAGTACTCCTAATACAAATGAGTAACCTCTCCAACCTTCAATTATACCAACCCATAAAAGTATATAAATATTACTTAATATTCTATTTTCCATTAATAATGCTTATTGTATAAAAATAAATGTGTGTTTTCAACTATGGAATCCTTTACAGAAATATGTCATATTACTACCTTAATAAATCCTGTCTCTGTGACACAAACTTGAGTGTGTGAAATTTAATTAGCACCACCTGTTTCAGTGTGTGAATTCTGAAGAAGTTCTAGGGCTGAGAGAAAAGGTTAAAGATGTATTAGCTTCACTACACTAATTATCTGTTAATTATCTTATCACAGAACAGCAAGAATCATGAGGAGATAAATGGGAAGGGAGATAGAACAAAAGCCAGAGAGAATACTGAAGAGAGAGAGAAAAAATGAATGTCAAATCAGCTTACAACCTCACGAGTGTAAATATATTAATTTTTCATAATTCAGACTCTAATAATTACAGGTCCATTTAAATTAAGTAGAAGACAAGGTGCATATTTAGTCCTCTGCTACCACATTGTATTCATCAACCCGAAAGTGGGTCCTTTCTGAGATGTATTTATCTTTGATTTCATTTTCTACTACACATTGGGGATACTTGATTTTTAGCAAAATATCCTTTCCCCAAGAAATTAAGGGCAAGAATTCCCATGTAATCTTATAAAAATGGATATTGTGAAACTGCTTATTCAATCACAAATATATTTTGAGATTTACTCTAAGTCTTTCATTTTATGTGAAATGTCGAGTTATTTGGGTATTTGATATTTTTCACATCACTTATTTATATGTCAAGTGATAGGAACAAGTGTGCGTTTCTTTGAAAGATATTGAGACTAGAGGGAAAAACCTATCACGCTTATCGTACTTGATAGTACTAAAATCATTTAGGTGAGGTTTTTAACACATCACAATACATAAGAGTTATATTTTGAGCCTAAAGGGTGGAAAGATGCATAATCAATTTCTGTTTAAGTCCATCTCAGCTTTACCCAATCTCCATCGCTTCTTGTGTATTTGCTCATGCGTTCACTTACTCATCATTTAACACATGAAGTTATCGAATACCCACTGTTCTAGAACCTGGAGATCCATGGGTGTACTGTGTTTTCCTTATTTAACTGTGACCTTATTTTTATCATATTTATATATCTTCTGTGCTCAGGACTGTGATTTACATGGTCTGATGATGGATTCTACTAGGTTGATGGTCAACAAATATTATTAAAGTGTCTACAGTGTGTTGGATACTAAACTACCTGGTGAACAATATCAGCTAAAATCATTGTCCGTGCTTAATAATACTTTATTACCTAAAGTTTGAGATAACCTAGTAGGAAGATACAAGTTATGAAGAGATGGCCAAGTTCTACACTGTGTTCTTTTGAACTCATTTTTAGAAAAATTTCTTCCAAGGCTTATCCTTTTTTGTGTGTGTTTTTTGAAAGATGGATGGAGTATGTAAGGATATAAAGGAAGGGCTCTTGACGTAGGGAGTATAGTCAATAATATTGTAATCTCTTTGGCAACACATGGTAACTAGATGTCTTGTGGGGATCGTGGGGCTTGGGGATAGCTTCGTAAGGTATCAAATCATCATGATGTACACCTGAAACCAATAAGATATTGTATGCCAGTTATACTTTATAAGAAATGGGGAGATATGGGGCGCCTGGGTGGTGCAGTTGGTTAAGCCTCCGACTCTTGATTTGGGCTCAGGTCATGATCCCAGGGTCGTGGGATCAAGCCCTGTGTCAGGCTCTGCACCGAGCATGGAGCTTGCTTAGGATTCTCTCTCTGCCCCTCCCCTGCTTGTGCTCACTCTCTCTCTCAAAATAAACAAATAAGCATTAAAAAATGTTTATAAAAAATGATGAGATATATTTTATAATTCACTATTAAAGGTTAAACAAAACAAATTTAAATAAATCCTCTTTCAAGAGGTTGGGATGATTAAAATGCTGTGTGTGTGGGGGGGAGGGGGGTGGTGGTTAGACAACAAATGAAAACAGTAGGAGGGAAAGGGCACACAGAGGAAGAGAGAGGGAGCAGCTGAGGTGGGCCCAAATGAAAAGTACAGAGTAGAAGGAGCTGCCTTATAGAGACAGTTGAGAGTCTGCTCAAGAGTCTGTCAGTCCTCATTTCAATCCACTGATTGCCTTCTTCTCCAGACTGTCAGACCCATAAAGGCTGTGACCCCATGTGTCTCGGTACATTCATTAAGTGAACGGTTAATAGTAAAGGTTTTGAAAATAAGAACTCTACAACTTATACATTTCTTTTTAAAAAAATTTTTTTTAATGTTTATTTATTTTTGAGACAGGGAGAGACAGAGCATGAACGGGGGAGGGTCAGAGAGAGAGGGAGACACAGAATCTGAGGCAGGCCCCGGGCTCTGAGCTGTCAGCACAGAGCCCGACGCGGGGTTCGAACTCACAGACTGTGAGATCATGACCCGAGCTGAAGTCGGAGGCTCAACCGACTGAGCCACCCAGGCGCCCCGCAACTTATACATTTCAAAACACATGATACACATCTTTCCCCCAAGTAGGACACCTTGCCCACCCCTAAGGGGACATAGTGAAGGTGTTCCACTATTTGAAATAATGAAAGAGTCTAAGTGCCCTGAATCAGGCAATGGATATATAAATTGTAATATATTCCCATAGTGTAGCATTAAAAAAAATAAAGTACATATCTATATCTCTCAATTGGGATATATCTCTAAAATAAAATGTGTGAAAAAAGCATAGAATTATATGTACAATATAATACTATATACATGTATATATATATATATATATACACACACACATACACACAGCATACACACACACACACATACACACAGCATATACACACACACAGTTTTATCAAGATGTAATTCACATACCATACAATTCAGTCATTTAAAGTATACAATTCAATGGTTTTGATGTTATTAATTTTTTAAAATTACAGTAAAATACATATAACATAAATTTTCCCATTAAAAAAATTTTTAAGTGTAAAATTCATTGACATTAATTACATTCACAATATTGTGCAGCCACTACCACTGTATTTTCCAAAACTGGTTCATTGCCCTAAACAAAAATTCTGTAACTATTAAGCAATAATTTCCCCTTATGCCTCCCTGCAGTCTCTGGTAATCACCAATTAACTTTCAGTCTCTATGAATTCACCTATTCAACATACCTCAAATAAATGGAATCATACAATATTTGTCTTTTTGTGTCTTGCTTATTTCATTAATATAATGTCTTCAAGATTCATCTATGTTGTAGCAGGTACCAGAACTTCATCACTTTTTATGGTTGAACTATATTCCATTGCATATATTACATACTATATTTTGTTTATTCATTCATCTGTTGATGGACACTTAAAGACTGTTTTCACCTTTTGGCTATTCTGGAAATGATGCATTGAAATTGGTGTACAAATATCTGTTTGAGTCCTTGCTTTCCATTCTTTTGGGTCTATACCTAGAAATGAAATTGCTAGTTCATATATAATTATGTTTAGCCTTTTGAGAAACTGCCAAATCATTTCATTGGTATATTTGTTAAAATACAAAATTACAAAACACTTCTATAGATAGATGATAGATAGATGGATAGATAGATAGATAGATAGATGATAAATATGTTTGGTGCACTGGGTAAACTGGAAGAACACTTACAGAAATTATTTTTGTCGTAAGGATGGGATACACATAAGGAGAGAGAAAAAACTAGGCTAGGAGTGATCAAAGGAAACAGTTTTATCTGTAATGCTTCTTTTATTTTTTAGAAGGGCTACATATACATACATTATTTGCAGAATTATCTTAAATAGTTAAGAGGAAAGGACATTTGATAAAATATAATCAGTTGTAAATTTGAGGTAGAAGGAATATCCATGTTACATTATTCTTTGTACCTTTTTTATTTTTTTAATTAGAAAAAGACAATTTTTTTGAGAGAGAGAGAGAAACAGAGAGAGAGAGAGAGAGAGAGAGAGAGAGAGTGTGTGTGTGTGTGTGTGTGTATGTGTGTGTGTGATTGGGGAAGGGGCAGAGAGAGGGAGAAAGAGAATCTTAAGCAGGCTCCACAACGGGCATGGAGCTCAGTCTCACAACCATGAGATCATGACCTGAGTCAAAATTAAGAGTCAGATGCTTAACTGACTGAGCCACCCAGGTGTCCCAAAAAAAGACAACTTTTTCTAAAATGTACATTATCACTTGATCCTCGTATTAAAACTGATGAAGGAGATAGGACCGTGATATTATCCTCATTGTGAAGGCAGAATTCTGAAAAGGACGGCGGTGGACCAGAACCAGAGACTAAGGCTCTGGGCTACTGGTGGGAGGGCTTGGTGAGGAGAGGGAAGCTGGGGAGGTGGGCACCCTAAACTCTTTGATGCAGTGTATCACACCCCCTGAATATACCTACTGAGTTTTTCCCCCATTCTTAATGGTATGATGACATTTCTGCTTCGAAGCCCATTGCTTTTGTGGGGCAACATGGACGAAGAAAGGATAAGGTTCATTAAAGCAGAAAGATAGCATGATAAGAGAAAAGGCTGGGAGACAAGATAAGAACTGAGAACAGTGGGTAGGAAATGAGCGAAGTGGAGAAAAGAAGGGATTCTGAGGTCATGCAGATCAAAGAGACAGAGGTTCAAAGGGCCATTTGTAGCAGACCATTTGTGCCGTGTGAGAGATGAGATGTATTCTTCCATGTCCTGGTGTCCTACCAGTGCCCCTCACCCTTTCTCAGTTTTCACTACTTCTGTGCTAAGTGATTGAGTGGGCAGGTATGTGTGATGTGTATGTTGCATGTAAAGAAAATGAAGGACATGGCGAGTCTGAAAGAAATGTGGGATGTGAGATAAAAAGCCAGTTAAATTAAGAACAAATTATCATCTCTCTAAAGTAGAACAATTGTCGGCTGGCGTATCACTCACTATTGATCCCTGATCAGCATACATTGTCCAGAAATAATAAAATTAGAGAACAAAAATGTCCAAATTCCTCAAAAATATTTTTTTTATGCACTTGCCCTGGAAAATAAACTTAATAGCTTTGTAACTAATTTGTACAATATAAGTCTCTTTTCTTTCTAATATCTTAAAGTTGCTAGTCCCGGAGAGATGAAAAAAAATCAGAGATGAGAACTAAGAATGCTTTACTCACAAAAGGTATTCGTTTTCAGTTGAGGGAATTACAATCTAAGAAGGAAAGGGAAGTTATCTGTGGCTATGAGTTCCATCTACACATTGCCACCAAATTCATTTTCCTCATGCCCAGTGTTGAATACATTTCTCTATTCAAATTTCTTTCCTTACAAAAGGAGTATATCCCAAAGGTATTTCTCAGAATCATCTTTACAAGTGTTTTTTAAGGAAAGAAAGTCCAAGATCAAATAGGTTTAGGAAGTGATGAGTTAATAAAAATTTCTTACTGCAGAACTTAAAAAAAAACAAACCACCAAACCTAATCTGAAGCATGAATCTCCAAGCAGTGGGACATTTCTGAAACTTATTTGACCAAGATATTCCCCTCTCTTTATTCCCCCTTCCCCAGCCCCAAGTCTATAACTTTTTATGGAATTAGAATTCTGCAAAACATAGTTTTGGAAACATTGACCTACCCTATGAGAGCCTGGATCCTGGAACCAGATCTCAGTGTAAGTGCCTTAAAACTTAACTAGCTCAATGATATTTAGCAAACAATTTAAGTTTTCCTGTGTCTGTTTGCTTACTGGTAGAATGGGATAATAACCTTCCCAGGGTTGTTGTGAAGATTTATTGAGATAATATATAAAAGTTTTGGGCACATAGTGAGTACTCAGCAAACAGTAGCTGTTATCTCATTGTTATTCTGGAATTTGAAACTTAACTTGCTTTTCCAGCCTTACGAAAAAAGCAGGAGCCAGAGTGGGAAATCTTATAACCCACAAGAAGTTAATGAAAGTAATGGAAAGGTTTTAAATAGGAATGAGTGGTTTGAATTCTCCCACCCTTGCTAGGACAGCTGGTATGATCTCCAGAGGCTCATAATGCCTTGCCATTGTCTTAACACATACAAATCCTACTTCTCACTCAAGGTCCTACTTATCACTCAAGCCTCTTTCTTGACAATGTCCTCATTTACTCCCTCACTGGCAGTTTGCAATCATCTCTTCTTGTAAACTCTATAGCCTTTTTTCCCTATATCTTTCTTCAGCACTTACCAGTTGCTATGACAAATGGAGTTGTTAATGTGCTGCTGTATGTGCTGTATTTACTTCCCTAACAAGCATCCTTTTAAGGGCAGGGTCCACATCTTGTCTCATCTTTGTAAGCGTAATACAGGGATTTGTAGTATTCACTACATACTTGTCAAATTAAAAACATGCTATCACCTTACAGTTCACAAAGTGGCTTTCAAACTACAACATCACTGTAAATAAATATAGAAAGTTGATTTTCTCCAATTAGCAGAAATCTGTAAGTCTGGAGCTTTTTCCAAAAGTAGTTTCTATCAGAGCATTATTTGCTGCCCTCCTGTGTTTGATAAGAGTATTATTTTTTACCAGAACTATAACAAAAAAAAAAAAAAAAAAAAAAAGAGTAACAGGCTCAATAAAATATATTTGGACTGCACTTTGTTTACTTTCAGAACCTTGAATGAATTTTTTCCCATACAAATTATTTTTCCTTTTCCCATTAAAATTATCTGCATTCAATAATTTCAAGATACATTTTTTTACTTAGATCTATATGGTATATAAGAACTTTTCATATTGGTCTGATACTCCTTCTACTAAATCTAATGTACTAAGCTTTTTATATTTCCATTTCTTTTTTATCTGAGACAAGAACTAATCTCAAACTATTCTAGTGTGATTTTTATATATTAGACCTGCTTGGGAAACTGTATATTTAAGACTGTACTTTGGAGTTAGAAAGACCTGGTTCAGATCCTGACTTAGCCACATAGTAATTGTATAACCTTGGGTAAATTTCTTGTCTGACACTCTTTCCTCTATAAAACAAAGGTAATACCGCTGAAAGATCACATATGATAAAACACTTAGCACATCATAAAAGCAATCAATATGTTAGCTATTATTACAATTTAGGAAGCATGTTTTCAAACATCTTTTTTCTTTAGAATTACCTATTTGTGTGAAGTTGAAGACTGCAAAAGGACATGAATTAGAATGGACCCAGTGTATTATCTGGATTAAGTTCTGTCTTTCCATATTCAACACTCAATATTTATTGCACACTTGTGACGTGCCAGGCAGCATTCTAAACACTTGCCCTTGTACAACTTAACAATATAAATCCTACCACTTCAGGGGCACCTGGGTGGCTCAGTTGGTTAAGTGTCCGACTTTGGCTCAGGTCATGATCTCACAACTCGTGAATTCAAGCCCCACACCGGGCTCTGTGCTGACAGCTCAGAGCCTGGAACCTGCTTCAGATTCTGTGTCTCCCTCTCTCTCTGACCCTCTCCCACTCACATTCTGTCTCTCTTTCTCAAAAAGAAATAAACATTAACAAAAATTAAAAAAAAATAAATCCTACCACTTCATGACATCTTTCGCTAAGTTATTAACTTTCTTTGAAATTCTTGCAGTTCTTAATTGTGCACATTACTTATTGGATTCTTTTTTTTTTTTTTTTTTTTTTTGAGAGAGAGAGAGAGAGACAGAGACAGAATGTGAGTGGGAAGGAGCAGAAAGAGAGGGAGACACAAAATCTGAAGCAGGCTCCAGGCTCTGAGCTGTCAGCACAGAGCCCGATGTGGGGCCTGAACTCAACTGCGAGATCATGACCTGAGCTGAAGTCGGACGCTCAACCGACTGAGCCACCCAGGTGCCCCTGGGTTCTTCATACAAGCTACCCCATACTATGTATCCAGTCCCTTCCTCTCTATCTCCAGTGCAGGTTGTCACCTCTCCTGGTTTGCTGTCTTGCCAAAGCCTCCAGTTAGGGATGGGGGCTCACCCTCATGCCACTTTGTAAACCTTTGTCAAGTTTTTTAAGGATGGGGACTTAAAACTTGAATCTCTCCTACTCTCGAACGTGAGCTGGGGGAAAAGGCATTAGTGTGGATACTTTTATTGGATTGCTGACAATCACAGTCTATTTTCTGTTACCCCACCTCAGTCTATTCTCAACACAGCAGCCAGAAGGATCCTCTGAAACAGTGCATTGTTTTCTTAGAAGTGATGTCTCTCTTCATTCATTTCTTGAGAAAATGCCTGCCAAATACTCAAGTCTAAATAACCATAGTTCAATCTGTCTGTTTTGTTTTGTTTTTTTTCCAAGCAAAAATGATGGGAAAGGATTTCAGGGAATCTGTGAAGTTAACACTTTTCACAATACTGAGGTTTGCCATTGTTAGCCACTTTAACATTCGTACAGATGATACAAAAGCAACAGAAAGTAAACGAGCAAATCTGCACGAATCAAGGTAGTGGCACCAAACTACTGGCAGTCTTCGTATTTTCCACTGCCACGCGCTCTCAATAAAAACAAACAAAACCACAAAGTCAACTCAGTTTCACTTAAAAATGTGCTCTCTGCAGTAAAAAGTAGTAATTTTATGAAATCTTAGTCCTTGAGGGCACATCTTTTGAAAGGTTCATGTGGCAAAATTGGTGGTATGCGTAAAGCGTTTCTGCTGCTTCCAAAGGACGATGGTTTTCTCAAGGAAAAGCACTTATTATTTGAGTGACAAACTGAACTGGCTTTCTCCCCGCCCCCACTCAAGGAAAACCATTTTACTTGAACGCCTGACAAACCATAGTTACTCAGAATTGGGTATTCGGCAGACATTTTCTTGAAAATGAACCGAGTGGGCCTGTTGCTTCAAGGACAACAGAAGACAGGTTTTGCTACCAGTGATCACAGTGAAGCTATCAAGCAAAACTTAAAATTGTTTAAAACTTACACCATCACGGTGAGTTTTTCAGCTTCCCAATACCATGAGACTTTCCTAATGACATCAGTGGTGATATTAATAAATGTGATTTTCTGATGTATAACTAAATGTGTCAACATTGGAAGGCCTCTGTAACTCAGTGAGCCAATACTTTCCAAACAACAGATGCATGGTGTTACAAAATCATATATGGGTAAAGGATCCTTTCAGAGTTCATGATAGATAAATGAAGAATGAAACATAACAGAATTTAACATAACAGAATGAACAGAATGAAAAGTTCATTGATCAAAGTCCATAACTTTTAAGAAATTACCACTTGTTGGGGTTTTGCTAGAGAATTAAAGTCAAGCCACAATTATTTGAAAAGGCTATTAGAATATTCCTCCCTTACCACATATTTATGTGAAGTGGACTTCTCAAACTTCAACCAAAACTTCGTATCACAGGGGTGCCTGGGTGGCTCGGTGGGTTAAGCGCCTGACTCGATTTTGGCTCAGGCCATCTCACAGATCCAGGAGATCACGCCCTACGTCGGGCTCTGCACTGGCAACATGGAGCCTGCCTGGGATTCTCTCTCCTAATATTAATAAACATTCAAAAAAAACTTCATTATCACAAGACTTTGAATACAGAAGCAGATAGGAAACCCCAATTGTTTTCTATTAAGCCATTGAAGACATCTGCAAAACTAGTTTTTTAAAAAAAGCCATTCTCACTAAATTAGTTTTGGAAAAATATTAGTTATTTATTTATCTTTAAAAATATTTATTTTGAGAGAGAAGAGTGCAAGTGGGGAAGCAGTTGAGAGGGAGAGAGAATCTCAAGCAGGCTCTATGCTCAGCACGGGGCTTGCTAGATGCTGGGTCAATCTCATGCACGTGAGATCATGACCTGAGCCAATATTGAGAGTTGGGCACTCAACCAACTAAACAAACCACCCAGGCACCCCTTTCTAAAGTTTTTCACAAGGTTTTTTTCTAACATGTAATGGTTTTATTATTATTTTTACATGAATTAGTAAACCTTTTAAATTTTTGTTTTAATTTCTTATTTGGTTAGTATCAACAACTATAAGCCTCACAGACTATGGGTTGGGGGTGTGTGTGTGGCAGGTGGTCTTCAAGAATTTTTAAGAATGTAATCAAGTCCCAAGGCCAAATTGTTTGAGAATTGCTGATCTAAATTACATCAGATCACATTACTTAATAAAACCATTACTCCCAATGACTCCCCATTTCCCTCAAGTCCTTGCGTTGGCCTACGAGGCTCTATTCTTATCTGTTCCTCCTCCATTACCAATCCCTCTATTCTTCCCCTTGCTCACTCCCTCCAGCCATATTTGCCTCTTTGCTGTTCTTCCAGTAAGCCAGACAAAACTTCATTATTAGGACCACTGCACTGACAGTTCTCTCTGCCTAGTAAGCAATTCCCGCAGTTTTCCACAGGGCTATTTCCCTCCCTTCCTTAAAGTCTTTGCTCAAGTGTAACCATCTCATTAGTCTAACATAAGCATCGTGTTTAAAACTGCAAACCTACTGCTACTCCCATCCTGCACAACACCTTCTAATACTTGCCTGTTTATGTCTACAGTTTGTGCGGTCTCCCTCGCCCAAGTATAACATAAGCTCTAAAAGCATAGCGAAATGCCCACCACATAGAGCTCAACAAATATTTGTTGAATGCTGAATGATAGAACTCGTTTGACAGCCCGTTACTTTTCACAGTCCCAAGGATGCAACTTGCATGGATAGGAGTGGGCAATGCTAGCAAAGATTTTTTGAATGGAAGAAAAAAACGAGGGTGGGATACAGTGATCAGAAACCTCAATACTGAAGGCATTATGGGTCTGAAAAAACCTTTTGGAAGAAGTCAGGGCTGGGGAATATTATAAAGGTTGTGCAAGGTGGACTTAACTGCCTGGCAATGAACTGGCCCTGGGCTCAACCCCGCCACCGCTCATCCCCTTCTCCACTTCCCATACCTCCAGCCTCTCCCGTCTCCTACGAAACCAAAGTCCCCAGAGCCCTCCCTGGACCCCTCCACCCGAACACAAGTAGTCCACACCAAGTGACTGAAAAATTTCTAAACTTTATAGAAAAAGCAACGACAACAATCAACTAGCCAAAAACGAGCCTCCAAATTCCGTCTCATTCCAGTGCCTTCTCCCCTCTCTGGCTGGCTTCAGGATCTCTCCACCGTCTCAGTTCTCAAGGGTCCTGATGGTATCCCAGCGCTGTGTTCCAAAGGGTCCACAGGACGGCGGGTCAGGCGGGACGCCCTCGGGTAAGCACTTCTGCACTGGGAAAGCACGAGAAATAGGAGCCATGGAGAATCGGTCCACTTGGTACAGGAACAGGCGGGAATGACGGCAAAAAGGGAGGAACTCAGGAGATGCTCCCGCACAGCGGTCTCAGTTCTCCTCCGGCTTGTCGGCTGGTGGTCCGCAAGGCTGCAGCATTTTCTCCATCAAGTTGAAGCGGACTCGCGCTTTGCTCTCATTCTCCGCAATGGCAAAGTAGTTCAGAAGGTCGAAGTGGCCCATGTAGGAGCAGTAGGAGTCGCGGTGCTGGTTCACCAGCCATTCCCACTTGGTGGTGTCGGCGTGACCCGTGCCGATGTACTTGGACTGCAGGTGCTCCAGCTGACTGTGGATGGTGTAGCGGTCCGTCATCTCGCCGCTTTCCCTTTGCTCCCAGGTCAGAGGCCACAGATGAGAACCAACAGCTCTTGATTTTCACGCGGGAGACAAGCCGCGGCAGAGAACCTACAGGCCCGCGCAGTCGCAGACGAATGGCGTCACAGCGACGAAGTTGCGTGGACTCGCGGTCCTAGGGCTCAGAAGCGGAAGCGGCTGTGTTTTTTGCCCTGCAATTGGAGTTGCCTAGGCGACACTACACGTCGGCCGCCCCCCCAAAGAGAGCCCCGCCCCCTTCGTAGAGCGTTGCATTATGGTCCAGTTAGTGAGCCTTTTACTAATAGGGAGCTTTGCATGCTGGGACCTGTGGTCTCTGAGGGTTCGTGCACGTCCGTTTCTGGGAACGGTCGTCGCAGTTTACGAGGCCGCCGGCGGCCTAATGGAGTGTGGTGTAGGGGAGGTGGGGAGCATCCTTGGAGGTTCAGAGCTGAGAAGAAATGGGAAGCTCAAGTAGGACGGGGCCACAGGCAACTGTGAAAATAAAGTCGGTATAATTTTGGTTTCGGAACGAATGTGGCGGCGTGGCAGTCCCTTCACAGCCAGGGGTGGGTGACCCTGAAATCAGTCGCCGCCGAGTTCTGGCCCCAATTCTGTGTCGTGTAAGCTATGTGGAGTGAACGTTATTTCAACGTTTGCAGGGCCGCCGTTTCCTGCCCGGTGACCGAAGTGCTAAACCAGTTCTGACACGTTCCGGCTCCTCCCCAAGCCCCTCCTTCCTCTCCGGCTTCTTAATTTGATAGTTTCCCTAGTCTCCCTCCAGCCCCTCGCCCCACCCTACACACCCCCCGCCTGTATTTCTCAACATTCCGTGCAGCTCGCCTGTCCAATTCTTTGTACTAGCTGTTCCCTCCGCTCGGAATGCTTTTGTTCCCTTGGCTAACGACTTCTCTCTTTAAGTCAGCTCAAAAGCATCTCCTTGAAATCGGCTTTGGCCACGCCAGACAGATGTAAATTGTGCCTCCTTTTCGCGTCTTGTCCGTCTCTCTTCATGTTTTCGCTTTATATGCTACTTTTTGGTTTAAGAACTTTCTCCTGTGAATTCAAACTCTTGGGAAAAGTAGTTTACGTTTTCGATGGTATCTTTTGTCACATGCTTCTTTTATGTTATCTTTTTATGATATCCTCATGGGCTGGCAGAGATTGTATTCTCGAAAAACATTTGATGAATGGATAAACAACTGTATGGAAGCCAAATAGAAGGAATTCTTTACTGGGAGAAAGAGAACTTTAGAATAGTTTTATTCTGATACAAAATCCCAGCTATGTACAGATGAGAAAGTCTAGAGATCTAATGTACAGCATGATGACTGAAGTTAATATTGTATTGAATGTTAGAAATTTGCACAAGAGAATAGATTTCAGGTGCTCCGAACACGCACACACAGACAAAGGTAACTGTTAAGAGATGGATATGTTAATTAGCCTGACTATAGTACAATCATTTCATTATGTATACATATCAAATCATGTTGTACACCTGAAACATAATTTAAGTTTTATTTTTTAAAAGATTTAAAGGAAAGAAAATGACAAAAAAATGTTCTTTATGGGATCAAATGCCTGTGCCAAAATGAATAAAAAAAAAAGTCTTACTCTGTTTAAGCTATTATAATAAACATCTGTGGATTCACCATCCAGATATATCAAAGCTTGCCATTTTGCCATTGTTTCCAACGTTGTTAAATAAACGTGAAAGTTCTCTGTGTTCCTCTCCCTAATCTGTTCACTTCAGGAAACTAGCTTGAATTGAGAGTTAATCTTTCCTGAGTCTGGTTGTTTGTTTTTGTTTTTTAATTGCTGAAAGTTTGTGTATCCAAGGTGTTATTGGTATGCGTGTTTTGAAACTTTACATAAAATGACACCCTGTGGGTATTTTCCCTCGTCAGAATCCATGTTGATACATGCAATTTTAAAAATTATTTTTTTAATGTTTATTTTTGAAAGAGAGAGAGAGCGAGAGCAGGGGAGGGGCAGAGAGAGAGAGAGAGAGAGAGAGAGAGAGAGAGAGAGTGAGAAGGAGACACAGAATCTGAAGCAGGCCCCAGACTCTGAGCCAGCAGCATGAAGCCTGATCTGGGGCTGGAACTCACAAACTGCAAGATCATGTTAGATGCTTAACCCATTGAGCCACCCAGACACCCTGATATATGCAATTTTAATGCATTTTTCCTGTCATGTAGTATGCTATTGAATTAATATACCATAATATATCCATTATCTCAATAATGGACATTTAATTTTATATTTTTGCCATAAGAAACAATGCTGCAATAAATATTCTTGTACATATATTCTTATACACATGAAGGAGTTTCTTTAGGGAATCATATATATAGGTAAAAATTTGTTGAGATAGGGATGAGTGTCTTCAAGCTTTGCTAGTTATTGCCAAATTGTTGTCCAAACTGGTTATACCAATTGGTTCTGCCAAGAAGAGAATGAGAATTCCTTTTGATCCACATCCTTCCCAAAACTTGGGGTCCTCAGACATTTAATATATATATTTTTAATTCAATGGATGGAGCGGAATTTCATTGTCTTTAATTTGCAATCCCTGCTTACTAGGGAGATGGCATGTTTTTTATGAGTTTATTGGCCCATTATATTTCTGATTTGTGAAGTGCATATTCATATTCTTTGACAATTTTTTTTATTGGGATGTTTGTCTTTTTCTTACTAATTTTTTAGATCTTTGTATATTCTGGATACCAGCCTTGCTAGTTATATGCAATGAAAATATTTTTTTCCAGTCTCTAATTCATCTTTATAGTTTCTTTATGATAACTTGTAAGAGGTTAAGTTTAAAGTAGTAAAATGTGTCAGCCTTCCTTTATGGTTTGTGCTTTTTGCAATTGGATTAAAAAATGAAATGAAGCAAAACACTTTTTTACCCTAGGGCCATAAAAAATAGTTTATTTTATTCTAAAAGGTTTATAATTTTGACTTCTATATTTTGAAATTTAATCTACCTGAAAGTTTTGATTTGTTTGGCTTTAGGGATCTAATTTTCAAATATTTTCCTATATGGCTAACTAGTTCACAGTGATAACCATCATTCATTAAATTGTACAACTTTTCCCTACTCATCTTTAATGCTTCTGTTGTATATGCACAGATCTGTTTCTAAGTATTCTGTTCCATTAGTCTCTTTGTCTATATGCTCATTGGTAACACGGTAATTATTATAATTTTTTAAATTTTTTTGAGATGGTGCTTATTATACCTTTATAATGTCTTGATACCTGGCAGGGTGAAACCTGTACAATTTCTTTTTTTTTTTTTGGAAATGTCTTAACAATTCTTGATCCTTTGCTCTTCTGCATGAATTTAGAATTGTCAGTAAAATCCACATGGAAATTGTGATTGAGTAGTCAAACAAACCCACAGAAATTAATATTATTTCCATTTCATTAAGAATGATTCTAAGAGGGCGCCTGGGTGGGTCAGTTGGTTAAGTGTCTGACTTCGGCTCAGGTCATGATCTCACAGTTCACTAGTTGGAGTCCCGCGTTGGGCTCTGTTCTGACAGCCCAGAGCCTGGAGCCCACTTCCAGTTCTGTGTCTTCCTCTCTGCCCCTCCACTGCTCACACTCTGTCTCTCTCTCTCTCTCTCTCAAAAAAAAAATGAACATTAAAAAAAAAATTTTTTTTTAAAGAATGATTCTTTAAAAAAATTTTTTTTTAACGTTTATTGATTTTTGAGACAGAGAGAGACAGAGCATGAATGGGGGAGGGTCAGAGAGAGGGAGACACAGAATCTGAAACAGGCTCCAGGCTCTGAGCTGTCAGCACAGAGCCCGTCGCAGGGCTTGAACTCATGGACCACGAGATCATGACCCGAGCCAAAGTCGGCCGCTTAACCAACTGAGCCACCCAGGCGCCCCTTAAAAAGAATGATTCTAAGGATATGAGAGAATTCCTCAAATTCAAAGGCCTTTAGAACTAGATGGAAAAAACTGAGGTTTGATCGGGGGTGGGAAGGCAGGGAGGGTGGGTGACGGATATTGAGGAGGGCACCTGTTGGGATGAGCACTGGGTGTTGTATGGAAACCAGTTTGACAATAAATTTCATATTAAAAATAAATAAATATTTGGAAAGAAAAAAAAGAACTAGATGGAAAATACATTTACATGTAGTAATTAACAGCTAACGTATATTAATTTGCTGGGGCTGCGCAAACAAAGTACCACAGATTGGGTGCCTTAAGCAATAGAAATATATTCCCTCCCAGTTCTGGAGACCAAAAGTCCAAGATCAAAGTGATGGCAGGGTTGGTTTCATTCTGAGGCTTCTTTCCTTAGCTTACAGATGGCCATCTTCCCTCTGTGTTCCTCTGTATATCTGTGTCCTAATCTCCTCCTATAAAAAGACTAATAAGGCAGACAGCCTCCCCTCTCCTATCCTGCCTGCCACTCCCTTGCAGTATATTCAATAAACTTCTCTAAAAAAAATAATTAATTTAAAAATTTAATAAAAAGGCCAATAATATTGGATTAAGGTCCACGTATATGACCTTATTTTATATAAAGGCTCTTTCTCCAAATGTGGTCACGTTGAGTTATTGGGGGTTAGGACTTCATCATGAATTTTGGTGGGGGGACACAATTTAGTGGTAATGGTTTTATACAATAATGAGGAATATGTAAGAAAACTTGTTCCTTTTTACATATTTGTAAATTTAATTAGATTTGTGAAACCAGTTTATGTGAAAAACCTTTATTTGTCCTCAGACAATTGCAATATTTACAAGGAGAATGCAACATATTACATTAATAAATGTGGTTTAAAATGTTTAAGAGTCAAAACTTGGAGTGGATCTGAATTTTATCCAAAGGCCTATTAAGAGTGATTGTGAAATTTTGCTAGACTTATGAGTGGTTTAGGATTAAAAAAATTTTTTTTAACGTTTATTTATTTTTGAGAGAGAGAAAGAGCGCAAGCAGGGGAGGAGCAGAGAGAAAGGGTGACGCAGAATCCAAAGCAGGTTCCAGGCTCTGAGCTGTCAGAGCCCAACACGGAGCTCAAACTCACGGACATTGAGATCATGACCGAAGTTGGATGCTTAACTGACAGGCGCCCCATGAATAGTCTAGGATTTTTAACTGAATTTACAAGCTTAAGGAAAAAAGGCAGGTTTTTGATTTATAACTTTAATAAACTAAAGATTAAGTTTTAAAATCTAAACAAATCTCTGGATGATATCATTTCCCCAAATGACCCTTAAAGTCACCAAGAAACCTTCCATTTAACAAGACCAGCTTGCAAATAACGCAAAAACCCTGCTTCAATTTGAATTGTAATTAAATTAATTTTAATTTAATCTATTTGGAGAGGATTGTCATCTTAACTATATTGAGCTTTCTTATCTATGCACATAGGAAGCATTACATTTTGTTTTTTACTTCTACTTTTTTTACTTCAAATAAAGCTTGGACAATTTTCCCCATAAAGGTCTTTCACATCTTCTGTTAGATTTATTCCCAAGTATCTGCTATATATACTTAAAGATGTTCCTTGTGACCTACTAAGGAATATCACAATTTCTTATGCGTATTGGCAATAAAGAATTTTGGTCTGTAACCAGTGACCTTGGAGAAGGCATGGGAAGACATTCCAGGAGAGCCTTTAATATTTCCTGACCCAAGATATTATTATTACCTCAAGTCAATCCTGCCTGTTAGTCACATCTATGTAACTATCAAATACCATCTTATAATTTGGCATTTGAGTAAGAAAAATATGTAAGAAAAGATTCTATTGGAAAAGACTATAGAATTAAAAATGCATAAGGAAAATAAAAAGTATATATACATTTTTAGACAGAATTATATTTTGTGTATTTTTTAAGTCTGGAAATGCAGGTAGTATTTTATCTTTTCGTTTTCTTGGTCTTGTGCTAATGGCTTTAAATATTTTAAAAGTCATTTAATATTTTGAATAGCCAAGGCATCATTCAAAAACAAAAAAGTATACAAAGGAGTGCAGTTTCTAACATCTACCCATTTCCATCCCCATCCTCAGTAAGTAACCATTATTATGTGTATCTTGTATATCCTTCCAGAGACTTTTTTTAGTGGAGGTATATAGGCAAACACAAATATATATGATATTTTACTCCTTTTAAAATGTAGATGGTAGCAAAGTGCTTTTTTTTATGTATCATGGAGTACATGAAAGAGCTTCCTCATTCTCTCTTTTTGGTCTTGTTTTACAGCTGTATAATATTTCATTGTATGGATATATCGTTCTCTAACCACCCTCTTCTTGTCAAATGCCTTCTATACCCAGAAATTACATTTAAATTTATTATTGCAGAAAAATATGAATTTCAAATTGACATGAGATAAAGTCACATTTCCTTTGGTGAAAAATTATTTTAGCTACCATTTTTTGTCTGTAAGCAAGTTTAAAATATTATAAAGATTTTCAACACGTGCAGTGTTGATACCACATTTCACACTAGGGGTCGCCAAAACAGTACTTAACGCCAACAAATAGGTGGATGATTGAGAACATTTTGTAAGTAGGGACCGGAGTTTCTCAACCACAATAAGAGGGAACTGTACCTGTGACTGAGATGCTGAAGGCAAAACTTTGGTTTGTTGTATCCTCAAAGGCAATAAGACTCTGATAATTTAGGAGGAAAATAAGCAGTCCTTCCTTTCTCATCATGCAAATTTTTTACTTTGGGGTTTTATATTTAATTGGATTAAACAGGAATGGGGGGCCTGGGTGGCTCAGTCAGCTGGGCGACTGACTTCAGCTCAGGTCATGATCTCACAGTTTGTGGGTTCAGGCACACATCGGGCTCTGTGCTGGCAGCTCAGAGCCTGGAGCCTGCCTCAGAATCTGTGTCTCTCTCTTTCTCTGCCCTTCCCTTGCTCACTCTCTGCGACTCTCTTTCTCAAAAATAAATAAACATAAAAAAAAAAAACAGGAATGGGGAATTTAGGTGATATAGAATTTAGGGAATTTTTAAAAAGAAGGTTGCTAGACATATTTTCCTGTGATTAAAAATGTCTTTATCTTCAGGTTTTCATTTCTGGCTATCCTGGGTTTCATGTATCTGAGCAGATCTAGAACTCAATTTTTGAAGGGTTTTGCCTCTAATTGGGCATATATTTCAAAAGCCTAAAGTGTACTGTATCTTTTTTATAATTGCTCCTGGGGAAAATATGATCACCACAGACATGCATTCTATAACTCTTCATTTGAGATTTAATAGGTCATCCCTCTCTGTTCTTTAGTGATTACATTAAATCACAAGCTGGTGCAATTTTTGAACAAAAATTTCTCTGGAGAAATTTCACAAAGGAACTTTGAAGTATTATATACATATTCCATTCATTGCAGTGATATGAAATCTTGCAGCACTAAGATTAGTGATTGACATATCAGAGACACTAAATTAATATTTATTGGATGAATGAATGAATGAATGAATGAATGTTTGTGACAATGTCTTGAGTGACAGCAAAGGATTGGAAGCAACTTTAGTGCCAACAATAAAGGAATAATTACATAAATTATGGTGTAATCTGGGTACACATGACTCATCTCACTTGAATGTAAGTTCCTTTGAAATATGTAACTTTTTTCTCCGTTATATTAGAATAATGATTTACCCATTGTTGGCACTCCATAAAAACTGTTGAATTATAATACTGTTTTCCTGCTGGTATTAGGGAGATACCCAAAATCTCAAAACATCTCCCAGGAGTTGGGATTAGCCACCTCGAAATTCCACCATTCTCTACCCTAAACTTAAAGAGATGTGGATGGGGGGGGTGGTGGCGGGCAATATTTTCTTTGGCATTAATGGCAGAGACCTATGACAAAGCTTTACAAAACTACAAATATACTAAATTTTAACTGTTATAGGGTTGCTTCAGTTGCAAGGAACAGTTTTTTCATAGCTGAGCCAGGTCCTTGAACATCAGTAATCACAAATTAGAATATGGAATCTAAGAACAAGAAGTGATAGGACTGACCATATATGCAACATTTCAAGTATCCAATTAAAAAAATTTTTTAAAGCTTTAATTTATTTTGAGAGAGTGAGCACAAGTGGGGGAGGGCCAGAGAGAGAGGGAGAGATAGAATCCCAAGCAGGTTCTTCACTGTCAGTGCAGAGCCTGATGCGGGACTCAGTCCCACAAACTGTGTGATCGTGACCTGAGCCAAAATCAAGAGTCACGACTGAGCCGCCCAGGCGCCCCTCAAGTACCTTAAACACATGATTCCTTGTAGTCTACCGAGAGCGAAAGTCGTAGGTGAAACTGGAGGAAAGGAGATGAGCCTATACTTTCCTTTGACTCGAATTTGAGCAAGTGTAAGGTATGCATGGTTCCTAGGGAAGCTTTAATGCCTCTTGGTTTTAAATCAACGACGGGGAAGTTGTTCACTTTTGACGTTTTAGAACAGGTATGTGTGTAAAAGAGAAGTGATGACATCCATATCAGTCTGGCCTCTTTCACTTTCCACAAGTTGCTCATCAAACAGAACATGTATCAAGATCTCTCTGTGTATTTTTGTGAATTTATTCATTTGTAGTTTATCTCCTTCATGTGTCACCTAGGAGTGTTTCCTAACGTAGAGGTCTCCAAAGGATCTGTGTTGATATGGTGTGTACAATGGCCCCAAAAAGAAAATGACACAGAAGCTACTTCGTATTTTTAATGCTGCTGACTTGTTTCTAGTATCTTAAGGCCAAACAGGAATTTGGGGGGTGGGACACATTGGCACACGCAGCCGTGGCAAAGCACTAATGGTGCCACTGGCCCGCCGCTTTCCCTCATTTTTTCTTCAGTTTACGGAAACCACTGTGCAAATGCAGTTTCAATTCTCTCCACTTCCAACTAGGTATCTGCCTCTAAAGTCTCTCTTGTAAAGAAATTCTAACATTACGGCCACCGAGAACTGCTCTAATAATAAGTTTCAGTAAGTTAACGGCCTTTGTGGTTTGAGGAACTGATTTGTTCTGTTGAGATATAAAAATATTTCTGAAGTCTCATCTTTGGAGCCCTCAAGACAGCTAAATGCTTTGGTATACTTCCCCCCCACCCCCAAGATTTTTTTCTTGTTAAGCAATCTCCACACCCAACGTGGGCTTGGAACCCACCACATCCCCAAGATCAAGAGTCACGTGCTCCACTGACTGACTGAGCCAGCCGGGCACCCCATATACCTTTTCATTTCCCTTGATTTGCTAGGATAATCTTTGTACTTGGCTTCACAGCTTTACTTGAAAAGGATAGAAAAGCAACTGCAGTTCTGTCCTAGTTTTAGTGCAGTTTTGCCCCGAGACCAAGACAAGAGTGGGCCTTGTCCCGGGCCCCCTTACTTCAGGGGGTCTTGCTATGGCTTTCCACTAGCTCCACCCTCCCAAGAACTGAAAAGTCCATAGGTCAAGGAGACATATTCATCCATGCCCCCACTTCCCCAATCCCTGGCTCAAGCACACACTGACAAAGATTTGAAACACAAGTTCCACGTACAAACGGCCCCAGGCCCAATTCTTAACTGGGATGTTTGCCTTGTGAACTCAGAGAGGCAGGTTGAGAAATTCCATCTGAAGAGTTTGAGTTTAGATGCCACGTAATTTAGAGATGATTTTTATTTTTTAAATTTTTTTTCAATGTTTATTTATTTTTGGGACAGAGACAGAGCATGAATGGGGGAGGGGCAGAGAGAGAGGGAGACACAGAATCGGAAACAGGCTCCAGGCTCTGAGCCATCAGCCCAGAGCCTGACGCGGGGCTCGAACTCACGGACCGCGAGATTGTGACCTGGCTGAAGCCCGACGCTTAACCGACTGCGCCACCCAGGCGCCCCTAGAGATGATTTTTAGAAAGACCTGGGTGCCACCTGTAGATTATCTTGCACTTACACTTCTCCAGGTTCCCATTCAGTCTCAAATTTCTTACTGGCCAGTATCTTAGATCATAAATTACATACTTAGTAACAATGACTTGCTCCAGGTGATAACCTTAGTTCTCCTGAAATGAAACTTCTTATCACCTTCAATGCTAAAGCTGCTTCATTTAGAAGGTGACTGACTTTTCAATCAAAGGAAGATCTATAATACAAGGATGATGAATTAAATCATATAATTAGAATTAGTATGTTAGGTTTAAGAATAGCCTGTCGATGTATGTTAAAGTGTTTGTAATATTTAAAAGACTTTGGCATTTTAGATGATCTGACGGATTAATGTTGTGATTCTATTTATTTAAAATGTGTAACTGACTTGTAATTTCAAATTTAAAAAAGAATGTGACCAAGTTTGTAAGTGGCATTCTAATATTTAAAAGAAATGGCTTTAGCAAATGTATAAGTTAAATATAGATTTGTAAGAGCCTTTGAGGCGCTTTGGAACAATTTTCTTACTGGGAGCGTGTGCTTGCTTGGTCAGAAGTTTTGAAGCACTTAAAAGTAAATCAAACACATGAAACCCAATAATTCAGTGAAGTCAAGTTGCTGGATACAAAATCAACATAAAAAAAGTAACGATGTTTCTGTATTTCAGCAAGAAGAAAATAAAATGGTCCCCGCACAAATGGATACTTGATATATGACAGAGGCATATTACAGGGAGGAGGGAGGAAAGAAAATCTACCTAATAATAGTGCTAGGATAACTGTGCAACAACATGTAAGAAAAAAATGAGATTGGACTTCTAACTCACACTGTACACAATAGTCAATTCCCGGTGCATATGAAATCTAATATGAGGCCAATTATGAAGTTATTCAATATAGGAGAATATCTTCATGACTCTGAGGTAGAGAAGGGTTTCTTTAATGAGACAAAAATGCACTAAATATAAAAGTTAAAATTAGGAGGGCTGAGGGAGGCTTTCAGCAGAAGGCAACATGTTCAAGGGCTAGAAAGAGTGGCTGGCCAGCTCCAGGGCTGTGAAGCCTTCAGGGGGAGAACTGAGCAATTTTTTGTAAGTCCAGAAGAAGCTGTTCCTTCAAGTAGGCCCAAGAAGAAGGCATCTAATATTTTTGGACCAGTTGAAGAACCTCAGGACATACCTGCAAGGACAAAAATCCCTGGAAGGAGAAGTATTATTTTTTGAAAAATCAGTGGTGTCTGAACCCACCTGGTGGGAAGACCAGTGATGTTTTTGGGTCCTCAATCCCTGACACTTCACCCTTGGCACAGCCAATCAAACCCAAGGATCCTGTTCTCTTATGTGAAGGAGAAGACCCTCAAATGGACCTGAAAGCTGCAAGGAGCTCCTCCTGCAGAGAAGAGCCAAAAACAGGCGTCCCCTTTCAGTTGCCTCGCTGACTGTGGAGCCAAGAAGCACTCATTCTATGTACTCATTCCCTGTAACTGGCTCTATCAGGTACTTCCTGTCTCCATTAAATGGTTTGCAGTTCAAAAGTTGTTGAAAAAAAAAATGTAAAAAAAAAAAAAAAGTTGTTATCGGAAAGGTGTTTAGATTCCAGGACATTTTTTCTCCATTAAAAAACGTCATATATGGTGGTTTTGCTTTTTAAGTCCAAACACACTAACTTGCTTGACTTATAATGAAATGTTCTAATGGTAGAAATGAACTACCATTTATAATTATTTTTTTTTAATATATAAAAAATAATTTGTGAATTCCAAATTGGATTGCCAAGAAGAAACTTGGACGTTGTAGTGCTGGCTCTTGTGGTCCCTCACGTCCCCAATCCCCTGCCATCCGCCAAATAGGAGGAAAATGCTCTCTAGTTCTCTCTGCTGACAAGGAATTTGGGGTGGAGATGGGGGAAACCAGAGATAGGAATAGAAGCTTTGGGGAATGGGGAGAACATGAACTATAGCAAGAGCTTCTCAACAGTAGTGACAGAACTCTTTCTGTTCCTTTCTCCCCATCTTTTCCTGCTTTCTTTCCCTCCCTGAAGCTGGAGGAGTGGGTTCAGTGTACATGGGTAGTTTGGTCACCTGCGAATCTGCTGCATTTGTATTTAGAAAATGTTCTTTACACTGAAGACTACCTGTATTTGGAAGATTAAAAAGCTCTTAGCATCCTTTTCTCAACCTCTAGTCTGCATTGAGAAATTATTAGTCTCTGTATTTTTATTAAGCCTTGAAACTTTTAAAAAGTTTGGCATACGTTTTTTACTAAAGCTATATCAAAAGAAAAGCAGCAAACCTGTACTCACATCACAATATAATTTTGATAGAAATGTTTTGTTATTTTTACAAAGTGGAACTGGCTATAACAGTTGAATGAAACTTAGCACTCATGTACTCAAAAAAAAAAGTCAAGATTAGTACATTTAATTACATAAAAACAAAACACTTCTGTTTATAAAAAATATGATTAAAAGAATAAAAATACTAGCCATAGACTGGGAGAACCCATTTACAGCCTACGTAAACAATCACCACCATCACCAACAATAACAAAAAACTTGTTTCTGAACACATAAAGTACTCTTTAAATTTGGCTTTTTAAAAAAGGGGCAGAAAATACAATAGAAAAACAGATAAATGACTTGATTATGCATTTCACAATAGAGATTATCCAAATGGCTAGTAAACATTGAAAAGTTTAATAAACAGAGAAAAGTTAATTAAACCAATGAGATATCACTGTACCCCTACCATATTATCAAACTTTAGGTTTTATAAAGCCAACTATTGGTGAAGAATTCTAATTTTTGGTAGGAACGTACTATAAATTGTACAACTTCGGAACATTTAGAAATGACACTTCTTGGGCCCTACCCCCAATCTATTGAACCTACTGATATGTGGGGATGGGGTCCAGTCATCTGTGTTTTAACAAGCCCTCTAGACGGGTCTGATGAATTGTGTGCATGTATACTTAACTACACATCGACAAGAAAGTTCATAGCAGAGTTATTCATAATGATCCCAGAAAGGAAACAGCCTTTATGTCTATCATTAGTAGAACAGGAAATTCATTTTTAATTTGGGAATAAAGGAAGTATCTTTATAAACCCAGAGTTGGGAACAAGTAGGAGAGCAAAGGCAGGAGTTACAAGAGAAAATAGTTTCAAGGAATAAGTTGAAGATCAGGTAAAATATAACTGGGGAGGTTATTTGAGGTGGAAAAGAAAAGCCTTTCTCAGAGATTAGAGAAGGAATGCTAAAATTTTACTCAAGGGAGAACAGGAGGAATTCAAGGAGTTTTTTTCATCCATGAGAGTATCTATTTCTTTATTTGTTAGGAATCAGGGTTGGATGCAGAAGGGAAGGGATGGGTTAGGTGGCATGAGAGTTATGAAGGTTTGAAATATCTTATGAGCAGCCTGGCTTAAAATGTTGAGCAGCCCAGTTCTAACTGCACATTTGGAACCTACTGCAGTGGGTTCAGGAATGATAAAATTGCACAGAACTGCTTCATACAGGGCTCCTTTCTGTTATCTCTCTGGCACTTACTCATATTCTTCACCCAATCTTTGTAAACTAGTTATTTCAAGTGGTTGACTCCGTTGAAGAAGCAAGTGGCATTTCTAACACTCTTAACACAGTGTTACATTTTGTAACAGGTGCTCAATAAAAAAATTAAATCAGTGATGGAAGGTTAGAAAATGGTGGCTAGCACACCAGAGTGAGTGTGACTCAATGAAAGAGGAAGGTCTTTGGAGATAAACAAAAAAAAAAAAAAAAAAAAAAAAAAAAAAAAGGTTGTTGTTTTTTTTTTTTTTTTATAATAGTGACTCTACAGCTTAACAGTTGTTCTGATTCTGGGAAAGTGCAATTCTCAGGACAGGCCCCTTAGAATCTTTTTTTTTTTTTTTAATGTTTAGTTTTGAGAAAGAAAGAGAGACAGAGTGTGAATGGGGAGGGGAAGAGAGAGAGGGAGACACAGAATCTGAAGCAGGCTCCAGGCTCTGGACCATCAGCACAGAGCTCAACGTGGGGCTCGAACTCATGAACTGTGAGATCATGACCTGAGCCGAAGTCAGATGATTAACCAACTGAGCCACCCAGGCACCCCAGGTCAGGTCCCTTAGAAGCACAGCCACATGTGGGGATTCTTGGGTAAGTAATCCCACACTTGGTGAGGGAGTAGTCTCAGGAGAAAGGCAGGAAGAGGTATGGTAAGGCAGGGGGAATAAGTGCAGCTTTGGCTGATCCCACAGGAGATGATGGAGCTCAGACTGCTCATCTCATCTTGAAACAAGAGGGTCTACAGTCAGTATTTCCATGCCAGTCAATTATTGGAATGGGCTATCCATCCTAGGGGAGACAACTTCCCAGGCAAGGGACTTCTGCTTGGCTAAGGTCAGTTCTCCAGAAAACTAGCCAGCTGTGGGCCTTTAAAACTCAAAACTCCCAGCAGCCTAGGGATCAGTGCATTGCCTGGTTAAGGATATCTGGACAACAACAGCATCTACTAGAGTCCACCCCTTATACTACTTAGCTCTACTTCCTTCTTACCAGGTACTTACAATTTCGGGAAAACTAAGAGGAGAAGGATCAGTGGATCAAATGTAGCTTCCCACTGTTGCAATTGGTCCCAAGTCTGTAACTGATATTTATCATCTCCCTTCATCACCACACACTCCAGATTCTCCTCCCCTCCAGCTATCATTTATGTTGGTCCAGGTTGCTTTCCTGGTAGGCTGATGTCGACTCTCATATCATACAGGTTACCTACAGGTTACCCTACTATTATTGGGCTGTGGTTGCTGTACTTCTGGGTATAAGAAAACCAAGGGACACTTTAGTAGATTACGTGAGTGCCCAATATATCAGGTTCTTATGATGATAAGGGTCAAGTAACCCTAACAATATGGTAACTCCTTTCCTTGCTGGCAGGTCTACAGCAGTCATAGCTTTAAATTTAGTGGTTGTCTTATTGTGTTCCTTGGTGGAAGCATCCCCTCTGGGAACCAGGACATTTAGATTCACAAAGCCTAAAATTGTGAAGGGTCACAGGAAATAATGGTGGGGCCATTCTGAGTTTTATTCATTGGTTCCAAGACCTATGTATTCTACTTAATGGGAACACAGCTATACAGTGGCTGATGGCTTAAGATCTATTCTGCATCCTAAAGGATAATGCTCTGTCCTTTGCCTTGGCTGTACATTCAAGATGCTATTGCACGCTTCTTTCAGGCTGGCAGTTTCTGGGTGGTGCACATACATGATCTATAATAATATGCCCAATGCCATACTTCCTCTACTACAAAGAAAGTAAAGATGATGTTAGATGCAATCCCATGTCAGGTTATCATATGCTTTATGAATCTTCACATAGTGGTGATAGCTGAGGCAAAAAGGGTAGGAAAAATCCATATCTGGAATAAGTGTCTATCCCATTCAAGATAAAATGGGGGAACCTCTAATATGTCATCCATTTAGAGAATTAAAGTGAAGTTCTGTGGGCAATTCCAGGTGGCCTGGATCCCTTTGGACCATTATGGCAAAGAATTAACAGAGAATTAATACAGCATTGGGGCAAGACCATGAATGTATCTATCTATCTGTTATCTATCCTGTGTGATTGCAAACTGTTTCTGATTCTCATTCTGATAGGTATAAGACAGATAGATATAGACAGAGCTGGAAACCATACATACACGAGAGTATGTGGCAATCTGTTATAGTAAATACACTGCATCTAATATGACAGATGCAAATGAGGCTACTACTTGGATAAGTTTGTAGGTACTCAATGGCATGCTGATTCACCTGTTAGGCCAAAATGGTGGATTAAATGTGGGATATAGTGAGACCCAGCACCCCTATATCCTAAATGTAAATTGTTCTTGATTTACAGTCTTGGCCGAGAGTCGAGGGTGTATTTTCAGGGACTTCTACTTGTCCTTCTTACTACTACAACTCTTATTCTACAAATCAAGGAACTAATATGAAAGTTCTGTAAAATCCTAATGTGCCCGTTCCAGTTATACATTCAGAAACTGGGGGAACGATCTCTGTATGGATCTGTGGATCAGTGAACATGTGCATGTGGCTAGGTGTCTGTTAATTACTCGACCCTCACATACTCCAACTCTAACCAGGGAGTCAGAAGGTGCCTTTGGTCTCTAGATATTAACATCAAATCAGACTCTATATCAAATAGTCCTTTAAAAAGCCATTCATTCCCCATTTCCAGCACATGGCTACCTTAATATATTGCCATAAGACTCTTTGGGGAAAAATTAGGGGACTCACTACTGTACACACTTGCCATGATGTTTCAGGGTCCTTCCTCATGTGCACCTAGACTTTTTTCAGTCAACAGAGATATTCTGGAGTGGGTTTGAAAACTGGCTTGGGTGAGAAAAATGGGAAAGGGATCATGGCTTTCCATTGGGGCAGCTGGCCAGTCTTCTGCTCATCTATTCTTGATCTCTTTTGATTATATACATTAAGCAATATCCTTGGTAGAAGTACATCTACGTTACTTCTTTTAACACCTTATTCTTTATTTTTAAAAAAATATTTATTTATTTATTTATTTATTTATTTATTTATTTCAAGAGAGAGAGGCAGAGAGACAGAGAAAGAGAGAATCCCAAGCAGGCTCAATGCTCAGTGCAGAGTCTGATGAGGGGCTTGATCCCATGATGGTGAGATCATGACCTGAACCAAAATGACGAGTCAGACACCTAACAAACTGAGCCACTCAGGCACCCAGCAACACCCTATTCTATTCAACATTTCCACAGATTTCTAGAGCTCAGCCTCCTGTTCACTCCATTCCAAACTTCCTGCCCATGATGGAAATTATGGCATGTAGATTTTGGTGGTTAAGTGCTACCACATGGCTTCTGTGATTCTGGGATCCTATCATTGTCATGGCTACTAGGTCTCCTGCTTCTGTGACAGCATTTCTTATCAACTCCGGCCTACAGAGGAGATTCACCACTGGGCATCTCAAAAACCCTGTTATTTCCTCTCTTAAATGTATCTGTGGTACTTAGCAACAGGCTCCCAACTCTATAATTCATAGTTACTACTTCCTCACATTTCTCAAACTACAGAGATAGTGGATCTCTTTCCCTTTATGCCTCATCCAATTCACCCCAAGTGAAAGTCTTAGCAGTGTCATCTCTATGGTCACTGCCAGCTGACCAGCAAGTGAATCAACTCCAAAACCACAGTCAATAATCTACTTCTTAGGATTACTTCTAGGACCAGTTATCTCAGATTGAAATTCCAAGTAGCAGAACTAAAGATCAGGATGTTGTGCGGGTGATTTATTGAAAGAGCACTCTTTGAAGAAAAGGAGTAAGAGAAGAAGGATAGGGCAGAGGGAAGGCTAAACAATGATGAAGTGTCAGCTGGAGATGCATTGCAGCCTGATCCTGTGGGAACTCTGGTGCATTCACTGCCCCACAGAGGTAGTTCCATATTGAGACCAGGTTCCCAGCACTTAGTATCCCAGTGCTAATCACTGGCTGTGTTTGTGTTGAAATGACTCTTATTTAACTGGTGGCAACGCCCTAGAGAAGAAGGTATTTCTCCAAGAGTTGATAGCAGCCAATGCCTAGAGCAGCCGGAGGATGGACACAGGGGTTTGATAAAAGCAATCTGGATGAGGCGGATCCTGAATCTTCTGAGTATTAGTTTCTCCATCTATAAGATAAGGATATCAATACGTAGTTTAGACTTATTTGTGAGGTATAATGAAGTTAAATGAAAAGTAGTGTGAATCTATGGAATTTGGACCAGCCAGGATGTCTGGAAAGTGGATTGACTAAGCCTGCCAGTAGCCTGTTTGCACGTAGCTTGAAAATCTTCCTGGGAGGAGATTCAAACTATGGTTGTTAGCACTCATTTACTTATTCACTCATAAATATTTAGTGCTCTTCATTCATCAGCACACTGCTAGGCTGTGAGTGTTCTGACTGGCTTAACTGTGTGGAAGTTGGGGAGGTAACCCATTAGAAGTCCTTTCTTCTCTGTCTCAGAGCTAAGAAGTACTGGGACATGAATCAAGCATGATGAGCTTGATGAAATCTGAGAACCCAGAAAGACGGGAGCCAGTAAGGGAAAACAAAAAGTATATTTGTTGTTGACAGCAGTTTTCTTTTTATTTCTTAGCTTATTATTAATGATTGTTAAAATTCCAGTAAAGTTAACATACATTGTTATATTAATTTCAGGTATACAGTATAGTGATTCAACAATTCTATACATTACTAAGTGCTCATCACAAAAAATGTACTCTTAAATCTCCCCCACCCACTTCCCCTCTGGTAGCCACAAATTTGTTCTCTATATTTAAGAGTCTGGGTTTTTTGGGTTTTTTTTGGTCTATTTTTTTCTTCACTCATTTGTTTTGTTTCTTCCACATATGAGTGAAATCGTATGGTTGTTTTTCTCTGTTTGACTTATTCCACTTAGTATATAGCCTTTAGATCCATCCATGTTGTTGCAAATGGCAAGATTTCATTCTTTTTATGGCTAAGTAATATTCTGTTATATATATATATATTTTTTTTTAATTTTAAATTAAAAATTTTTATTTTATTTTTATTTTATTTTATATTTATTTTATTTTATTTTTAATTTTATTTTAATTTCTATTTTTAATTTTTTGAGGAAACTCCATACTCTTTTTCACAGTGGCTGCACCAGTTTGCATTCCCACCAACAGTGCACGAGAGTTCCCTTTGCCACATCCCTGCCAACACTTGTTTCTGGTGTTTTTGATTTTAGCCATTCTGACAGGTGTGAAGTGTTATCTCATTTCTGTTTTGATTTGAATTTCCCTGATGATTGTGGTGTTGAGCATCTTTTCTGAAAGTAAACTTAAAAACATTTTTTTAATGTTTATTTTTGAAAGAGAGAGTGAGCAGGGGAGGGTCAGAGAGAAAGGAAGACACAGAATCTGAAGCAGGCTCCAGGCTCTGAGCTGTCAGCACAGACCCAGATGCAAAGCTCAAATGCATGAACCATGAGATCATGACCAGAGTAACCGACTGAATCACCCAGGTGCCCTGAGCATCTTTTAATTTGTCAGTTGGCTATCTGTATATCTTCTTTGGAGAAATAACTGCTATGTCTTCTGCCAATTTTAATCAGATTATTTGTTTTTTGGGTATTGACTTGTATAAATTCTTTACATATTCTGGATATTAACCAGAATATTCTGGTTATTAGCCCTTATTGGATATATCATTTATAAATACCTTCTCCCATTCAGTAAGTTATCTTTTTGTTTTGTTTGCTGTTTCCTTTGCTGTGCAGAAGCTTTTTATTTTGATGTAGTCCCAGTTATTTTTGCTTTTGTTTCCCTTGCCTTAGGAGACATATCTAGAAAAATGTTGTTATGGATGATGTCAAAGAAATTACTGCCTGTGCTCCCTTCTAGGAATTTTTTTGGTTTCAGTTCTCACATTTAGGTCTTTAATCCATTTTGAATTTATTTTTGTATATTGTGTAAGAAGTGGTCTGGTTTCATTCTTTTGCATGTGGCTGTCCAATTTTCTCAACACCATTTGTTGAAGAGACTTTTTCCCAGTGGATATTCTTTCCTGCTTTGTCAAAGATTAATTGACCATATAATCGTGGGTTTAGGAGCACCTGGATGGCTCAGTCGGTTAAGTGACTCTTGGTTTTGGCTCAGGTCATGATCTCACAGTTTGTGAGTTCTAGCCCCATGTGGGGCTTTGTGCTGGCAGCAGAGGGACACTCTGTCTCTTTCTCTCTCTCTGTCCCTCCCTTGCTTGAATTCTCTCTCTCTCAAGAATAAAATAAATAAACATTAAAAAAATAATTGTGGGTTTATTTCTGGATTTTCTATTCTGTTCTATTGATCTACATGTCTACTTTTGTGCCAGTACCATACTGTTTCAGTTACTACAACTTTGCTAGTATATCTTGAAAGCTGGGATTGTGTTACCTTCAGTTTTGCTTTTCTTTTTCAAGATTGCTTTGGTGTTTGGGGTCTTTTATGGTTCCATACAAATTTTAGGGTTATTTGACCTAGGCCCATGAGAAATGCTGGAGGTGTTTTGATAGGGACTGCATTAAATGTATAGACTGCTTTGGGGTAGGAAGGACATTTTAATGATATTCATTCTCCCAATCCATGAGCACAGAATATCTTTCCATTTGTTTGTGTCATCTCTAATTTCTTTCATCAGTGTTTTATAGTTTTCACAGTACAGGTATTTCACCTCCTTGGTTAAGTTTACTCTTAGGTATTTTATTATTTTTGGTGCAATTGCAAATGAGATTGTTTCTTTAATTTGTTTTCCTGCTACATCATTATTAGTGTATAGAAATCCAACAAATTTCTGTATATTGGTTTTGTATCCTGTGACTTTACTGAATTAATTTATCAGTTCTAGTAGTTTTTTGGTGGAGTCTTTAGGATTTTCTACATATAGTATCATGTCATCTGCAAATAGTGAAAGTTTCACTTCTTCCTTACCAATTTAGATGCTTTTATATCTTTATCTTGTCTGATTGCTGGACTTCCAGTACTATATTGGATAAAAGTGAAAGTGGACATCCTTGCATTGTTCCTGATCTTAGGGGGAAAGCTCACAGGGAGGAGGAGTTAAGATGGTGGAGAAGTAGGAGGACTGGAATTTCCCTTGTCCCTCAAACACAGCTGTATTGAGGTCAGAACACTTGGACACCCAGGAATTCAGTCTGCGGAGTGAAAGAAAAATCTCCACAGGTGGACGGAGACAACTTGGCAGGACAGAGGTGTATGTAGGCAAATTGGGAGAGATAAAACAGGTGGCATAGGCATGGAGGGGAGGGAAAGGGAGAGAAAGTGAGGCTGTGGAAGTGTGGTATTATGTTTGGACAAGAGAAAAACCTCTCTGGAACACAGAACGGGCAATGAGAAATACAGAGAGTGCTCGTTTCTAATTTGCACACAGCCTTAGCAGTTGAAGACTGGAGTTTTCAGGGGTGTGCAACTTTCTCCGGACTGGAGCCACTCCCATTTGAACACACCGGTGGGGAGCCTGCCCCAGAGCACTGTATTGATCTCAGGGGTGCACTGGGAGAGAGCAGCCCCCTCCCTCGAATACTGTGGGAAGCGGGCTTATTGCCCACCCCCTTCCCTCAAGGACAAAAGACCTTGCAGGCACCAGCCAGAGGCCTTTTGTCGGCTGGACAGACAGACACTATTCCAGAACTGGGTCTGTGTGGGGCAGGATCCTTTAAGACTTCAGAGTTTGAATCCCAGCTGAGTACCTGGGAGGTGCCGGAGACTGTGGAGCAGGACAAGCCAGCCTGCCTGCGCTGCTCTGTGAGGGCAGCCTAAGAGCATGGTTTGAGATGGGGGAAACTGGGGTATTGCCATTTTTCTCCCCATCACCAACAGAGTGGAGCTTTAGGGAACAGGACAGCTGTCCCCAGTGGAGGCAGGACCCACTTATATCAAACCTTGACCTTCCATGCCTCCTGGTAACTGTTTATCTAATGGAGCAGGACTGACACTGAGAGAACCAGATGTCCTCTCCTCCAGACCAGCATAGCCACTGGTCCCAGGCACCAATAGACAACTGTCCTGTGGTTTTGTATGTTAGTCTGGTTTTTTTAAAAAAAATTATTATTATTTTCTTCTCTTTTCTTTACTTCCCTTCTCTTTTCCCTTCTTGTTCCTTCTACCCTCCTCCTCCCCCCCCCCCCCCCCCACACCTTTCCTTTGGAATCAGGCTTATAGTTCCTGATTTGATTTTTGGCCAATTTTTATTATTTATGTTTTCTCTTTTTCTGTTCTGGTTGTTTGTTTAATCAGGCATTTTTGCTCTATTCTTTAAAAAAATATTTTTTTTAATGTTTATTCATTTTTGAGAGACACAGAGAGACAGAGTGTGAATGGAGGAGGGGCAGAGAGAGAGGGAGACATAGAATCTGAAGCAGGATCCAGGCTCTGAGCTGTCAGCACAGAGCCCAACGTAGGGCTTGAACTCACAAACTATGAGATCATGACCTGAGCCAAAGTCGGACACTTAACCGACTGACCACCCAGGCACTCCTACTTTATTCTTTTTATACCTTTTCTGTACCTCCTTCTTTATTTTCCTCTCTCTCTGGATTAAGTCTTATCGTTTCTTTAATTCTCTGCCTGGTCTTTTTGTTTTTTGTTTTTGCATCTTTCATTTTTCTCTTTGTATGGGATCAGGTGCTCCCATTTCCTTTTTCCCAGGGTTACTTCAACAAACAAATCAAAGCACACCTGACAGAAGGACCATACAATCCACCACTACAAGCAGTGGGATAGAGCAGCCAAATATGCAATAACAGGGTGTATGCAACACACTCCAAAAACACTTCCTGAAGTGCCAGGCCCTGGACAATGTATGACCCCTTTTTAACACAGTAGTGTTTGCAATTGCAGTGCACATAACAAGCTATTAAAATGCATCAAAGACAGAAACCTAGCCAAAATGACAAACCAGAAGAATTCTCCTCAAAAGAAATTTCAGGAAGAAATAACAGCCAGAGAATTTCCCAAAACAGATATAAACAATATATCTGAATAAGAATTTAGAATAACAGTCATAGGACTAATAGCTGGGCTTGAAAAAAGCATAGAAGACAGCAGAGAATCTATTGCCACAGACAGAGATCAAAGACCTAAGAAATAGTCGCAATGAATTAAGAAATGTTGTAAATGAAATACAAAATAAACTAGATGCAATGACAGCAAGGATGGAAGAAGCAGAGGAGAGAATTGGTGAATATGAAAATAAAATTAAGGAAAATGATGAAAAGAGGGAAAGGAAATTACTAGACCACATAGGGAGAATTAGAGACCTAAATTATTCAATGAAATGAAATAATATCTGTATCATAGGAGTTCCAGAAGAAGAGAGAGAAAAAGGGGCAGAAGATTTATTTGAACAAATTATATTTGAGAACTTCCCTAATCTGGGGAAGGATACAGGCATCCAAGTCCAAGAGAGTCCAAGAGGCACAGAGAGCTCCCTTCAAAATCAACAAAAACAGGTCAACACCATGGCATATACTGAAATTGGCAAAATACAAAGATAAAGAGAGAATGCTGAAAGCAGCTAGGGACAATCCAGTAAGGGTAGACACAAAAGAGTAGGAGCAGACCTGTCCACTGAAACTTGGCTGGCCAGGAGGGAGTGGCAGGAAATATTCAATGTGCTGAATAGGAAAAATATGCAGCCAATAATCTTTTATCCAGCAAGGCTGTCATTCAGAATAGAAGGAGAGATAAAGGCTTTTCCAGACCCAAAAAAACTAAAGGAGTTCATGACCAGTAAACAAAGCCTGCAGGAATCTTAAGGAGACTCTTAGTGGAAAGTAGCAAAGACTACAAAGGACCAGAGACATCACCACAAGCATAAAACCTACAGATAACACAATGACACTAAATCCATATCTTTCAATAATCAGTCTGAATGTAAATGGACTAAATGCCCCAATCAAAAGACATAGGGTAACAGAATAGATTAAAAAAACAAAATCCATCTATATGCTGCCTATGAGATATTCAATTTAGACCCAAGGACACCTGCATATTGAAAGTGAGGGGTTAGAGAAGCATCTATCATGCTACTGGATGGCAAAAGAAAGCCAGAGTAGCCATACTTAGACAAACTAGATTTTTTAAAAATTTTTTTAATGTTTATTTATTTTTTTGAGGCAGAGAGAGACAGAGCATGAACAGGGGAAGGTCAGAGAGAGAGGGAGACACAGAATCCGAAACAGGCTCCAGGCTCTTAGCTGTCGGCACAGATCCCGATGCGGGGCTCGAACTCACAGACCGCGAGATCATGGCCTGAGCTGGAGTCGGATGCTCAACTGACTGAGCCACCCAGGTGCCCCAAAACAAAGTAGATTTTAATACAAAGGCTGTAACAAGAGATGAAGAAGGGCATTATATCATAATTAAGGAGTCTATCAATCAAGAAGAGCTAACAAATGTAAATGTTTATGCCCAACATGAGAGCACCCAAATATATAAATCAATTAATCACAAATATAAATAAATGTATAGATAACAATACTGTGATTATAGGGGACTTTAATATTCTACTTACAACAATGGAAAGATCATCTAGGCAGAAAATCAATAAGGAAACAACAGCTCTGAATGATACATTGGACCAGATGGACTTAACAGATATATTCAGAACTTTTTCCAAAGCAGCAGAATACACATTCTTCTCAGTGCAAATGGAACATTCTCCAAAATAGATCACACACTGTATCACAAAACAGTCCTCAACAAATATAAGAGGATTGAGATCATACCATGCATATTTTCAGATCACCACACTATGAAAGTTGAAATCAACCACAAGAAAAAATTTGGAAAGCCCCCAAATACATGGAGGTTAAAGAGCATCCTACTAAAGAATGAATGGGTCAACCAGGGAATTAAAGAAGAAATAAAAATATATGGAAGCAAATGAAAATGAGAACATGACAGTCCAAACCCTTTGGGATGCAGCAAAAGAAGTCCTAAGAGGAAAATACATTGCATTTCAGGCCTTACCCAAGAAACAATAGAGGTCCTAAATACATAACGTGACCTCACATCTAAAGGAACTAGAAAGGCAGCCGTAATAAAGCCCAAAGCCAGCAGAAGAAGAGAAATAATAAAGATTAGAGCAGAAATAAACAATACATAAAAAACAAACAAACAAACAAACAGTAGAACAGATCAATGAAACTAAGAGCCGGTTTTTTGAAAAATAAACAAAATTAATAAACTCCTAGACAGACTTCTCCAAAAGAAAAGAGAGGATTTAGATAGACAAAATCATGAATGAAGAGGAGAGATCACAGCCAACACCACAGAAATACAAACAATTATTAGAGAATACTATGAAAAATTATATGGCAAATAACTGGACAACCTGGAAGAAATCAACAAATTCCTAGACATTGCCAAAACTCAAAAAGGAAGAAATAGAAAATTTGAGCAGATCCATAACCAGCAAACAAATTGAATTGGTTATCAAAAATCTCCCAACAAATGAGTCCTGGGCCAGGTGGATTTCTTGGGGAATTCTACCAGACATTTAAAGCAGAAGTAATACCCATTCTTCTCAAGCTGTTCGAAAAATAGAAGTGGAAGGAAGGCTTCCAGACTCATTTTATGAAGCCATCATTACCTTGATTCCCAAACCAGATAAATCCCCACTAAAAAGGAGAATTACAGGTCAATAATCCTGATGAACATGGATGCAAAAATTCTCAACAAGATACTAGCAAATCGAATTCAACAGCATATTAAAATAATTTTTCACCATGACCAGGTGGGATTCATTCCTCGGACGCAGGGCTGGTTCAATATTTGCAAATCAATCAATGTGATACATCACATTAATGGAAGAAAGGATGAGAACCATATGATCCTGTCAATAGATGCAGAAAAAGCAGTTGACAAAATACAGCATGCTTTCTTAATAAAAACTCTCAAGAAAGTCAGGATAGAAGGAACATATCTTAACACTGTAAAAGCCATATATGAAAGGCCCACAGCTAATATCATCCTCAATGGGGAAAAACTAACAGCTTTACCCCAAAATCAGGAACAAGACAGGGGTGTCCACTTTCACCACTGTTGTTTAACATAGTGTTGGAAGTCCTAGCCTCAGCAGTCAGAACAACAAAATGAAATAAAAGGCATCCAAATTGGCAAAGAAGAAGTCAAACTTTCACTCTTCACAGATGACATGATACTCTACATGGAAAACCCAAAAGACTCCACCAAAAAACTGCTAGAAACTATATGAACTCAGCAAATTTGCAGAATATAAAATCAATGTACAGAAATCAGTTGCATTTCTATACACCAATAATGAAGCAACAGAAAGAGATATAAAGGAATGAATCCTTTTACAATTTACAATTACACCAAGATTGATTAAATACCTAGGAATTAACCTAACCAAAGAGGTAAAAGATCTATACACTGAAAACTACACAAAGCTTATGAAAGAAATTGAAGAAGACACAAAGAAATGGAAAAACATTCCATGCTCATGGATTAGAAGAACAAATATTGTTAAAATGTCAATAGTACCCAAAGCAATCTACTCATTCAACGCAGTCCCAATCAAAATAGCACCAGCATTCTTCTTAGAGCTAGAAAAAACAACCCTAAAATTTGTATTTTAGGTCACAAAAGACCCCAAATAGCCAAAGTAATGTTGAAAAAGAAAACCAAGACTGGAGGCATCAAAATCCAGGACTTTAGCCTGTATCACAAAGCTGTAATCATCAAGACAGTACAGTATTGTCACCAAAACAGACACATAGACCAATAGAATAGAATAGATAACCCAGAAATGGACACCCAAATATATGGCCAACTAATCTTCATCAAAGCAGGAAAGAGTATCCAGTGGAAAAAAGACAGTCTCTTTAGCAAATGGTGCTGGGAAAACTGGATGGCAACATGCAGAAGAATGAAACTGGACCACTTTCTTACACCATACATAACAATAAATTCAAAATGAATGAAAGGGCCTAAATGTGAGACAGGAAACCATGCAAATCCTACAGGAGAAAACAGGCAACAACCTCTTTGACCTTGGCCGCAGCAGCTTCTTACTTGACATGTCTCTGAAGGCAAGAGAAATAAAAGCACAAATGAATTATTGGGACCTCATCAAGATAAAAACTTCTGCACAGCAAGGAAAATAATCAACAAAACTAAAAGGCAACAGACAGAATGGGAGAAGATATTTGCAAATAACATACAGGATAAAGAGTTAATATCTAAAATCTATAAAGAACTTACCAAACTCAACACCTGAAAAACAAACAATCCAGTGAAGAAATGAGCAGAAAACATGAATAGACACTTTTCCAAAAAAGATATCCTGATGGCTAACAGACATATGAAAAAATGCTCAACATCACTTGTCATCAGGGAAATACAAATCGAAACCACAATGAGATACCATCTCACTCCTGTCAGAGTGGCTAAAATTAACAACTCAGGAAACAACAGATGTTGGCAAGGATGTGGATAAAGGGGAACCCTCTTGCACTGTTGGTAGGAATGCAAACTGGTGCTGCCACTCTGGAAAACAGTGTGGAGTTTACTCAAAAAATTAAAAATAGAACTACCCTATGACCCAGCAATTGCACTACTAGAAGTTTACCCAAAGGATACAGGAGTGCTGATTTGTAGGGGCACATGTACCCCAATGTTTCTAGCAGTGCTATTAACAATAACCAAATTATGGAAAGAGCCCAAATGTCCATCAACTGATGAATGGATAAAGAAGATGTGGTTTATATATAATAGAATACTATTCAGCAATGAAAAAGAATGAAATCTTGCCATTTGCAGCAACGTGGATGGAACTGGAGGGTATTATGTTAAGTGAAATAAATTGGTCAGAGAAAGACAGATATCATATGATTTCACTCAAATGTGGAATTTGAGAAACTTAACAGAAAACCATAGGGGAAGGGAAGAAAAAAATAAGATACAAACAGAGAGGGAGGCAAACCATAACAGACCTTAAATACAGAGAACAAACTGAGGGTTGATGGGGGTGGTTGGTTGGGGGGGGGGGGTTGGGAAAAATGGGTGATGGGCACTGAGAAGGGCACTTGTTGGGATGAGCACTGGTTGTTGTTATGTAAGTGATGAATCACGGGAATTTACTCCCGAAGCCAAGACTACACTGTATATTAGCTAACTTGACAATAAAAAAAAAAAATGACAAGAAAAAAAAGCTCACAGTTTTTCTCTATTGACTTATGAGTGGGTTGTTCATATAAGTCCTTAATTATGGTGAGATATGTTCCCTCTAAGCCTACTTTGTTGAGATTTTTTAAAATCATGAATGGATATTTTACTTTGTCATATGCTTTTTCTGCATCTATTGTAATGATCATATACTTTTTATCTTTTCTCTTGCTGAAGTGATGTATCATGTTAATTGATTTGTGAATATTGAACCACTCTTGCATCTCAGGAATAATCCCACTTGATTATTGTGGGTGAATGTGAGTTCACAATTATTGTGAGTGAATGATTTTTTTTAATGTATTGTTGGATTTGGTTTGCTAATATTTTGTTGAGGATATTTGCATCTATGTTCATCAGAGATATTTACTTGTAGTTCTCTTCTCTCTCTCTCTCTCTCTTTGTAGTATCTTTATCTGGTTTTGGTATAGGGTAATGCTGCCTTCATGGAATGAATTTGGAAGCTTTCCTTCCTCTTCTATATTTTGCATAGTTTGAGAAGAGGTTTAGCTCTTCTTTAAATGTTTGGTAGAATTCATCTGTGACGCCATCTGGTCCTGGACTTTTGCTCGTTGGGAGTTTTTTGATTATTGATTCTATTTTATTGCTGGTAATTGGTCTGTTCAAATTTTTCTATTTCTTCCTGATTCTACTTTGGGAGGTTTTGTGTTTCTAGTAATTTATCCCTTCCTCCCAGGTTGTCCACGTTGTTGGTATATACTTTTTCATAATATTCTCTTATAATCCTTCGTATTTCTATGGTGTGGTTGTAATGTCTCCTCTTTCATTTCTGATATTGGTAATTTGAGTCCTCTCTCTACAAAAAAAAAAAAAAAAAGGGTATTTTGCTAAAAACTCTTAGCATGTTGGAAATGAGGAGCACAGCTTAGAAACTCACCTAAGTAAGTCTTGCACATGAATGAGGGTGTGGAGTGGGACAATCCCTTTGCACTTCACAGCAGGACATCAACTGCTTTGTCATCTTGAGGGCATCTCCACTGTGGTGGAGACAGCTATGCTGGGAAAACCTGTCAGTAGATAGCAATGTGATTCTGCAGGATGGTGGCGACAAGTAACAGTTGCAGACATTCATGAGTACATGTGTGAACCCTCTGGGAACTCTCAAAAGTCCTCTGGAACTGCCTACCCAGTGTAAGGCTGATAGAGCCTAGGGAAGCTTGGTTATAGCTCTAGCATATCTACAACACTCAGCAGAGTGCAAACACTTAGCAGATCCTCAACCCATTTCTCCACTCATCCTTCCCCAATTCAGTGCCTTGACCCTGCTGCCCTTCTGTCACCAAGGAGGCCACCCTGAATACACATTTTAATTACTATCAGTTTGAGGAACTGTTGCTTCCTGACACACCCTCCCATATTCTTGCATTTAATGACAGTAACTGTGACAATCTGTTACTTTTTATTAATTCCAAAAGGGCAGCTAATTTTTTCAAAGTGGGCAGAGGAATCAATAACCTAGAAAATCTAGTTTTCAAAACTAACTTTTGCAAAAAGATAGTTTTGTTGTTCTTGTTGTTGTGCTTTGTGTTGAACCTGAATGATTCCACGAGTCACTGCCGGAACGATTTGTCTTTTCTTTTAAAAAAAATTTTTTTTAATGTTTATTTTATTTTTGAGAGAGACAGACAGACAGAGCATGAGCGGGGGAGGGGCAGAGAGACAGGGAGACAGAATCGGAAGCAGGCTCCTGGCTCCGACCAGTCAGCACAGAGCCTGACCCGGGGCTCGAACTCACCAACTGTGAGATCATAACCTGAGCTGACGTCGGGCACTCAACCAACTGAGCCACCCAGGCGCCCCCCTTTTGTCTTTTCTTTTGTTTTCCTTGCTCTAGAAAGTTAATTGACTTTCTTTGTATTAAAAAACAACTCAAACTCGGATATAGAATTAGAACTAAAAATATTAACCTAATAGTTTATTTTCATTCCATCCATATACTTTCCTAAGCCTTCTTCCAGTTTAGGATTCAGCTGGAGTGATGTGTGATTCTGAGCTCTGATTGGTGCCCCAACGCTTCCCGTACAAGTAGGGTTAGTACAAAACATATGAAATAGTTTGAATCAGATCAGACACAAGAAATATGGACACAAAAAAGAGGTCAGAGAGGGCACAGAAGAGGGATAGGAAGAGGACAAACAACATAAAATTACAAAAAGGTTAATATGAAATCGATTTTTCAGGAATCGGTGTCCTTATAAGGCCGATGTGGGGTTTATTTTCAAATAACTTATTAATTTTAATTGGGAGTTTATTATTCATTTCAAATTCTATAGCTGTATCTTCCTGTATGAATCTAATACACAGAGAACTAATTGAGAAATTGACAGAAATTGGCCAACATGGACAAAAGATTGATATGAAATAGGTCTTGTGGTCATATTTAACACAGACAATTCAATGTTGAAATTATTTTCACTTCTATCTTCTGTCACGAGAAAATTAGCAGCAATCAAACTATAATTTTCTTTTTATTATTATTTCTGAACAGGCCTGAGAGTTAAAAGAGAAAGTAAGGTAACATAAGTGACAAACTAAATGACCTAGCAAGTGTTTGACTGAGATAAGTTATAACACTCTGCTAAAAATTGAAAAACTGTCACTTCCTTGTTAGAGCTGAAAATAGTTCTTACAAGTTGTTCTTCCTGATGCAAAACCATATTAAGCTTTGTGTATTAATACAAATCACTCAAAACAGTTCCAAGTAAGTACATATAGATTTAGAGAGAATTATGTAGTGAATAAGACTAGATTGTTGATAAAGCATTTACTCCAGTTTAAATGAGTATTTTATCCAAAGAGCACTGACTTGAGGTTTTTCTATAAATTTTAGTGCTTACATACCAATTCCACTTAATAAATATGTGTTGTGCAGCTGTTAGGTAAAAATCCAGAGACTAGGTGCTCCCAGGACTACCAAAGTGAATCATATGTAGTGAAGGCTATATAATTTACAGTAAAATCATAGTTATGAATATGAAAATTTATAATTTACTATAATGAAAGGCAGCATAAATACAGTGGCTATTCCTAGAATGAGTAGGCTATTTTTAATTGAAATGTTGAAAAATGAGTTTATAAAAGTAATATTATTTTGGGATAGAATTGGAAGTCTGTGCAGTGTTTCAAAAGCTCGTGTTGGGCTTTTAGGGAGCTCATTCTGGTAGAGGGTCTGTCAGGATCAAAGTTATGGAGAACTGAAAGCTCATGGTATATTCAGGGAATGGCCAGTTGAGAGGATAAAGAAGGAAAAAGAAGTGTCCTTACACAGCTAGATTGCTGGGTAAGCAGACTCTGTAAGGCTGATGCCTGAGCTTGAAGTCCAGAGCACAGGCAGATGGGAAAGAAAGACAGATGTAAAGTGGGGAAGAGCAAAAACAAGGTGAGGCTCACAAGGACAGACTGAAACCCTTGTCAATTCTCATTGCCCCAGATCTTGATGCTATGAGTGTCCTGCAGAATCTGAGTCCCCTCACGATGGAGTTAATCACACACCCCTGGTCTGGGAGTCAGAAAAGGTGAAGGAGGATCCCGGGGCAGGTGGAAACAGTTGGAAGCCTGGCTGCTGCCTCACACCAATGAAGTCATCCAGCAGGTAAACAACGGTGTGCGTGTGCGTGAGCTACAAAGATTCCCTCCAAATCTCATGCAAGACTCTCTCCTGTGCCCCTCCCTCTGCAGAAACACACGGGCAGGGGAATTCTGGGAAGTATAATTTAGCCTGGCCACCACACATGATGTTTTGGTTTATTTTAGAAACATTTTAATAAAGGGAACACAGTGATAAAGATATCTGGAAAACATTTTGGTAGATGAAGATCTAGCTTATTGCGAGATCCATACTCCAGAAGTTTTATAAACTTTGCTTAATGGAGAATATATCTGGCTTGGCCCCAGCAGGAAACAAGTCCTTTTGAGGTGAGATTTTGATGAAAATCTGTTAAATTTATCTAAGTGAAGAGAACCAGGAAGGAAAACTGGGGCATCTAGAACAGGACTGGCAGGAAGCCTTTCCTGCCCCACAGCTCTGGCAGGCTGAGCTCCACGGGAACTGTGATGGTCAGCAGCAGCTACAGCCAGAGCCTCAGCGTCACCCAGAGAAGCAGAGAAGAAATTCCCTGGCCCAGTCTCATCCTGCCTTTGGGTTTCCTGCCAAAGCCTCCTGGGACGGAAAGCAGCAGATACAATGGCTCAAAGTGGATGTGGGAGGCACAGAGAGCAGCTAGCTCAGTGAACGGTATCTAATTCAGCCAAACTTCCTAACATTTACCAAAGAGCCTGAAATAGTCATGATGATAAATAATCTGGTGTAAGGTTTACATTTTCTGTGAAACTTGTTCTTTTCCACTGGTGTTGAAATATATTCATCATCATCTTGACAAATGCCATTAATTTTCATTTTTCTTCAAATGGAACATTGCCCTATAAATTATTTTCACAGCAAAGAGTGACTCAACTCTCAATAAAAGTGATTTATGGAAATCTGCCATGTTCTCACTCTGCTACTCATAAATTTTCTGCATGTAGTCAAACTTCTTTAAGTGTTCTGAGTCACAATAACTCATGGTCAGGCACTGAAATGCAATTCAACTATTCGAAAGGTGAACACATATAATGGGTTGATATGTCATTCAAGTAATAATATAAGAAAGCAAGCGGCTCAACAAAGTCAAAGCACACATGCACTTAGTTCAAAAAGTTGGTGGATTTAGACTCATAAAGTCTGTGCCATAACAAATACTCCTCAAGTGTATGCTCGTTTTCAGTATACACTTTCCTCCTCTCTATTTTCAAGTGCTTCCATGTACGTCATCTTATTTATCCCCGAATAGAGGAATTATCCCCATAAGGCAGATGACAAAACTGAAACCCAGGAAGTTTAAATGACTTGCTCACTCTATTCAGCTGGGGAAGCTAACAACCCATAAATTGAAAGCAGGTACTGTGCTTTCAAACACTCCAACTTTAATAAAATACTTTACAATATATTAAAAGGCCATTTACCTGCTTGCTGACTCTGTAACCTATACTTTCTGTGACCTGTCGTCCTAAAAATCGGTCTTTTGATTTCACTCCTGGGAGGGCCCTGCCTTGTCAGGAGGAAGTGTTAGTACAGTCATATAGAAAAGCCTTTAACATTTTAAACCTCTTTGCACACTTATCAGGTCCAGAGCAATTAAAAATGAACAAACAATCAGACAAAACCAACTCAAGTGGTAGTGGTGACCTTTGAAAGCTACTCTTTAGGTCAAGAGACCATCAACTGATGGCTATAAGGACAGAAGTCATCAAAGGTACCTGAAACACAGATAACCAGCTCAAAGCCAGCGCAGAAAAGGAACCCTGCCAGAAGCTTGTGTTTGTCTATTTAATCTTCTTCAACAAACACTGGAGAACACAAGGTTGTGTGAAAGGTTTCTCAGACATATATTTTTAGGAAAGTCTACTCTTACCTGCCATTTTCCTTTCATTCACAATGATAATATTATTTACTGAGTTCTTACTACATGCCAAGCACTCTTAGATCTTTATGTAGTAAACTCACTCATCCCCATATAGGCCCTATGACATAGGTGCCCTTTTTATCTTGACTTTCAGGTAACCAAGCAAGCAGAGGAAGGTGAAGTGACTTGGCCCAGGTCATCCAGCTCAGCAAAGCTCTGAGCCCAGACAATTTCTCTCTCTCTTTTTTTTCTTTTCTTTTTTTTTTTAATTTTTATTTTTTTTATTTCAATGTTTTTTTTGTTTTGTTTTTGTTTTTGTTTTTTGGGTTTTTTTGGGGGGGACAGAGAGAGACAGAGCATGAATGGGTGAGGGGCAGAGAGAGAGGGAGACACAGAATCAGAAACAGGCTCCAGGCTCCGAGCCATCAGCCCAGAGCCCGACGCGGGGCTCGAACTCATGGACCGCGAGATCGTGACCTGGCTGAAGTTGGACGCTTAACCGACTGCGCCACCCAGGCGCCCCTCTCTTTTTTTTCTTAATGTTTATTCGTTTACTTCTGAGAGAGAGAGAGTGGGGGAGTGGTTGAGAGAGAGGGAGGGAGACTCCCAAGCAGACTCTGCACTGTCAGCACAGACCCCAATGTGGGGCTTGAACCCACAAACCATGACCTGAGCCAAAGTCAGACGTTTAACCGACTGAGCCACCCAGGCACCTCTACTCTTTTTTTTTTTTTTAAATGTTTATTTATTTATTTTGAGAGAGAGAGAGAGAGAGAGAGAGAAGAGAGAGCGGGGCAGGGGCAAAGAGAGAGTATCCCAAGCAGGCTCTGTGCTGTCAGTGCAAAGCCTGAGGTGGGGCTCACACTCATGAGCTGTGAGTTCATGACCTGAGCAGAAATCAAGAGTCAGAGGCTTAACTGACTGAGCCACTCAGGCGCCCCTGGATGGTCTGACTCTTAACCTCTATGTCTTATTGTACTCCAGTTCAGGCCTTCATCAGTTCCCTTAGATGCATTCCTGTTCACCTGAAATCTTCCAGAGCACAAGCATCTGTACCAGTAGAGTGCCCAGTACTGTGAATGCTCAGCCGAGTTCATTGTATGATTGATAGAATGAATGAAGGAGGGACAGATGAATGAAAGAATGAGTATAGAAATGTGTTCTGAGAGGTCAGAAAAAGAAGAGATTCTTTTAGAGTAGGTGAGGTAGGAAGAAAACGTTACATCAAAGAGCCTTGAATAATGGTAGGATTTCAAAAGGCAGAGATAAAGAAAAGGGAATTTCAGGTGGAAAAATTATATAAACCTGGAGACACTGGAAAGCCTGGAGATACAGTCAGAGAACAGCAAGTTGAACAAATTGGCAGTGGCTTATTCTTGGGCTACATGAATGAAGGTAATGCAGGGAGAGGTCTGATCAGGTTAACGTGAGGTTAGTTTGCTGAATGTTTTATTTTTTTTTTTTTCATTTTAATAGTTTTTGTTTAAAGCTGTGTATAAGATTAGTTTATTCCTACATCTTCTCAATTGTTTCTTTCTTATATTTGCCATTTTATTTTACTACTTGCTGAGATTTGGTTTTACGTTCAAGGATCTTTTTGTGGTCTTTGTCCACTTTTAGTCTAGTGATAACCACCTTGCTGGGGTGAATGTCCACATGGACAGTTGTGCCACTTGCCTTCTGTCGCTGTACTTATTCACTGTAGATGGCATATTTTTTCCCATACACCTGGACTACTTTGCCAATTTGCTGACCTTTGTAGTGTCTTTGCACAAGCTGTACTTCATCATCCTTCCAGATGGCCACCGGTCAAATGTTGTACTTCTGTCTCAGCTTTTTGGAAAGAGAGGAAGATACAATCTCTCTGCAAATGTGGGAAAGGTGCATTGAAATGCCTTCTATGGTTCTTGCTCCGCTCAGAAGTCACAGAGGGATTGGACTTCATCTTGGCCACTGGCACTTCAGTGATGGCCGCAAAAAGAAAGAAGTACTGAATGTTTTATAGCAGGCTGAAAGAATCACTGCTTAAAGAACTGGATGCCTCCGGAGGAGTATAAATGTAGATGTAAAGGATGACAATCTTGGGACTATGCTTTTGGGAAACTGAATGGGCAGTAATGTGTCAGAAATTCAGGGCAGGGGTTGCTGACGTATAATGAATGAATACATGAATGAGTCTTAGGACGTCTGTGAATCCCTGAAAGGCACACAAAATTTTGTCTGTATTTGTTTATGTACATATTTCTACTGAGACTGTCTACAACCTCTCAATGATTCTCAAAAATTGTGACCAAACAGGACAGCCACAAGGCAAAGATCCAAATAGATACCATAATTCCATACATCTAAATATCTTAATATTATAATATTATATAATATTTATATAATATTATAAATGAAGTTAAACTGTTGAATAAAATATGTTCTTCAACCTCACAATATGTAGTACAGTAATGATATTCGAATTTTACTTTGAATTTACTTTCATAAAAATGTAAATTAATGTAAATACTAAAACCTCAAAATATTAAACATGTTAAAAACTATATATAAAAACTATCCATTAAAAACTAAAAAGCAATTAAAATAATGATGAGATACTACTACGTACCTATGCTAATAGGTATCCAAAATACCAACAACACCAAATGCTGGTGAGGATACGGAGAAACAGAAGATCTCATTCACTGCCGGTGGGAATGCAAAATGATGCAGCCACTTTGGAAGACAGTTTGACAGTTTCTTACAAAACTAAACATGCTGTTATCATAGAGTCTGGCAATCCCGCCCTTTGGTTGGTGAGTGGATAAACAAATTGAGCATAGCCAGACAACAGTATATTATTCAACAACAAAAAAGAAATGAGCTATCAGCTACAAAAAGACACACTGGAAACTTGAATGCATATTACTTAGTGAAAGAAACCATTCTAAAAAGGCTACATACTATACAAGTCCAACTATATGACATTTTGGAAAAGGCAAGAGTGTGGAGACATAAAAAAAATCAGTGGTTTCCAGGAAGGAAGGGGGTGATGAATAGGTGGGCCACAGGAATTTTTAAAGCAGTAAACTATTTAGTATGATACATGTGGATATGTTTATTTAAATTCAATTCAAAAAGAAAATCACACACACATTCACATGCTCTCCCCACCCCCACACACACTCCAGAGCATGTACAACACACAGTGAATCCTAATATAAACTATGGACTTTAGTTAATAATGTATCAATAGTGGCTCATCAGTTGTAACAAATGTATCCACTAATGCCAGAGGAGGGTTTTGGTGAATATAAAAACTTAAAAATTATTTAAATAGAAAGGAATTTTATTAATTTATTAATTCATGCATTTGGAAGCTGATATTGATACATAAACTTAAGATTATTTCTTCTTGATTAATTGATCTCTTTATCATTAAGAAATCACTTTCTTTATCACTACTACTATTTCTGCTCTGAAATGTGTTTTATCTAGCATTAATGGAAATACTCTTGGTTTCTTTTGATTTGTGTTAGCTATCTTTTTTCTATTCTTTTGTTTTCAATCTGTTTGAATCTTTATATTTAATAAGAGATTTTCTTGTAGGCAGCATTTAAAAAAAGCATTTTGCTTTTTATCCAATCTGACCATCTCTGCCTTTTAATTAAGAGTGATTAGACCATTTATATTTAATGTGATTATTTTGTGTTAGATTGACATCTAATCTTGCTGTTTGTTTTCTATTTGTTCCATCTCTGTTCTTTTTTCCCTCTTTTTTTGCTTTCTTTTGGATCAATTAAACATTTTAATGGCTCCATTTTTGTTCTCTTTTCCTGGCATGTTATTTTGTCATTTTAGTTGCTTTGGGGTTTATAGTATCCCTCATTCACTTATTACAGTTTACTTTCAAGGGATATTATATCATTTTACAAATAGTTTATGAGCCTATTTTAAGGTTCTATTATTGTCATACATTTTTCATTTGAATATTTTATAAATCCCACACTATATTTTTATTATTTTTGTTTAAATAGCTAATTATCTTTTAAAGACATTTAATAATAAGAAAAAAATTTGCATATTTATTTATGTAGTTACCATTTCTGGTATTCTTCCTTTTTTATTGGTAGATGTCCATATTTCCATCTAGTATCATTTTCCTGTTGCCTGAAGGGCTTCCTTTCATATATCTTACAGTGTGCTGGTAATAAATTTTATAGTCTGTTGGTAATAAATTCTTTCAGTTTTTTATGTCTGAGAAAATATTTATTTCATCTTCGTTTGTAAAAGATACATTGTGTATAAAATGATAGACTGACAGTATTTTCCTTTAATATTTTTACCTTTTAGTCCTCCACCATTTCTCTGTTATATTATTACAGATGTGAAATTTGCTGTTTTCCTCATCTTTTGATCTTTTTTTATTTTCTAAATAACATGTCTTTTTTCCTCTGGTTGCTTTTAAGATGTTCTCTTTATCATTGGTTTTGCGTATGGTTTTAGTTATGATATGCTTTGGTGTACTTCATGTATCTTGTGCTTGGGTTCACGGAGCTTCTTGGATCTATGGGTTTATAGGTTACAATAAATCTGGAAGAATTTTGGACATTATTTCTTCAAATACTTCTTCCATCTCTCTTTTCCTTTGGGGAATTCCAACTGTGTGTGTGATATGTGTGTATGTTGGGAGGGTACTGGGATTTCCTACTCTTAAAGAGAACAGATAAATTACTATGTCTGGTAATTTTTAAATAGATGCTGTAGATTATGCATTATACCTTTTTGGGTGCTAGGTATTTTTGAATTCCCATAAGTGTTCTTGAACTTCATTATGTTAAATTACTTGGAGACAGTTTGATGCCACTGAGAGAAAAATTTTCCGACCACTCTTTCCAGTAAATTATGAGGTTTTCCAGTCTGGTTTGTGAGAACAGGCACCATTTCTGGCTGTGTGTAGACAGTAGTTACTGCTTCCTCCAATCCTTTTAGTTGGTTTTGCCCCCAGCCCCAGGTAGTTTTCTGACATGCATTAACTGATAAATCCTCTGCTGAATACTCAAGGGGGATCTTTTTTTTTTTTTTAATTTTTTTTTCAACGTTTTTTATTTATTTTTGGGACAGAGAGAGGCAGAGCATGAACAGGGGAGGGGCAGAGAGAGAGGGAGACACAGAATCGGAAACAGGCTCCAGGCTCTGAGTCATCAGCCCAGAGCCTGACGCGGGGCTCGAACTCACGGACCGCGAGATCGTGACCTGGCTGAAGTCGGTCGCTTAACCGACTGCGCCACCCAGGCGCCCCGTCAAGGGGGATCTTGTGCAAATCTGCTCGCATCTCTCTCTAGTCATCTCTCTATCTCCAGTATTCTATCCTATGAACTTTAGTCACCTTCATTTCCCTGGATTCAGCTTCATCTCAACTCAGGGAATCTGCCTGGCTTCTTCTCCATGCCATGTGCTAGAAACTCTCCCAAAGCAGCAAGCTGGGACAAGTGGGGCTTACTTTGCATGTTTTCCATATCTTGGGGATCACAGTCCTTCATTATTTGATGTTTAATATCTTGAAAATTGGTGTTTATATATTTTGTCTTTGCTCTTGTTATTCAGTTGAGAGGTTAAATCTGGTCCCTGTTACTCCATCATGTTTGGAAGCAGAAGTCAATGTATAAGTATTAACCAAATAGTAGAGCAGTATCTAGACTCATTTTACTCAGCTTGGGCAGGAGTAGAAAAATGACTGTTAATAACCAAGACTTACAGTGGGGTTCCATGAATTTCTGGATTTACCATAAACTTGTAGAGTTAGAAAGGTACACAAAAATTATCTGTCCTAAGAGAATATGATGCCTGGGAATAGTCTAGGGTAGAAGGCATAAATATGAGGGAATATACTGACCATGAGTTAACAAATACTTTTGCTTAGGAATTAACTATTCTAAAGACTTTTGTACAAGGCCCAACATTTGCCATAACAAAAAATTTAAAAAAATTATGCAGTCCAACTCTTTGGTTTTACAGAATAGGAAATCCTATAAAGAAAGGTATGCAGCTATGTTGGGGATAGCATGATGATGATGATAATGATAATGTTCATTATTTTACACTAGCAAAGTGCTTTCTCATTTCATCCTGCACGAACCACAGAAATAAAAGAAGAAATGAGTGCTTGGAGAAAGGTGAGTCTGTCTGATTTATCATGATGAAAATTTGTGGTTATTACAAATAAAGCTGGAAAGTGATGATGATGACGATGATAATTATAGTAGCTTACTATATTCAAGGCACAGTTCTAAGCGGTTTGCATGAGTTATCTCATTAATTTGTAATAACTTGCATATACAAAATAGTCTACAATTCACATTTTTTTTCACATTTTGGCATTTCTGAAGTCAGGATGCATCTTTTGACTATTGGTATAGTTACTGTCAATATGGAGAGTTTAGTATTTTCAGAGAGGGTGTGCCTTTGTTTTAGCTGGTCATCTAGTGGCATAATCAATCCATTCCCTATAAATGAATATCTGCTTGAGGCTCTTTGTCCCACACAGGTAATATGAATTCAGACTTCTGAACCATTTTACAAAGTTGGCATTGCCCTGATGCCAAATCCAACTTGATACATTTCTCAGGGGAGATTTTTTTTCCTCCCTACATCCAGTGTCAAATTAAGACACAAGTAAGACCTAGATTGAGACAAGATGGTGGCAAGGAGGAGTTGTCAAAGGATGAAAATGGGGTGACAGAAGCAGAATTTAAAAGCAGTTTCTATCAACACATCTTTTTTTTCACTCTACTTGATTAGTACCTTGATTCTCTATGGCAGTAGCAACAGTAAAATAGGCAATATTAAACACAACTATTTTGAAACATTTATTTCCAATTGAAATGGAACTTTATATTGTGTTTATTAATTTCTGTATTTTTCTCTTCCAGATGACTATAAATGAAAAGTAGAGTTTGTTTTGACACTTTCAACAATGGATAGATCATTCACACAGAAAATCAATAAGGAAACATTAGACTTACACTATGCACTGTAACAGATGGACTTAACATTTGCAGAACATTCCACCAAACAGCAGAAGAATACACATTTTCTCAAGCGCACATGTAATGTTCTCCAGGATACATCATATGTTAGACCACAAAGCATCTCTTAATAAATTTAAAAAGATAGAAATCATATCAAGCAACTTTTCCGAACATAATGGTATAAAACTAGAAATCAGTTGCAAGAAGAAAACTGAAAAATTCACAAATACGTGGTGAGTAAACAACATGCTACTGAAAAACCAATGTATTTAAAAAGAAATCAGGGGCATCTGGGTGGCTCAGTCGGTTAAGTGGCCGACTTTGGCTCAGGTCATTTTCTCACAGTTTGTGGGTTCGAGCCCCACATTGGGCTCTGTGCTGACAGCTCAGAGCCTGGAGCTTGCTTCAGATTCTGTGTCTTCCTCTCTCTCTGCCCCTCCCCACCTGTGCACTGTCTCTCTCTCTCTCTCTCTCTCAAAATAAATACACATTAAAAAATTAAAAAAAAAGAAGAAACCAAAAGAGAATTAAAAATTCATGAGACAAAAAAATATGGAAGCACTACCTACCAAAACTAATGGAGGAAAAGCAGCTGTAAGAGGGAAGTCCATAGCAACAAATGCCTACATAATGAAAAAAAAAACCCACTTAAATAAACAACTTTACACCTCAAGAAATAAGAAAAGAATAATAAACTAAACATAAAGTTAGCAGAAGGAGAGAAATAACAAAGATGAGAGTGGAAATAAAGGGAGTAGAGACTATAAAGACAATTAAAAAGATCAATGAAACTAAGGGGAGGGTTTTTTTGGAAAAAGCAAACAAAATTGATAAACCTTTATCTAGGATTACCAAGAAAAAAAGAGACAGAGAAGACTCAAAGTTAGAAATGAAAGAGACATTATAACTGATATCACAGAAATACAAAGGATCATGAGAAACTAAGATGAATAATTATATGCTAACAAATTGCCAACCTAGAAGAAAAAGAAATTTCCTAGAAACATACAACCTCCTAAGCCTAAGTCATGAAGAAATACAAAATCTGAATAGACCCATTACAAATAAGGTGATTAAATCAGTAATAAAAGCCCTCCCAATAAACAAAAGTCTAGGACCAAGTGGCTTCACTGATGAAATTCTACCAAATATTTTAAAACTGAGTACCAATCCTTTTCAAACTATTCCAAAAAAAAAAAAAAAAATAGAAGAGCACAGAACACTTCCAAACCATTTTACAAAGTTGGCATTACCCTGATACCAAATCCAATTAAGGACAACTACAAGAAAAAAAAAAAATTACAGGCCATACTGATGAACATAGATGAAAAATCCTCAACAAAATATTAGCAAACTGAATTCAACAATATATAAAAAAGATGGCATACCATGATCAAGTGCAATTTATTTCAGGGATGCAAGAATGATAAAACATCTCCAAATTAATCAACGTGATACACCACATTAAGAAAGTGAAGGATAAAAATCTTACAATCACCTCAATAGACGCAGAAAAAGCGTTTGACAAGGTTTAACATTGATTCATGATAAAATCTCATAACAACCTGAGTACAGAGTGAACATACCTTAACATAATAAAGGCTACATATGACAAGCCCATAGTTGTCATCAGGCTCAATGGTGTAGAGCTGAAAGCTTTTCTTTTTTTTTTTTTTTAAATTTTTTTTTTTTCAACGTTTATTTATTTTTTTTGGGACAGAGAGAGACAGAACATGAACGGGGGAGGGGCAGAGAGAGAGGGAGACACAGAATCAGAAACAGGCTCCAGGCTCTGAGCTATCAGCCCAGAGCCTGACGCGGGGCTCGAACTCACGGACCGCGAGATCGTGACCTGGCTGAAGTCGGACGCTTAACCGACTGCGCCACCCAGGCGCCCCAGAAAGCTTTTCTTATAAGATCAGGAACAAGACAAGGATGCCTACTCTTGTCACTTTTATTCAACATGGCACTAGAAGCTTTAGCCACAGCAATTAGGTGGGAAAAAGAAATAAAAGCCATCCAAATAGAAAGGTAGAAATAAAACTTTTTCTACTTGCAGATTACATATAATAGATAGAAAATCCTAAAAACTCCACCAGAAATTGTTAGAGCTAATTTAAAAATTCAGTAAAGTTGAAGGATACAAAATCAATACACAAAAATCAGTTGCGTTCCTACATCTTGACAATGAACTGCCAGTAAGAGAAATTAAGTAAACAATCCACTTACAATTACATCAAAATGAGTGATTTTTGAGGAATAAATTTAATCAATGAGGAGAAAGATCTATACACTGAGAACTATAAGACATTGATGAAAGAAATTGAAGAAGACAAAAATAAATGGAAAGATAATATGTGTTCATGGATTAGAAAAATTAATATTGTTAAAATATCCATACTACCGGAAGCAGTTTGACAGGGATTCAATACAACCAAAATTCCAGTGGCATTTTTCACAGAAATAGTATGATATTGGCATAAATAGAGACACATAAATCAATGCAACATAATAGAGAGCCCAGAAATAAACCCATGCATATGCGGTCAACTAATTTTCCATAAAATAGCCAAGAATATACAATGGAAAAAGGCTAGTCTCTTCCATACATGGTGTTGGAGAAACTGGCCAGCCAAATGTAAAAGAATGAAACTCTCCTCTGTCTCACATCATACAAAAAACCAAGTCAAAGTACTTGAATGAAAGACCTGAAACCATAAAACTCCTTTGAAGAAAACAGGGGATAAGCTCCTTGACATCACTCTTGGCAATGATTTTTTTTTTTTTTTTGGATTTGACACCAAAAGCAAACATAATAAAAGCAAAAATAAACAAGTGAAATGACATCAAATAAAAAGATTTTGCACAGGAAATTATCAACAAAATAAAAAGGCAACCTACCAAATGGGAGAACATATTTACAAATCATATATATTATAAGGGGTTAATATCCAAAGCATATAAATGACTCATACAACTCAATATCAAAAACAAAACAAAACAAAACAAAACAAAACATTTTAAAAATGGGCAGAGGTACTGAACAGACATTTCTCCAAAGAAGAGATACAAATGACCAACATATGAAAAGGTGTTCAACATCACTAATTATCAGGGAAATACAAATCAAAAGTACGAGTTATCACCTTACACCTGTTAGAGTGGCTACCATCAAAAAGATAAGAGATAACAAGTTGAAAAGGATATGCAAAAAGGGGACCCCTTGTGCATTGTTGGTGGGAGTGTAAGTTGGTTCACCCTCTATGGAAAATAGTATGAAAATTCTTCAAAAAATTGAAAATAGAACTACCATATGATCTAGCAATTCCACTTCTGGGTATAAATCCAAAGGAAATGAAAATGGAATAATGAAGAGATATCTGCACTCCCATGTTCCTTGCAGCATTATTCACAGTGGCCAAGCTATAGAAACAACTAAGGGACACCTGTGTGGCTCAGTCGGGTAAGCATCCGACTTTGGCTCAGGTCATGATCTCACAGTTTGTAGGTTCGAGCCCTGTGTCCAGCTCTGTGCTGACAGCTCAGAGCCTGAAGTCTGCTTCAGATTCTGTGTCTCCTTCTCTCTCTGCCCCTCTCCCTCTCCCTCTCGCACTCTCTGTCTCAAAAATAAATAAATGTTAGAAACAACCAAAGTGCCTATCAATGGATGAATGGGGAAAGAAGATGTGTTATACAGATACAATGGGATATTATTGGGCCATGAGAAAGAAGGAAATGTTACCATTTGCTACAATGTGGATGGACCTTGTGAACATTATGCAAAATTAAATAAGCCAGACGGAGAAAGGCAAATACTTCATGGTACCACTTATACATGGAAACTTAAAAAAAAAAAAAAAAAAGTCAAACTCATAGAAAGAGTAGAAAGAGAAAGCAGAATCGTGGTTGCCGAGGGCTGGGGGTTGAGAGAAATAGGGAGAGGTTGGTAAAAAAGTACAAGCTTTCAGCTATGAGATGCATAAGGTTTGAAGATTTAATGTAAAACATTGTGACTATAATTGATAACACTAAATTTATATAATTGAAATTTGTTAAGAGAATATAACTTTTTTGCTTCATCAAAACAACATAAGTCAATGCTGCTTATTTTAATATTAAGTTTATACTTTTAACATGTAGATTTGTTCAATTTTTAAAAGTTTTTAATTTGAATTCCAGTATAGTTAACATACAGTGTTATATTAGTTTCAGGTGCACTATAGTATAGTGATTCAACAATGCTATATATTACTCAGGGCCCATCATGGTAAGTGTACTCTTAATCCCCTTCACCTATTTCAACTATCCTCCCCCCCCCCCCCCCCCCCGCCACCTCTGGTAACCATCAGTTTGTTCTCTATAGTTAAGAGTTTCTTTCTTGGTTTGTCTCTCTCTTTTTTGTCCTTTGTTCATTTGTTTCTTAAATTCTGCATATGATTTGCTTAAATTTTACAGTTTCCTAATGAGGCTGTAACCATAAGGAATTTATACCATGTTTATGTAAGTTACATATACTTGAATATATGTCATATTCAGGTAATTTGTCAACACTGGGTATCATACATTATTTTTCCTTGAAAAGGGGTCTACTCACTACTGAAGTTGGAGAGATGATGTCCTGGGGCCCTGAAAGAAATAGGGCATGAATAGATTATATGCAGCACTCACATTTGCATTGTAATCAGTTATGGATTCCTATTGGCATGAGGGCATTAAACGTTTTGTAAATGTTTCTTTGTGACTAGGGATGTAGAATTGTGGCAATAGTTCCTGTTTCATAATTCAACTTTGTCCATCACCAACTTGTAGAAAATAGGGTTTAAGGAAATCAGCTAGAGTGGCCTGCTTTCAACACTGAGAGTTAGTGATGCAAGGCCATGTCAGCTCCTACCAAAGATTCCTACTCATGCTCGGGGCACATAAGTAAGGTAAGGAACTACGGACTGAGAGGAACATCGATCAGCTTCCCCAAGTTCTCGTCAACAAGATCACCATCCCAAGAGTAGATACCTGCAAGAAGTCTGTCCACTGAACCTGTGAATTTACACCTGAGACTTTGATCTGTTTTCACAGTGTCACTTTTGGTATGTTCATCTTTAAGACATGTTCATCATTTGAAACATGTTTGTTTTTTTGTGGTGCCAAGATTGTACTTTCAAATTTTCTTTAGGGTCACGGAAGGATGCTGGCTGTGGTCCGTGCACTCACAGAAACTATAAACCATCTTTGAGGAAGGACTCAGTCTACCTGAAGAGTGTGTTGAAGGGAAAAGTAAAACAAAGTCGTGGAACTGCAAGAAGAGGATGAAATGGATGAAGAAAAAGAGAAGAAAACCATGTCTCAGCCCCAGAGTAAGGCTTTTTGGTGTAGACATACATAGTTTCTAAATGGATGGTACAAATTCATCTAAATGAACAAAATATGGATTATAAACATGTTTAGTCTATTTGTGAGAATCATGCTTGTTGAGAACAAATTTAATTATTCAAATTCAAAAACCAATATTTAAAGGCTTACGACTAAACTATTACCTATAAAAGGCATGGCTCATTTGCTACATTCTGTTTATGCTTTTCTGTTTCACTTTTATCAGTTCCTCAGGATAGGAGGATGGTGTAAAAAGGGGTTTACCAGAAGTGAGTATTGAGTAACAGTCTCATCTTAAAATAGTTTTGTAACTTGTTATGCAAAATCACAGTTGAGAAAAAAACCATTTAGTGTCATTAAGCAGATCAATTATACTATCTCTACACCTAGTATTTTTTAGTCCCTTCTCTTTCACAGAGAATGTTCTATTTGTATGAATAAAGCAGCCAGTACATGCTCACCTTCAAGCCTCTTGCAAGTATAGCAATGTATCAGAGGAAAATTTTCACATAATTGCAATTTGGGTTAAAATAAACAATACAACTATGTCATTTCACGAATTGTAGGCAGGAATAAGATTTAGCTAATACCAAAATAGTACAATTTCACTACTAATTTTCTACCCCTCCTATATACCATGCACAGAAAAATAAGCTTACTAGACAATAAGAAATTTACTTTTCTATGAGTTATCTGTTGCATTCTTTTATTTTTTTTTTGTAAGTTTTCTAAGCTTATATAGATTTAGACATTGCTCTTTGAGGGTAGGTAATAGGATAAGAGAAATCCTTTGTTTTGGATAGTCCTTATTTTTCGGTTCTTCTGTGGTCTTTGATGTTGTTCTTGGATTCTTTATTGGTGGTTAAGAGCATGAACTTTTGTGTTGGACACCAGGATTTGAATCTAGGGTCCTTTGCTTGCTGGTGCTGTGACAGTGGACAGGAGACTTTAAGGCTCATTCTTCCCCTGTCAAATGGGGTTGGGTTGTACACACTTCATCAATTTGTGATGAAAATTAAACAAGATAATATATGAAAATGTTAGCATAGTGCTTGGCACACTGCAACTGATGAATAAGTATCAGTTAACTTTAATATAGGTATTAGCATTATGGGGTTTACATATTTTTAAGTGAGCTGATGTCTGCTAGTAATTGTACAGTTAAACACTGAGCTTCAAAGGGTATCTTAGTCCATGTAAGCTTTATGCTATATACGAAAAATACTCTAGACTTTATGGCTTATCAATAGCAGAAATTGATTTGTCACAGTTCTGGAGACTGGGAAGTCTAAGATCAAGGTGCCAACAGATTTGGTGTCTGGTGAGAGCCTGCTTCCTGGTTCATAGATGGCCGTCTACTTGTTGCATTCTCACATGACCGAAGGGGCAAGAGAGCTCCGTGGGACCACTTTTATAAGAACATGAATCTGATTCTTGAGGGCTCCATCCTCATGACCTAATCACCTCCCAAGGTCCTCCTTCCTAACACCATCACGTTGGGGATTGGATTACAACATGAATTTTTGGCAGGCACCATTATTCGGTGTAGAGGGAGGGGTTAGAAACTCCAGTAAGCTGTGTATATTGAGTAATGATAGCTGGTTTGTAGTACTGAGGTATAGATTTTCTCCCATATCAAGAAGTAATTTAAAGCTTATTAGATATTAAAATATTTAATATCTTAAAAATTAACCGACTTGTTTTATAGTCTTATTTATATGTATTTCCATAAATAATATTTTATGTAGAGAAGATAAATGCAAAAAGATTTGCGTATGAATCAGTATTTTTCTAATCTGAGTGTGCTGGAGAAAAATGTATATTATATGACATATAACATGATTTCTTCATAAAGCTAACCAGTGCACTGATATAAGAAGATGCTAAAATTATCAGGGAATATTTTAGGACTGTAGGTATAAAATTTTCAGAGCAGGGATTTGGACACTGTGGTCTAGCTACTGATAAAGGATGCTGTATCAGGGTCCCATCGGGAAACAGATGGCACATTCAAGTTAGAATAATTCCGTGAAGGTTTATAAAGAAAGGTAATATTTAAAGGCATAGGCAGAGTGGAAACTATATGTATTCTATATGTGATACCCCAGGTCTGAGAATCACGAGTAGGGAGAGATATTCAGAACCAGGAAGGAGAGGGAATCATGTAGAACAGACCACTTTAGAAGAAGAGTGACCTGTGGAGAACACAGAGAGCCCTTCTGTTTCAAATAAATTCCTGGACCCCATCTGGCTGCTTCTGCTTTCCTGCTAGATCTCCCTATTGGCCAAGCCCAAGAGAAGTTAAAGGGTAGAGGAAACTATTGCAATAGCCCATAGAGATCAACCACCCAGGGTAGAGCGTAGGATGGTGAGAGGTAGAAAGTAGACGTGAAGGGGCAAACAGAAGATGCCTGCATACATGTTGACATTATAAAAATCTAGAATTTATTTTTTCTTGTTATTATATTTATTGGTGGTGAGTGCTTATAAAAGAGTTGAAGCTTTATAAACATGCACTGCACAAGATCCTTACAGGAATTAAATTTTAAGCTACTTATTGAACAATGGAAGAAAAGACCGTAGCTTAAAATCCATGTTTTGTTAAAAACAAACAAACAAACAAACAAACAAACAAACAAAGCTAGATCTCCTAAATCTCATTATGCCTGGGTGCCACCCTCTAAAATGTCATCTTAGTGCCCTGAGCTCCAAAGTTCAGCTCAGTGCTCACTTGTGTCATTCATTCACTCATCTTTCAACAAATATTTACTGACAGTCTCTAATTATTGTGTTAAGTTTTGGGTAAAAAGTAGTAAACTGGCAAAGTATTAAATGGAGACATAATCTCCATTCTGAATCTAAGAATATTTTATTAAACCAATGGTTCAGTAGAGAACAGTTTTGAATCACATAGAGAAAGATTTAAATAGTTTAGTATATCTGTGTTCATAAAGATAATCAAGAGGGACAGAACCATGTGATCACTGAAAGTCCAAATATAATATTAAAACATAAAAATCTGAGACTTTGCATAGCAGCCATTTACGTAGTAAGGGGCCACAGACTTTTTAGGCAGCATAGTCCCTCCCTTCCAAAAGAAAGACCTTTATCTTGAATTTTAAGGTGTCCAATTCTGGAAAAGCTGATCCAAATATGAATTGTGAGACAAAGCACAGGGTGCTAGCAGGATCTGGAAAGCACTGCTCAATATAGTAACCAAAGAACCATCTGCAATCATGCTAATTTCCTACTCTGCACAGTCCAATGCAGTGGGCACTAATAAGCATTAGTTACGGTGGCTCTTATGCACTGAAAATGTCACTGAGACTAAGGAACTGAATTTGAAATTTTGCTTCATCTTAATTATTTAAATTTAAATAGCTACATGTGGCTACAATAATGGACAGTGAAGATCTAGAACAAGATGTGCAAGATGGGGCTTGCTGATTCATTTAACCTCATTTCCTTTTTTGACAGGGCTAACAACAGCTGTTCATTTACTCATACACCATCATGTGCCTAGCAGCATAGAGAGGAATTTCCATAGAGAGGAAATCAAAGAGGTTTAAGAAGATAACAAGTGTTGGCAAGGAGATGCAGAAATCAGAACCCTTGTGCATTGCTGGTTATGAATGTAAACTAGTGCAGCTCCTGTGAAAAATGGTGTGAGGATAGCGCAAAAAATTACACAGAGAATGACATGATCCAGCAACTCCACTTCTGGGTATGGACTCCAGAAAAATGAAACAAAAGACTGAAAAAGAAATAGCATTCAGCCTTTAAAAGGAAAAAGATTTGGGTCACCTGGGTGGCTCAGTCAGTTAAGATCTGACTCTTGACTTCAGCTCAGGTCATGATCTCACGGTTTGTGAGATTGAACCCTGCATTTGGCTCTGCGCTGACAGGATGGAGCCTGCTTGGGATTCTCTCTCTCTCTCTCTCTCTCTCTCTCTCTCTCTGCACCTCCCCCCTTAAAATAAGTAAATATTTTTTTAGAAAAAGGAAAAAGATTCTGACACATGTTGTAACGTAGATAAATCCTGACCATTATGCTGAGTGAAACAAGCCAGCTAGTTACAAAGGAACAAAGATTGTGCCATTTCACTTATATGATGTATCTAGAGTAGTCAAAATGATGCACACAGTAGGTAGAATGATGGTTGCCAGGGGCTGCAGAGAGGGGGGGGATGGAGAATTAGTGTTTAATGGGCGCAGAGTTGTTAGTTCGGGTAGATAAAATTTTCTGGAAATGGATGGTGATGGTCACACAACAGTGTGAATGTACCCATGCAACTGAACTTTGCACTTTATTTATTTTTTTTTTATTAAATTTTTTTTGACGTTTTATTTATTTTTGAGACAGAGAGAGACAGAGCATTAACGGGGGAGGGGCAGAGAGAGAGGGAGACACAGAATCAGAAACAAGCTCCAGGCTCTGAGCCATCAGCCCAGAGCCTGACACGGGGCTCGAACTCACGGACTGCGAGATCGTGACCTGAGCTGAAGTCGGACGCTCAACCGACTGAGCCACCCAGGCGCCCCTGAACTTTGCACTTTCAAATGGTTACAATAGTAAATTTTAAGTCACATATATTTTATCACACACACAAAAAAGATAGGTGAAACATATGTCCTCAAGGAGTTTACAAACTAGCGTGGCAAAGAGAAACGGTGGCTGGTGATAGGTAAATGGTGTGGGGATAAAAAAATGTTTATTTAGCTGAGGGCTATGGAGGAGTTGCATCTGAGGGGGTAGCGGGGCTAGATGTCCTTCCAATCCTGAGATTCAATGGGTTTATGAGCGCTTCAAATTTGGGATGGCAGTAGGGTATGAGATAGTGTATACAGAAGACAAGGCATCATGAGGCAGCTATGCCTTTCTCCAAGTGCTTTTCCTGCTTTATCTGGATTTACCCTAGAGTCCTCATCCATATTCATAGTTCAGACTGGAGATGAGAGCCAAACTTTCCAGAAAAAATGTATAAAACATAGGAGACCTACCTGGAAGCCTAGAAGGAGGTGGGCACATCAGCTGCAGAAAAGCCAGGTCAGTCTAGACTTTGTCATTACCAATATCTTCATCCCTTCATAATCTAAGTCTCAAAGATACCACTCCCTCATAACCAACTTGCATTTTTCAACTGAATCTTTCTAACCCCCTCACTGCACAACTTCTTGACACCTGGAACGTCCAATCCATTAACCTAACACCTTTCCACTTTGCCTCAACACCATCATTCATGTCCTCTCTTCTCTCCCTCCTTGGTTTAAATGCAACGGTCCTTCCTTATAATTATTCTCTTGCATAGATGCTCCATGCTCTTGTCCCTCTCTCCTCCATCCTATTCAGCTGGCCAACACTAAACTCTGCTTGTATCTAGACCTCTGCCTAGCATTATTTGTACCCAAGTAGGCAAATGAGACTGGTCAGAACACGTAACTATTCTGACTGGTCTCCCTTTATATCCATGATCTGTGACTTCAAATGGACCCTATTGTTATCCAGCAATGTTACTATATTTTCAAAGTTCATTTACTCTCTCACACCCCTGGATGATGTTTCAAGCTGACTACCCTCTTCTCAAACTTCCATCTCTACTCCTCACTCTCCACCGATAACTTTGCCGCTTCACTGAGAAAACATATTCCTGCCTCCACATTCACCAGCATCTGTGCCCATATATTCTGCCTCTCCTCCTGCAATCAGAAAAAAATTCTATCTTCTCCAATTTAACCCCAACATTGCATGTGCATTGGATTCCATCGTTGGTCATCTGCTCAAGAACATTGCTTCAGTAATGATCTTTTGTCTCCCGCATCATCACTTGTTCCTTCTTTTTTGGCTTATGTCCATGAGCATACAAACCGGTGTATCTTCTAATTAAAAATAAAACTCTCCGTCTTGACCTTATATTTCCTTCCAGCCTTTGCCTCTTTTTTTCTGTCTCCATTTACACTTTTTTTTATTCTCTCTGAGCCCAATCCAGACATGCGTTGATAACTACACACCACCCAAATCCTTCTTATCAAGTGTGCATTGACCTCCACATGGCCAAGCCCATCGCTCAGTTTTCAGTTCTAATTTTACCGACTTTAGCAGTGTTTGATAGAGTTTGCTCGTTCTTGAAACATTGCTTTATTTCACGTGGCTTCTGGAGCACCATTCTTTGTTAGTCTACCTCCTGTATCACTGATTATGCCTTTTCATTCTCCTTTTTTTGATTCTTCATCCTCCTTGATCCCTGACCTTTGGAGTGCCCCATGGCTCAGACTGCAGACATCTAAATTCTACCTGCACACCACCGATACACTGAAGACTTCCCAATTGATATCATCATCCCAGACACATCTATCCAAATGCCTTCTTGACAACTCAAACTTAAAGTGTCCAAAATGTAACTCTTCATTCCCAGCAATCTCCCCTCTCCTCCCCCCACCCCAGGACTTCCTGCTCAAGCAGTCTTCCTGGTTAGTGTAAGGAACCTCTTTTCTTCTAATTGCTCTGAGTAAAAACCTTAACTCACTTCTTTTACTCTCTCATGTCCTGCACCCAATTAATCAACCAGTCGTGTCAGATTCTCTTTGGGAATATACCCAGAACCTGCCCACTTCTTACCAGCTCTACTGCTATGGTTTTTTATCAGTCAGGGTTGTCCAGTGAAACAGAACTGTATGCAAATATATATATGAAACATTACAGAGGCTGAGAACTTCCAAGATCTGCAGTAGGCAAGATGGGGACCCAGGAAAGTTGGTGGTATAATTCCAGTCTGAGTCCGAAGGCCTGAAAAGCAGGAAAGCAAATGGTATAACTTCCAGTTTGAGGCCAAGTCTGAAGGCAGGAAAAAGTTGATATCCAAGCTCAAAGACAGGCCTAGAGAGGATCAATTCTCCCTTACCCAGCCTGCTGTTCCATTCAGGCCTTCAACAGATTGGATGACACCCACCCATATTAGGGTGGGCAATCTGCTTTACTCATTCTATAGATTCAAATGTTAATCTCATCTAAAACACTCTTACAGACACATCCAGAATAATCTTTACCCAATACCTGGGCACCCCATTGCCTAGTGGAATTGACAGATAAAATTAACACGCATGGTTTCCTAACTGGTCGGCCTTCTTCCATCCTCTCCCCCTAACTGGTCAACACAATAGCAAATTAAAAAAAAAAAAAAAAAAAGCCGTATCAGGTCACTCCTCTACTACAAATTCTTCAATGTCTTCCTTTCTCAATCAGAGTAAACTTTTAAAGCTATCATGACCACCAAGGCCCTACGTGCTCCATTCTCCAACCCTAGCTCCATCACCCATCCATCCATTGCTCTCCCCCCACCCCCCATTCTGTTCTACCCACTTTGATACTAATCCAAGAAGCCAAAAATGCTCTGGCCTCAGGGCCTCTACACCTACAATCTCTCTGTCTGAAATGGTCATACCCAAATATCCACATTACTTCCTCCTTCAACTGTTTTTGTTTAGTTTTGTTATCTTGGAAGCCTTTGAAATAAATTTTTTTTTTTTAGTTTATTATAGCACCGTTCAATCTCTTTTAATTTGCTTTACTTTTATTAAAAAATTTTTTTTAATGTTTATTTATTTTTGAGGGAGGGAGAGACAGAGCATGAGTAGGGAAGGGGCAGGGAGAGAGGGAGACACAGAATCTGAAGCAGGCTCCAGGCTCCGAGCTATCAGCACAGACCCCGACGCAGGACTGTAACCCACAGACTCTGAGATCATGACCTGAGCCGAAGTCGGATGCTTAACCGCCCGAGCCACCCAGGTGCCTGTAGCTTTACTTTAAATAAACGTTATTTTAAAAATTTTTTTTAATTTTTTTCAACATTTATTTATTTTTGGGACAGAGAGAGACAGAGCATGAACGAGGGAGGGGCAGAGAGAGAGGGAGACACAGAATCGGAAACAGGCTCCAGGCTCCGAGCCATCAGGCCAGAGCCCGACGCGGGGCTCGAACTCATGGACCGCGAGATTGTGACCTGGCTGAAGTCGGACGCTTAACCGACTGTGCCACCCAGGCGCCCCAATAAACGTTATTTTTTAGAACAGTTTTAGATTTACAGAAAAATTGCAAGGACAGTATAGGGTGTTTTCATAAACCTCGTACCCATTATTACCTCTCCTATTATTACCATCTTCTAATTAATATGGCACACCATCACAACTAACGAACAAATCTTGATACTCTATTGCTAATGAAAGTCCATCCTTTATTCAGATTTCCTTACTTTTTACCTCATGGCCCTTTTCTGTTCCAGGATCCCATTCAGGATCTCATGTATATATTTAGGTGGCATGTCTCCTTAGGCTCCTCTAGGCTGTAGCAGTTTTTCAGACTTTCCTTGTTTCTGATGACATGGACAGCTCAGAGAAATATTGGCCATGTATTTTGGAGGGTGCCCTTCTGTTGTCACGTTTTTCTTATAACAACTGGGGTCATGGGCTTGGGGGAGGAAAGCCACAGAGGTAAAGTGACATTTTCATGACATCATATCATGAGTGCATACTATCAATATGATTTATGGCTGTGAATATTGACCTTGATCTTCTGGCTCAGGTGGTGTTTCCATTGTGAACTTATTCTTTATCTCCTTTCTACGCCTTATATTTTGGGAGAAGTCACTGTGGGCAGGCCATACTTAAGGAGTGGGAAGTTATGCTTCTCCTTAAGGGTCGAGTATCTACATAAACTTTTACGAATTCTTCTGCAGGGGAGATTGATCTCTTTAGCATTTATTGATTTATTCAACTACTTATACCATTAGGAACTCATGGATTTTCTTTTTACTTCGGATTGTAGTCTAATACTACTGTATTGTCTGTGTGTGTTTAACATTCCCTAACTTTTAAGTCTCAGTCTGATTTTCAAGGTACTTACCACCATTTAGCGTAATGTACACTTTATGTGTTTGTCTTTCCCCACTGGAATGCCAGGTCTTCGAAGTCACGGTCTTGGTATTTTTTTTTTTTAATTTTTTTTCAACGTTTATTTATTTTTGGGACAGAGAGAGACAGAGCATGAACGGGGGAGGGGCAGAGAGAGAGGGAGACACAGAATGGGAAGCAGGCTCCAGGCTCCGAGCCATCAGCATGAACGGGGGAGGGGCAGAGAGAGAGGGAGACACAGAATGGGAAGCAGGCTCCAGGCTCCGAGCCATCAGCCCAGAGCCCGACGCGGGGCTCGAACTCACGGACCGTGAGATCGTGACCTGGCTGAAGTCGGACGCTTAACCGACTGCGCCACCCAGGCGCCCCGACGGTCTCGGTATTTTTAACCACGGTGAGTATCCTCAGCCCTTGGGTGGACGCTCATTTGGTAATGAATGAATGAATGAATGAATGAATGAATGAATGAATGAAGCCGGCTGGGGTTCTAGCTGGGCTTCTGGCCCACTTGAGGCGGGTGAGTCCAAGAGGGATCTGACTTGGCGGTGCTCAGCCTCGCTGTATACGCTCAGGCTCGCGGCCCGCCGCCTCGCGGGTCGCCGCAGGTGCACTGCTGGGGGCCACACCCACACTCAGAACCCAAGCACGCGGCCGCGCCCCGCGGAACGCAGCGGCCGGCAAACGTCACCGGCGCGAGGGGGATTCCTGGGGAAAGTCCGGCGCCCCCGGGCCCCTCCCCGCGAGGAGGGTCGGGGAGCAGGTGAGGCGCCTCGGGCCGCCGCGGAGACCGTCCGCGGGCGCACAGGCGAGGTGAGGCTGCAGGAGCGGCGCGGCCCCGGGCTGCCAGCCCCCGGCGCTCTCGCACTCCGGGCGGGGCGGGGACGGGCGCGCGGGCGGCCGGCGCCGTCGTCCCGGGGCGGGGCCTGCTCCCCCAGCTGTGGATGCTGCCGACGCTGCTGGGGGCTGGGTCTGCGGCGCCCTGATGCGGCGGCAGCGGCGCGGTGCTCGCGGGGCCGCGGAGGACCCCGGCCTGGGCCGCGGGAGGCGCCGGGATCCCCGCCGCCAGGAGTCGCGCGACAGGTTTCCTTCCTTCTCACGACGCCCAGCGTGGGACCGGCGCCCGCGCAGGACGTAGCTTCTCGGTTCGCACGCTCGGTCCCGTACCTGGTTCGTTTTTTCCCCTTGTGCCTCTTTTTCCCTCCCTAAGCGCCCCAGGAGGAGCGAGGACGCGCCCCGCTGAGTTGTGCGCCGAGAGCTGCGGGGGGGGGCGTCGGGGTGGCCTCGCTGGATGGGGCGTCGAGGGATGTCCCGGGGGAGGGATTTCGGGTCTGGCCCCGGTGCTCACGCCGCCCTTTCGCGCCTCGAGAAACACGGCCTTGGGTTTCTTATGCACATCGGAGTGATTTTTTTTTTTTTTTTTTTTCTCCCAGTGGGCAAGGGACTGTGCATTTAGGGCTTCACAGAAATTCTTTCAGATACCTGTTGATAGGCTTCTGGCGCAAAGTCTCTAAGTAAGACTACTTTTGTTTTAAGTCGAAAGGCTGAGGTTGTTTGGAATTACTGGGGACATTACTTCGGTGTGATCGTCTGTTCACTCCCTATTTTAGCTTGCGCTTTCTCAAAAACACCCGAATGGGTGCTTCTTGACTTGAACTTGACGTAATGACTCAGGAGCCAGGAAATACGAAGAAATTGATATTGCCTTGAAATAGTTCCTTCCAAGCCCACATAAGACTTTTTTTTTTTTTTTTAGAAGAATGAAGACAAGAAGTAGTAGCAATGTGACTTCAAGAAACACACCGTGCCGGGTGGGAATTCTAGACTTCGCTGACACTAGCTGAGATCTGTTATTACTTCCTGTGGTTCTCATGCACTTGTTTAAGCCGTTTCTCAGCAAAGGGAGGAGTTGTTATTTCCACCCGGGTATCCAAAGATGAGTCACAGGGCTGCTCTTTTAAGTTGAGTCTTTGTTAATGAACTTTTGAAAAGCGAGGTTTGCTCTGGGTGTGTGTAAAGGAAGGTTCAGATGCGAAATGCGAAATGCTCAGTGTTAAACTCGAGCTAGTGGTGTCGGAAGTAACAGTTCAAGTTTTCAGTTTCCTAAAGTGCCTGATGGTACAGCATACCAGCTAGGGTCACTAGGCTGATGTCAGATAACCATTGAAGTCATGTGCTTTGCCACAGAGGCCCAAGAGAAAATGAAGTTCATTATTCAATAACTGTATGTTATTACTTTCAATGGTATGGTATGGTAGAAATAGGCCATTATACAAAGTGATTGAACGTCACTCTCCGAATCCAAATAATTTGGACAGTTTGTCTTTAGTAAGTTAGTGCCACGTGAAAATTTTTGAAGACGGTGGATACCAGTTGGAGCTGAGAAATTAAAATATTTAAGCTGAGAGGCCCCATGGCTCTTGGGAAGGAACTGTACTGTCTCCATGCTTAGTAGAGAAGAGGACAGCATCTCTGTGGGAGGCGAGTTGAGCTGAGGTCAGCGCAACAAACAGTTCTCAGGCACCTTCTTTGTGCCACACTCTTCACAGAGCTCTGGTTATGTAATTGTGAATACGACAGGATGTTGCTGAAAAGGGCCATAAAGACTAGTGTGGAAGGCTGGAAGAGCCAACGAGGGAGATGGGAGCTATGACCAATCTATGCCCACAGTAGAGCTTCTGTCCCAATACGACTGGTGTTTGTGCAGATCTGAGATTTTGAATGAACAGATTTTTGATGTTTCCTCATTGCTGAAAGAATGAGTAAAGTTTTAAATTTAATCACCTATTTTGTTGACAGTCTGTTGTGCTTATTCAGTAAGCATTTCATTCAGTGAATGATTTAAAAATGTATTAATTGGAAAGGCATGATTTTTAAAGTGTTTGATAACCATATTTCATATTATTTTGTGGGTAAAAAGAAACCCAGCCTGGTATTACCCCTAGACAATCACAGGTACTTATAATTTACTCACCTTTTAAAAATAAAGTAGTGGGGTGCCTAGGTGGCTGAGTTGGTTAAGCATCCAACTTTGGCTCAGGTTGTGATCTCACAGTTTGTGGGTTTGAGCCCCATGTCAGCTCTGTGTTGACAGCTTAGAGGCCTGGAGCCTGCTTTGGATTCTGTGTCTCCCTCTCTCTCTGCCCCTCCCCTGCTCACGCTCTGTTTCTGTATCTCAAAAATAAACGTTAAAAAAAATTTTTTTAAGTGAAAACAGAGTAGCTAATTAATGGCTTATAATTTTATAACACCATATTGAAGCAACCTACTGATCATTGTTTTTTACAGTTCAAATCAATCTTTTCTAACACACTATTGCTGCACAAGTCAAAATGACTAAACCCACTGCGTCACAGTTTACTGTTGAGACTGAAATCTTCTGAGGTACTTTTGGACTTGATGCCAAAATCTGTTCAATTTCTACAAGTCTGTAAGGTATGCAGCTAGTGAGGGAAACAATACTAAATTTGAGATAACTCTAATTTCTATATTTCTTTTCTCTCTTGAGGGCCTCAAAGTTACTTTATCTATGGGGAAGAAAGGGTTGAGTGTGTTCTTCATCACTGTACTCCCTGGCCTTGGTACAGGCATTACTCGTGCCAGGTGTTAGGAAGTATTTATTAATTGAATAATGAGCCTTAATGTAAAAGGGGGAGTTTTCAGGTGGAGGGAGGGATAGTCAGCCCAGCAGAAGGATCAACATTGTGTTGTCAGGGAACACCAGCCTGGTCAGTGTGGGCACGGGGTGAGAGCTGGGGAGACAGATTGGGCCGCATCACAAAGGCCCATGTGCCATGCTGGACCTGTGACTTTATCCTATGGAAGACTTCAGCAGGTGAATGATATCGTCAGATATGTGTTTTGGAAAGACAATTTAGAATCAAGATGGAGAACAGATTGGATGAACACAACTCTAGCCTTAGGGCACACACCGGAGATTACTATAATATTTGAGAAGAGAAATTGGAGAAGGCTTGAGTCAGGCAGTGATGGTGAGGAGTGGAAAAGAGGGAAGGAGCTGACGTGTTTAATAGGCAGAACTTGGCTACATCTTTAGAGGTGGGCAGTGAGGGGAAGGAGTTTAGGATGACTCCTACATTCCTAGTTAATGACTAAGAGTGGGATGTAAGTGAAAGAATAGGTGTGCTAAATGAGGGCCTCATTCAGTGCTTGACACATAATCAGCGCTCATTAACTTTTTGAATGAATTAATTAATAACAAAAACAACAACAACAATAGCTAAAATGCTTATCGGTGCCAGGCACAATTCTAGGCTCATTATATGAACTCAGTCTTTTCCTCCTCACTGAAATCCTGTGAGATGGGTGCTATAATTGACTGCTTTTGACAGGTGAATGAAGTGTAATGCTAGTAATTGATAGAGGTAGGAATTGATCCCAAGCGCTTAGCTCCAGAACTTACATTCTGAACCACACTGCTTTGCTATGGTATCTCCAAGAATGAATGAATGAATGAGTGAACGAATGAAGTCTCAGACACTGTGGCAAACTCAAACTGGAGTCACTGTCTTGACGCCAACAATTGTTCCTCATTCAGGGTTAGCCCGATATATAAGATGGGCCCTCAGAGGCTCTGTTGTGCTGCATGGCACCCCTCCCCCTTGGTTCACCCCAAGGAGTATCTGGTTGATCTAGGAATAGACCTAGAATAATCAGAAAATTTCTCCTGGGAATTAAAACACTTTTATGAAGACTCACTCTCGCTGAAAGTTCCCAGAGCTTCCACAACTACGTCTTCCGAGCTGCCTTGGTTACTACTCTCCCTAGACACTGAATGTTCACTGCTTTGTGTTTCTTAGAGGCAGTCAATGATCTGTTGCTAAAATCTGTAGTATTCCTCTGGGGATACTAGAAAGGCTGAAATAGAAAGGGGAAATAGAAAGGCTGGCCCGGGGGTATTAATCTACAGAGCAGGGTCCAATGGTACAAGAATTACTAACAAATTCAGGCAGGTGCATAACTCAAGTCTTACACTCCTGTTTTGTGGTCTGCCTTCTAGGGCCTGTTTTGTTCTGGTTTCACCCTGAAGCTTACCTGCCCCTCTTGTCTCTAACTTCCAGAATCTTATTAAGTGAAGCTGGCCGGCAGTGTCCCTGTCCTCTTGACTTTAACTGAGCAAAATAGCTCGTACCTCTAGGGATTAGGGCCTGTTTTCTTTCTTTTTATTTTTAATGTTTATTAATTTTTGAGAGAGAGAGAGACAGAGCACAGGCAGGGGAGGGGCAGAGAGAAGGAGACACAGAATCCGAAGCAGACTCCAGGCTTCTAGCTGTTAGCACAGAGCCCTACGTGGGGCCTAAACTTACAAACTGTGAGATCATGACCTGAGCCAAAGTTGGACACTTAACCGCCTGAGCCACCAAGTGCCCCACAGGGCTTGTTTTCTGTTTTCAGCATTCAGGTAGATTCCTTTGGTCTTGATAAGGGTATTTTTGATAAACAACCCCAACTCCCTCCTTCCCCTCAAAACCTGGCCTCAGCTCTTCACCATTCCCATTGTTTCACAAGTTGGATCAAGACTATGATTTTTGTTCAGGAATCAAGGTCTAATTATCTGCTCCTCACAAGCCTCACTTTGGACTATTTAAAGATTGTAAACACTGAATTATTATTCTACCTAAACTGAATCAGCAAACTCTAAGTTTGAAGTTTTAAAATATTTTCTCCATGCATGAAGGAAATGTTTCATTCAGCATTTCTTCAGATTTAACAGGAAATCAAGGTGTTTATAGCTTCTCATTATATGAGACTGACATGAAGCCTTCTGGATTGATCTAGCCCACATGTTTACCCCTTGGTCTGAATCCCTGTATACCTGTCTGTAATTCATTCAGTGCTCAAATAATAAGAAAGGGAAGAGTTTGGGTTAATATTTTACGTGGGTCTGTCTTGCTTCTTCATTTTGATTGTGGTTTCTCTGCGAGCAGAGAATCACTGGGGCTGGGGGCTTTCATAGGTCTGTCAGCTTCCTTCCAGTTTTAACCATTCCGTGACTTTTGCTGATAATAAAACCATCTGTCAGATGAAGTCATTTGTTAACCACGCCTTCTACATCTGTAAATACTAGACGTTATTTGTATATCTCATGTAAGTTCTTGGTAACATTCAATAATTTGGTAACTTTTAACATAAAGCATAGTTTTAGAATTGGTAATTTCTTATTATCCTCCTTGAGCTAACTCAATGTTTTCAACTTGATTTGTGTACTGTTTTGTTTTGTTGTTTCTTTTCAGTGGCTACAGTATCCAGGTAATGCAGCAAATACTAAGTGGCCTGGAAAAGTATTCCTCATTTTGTATACCCAGCTGTTTTACTTGTTTCTCTGCTCAAGGATGTAAAGTGATACTCCATTACTCATTGCGTAACTTATTGGGCAAAAATGTGAATTCCGACTTTACAGAGTAGTGGAAATTGCTCTGTTGCTATCTTCATATGGAAACACTCTGTTTCCAATAAACAGAGTATTATTCTGTCTTCTGTTTCAGTTTCAGGATTGCAGCAACGCATGTGTCACCTGGTTTTACTTCTAATTTTTTTTATTACGTGCCCAGGTGTATTGATTAGTGACACAGATCTGTTGATTTGAGAAAGTAGGACACAGTGTGTAAGCTGAATCATATCATGTCGGTAAATCCCTCCTGCCTTCCCTGATTACTGCATGGTAAACCAGGGCCTAGCTGATAATACATACAGCTCTTCATTAGTTACAAAATACTCTCATATATATTTCCTCTTTTCCTTCTCATAAAAGCCTGGCAAAAAAATATTATTGTTGTTATCTGTATTTGAGGTCTATACATGAGGAGGGACACTCTTGGAGAAATTAAGTGACCACCCGATTTCTCTAGAAGTAAGGTACAGACGCCCACTCCCCTGTGCTGTCGCTACCTGACTGAAAAGGCAACTTCACTCTCTTAGTTCACGTTTCCTGAAAATAGACTGTGAGATTTGCGTACAGGGGGTTTACTGAGAGGTGCTGTGGGAACAGCACTTGTCAGGGAGAGAGCGCAGCAGGATTATGCAGAGGGAGGAACTGAACCGCCGTGCAGGTACAGTGGTGGGCCCAGCCTTGGAGCTGGAATGGCCCTTCAGAATTGCTCTGCCTGCACACGAGCTGGTCATCTGAATTCCCTGCCTCAACAGGTCATTGGCTGCAGGCCACACCAGGCAGAAGGTGCCGTCTTGGAGCGAGCAGCTTTCCTTCAGTCAGGGCAGTTCCTAGAGCTGTGAGCCTTCGGTAGTCAACATTTCTGGCAACTGGGAGAATGAGGGCCTTGGTCCTAAAGGGATCAGAGTATCACATCGTCCACAACTGTTGTACGGAAGGGAATGTTTTTCTCTGCAAGGGCCTCGCTTGTGTCTTTCTGGCCCAGACGGTTGCCCTGCTGAGTGGAGCCCAGAAAGTTGGCATTTTTTCCAAGGCCCTTAAAGATTTAGAATGGCTGACCGGGCAGCAGGAAGGTAAAGTAGCCTTAATCCCAGGAAGGTTAGGAGCCTGGTGAAGGAGGGCCGGGATGGGCGGAGTGGTGGTACCTGGTAGAGAAGTAACCTCTGACGCCACAGCTAACGGGAAGCCCTTGTCTGTCTGGACCCAGAACAGAAGTGGAATGCATGCTAGTCTTTGCTGTAATTCAGGGCTGTAACATTGTTGAATGGATATTAAGCTACGTTTTCTCTCTTTTTTCTTCCTTCTTCCCTTTCTCATTTTTCTGTGCCTTTGAAAAACCCCAGAACAGTCCAGTGACTCTCAACATGTAGCCTGTAGATGATAATCACCAGAATTACCTGGGATCTCTAAAAACAACACCCCCCCCCCCAACCAAACAACAAAATAGAAGACAGAGAGTCCAGGCCCACATTTGATATCTATTGGAACAGAATATTTAAGAGTGGAGCCTATGAATTGATATTTTCAAAAAACTCCCCCACCTGATTTTTATACATGTTATAGTTTGAGAACCATAGACCCAAACTCTTATGCTTTTGCTGGTGACCAAGCCTATTGAGATGTTTCAAATTAGCAAGAAGTTAATGAAAACCAGGGGGCCGCCTGGCAGGCTTCATATAATGACACTCACCCCCAATCTTTCATAGCAAAATCCTGGTGTGGCCAAGAGAGCCTGCCCCAAATTCTTTGGCTGGCGTCTGCCCCAGATTGCTGGAAAGAGAGTGATGATTCTGACTTGGCCTTTTACTAGCTGGGTGAGAGATGCCAAATTCCTTGAATAGTCACAGGGGGGAAATCAGTGAATTTATAGGAATCAGAAAACTTTCTAGGAGAATAAGAAGGTTCCAAGAAGTTTTAGGTCAGATAAAGCTTTGAGGTACTGTCTGCTAACTTTAAATGACCATACAGGGGCACCTGGGTGGCTCAGCGCGTTGAGCATCTGACTCTTGATTTCGGCGCAGGTCATGATCCCAGGGTTGTGGAATCAAGCCCCACATTGGACTCTGTGCTGAGCATGGAGCCTGCCTAAGATTCTCTCTCTTTCTCTCTCTCGGTACCTGGATGACTCAGTTGGTTAAGTGTCTGACTGGCTCAGGTTATGATTTCATGATTCATGGGTTCAAGCCCCCCGTTGGGCTCTGTGCTGACAGCTCAGAGCCTGGAGCCTGCTTGGCATTCTGTGTCTCCCTCTCTTTCTGTCCCTCCCCTGCTCATGTTCTGTTTCTCTCCGTCTCTCAAAAATAAATAAACATTTATAAAATTAAAAGGAAAAAAGATTCTCTCTCTCTCAATCCCTCTGCTCCCTCTGCCCCTCTCCCACTCTTGCATGGGCATGCACACATGCTCTCTTAAAAAAAAATTTTTTTTAATTAAATGACCATACAAAAGGATGAGAGAGAGAGAACTATGAACAGGAAAATATATTATCTTATTCATTGAAATTGGGAATAATTATTGTTCTTCAAAGGGAAAAGCACTTTTAAACCTACTGATTCTGAGTCCGGTCATTGCAGGAAGTATTAGTCACCTAAAGAAGAGTCTGATAAATTCCTAGGACAATATGATGCTATATGCTGGGCACTTGGGGGTACATGGCAAACACAGCAGGCATAGCCCCTGACCCCCTGGAACTTATGGGCGAGCAGACAGGATAGGCAGTAAAACAATTAACAATAGAATACAGTAAATATCAGGAAAGAGGAAGTGCCACAAAGTGTGAGATCATAGAATCAGTCCTCCAGCTTAGTCTAAGGTCACAGAGTTTCCCATTCTTGTGAAACATACAAGAATAGAAGCTATGAGGCTGGCTTTGGTGATAAGACAAAGGACCTCTTTTTAACAAAGGAAAATCTTTCGGTCTGTCTAATTCAAAATCGGCCGATCCTTCACACACGTGTGTGTGTGTGTGTGTGTGTGTGTGTATGTGTGTGCGTGTGCGCGTGTGTGTCTGTGTCTTTCTGCCTGTCCAGTGTGTAAGCACACGTGTTGACGAAGAGAGATCAAGAAAATCACTCCTTCATTTAATGACTAAAATAGATAGCAAAGAACAGAGAAGGAAGTCGGTTTGCATTTCATTCGATGTGCCATTGCCCAAAGTTAACTAATATTTTAATATGTAGTAAAAGAAAATAAATTTAGAGCTCTGAAAATCATGAGCTTTATATCACAACTTTTTAAAAGTTAATTTTAAGATTCTGAGGATTCTGGCCCAGGAGGGTGCTTGACAGATTTGTCTTGGGTTCTGTTACAGACCCAGTTTGAGGCACATTTGCTCAGTGGTCAGTGTCTGTTCTTCTCTTCTTCCTGCAACAGTGGTTTTTGTAGTATGTGGCCTCTGCCTGGTGTGGGAGCTCCTACTGGGCTCTTCTGCCTTTTTCTGGCCCATTCTTTCCCTTGTATTATTTCTGTACCTGCTTGTTTTTCCCCATAACTTACAGACTTAGTTGAGGGCAGGGATTGTGATTTCTGGATTTTTCAATCTTTGAATCTCCTGCAGCTCTTCTATTATAATTTATTTACATTAATTACATTTAATAAACAACCTTGAATGTGGTATCTGAGTTAAGAGGGGATCCTTGGGTTGAGAAAGTAACCAGATTGGTTCTCTATTGAGAACATATTTCTTGTTTAACCTGACATCGCAAAGCAAAGACACCAAGGGCTAACATGGGCATATTTATCTTGTGAATGTCTACTTTAAGTACTAAAAATGCCAGTCACTTGACTAACGGCAGGGAGGGGAGGATTAAGTCATCATGAAGCAGCACTTACTAGATGTAGACAAAAGTGTAGAATGTTCTGCTGGGTCTCACCTAAGTCAACTTAAACACATGTCTACACCATCCAACATCTTAGAATAACATTGATACTAAAAATCAGAATTAAAAATCATTGTGCAAGTGACAACATAATTCAGGCTCAAAATATGACTCTGACGGCATGTGATGTCCTGTGATGACCATTTACCATGTTTTCTTATGTCTTTCTTCCCATGCCTTGGCATGTTCCTTGGTTTATTTCAAGTATGACTTAATTTATGTTCTAATTTTTTGTCTTGCTTTTACAGTGAATATTATATATAGGGAGTGTCTGAGTGGCTGGAAATAATTCTTGACATTCGTTCTTTTGCTTCTATTTTGTATAGTTCAAACTTAGTTTATTGCTGAAGTATAGGTTATAAGTTAGGCCAGTATGAATTTTGTGGAATACTTTGTTAACTGTAAATTCGTTCAACTTTGATATTTTCCTTAAGAATTGGAATTTTTAAATAAAAGGTTAGGGTGGTGAAATGAAATATTTTTCTCCTTTAGAAAATGGAGAACTCTAGAAGATGAAACTCTTTACAACTTGTTTCCTAAAGAATCAAAATTATAATAGTGTCAACTCATCTGAAAAGAGGAACATTCCATCCTGTCAGTGTATATTTATTGTTGTTTAGTTGGAAAATTTGTCAAGTTATTAATTGCCCTTTGCCGAAACTTAGAGTGCTATAGACATTTTCTCCTTTTTGTTGATATCTAGATACCTATACATACCATGGATAACAGCGTGAGCACAGCATAAGGGTTTTTCAATTTTTATTTTTAATTGAACCATAGTACGTGAAATATCATATTCGTTTCAGGTGTGCAACATAGTGACTTGACATTTATATACATTACAGTGCTCACCACAATAAGTGTAGTTACCATCCGTCACTGTACAATGTTATTACAGTGTTATTGACTCCATCCTCTATGCTGTTCTTTACATTCCTGTGGCTTATTTATTTCATAACTAGAAGTTTGTAGATCTTAATCCCCTTCACCCACGTCTTCCATCCCAGCACCTCCCAGGCTTCTGGCACCACCAGTTTGCTCTCTGTATTTATGAGCATGTTTCTGTTTTGTTTTTGTTTTTTCATCTGTTTGGTTTTCTAGATTCCACATGCAAGTGAAATCATGTGCTATTTGTCTTTCTGTGTTTGACTTATTTCGCTTAATATACTGCCTGCTAGGGCCATCCACGAACACAATATGTTTTTTCATTTGTATTCTTTCCATCTAGTCCTAGTAGCTAAAGCATAGATAAATCTTATATTCTGATTTTCCCACTCATTTCTGGCTAAATTAATAAGTCTAATGTATTATTTTTAATTTGCATATATTTTCCAAATAGCAGATAATAAATATTTCATATTTTTATTGAGAATATTTTATCTCCTGTGAAATGTCTTTCTATATACTTTACTCGATAATTTATTTGCCATGTTATTTTACCAGTTGGGGTGTCTCTGCATACAATGCCGAGTACCTACACAATGTCTGTTATGTTTTGTGCAAATATTTTCTTCCAATCTCTTGCTTTAATCCTTAGTATTTGTTACTCCTTTTTGTTGCAGAGAGATTTCACATTTTATTTAGTCAAATTTGGTTATCTTTTTCTCTGAGATTTCTTCCATAGCCTCACATCTCATGGAAAGTTATCATTTTCAGGGTGCCTGGGTGGCTCAGTCGGTTGAGCATCCGACTCTTGATTTGGGCTCAGGCCATGATCTCACAATTTGTGAGACTGAGCTTCGAGTCAGTCTCTGTGCTGACAGTGCAGAACCTGCTTGGGATTTCTCTCTCTCTCTCTCTCTCTCTCTCTCTCTCTCTCTCTCTGCCTCTCCCTTGCATGTATGTTCTCTCTGCTCTCTCCCTCTCTCTCTCTCAAAATAAATAAATAAAATAAACTTAAAAAAAAAGAAATTAAAAAAAAAAAGAAAATTATCATTTTCCCAGAGTACTGATATTCAACTTCACTTTCTGTTAGTGTTTCTGTTATTGATTTTGCATTTTTAATTCTTTAATGTCCCTAAGGTGTATCGTAGGGTCTCCAGTAAGTATTAGAGAGGAATAAATTCTTTTTTTGTATGAATATAATTTATTGTCAAGTTAGCTTACATATAACACCCAGTGCTCATCCCAACAAGTGCTCTCCTCAATGACCATCACCCAATTAAGAGAGGAATCAATTCTTACTAGTCAATTATACCAGCCTAGTTGCTTATTTTTTTTCCTCCACTATTACTTCTTGATGGCTTCTTTCCATATACTAAGATTTTGTATAAAATTGGTCTATTTCTTAGTGTTGTATTCATGTCCATTAATCTAATTTTTATGTTTGCAAAATTATTATGCTTTTAACTATGGTCTTATTCAAGTGGTAATATCAGCAAGAGCTTTCCTCTTTTTACCAGTGCTATATTCTTTTCAATTTATAAAAAACTTTAATCATTTATTATTTGAACTTTATTTAAGGATCATTTTATTTTTTAGAATTTTTTTTAAACCTTGGTCAGAATTTTGGATTTAGTGCAATCAAAAAATTAACTTGGGGAGAATTCCAGATTCCACTAATACATGTGTCTAAGTGCTCATTCTCAAGTGGAATCTGTAAAGAGGTGGTTGTGTGAGAAAGACAGGAAGAAAGAAGTACGCAGGCAGGATGGAGAGCTCCTGGTTACCTGCTCAGGGCACAGCATTGCCCTGTAGGTGGTGTTTTGGATTTCCAGAAAGCCTATATCGTTCTTTTTTCCTGCTTGCTTCTCTTCCTTCCTTCCTTCCTTCCTTCCTTCCTTCCTTCCTTCCTTCCTTCTTTCCTTTCTCTAGTTTTTAATTGTATCAAACATGCACACATAATTGAAGAGTAATGAAAAATGAAAGTCTGATAAAAAAAAAAAGTCTGTCCCTTTCTATTTCGTTTATTTCCCTCTCCCCAAAGGCAACCACTTTCAACTACGTTTACTTATTCTTTTGGTGTTTATATTTGTATCTCTAAATAATATGCTTCTATTACTATTTCTTGATTTTTCCATTTTGGGCATCATCCATTGATTTCATTGTGCAGAAGGTGATGATTTAGCTCATTTTCAGCCCTTGCTGCCAGAGACAGGCACCACTCTTGTTCCTTCAAGAACTGTATTCATCCTCCCAGTACAGCTGAATCCTAATTTGAGTTACATCAATATGTAACGATTATATGCTTGTGGTTATGGAAATACCAATTACAGCAGATCCATGTTTTATATCAGGATTACTCTCCTATAACTACATAATTGTTTGGGGTTGTTGTTGTTAGTTTAATTTATACTTACAACCTATTCAATCCCAAATTGTCTAAATCTCCTCCCAAGAAATTTGGACCCATCAGGAATTCTGAGTTTCATGTTTCTGAAGAAATCTGTCCTATAGCCTACTATACCTAGTCTAGACAGATGGCCTCCCAGTCCAGTGCACAGCTGTCATCACAGAATTTCCCTTTGCTGTTATTCAGGGGTGCTCTCTGCCTCTCCCCTCTGTTGAATTTCAGGTTAGGATTCTAGAGTCTGTATCTTTTTCGCTTGACTTCCTTGTTTTGTTGTAAGGCATTTCCCTGTCTCTTTCTGAGAAAGATTATAGGAAATATTTTTTTTTAACGTTTATTTATTTTTGAGACAGAGAGAGACAGAGCATGAACGGGGGAGGGGCAGAGAGAGAGGGAGACACAGAATCCAAAGCAGGCTCCAGGCTCTGAGCCATCAGCCCAGAGCCTGACGCGGGGCTCGAACTCACAGACCGCGAGATCGTGACCTGAGCTGAAGTCGGCCGCTCAACCGACTGAGCCACCCAGGCGCCCCAATATAGGAAATTTTTTTTAAGACTTTGTATATCCAAAAAAATGTCTTTATTCTACCTCATATTTGATTGATGATTTGGCTTGAGTATAGAATTCTGGGTTGAAAATACATTTTCCCCAAAAGTTTAAAGGTACTGTTCCGTTATTTTTTAGTTTCCAGTGTTGCTGTTTAGAAGTCCAAAGCTTTTTTGACCTTAGATACTTTGTAGATGATCTGTTTCTATTACCCCTACCCCCAACCACCACAGTATGATGTCTTCTCTCTGAAATTTCTGTTATTCAGAATTTGAATTTAAAGTACTGGACTTCCAAATTCCTTTTTAAAATTGTTTTTCACCTCTTTCTTTCTTCTTTTAAAAAAAAAAATGTTTGTTTATTTTTTCAGGCAGTGGGGAGAGTGGCAGAGATAGAGCCAGAGAGAGAGAGAGAGAGAGAGAGAGAGAGAGAGAGTGCCCCAAGCAGGCTCCACGCTCAGTGTGAAGCCCGACATAGGGCTTGAACTCATGACCATGAGATCATGACCTGAGCCAAAATCAAGAGTCAGATGCTTAACTGACTGAGTCACCCAGGCACCCCTGTTTCTTCTTTTGTACTTTATGGAAAAAGGTTTTTCATCCTCCTGCCTATGATATGGGTCCGTGTGCTGGACAGTAGGTGAAGGAAGAGGACTTGGAGGTCCACATTCCATATAAAAACATTAATCTCATCCTCCTCTTTACAGATAAAGTACCTCTCACCTGGTATAGATTCAGAGTCTAGCCTGTCTAATGACCTGCTAAGGAAGGACAAAGGATGATAGGTCCTCTCCCTTCTTAAAAAGGCTTTAACCAAACTCTGTTTTTAGCCCCTACCATCACCTCCTTTTTCACAGGTACTCAGGCTTTAATTCTGATTCCTGGGTATTTATCAAATGGTGTAATTTAGGTTGTTTCTTGGCATTCTCTACTGTTAGCTTAAGATTCGATGTTTTAACTCCTTGCTAGGTTAGTAATCCCTTGTCCACTTGCTTTACAATTTCCAGAATTGTATTGTTGCTCTGTTCTCTCTGATCTTCTTCCTTGTCAGTGTATGCCTTTGTGTAAGTTCTTTGGGTAGGATTTTGGAAAGGAGCAGAAATGATGTTTACTTTGCCATTTTGTCCAGAATATAGGGGTCATCTTTGAAAACAGAAATGTGTTTTCTGGAATAAGTGGTAGATTAAGCTAAAAGCACGTAACAGCAGATATATTCATCAAAATAGCTACCTTTGCCTTAAAAAATAGAGACTGGAACATAAGACTGGGCTGTTTAAGTGGGCAAGTTTGGATTTGCATAGGGGAAGGGGGGGGGCAAGGGTCATCTCTGATTGGAGAGCATGTCTAGAAGGAGGACAGGATAAAATGGCCATAGTGTAGTTTCTTTAGGCCGCAATAAGTTAAAAGCAAACATCTCAGTTCTCATCTACAAATTTTCCTATTGATGTTCACGGAAAGCATGTATGTTCCCCACCAGGAGTAAAAGCCTAAGCATTGCCTTGGTTGAGCATTCACTCACTGTGTGTCAGACATCTTACCGAGTGCTCCTTGAGATTGCTGGTGTTATTCCAATTTGCTTAGAGCTGGGAGTCCAGTGCAGGCTTATTTGACTTTGCAACCTCTTTTAAATGTACAGCTATTATATCTTTGTGTCATAGTTGATACCAAGTGTTGAAACTAAGAAAATTTTTGTCATCGCACAGAAAACTGAAGACGTGTCTCCCTTATCATCTTCATAGTCCTGTCTTTAAATGTGTCAAAAATCAGGAAGTTGCCTAAGTCAGTTTTGGTTTCAGCTTTAAATATTTCAGGGGTCTATTTCACATGTCTGGATTTTCATGTCTTTCTTTAAAAGTGCTTTCTATAAGCTTTTTATGTTGCCGTTGTTGCTTATCTTAAAAAATACTTTTAAGGAACTGAGACCACGTCTCTTTTGCTCATTGGGCTAACCTTGTCCTCTCATATTGCCTGGCACATAGTAGGTGCTCACTAAACACTTGTTGAAGAAACGTGTAAGTCTGTCACAGTAGCCCATGCAAACGCACGTGTCTTGATTGATGTGCACAAGAACAGCAATCATAGCCTATTTTATGAATGTTACTTCAAAGCTAGCTAACAGGATGCCCGACTTGTTTCACACAAATAAAATAAGCCTAACGTGCCATCATTTGTATGCTGACATATGTATTTTAGCTAATAAGATTGAGATATTTTATTATAATGTTAAAATTGAATTATCATGAATGCTCAACAGAAAGTTAGGATATTTAAAATTCTACGCATTTTATGGTTGTTGAAATTATTCTACGTGGGTATTGACAGTCTCTGCATAGGAGAATAGACCCAGTTATTCTTCAGTATAGAATTTTCTGCAATTTTGGACAGGTAGGAGTTTATCTCTTGATTCCAATTATGACTGTTACCAATATCACTGTAAAGATTCAACTTTCCTTTTATCCAAAATAGAAGCTCTGAAATAAGGGGAACTTTAAATTCTGTTAATATTAAAAGGTCAACACCTTTAGCTGTTGATTCTTCATAGCAATAAGCAGCATGGCTTTTTTGTGGAAGAGTTTATATTGGGGTAAATGTGTAAGAAATTTGATCAGATCCTGCTTTTTATTTTGTTAGTTTTGTTTTGCAAGGAGCCACTGTTTGTCTTCTTTGATAGGCAAAATGTAAGATACTCACCATGAAATAAAAACTTTCATTGTAAATGAGTTTGTTTCCTTGGCCCTCCTTCATACAGTGAATGAAAAACATCTGGGGTGCCTGGGTGGCTCGGTTGTTTAAGCGTCTGACTTCGGCTCAGGTCATGATCTCTCAGTCTGTGAGTTCGAGCCCCAGGTCAGGCACTGTGCTGACAGCTCAGAGCCAGGAGCCTGCTTGGATTCTGTGTGTCCCTTGCTCTCTCTGCCCCTCCCTTGCTTGTGCTCTGCCACTCTCTCTCTCTCTCTCTTTCTCAAAAATAAATATTAAAAAGAAAAAAGAAAAACATCTAATTCATACTTTCTTGTGGTTCTGAGTAAAATTAGGGCATTAATATTCTATCTCCTGAGTAATCAGAATAATACAGAAACTGGTGATAGAATAGTTGTGTGGTTTTATAGGATGGTTTTAGATCACGTGGTCTGTATATGTTTTCTAAGGAGGAGTACTTATAGTATTTTGAATAAATAATCTGGTGAAATAAACTATGCATGGCAATGGTGCAAAATAATAATGTCTAATACCATGTTTGTAAAATAGTTAAAAAATTTATAGAGTGATTTTGCATGTATTATTTACATCATTTAATGATCCCCTCCCCCCACAAAGACCCTTATGAGGCAGGTAGTGTCATAACCATTTTATAGGTGAGGAACCTGACACTGGGAGTCATGAGATGTTTTGCTCAACTTTGTACAGCTGGGGATGGATGTTGGCATAAGTCCTCTGACAGTTGGCTGAGTACCCTCTCTCCCACACCACATTTGCCGTCAGGACTCATATCAGTGAGCTGAAGAGCCAGACTTTTCCCTACATGTTCCTGTATCCAACTGAAAGCCAAAACAAAGCCCACCACTACTAAGAACAAAATTTTACTAGTGGGGTGGGGAATAGGGCTTACCTTTCTGAGACATACATGAGGGAGATGTTCCATGGATGTTTACTGAATTAAAATTGTTAATCTGGAACACCTGGGTGGCTCAGTCAGTTAAGCGTCCAACATTGGCTCAAGTCATGATCTCCCGATTCACGAGTTTGAGCCCCATGTCAGGCTCTGTGTTGACAGCTCAGAGCCTGGAGCCTTCTTCAGATCTGTGTCTCCCGCTGTGATTCTGCCCCTCCCCTGGTCATGCTCTGTATGTGTGTGTCTCTCTCTCAAAATAAATAAACAAATAAATACATTAAAAAATTTTTTTAATTGGTAATCTGCTCCCAAAAGAAAACCTGGTCACTGACTTTATAAACACTAAATCTTGAAGATGTCAGTCCTCAGACCGACTTAGTCACCTCTAGACTCTTTCACAATCTCTGGGGTATGTGAAGTTGGGGAAACCATTTTGAGACTCTTAAATGTGAAAGCAAAACAGGAGGATTCTCTTTCTTTTTAGAACTTCCTTCCTGTTTCCAAGTTGTCTTCATTGTTCCTGATTTCACCTGCACAGAAGTGGTGGTGGTACAGAGTATAGCAGGACCTTCTTGTGGGCCTGTATCCCTGAGGGAGGCCCCAGGTGGGAAGAAACCCCAGGCGCTCCTATGGTTTAGCAAGAAGCCATTGCATATGCCACAGGGTCAGGGTCAGTGCTGAAGCCTGCATCTTAAGTATTTACGACTCTAAATAGAGAAGAGTCTGGAAGAAAATGTTTTAGACTTATCCCTGGTTATTTTATAGAGTTACATATAGTAGCATTAGAGGATATGAATTCTTAAATTTCCATTCTGTATCATTTGACTTCTCTTCCTCCTCCTCCTTTAAAAGAAAGAGCATGTGTTGCTTTCATACTCAGAAAAAAGAGATTTTACAGTGAAAGAATCGCAACAAAAATTATTTAACACCCTAAATAACACAGTAATGCACAGATATTAATGTTTACTTACGACTGTAGGCGAGATGGGTAATAAACTATTGATAGTGTATCAGTAAATGCACTGTTTATACTAATGGTTGCTGAACATCCTTTGGGTTTTTGAGTGAATTAAAAATCACAGAAGAGACAATAGCAAGTAGCATATTCAGAGAGCTTACTCAACCCGGCACTCTTTGAAGAGCTTTATGTGGATTGTCTCATTTAATTCTGTCCACCATCCCATGCAGAAGATATTTCTACCTGGGGAAGATAAGGTGGAGAGAATAAATGTGACATAAGCGGAGGTTTGAAAAGCACTCATCTATTAGGTGTTGCCCTCTCTCACTGCTGGGAATCCTGAAGGCAGTGAGGCAGTCCAGGCTAGACCCAGGGGCGGATTGCCAGTCTCCTACATTTCCCTGAGTGTCTGTGGAATTCGGAGCAGATTCTACAACTCTGAAAAGAAATAAACTCATTGCCTTTAACACGCTGAGAGATTAATAGGGTCACCATCAGTTTCCGATGCTCCTTAGAAACCTCGCGCACTAATTTTTATTCTTTGTAGCATGATAGCCAGAAACGTCTCCGGTCCCAGATGACAAAGGAAGGTGTGGGAAATGGCAGTAAAGTCATGTTTGGAAGGTGCATTTTGTCTGCCCAGTGTTCTTTATGTTGGCATTCTGAACGGCAGACTTGTGATACACTTGAAACCATCTACCTCCATTTCAGAACTGGCTCTTCAAGTTCTCAGAATCTCTTATCAGACTGAAACTCAGCCAAGGTTAAAAGTGCCTGGTCTCTTTGCACTGTCCTACCCCACTGTTCAAGAACTCCTACTTAGCACCCTTCATTACTAAACGGTTTCTGCAGGCCCTTTCTTGCAGAGGCTGCTTGTGTGTGAGATAACCTTTTTTTAGCATCTTTTTTTTCTCTCTCTCTTTACTATGATTATGACCACAGTCTTCAAAAGGAAAGAAAGGCTGTCCTCAGACATGGTAAGAGACACATGCTCCTTTCTGAGTATGCTTTATATTAATGTCTGTGTACAATATGAACAGAATATTGTAAATGTGCACTGCATTAAAATCCAAGTAGGCAAGGGAGCCACAATCACCAAGTAGGGGACATACACTATCAGGACAGTCCGTTGGTCCATGCTACTTATGTTTGTATTTTATTTTATTTTTTTTTTAATTTTTTTCAACGTTTTTATTTATTTTTGGGACAGAGAGAGACAGAGCATGAACGAGGGAGGGGCAGAGAGAGAGGGAGACACAGAATCGGAAACAGGCTCCAGGCTCCGAGCCATCAGCCCAGAGCCTGACGCGGGGCTCGAACTCACAGACCGCGAGATGGTGACCTGGCTGAAGTCGGACGCTTAACCGACTGCGCCACCCAGGCGCCCCTTATGTTTGTATTTTAAAACTCAGAGCAACAAACTTTCATTTTATTTTATTTTATTTTATTTTATTTTATTTTATTTTATTTTTAAATTTTTGTTTAATGTTTATTTATTTTTGAGATAGAGAGAGACAGAGCATGAGCAGGGAAGGGGCAGAGAGAGAGGGAGACACAGAATCCGAAGCAGGCTCCAGGCTCTGAGCTGTCAGCGCAGAGCCAGACGCGGGGCTAGAACTCACGAACTGTGAGATCATGACCTGAGCTGAAGTCGGACGCTTAACCTACTGAGCCACCCAGGCACCCCCAAACTTTCATTTTAATGCCTGAACATTTGCTTTTTAAAAATTATGATTTATCCAGGATTCATGTCATTCTCTTAGGTTCTCTTTAGAGGAGAGGTGGTTTGAAATCCTCTTGTAGGTCATAAGCATGATGATTGGGTGCTCACGCTGTTTTGTGACATGCGCCACCCTTAAACCTTGTTACGACGTCAGCACATTACCTGTCTGACGTGAAAAGAAAGAAGAGATGGTTTGTCAGTATAACGAACCACCCCCCAAATCATACTGTGATTTCTTATAGTCATAGGATTAGATGAGATAATTCATATAAAGCTTCCAGAGTACTGTGTGGCAGAGAGTAAGTACTGGGTGTTTCTCTCACTCGGGTCACCTGAGCTCAGTCATATAGAGGCAGTGGTGTGTGAGCTGGGGGCTGCCTCTCTCTCCGTGTGGTCCTCATCCTCCAGGAGGCTGGCCTGAGCCTCCACGTGGTGGCTTCCATGTTCCCCACAGCAAGAGAGGGCAAGCCCCAGTGTGCTATGCTCTTCAAGCCTCTGTTTGCATCATGATTTCTACTGTTCTACTGTCCTCTTTCTTTCTTTCTTTCTTTCTTTTTTTATTTTTTCAATATATGAAATTTATTGTCAAATTGGCTTCCATACAACACCCAGTGCTCATCCCAAAAGGTGCCCTCTTCAATACCCATCACACACCCTCCCCTCCCTCCCACCCCCCATCAACCCTCAGTTCTCAGTTTTTAAGAGTCTTTTATGCTTTGACTCTCTCCCACTCTAACCTTTTTTTTTCCTTCCCCTCCCCCATGGGTTTCTGTTAAGTTTCTCAGGATCCACATAAGAGTGAAAACATATGGTATCTGTCTTTCTCTGTATGGCTTATTTCACTTAGCATCACACTCTCCAGTTCCATCCACGTTGCTACAAAGGGCCATATTTCATTCTTTCTCTTTGCCACATTCTACTTTTTTTTTATTTTTTTAATTTTTTTTATTTTTGGGGACAGAGAGACACAGAGCATGAACGGGGGAGGGGCAGAGAGAGAGGGAGACACAGAATCCGAAGCAGGCTCCAGGCTCCGAGCCATCAGCCCAGAGCCTGACGCGGGGCTCAAACTCACGAACCGCGAGATCGTGACCTGGCTGAAGTCGGCCGCTTAACCGACTGCGCCACCCAGGCGCCCCTACTGTCTTCTTGATCAGAGCAAGTCTCATGGCCAAGTCCACATTCAAAAGGTAGAGAAATAGACACAACTTCTTGCTGAGAAGTACAGCTAAGAATTTGTGGCCCTTTTTGTACAATCATGTGTAGTCTGCCTCTGGCAAAGTTTGTTCACGTTTCTCCTATGCTCCCCTTCACCCTGGGATTCCCAGGAGTCTCATATTATGGCACCAGCTTCTAAGTCGAGGCTTATCCATGATCTGCATTAATCTGGACACAGATGGGACCCCTGCAGGTACAGCTCTTTCAATGTTTCCCCATACACACCTAACCTATAGTGATGAAATAGGGAAAGGACAACCAAAATACGTAATCTATTAAAACAAAACCAGAAGCACATTAATAGGATACACAACAATCTCAGTTCCACGGCAATTCTATCCAGGTCCATGTTGCTAGGTCCCTCCATTGCTGGCCCAGGGGGTGGTTGATTAAGACCCAGTTCTGCTTCTCAGGACTAGTTCACTGATATCTATTTTCTCCCCTGCTCTTGGCTCCACCTTCTGAAACATTCCTCTTTTCCCATGAGAAATGGCTTATTTCTGCTTCTAAATAGATTCTTTAGCCTACTTTCTGCTCATAGAAAAGCAGGCACCCAGAGGCCTCTTTCCTCTGAATGATCTCTGTCTTGTTTCTGTATTTATCAGTAAAACTCTCTTTAAAACCTGGATTTCCCATGGGGTGCCTGGGTGGCTCAGTCGGTTAAGCGTCTGACTTCGGCTCAGGTCATGATCTCGCGGTCTGTGAGTTTGAGTCCTGCATCGGGCTCTGGGCTGACAGCTCAGAGCCTGGAGCCTGTTTTACATTCTGTGTCTCCCTCTCTCTCTCTGACCCTCCCCCACTCATGCTCTGTCTCAAAAATAAATAAACGTTAAAAAAAAAAAAAAAAAAAAACTAACCTGGATTTCCCAAGAATCCCATAGAGTCCATGCCCCTAAAACCTCTTCCCCATTTGTTTTCAAGACAGATCTCTGTTTACTTTGGGCTGAGTGTCAGGCTGCCATGAGGTAATAACACCTTTGGGAGTCTCAGAGCCCTTCTCTTGCCCAGCTGAGAAGGCCTTCTAGGCACCACATTAAATTTTACAAAGGTCTTTACTCTGAAGCCACTTCTTACTATAAAAATCTTTTCTTCCAGCTGAAGAGACTAGAGGTAAACGGTTTTATTTTCCAAACTCATGAATTCTGGCTCTTCTCTCTTTGCTCTACATAATGCTTACTAATTAGATCACTCTGTTTTCTTGGTTTTTTGTTTTTTTAAGCTCATGTCTCCCTTGCAGAACCTTATATGCAGCTAGAAGCACTCAACGAACATTTTCAGCCTTCTGCCTGGAGAGCTTTGCAGCTGGATCCAACATTCACTGTGTGCATTTTCGATCTTTTGTGTTGCCACAGACAGTGGCTTTGCCTATTGTCTTGCTGCTACGTCGTAATGTGTGCTGTCTTTCCCCTGACTGCTGCAGTTTCCTCATCACCTTCCCCACCTCCACTAACATTTTGCATGCCATTTTCCCAGTTTTTGCTAAATGCTACCTCACTGCTTTTCACCCACTGTCTGGTCCCAAAGCCATTGCTGAATGTTTTAGGTTTTTGTTATCGCAGTGTGCTACTTCTAGGTACCAGTTTCTGTATCAGGTAGTTATTGCTGTGTTGCACTGGGGCTCCCCATGGCAAAGCCCTTTTGCACAATGCTTTCCAAGACGCTACTTACATCATCATATTTGCTCATGTCCCAGTGGCCAAAGCAAGTCCCATAGCCACAAATTTGAGGAGTTGAGAAATAGTCTATACGTCTTGACTGGAAGAGCTGCACAGAATGTGCAGTGAATTTTTGTTTCAATCTTCCACAAAGAATATGTACAAATTTGGAGAAAGAGAATGGGGCACTTGGGAGGTCGGGTCAAGAAAATAGCATGTGAACAGACAGTCATCACATCATAGAAATGATGACTATGTGGTATTAGTAAAATTAATAGCAATTATTTATCAAGTTTCCTTTATTGAGGTTCCAGTATATGCCAGGCTCATGAAAATGCTTTATATATGGTAGAATCTTTTTGCTATCAGTGGAAATGTCTATTCCATAAGAGTTTCCCACCCCCCCCTTGCTAACAGCCATCTCTTCACCATTATTTGTAGGTTACTTAAATACAATGAGCGTTTCTTTCCTTATCTTTAAAACTAAGGTGTGGTGCAAGATAGTCACTAAAGTCTTTTTCTGCTTCTCTGATTTTATCTGACATAATTATGGGGTTGATTGAGGAGGAAACACAAATCACTTCCCTTTATCCATCTGATTTCCATACCAGTGGAAATAGAAGGAAAAAGCACCCAGAGGCCAAAGTGTTACTTCTGTTATCAATAAAGACCAGGTTGGAGGAAGTGGCTTCATTGGTGGGGAACTCTGCTGTATGTCCTTGAATCTAGAATTAGATGGACTTGCCCTCCGCAGCAGCTGACCTCTGCACTCCCACCCAGGAGCAGAGCAAAAGAGGACACCAGTTCTCGGTTCTCGGTGGTAAGCCGACTTTCAAAAGGAAGAAAGAAGAAAAGCTTGGGCTACCATGGGCAGCTTCTCCTTCCAGATTCACCAACTGGATAAGCAACTCTGTGCCTCTTGGCTGGCAGAGTTGGAGAGAGATGTCTACAGGGAGGGAAATGTCCAAGTGATGACACATGTTTCTTCTTAACAACACTTATACCACATACCCTCCCTCAACCCCTTTTTATTTATTTATTTAAATTCAAGTTAGTTAACATACAGTGTATTCTTGGCCTCAGGAGTAGAACCCAGTGATCCATCCCTTACGTATGATACCCAGCTCTCATCCTTAATGCCCATCACCCATTTAACCACCCCCCTCCGCCTTCAGGAACCCTCAGGTTGTTCTCTGTATTAAGAGTCTCTTATGGTTTGCCTCCCTCTCTGTTTTTATCTTATTTTTCCTTCCCTTCCTTTATTTTCACACAGCTTCAGCACAGGATTGAGTGGACAGAACATGAACATAGGATCTGGACAGATGTGGGCTTAAATCCCAGCCTTCTTAACTTACCGATGGGCTGAATTGGATAAGGAACTTAACTTTTCTGGGATCCAGTTCCTAGTCAACTGAAAATTTTGTTACCTTCTTCACAAAGTTATTGTGAATATTGTTGATGGACTGCGTATCAGTTGTCTGGTACACAGACTGACTCATATTGGACACTCAGTTTGTCACTGACATTAGTTTTTCCTTCCTTTCTTTACTTAGTAGGTTTGCTTCCAGAGGGCTGCTGACCCACGTGTAGCTTACCGTTGCTAAATGCTTGGCTTTTATCTAATTTCTTACCAAATTTCTGCTATAACCTGTAAAGGGAATGAGAGGAATATCAGTGGCAGTATATATATGGAAATACCTGAGGAAAGGTTTGACATTTTAACCCTGAGGCAAGAGAAACATTTGGAAACAAATGAAAGTGTATCACCACAGAGTTCAAAGATGTTAATAATGACAATCTGAGTCATCAATAAATTGTATCCAGTATCCTCTCTTTAAGGAATGAAATACATCAATGCATTTTTTACAAATGTATATTTATTTTTGAGAGAGTGCGCACACGCGAGCACACATGCGAGCAAGTAGAGGAGGGGTAGGGAGACAGGAGACACAGAATCCCAAACAGGCTCCAGGCTCTGAGACATCAGCAAAGAGCCAGACGTGGGGCTTGAACCCACAAACTGAGATCATGACCTCATGACCCAAGCCCAAGTCAGATGCTCAGTGGACTGAACCACCTAGACACCCCTATCAATGCATGTTAGAAGAGGATTTCCAACAAAAAAATGAGTGAGCACCTTTCACATTTGAGGGGAGAGTTTCAATTAAGTAAATGTCACTTACGTGGAAAAACCTGCATTGATGATGTTGGATAACTGAGATTTTTCTGTGCGGGTGTAAAAACTGTCAACTAAAAATAACGATTTGTTTCCTTGAAGAATTGAAAAGGAGTAGACAGCCAACAGGATTAGAATCAGTGGCTCATAGGACTTTGTCTACGAGAAAGAGAATATGAAAGAAACATGTAAAAATTCTGTGAGCTTGTCCTTTAACCATCATTATGAGTTGGGAAAGAAAAGGTCATTAATGATTCTCAAAAACTCGGTCGGTTTTCCTTTTTTAAAAAATACCCCATGGAATAGCTATAAAATATGAAAGTTTAATCAAAGATATATTGGACTCAGCATTTATTCCCCTTGATGTTTTCTTTGGTCTTTCCTAAAGGCACAAGTTTGGTTCACATTCCAGGGCCAAAGCCAAATCAGTCATAGGATACAGCAGCTGTTTTTGTTTGTAAATGCTAATACAGATAAGACTGGAAAAACGTGTATCGGTGATTTGAACCTTGATCCTGGAGTGCTCTTCTCTTCACTCCCTCCCTTACCAAACTCATTCGTTAGCTTTTCCTCTGTTATCACTTTCATGCTCCTGACTGTAAAACTCGTATTTCCAAGTATCAGTGCTTTGTTATTTCAAGCACTTATGTCAGTCCTAACTACAGTGAATCAGTTATAAGAGAATTATCTACGAATGTTAATTCTGTGGACTTTTGGCAAGTTGTGATGAGTTACTCCTGCCTGATAGAGTAACAGAGGCTCTAACAGCCAAAACATTGCAGTGTTGTTGGGGAAACTCTTGATGTAAGGACATTATTATGAGAAAGAAGGTGATGGTTCTAATGGTGAAAAGATTTTCATGTGTTCATTCAGATCTAGGTTATTAGATGCGGATAATTGTTGCAGCTACAAAACCTCAACTAGGGAAGGGGATACGGTCTGAATGCTCGTGTCCTTCAAAATTCACCTGTTGAAATCCTAATCCCCAGTGGGACTTTGGAAGGCAGTTAGGTCATGAGGATGAGGTCTTAATGAATGGGATTAATGCCCTTTTAAAATTAGCCCCAGAGAGTTTGCTTGGCCCTACTGTATTGTGAGGACTCAGCGAGAAGACAGCCATTTATGAACCGGGAAGCAGGCCACACCAGGAGCCTTGCTGGCCCCCTGATCTCAGACTTCCAGCCTCCAAAGCTGTGAGAAATAAATTTCTGTTGTTTATAAGCCACCCTGTTTGTGGTATGTGATAGCAGTTCAAACGCACTAAGACAGGAAACAGTTCCCAGAAGATTAAAGATTTCAAAGTGTTCACTATAAGTCTCTGGAAAAAGAAGCTAGTGTAGCTTTTGTGGTCACATTTTCTGGATTCAGGCCTCAGCTCCACATTTATGAAATTTGTGATTTTAAGCAAGTTGTTTAACTCATTAGGCCTCAAGTTTCCTCCTCACCTGTAAAAACAGGGATGACAATAGGGCCTCACAGGGATTGCACGGTGCTTGGTGCTGTGTTGGGCACTCTACAAATACCTGATAAATGTTAGCCATAGAGCAGAATGCAGATGCAGATTTGAACACAGGAGTGGCTGCTTTGATGTACAGTGTGTATCTGCAGAATGCATTCAAAAGCATATTGCAGTAAGTAAAATCCCCACTGGCTGTTTATTGGCCATGCATATCAGACTGCCCTCGCTTCAGACACTGGCCAAAAAGTATGATTGAGGGAACTGAAAAGCAAAGATTTCAGGGAGCATCAAATGAGTAGAGTGATTGAAAAGTAGAGACTATCTGCTCTTTTAGATTAGATTCTCCCAAAATGCTTTGGAAAAACTCTTGGCTTTGCTTTAGAGAGGAAACACGACATTTATTATTATTTCTTCTAGCCTCAGAGTTTTATAATTGTAATCCATCTTGACTCCCACTCCCCAGACTCTGAAATTGTGCTTTGAGTGAACCCCAAGAAATTAAATAATTGTGTTCTTGCCAATGCACTTTGGATCCAACGCAACTTTTTGTTTTAGAGCAGCAGCAAAAAGATAAGACCTTTTAGGAACTCTTTCTATTTTAGCCTATAATTTTCAGAAGTTCAAAGAATGATCTTTACCTCTTAGATGTGCCATTTTTTTTTTAAATCAGGAAACAGAGCAGAATACCAGGTTTTACTCGTTTGAGTGAAATTATTTGTGGATCTGAATCCACCTGTTTGGGAAAGTACACTTGTTGCTGGTTAAGGGTTGTGTTCTTATGGTGTGTCTGGAAAGGTGACTGCTAATTTACTGTGACATAGGACCTATGGGACTCCTGGCCCCACCGGATGTCTGTGGTGCTGCTTAGACAGGAGGGACTGGACAAGGTGGCCAAGAAAGGAGTGTTCAAGGCAACCATACAGGGCTGTGCAGATTGCACCCCATACCCAGATGATTCGCCACAGAGAGAGACTAGAAATCCATCCCATGCCCAGTTTGCCAGATGCTGTACCCTGGTATAGGGCTGCATCACTCAGAGAAGGGGGCACTCTTCTAGCATTCACAAGGATGTCATATGGTCCCTCCGCAAAGGCTCATGAAGGTGCCATATGGAGCAGTGGTGGGCCTAGGCATAAAGACACATTCTGATTTGTAATCATCACTTTATGTTTACAAGACTTAAAAAATTGCTCTAAAACCAGGACTTAGGAGCTATAGATTGTACAATCTGAAAATAAGACCATGGGCACTTCATTATTGCAGTAAGGAGTCATTACTCAAAAGTCCTCATTTGGAACATCTGTCTTGGGGCAGGATCTTTTTAGTTTCATTAATAGCTATAACTGTATACAAAGCCTAGGTGTGCGTATGTGTCTCTCTCTCTAAATGTGTTTTATTTAGTTCCTATTGAAACAAGAATCCTAAACTTTCTGAACTCAAGTAAAGAGAAATAAAGTCTCTAAAACATTTCTTTGTCATAAATACAGAAAGGACGGCCCTTTTGTGCTTTTGGGTTTGTTCCCCTCCTGAAATCTACAAGTTGAGTTTCATAATAAACCTCACATGGTTGGTACATTGCCCTGCATGGAATTGTGTATCCCCATGTCTGAAGTTTCTCACTGCTTGCAAAGATACTTTAACATATTGCTGTGAAACAAAGAAAGGTTTTGTTTTTTGGTAATAGGCGAAATTTGCTTAATGTATGTATTGCTTAATGTATAATGTATGGATTATATAAAGACCTTAAAAAATTTTTTTTAATGTTTATTTATTTTTGAGAGAGAGAGATAGAGCACAAGCAGGGGAAGGGCAAAGAGAGAGGGAGGCACAGAATCCAGAGCAGGTCCAGGCTCCGAGCTGTCAGCACAGAGCCCAATGTGGGGCTTGAACCTACAAACTGTGTATAGTCCTGAGATCAGGACTTGAGCCGAAGTCAGACACCGACTGAGCCACCCAGGTACCCCTATAGAGCCCTTTTAAATTGACTCCCTCTTTAAAGTTCTTATCTCCAAATACAATTGCATTCTGAGGTGCTGGGGTTAGGGCTTCAATATGTGAATTTGGGTGGGTTATACAATTTAGCTGTAACCATGTATGAACGGGTTTGTTCTTGTTCCCCTTAGAATAAGTAGGCGTAAAGTTTTTCTTTTATGATCAGAAATATAACCCTGTTGTGTTTACAGAAATATGACCATGTGTTGTGCTGACAACGGTTCCCTTACAGGCAAGTAGGAACTTTCATAGTTGTTCTTTGTAGCATCGAGTATACAGACTATGTATGTATTATACCCCCCACTCATTGACCTTCGGAGGTATGCAGAGACCTACCTTCTGAATCTTTCATTTCCTGTCTTTCTGAATCTTTCCCTATTGAGTTTGTTCAAGATTGCCCCCAACCTGCTATTCTAAGTTGTCCAGAACTGCATTATATTCATGAATAAAAAACTGCCATGATAATTATCTATGGAATGGGTCACAAGTTTGGGTGTGCACTGGCATCACCTGGAGATCAACCTAAATGTACTGAGTCAGAAACTTCAGGGGACCAGGCATCTGTACTGTTTGCGGCTCTCCAGAAGAGTCTATCGCTTCCTAAAGTGTGAGAACTACTGAGGTACCACCACTTCTCTGTTCCTATATATTTTTGTACATAAGTTCTATCTAATTGCCCAATGAAAGAAGGCTTAGGAAACTTCCCCTTCCTTCCCTGTGGGATCTTGTTCTCCAGACAGATGATATGCATGCCTGAAAAAATTAGAAGACATAAGCAGATTTCTGGTAGTTGGTCATAAAATTTCTTTTGAATTCTTCATCTCTTTGTGAATCAAAGCACATTTTAGCATTATTTTAGCAACTTTATGAATACAGTTTACTAAAATTTATTACGTTATTCTTCGTCACAGTGAGATAGGACAGTCAATAGAATTGTTTGATTTTCCCTTCTTGTTTTCCCTAGTTTCATTTTTAGGATCTCACAGTACAGAATCAAGCCACTGGATGTGTAGGTCAGTTTGAAGTTCTTTCTGTACCTGCTTCTATATTTTGGTGTGACTACAGCAAGGAATACATTTTAACCTTTTGGGGGACAGTCTTAGAAATAGCTTCTTGGTTGACATTTTTTTTCTATTTTTGTTTTTTTCTAATTTTTTTTTTAATTTATCGGTTTTGAGAGAGAGAGAGAGGAAGCATATGAGTGGCGAAGGGGCAGAGAGAGAGGGGGACAGAGGGTCCGAATCGGGTTCTGTGCTGACAGCAGAGAGCCCCCTGTGGGGCTCGAACTCCCTAATCGTGAAATCATGGCCTGGGCCAGAGTCGGATGCTCAACTGACTGAGCCACCAAGGTGCCCCGTATTTTTGTGTTTTTTAAATTTCTTTTTTCTTTTTAATTTTTCCAAGTTTTTATTTAAATTCGAGTCAGTTAACATACTCAGTGTAATATTAGTTTCAGGTGTAGAATTTAGCGATTCATCACTTATGTTTGCCACCCACTGCTCATCACAAGTGCCCTCCTTAATACCCATCACCTGTTTTACCCATCCCCCTGCCCACCTTCCCTCCAACCCTCTGTTGTCTGTTGTTAAGAAGCTGTTTCCTGGTTTGCCTCTCTCTTTCCGCCCACCCCACGTTCATCTATTTTGTTTCTTAAATTTCACATATGAGGGAAATAACATGATATTTGTTTTTCTCTGACTTGTTTTGTTTAGCATAATACTCTCTAGCTCCATTCACGTTGTTGCAAAAGGCAAGATTTCATTCTTTTTGATGGCTGAGTAATACTCCACTGTGTACATAGGCCACATCTTTTTTATCCATTCACCAGTCGATGGATACGTGGGCTCTTTCCATAATTTGGCTATTGTTGATTGTGCTGCTGTAAACGTTGGGGTACATGTATGCCTTCAAATCAGCATTTTTGCATTCTTTGGGTAAATACCTAGTAGTGCGATTGCTGGATCATAGGGTAGTTCTATTTTTAACTTTTTTCGGGCACCTCCATACTGTTTTCCAGAGCGACTACACCAGTTTGCATTCCCACTAACAGTGTAAAAGGGTTCCCCTTTCTCTGCATCCCCACCGATACCTGTTGTGTCCTGTGTTGTTGCTTTTAGCCATTCTGACTAGTGTGAGGTGATATCTCATTGTAGTTTTCATTTGTATTTCCCTAATGATGAGTGATTAGCATCTTTCTTTGTGTCTGTTAACCATCTGTATGTCTTCTTTGGAAAGATGTCTATTCATATCTTCTTCCTATTTTAAACTGGGTTATTTGCTTTTTGGGTATTCAGTTTTATAAGTTCTTTGTATGCTTTGGATACTAACCCTTTACCGGATATGTCATTTCCAAATATCTTCTCTCCTTCCAAAGGTTGCCTTCTAGTTTTGTTGTTTCTTTCCTTTGCTGTGCAGATGATTTTTATTTTTATGAAGTCCCAATAGGTAATTGTTGCTTTAGTTTCTCTGCCTCAGGAGTCATATCTAATAAGAAGTTGCTATGGCCAATATCAAACAGGTTACTGCTTGTGTTCTCTGCTAGGATTTTGGTTGACTTCCTTGTAGTTTTCCTAATGCTTGCTCCCTGGCAGAAGACCTCTGGGTCAGTGGGAGTAACTCATCTGGGGTGGGTTGGGTCAGGCCAGGTGGGCAGGAAGGCAAGGTAAAGACCACCTTCTTGTCTACACCCCCATAGAGAATCTTTAATTCTCCACACTGTTTCTTTCTGTCTCCTTACCTGATTATGGACTTGAGCGTTCAGATGAACTCAGGCCTTCACTTGATTTAGAATCCATGCCTTTATGGTTTTGAGGTCTTGAGAAGGAATGACTACCTCTAAACATCTTCCTCCAAGGCCATTTTCTGTGTGATCAAAGTGTGTTTTTCTCTTCATATTATGAATGAGATGATTCCCCCCCCCCCCCAGTAGCTTTTTACTGGCTTTAGGGTAGTAATACAGAGCATGGGACCTGTCTAGGACTAGTGGGAAACCAACAAACAGATTCCTGATGTTGTGGTGTGTGTTGCTTTACCTTAACCACCCAATTACCTTCTACAGTAGTGCCAACCAATTTTTGGCCAGAAAGCAAGGATGACACCTATTATTACCTTGGTCATCAAAATTCATCCATTCTCTGTACTGTCTACCTGTTGCATAGTAGACTGTATTAGATACTAACTTAAGCAGATAGATACATCTTAACTCCACACCTTCTAGCTGAAGCACTTTTCCCAGGTCACATCAGGTGTTAACTGATTGCAATGCATGTGTCTTAAAGAAGGACCTTAAGGAATTAATCCTTCAAGCAAATAATATTTATAGTCTTGTGGGATTTTATTTAATTATAAAATCTACACGGGCATCGTAAAAATTTTGGAAAACACAGAAAAGCACAAGGGAGTAATTAAAATCTTTCATGATGCCACAATTCAAAGAAAACAACTATTAACATTTTGACATATATTACGTAAGTCTTTGTTTCAGGATGTGTGTGTGGTTGTGCACAGGCTCTTCCCTTTACCTACCTTGTCTACCTGAGATGGTATTTACACTCCCATACTGTTAGACAGCCTCCTGAACTGCCGTCGTTTATCAGCCAATAGCTCATTTTTACACATTTAAAATATTTCTGAATTTCTGTAAAAACTGTATGGTGAGGGAGATACTTGCAGCAATGAGCTTCACACACTCTTGCATGTAGCCTTAGAATAAATGTATATGTGACAGAACAAATACACATTTTAAAAGCTTTTGATACAATTGCTAACCTCCCCTCCAGAAAGATTCTATCAGTTTTCTCTCCTACCAGCATTTTTTCGGAGTTCCCAGAATCCTCACCAATTTTTAAACATCATCATCATTTTTTTTTTTTTTTAAATCCTGCCAACTTGGTGGGGAAAAAAAATCTCAGTGGTTTAATTTGCATTTCCTTGTTTAGTAGTAAAGTCCATCCTGATTCACTTTTATATATTTCCTGAAGAAGTTTCATGTAGTTGTTAAGTGGGACTGCTCTGGGGCCCAGCTGTTCACTTCCTGGCACCCAAGGGTAGGTTCCTTAATCTCCCTGGGCTCACTTACCATCTCTGATAATGACAACACTTAGTTCATGGAGTCTGTATGAAGAGTGAAGAGAGTATCATGTGACAAGTGCCTAGAAAGCACTTGGCATTACAGTAAGCACCTGATACATATCAGCGCCTCTTATGTTCTGGAGCATTTGTATTTCTTCATTTTCTTTGTCTGGGCAAGTGGTTTGGTTTTGTTTGGTTATGGCAGAAGGTTTTAATGTATTAAGTAGGTTAACCCATTACCTGCCATATATTACAATTTCCCCCAATTTGTGGTTTGTTTTTAAATTTTGTTCAAAGTGAGGAAATATTTGGATATTAGGAAATTCAAACTATGGGATGGCATCGTTTTGGTTCAGCCTAGGTCTTTTTTCTGCCCCTCAGTCCTGCCTCTGGAAGAGTCACTCACCTATCACTGGGGAGATCGGGTATTGACTTTTGTCACCAGATAGCAGAAATGGCATTTTAAGCAGGATAATTTGTTATATAAAAATCACCATCTTAGGGGCGCCTGGGTGGCTCAGTCGGTTGAGCGTCCGACTTCGGCTCAGGTCATGATCTCGCGGTCCGCGAGTTCGAGCCCCGCATCGGGCTCTGGGCTGATGGCTCAGAGCCTGGGGCCTGCTTCCGATTCTGTGCCTCCCTCTGTCTCTGCCCCTCCCCCGTTCATGCTCTGTCTCTCTCTGTCTCAAAAATAAATAAACGTTAAAAAAAAATTTTTTTAAAAATCACCATCTTGGAATAAAACTTCTGCTTAATTTGTGTAAATAATGCTTATGGAAGATGAGAGGCTATGGTTAATATTTCACCCATTTCCCATTTATCACTAAATCCAACTTGTCAGCATTCCATGGCGAAATAAAATTAATTACTTCAATTTGGAGAAGCTTTTAATTTGAGATCAAGATGCCTCAGAGATGGAGTATACATTACATGCTACTATGTTTTTCTTCTTTTCTGCAGATTATACAGCAGAAAGAATCTTTGTAGCCACAAAATCTTGTCCATGAGGGGAAAATGTTCATTATTTTGGCATATATACATGCAACTAAAAATTAAAATTTTTCACTTCCTGGAAAAAAATGTGGACATAGAGAACATTATTTTAACTTGCTAAGTAGAAAAATAATCAGAACCACCCTATGAAAACATGGAAATTCTGCTTGAGCTGCTGACTTGTTTCAAAAAGCCATTTAAAGTGACAAATATTGGGGCGCCTGGGTGGCACAGTCGGTTAAGCGTCCGACTTCAGCCAGGTCACGATCTCGCGGTCCGCGAGTTCGAGCCCCGCGTCAGGCTCTGGGCTGATGGCTCAGAGCCTGGAGCCTGTTTCCGATTCTGTGTCTCCCTCTCTCTCTGCCCCTCCCCCGTTCACGCTCTGTCTCTCTCTGTCCCAAAAATAAATAAACGTTGAAAAAAAAATTAAAAAAAAAAAATAATAAAGTGGCAAATATTGCTACTGTGTGATCGTTAAATGGGAGTGTGTTATATTATTGCTACGAGGGTTATGTATGATTGAAATTTCCCATATAAAAAAATTTTAAGTAGTTGTGTTAATGACGCTTAACCACTAAGGACCTTGGGGAAAACTGAATGTCTTTCATTTCTGACTCTTCATCTGGTTACGCTATGTGATTGCTGTCTAGATGTGTGTCGTCTTTCTGCTCACCTCTCTACTTATTAAACTTACACTAAACACTTAACTGCTTCCTTATCTCTTCACTTTTAATATCTTCCATCAGAATATATTCTCAGATTTTTTCCTCCCAAACACTCAAACTGAAGTATGTATCAATGAACAGAGGAGCAAGGGAATTTCAACTCTCAAATTCTGTACTGCCTTATTAGATTTTAGTCTTTATTTTGTTGTTTTACTCAAGTGTGTTTTACTTTTATAACATTTTTAAGAGAAAAAAATTTAAGTCATGATTTATATGGTAACTGTTTTAAGAATCGTCATGATGTATGGGATTGGGGATGCTTACTGGTGCTGAAAAAGGCAACAAACAAACATCAAACAAACAAAAAACCAGAGGGCACTTAGAGCTAGCCCCACAGCCTTGTAAGTAACCTTGATTGTCCTTATTTAAACATTTTTATCCTTCCAAATCTTTTCTTCTTATTTTTCCTTATTCTCTGTTTTGATTTGCAATTATTGGAAAACATAAAGCAAGAAAAAGTGATTGGTTCTCAATGCAATCTAAAATTGTAAATTGCTGATTGAGTTCTGGGCACCTGTAATAATGAACTGCACATGCTTTATGGGCTATAAAGTATGACCGTGTTCATGCCTGTCTGTCATATTAGTCCTTTACTTGTAAGCAACATGTCAGAGAATATTTAGCTCCTTTAGTGTGTTAGTTACCTACACCCAGCAATAAAGAATTGGAAGTGCTGTGCAGAACATTTCTTTATTTTAAGCTTCAGTTCTCTCGATGCAAATATTGGACTCCTCTGGAGGAATTTAACCCCAGTCTCTACTTGCAGGCAAAATGAAGGACCGGCTGGCCGAACTTCTGGAGGTAACCAAGAACTATGACCAGCAGTTCCCAGACGGGGACGACGAATTTGACCCGCCCCGTGAGGACATCGTGTTCGAGACGGACCACATCCTGCAGTCCTTGTACGGAAACATCCAGGACCTTCAGGATGAAAACCAGCAGCTGATGACCGACGTGAAGCGGCTGGGGAAGCAGAACGCCCGCTTCCTCACGTCCGTGCGGCGCCTCAGCAGCATCAAGCGGGACACCAACACGATCGCCAAGGACATCAAGGCGCGGGGCGAGAACATCCACCGCAAGCTGTGCGCGATGAAGGCACTGAGCGAGGAGGCCGAGGCCCAGCACGGCGCGCACTCGGCGGTGGCGCGCATCGCGCGCGCGCAGTACAGCGCCCTCATGCGCACCTTCCAGCGCGCCATGTACGAGTACAACCAGGCCGAGATGAAGCAGCGCGACAACTGCAAGATCCGCATCCAGCGCCAGCTGGAGATCATGGGCAAGGACGTCTCCGGCGACCAGATCGAGGACATGTTCGAGCAGGGCAAGTGGGACGTGTTCTCCGAGAACTTGCTGGCCGACGTGAAGGGCGCGCGGGCGGCCCTCAACGAGATCGAGAGCCGCCACCGCGAGCTGCTGCGGCTGGAGAACCGCATCCGCGACGTGCACGAGCTCTTCTTGCGGATGGCGGTGCTGGTGGAAGAGCAGGCCGACACGCTGAACGTCATCGAGCTCAACGTGCAGAAGACCGTCGACTACACCGGCCAGGCCAAGGTGCAGGTGCGCAAAGCCGTGCAGCACACCAAGAAAAAGCCCTGCCGGACCGTCTGCTGCTTCTGCTGCCCCTGCCTCAACTAGCAGGTCGGCCCCGGCCACCACACCACACCGCCGACCGAAATGGCTGGGAAGCACACTGGGGGAGATTTGGGGGCCCTCTGCACCGGCGTGAGTTGCCCCAATCCTTCTGGACCTCTGTCCTCAGAGGAGGAAAAAATCTTGAGGTGCGAGAATTCCAGCCCAGCTTGTGTTTGGCAGGATGGCTGATGCCATCCAGTGTTTCTTCAGTAAAGCAGATCCCTACTGAAGTTGGGTGAGGTCATTATATGGCACATGGCACGCTTTTCCTCTTAACGGAAGCCAAATAAGGAACTGACGTTGCAGCTTACCGTGTAGGCTAAATGTCCAAGGCACGAACGCTTCCTAATGAAACTCTAGGAGGAAGTCGGTTCTGCATCGGCTGGTGATGCGGCTGGTGATGGCATGAACTCATTGTCGAAACTTAAAATTCATTTACCTTATCCTGAAAGTCCCTTGGTTCTGTCCAGTTTCACAGGACATCGATCTTGGGGAAAACCGTACATCTTTCATTTCTGATTCTTCGTCTGGTTTATCCTGTGCGGTTCCTGCCTAGATGTAGATCTTCTTTCTGTCCACCTTCTCTACTTATTAAAATCATATTTAACACTCATTATTTCCTTATGTTTTTCACTTTTAATATCTCCTGTCAGGATATATTTTGGATATTTTTAAGCACTGAGTTTTGAACAGGCACTCAAATGGAAGTATGTATCACTCACATTTTATATATTTTTCATAAATAATTTAAAACGTATCTTTTTACTTGATAATACAAATACACATAAATATATAAATGTAAAGGACTAATATTAATGCGTGTACACAATGACCTATTAGTTTAACTTGACTTTTGTAAATATGGTCTATAAGTATCCAGAGCAGCACTTTTACTGGTCGTTGGTATTGGTTTGCTTGCTTGAGTTTACCTGACTCCCATCTCTGTGATCTAGTTTGTGTCACAATTTTCTTTTGAACCCCTCTGCGTTGGTTATGGTGGTAGAGACAGGCATCAAAGGCTAAAATGCATACAGAACTACAGATAATAAAACAACATTCTTGAAACTATTACTTTTGTTTTACTGTGGACCATTTCTTTTGTGTACTGAAATGGAGTAACTTAAAATAAAATAATCTTTTTTCAATTTAGTTTAATAAACATTACATTATAATAACCCCTTTGTGTGTTTGTACCTTGACCGTTTAAATCTTTTTCAATTATTATTCTTAAGAATTCTTTTGGGGCGCCTGGGTGGCGCAGTCGGTTAAGCATCCGACTTTAGCCAGGTCACGATCTCGCGGTCCGTGAGTTCGAGCCCCGCATCAGGCTCTGGGCTGATGGCTCAGAGCCTGGAGCCTGTTTCCAATTCTGTGTCTCCCTCTCTCTCTGCCCCTCCCCCGTTCATGCTCTGTCTCTCTCTGTCCCAAAAATAAATAAAAACGTTGAAAAAAAATTAAAAAAAAAAAAAAAAAATTCTTCTATTGGCTGCATTAGGCTGCAACATCTGGCTGGAACTCTGATTCAAAGGGGACAAAATGAAAAAGAATTAGCTTGTGGGTGTCTAGCTTTCTCTCTTGAGTTACTTAAAATAGCTTAGCAAATCGTCATGTTTTAGAAATTTGGTTTTGTTGGCAAACTTTGTAATGCCCTTACCCACATTTGCCATGTTTCCTGTTTCTCTTCGGAGTCAACTCTTAACTGTTTTTACGTCATTATTTTTTTTTTAATTTTTTTTCAACGTTTATTTATTTTTGGGACAGAGAGAGACAGAGCATGAACGGGGGAGGGGCAGAGAGAGAGGGAAACACAGAATCGGAAACAGGCTCCAGGCTCTGAGCCATCAGCCCAGAGCCTGACGCGGGGCTCGAATTCACGGACCGCGAGATCATGACCTGGCTGAAGTTGGACGCTTAACCGACTGTACCACCCAGGCGCCCCTTTACGTCATTACTTAATACAGGAGCAAGTTTACTCAGCAACCAAAACTCTCAGGTCCTGCAGACAGTGAAATTTTTAAAGGAATAGAAAGAAGAGTGTGTGAACTCTTTGAAACTCGCTGACTAACCTGCAGATGCCCGTGAAAATCTAGCCCTGTGCCTAATTTTAATTTCGTGGTTAAATATGAGAATTGTGGAAACCAAGTTCCGCTGGGTTCCTCTCAGATGCCTCCAACTTTCTTTCTCAGCTCACCCAGGGATATGTTTCACCTTTAACTGAATTTCCTTTCCCTAAGGGAAAAAAGTCTTCACGCAGCTCCATTGCTCTTTCATTGTAAAGACATGATATTATGAATACAAACCGCCAGCTAGTTTTCTCAAGACAGAATAGTTCATGAATTTGACTTGTTTAAACCCATAAAGCATTTCCTTTGCCTAGAACTAGTGATAAAAGTAAACGAGTTTGCAGGCTGTGTGTCTTTTTTAATTCCCCAAATTTCACATTGGAAAATTAGGTAAAAAATATAGTCTCATATACTAAGAGATTAGTGAACTGTTGCTTATGACAAGGTAAGAATTTTTCTTCCTGCTTATTAGTAACTCTCTGAGTGTCACATAGTAGTTAAGAGCACTGATTCATGACCCCACTCGCTCAGTTTAAATCCTGACCCTGTCGCACACTAGCTGTTAAGACTTGGGCACATTACTTAACCTCCTTGTGCTTCAGTTTCCTCATCTGTAAAATGGACATCATAGGAGCTACTTCATACAGTTGTTGTACAAAGTAAACGCTATTTATGTTAATTATTGTTATGATATAACTTTCTGGTAGACTAGGAGAGCTGATACTGACTTAATAAATTAATAGTTTTTCACTTCTGAGGGGAAATAACTTTGTATTTTTCTGTTGGTAGTCTTTAATAAAATGGAATAAAGAAACCAAGACCTATCTTTTTTGAATATTAGGGCTTTTTTTCCTACAACAAAACACCATTTTCACAATGCATTTATATTCCTTCTTATATCGAAACACTTTCTGAAAAAGTAGTAGATGTTCCGCTCGAAAAACAGTTAAGCAGGAAGCAGCTGCTCTGCTCTGATCTTCCCAAGCTGTGAGTCAGAAAGCCCCAGAAAGCGTTCGCTTGTGGAGGCCAGGTCACAACAGACTAAAGGGAAGGGATTTGTTGGCTTTCCCCACATCCTGTCCTGTTTCCCTGCAGCCCTTCGTGGCTCTGACTGCCATGCCCAACAGTGTATGCAATGCTGGCCTTTTCCCTTGGAAAGGGTGCTCCAGTGCCACCAACAGGTGCATAGAGTTCGCTTTACCCAATCCCATGATGCTCTCTTGGTGAACTCTGAATGCTGACCTTGGGCAAGAAGAAAAGTTTGTGGCAAAGCTGCTAATTTTCATCCACTCACACCATTTAATGTATAAAATGAAAGAACCAATCACAAAGAGCAACAGATCCTCCAGCGGCTGAAGGTGGAAATCTTTTTCTAAAGCTATTTTAACATATGCTCTGACACCTCCTTACCAGCCAAATGACAAACCTTACAGTCATGGCCACAGATTAGAGGTGGTGACAACTCCAGAAATACCATAAATAGGAGAGATGCTCACTAGGATGCGTTAGTATCCAGGATAACATAAGTTTGAATTTTTTAAAAGCTGATCAATAACTCAAAAGCGTCTGCACCGTGACATCATGGGAGGAAATTTATGGCCTTTCAAGGTAATGGCCTTGAAAAAAAACTCTGTTCTTGTACCAGTGCTTCATGCTTATTGAAAAGCAGTCCCGGTGCTCTGTAGTTGAACGTCACATGCACATATGTTTCCAACTTTACAATGTAAAGTTTCTATCTTGACAGGAAACTACTGAAGATTGTGTGTAAGTTAAAAATAATAAAAGAGGGGCAGCTGTAGTCTTGGATTTTATGTATAAATCCCACCACTCTATTTTCCACCATAAGACATATTTCTACACCTCTCTTTGAAATATGCAAGGTGCCTCTAAGTGCAGCATGCAGTTCACTCATTTGTAGTCAGGATGATGGTTTGAAACATCCAGTTGCCATCAAAGTAACAGTTAACTTGCTTTTGATAGCAAGAATTAAAGACCTTGCAATTAATACAAAGGGGCTATTAGAAATGGGAAATGGGTAGGATCTGGAATGCAACCTCACCATCATATGACTATTGAGCATCTTTATTACCAACATTTGTTATAAAGGATGGATGTGACGTCCTGATATACACTAGAAGCTTTTGTTGTAAAGATTACGTGTATACTGGTGAGAAACAGCTTTCTGACCTGATGATCTGGGTGAGACTACATACAATGCTTTAAAACCAATGATATCTTGAAAAGTGAGGAGTAGGAAACAACTCCCCAACACCATCATTTTCTCATTGTTGGTATTTTGAAAATATTTTTATATCCCATTTTAATTAAAAGCATCTTTAAGCCACTTCTTGGACCTTTTTCACTTTTCCGAATCTGTATCTATACATTTTCAAGTCCTTATGGCCAACTCTTTAGACATATCCTTTCTTCTGCATCCAAGCATCTCATAATATTCTATAGTGGATACAAATAACAGAGCATGAAAATTAGATATATCCTTATCTCTGCGTTTTCAGATGGGCCCAGTGCTTCGCATGTGCTTAGTTTTGCTATCCCAAACGGGAGAGCGCTAAGAGCCATTTAACAGGAACAGACATGTAATGCATGTGTTTCTAAATTTCTATGTCAGGATCTTTACGCTCCTCCATCAGTGTGGTCTCCAGTTATGTGTCCCTTTTTCCTGATATCTCCTACAGACCCTGTCACACTTGGGAATTTCTTCTAAGCCGCTATAAATGTATTATGGAAGGAGGCAGGGAAAGAAGGAGTGAGTATCCACACCTACCACAAAGCTCACTGGCTGAGGCTGAGCAGTGCTTGTTTTCTAAGCGTTCTTGGGAGACAGATGGTGCCTCATATCTGTTCTACACTCAATCCCCCGCTGTTTCCATGTTTTGTCCACTGTGTGTGTGGGTTTTACACCTTGCCTAACTCTCCACTATTCATGCATTCCTATCTGATCGTCTAGTTTCTGTTCAGCGGCTTGCTCTGACTTCGCAACCTGACTGCTGTTCGTCTGCAAGCCTTCCTGGCTACTTTTTCCCCCTGACCTTCAACTTATGTACACTTCTGGCACGAGTCTGAATCCAACCACACTTTGCTCAGAAGTGGTGCCATCCCACAACAGGTAGACATAATATCCATCAGTATAACACCTTTCAGTTTACAGCCAGTGTGAAGTAGTATTACTAACACTTTATTTTTTCTAAGAGGTGGGAACTAAGAATTCAGTCCTCTAATATTTGACAGTTACGTATTTGCAAGGGTCTATTTCTTACTCTCATATTACTAAGCTTCTCTGTGCATGTTCATTTCGATGTCAGTCTAGAAGTACAAACTGCATGAAGAGAGGAATCATTTTCCTTGACTGATCTCCGTAACATTAGTAAAATAAGCTCTTTCTTGGCCTTCTGGCTCTGCATTTTTTCTTCTACCTTTGGCTCTCCCTTTTTAGTCTCCTTCACGGGTGTCTCTCCTTCTTCCCAGCTGTGTCATTGCTGAGTCTGCATCCAAGGCCAAATTCCCGGAGCTATTTCTTTCACTCCGAGGGTCTCAAATACCACCTTTCTAAGCGCTAGGGGTTTACGGATCTGTATCTCCAGCCCCGACTTTTCAGCTGAGGCTTGAGTCTGTACGTCCAACCACCTAGCAAACATCCGCAGTTAGATGTCCGACTGGAGCTTCTAATGCTACGGATCCTGCCATCTTCCCCGCTCCCTGACCCCCACCTCTTCCTGTTCACCCTATCATGCAGGCAGCGGGTGGCATCATCGATCACTTTCTACCCACTGCCCAAGCCAGCACCCTTGCTGCAGCAGCCTGTCTCTCTCCCACTTTGGCTCTCTTGGAAGCCACACACTTCACTTATGCACACCAGCACTTGCCCAGATCAGACAACCGTCCCCTCTTGCCTCAGTTACTTTAGCAGCTTCTAACTGGTCTCTAGCTTCCAGTCTTGCCTTCCTAATCCAGTCTGTACATTATAGCCATAGTGCTTTTTCTTTTTCTTTTTTTCCTCTCTCTCTCTCTCTCTCTTTTTGTCATTACTATGTTGGGGTTTTTTTTTAATTGTGGCAAAATATCCCTAACCCAAAATTTACCACTTTCACCATTTTAAAGTAGATAGTTTCAGCAGTGGGAAGTATACGTATGTTGTTGTGCATCTAATCTCCAGAACTCTTCTCATCTTGCAAAACTAAAACTCTGTACCCGTTAAACAACGTATCCCCATTCCCTTTCCCTCAACCCCTGGCAACCACGGTTCTCCTTTCTGTCTCTATGAGTTTGACTACTCAACATGCCTCATTTGTCTTTTTGTGAATGGATAATTTCTCCTAGCATAACATCCCCAAGGTTCCTCCACGTTGTAGCCTGTGCCAGAATTTCCTTCCTTTTCATGGCTGAATAATACTCCATTGTCTACGTAGACCACATTTTTGTTTATGCATTCATCCGTTCACGTCCTTAGTCTGCTTAAAACTCTCTGATGGTTGTGCTTTGCTGTTGGGATAAGCATTCAGGCCCCAGCCGCTTCTTTAGCCTCACCTTCTCACCCTTCATTATATCCACTCTCTTCTCCAGCTCTGACTGTTCCTGAGGGTTGTTTCTCTGCCTGGACCACTTCCCAGGACTTGCCCCCTGTGTAAGTGTGATGCTCTGAGAAACTGACTCCAGGGAGGGATTACACATGCAAAACTTTTATATGGGGAAATGTGTTAGAGAGGAACAGAGAAAATCACACCTGCCTCGGTGTCCCTGCAGTACTTAGTCATGGAGCGGGCAGAGGGGCTCTGCAGAAATGGATGGTTTTCAGCGCCCATCCCTCATTATGCTGGTGTGCTCACAGAGGGGCATTCTTCTGGCCAATGTTGTCCCTCTCTTCACCAAGCAGCCTGTGCTTCCTCTGCTAGACTGCTTTTTGATTTTTTTTTTAAGTTTATTTATATATTTTGAAGAAGAGAGAGAGAGTGAGCCAGAGAGGGGCAGAGAGAGAGAGAGGGAGAGAGAGAATTCCCAAGGAGGCTCCTCACTGTCAGCACAGAGCCCAATGTGGGACTGAATCTCATGAACCATGAGATCATGACCTGAGCTGAAACCAAGAGCTGGATGCTTAACCAACTGAGCCATCCAGGCGCCCCTGCTTTTTGATTTTTAAGAGCAGACCATGTCATCTTATTTGTGTTTTGATCTTAGTGTTTTGCATAGTATCTGGCTTCATAGGTATTCAAATGCTTGTAGTTTAAATGCAGAAATAGAAATATTCAGAATTTGCTGTTACGAATGAATTTGTGTCTACTTTTTAAAAACTGCATTTATTTTATAGCATAAAGCCCAATATCTAGTCCCCGCTGCCCACAGTGCTGGGAGCAAGGTGCTGGGCCCACCGTGGAGGCGCAGTGTCCTCGGAGTAGGGGGAGGACTTGGTGGGGAGGGGGAGGCAATGGGATTGGAAAAAAACTACATGGGAGGAAGCAGATCATCCAAGATAATGGTCAATCTGAAAGGGCTGCGCAGAGAGAGAATGAAGGTCTGAGTCACAGGGAGTGAAGGCAGCGGGATGGATGGCAAACTGTGGCCAGGACTGAATATTTTGAGGCAGAGCCTTATTCAAGGTACAGATTCTGGCTGGATGCAAAGAAACTTGTAAAAGTAAGTTTTCTTTGGAAGGCATTATTTTCTTTTTATTCTTTCAGCCATAGAAAACAAACAGTATTTTTTAAATTTTGTGACAAAATGTATTGGCTCAAGTTTCACCTGTACACCTTCCTCTCCACTGTGGTTTCTAGTAGGGTAATTGAAACAAAATACCTAGTTCCTGATTCCTGGTCATTGAAGGCTGTTTCAGGGTGATGGCTTTGGTCATCAGCCCTGAACTGTCCTCAGCCACTGAATCTCTCTATATATGAGGATACCTTGAAATGGCTCAGTCCATTCTAAGTATTTTAGGAGACATACATACAGACTCCTTAGAGATCTATGATGCTTATCCAGTACAAAAAATGTTCAACTACGCGTACATTGTGAGAGAAATAACTGTGAGCCTCTCCTTTCCCTGCAGAGTTGAAGAGCGAGAAGAGACTGCAATGACCCTAAACTACCCTTCCTTTTATCCGAGAGCTCGGCCAGGCTGCAAGGCCCCGCTCTGCCCTTGCTGAAGCCGACCTCGCAGATCTAGGCCTGCGGTTGCGGGGCTGAGGTGCCTTCCAGCCGACAGCCGCTGGTGCTCGAGCTCTTTCCAAATACAGTTGGGGACCAATCAAGAAGAGAGCCTCCAGGGGTAGAGAGGATATACAAGGAATGCCACCCCTAGATAAAAGGAAGTTATTTAACCACCATGTGACAAAGAGAGGAATTTCTCTTGCCGCTAGGAATGTTCAACTGGCTCATTCTTTGGCCCTGCCCTGCGGTTTACCCTGGTCCAACACACCCTTAAAAGGGCAGCGATGAGGTAACAGCGTTTCTCTTCGTAATCTTCGTCTCATTTTGTAATCCGGTTCATGGAAGAAACCTGTCAAACAAGAAGTGGGACTCTGGGGCAGATGTTAAAACATGCACTCCTCCAGGAGAGAGTAAAAACTGTCTGGGAAATGAAAGTGCCTGTTCTCTTAATGTTACAGACTCATCACGAGGGAAACTTCTTGTGTTTGACACCCTGCATTGGCCATGATCAATATTGGACGGCGCGCTGCAAAGGGTTCTCTCATTTCCACAAAGCTTAATTAGCAAAAGTTGCCTCTCTTCACACCGTGAAGAGTTTCAGTGCTACATAAAAATGGACTGGCTGAACACACTGGACGTTGGGAATGTGGTGATGAGCAACCTTTTCCTCCTTGATAAGAAAACAAGAGGCTTACGGGACATATTTTTGGAAGGAATAATCTAGTAGTGTGAATGAGTTTTACATTTAAAATAAAAAGAAAGGGAGAAAGGATGACCTCTGTCTAGATGGAAGGTCGGTCAGAAAGCAAGTTAACCCTGGACATCCAGAAGTGCAGAATGGAATTAGCAGACATGTCAGAAGGGGACCAAAAGTTAGACGGGGGAGGCTGCAAATACTAAAAGTAGACTTTCCTGTGAATTAACCCAATTCACTTTCACCGATGTGCTAACAAAGAGAAATTCTGCATCAAGGACTTGCTTGGCTGGCAGTGGTTAAAACTGGAGGTTGGTAGGCTTTCCTTTTTTTCCCTCTGTGTATGCCTGGTGAGTATATCATGGTAAAATTGTGTATTATGGTATCCTCTAATATAATTTGTTTGGGCTTAACTTCAATGTGATAAATGGGATGAAAATTTCAGAAATTTGTCTTAACACCTAAAAGTCTTTGCAGATTTCTGATAATTCAAAGCTTTTTTTTTTTTTAATTTTTTTTTCAACATTTATTTATTTTTGGGACAGAGAGAGACAGAGCATGAACGGGGGAGGGGGAGGGGCAGAGAGAGAGGGAGACACAGAATCCGAAACAGGCTCCAGGCTCTGAGCCATCAGCCCAGAGCCTGACGCGGGGCTCGAACTCACGGACCGCGAGATCGTGACCTGGCTGAAGTCGGACGCTTAACCGACTGCGCCACCCAGGCGCCCCCAAAGCTTTTATATTCATTTGCATATTAATTTCTTTTCCTGTTCCTTTTTTCTTTTTTACAAAAAGCCCATTCTCGGGGCGCCTGGGTGGCTCAGTCGCTTAAGCGTCCGACTTCGGCTCAGGTCTTGGAGTCCGTGAGTTCGAGCCCCGCATCGGGCTCTGTGCTGACAGCTCAGAGCCTGGAGCCTGCTTCCAATTCTGTGTCTCCCTCTCTCTCTGCCCCCTGCCCTGCTCACACTCTGTCTCTGTCTCTCAAAAAGTGAATAAACATTAACAAAAAATAAAAATAAAAAATAAAATAAAATGAAAAGCCCATTCTCACAGTTTGATAGAATAAAAGTGCCAACCCTGTTTTCATCTTACTCTTGCATTATTCTTTAACAAAAAATAAAACAGAAGGATACTATTAAAGCCATTTAGCCTATTGTTTCTTTGTTTGGTCTACTATTTTACTCAGAAGAAACATTGAAACATATATTTCCATTTTCAAAACTTTTACAAAGTCTCTCTTTTTTTTTTTAAAGATTATGTCTTTTCTTTTAAGTTTTATTTGTTTTGAGAGAGACAGAGAGAGTGGGGGGGGGGAGGGGCAGTGAGGGAGGGAGACAGAGAATCCCAAGCACTGTCAGCGCAGACCCCACCGTGGGGCTCAAACTCACCAAATCTGAGATCGTTACCTGAGCCAAAAGCAAGAATCAGACACTTAGCCGACTGAGCCACCCAGGCGCCCCCAAATTTTCACAAAGTCTTAAAGTCGATACTTGCAGTTTATGCCTCAGATGAAAACGCATGGAATTAAAGGTACGTCACGTAGCAACTGAACAACTGAGTTACCTCCTTCAACGGTATTGCAGAAATGAAATGGAAAATTCATGCATTTAGATTTATATTACCAACCCCTTTGATTTCTTTGACAAGAGAAAGAGGCAACAATTTGCCAAAGGCCACACGCCCCATGTGGGCTGCTTGATGGTATTGGCCTTCTCCACCCCTGCACCTGCCCACCACACAGCTCTAATAAATCATCCCTGTGGTTAAGGCAACTGAGGAAAAGGGGGAGGGAAGTTATTGCTCCCCAGTGCCTGGTAGCACAAAAACACAGTTACCTCGTATGTCTCAGGATACTGGGTCAGCTGAGTTAGCCCACACGCTGACATGTGAAATGGCCAAGAATTCTGCCCTTGAGTCTCTCTTCTCTGTACATTCTTTGGGGGCTGTCTCATCCATCCCAAGGTTTTGCTATCTTACGGTAATAATTTCCAAACCTTCTGGAGAGAAGACTGACCACCGGTGGCTCCAGCAGCTCCCTTTAATTTGTCTAACAAGGAGCAAGTGCACAGGCTCAGCCTGACCCAAGGGACCCCAGTGCTGTTGGCGTGAGTAGGCAACTCCCCCGCCCCCCGCGGCACCCCCCCAGCAGCTGGCACCCAAGCTAGGCTCTTGTTCTCTTGCTTGCCAGACCGCTCTCATTCTCACCTTTGAAAAGTATTGTGTTTGAGTGTGTGTGTGTGTGTGTGTGTGTGTGTATGTGTGTGCAGTAGGGCTCGGCTCATACTGTATCCGATGCATCCTGCAGACTATGGGGTGGTGCAAGAGGACAGGGGCATCTTCGTGGGGCCCCACCTTTGCCCGCAAGTCCATCCTGCACCACGTGACCCTGGGACATTTGCCAAAGCCATTCACTCAATAATCTGTACCGTTAGTCTAGATCTGTCACCTGAGCTCCAGATTTTAATATCTTATTGTCTACTTGCCCTCTCTTCGTGGATGTCCCACGGGTTCCTCAGACTCTGCCTTCTGTTCTTCTTCCCGTGGGCCTTCTTCAGCTAATGGGATCGTTATCCTCCCAGATCCAGAGGCAAACATCAGGATCACCTTCACTGTTCACAACCCAGTGAAATGAAACTTAAATTGTTGCCAGTACTAAGAAGAGGAGGAAAGAGAGATTAGTATTTGTGGGCTATTTTGTGGTTAGTGTAATCCAAAATGTGCACTGGATACTTGAGGCATGGTGTTAAAGCTGCTACAATTTCCTGTCTGGACTTTCTTAATCGACCCAGCAAGAAAGTGTTTACCATATCAGGAACTGTTTCTTTGATTTCCATTTTTTTTAAGTTTATTTATTTAATTTTTGGAGAGAGAGAGCAAAAGAGGGGCAGAGAGAGTAGAGATTCCCAAGCAGGCTCGATGCCATCAGCACAGAGCCCGTCACAGGGTTCAGTCTCACGAACTCTAAGATCATGACCTAAGCCCAAATCACGAGTTGAAAGCTTAACCGACTCATCCACCCAGACATCCCTAGATTTTTATTTACATTTAAACTGGTGTAATTTCTCATATTCATGTGGTTGATCATTCAGTAAATATCTATCAGGTAAGAGCTGATATTAATTATTTTGGTTTGAACTTTCACACATATTTCTTTTACATATGTCAGCTACTCAGGATAGCTTCTGCAGGCCTGGTGTCCCAGTATCATGTTTCTGTTTTGTTTTTTTTTTTTTTATAAGTTTATTTATTTAATTTTGAGAGAAAGAGTGCAGAAGAGGGGTAGAGGGGCAAGAGAAAGAGAATCCCAAGCAGGCTCCACACTGTCAGCACAGATCCCAACGTAGGGCTCGAATTTACTAACCGTGAAATCATGACTGGAGTTGAAATCAAGAGTCGGACACTTAACTGATGGAGTGACACAGCCCCCCCCCCCCCCCCCGCCCCAGCATCATCTTTAATGGCTCCTTCTTTCATTTTCACAAGTGTCTGGGTTTGGATGACAAATTATATGGTCACCCAACACATATGTTATGTATACTTCGGATGTACCGTTGTTGAACACTTTCTAAGCTTGTTCTGCCCTGTAATATCTAACCAATCTAGTCTGAGCCCTCATCCTGAGCGGCTGCTGGAAGACCCTGCCTTTTGTAAGATTGTCCCTCTCCTTGATGTGAAGCCCATGGAGACTGAGGATGTGTCCTTTCTTTCTTCACTGCCTCTTCCTGAGGCCATATTTCTTACTAGCCAAAAACGCAAAGGAAAATAAATATTCCTAAGGACAGTGAAAAATTTGAAGTAAAATAACACAAGAAAGAGAGAAAAAGAAACGAAAATGTCGAAATTAAAATATAAGGGTTAAAATACAAATGTAATTAAAACAATCTGTTAGAAGATCCAATGATCACATTTAATTACAAAACAAAAATGAGAAGCTACAATATGTAAAGTAAAATAAAAATATGAACACAGCTGTAAAAACAATTCTCAACTAAACTAGAAATAAGTATAAATTCTAAAGGACAGAATAATAATAATATTTTTTAAAGGAAATATAAAATAAAGACACTGGAAGGCAAACAAGATAGAGGCTGAACACGTAAAGAACGAAGAACTAAACTAGGAATGGGGACGTTAGATAAAATGAATTCAATGAGGTAACACATGTAAAGTGCTTCTCATAGTGACATGAGGTTGAGACACCCTAAAACAAAATTTGTCTCTAATAATAAAGTTGGAAAACAAAAGATGAGGTGCAAAAGAGGAGAGGGAGTAAAGAGCCCCACTGAAAGCAAGATACGAGTCTTTGGCAAAATTCCCCCAGAGACTTCTCAGTAGTTGACTTCCGGTTCACTGGGAAATAGGAGGTACAGGCAACACAAGCTCCTTTCCCCCTGCTCCTTGTGCCATGTTCCCTGTCAACTCACATGTCTTTGTGGTAACTTTGACCCAGAGCTGTCCGAAAAAGCCTCACCACAAACAATTTTGGGAGAGAGTCAATTTTGGGGTTGACTTCATACCTGCACAGCCAGTCTGTTCTTTGGAATCCAGAAGAATAGCAGGCTTAGGTATCTAAAACTGTTCAGAAAGTATTTGGTAATCCCCAATGTAAGCAAACAGATGGCTTTTCATTCTTACCTTTAGATGAGAAAAATATCCTAGTGCTGATGGTGTTTAGTGATAACATTTTATGATCACTAATTTAAATAATAATGAAAATCTCTATTTCTTAATAATCTAATTGAGACAAAGAATGGGTTTAAAAGTAAACTGGATGTTGAAGCATCTAACTCAACTTAAAGGGTATTAGGACAATGGTATGCAATCAAAACGGTTTGGCATGGCACAAAAACAGACACATAGATCAGTGGAACAGAATAAAAAGCCCAGAAATAAACCCATGAATATTTGGTCAATTAATCTGTGACAAAGGAGGCAAGAGTAGGCAATGGGAAAAAGACAGTCTGTTCAACAAATAGTGCCGGTAAAGCTGGACAACTACATGCAAAAGACTAAAACTGGACCACTTTCTTACACCACACACAAAAAGTAAACTCAAAATGGATTAAAGGTCCAAATGTGAGACCTGAATTTATAAAACTCCTAGAAGAAAACATAGGCTATCATTTCTCTGACATTGGCCGTGGAGACACTTTTCTAGATATGTCTTCTCGGGCAGGGAAACCAAAGCAAAATTCAACTATTGTTACTATACCAAAATTAAAAGCCTTTGCATAGTGAAGGAAACCACCAACAAAATGACAAGGCAATCTGCTGAATGGGAGAAGATATTTGCAAATGACATATTCAATAAGGGGTTAATATCCAAAATATATAAAGAACGTCTACAATTTAATGCCAAATAACTCAAATAATCTAATGAAGAATGAGCAGAAGAACTGAATAGACATTTTTCCAAAGAAAACATACAAATGGTCAACAGATGCATGAAAAGTTGCTTAATATCACTAGTCATCAGAGAAATGCAAATCCAAATCACAATGACATATCCCTTCACACCTGTCAGAATGGCCAAAATCAAGAAGATAATAAATGAAGTGTTGGCAAGGATGTGAAGAAAAAGGAACTCTTGTGTGCTGTTGGTGGGAATGTAAACTGGTACGGCCACTGTGGAAAACAGTTTAGAGCTTCCTCAAAAAATTAAAAATAGAATTTCCATAGGACCCAGTAATTCTACTACTGGGTATTTACCCAAAGAATATGAAAACACTAATTTGAAAAGATATATGCACCCCTATGTTTATTGAAGCGTGATTTACAATAGCCAGGATATAGAAGCAACCCACAGATGAATGGATAAAGATGGAGTATATATACAATGCAATATTGCTCAGCCATAAAAGAGAATGAGATCTTGCCGTTTGCAACAGCATGGATGGATCTAGAGGTATAATGCTAAAGGAAGTAAGTCAGAGGAAGATAAATACCATATGATTTCACTTACATGTGTCATTTAAGAAACAAAACAAATGAACAAAGAAATTTAAAAAGAGACGAACAAAAAAGCAGATTCTTAAATACGGAGGACTAACTGGTAGCTGCCAGAGGGGTGGTGGATGGGGGAACGGGTGGAATAGATGAAAGAGATTAAGAGTACGCCTATCATGATGAGCACTGAGTTACGTATAGAATTGTTGACTCATTATTCAGCTAATATCACTGCATGTTAATTATACTTCAATAAAACATAAAATGAAATAAGACAAAAGAAATAAAAGGAAAAAAAAAAAGAATGTGTTTAGAAGTAACCTGGAGGGGCGCCTGAGTGGCTCAGTCAGTTAAGCATTTGACTCGGTTTTGGCTCTGGCCATACCTCATGGTTCATGAGATCAAGCCCCATGTTGGGCTCTGTGCTGAGTGTGCAGCTTGGGCTTCTCCCTCTCCCTCTCTCTGCCCCTCCCCCACACTGTCTTTCAAAATAAATTAATAAACTTAAAAAAAGAAGAAGTAACCTGGACATTGAAGCATTCAACTGATGTCGAAATAAAAGGGTGTTAGCAGGATGCTAGGAAGTGAGAGATTTCTGGTAAAGTCAAAGTAAAGATTCTATTAAGGATGACACACCTTAGGAGAAGGCAGCTGTAGGTTTCCACACAATTAATTTACACACCTTTTTAAATACAGGAATACAGCAAGTACACCCTCAGGAGAACGACTTACTTAAGAGAAAGAGGTAGATGATAAGAAATCAAGCCGACGGTGGGGAATCAATTGAGGAAGCGACTTCCAGGGAAAACCGTGGAGCCCTTCATCCATCCCACACATACTGTGTGAGCCTTCAGGGATGCTTTGGCAGAAACCCTACTGTGATAAAGGAGACTCTAAAACCCTAGCCTGCCTCAGATTACCCGATTCAGGTGTGCATTCAAGGAGAAGTTGGGGTGAGGCTCCAGAATTTGCATTTCCAACAAGTTCCCAGGTGGTTCTGACTCTCTGAGAACCACTGGCTTATATTTAAAAGACATGTTAATTTTCTTGTATAAGAAGCAGATTTCTGGTTGGCTGTGGCTCATAAGGTCTTTAAGGGCAAGGTCGCTTTCTAATTTGTCCCTCTGACATCTTTGGGCATTAGCTGCTTATCCCTAGGCTTGTCTCCTCATGGTCACAGAGTGGCTACCGCAGCTCCAATAATTTCACCTTCACACCATCTCATTGAAGGCACAGAGGCAAAGGGAAGAAATAGCACAAGTTTGCACTTCCCAACCTTCGTGTTTTTTTATCCAGAAAGAGCATCTTTTTCAGAACTCCCAAGCAAATTTCTTATCTCTCATTGGCCAGAACTGGATCACTTACCCACTCTCCCCCTCACCCTGTTCCAGATTCATTCTTGGTGTAATGGATGACAAATAATAATTTGACAAATAATAATTGACAAATAATAATTTGTCCCCTGGGATGGGGGCAATGTCTACCTTGCCTGAATTCAAAATGGGAATGGCTGTTCAAAAAGTAACAAATACTGACTACCATACCCCAGGAGCCTACCTCCGGCCAATCACACTGCTAGATATTTGCATATATTAATTCACTGAATTCTCACATTTCTTGAAGTAGACATTATTATTCTCATTTTACAGGTGAGGAAACTAAGACTTGATGAGGTTAAGTATTTTGCCTACATAGCTAAGAAAAAATTAGAATTTGAACTAGGTCTATTGATTCCACAGTCTAAATAGTACCTTTACGTTATGATGTCCTGCTAACTCTTGTTTTATCTAAGACTCAGATAAATTGTTGCTGTCATAATGACAACACTTGCTTATGGACCAAAAAAAAGCTATTTTTTAAAAAATGTTTTATTTGTTTTTGAGATAGAGAGAGACAGAGCATGAACAGGGGAGGGGCAGAGAGAGAGAGAGGGAGACACAGAATCTGAAGCAGGCTCCAGGCTCCGAGCTGTCAGCACAGAGCCCGACGTGGGGCTCGAACTCACGGACCGCGAGATTGTGACCTGAGCCAAAGTCGGACGCTCAACCGACTGAGCCACCCAGGCGCCCCCCCCCCCCCAAAAAAAGCTATTTTATATTCTGCTTACTATATAGAATATATGTGTACTATATTTCATGAGATTTGAGGCAAAAATTTAAATGTATGAGTACTTAGAAAATCCTGGGGACGCCTGGGTGGCTCAGTTGGTTAAGCGTCCAACTTCAGCTCAGGTCATGGTCTCAGGGCTCCTGAGTTCAAGCCCTGCATCGGGCTCCTGTGCTGACACCTCAGAGCCTGGAGCCTTCTTCAGATTCTGTATCTCCCTCTCTCTCTCCCATCCTCTGCTCCCTCTCTCTCTCTCTCTCTCTCAAAAATAAATAAATGTTAAAAAAAAAAGAAACAGAAAATCTTGTCACCAAGAATAATCTATTCCTAAAAACATACCTTAGTTTTCATTATAATAAACAAGATTAGACAGGGTGAGAAGGATGCTTTTAAAGTCTAATTTGGAACTTCCCAAATTTTGTACACTCATGTTTGCAGGTAAGTCTAACTTACACTTACTCATTTCACTTTACAATTATATGTGCGGTGGGAAGGGAGGAGTTATGTGGAGCCATGGAGGAGAATAAGGCAGATAAAAGCAGCATGGGAAAGGCAGGAGAGAGACAGAAAATGGCTTAGCATCGTCAAGGGACAAGGGGTCCCAACTTAGTATGGCTGGGATTTCAAAGGTTGTGGAATGGGGTTTTAACTTTAACTTTTACAATGTGAGTCTGTTTTAGGCATGATATCTTCATTCTGCAAAGAGAAATAGAAAGAGAGAAGTAAGAGTAGAAGCCACCCATCAGGACTCTGGGGAAAAGGGAAAGTAAATGGGTGCCCTTGGCAAGTACGGGTGATCCCATGCAAGAGGTTACCAACAAATGGGAAAAGGAACTCCAACTGCAGTGTTTGCATAGGGGTCAGCAAGATTATTCTTTTACAATATCTATGTAAAAACAAAATATATGCTCATGAATACGTCATCAAAGCCAGAAAAACTAACTTTGGGTAGTCTATTAGTCATCTGTACCTGCATAAAAATAACATAAAACGTAGCTGCTGAAAGCAATAAATATTTATTATCTTACATAGTTTCCGAGGGTCAGGAAATGAGGGCTTGGCTGGTGGTTCTGGTTCAGGGTCTCTCATAAAGTTGTAGTCAAGATGTTGGCAGGACTGCAGTTATCGCAAGGTTCGACTTGGGGGGGGGGTATCCATTTCCAAGCTCACTCGTGTGGGACTTCAGTACCTTGCTGGCTGCTGCCTTTCAAAGGGCGGCTCATGACACGACAGCTGGTTTCCTCCAAAGGGACTGATCCAAGAGAAAGAAACCAAGACAACGGCAGCAGTGACTTTTGATGACCTAGTCTCTGAGGTTGCATATAAAACCTCTTCTGTTTTATTCTATTTGTTAGAAATGAGTCAGTAGATTCAGCCCACACTGAAAGGGAAGGGACTTAAGCTCCATCTCTTGAAGGGAGGAGTGTCGAAACATTTGTGAACATTATTTTTGAATCATCAAAAAACACGTAAAGAATATCATGGCATAAATAAACACACGCACAGTGAAACATTTGCCCATAAGAAGTATGTCAAATGCAATTTCTTGAACATGAAGCCACTTCAGTGTTGCAAAATTTGCCTTAATATTGTCACTTGCTCTCTAATAATCAGTTATTACAGACATCACTGCACAGTGCTTTTCACATTTTGTTCCAACGCTCAAGTGGGTATTTGTCATGCCTTGCAGATGCCAGCATCTTTTGAACACCCTTCTCATGTTCGGGGAATTTCCTCCATTTTAAGACTTGCTTCCTAAGGTAGAAGCTAGAACTTTCCTTCTTAACCTCCCTTGTGGCTAGGATTTGGGGAATGGAACTTGTCCTCTACCCAGAGAGCCCCATGTAGGATGTCAATTTGGCAAAGGGGCAGCACAGCCCAGAATCTAGTTTCCAGTAAGGGAGTAGGAAAGGACTTCAATGATGGACTCACACCTTGGGCTCCTCATCTCGGGATTCTGCTTTCTCGTGTTGGCTTTATTCCCAGACAGCCTATCTCTGTGTAGTGCTCCTAGTGCTCCATAACAGTATTCCAGTTTATTAGTCTCAGGCTTTTTATTAACTATTTATTAACTATTAACTATTTTTATTAACTATTAATTATTAACTATTCATTAAAAGAAAAAACCCCCCACACTTAAACAGTAACATTTTTATTCTGCCCATAGATTTTGTGAGTCAGAAATTGGGAAAGGATACAGTAGGGATAGCTTGTTCCTGCTCCATGATCTCAGTGCTTAGCTGGGAAGATTCAATGGCGAGGTCACTTGATGGTTAGGTGCTGGAATCAACTGAAGGCTCGCTCGCTTCTATTTGCAGCAATTAATATTGACCGTTGTTTGGGGCTGTTGGCTGGAAAAAGTACATGTGGCTACTTGGGCTTTGTCACAGTATGGCGGCTGGGTTCCCAGAGCAAGCATCGTAAGAGAACAAGGTGAATGACCTCAGAAGTCACGTAGCATCTGTCTGCCACAGACACAAGGCTTCCCTGATTTAGCGAGGAAGAACACAGACTCCATGTATTGATGGTACGGGTGTCAAAATCACAGTGGAGGAAGATAAAATAACACGTGGGATGGGAGGTCCTGTCGTGGTCCTCTTTGGAAAAATACTGTGTGTCCCACCGCAGACTGAAATTTTCTCTTCTCCAATAGCTCTGAGTGATCTGTAACTCTGACTAGAGTAACTTGTGTTCCAGGCCCATCCTTAAACAGTGGCCACAGAAATTTAATACAGTCTTGAGGCTGCAGAAGAGGCACTGCTAAGGGGTACCCTGTAATGAAAACAGTTCAGAACGGTTTTATACTAGAGGCCATTGGGAGGCTAAGTCTGGGGTTGAATGAAAATATCATTCAGATAGTATATTGCCATGTTCCAGAAGATCGTGGAGGATTTAATGGCTAGATTGGTGGTAAGAAATCTCTGTAATGGCCTTGAGGTGCAGGCTGTAAGTCTAGGAGGCCTCTTACATTGGAGTGAGTTTGTAACTGGGCCTCTCAACTTGAAAATGGTGATATAAACGCTTGCCATATAGAGTTGTTTTTGTTTTTTGTTTTAAATCAAACTAGATAATATATGTAAAGAGCTTAGAGCAATGCCAAGGGTTATGTGGCAAAGTGCGGAGGGGGCAGTTCCACCAGTCGTTACCCTCAGGGCCTCTCAGGGGCAGTCAGTGTTCTCGACTGGGACTCAGAGGCTGGGGGAGAGCCTCCCCAGGTCACGGCAATGTCCCCGGGGGGCTCACAGGAATTCCAGGAGGTAGCAGGACAATGCGTTTCTCACAATGTGACCTAGCCGGTGAAGAGCCAGTCGGTGAGGTCCCACACAGGTGAGTCTGCGCAGTCTCCAGGCTGATAGAAGTTCTCGGGCAAAGAGTGCCGCCTGCACTGCAGGAGCAAGGGCGTGGCTGCCTGGCCGTCCTCGGTTCCCAGGCTCCCGAGCCGTGGCTCTGTGGTAGTTTCGAGGTCCTGGGGTGGCGCGGGGAATGCAATGGCCGTCCTGGTAAAGGAAGTGAGAGGACAAGCCGAATCTCCTGTGCACAGAACGAAGGGAGAGCAGTGAACGGTGAAGAGAACGCAAACTTCCAAGCGCACGGGTGGGTCGTGGGAACAGAGGGAGGGCCCTCAGAGGTGCAGCGGCCGTGGTGTCGGCAGCCAGCGGGGAGGGCCACTTGTGCCACACTCCCCGCCCGTGGTACAGACACAAATTTCTACAAAACTTCCTTCCTGTGTGACTTGTTAAGAAGAAACGCGGCCCACAAGCACAGGGGTCCGAGAACTCTGCTGCTGCCCGTGCAACTCATTCCTTGAAGTTTATTCACTTTGGAATAAAACGAACGAAACCCCACCCTGTGGGCTCCGTCCCTGCCGCGCCAGGCCCCCGCGCCTCCAAACTGTGCTCCTGGGAAACCAGAAGTTTACTAGTGTGTTTGTTTCCCGCGCCCGCGCACCTCGAAACCGAAAGCACCACTGGCTGGGCCCGAGTCCTGCTCGGAGCTACCAGCCGAGCGTCCCCGCCGCCAGCGCGCCGAACTCGGATGCAGTTGCCTTCCCTGCCGCGCCGGGCCGGGGGCAACAGTGAGCTGCGGCGGCGGCGGGAAACCGAGGCCCTGGCGGGGAGGTCGCTCCAGCTCGGGGTGGGAAAACCGGGAAAACAGCGGCAAAGTCTCCTCAGAAACTCTTCCGGGAGGGTTCGAGGACGGTGGAATACGGCTTGTAGGAAGAGTGAAATGCAGACCGTTCGCCTGTACCAGGATGGCCGAGTGGTTAAGGCGTTGGACTTAAGATCCAATGGACAATGTCCGCGTGGGTTCGAACCCCACTCCTGGTAGATGTTTGCTTTTACGGTTTTTTTAACTTAAAAAATTTATTTCTTTTTAAAGTATACATTTCACTGAGCACACCACGCCTGGGGCCCAAGAATTCTGTCTTCTGGCTGGGAGAGACGCACCCTTCTCCCACCTCCCTCCGACTCGCATAACGCTCGGCGTCGCTTCCCGCGGGCGGAAGACGACTTGGCGCGCGGGGTGGGCGGGGGCTGGGCGGGGGCTGGAGGGCGTCTCCCCGGCCGGGGCTGCGCGGCGGGGCTCGCGGGGCCGAGGCGGGGTCGGGACTCGGGCCTCGGGCCTCGGCTGCGGAGCGGGCCCCGCTTCCCCGCTGCGGAGCCGGGGCGGGCGCCTCCGATGGGAGAGCACAGTTAGCCCCCTCCGCCGAAAAGTCAAGGCTAAACCACCTTTTTCCGTTTCGCCAAAATGAATTGTGTGCGCACACTTCTTCCATTAGATCCTTGAAGGCGGAGACAGTGGGCACCCGGCTCTAAAATGGACTCTAGCTTGCATCCGGCTTAGAATTTTAAAATACCAATGGCATGGTCTCGTTGTTTTCTTCCTTCCTTTTTTTTTTTTTTTCTCAAGACTTTTTAAAATAATCTCAAACCTAGATTTAAAGTAGATTAAAGTAATCTAAAACCTAGAGGAAAAAGTTGCAACTACAGTGCAAAGAACACTTAAAAAAAATCATTGGTTAGTAAGATACCGACTAGATGCTCCAATACAACCATTAAAATAAGGAAATTAATATTGATAATTTACTACATCTAGTCCCTGAACCTCTTGCAGTCACCACTTGGCGTGTATAGTAAATTCTCCTGTTCAGAGCAATGTACTGAATTTACTTGTCACACCTCCTTAGGCTTCTTGAATCTGTAACAATTTCACAGTGTCTCCCAACTGCCATGATCTTGACACTTGTGAAGATGACAGGCCAGTCACTGTGGAGAATGTCCCTTTGTCAGCTTGGGTTTGTCGGATTAGATTCAGGTTGTGCTTCTGGAGCAAGAGTATGGCAGAAGTGATGCGGTGTTCACACTCCATCAGGGGGGGAGTGATTTTGATGTGTCCTGTTAACTGAACTTAATTCACTTGATTAAGCCTCTCTGCCAACTTTCACCACTAAAAATTCACTCTTTCCCCCTTTGTAATTAATATATATTTGGGGGAAACGTTTTGAAGCTATAAAAATATCCTCTTACTCATCAAACTTTCCATTTGATTCAGTTATTTCTGGAATCATAAGTAATGTAAGTATGCACTTATGGTGCATACTATTTTAATAAATGGTTGCAATCCATTCTATATTTGTTCAATGATCAGTGTCCCAGATTTGGCCGGTGGAAATCCATCGGAGCTGACCTTTAACATGTCTCCATCATTCTTTAGCACTTCCATCCTTCCTGGTCCAAGATATTCCATGCTTACCTTCTATTTTCTGTGACCCAGCCCCAGAGTCAGCCCTTTTCAAAAGATCCCTGATTCCCTTTTCCCAGGAGAAAAGTCATTAGAAACCAAGATCTTAGTGCTAGACAAGCTCATTGTTTTGATGTGTTACTGTTCCCAGGCCCTCTGAGTGGACAGAATTAGGAAGCATGTGTGTATACACATCTATATTTGTCTATTTACAGCCAGGAGTTTATACTAATACCTCCAATTCTGATGCAACATTACAGATTTTGTTTTAGTTTTTCTATCCATATTTTTAATTCCCTAAACTTGCAACCTGCCAAAGTAAAATTTACCTTGCTTGAGCCTATCAACAGCTTTAGAATTGAATTGTTCAAGAAGGGAAGGAAAGAGGTAAAGAAAGAGTGTCTAAGTAGTTTAGAAATGAGCATCCTGCCAGCATCTGAGAACTGGCTATAAACCAGTCACTGTTAGACACCTGGGATGTGCAGATAAATAGCTCAGCATCTGTCTCAAGGAGCTCAGTTAGTGAGAGAGAGATTTTAATGAATCACGCTTATAATGAGAAAACATGAATTATGTCCTAGATGCTAAAAGAGCAGTGTGGGAAGCCCTAACTCTTTACCAGAAGAGTCAGCTTTAGTTGGGAACTGAAGGAAGAGAAGTAGGGCTCTGGGAGGGGAAGGAGAGAGGTGCAGGTGGGGTAAGCCATCTTGAGACCATGCTAAGTATGGTCTCTGCAGTCCACTGAAGGATTCGAAACAAGAAGCAACCTGATTAGTGTTGCCTTTGGAAGTATCTCTATCAACATGGAAACTCTTGGTCCATCTATATAGGTTTGGGAGAGGGGGGCATATTGAATTGGAAAGAAATATTTTTGGGTGAAAATTATTTAATTCAGTCAATAGCCAGGTCAGCTGAACTCAGTCTACCTCTTTCTTCCACCATAAAGGCCAAGCAAGAGATAAACTATATTGATTTGAAACTTTTCCAGCCTGAACATAAGGACCTGTGCTTATTTAAGTGCTTGTATTACTATGTTCAAGCACAAATATAGAAAGTAGTGGCAAGAATAGGCAAAAAGCAGTGTGGAGTTTACTTTGTTTCTTTAAAACTATATTGTAAATCAGGCTTCTAGTTTGTATTAACCAGTTACTGTGCATTAGCTGAGATGGTAAAAAACTCGTGAATATTCTTCTATGAGACTGCTGAGATTCTGCCAGATTACTCTGAGATGCCACAAAGTTGGACGAAAGGATGCTGAAAGACTGCTGGTCTAGAAACAAGAGAATCTATCAGATAGACCCTAGCGCACTGCACAAGTTTTCTACTGATTAGTTGTATGGCCTACTTAGCCATAATCTTCACATGCCAATTTAGATGGAATCTTTTGCTTTACTATTTTCTTCTCTACAAAATGTTTTATCACTGGTTTTCTCTGATTAGCAGGATTCTCTAACTGAATTTAAAATTTTGTTTTAATGTTGATTTATTTATTTTGAGGGGGTGGGGAGGAGCTGTGGGAAAGGGAGAAAGAGAATCCCAAGCAGGATCCGTGCTGAGCACAGAACTGGACTCGGGGCTCAATCTCAGGAAACGTGAGATCATGGACTGAGCCGAAATCATCAGACACCTAACCACTTGAGCCACCCAGGCGCCCCACTAACTGAATTTTGATTTAATGCAGCAAACATTGAGAATGCGATTCAATTTATAAAAGCTCAAATCGTGTGGTGACTCAGTAGAAAGAATCGGGGCTTTGGGGTAAGACAGGTTTGCCAATTTTCTTAGGGTACTAGTCTCCCTTTTCTCATTCAAAATTGGGAAGATAATAATTACCCCCACTGGGTAGTTGTAAGGCTGAATTAACTATAATAATGCCTTATTAATTATAATAATCATAATAAGTATTATTAATAATATTACTAATGTTACTTAATATTGTTCTCATAATATTGCCTTCTCACAAAAGTAGGTGTTTCAAATCTCTCAGTTGTCTTCCCTTTTCTGAAGCCATCCACTGTGGGAGGTACAGAAGAACTACATTGTGCAAGTTGGAAGGAGTCTTACCTTGCATGTAAAGACCACTTTACAATTTTTCAAAAACACTTCTACATTCACAATCTCCTTTGACAGACAAGATCATACAAGACTCATTGTACCTAGGTGGTAGATACAATTATACACCAGCTTCTTCAACAGATGTAAAAAAGTAAAGTTTTCTTTCACTCAAAATTACACATATAGAGCCAGAGAACATCAGTAGCTCTTAAAAATTGAAATCCTGTCTTACAGTGTAGCAGAATCTTTACTTTCCTTTGAAACATAGACTTGTTATATTAGACTCTTTTTTTTTTAATTCTTAAAAGATTTTGAATTTAAATTTGAACAATTTGTAGGTTTACCACCACTAAGCCTAGACTGATTTTCCGATAATTATTTTAATAATAAGAAATTAAGTCATTACTTAATTTGGGTTATAAATTAAGGGTATGGATTTGTAAGCATTCTCTTTATTGGTTTGAACTAGTTGTAACTTATTCAAAACTGATTATTTCCTTTTGGGTTTAACACAGGACTCCGGAAGACTGTTGCCAATATATTTAAACAGTGACACCTACTGGTTAATTTGAGGCACATTTATGTGTTAAATTCTGTCTGCCTTGTAGGGACTATAAAATCCTGATAAATTGTTGTTCATAGTCACTGTGTTTAGGAGCACATTAAGGCTATGTCTAATCCAGCCAGTATTCTGACTTTCTTTTTTCTCTTTCAATCACTGATAATAAATCTTCCACTGAAAAGATTCGTGAATCACTGACACAATTTGCATGAGCCATTCATTATTTTCATTGTGTGAATATGGCCTTTATCTCATCATATCCATCATATTTAGTTCAATATAATATTTATTTTCAAACTCAGAAACTATGAAGTTGAAGTGGAATAAAGATTTGGGTTAGCCACTAACTTTAAAACACAGAAGTCATGCCCAATTTGAGAAATCCTGAAGAAGAAGCTTTCTTTGTCCTTAGTACCAAGTTGGATTTTGGAGATCTTGATTATTCCTTTTGTGTCACATTTTGCTTTTAGATACAATTGCAGCTAATTAATGAACAAGTTGAATGCACATTTGCTAATTGTTCGGGTGAGATAAATGACAATGCCTTGAATTTTCATGAGTCTGTTCCGTTACAAAGATGCCATGTAAGAGTCAGAGAACATAATTCCAGGTTCTCTGTATCTTCGCTACTGCTGGATAGAAGGCCATTATGACCCACTTGGTCCATTTGTGAACTACCTGGTTTCATTTTCATCTAAATAGATTTTGATGTCTCTGAACCACTTATCGGAATGCTGAGCAGAGAGGCAGTGATTGTACCGGATCGTTACTGAAGCACAAACTGTGCCTAACAGTGTAGCTCTAGCACGTTGGATGCACTGTATAAATGCCCATGGAAGAAACAACCAACCTTGAAACCCGCAGGAGTATATTTCACTGTTCATCTATTAATTGTACACGTTAACTCTCAGGATATGTGTTTTATTTTTTTAAACTAATTAATTAATTAATTTTTAAATTTGCATCCAAGTTAGTTAGCATACCATACAACAATGATTTCAGGAGTAGATTCCTTCATGCCCCTTACCCATTTAGCCCATCTTCCCTCCCACAACCCCCCCCACCCAAGCAACCCTTTGTTTGTTCTCTGTATTTAAGAGTCTTTTATGTTTGTTCCCCTCCCTGTTTTTATATTATTTTTGCTTCCCTTCCCTTATGTTCATCTGTTTTGTACTTAAATTCCTCATGAGTGAAGTCATATATTTGTCTTTCTCTGACTAATTTCACTTAGCATAATACCCTCTAGTTCCATCCATGTAGTTGCAAATGGCAAGATTTCATTCTTTTGATGTGTATATATATATATATATATGTGTGTGTGTATATATATATACATATATATATACACACACATACATATATGACTGTATATATATATATATATATATATACACACACACACACACACACACACACACACACACACGACAGCTTCTTTATCCATTCATCAGTCAATGAACATTTGGGCTCTTTCCATACTTTAACTATTGTTGATAGTGCTGCTATATACATGGGGGTGCATATGCCCCTTTGAAACAGCACACCTGTATAGGATATGTGTTTTAAAATGTACCCAGGATTTGTTTTAATCAAGTATGGTTAGACACACAGGAATGACTGACATAAAGGAATGACTGACATAAAGGAATAATTTTTGATACTCACAAATTCCTAGAAACAAGAGTCACGGCCTGCCGTATAGGTAGGTCAAGAAGCAGAAGAAACAAGGGAAAGCATGGGCAAAAACCTTTATTGTGGTTTTCACAGGAAGACATTCATGAGGCAGCGTAAGCAGGCTTAGGATTAGCTAGTTTGAATAATTTGAGCAGACTCTGAAGTTGTAGGAGCTATTCTGAGTTATACAAGGTCTCTAGGAATTAACTAACCCTGGGAGAGGCAGTTCCTCCATGATCAGCAAGGTCCCAGATGCCAAAATGTCAGAAATAACAGAAAATAGGAAAAAAACAGTTAATTTAGTATGGGTTCGGGCATTCTCACATCTCCTTTCTTCTCGTTCTCCTTCTTTTGCAGCTAGGGTCAATCTTATCTGATTAGAAGAATCAGGATCCAGAAGCCCAAAGAGGCAAACATGTAAGTAGTTTTTGAGTCATTTCCATCTGAGTGTGGCTATACAACATACTTGTGCAAATCATATCTCAAATTTATCTTTGGGTTTATGTTGTCTTTTCAGCCATCTTATTCATGGCTGTAGTATAGTAAGACTCATAGTTACTGAAAAAGGTAGCTTTTTAAATTGCATTGAAAAGAGGAATCATTAAGTTGAATATCTGTCTCAGTTCTACAATCTACTTTGTACATACACATAGAAGTATGTGTATTTGTGAAATACACAGCACAGGTCTAAGAGGCAACACAGAGGCAACTCAGAACTGTGAATAGAAGTCAGCCAGTCCAAATTTCAATCCCAGCTCCAACCCTGATTAGCAATGTGACTTTGGAGTGGTTATTTAGCTTCTCCAAGTCTTTTGTTTTCTCATCTATAAAATGGGGGTGATAATAGAAATACCTATCAAATGATGTCCTGTGAGAGTTATATGTACCGTTGACAAAGTGCTTAGAAATTGTCTGGCATTTGGATGATTGATAGATTAAACTATTGCTATACTTTAGTGATTCTTGCAAAGTGTGCTTATGGATTGACTACAAGACCAGTTTTGCTACAACGGTAAAAGTTGTTCATGGAATTGATTCTGTTAGATATACATTGTATTTGCCATAGCAATTGTAGCCAAGTAAGATCATTAGCAAATGATACAATTTTTAAAAGACATGAAATTTGGGAGAGGGGCATAGAGGCATAGATTGCATTTTTCAGATTTGTTCATTAAACTTTTTTCCTTTTAAAAGTCTTTAAATGCCTAGCTTTCCATCATCAGTAATCTTTTCTTAAACAAAATGAGTAGATCCTTGAATAATTTTTATGTTCAAAAAATAGCACTGAGTTCTGAACTCTAACTTTTCAAATTCACGATAAGTGAGCTTATTGTTTTCTCCTGGGTGTTACACCCACTGGGTTAGTCACAAACAGCTATATTAAGGATGTTGTTCACATTTTTTAAACGCTAGCCTTCTGGCCCACCCAGTCCTGCTTCAATTTTAAATGCAACCTGACTTAACTTTTTTTTTTTTAATTTCACATAAAGAAAAAATAAAGACTCCTATTACTTGGAAGATGTTTAGAACAATACATAATGTCATACTTTTAAGTGTGGCAAAGTGCTTCATACCGTGTAGATGGGCCTTGGAGTCTGTGATTATGTGGAAGGGTCCTTTTACTATGACTCAGTGCAATGCCTAATTCTATTAGTGCACTACAAAGAACAACATGTAGAAAGATACATGGAACCAAAATGAAATTTTAAAGTGGCCTAATGAGTTGAAATGACCTCAGTTATATGCTAATAGAATCAATTAGTCAACTTCTTTAATGCTGATTTTATTCTTCTTTGAGGAATCCTCAGACCAAAGTATGAAGGGGATGAACTTGGGTAATTCTAGATGGAAAAGCTCCATGGATAGATCTGGAGTAAAGACGATGTTTCCCACTGGGTTTTTCCTGTTCTGCTTCTACATCTCTGCATCATAAGCCAGTCTAATGCCTGCTTAGAGAACACGCAACCACTGCTGCCTTTTACCCATGTTTTCAAAGTGTCCAGGAAAGTCTCAGAGAGAAACACCAGCACTGAAACGTGGGCAATCTCTAGTTCCAACTGAACAATTCATTCATTCATCCATCTATTCATTCAGTTTTTTTTTTTAATTTTTTTTTCAACGTTTATTTATTTTTTGGGACAGAGAGAGACAGAGTATGAACGGGGGAGGGGCAGAGAGAGGGAGACACAGAATTGGAAACAGGCTCCAGGCTCCAGGCTCTGAGCTGTCGGCCCAGAGCCTGACGTGGGGCTCGAACTCACGGACCGCGAGATCGTGACCTGGCTGAAGTCGGACGCTTAACCGACTGCGCCACCCAGGCGCCCCTATTCATTCAGTATTTTTTAAGTGACTGAAATGAGCAATGCTATGCTGGTTGCTCAGATATGGCAACAAATAGGAAAAACAAACAACTAATCATAATGTTAATACTTTATGTTCATACATACATGGTACATAATACATAATACATAATGTTAATACTTGTAGTTCTCTTCTGGAAGTATGGGGCATGGTTTGGAGCAGGGGAGAAGCAGAGGCCTTTCACAGAACAGATAGAATGTGAATGGACAGTGGCCATCTGCCCATCACCAGGGGAGAGACTGGACTCAGCCCACAGAAAGAGAAAGGGAGAGAAAGAGGGAGAAAGGGAGAGAAAGGAAGGGGAGGGGAGGAAGGAAGAAAGAGAGAAAGAGGAATAGAGAGAGAGAGAGAGAACTCAAGACCTCACCCAGATCCCGGGAGCCAGGTGTTCTGGAATCAGCTCCACCCTTGTATTTCCAAGTTAAGACAGTAAATTCCTCTTTTGTGTGTGGCTTCTTATCTGAAGCTAAAGGAGTCCTGTCCTCAATAACATAGCCTTGGTTAGTATTGGTAGAAAGTTGAGTGTCTTCTTGAATATCAAAGGAGTTAAAAAAATTGTTATATTCCAGAAGGAAAACAAGTGATGGCTTCATGAGCTTTAATCATGGGCTTGTTGAATGTTAGAGTTGGAAGGGATTTACTTACACAAAGCTTCCAATAAAGCAGAAGTAACCCACTGACCACTCCTGGCAGAGGCGAACTCGTCTCTAAGCTAGTGATCATTAATAGGGATAGCACTTCCCTTGGGAAGCACTCTGGAAGAATGTGGGGCACTTTGGGCTTGCCATAATAATTTGGAGGGTGGTTATTGCCATTAAAGAGGGGCCTGGGATGCCGGGCATGCTGCAGTATATGGGAGTCCCACATAATAAAGAATTATCCTTCATCCTGCAGGAGTTTAGATTGTCCAGCAGGATATTCCCATAGGTTAAAAGCCTGTTTGTCTAAACCCACAGCCTAACTGCATTTTCTCGTGTTAAACACAAAATATTTTTGCAAGCTTTCAGTATGCAGTGAATTTTCCAAGTACACAACTCCCATGTAGATCAAGGAAAAATTGGACTTCATTTTATTCAGAATTTCATCAAGAGCTAGTTTCCATGTTAGAAAACTCACGTCACTCACAGCTGCAGCACTATTTGAGTATTTGGTATTTGACTCACTAGTTCAACACACCTGCATCAGCATACATTTGTTGCTGTGGTATTCCTGACGATTCGATGGGCTCCGTATTCTCTGGTCATGCTCTAGCACTTACATATTGAGCTATCCTGTAGAACCAGATGTCTTCAACCTTCTCACTCATCAAGCTGGGCCTTTCATCCAACTCTGGCTCATTTGTTCTTTTGCTGAGATAGGCACAGCCTGCCTGCTCGTGCCTCTTCTTGAAACATCTGCTTCCCACATTCTCCTGAGGCCAAGTGGGCAAGATTACATCACCCCCGCCTCCCTGCATCAGCTCACCCAGCCAGGGCTGGGTACCTGACTCAACAGGGCCAATTACGTTCTCTCCCAACAATTTGCAGGCCTACATAGGGCCATTTTCTGCTATGTCCACAGAGAAGCATGGCAATCCCATGTGCAGAGAGAGAAAAAGGATGAAGCAAATGCAGGGAAAAGCAGAGATGAGTGGCCATGTGGCCAGAGAGTGAAAAAGGCTCCAGTGAGCAGCTGCTTTGGCTCCCCCGGTGCATTTCCTAATGCAAGTTTGACTTCAGGAAGCCTGGCTGAGAGCTCTTCTGCTTGTTTTGTAATCGAATGATTCCTGACACAGAAGGCTGCCTTTCACCTGGCCCTATCGATGCACCAACAATTCAAGACCTAAGAGTCAAGTAGAGTGAGCCTTGAGCTACTCTAAGGTTTCAATTTCTCCTCTAACACTTTGCTAGTTCATATGTCTCATTTGAACTTATGTAATTGATTCTTTAAAACTTTTATTTGAAAGTATTTAAGGCACAATAGATTATATTACAAAAAATGAAATTATTTAAGGCTTTCTGAAAGCTGCAGAAACAGTGCCTCCTTCACTCAGATTCCCCCAAATCTTAACATTTTACCCCATTTGTTTCAGCTTTTTCCCATTCTCATTGTCTTTAATTCTCTGAATCATTTGAAAATAAGTTGTAGATATGATGCCCATGACTCCTCCATGTTTCCCAAAATAAAAGGATCCTCTCCTATATTACTACAGTATAATTATCAAAATTAGGATGCTGATATTAATATAATATTACCACCCAATAAACACATCCCATTCAAATTTTCTTGATTTCTTCAATAGTATCCTTAATACACACCTTTCCTTTTTGCTTCGTGTCTCTGGTTGAGCCTCTTCAATCTAGATAATTCCTCAGTCTTTTTTTGACCTCTGTGACCTTGACTCTTTTGAAGGGACAGACCAGTTATTTTGATAGGATTCTCCCCAGTTTATATTTGTCTTCTATTTCCTCCTGATTAGATCCCAGTGGTTAACTTTTGACAGGAATGCCATGAACGTGATGCCATGTTTTTAGTACATCGTATCAGGATGCACATGATGTCAATTTGTCCTATTTCTGCTGATACTGACTTTCACAACTCAGATAAATTGATGTTGGACAGGTTTCCCCACTGTAAAGTTAGTTACTAAGTGTTTTGTACTTCCACCCACTAGTATTAACCTCCTTTGATGATTTTGGTCTGAAACAATTATTACTATGATTTTTGCCAAATGGTGATTTTTTTCTATGTCCATCATTCTTTCCTCATTTCTTAGGTTAGTCACCTACTACTGTAAGGTAGACTTTTCTCTTCTTCCTCACATATTAATTCAATTGCTCAATATAAGCACATGGAGTCCTATTTTATTCAATTGGTTATAACCCATACAATCACTAAAATTTGGCTGTTCAAATTGTCCCACATTTGGCCAGTGGAACCCCTTTCAAGCCGGTCATTTCTTCTCTCGGACTCTCTCTGTACGTACCAGCCAAGTGGGTCTTATCCAGTTCCTCTGGTCATGCTGACCTGACACTATCCCCAACCCTGTACCAATCCTCATATGCCAAGTAGCTATGAATCTAAATGCTGAACTTGACACAGCTCTTAATGGCCTTTATTTTAGCTACTCTTTTAGGTTATTGAGACCATTTTGGAATTTTGATTCTGTCACCCATGCATTCACTGTCCCTCCTACTTTTAAGCTACCCAAACTTTTAATGTTTTTATTCAAGGTGTTGATAAAATCTTGAATACAATAGGAACCAACACTTTCCTGCTATCAGAGATACATTTTTTCAGGTAGAATTGATACATTAATACATGCTTTTTGCATGTTGTTTAACCAGCTCCAAACTTATGTATAATGACTATCCATTTTGCATTTATTCACTGTGACCACAAGCATATGTTGAGATTTTTTTTCTAATAGTGTACCAAAATGAAAATGCATTCTGTCTACACAAAGTGTAGTAACCTTATAAAAAATAAAATTATGTTCGTTTGACCTAAGATGTAATAAATGAACCCATGCTGGCTTCTACTGCTCATTGCCTTCTTATCAGAGGGGTTAAGTAACTTGCTCAAAGTATAGCTAAGTGAAGACCTGGAATTTGAACCCAGGCTGGGATATCTCTAAAGTTTTGTTTTTTTCACAATGCCTCCATCAGTTTACATGGGGATAGAGAAGGACTTCCTCTTTCTGTTTTGACATTTTATGTTACTTTAATGACTCTGACATTGTCAGAGTGCAAGTCTGAGCACTTAGATATGCTGAAAGGCAAGACAAAGGTTAACCTGGTAGGGCCCAGGAGTTACCACTACCTCAGTTGTCTTCATGGTTTCTTGAATCCCTTCCCCAGATGTCCTACTACACTGCCTACTTGATGTATAGATTGAAACCTAACTTAGAAAAGCAGGCATGAATCTCTGATTAAGAGCGAAGCATTTCTAAAACACAATTATGAAATTCAATTATTTGTACACGTGAAACATTTACCCCACATAATTTTATCTCTCAGAACATCAGTATTTCAAATATCATGGGTTTAGGTTCAGGGTAAGTTAAGAATTTTGCTGTTGTTTTCTTCTTTTTTTAGCCCCTTTAATCTAAGGCTCACTATAGCTTAAAAATGCCACAAAAGTGATGAAAAGCATACCCACGTACCCAGTGAAGGTGGCTTTGCTAGACAAAGAAAGAAGAGGAAACAAACAAAAATCTCCTTAAGTGCTAGGAATGGTCTACTGAGGCTATTTTGCTGGATTTGGTGGATGTTGTGTGCAAAGATCACATTCTTGTGGTTGTGGTCATGTTGAAGGGATAAGAACCCAGGAAGAGAAAAGATTCTGAACAAAGGAAGATTTAAGTTCACTAGCAGGGAGAAAAATCCTCATGGGGGAGTCTGTAAATTCAAGAGAAGTGGTGGGAGTCCTCATTTCAATACTTAGAGATGGACTGCACAAAATAACAAAAGACACTTCTGTGGGGAACAATACCAAGCTGGCAGCCACTCAGACAAGTCCACCCACCAGGATTTGGCCACTTATGGCTCTACAGCTCTCTAAGTTCCTGGGATAAGGGCTTCCTGCCTACCATCCCTCAGGAAAATGGCCTGTGGGCCCTGAAGTCCTTGTGGTGATGAGATGCCTGTCCACCCTGTGATGTGGACACGAGGGTGAGGCACGAGGACCCTTGAAAAGAACTCTGCACGCCCACTGATTTTCCATACAAATATCTTTTTTTCACTACAGAATCTTCCTGAAGGAGTAACATTTCCATCGCCTGTTGTCATCAAATAAATCTAGATATTTTCTCCTGGCTTTATTCATTGTTTGAACACAATATTGTTGAGACTTCTGGTTGCCGACCTCCCCCCATCTCTTCTCCACTGCACCCATAGTAATTGAACACAATATGTGACAGGATGCAGAGCTACCTGGAATAAAGAGCACATTGTACAGCTTTTCTGTTAGCTGCAAGCAGCAACGTAAGACTTGGCCAGTGACATAGGTAGAAGTGCTACTGGAAAACTTCCGGGAAATATCCTTAAAGGACTGTGTGAGCACGCCCTTTGTCTGCTCCTGAGAATATGGATATGATGACCGGTCACATTAGAGCACAGAGAAGGAGGCCACAGCCTGGGATTGGAAGAAAAGAAAACTAAAAAGAGCTTTTTTCTGAGGTCTTAGTAAAGCAAAGCTACCATCCCAACTCAGGGCTACCAAACTTCAGACATCCATGAAGACTGAAATAAACTGTTACTTGGGGAGGGTTTCTTTTATCTTCAGCCACTAGTCCTACCTGATAATAGCACAAATTAGTATAAATATTAATATTAGTATAAGAAATGCAAGACAGAAGTCACTGACCATTGCTCTGTACTATACTCAACTTTTTTTCTTTTTAACACATGTCCTCTCAGTCTTGCCCTGAAACCCTGACATATAATTTAAGGGAATTGTCAAATTTCCAACCTGTCTACCCAAATATCAACGCAAGGAAAAAAAAAAAAAAGCTCACATGCTTATTTATTTATTTATTTCTATTCTAAGTGAAATTACACCCAATTATACCAACATTCAGATTCAGATGCGAGGCAAAGTGGAGAGCATCCTTACATACTTTCTTTCTTTCTTTCTTTCTTTTCTTTTCTTTTCTTTTTTCTTTTTAAGTTTCTTTAGGACACTAAAGTATGAAAAGAGTTTCTTTTTTCTTTTTTTTTAGACAAAGGAGGGAGTGTGAGTGGGGGAGGGGGGCAGAGGGAGAATCTTTTTTTTTTTTTTAATGTTTATTTATTTTGAGAGAGAGAGAGAGAGAGAACGTGAGTAGAGGAGGGGCAGAGAGAGGTAGAGACTCCCAAGCAGGCTCGATGCTCAGAGCAGAGCCTGACTCAGGGTTCAATCCCATATCCCACAGCTGTGAGATCATGACCTGAGCCAAAATTAAGAGTCAGTCACTTAACCAACTGAGCCACCACGTGCTCTGAGAGAGAGAATCTTAAGCAGGTTCCATGCTCAGCATGGAGCCTGACATGGGGCTAGATCCCACAACCCTGGGATCATGACCTGATCTGAAGTCAAGAGTCAGATGCTCAATTGACTGAGCCATCCAGGCACCCCAGGAGGAAAAGAGTTTCTGAAACTGAAGGCTCTGGTCCCATTTATGTGTTCCCCCTTTTTGGATCCTTCCATTCTCTGCCTCCCCAAGGACCTGCAGATATATAAGGTTAAAACTCAGGAGACAGACAAGCTAGAAATATAAGATGGGAGCCACCAACCTAAAGGTGACAAGGAAAGCAAAGGAATGAATAACATAACACAAGAAAAAGGAGATGAGTAAGAAGAGAATCCCTAATAGATTTTTGCAGAGAGTTCACATTTAAGTAGTGCATAGCGAAAGAGATCCTCCTCATGAAGACTGTGAAGGCGTGGTCAGAGATGCTGAAGAAAAACAAAACAAAACATTATTCAATGACTTCTATTGATCAACTTGTAAATAGCATCAACTTTCTCTGATCTGGAAAATAAAACTTGAATGGATAGTCACTTGGATCTAGCAACTAGGAGGTCCTCAGTGTTGACCAACACAGGAGCAGTTTCAGGTGGCAGGAATGGGGTCTGGGGAGAAGTTCAGGAAAGGGGGGGGGCGGGGCAGGGCAAGATTTTGTGCATAAACATCTCCAAGGCTATTTCCAGCACACAAACTATTGGGCTGCTTTTTGTTTGCATTCAGTGGCAAAGTCAGTTAAAAAGTCAGTTGTTTGATTGATTGGACCATTCAAGTCCTTTGAAGCAAATTAATATTTGCCTGCAAACTTAGCCTATGTTAAAAGAAAGGGAAAACTGGAAAGCAGCCTTTCTTGGAGGGTAAAATCTCCTTTATGGCACCGCAGTCCTGCCACGCGGGCATCTGCCACACGGGCTTCCGCCCACTAATTGAATATTCACATTAGCCTTGAAAGGCATTAGAGATCTAAGCACTGCTCTACTGAATCCAGATTTAAGCACTTACCACATGGAGGGAGGCTGAAAAGTTGGAAAGAAGAAACCCAGGCAAAGAGCCTGAGAAACTGACCTGCCTTTGGGGGCTAGAACTAGGATGGAAATTTGGAACTTGGAAGACTTTCTGTTTTTTCCCCACTGTTTCTATTTTCTATAATTATTTCCTTTTTGCAAAAGCTTGGTATTTTGCAAAGTTCTCTAATCACGTAAAGACAGTTTCTTCTTTTTATCTCTGTTTCTCAGTGCTTTGTGTTATCGCATGCTAAATATATTTCACCATTTTATTTACTTCGGGCTGAAGCGCTGACACCATTATGTGACTTCTCCACATCCAGTTCCAAGCTGCACATTTCAAAGATAAATCACTGTAATTATTTATCCTCTTGAAAAGGAGCAGGAGGTGTGAGAGCCAAACTAATATGCACCTTTAGCCCATTTGAATGAGTCTTTGAAAACCAATTGTTCAGAACCCTTAACTTTGACTCTGTCTTTCCAGATCCTCTAATAGTAGGAGATAATTGAGGTTTGTGGATGAGTTGGGAAATTTTACTTATTTTTCAAAGACTACAAACCATAGCTACATATTTATTAGGATTCTTATTGAATCCTACAGTGTCAGCCCTCAAGGTTGGTTAGCTCACCAACAACCTCAGAAAGAACCTGAAAAGTAGAAGTTTGGAATTCAGAGTGAAAATTTCAAAGCGAGGGCTAGAGATGTTTGTATCTGGTGGCTTCAGTTTATTTTTAGAAGGCAATTTTTGTCTCCCTAGCACTTTCCTTATGTAACTTAAAATGCAATCAGTATCAGAAGTTCAAATCTCCGTCCCTTCATGATGGCAGAAAATGAAGTTTACTAAAAATTATTTTCTACTCCACTCTGAGGTAGAAAGAGGAGTTTTCTGAAAAATTCTTTCTTTGGGTGGATGGACAAAATATTGCCCACATTGTAACTTGAACTGACTTGGTGAGGATAATATGCATAAAGGCAATCACTATTTTTATTTAGGAAATGTATTATCAGGGCCTTCATGTCAAATACAACCTCTTACCCCAACATAGTTGCCAAATTCTCTTAATTTTTTTTCCCCCCTGCTGGACAGAGTTCTTGGTTCATTGTTAGAGAGTTCCTCCCAGGTTCCTGGGAAAAACCTGGGCTTTTCAGAAGTGGTTCATGGTTTCCTTCTCTGTATTCCTGCCTTTTTTATTTTAAACACTTTCAAAACGCAGTCTCTTAATCACATGCTATACAAGGAAATCTTGATGGAAAATACTAGGGTTTAAAATTTCTCACATAAGCAAATTTTTTTAGATGATGGAAGCTAATCATAAGCAGAAGCCAAGAATATAATTTGCAGAATTCCAATTCGTAGAAGGCCAGTTTTCCAAAAGCTGATTTATAGAATAATCTGATATATCACATTTATGTGAATTTTGTAAATTTTTAAAAATATTTAATTTCTCAAAATTTCAGCATTTGGGAATCCGTCATACTCTGTTTTTTTTTTTTTTAATGTTTATTTATTTTTGAGAGAGAGAGAGAGAGAGAGACAGAGTGCAAGCGGGGGAGGGGTAGAAAGAGGGGAAAACACAGAATCCAAAGCAGGCTGCAGGCTCTGTCTGAGATGTCAGCACAGAGCTCAGCAAGGGGCTTGAACTCACAGACCGTGAGATTGTGACCTGAGCCGAAGTCAGACGCCCAGCCGGACTGAACCACCCAGGCGCCCCCGTCACAGATGGTTTTAAATTTGAAATTAAAATTTGAAGCTGATAGAGATGTGGAAATATTCCTGTTAAAGCTAAGTACGTCAGTAAAATCAATAGATAGGCTAAATTGTCATTTGGTAAATTTGCTTGATGCTAATTTAATGTGTGGTGACTATATTAAGACATGCATACCCTGTCTATATAGTGCAGCATGTATATTGCATAGATCTGGGACATTATTTACATAGACTCTCTTGGGAATGGGTTTACTCAGGGTTGTACAGCACGGGGACCCTAGACCTAAGCTAGATCGTAAGATGTCTGGCCCAGCCAAGTAGCATGTTGGGAGCTCCATCAACCAGACCAACAATTCCAATCTAATTTGGAGGAACATGCATATCCAAAGAAGTTCAAACTAAGAGGATAAAGCAAGGCCAGAAGCACAGTTTATAGGGTAAGTTAGGGTTATCTGGAGGAGATTTAAAAAATTCCCATATCCAGGTTGCACGCTGACCAATTAGTTCTTGGTGGGATCCAGCACAAACATTTTAAAAAGCTTCCTGGGTGATTGCAATATGCAAGTGTTATATAATAAATAATTCAACTGGCATTTGTCCCTGGTTCCTGGGGAGGAGGGAAACTCCAAATTCTTGGAATTCCCCCAGTGATAGGAGTGTCTTTGTTTTTCACAGGGGCCCTGGGACCACACCTGAATTTATGATAAGTAGATGACTGTGCTGGGGGTTGGTCAGGCCTAAAAGACTAACCATGTGATTAGAAAGCTGAGTTTTGAGCCATAGTGATATTAGCACAAACTTTCAACTTCCAGGGAGGGGAGAAAGGTTAGAGATTGAGTTCAATCATATAGCCAATGATTCAACCAATTATGCCTACATAGTGAAACTTCAATAAAAACTCTGAGCACTGTGGCTTAGGGGAGCTTCCTGGGTGGTGAACACACAGATATGCTGGGAGGGTAATGTGTCCTGAGTCCATGAGGAGAAGGCATGGAAACTCTGTATGTGGGGCTTCCCAGACCTGACTCTATGTGACTCTTCATTTGGCTGGTCCTGATTTGTATCCTTTACAAGTGACAATCATAGATGTAGAACTCTCCTGAGTTCTATAAGTCATTCTAGAGAAGTATCAAACCTGAGAGGGTAGTAGAACCCCCAAATTTGTGACTAGTTGATCAGAAGTGCAGGTGACCTGGGACCATGAACTTGCAGCTGGTAGCTAAAACGAGGGCAGTCTTTTGGGGACTTCTCTTCAACCTGTGGAATCTGATGGTAACTGTAGGTGGTTAACATCAGAATTGTAGTATTATAGCAACAAAGTTGAGAGCTACTATCCTAGGAATGATGGTTCAGAGCATTAAAAGGATGCCAAAATCAAATTGTCCATCCAGGTCAAGGCAGGGACACTATTAGGGTCCAATAAACATGGATTAGTGTGGAAAGGGTTTGAGGGCAGACAGGAAGGAGATGCAGGTGCTTAGCCTAAAAGTCCAATATGGGAATGAGAGTAGAAATTGTGAACCAGGACATAAGATCAGTCATGAAAAGTACCTATGTGTTGTGGGACACTATAGCTCAATGTTCAAACAAATAAGCTCCATTATTCCCAGAGGCAGGTGCGTTTTCCCCAGCGGTTTTGGCACAGAGCCACAGACTCTTGGTGCTGGAACATCACCACCAGCAAAAATCGTTGAAAGGAAGCTCTCTGTTTAACCAGGACTGGTTTTATGAGCGAGATGGAATTGAAGCAGCTAGTGCTGGAATTATAGTTGCTGGGGCTGGATGGATCTGGAGTCCACAAGTACAAGATTTAAATAATTTAAATTCTTCCCACCAATGGCTTCTTAAAAAATGTGCTGAACATACATTAATTTCAATATATCTTATGTCTTGCATTTCTTGTTATTGAAGGCTGAATGAGAAGCTCTTGTCAAGGTTGGGATGTCACTGAGAAAGGTCAGTTGACTGGCTGGCTTCCGAGAGGTGGCATTTATCCTGAAGAAGTTTCCCCAGTCCAGAGTCTGTCTCAGCTTCCCAGGTGCATAATTTTCATCTTGCCGCCACTCTAAAGTTGATTCTGCTTGGACAAGCTGACTCACACTGAAGTGAACCTCAGGAGTCGGAAGTATATAACCAAATGTGTGTTAATTCATAACATATCAGTATGAATGGGCTTTCTCTGCACACAAAATTACTTGCAGAAAATTTTGTAAAAATATTATGTGGTGAGCATGCAGCTGCAAGAAGACGAATCTGTGATACCACACTGAGAATGCCTAATGGTCTGAAGCTGTAGGAGATGTATGGCGCTCATCTCCCTCATGGGGTGGGCACACCCACTCCGTGACCAGCCTTCCATCTCCCGGCTTGGCATCGGTTAGGCCCAGCAATGCTTTCCTCTTCAACCGTCCCTTTTCTTTGCCTTCCTTCTTTATTGATCAGTGTTCTCTGCTGATGGATTCATCTTTCTTTAGATGTGTTATTAACCGTAATCGGGTTACTGCCAAATCTTGCAGGCCCGAGAGCCATTCTGTCTCTTTATGCAGGTGACTTTATGGAGCCCTCCTGTGGTCCATCGTGTAGTGATTTTGTGTTTGATGCTCAGAGAATGATTTTTCAAATTTTCTTCTGATTTGAGAACACACTTTTAACTAGGAAAATACGTAAAAGTATAAACATCATTCATAGTCCCACCATTTAGCTGGAACATAATTATCTTCTTTTTACTTACAAAGTTTGTTTCTGGGTTGCTGTGAGTATTATGTTTATTTATTTATCCTACTGAGAGATAATTTACATATAAAATTTACCCATTTTGAGCGTACAATTCAATGACCGTCAGTCAACATACAGAGTTGTATAGCTATCATCACAATCCAATTTTAGAACATTCCCGTCAATTCAAATTGATCTCTCGTGCCCATTTGCAGACAGTTTCCATCCCTACCTCCAGTTCCAACAACCACTAATCTGCTTTCTGAATCTACAGATTTGCCTGTCTGGACATTTCAGAGAAATGGCATCATATGATCTTTTGTTCCTGCCTTTTTTTTACTTAGCATAATGGTTTTGAAACTCATCCATGTTGTAGCATGTATTAGCAATTTGCTCCTTTTTAGTGCAGAATAGATTTCCATTGTATGGGTATGCCACATTTTATTTATCCATTCACTGCTTGATGGAAGTTTGAATGGTTTCCATTTTTTGGTTATTATGGTTAATGATGCTATGAACATTTATGTGCAAGTCTTTGCAGGGACATATGTTTTCATTTCTTTTGGGTAGATACCTAGAAGTGAAATTGCTGCACTATATGGTAGATTTATGTTTAACATTTCAAGAAACTGTCAAAAATGTTTCTAAAGTGACTGCACCATTTTGAATTCCCACCAGCAACGTATAAAGTTTCCAGTTTGTTCACATCATTATCAACATTTGGTATTGTTTGACTTTTTGAAGATAGCCATTCTAAGTAGGTGTGAAACAGCACCTCACTGTGGTGTTATTTTGCTTTCGCCTAATAACTAATGATGTTAGATATCTTTTAATGTTCTTATTAGTCACTTGTATATCTTTTTTGGTGAAATGTTCATCAAGCCTTTTGTCTCTTTTAAAAATCCAGTTGTTTGTTTTCATATTATTGATTTAAAAGAGTTCTTTATATATTCTAGATACTAGTCCTTTTTCAGATATATGATTTGTAAACATTCTCTTTCTATAACTTATGACTTTCATTTTTTCATGGTGTCTTTTGGAGTACAAAGGTTTTAATTTTAATGCAGTCTAATTTAACATCCTTTTACAACTTGTTCTATGATCTATTTTGAGTTATTTTTTTTGTCTATGATGTGGGGTAAGGATCTAAATTCATCTTTCTGCATGTGAATATTCAATCATTCAGCACCATTTTTTGAAAAGACAATTCACATTGAATTTCCTTGACCCTTTTCCAAAAACCAGTTGACCATAAATATTTCTACTCTAAATTCGGTTGCATCAGTTTATATGTTTTTTATATCAATGCCATACTGTCTTGATTACTGTAGTTATATACTGGGTTTTGAAATTGAGGCTTGGTTCTTCTTTTTTGGCAATTCTACTCTGCTTTTTATGTTATAGTCACCACTTGGTATGGTTTTTCTCTCACCTCTCTTGCTGTCAGTTCCCACACCTTGTTGCTATCAGGATATCCGATACTAGAACACTCTCTCCTCCTCCTCTCCCTTTCCTCTTCCTCCCCCTCACCGCCCCCTTCCTTCTTCTTCTCTGTCTCCTTTTTTTTTTTTTTTTCTCATCAGCTCATCTTAATTATATGCTTTGGTCTGGAAACCAAAGAACACTATCTTATATTGATGTCACGCTTTCTATTTCTCCCACCATGCATGGGTCATTGACACAGAGAGGACTGACAAATAACAGCCCCTGGTATAGTTTCAGAATGCAGAACACTCTCTCACTCCCTCCTATATTGACATATGAAGTTCATAATAAAGGAGGCAATTATCCTACTGTATTCACTGCTTTTACTTTACCCAGGTAATTGAGTTCATATGTATACATCACAATATGAATTTTTCCAGTAAACACAGTTTGTTTCCTTCTGAGACATCAACTTTTTCCTCACCTAAGGCCATGCACTTCCAGTAAAGTTGTCTTTATTTCTTACTCCTGACTGATCAGCATATTATATTCCTTTGGTGGCAGTGGTTGGCTCAGGAGAAAGCATAGGACACATTCAGAGCTGCTAATAGACAATGAGACTTTTTCTGGATTTCTGAAAGGCTTCCACTCTGCCCTACTAGACTTGAGACTGCAAAAAGGTAAGGCTGTATTCTTTAATCATCTTGCTATGCTGAGGGGAAAGCCTCCCTGGATTTCTTAGAAAAATGGAGCCATGAGATGAGACAGACAGTGAATCCTGATTCTGGGGGTCTTCTGTGAGCCCCTGTTTCAAACCATGCCTTTAATGCACTTATTCTGCAGTTTTCAATTATGTGAGCAAATAAAGTCTCCTTTTTGCCTAAGCTAATTGGGTTTTTCTGCTCCATGCAACCAAAATAGCTTTTACTGATTCTGTTTAAGAGAGACACTGATAATTTAGAATAAACCCAGAGAAGAGTTGCCAGGGAAGTGAGTGTGACCAGAATTGTATCAAAGGGGAAGAAATGGAAGAGTTTGACTTGAAAAAAGAAGGTGTGGTGTGTATGTGTTACAGGAGAAGAAAGAAGTTAAAAGAATGGAGGATGGAACTAAAGAAAGAAGTATCGTCAAATATTTAATTAGAATTCATGATAGAAAGGAACTAAAGAAAGAGAAATATCTTCAAATATTTAATTAGAATTCATGATAGAAAGGTCCATGATAGAAACATATTTTGACCCAAAGTGTTAAAATTTTAACAATTTAATGTGTCTGGAAATGGAATTAATTACATTGATGATATGTTTGCTATGTCCAGAGGTATTTTAAATGATTTATCAGAGATACTATAGAGTGGATTCAAGAGACCCAATGGATGGTGTGGGTTTTTTTAATTTAGTCATTTGAATATTATCTTCACAATTTTTGCCATATGGGAATGATCCAACTTGTACCATCTTTTGTTTAATATTTTCTTTGCATCAATTCTTTTGTCTTGTTTAAATGAGCTTGTTTTAGAATGAGACTTGAAATCACTACCAAAAATGAAGGAAAAAAAAAGAATCAGTGACCAAAAATAAATGTAATAAAACAAAATGATATTTTTAAATTCTACCTAGAGTCTGCATGGCAAAAGTTCTGTGTCTGTGATCTGGGCTCTCTTTGTTAATAGGAAGATTAATAGTTGAAAATATGATAACACCAAACTGATCATTTGTCTTTCTCTAGTCAGAAGGATTAAACAAGATTTTAGGTGGCACACAGGCATGCCATGAAAAACACTGAATTGCTTAGTGAGAAAAAAATTTACTATTCAATTCAGTGTTTTTCATGGCATGCCTGTGTGCCACCTAAAATCCTCAATCTATCCACACATTTGGAAAGTCTATAGCATGGGTGTAATTCACACCAGTGCTTCCCAATCTTTTCACAGCTTGTCACACACAGAGAACAATATTCTGTGGCACAATGGGGTAAACTAAGGCAGCTGCTCACCACCTGAGACATCTGGCCCAGACAGCTGACTCTTGCCCAGGCAGCAAGAGTCCCTTGCCACCCCTAACCTTGAGGTGGAGGAGATGAGTAAATTGACATACAAGTAACTCTTGTAGTTAACATTCTATTAAGAGTTCTTTCTAGAAGTCTGTAATTCTATACTATTTACTTAAAGTTTCTGGAATCCAAAAATTCGGCCTGAAGTACTTACTTTTTGTATGTAAGAGCTCATAGGCTGAGTAAAGACCATCTCTACACCTTCTGGAAAATTCTCTCGTGGGATATTTGGTATCTCCCTTCATGCATATGACAGGAGAGCAGCACTGAAATCAAGTTGCTATGTTACAATGGGAAAACATATCCCCCTAGCTGCCTGACCACCAAATGAAACCACAGATTCTCTACTTGGATTTACACTACCCTTTTCTCCAACTGATACACTGGAAAGTCTGACTCAGTAAAAATGTGGTGTGTGTGTGTGTGTGTGTGTGTGTGTGTGTGTGTTTAAAAGAATCTTCACAATCCTTCTAATCTTACACATATAAATGCACTTTAGTTCTGAAAACAATCAGTTCATTCTAAACCAAACAGATAATCAGGTAAGAAGAAATTGTCTTTAAGAGCATAGCTTTTGGCTGAAGCTACCTTGTTTGGAAGAATTTGAAATGTTGCTAGGACTCCCCGTGGCTCTACGACTGGGGAACATCTGATACCAGTTTACAGATTCCATGATTCATTAAAGGATTTTGGTCTGTTCCCTACTCTTTTAGTATTTCCTCACAAACAGACCTCAGGATTTTGCTAAATGGAAAGATTATTCGTCTGAGTTTATTTCTGGGTTTTTTTTTTCCCTGCATTGTCTTTTTTTTTTTTTTTTTTCTAATTGGGGTGATTTACTATCACTGGTGTTTTCCTTTTTGAGTTCTTTGAGTCCGGGTGGGAGGTCATTTTTGGCCTCAGATTGGAATGTCCCAGAATAACTGCTATTTAACAGGCTACTTGGTATGTTGCAATTTTAAGGAACTCTCATGGTTGAGGCTGAGATCTATCTATAGGCACCAAATAGAGTGGGAATATTTATACTTCTGATTTCTGTTCTAAGGCTTCCATTACTTCCAAATACATTTAGCCCAATTCTCTACTCAGACATGGAAGAAGCAAAGCTGTGAGTGGACATCGAAGGATGTTCTTTTTTTCTTTTTAATGTTTTATTTATTTTTGAGAGAGAGACAGAGCATGAGCTAGAAGGGGCAGAGAGAGAGAGGGAGACACAGAATCCAAAGCAGGCTCCAGGATCTGAGCTGTCAGCACAGAGATCCATACAGGGGCTTGAACTTGTGAAACACGAGATCATGATTTGAGCTGAAGTCGGAGGCTTAACTGACTGAGCCCCCCCGGGCTCCCCGAAGGATGTTCTATAGACTGAATGCTTCTGTCCCCCCCAATTCATATATTGAAACTGGTTGTAAGTAGTTTTGCCATCAGCATCTTTGCTCTGCAAGCATTTTTGCAGCAAATGTTTTTGCTGCTTAACGAATTGGTTGTCAGGCAATTTTGCCATAAAAGACAAAAATCACAAAAAATAAAAGAGGGACATTCATTAAAAGGGATATAATGAAACAGAAAAAATGAATAACAAAATTTAAAAGACTGTATTGCAAAATGCAAAATACTGGAATATATTGGAAATGTATAGTGTAGGTTCATGGCAATAATGCACAGATAACCGATTTTATTTTGTGAATTGTACCTAAGTACTTGTCTTCAGAATCTTTCATTCATAGCATTGTACATTTTTTTTTTTTGCTTGTTGATTTATCTCCTTGTTCAGCATCGTACTTTTTCTTTTTTCACTAAAATTTCTTCCTTCATTAAGAGAGGTATCAATTTTTAAATACTAGAATGCCTATTTGAAGATTAGCTTTGTATTGCATTGTGAAAGCCTTCTGTATTGTTGTTTGTTTTTGGCATGTTGTTACATGTTCATTAATAGATGTTCCAAAGTTCCATGGGAAACGTGGGCTTAAAACTCTGTGCCACAGTATAGACCAATATGAAGGCTAAGATTTATATAATATATATACAATGGAACATAAAAATGTATCTCTGCATGAATGAAGAAATGAAACCAAACTATCAATGAGATTTTTTTTAATTTATAGCGAAATTGCCTTACAGCCAATTAGTTATGCAGTGAAAGTGCTTGCAGCAAAAATGTGTACAGCAAAGACAATTACAACAAATATACGGACAAAGTGGAAACTCAATCCCCAGAGTGATGGTATTTGGAAGTGAGGTTTCAAGGAGGTAAGTAGGTCATAAGGGTGGAGCCTCCACGAACGGGATTAATGTGTTTATAAAAAAAAAAAAAAAGGCCCCAGAGAGCTCCCTTTCCCCTTCTGCCATGTGAAGACACAGTGAGAAGACAACTGTCTGTGAACCAGATACTGAATCTGCCAGCACCTTGATCTTGGCTTTTCCAGAATCCAAAACTGTAAGAAGTAAATGCATGTTGTTTACGCCACCCAGGCAATGGTATTTTTGTTATAGCAGCCCAAACAGATTAAAACTGATTATTATAGTATTTCTCAAATTTGCCTGTTGGTAAGACTCACCAGAGGTGGCTGTTAAATAGACAGAATACCCAATCTTTCTCTTAAGAATACTGAGTCAGAGGGGCGCCTGGGTGGCTTAGTCAGTTAAGCGTCTGACTTCGGCTCTGGTCACGATCTCACGGTTCGTGGGTTCGAGCCCCGCATCGGACTCCGTGCTGACAGCTCAGAGCCTGGAGCCCGCTTCAGATTCTGTGTCTCCCTCTCTCTCTCTGCCCCTCCTCTGCTCATGCTCTGTCTCTCTCTGCCTCAAAAATAAATAAATTATTTAAAAATATTAAAAAAAGAAAAAGAATACTGAGTCAGTGGTCTGCTCTAGGGTCTTTAGCCACTCTTTCAAGAGCCCCTCCATGCTTGGGTTCCAAACTACCCCTTCACCTGCTCTACTCCCCTACTGTTCCGTTCATTCATTTTCCTCCCACCCTCCCATCTGTCTCTTTCTCCCGCCTCTCTTCTTCCTTCCTACAAATATTTGTTGAGCATCTCCTTGGGATATAGATCTGAATAAGAGAGATAGTCTCTGCCTTTACAGACAATAGGTAAATAAATACCTGTTACAGTTTGTGATACAGCTAAAAAGGAAATAAATACAGTGATATGATGCAAAGGGTTAAAGCAGAGATGGAAAGCATGTAAGCCAAGATTGTGAAGGGTGTTCTTTAAAAAAGCAAACATTGGGGCGCCTGGGTGGCGCAGTCGGTTAAGCGTCCGACTTCAGCCAGGTCTTGATCTCGCGGTCTGTGAGTTTGAGCCCCACGTCGGGCTCTGGGCTGATGGCTCAGAGCCTGGAGCCTGTTTCCGATTCTGTGTCTCCCTCTCTCTCTGCCCCTCGCCTGTTCATGCTCTGTCTCTCTCTGTCCCAAAAATAAATAAACGTTGAAAAAAAAATTTTTTAAAAGCAAACTTTTTAAACGTTTTAATTTATTTTTGACAGACAGACAGAGGTAGAGTCTAAGTAACTTGCCCAAAGTCACACAACAAATGAGTGACAGAGCTAAGATTCAAATATGCCATCCCAGGTGATCTGTTTTATCTCCTGTAGTAAATCTTAAGCAACATGGGAGAAGTGACTGCTTTGTCTTTGCATCCTTAAATTAAATAAACAAAAAAATCAAGCTTCAGAGGAGCTCTAACATTTGTGTAACACTAAGAGAAAAAAAAAAGAAAAGAATGCCCCTCCCAAATTATATTAGTTTGCGAGGATGCTGTAACAAGTACCCCATGGCTTAAACAACAGAAATTTATTGTCTCACAGCTCTGGAGGCCAGAAGTCTGAGATCAAAGTATCAATAGGGAGGCGCCTGGGTGGCTCAGTCAGTTGAGCATCTGACTCTTGACTTCAGCTCAGGTCTTGATCTCAGGGTTGCGGGATGGAGCAATGCGTTGGACTTCATGCTGGGCATGCAGCCTGCTTGAGATTCTCTCTCTCTCTCTCTCTCTCTCTCTCTCTCTCTCTCTTTCTCTCTCTCTCTCTCTCTCCCCCTCTACTGCTTGTGCTTACTCTCTCTCTAAAAAAAAAAAAGGTGTCATTAGGACCATAGTCTCTCTGATGTTGTTGCCTAGGAAGTATTTGCTCTGGGTCTTTCTTCTAGCTTATGGTAGTTGCTTGGTTTATGGGAGCATAACTCCAACGAATCTGCATGTGGTGTTCTTGCCGTGTGTGAATCTCTGTGCCCAAATTTCCCCCTTTTATAAGAACACCAGTCATATTGGATTAAGGGCCCATCCTACTGACCTTGATTTCACTTAACTGATTACGTGTGCAATAATCCCAGTTTCAAATAAGGTCACATTTTGAGGTAGCGGGGCTTAAGTTTTCACCATATGAACTTTGAGAAGGTACAATTCAACTCACAACACAATTCTACTACATAGCATCTATCACAAGGCTGACTGCTAAGCCAGAGGGCCTGATGTATTTGTTCTAGGTGCCCTCTCCTAAAACCAACATTACATAGAGTCAAATGATCAATTTAGACAAGTTTTATTGTGCTAACATGGAGCCTTCAATCTTTGAAAGATTCTGTCAGTCTGATATCAATGCTAGTTAGCTTTTCACATAAGCAAAAGGAGTCATCTACTTAGCACCAAAAACTTGGTCTACTTGAAGCTACTCTAACCTATGATTCCTTCTGCCTCTCGTTAAAGGGGGACTCAATTTCTGTGTATAACATTACAATACCTACAAGTTATCTTTGATGGTGCTTAAAATACTTAAATCTTATTTCGAAATGGGTGTAGCTTAGTAAGATTCACTAAGTTTCAGCATTAAAAGGAAATGAAATATTAATATCAAGAAATATTCCCATCAAAGAAGAAGTGGGGCTGGTAATTTAGGACTCCCTAAATGGGAAATGGCCTGAACACAGTATGTCATAATGCAAAATAGGTTAGAAAGTTGGAAAGTCAAAAATTTAAATGTAAATTCCAGCCAACCACAGAGCACAGGGCATGTAAATGTTAAAAATATTCAACAGGGCGCGTATGGCCTACAGAATTCCTGAGAACGGGATTCTCTCATCTGACTCAGCTTTGCCTAGCCCAGGGCATCGCACAGAGCCACTTTAAATATATTACGTTGAATGAAGTTTTGTTTGTTTGTTTGTTTGTTTTAAAGTATCTTATCTTTCTTAATAGAGATAGGAAGCATTCACAGTTATATTTAAGAAGTTAACTAAAGATGGGCAGTGTTTTACTATATGCCAGCAACTGTTTTAGGTACAATCAGTGAATGAGGTAGACTCTGTTATCTCCATCTTAAAGATAAGGGAACAGAGAGATTAAATAGCTCACTCAACTAGGAACTGGTAGCCATGGGAATTCACACGTAGGCTGTTTACATTTAAAGCCCACATTCTGAACCATTGTTCAATAGGTCAGTTAACACCACTGGTGAGCAGCCAGAGAGAGCTTTTTTTTTTTTTTTTTCCCTAAAGAATTCTTCAACTGAGATGTTTACTATCAGCTAATCAGTGTGTTACTCCTGTTGAATTTAACAAATTCAGTGTAGTGACTACGCATTCCATTTCTGACAGTTCTCTAGACCTAAGTTCAAACCCCGGCTTTGGCAGATCTTGGCTGTGTAACTCTGTGTTACAAACTTTTCCAAGACTCTATTTCATCGTCTGTAAAATAAGGAGGATTATTCCTACCTCATAGAATTGTGGTTATATATTTAAAGAATTAGACACAGTGCTTGATACACAATAAAAACTCAGTACATGATATCTAAAAAGCATACCTATGTGTAAGTAGTATTTCATTGTGTGGATATACACAACTTGATTATTCACTGTTGATATTCACTGTTGATACATATTTGGATCATTACTAGTTTTTAAATATTACAAAGAAAGGGGCAGCTGGGTGGCTCAGTCGGTTGAGCGTCCGACTTCAGCTCGGGTCATGGTCTCGCAGTTAGTGAGTTCGAGCCCCGCGTCAGGCTCTGTGCTAACAAAGAGCTCAGAGCCTGGAGCCTGCTTCAGGTTCTGTCTCTCTCTTTCTCTCTCTCTCTCCCCTTCCCCTGCTCATGCTCTGCCTCTCTCTGTCTCTCAAAAATAAATAAATGTTGATAAATAAATAAGTAAATATTACAAAGAAAGCTACTACGAACATTCTTATATAAGTCTTTGTATAAACTTATGCTTTAATTTCCTTTGGGTAGATTCCTTGAGTGGAACAAGAGCATGTTTTAGTTTTTAAGCAATTGCCAAAGGTAGGGCACCTGGGTGGCTCAGATGGTTGGACATCTGACTTCAGCTCAGGTCATGATCTCACTGCTCATGGGTTCGAGCCCCACATCTGGCTCTGTGGTGACAGCTCAGAGCCTGGAGCCTGCTTCGGATTCTGTGTCTCCCTCTCTCTCTGCTCCTCTCCTGCTCATGCTCTCTTTCTCTCAAAGATAAATAAACATTAAAAATTAAAAGAAAAAAGAAAAAAAGGAACTGCCAAAGGAGTTTAAGAAATTTTCCAAAGGCGTTGTACCATTCGATATTCCCACTAGCCATGTATGAGAATTCCAGTCCCTCTATATTCTTCGCAGTGATGGGTATGGTCAGTTTTATTCATGTATTTATAGAATTTGTTTCATTGTGGTTAAAACATAATAATAAAATTTACCATCTTAACTATTTTTAAGTGTACAGTTCAGCAGTGTTAAGTATATTTGCATTGTTTTGAAGTATTATACATAATATTGTTCTGAAACATCTTCAGAACCTTTTCATTTGGCAGTACTGAAACATTATGCCCATTAAACAGCTTCCCACAACCCCCATCCCCTCAGCCCCTGCCAACCAGCATTCTACTTTCTGTCTCTATGGATCTGACTCCTTTACATACCTCATAAGTGAAATAATACAGCATTTGTCCTTTTGTGACTGGATAATTTCACTTAGCTTGATGTCTTCGAGATTCATCCATGTTGTAACATGTGACAAGATGTTCTTCCTTTTGAAGGTGGCATAGCATTCCACTGTATGTTTTGACCACATTTTGTTTATCCATTCATCTGTCAATGGACATTTGTGTTTCTTCCACCTTCTGGCTATTGTGAATAGTGCCGTTATGAACATGGATGTACAAACATCTCCGAGATCATGCTTTCATTTTCTTGAGATATATATCCAGAAGTGGGATTGCTAAATCATATGGTAGTTCTATTTAAATTAAAATAGTATGAGTAATTAAATTAGTAATTAATTTAAGGTAATTAATTAAATGAGTAATTAAAATAGTAATTCAAATGGTATGAAGAACCGCCATACTATTTTCCAAGATGGTTGTACCATTTAAAAATCCCAACAATGCACTGACTTTTTCACATTCACGTCAACACTTGTTGCTTTTCTTTCTTTCTTTCTTTCTTTCCATCTTTCTTTCTTTCTTCCTTTCTTTCCTTTTCTTTCTTTCTTTCTTTCTTTTTTTCTTTCTTTCTTTCTTCCTCTTTCTCTCTCTTCTTTTGTAGCCATCATAATGAGTATATGGTGATATCTCATTGTAGTTTAGATTTGCATTTCTCTGATGATCAGTGATATTTAGCATTTTTTCATATGTTTGTTGGTCATATGTTGAACTATTCAAGAATAAATTCTACTTGGTCATGGTGTATAATCCTTTTAATGTGCTGTTGAATTCAGTTTGCTAGTATTTTGTTGAAGATTTTTGCATCAGTATTCATCAGGGATATTGATCTGGAGTTTTCTTGTAGTGTCTTTATCTGGCTTTGGTATCAGCATAATAATGCTGGCCTCATAGAATGAATTTGGATGTATTCCCTTTTCAACGTTTTGCAAGAGTTTGAGGAAGATTGGAGTTAGTTCTTGTTTAATTTTTTTTTAACATTTATTTATTTATTTATTTATTTATTTATTTATTTATTTATTTTTTATGTTGTATAAATGTGGTGCACTTTATTCCCTCATTGGCAATTCAAGGCATGGTAACTTCCTAAAAGCATGGGGAACATGAAAGAAAACCACTTACATTTTATACCTCTTCATTTTCTCCAAACTTATTAGGCCATATAATTTTATTTATTTAACACTTTTTTTTTTTTTTTTTTTTTTATGAAATTTATTGACAAATTGGTTTCCATACAACACCCAGTGCTCATCCCAAAAGGTGCCCTCCTCAATACCCATCACCCACCCTCTCCTCCCTCCCACCCCCCATCAACCCTCAGTTTGTTCTCAGTTTTTAAGTCTCTTATGCTTTGGCTCTCTCCCATTCTAACCTCTTTTTTTTTTTTTTTCCTTCCCCTCCCCCATGGGTTCCTGTGAAGTTTCTCAGGATCCACATAAGAGTGAAACCATATGGTATCTGTCTTTCTCTGTATGGCTTATTTCACTTAGCATCACACTCTCCAGTTCCATCCACGTTGCTACGAAAGGCCATATTTCATTTTTTCTCATTGCCACGTAATATTCCATTGTGTATATAAACCACAATTTCTTTATCCATTCATCAGTTGATGGACATTTAGGCTCTTTCCATAATTTGGCTATTGTTGAGAGTGCTGCTATGAACATTGGGGTACACGTGGCCCTATGCATCAGCGCTCCTGTATCCCTTGGATAACATTTATTTATTTTTGAGAGACAGAGTGTGAGTGGGGGAGGAACAGATAGAGAGAGGGAGAAACAGAATCTGAAGCAGGCTCCAGGCTCTGAGCTGTCAGCACCAGAGCCCAAAACAGGGCTTGAACCCATGAACCATGAGAGCATGACCCAAGCCAAAGTCAGTCACCCAACTGGCTGAGCCACCCAGGCACCCTTACTTAATTCTTCTTTCTTTCTTTCTTCTTATTATTTTTTAAAATATCTATTTATTTTTGAGAGAGAGAGAGAGAGAGAGAGAGAGAGAGAGAGAGAGAGAGACAATGCAAGGAGAGGAGACACAGAATCCAAAGCAGGCTCAAGGCTCTGAACAGTCAGCACAGAGCCTGACACGGGGCTCGAACTCATGAACCATGAGATAATGACCTGAGCTGAAGTCAGATGCTTAACCAACTGAGCCACCCAGGCACCCCATTACTTAATTTTTCTTTAAATGCTTGGTAGAATTTTCCAGTGCCACCATCTGGTCTTAAGCTGTTCTTTGTTAGGAGGTATATATATTTTAATCCTTGTACTTAGAAACTGTAAAGAGTATACATGATTTGGAAATGAGACTCCAAACAATGACCAAAGAAAAATAATAAAGTCCATGCCTTCTTTTTTGTCTGGTCACCCAAAAATGTTACCTGCTATGATGATCATTGTCTGTCAGTTGCAATTATTTTTATCTGTGCATCACCTGAAACTACTTTCTCTTCCACATCAGTTCAAGACCCCTTTTCACCCACTGGTATGCAAAGTCTCTGCGGCCTGGCCATAACACTGATATTCTGTGCCATGTTGTCTTTTGACTGACATCGTCCACAATTGGTATACCTCACTTCCCCCTGGTCACCACATCTCATTTGCTACTAGAGAAATACTGGTGCTGGATTTTTTTCTTTCCACCTGTCTCATGACAGAGTCCTGACCCACTTTTCCAAGTAACTGCATGCAATTTAGAGATCTTCTGAGAACCAAACTGCTAGCTATTTGAGACCTGTGTCTTACAAACTGATGAGCACCTGTAATTCAGGTCTTTGAAACATGGCTTCTATATTTTCTTACAATCTAATCTTTAGTCTTTTCCTGATGCTCTAGTCCAGACACCTGTGAGCCAGGCCAGTCTTTTGAGAGGTTTTTGTTTACTGATTCAGTCTTCTTAGTAGTTATGCTCTGTTCAGACTTTATTTTTCTACATGATTCAGTCCCCGTGGGTTGTCTGCTTCTAGGAATTTTTCCATTTCTTCTAAGTCTTCCAATTTTTTGGCATATAATTGTTTCTAGTAGTCTCTTATAATCCTTTTAATTTCTGCAGCGTTAGTTGAAAGGCCCCCTGTTTCATTTCTGATTTTAGTTATTTGAGTTTTCTGAACTAAAGTTTTCTCAATTTTGTTGATCTTTTCAAAAAAGCAACTCCTAGCTTTGTTGATTTTTTCTATTCTCAATTTCATTAATCTCTGTTCAAATCTTTGTTATATCCTTAAGATGATAAATTTTATGTTATGTGTTTTATCACAATTAAATATTTTTAAATTAAAATAGAAAGAAAGGTGGGGTGCCTGGCTGGCTCACTCAGTAGAACATGCTGATCGAGAACTCTTGATCTCAGGGTTGTGAGTTCAAGCCCCACACAGAGCTTACTTAAAGAGAAAAGAAAAGAAAAGAAAAAAGAAAAGAAGAGAAGAGAAAAGACAAGAAAAGAAAGCAGATCACTCTGTTTGGGGGAAGACACATGAGGGAGGGATTAGGAAAGGCCATGAGGAAACTTTTGAGGCTAATGGATTTATTTGATTGTGGTGATGGCTTCACAGATATAAATATATCCAATTCTGATCCTGATCTGCTATTACAGTTCTGAGTCCATTTCTCTCAGTTTTCTTCAGAACAGGCAGCACCTCCAAGGATTGAAGTTCAACAGAGATAAGCTCTCAGCCATTTCTCAATTAGACTTTCATGATGGGATCTTCAGATAGATATTCATTGCATCAAGGAAGTTGTATCAATGAGATATTATTGTTCTCTTCATTTTTTAAAGCGTATAGCATTTACAACATTACTGCAGACACTTCATATGTTTAACTTAGAAGATTTATTTTTCAAGAGCTTTATTTATCAACAACAAAACAATGATTGTACACTACTTCAAATGGCTTTATGATGTTAATTGTGTTATAGAATTTGTACAGTTTAAACCACAGATGTGACTACCTTTACTCTATTGCCTTAAATGAAAATCTAAAACTCCTCTTTGTTAAAACAAGCTGAACCTAAATCACTAGTATGTACTATATAATAGACAAAATATGTTTTAAGATAGCCAGACCTAGGTGCAATTTGGCATTTTTTTCCTTTAATTCTTGGTGATTACCAATGTAATCACACCAGGTTCAGTGTAATCACAAGATTCGTCCTTGGGTTGGTTTTCAAAACTAGAAATTCACCCTTGTTCATCTAATTAATTCCGTTATATACTCCGCCACCTTGGATATACACAGCAACTTCAACTCCACATAGTGGCTTCATCTGCAATTTAAATCTTACTAGTTCCAATCACCCCTGTCGAAGGCTGTGGCTTCTATGTAATTTATTCAGCATTTTGTTCAAAAGATATTTATCAAACGTCAAACTATGTGCCAGGGCTGTGTACCAGGGACACACTAGCAAATAAGAAAAACGCAGTCACTCTCAGGGAATTTATAGTCTAATTGGAAGACAGATATTGAACAAGCAATTATAAGATTGATGAGTGTTACAATAAAGGAAGTACAGGATGTTTGCTATGAGAACATTTCTTTTTCCTCTGGGCTCCAGGAGGAAAACTACCAGGTTAAAAAATGATTGTTTTCCTTCCAACTCCCTGCTCCTGCCGTCTAAAGGAGAGATTCCATGTAGGGAATATCTGTATCCAGAACTACAAATACGTCCCCATAACAATTTTTTTTTCTTCCTTTTTAGGGAAGTAGAAGCATCCTTCTTAGCAATTGGCCTATTTCCAGCTTAGCTGCTGACTGGGTAGGACTAGGTATTTATAACACTTCTCTTGGTTTTCTCTTGGCGGCTATCGTTGTTCCCATTTTATAAGCTATCCCTGCCCGGGAGGTACTTAGAAACAACCCTGAAAAAGAGACGGCATTCCTATGTTTTTAAACAATGGATAAGGCAGTTGCTAGACGATATCTACAAATTGGTTTCATGAGAGCCTTGAAGAGATTTTTTTTTTCCTTTTAGATTTCTTGAAATATCTGGGAGCTCTTAGAGAAAAGCCTCTGCTGACTTTAAGGCTATATTTGCAAGTCAATAGTGTTTTCACTATGAAAACCATTTGATGGATCTACAAGTACAGTTAAGCTTTGTCGGAGAGTGAGTAAAGGAGAAGCTTGGGTCTTCTGAAGCATCAGTGGGTTCAGCCTCAACCCCAGTGTCAATAGCGGCCAAAACAACAGAAAAAGAGGGTCACATCTGGGTAAGAATACAAAAGAGAGATAAGATGCTTTCAAAAGGCTAACCTAGGATTATTTTTCAAACCAGGGCTAAGCCAATGGAAGATAAATTTCATGTTTACATGCAGAATCCTGTAGTATTTAGGCTAGGCCGAGAACGTAAGCCCGTTGAAGGGAGCCACCTTTCGTAGCTCACAGAGGCCAGGGGAGTTTCCACACCTGCCACTCAACTCTTGCCCCCGCCCTCAGCTTTCTAACAGCCCTGGTGTGAGACTAGTTCAGCATTTCTGCTGAGTCTCTAATTCTTGTGGCTGGCGAGGATGGCAGATCGTCCTGGTGATAGACCTGGGGTAACCAGGCCGCACATCTGTGGGAATGGTGGCAGCACCTTGTAGGAGGAAGAGCCCTGAGCCTTGGGAAAAGCATGCCCTCTCTCTGGGTCTCTCTCTTTTTTTTTTTTTCTCATTTTAAAATGGGCTCCGTTAGAAGGCTGCACGGCTGCGCATGTGGGATACTTGTTAAAAGTGGGCGTTTCCGGCCCACCTCCGCAGACTCTGATTAGGGGTCTGACTTGGAGGGAGGTGGGGAGGAGGGGTGCGGTGAGGGGTGGGAGTGTGGGTTGTGACCGGTTTTCTAAAAGCTCTGCTGGCGATTCTGAGGGTGACTAGTCCAGTTCTGCTCTAAAATTCTCAGGGACGATTTCCGGAAACCACGAAGTTAATATTCCACGAGTAACACACTAGCATTGTACCATATAAAGTCTCACAGTCTGCTGAAAAGGATAGTATTTGTTGTTCTTTCCTCTCGAGACTAATCTGCTTGATGCCAGGGTTATAAATAGTAATAATAAAAAATGTATGTATAAAATTTACTACATGCCAGCCATTGTCCTAAACATTTCATATGTCTCCATAAAATTTTCTCAGCAATGCTGTCAGATAGACTATTACTATTACCCACATTTTACAGATGAAGAAACCAAGGCACAGAAAAGTCGAGTAACTCACGTGTGGCAACACGGATAGCAAAGTGTACTGACCGAATTTAGGCTGGCTCAGGGGAACTTTCTGTGTGGAGAAACCTAAGTAGTGTCCGTCTTACATTGGGAGGCAGTGGGGTTCTGTGGAAAAAGCCCATCAAACACTTAGCCAAATTCTGGTGTAGCTACTTACTAGCTGTGTGATCTTGAGTGACCTTATTTAGCCTTGCTAAGTGTCTTAGTTAGCTCAGACTGCTGTAACAAAATACCATACACTGGGTGGCTTCAACAACAAACATTTATTTTTCACGGATCTGGAGACTGGGAAATCCAAGATCAAGTTGCCAGCAAGTTCAGTTCCTGGTGAGGCTTCTTCCTTGTTTTCAGAAAGACATCATCTTGCTGTACCTTCACAAGGCAGACAGAGGGGGTGGGGCGCCGGTCTCCCTCTCTTCTTACAAAGGCCCTAATCCCATCATGGGGGCTTCATCCTCATGGCTTCTTCTAAATCTAATTAACATTCAGAGGTTCCACTTTCAAATACCATCACATAGGGAGTTAGGGCTTCAATGTGTGAAATTTGGGTAGGACATAAACATTCAGTCCATAGCACCAAGCTTCAATTTCTTTATCTGTAACATATATACCGCACCTATTTTTTTAAATTTTTATTTATTTATTTTGAGAGAGAGCATGTGAGCAGGGGAGGGTCAGAGAGAGAGAGAGAGAGACAGAGACAGAGAGACAGAATCCAAAGCAGGCTCTACACGGTCAGCACACAGCCAGATGCAGGGCTTGAACTTATGAACCTGAGGCGAAACCAAGAGTCAGATGCTAAACTGATTGAGCCATCCAGGCGCCCCTGTATCACACCTATTTGTAAGGTTTAACAATGAAATGAGATTTTTATAAGGCCTTAGCTCAGTCTCATAATGAAAACAAAGTAAAATATTAAAAATTTACTATGTATTAGGTACTGTTGAAGAAAATCCAAAGAAGAATTACGATTTATGGAATACCGTGCTTTCTGAACTATGCTAAATGCATTAATGCATTTTATTCACTGAATCCTTCATAATGCCCTAAGAGTATTATTATTAGGTATTACTATCACTATTTTATAAAGGGGGAAGCTGAGAGGTTAACTATTTTCCTAAAGTCACAACTGATGACCAGCAGAACCAGGAATGAAAACACATCGTGTGCTCTGAGTGCTAGGATATATTGCCTCTTCTGTTTACACGGGAATCTATGAAATTCATTATTTAAAACTGTCATGAAATAAATATAAATGAATATTTTTACCTGAGAGTTCTGAGGTTACAGGAAATGTTTACTATGAGCCTCATAAAGAGAGAATTCAATTCTTTCATCTTAATGATAACTTTATTTGCTGCCTAAAAATTAGAATACACAGGGAGGGGGGAATTGGCAAGATATTAGTCAAAGGGCATGTAGTTTCAGTTATACAAGATGACTATATCCTAGAGATTCACTGCACAGCATAGCACATATAATTAACAATACTGTCTTGTATACTGAAAAATTGGTTATGAGAGTAGATCTTATATTAAATTTTCTTTAAAAAAAAGAGGGAGGGAGGGAGGGAACTTTCAGAGGTGATGGTTGTAGCTTTGTATTGTTTATGGTGACAGTTTCATGGGTGTATACTTCAAACTCACCAAGATGTATACATCAAATATGTATAGCTTTTTTGGTATGTTAAGCACACCTCAAAAAAAAAAAATCAAGATACATGATCTTCTAATGGGACAAAATGGTCAAAACAGAACACAGTAGCCCTGGTGTCTGTTTTACCCCTCTCCTCCCACCCTCCACTCTTGACATCTATTACCCAAGGCCAACTTCAAGGGGAGAAATATAGCTCTGAAATCATTTAGCCTGAGGGCAACGTTCTTTTCTAGCTCTAGAATTCTTTAGTGTGTGTGCTGTCACCCAGCCTCAAGTTTTCTGTTTCTGACTCATCAAAGGGGTGTAGAAACATTTATACTCTCTCCTTTGGAAGAATTCTTCTATGACCTTTTCCACCTCCAGCCCAGCCTGCAGGCTGAACATGTTGGTTAAAGACAGAAAAACTTAATTTTTATAGAAACAGATAAACAAAGTGGGATTGAGTTTCCTTTAAAAAGAAAAAATCAGGGGTGTGTGTATTGGGGGGTGTAATGCCTGGATGGCTCAGTTGGTTAAGTGGTTAAACATCCCAGCGTGGGTCATGATCTCACGGTCCAGTCAGTAGGTTCGAGCCCCTCATCGGGCTCTGTCCTGACAGATCAGATCCTGGAGCCTGCTTCAGATTCTGTCTCCCTCTTTCTCTGCCCCCTCCCATTCGCACTCTGTCTCTCTCTGTCTCTCAAAAATACATGTTAAAAAAAAAACTTTAAAAAATCAGTATTAGTTTTAATATTAAAAAAATGTGTTGGTTATGAAATTCTTGGAAAAAATATGTAGTAGTATTGAAATTTTTTGAGAAACTGCCGTGTAATCACAAAACCACACAACTGGTATTAGAAACGAAGGCCCTGACAGAAAAGCCTCTTTTCCAACATAACTGAAAAATGAATATAACCACTGAATCTCTGTTTGGCAGGATCCAAACACTTGGCTACTCAAGGTAACCACTGGAGAGGCTGGAGGTCAAGTCCAGGGAAATGCCAGAGTAACCACACTATTCATCCAGCCAACTTAAGACAGTTAATCAATCACAAAGACAGAAAAATTAACAATGAAATTTTTTCTAGAATTTAAAGAAGTTGATGGTAGGAATCTTGGCACTGTTGATGCAGTGGCTCCTCGAGTTAATAGGGAACAAACCATACCATTAGCTGAAGAAAGATAAGCAAAATATATAGGGTTCTGGCACAGCTGGATTGAGCCACTTTGGGGAATAGCTCTCAGAGAAGGTTCTAGTAGTAATGGCCTGGTAAAAAATAAAACACTTTGTGATAATTAAACAAGGATGATTATTCAGAAGAATTGTGGCACAACACCAAGCAAAGCCAAAATTTATTCATATGTTTTTGTGTTTTAATCTTGCTGACCTTGTCTTTCCAACCTATAATTTTAATTTGATCCAGTTTTCATCATCTACTTAGTTTCAGTTTTACTTAATTATTATATAAATAATCTTAAGTCCCATAGAGAAATTGGTAGGTCGCTAAATAATTAAATACGTATTAAGACAGTAACAGGAAGAAATTCTCTTTTTTCTCTCTGCTCTCTTTTTTTAAGCAAAGATCTGTTGAGAATCTGGTGATCTCAGGCCTAAAGTATTTGGCTTTCCCCTTTGTTCGGGACTCCTGGTGAGCAGGGTGGCCTGGTGATCTATGATTAAGATGACAGTCCCTCCTCCCTCCTCCTTTGCCCCATGCTTTGCATATATAAATTGAGCCTTTGGGGTTTACAAGGTGCTAGCAGTCTTAAAGACTATTAATATTATTGCCTTTTTGGTTAACAGATTTGTAATTATTGTAACTAACCTGAGCCAAAAGATGAACTAGCAATTTTTGCAAATTCAAACAAAACCTACTAGTATTATTTTGAAAAACAAAAAACAAACAAATGAAATAACTCCACTTCCATGATTAATTTCAAAGGACAACCATCAAAACAGTAGTCTTTCCCCAAAAGCGGGAAAATTTTAAAAATATGTATTTTAAAGGATTTTGCAGCTGTAAAACAGACACTTAAATTTTAAACTCCCCCCACTTAAAATTTGAAGTTAACAAACTGTTCAGAAAGTTTGCAAAGCTAATTAATTAATGAGACCTGTTTCCCCAAGCCATCCCTGACATGTTGTGGTTGAGGGAAGAAAAAGCTCCTTTTCCCACCCCTCCCCCACCCTGAAGAGCTAGAAACTGGAGGCTTGGTAAGGGGCCACCTAAGAGAGGGGCTTATCCTTTCCCTGAGAGCCTGGGTACAGTGAGTCCCACTAGGACAGGTTGAGTACAAGCCTGGCTGGAATTCTCAGAAAACAGGCAAGGCCAGGGTCGGGCAGAAGCACAGTCCTGCAAATCCACAGCTGCTATCAGTTTCCCAAACTGTTTTTAGAATCCTCAGGGGCTGGGAGTGGAATGGGTTATGCTCACTTAGGATGGTTTGGTTTGCAAATCTGGGAAGAGAGCCAGACAGACCGTTTTCTCCCATAATTCTGGAGATGATGTGTGCTCTTCAGAGAGATATAAAGTCACAGACTCATAGAACTGGACCTTTGGAGATCATCTAGTGAATCCATCTACTAATGTTACACACCAGGCAGTGGAGACAGAAAAAGTTAATAACTTGCCCAAGCTCATTACATAGTTGGCCTCTGATAGAGCTAGCACTTGAACCCAGTGTTTTCTTCCAACTCATTCACATTTGATAAACTGAGTAGATAGTACATTACATTTTTCAGATATAATTTGAAGATATATAAAACACGAACTTTGGTGGGTATATATATACATATATACACTTTTAATTTTAGTAAAATACCCATAACATGAAATTTACATCTTAACCATTTTTAAGTGTGCAGTTGAGTGGTATTAAGTACATTCACATTTTTAAAAAAATTTTTAATGTTTTATTTTTAAGACAGAGCATGAGTGGGGTAGGGGCAGAGAGAGAGAGAGAGGGAGACACAGAATCTGAAGCAGGCTCCAGGCTCTGAACTGTCAGCACAGAGCCTGACGCGGGGCTCAAACTCATGAACTGTGAGATCATGACCTAAGCCGAAGTCGGACACTCAACCGACTGAGCCACCCAGGCACCCCAAGTACATTCACATTTTTACAATGCCCTGTATCAAAATGGAAATGGAAGAAGTCAGCCAAAAAAATTTTCCCCTTATCAACCAATTATTGAATGGACATATACTATGGCGACCAACACTATGTCAGGATCAGACAGACTCTGGATGCTCAAGGAGCTTTTAATTTGTTCAGGCAACAGGATACATAAATAAGAGGCTATAACTAACCATAAAAAAGCAGTATATGATATGTTTTAAATGAGTGTACTGACAGCAAAATGTTTAGAATCCAAAGGACACAATGATTATGGGATGAGTGCTAAGGCAGATCTTCCAAGAGAAGTCGGACATGAGCCACATTAATAAAAAGGAAGAAGCCATGAGAGGACATTCCAGAAGAAAGAACAGAGTGACCAAAGGCATGGGAGTTCTCTGCAAAAGACTTCTTGACAAAAAGTGGATAAAGAAGTCTGAGAATAAATAGCAAGACTAGTTTGCTACTACATTCAAGAGGCCAATTTTATCCTGCAGGCTAACGTGAGCTGTTGAAGACTCTTGGAACAGTCTAATTACCATGCTAATGAGTTGATGTGATGGAAAAGTGTAGGATGGATTGAAAGAAGAAGAGTTGGATGAGCGAGCCCAATTGGAAGGATGTGACAAAAGTTCAGGTACAGAGAAGGGGTGATCGGTTTGGGAATGGGTAACACAGCTTGTATGAAACAAGGAAGACTCAGTAGAATTTATTAATCCCTTAGATATTGAGAGTGGGAGGAGGGGCAAGAATACTAGGTTCAACAACAACAACAAAAGAAAGAAAAATAAAAGAAAAAGATCACTAGGTTCAAGCTAGGATCAAGCTACAGTGACCAGAATTGTGCCAATTGAATGGATTGAGTAGAGAGGGAGAAAATACTGAAGGGATGTTCCAGTGTAGATACGCTGAAATGGAAATGATAGAAAGACAGGCAAGTAGAAAAGCGAAAATACTCAGAGAAATGTATAAAGCTGCACAACTGGGAGGTGATTATTGGAAAGATTTTTTAGGGGTGCCTGGGTGGTTCAGTCGGTTAAGTGTCCATTGAGCGTCTAACTTTGGCTGAGGTCATGATCTGGTGGTTCACAAGTTCAAGGCTCGTGTTAGGCTCTGTGCTGACAGCTCAGAGCCTGGAGCCTGTTTCAGATTCTGTGTCTCCCTCTCTCTCTGCCCCTCCCCTGTTCACACTCTGTCTCTCTCTTTCTCAAAAATAAATAAAATTAAAAATTTTTTAAGTAAAAATATAAAATTTAAAAAATTTTTAAAAAATAAAAGATTCTTTAAAGCAATTCTCTTAGTTCTCACTTGCATCTTTGGTAACAAAGTGCTATTATTTTGACCTAGAAAGTTTGATCACCTGCAAAGAGAGCTTTGTTACTTAATGTAAAGCAGTATTAAATTTGTTGGATATACTGGCAAATTAAATGACTTTATAAAAAATAAAACTTCATTTGCTCTGCTCCCAATACCTTTAATGCAAAAACATTTCACACAATGTTTTCTCTTGATTTTTCTCAACTATTTCATAGCAATAACACCATGTTGAAATGCTTCAACCCAGCAGCTTAATGTAAACCAGTATTAACGTTCCTCTCATAATATATTCTGCATCCTGTACTTAGATCTGGATCTCTGGTTCTAACCATAAACCACTGCTCTTTGTATGATTTTGAATGACCTTATGAATTCTGTGAGCTTGTTACTTTTATTAAAGTTAAATGTGCACAAAATTTAAAGAATTGGCTAGTTCTACAAAGTTTGCAAAGACAAATTGTTTCCAACCTTTTTTCTCCATATCCCCTTTCCAAGAAGCATCTACCTTGATCTTTTAAAGACACTTCTCTTGGTGGACACTTAGGTCAATGGATAGGGAAAATGTGGTGTGTATATGCTGAGATATTACACTGTAACAAAAAAGAATGAGATCGTGCCATTTGAGACAACATGGATGGACCTAGAGGATATTGTGCTAAGCGAAATAAGTCAGACTGAGAAAGACAAACACCATATGATTCCACTCCTAAGTGCAATCTAAAAAAAAACACAAAAAAACAAAAAAGAATAAACAAACACAAAGCAGAGTCAGATTATACAGACAACAAACTGATGGTTGCCAGAGGAGGGAAGGGGGTGGAAGATGGGCAAAATGGGTGAAGGGGAGTGGGAGATCGAGGCTTCCAGTTATGGAATGTGTAAGTCACAGGAATAAAAGGCACAGTATTGGTGAGGGAAAAGTACTACATACTTTTGTTAATACTTGCATATCTCTAAGAAACAAGCTTATGACATTACTTCTTGGTTTTTTCAGGTTTAGATATTGTCTATTGACTTCCTATCATGAAGATGAGGATTTAGATATCTTGTCTCTTCCACTTTTACCAAACCCAGTCATAAACACTTCTCAGCTGTTCATCCTGCTGATTGAGATTTATTGTAATTTTGATTGACTCAATCTTCAGGGTTACATTTTTATGACTCTGTAGGCTACTCAGTGTTGAGTCATATAGAAAACCGTGATTACTTCTATTACTGCTCAACTTGTAGTTTTCCCTCAGTTAAGAACTGCCTTGTTTTCTCATTTGCCTAGTTTTCTATGTACACCCTTGTTTCTATATACACATGTCTACCAGATGTTTAAATATCTTCTGGATGCATTTATGTGTGTTGGGTATTATATCAATTTTATCTTTTTAATCTCCTCTGAAGTATTTGGGCCTGTTTGAGTCCAGCTGTGTTGCCCCCCTGCTTGGGGCATCATCCTGGGTAAATATGAAGATTCCTTTGCATTTTTCCTGTGTCGGATCTCTTCTATCCTGTAAAGCATGGCTTCCTTTTTGTGATTCACCTCATGGTTTTGGTTGTACGTGTTTTTCAGAAACTGTCCCAAAAAAGGTGTGTGGTGTGTGTGAAGTGGAGGGAAAGCTTCAATGTTGTACCCTCACACTTTGTTGAAAAGTTAGGTATTTAATATTCATTAGAAATAATTTCCCTTCAGAATTTTGAATGCATTGCTCCATTTTCTTCTAACTTCCTGTGTAGTTGTTGAGAAGTTCCGAGTTATTTAGATTCCTGTTACTTTGTATATGATATTTTCCCCTCCACCTTTCTGGAAATGTACAGAATCTTCTCATTGTCTTCTACATCCTAAAATATCTCTATGGGGCACCTCAGTGGCTCAGTCAGTTAAGCATCTGACTCTTGATTTCGGCTCAGGTCATGATCTCACAGTTTGTGGGATCAAGCCCCGCGCCCAGCTCTGCACTGACAGAGCAGAGCTCGCTTGGGATTCTCTCAGTCTCTCTCTTTCTCTCTCTCTCTCTCTCCCTCCTCCCCTCCCCTGCTCGTGTTCTCTCTCTCTCACTCAAAATAAATAAATAAACGTTTAAAAAAATAATAAAATATCTCCATAATGTGTCTCAGTGTAGGTCTGTTTTCATTACTTGCTACTTGGGAAGCCCTTTCACACTGGAAATATGTATCCTGCAATTTTCAGAAATCTTAAGCTATTTCATTGAGGAAATAATTGTTTTCCTTAGTCTGTTTTTGAGGGACTTCTTTTGTGCTGCTCTTTTAATTTGTTTATGCTTTCCCTCCTATTTTTCATGATTTTTTTCTTTTTGTTTTCTCTCCGCAAGATTCATTTTACTTTGTCTTCTGATTCATCTACTGAACTTTCATTTCTACAACAATGCTTACATTTTTGGTTGTTTATTCTCTTTGTATTTTTGTTTTTTTGGAGCTTCCTATTCTTCTTTTATTCACTGAAAACCTTCTATCATCTTCCGTGGACACTAGTTAAAAAAGATTTTTCCCTGCCAGCCTAGTCATTGTTCCCTTCAAATTGCCATTTCTGTTTATGTATTTTATTCCAACATTTGTGCTAAGGCATATATCCTCAGATGTCTAATGATCCTTAATTGTGCATGCATAATTAAGGGTGTTTAAATAAAAAGCTGTGATGCAGGTGATGTGGGTCAGCTGTTTGTCTTAGAACCTCTATTGTCTACCTTTAAATGTTTCTTCTTAGGCTGTTTAGATTCCCAGAGAGTGCGCTCCCAGTCTCCTGTGTGGAGGATAAATGCTTAGCAGCCATTATTTTTATTTGTTTATTTATTTATTTATTTGTTAAAGAAAATTTTTTTTTTACATTTATTTATTTTTGAGAGACAGAGAGACAGAGCACAAGTGGGGAAGGGCAGAGAGAGAAGAAGACAGAATCCGAAGCAGGCTCCAGGCTCTGAGCTGTCAGCACAGAGCCTGATGCAGGGCTCAAACTCACAAAGCATGAGATCATGACCTGAGCTGAAGTTGGACTCTCAACCAACTGAGCCACCCACGCGCCCCAGCCGCCATTATTGCCGTTATTCTGGGAAGTTATAGTGGAGGGGAGGCCGGGGATGTCAGCTCTGAATATGCATATTCATTCCCTGTGGTTCTGGGGACAGTTTCCCTACCCTTGACTTGGTTTCCCCTTCCAGAGATTCCCTGATTTCTCTGATCCACAGAATACATTTCTGATGTTCTGCTGGGGAGGAGGAAGGGCAGTTGCCCAGCTGTGTGAGGAAGGCCAGTGACTCGAGAGATCTAACTGCTTCTTACAACCAATCCTTTTTATCATCTCCCCATCACCCTCCACTTCCAGGGTACCTGGTGCCTTCAGTTCCTGGGCCTCGGGCCAACAGTTAAGAGGAAATTAGATTTACTCTCAGCGGTCCCCATTGCTGACTTAGAGTTAAGCCTTTTCAGGACTGCAAGTAAATTTCCACTTGACTACGCGCATCTTTCAAAAGTGTTGTTGCCACTGCCATTTTCAACTTGTGGTCTTATGTCTTAAAATATGTCTCTTCGGTTAATTTCAGTGGGGTTTGGAAGAAGCAAGATTAGATGATGTTTTCAATCTCCAGCTGTATCTGAAAGTTACTGCAATTGAGTTTTTGACTATATAGAATTTGAAGTATTTAGCTTTTATACAAACACAGTGACTTACGGTTTTGATGTTTCTAATAATATTTTATAAAAATCTATGATCATACTGATCAGTCTTTAAAAAAAATTTTTTTAATGTTTTTATTAAACATTAAATAATAGAGAGACAGAGCATGAGCGGGGGAGGAACACAGAGAGAGGGAGACACAGAATCCGAAGCAGGCTCCAGGCTCTGAGCTGTCAGCACAGAGCCTGACGCGGGGTTTGAACCCACGAACTGTGAGATCATGACCTGAGCTGAAGTCGGACGCTTAACCGACTGAGCCACCCAGGCGCCCCCTGATCAGTCTTAACATGGCTAATGTTTTGCAAACTTTAGTAATGTTCCAACTCTATCCAAGGAAAAATAAAATCTATGGACTTCAGGCACTGACTTACATTAATTATAATATTACTTAAATGTGTACAAATGTAAGTATAGATTATTTATGCTTATAGCTCTTGTGGATTTATATAAGCAAAAGCAGAAAATGAACTTAATACAAGAAAATCACATATTTAATTCAAATTAACAACATAAATTTAATGTGACAGATGTTACTTTAATGCAACTAAACTGCTACTCTAAATTTAACTATGGCACTCATTGCTGTGTCATGGGTTCTTTTAAGTCCACTGTCCATGTGCTTCCATGTGTTGCATGAAAAACAAATTTACCCATCTCTCAGAGTTTGAAATAAGTACAGGGAAGCCTTGTTTTTAGATAGCAAGATTTGTTATCTTAAGACCATCATTTAGCAAGAATGTATCTTCAACCTATTAAGGTGAAGATACCTTAATGTGTTCTTCTCATATTACTGTAACAAATAAAGTAACCCTTCGTGATGCCAAGATGATCACAAATGCAAACAAGAATTTGGCCCTTATTTTAATTTAGAAGTATCCTCTGAAGACTCTTAAGTATGGAGAACAAACAGAGGGTTCCTGGAGGGGGTTGTGGGAGGGGGGATGGGCTAAATGGGTAAGGGGCATTAAGGAATCTACTGAAATCATTACATCAAGGATCTACATTAAGGATCTCCTGAAATCATTGTTGCACTATATGCTAACTAACTTGGATGTAAATTTAAAAAATAAATTACATAAAAATAAATAAATACATAAATCCTGTGTTTCAAACCTCAAAAAACAAAACAAAACAAACATGAAAAAAGGGGTCCTCTGAGGAAGGTTCTGGCTGCACACTTGAGTTGAGTGATGACCCCTTAGGTTCCTCAGATTTTCTGGGACACCTCCTGGATAGAGGTAACTGCTGTGCCAACACAGGGGCACAGTGTGTACCTAAGTAGATTATAGAAATGAAACCTCCTTTTTTCTTTGCTTTTCTTTGCAAAGAGCAGATACATGATTGAAGATGCCTATTGGAAGAAGGGTACACTTGATGTTGTGACATGATTTCCTTCCAGTGGCAGGCAGCCACTAGTTTGAGATCTGTGGTGATTGTAACTATGCCGAAAAGCAGTTTGCCCTAACTTTGTAAAACAAAATAGTTGCATTTATTAAAATAACCGGTACTTAAAATTTTCTGCATAATACCAATAAACTGCCCAAATATTTTTTTTTAAGTTTATTTATTTATTTTGAGAGAGAGAGAGAGCACAAGCAGGCAAGGGGCGGAGACAAGGAGAGACCATCCCAAGCAGGCTCCACATCATTAGCACGGAGCCTGACTGGGGGCTTGAACTCATGAACTGTGAGATCGTGCCCTGAGCCAAGATCAACGGTCTGTTGCTTAACTGACTGAGCCACCCGGGTGCCCCAAACTGCCCAATATTTTACCCTGTTACAGTGATTGGATCCTTGGGCTCTTCCTTAGGGTCACATGGCCAGAAATGCCTAATAATCACCAAGGAGACACCCATCAGTGCATCTGCAGCCCCTGCTAGTTCTCTGGGGGAAGGAGGCCACTGCCCTCCAGGCACGCATAACATTGGATGGGGAAACTATGTAGCAATATGTCTTTTAAAAGCAGGGTAAGTACACAGAAGAGTTTGGCATCCACTTGAAAACAGTAGGGGTGTTTTTCTAGATGCAAAAAAAAAAAAAAAAATGGAGGGCCCATTGGTTAATATCATCACTTAGTTAGACTCAGGTTAAAGTCATGGTGGCCATGTCTCCACAGTTCAGAGAGGCTGCTGCCCAGAGGGAGGAGTCTGTGAAAGGAGGGGCTCTGGAGACAGTCTGGGTTGTAAAGTCACTCCCTTTCAAATCGGTCAGCTGGCCATGGAATGTTTGGCCTCCAGAGAGGTGTCAGGAACACTGACCTCACCTAATCAAGCCTTCCTGTGCAGAACTGTATTGGAGCAGGAGAAGCACAACCCAGACTGGATTCTCAATGCTATATTAGTAGACCTAAGGGTGTATCCAGGAGCCTGAAGACTGGCCCTGGATAGAGAAGCAGTCATAGCTGGCTGAAGTTTAGGGCTATTACCAAATAGGTCATGAATGAGGACATGTTTCAATTCTACTATGGGTGGGGCATAATCTAGGTAGATGAAATACATAAAAATGGCCTAGAAATCTCTATAGTGATCCCTACCTTACCAGGCTAAGGCAGTGGATGAATTTGGGTTAGCCTGTCTAGCATGGTCTCTAGGGAATTGGGGAGATCAAGCAGGACTTCAACAAAAGGAAATGTTCCTCTTGCAACCTAGCACCACACACATAAACCCTATGCTCTTTCTTACCCTCAAGCTTTCACTTAGGCCTCCTCTTTTCCTGGTTAATTTTTACATTAGACTGGCTTGGGCAGTTGCAAGTCATAGAATTCCAACGCAAGCCAACATTCATAAAAAAGGGGGTTATGAAGAGGGCACTGCCTCTGTGCATGAAAACCAAGGACTCCCGTGTCCTCAAGATTTTCTCCATATTTTTCAGCTCCTTGTGTGATGGTTTCATTTTCTCCTTTTGTAGGTATAGAACTCAAGTAGAAGGGGGAGGAGAGGGGCATGGGGGGGGGGTTGTGGGGGTAGTCTCAGTTTTATGTCACTCCGGTTTATTAATTCCAAAGAGAAAAGAGAAGTTTCCTTTCCAGTGTTATTCTGGAAAATTCCTCTGAAAGGACATGTGTGGGTTTAGCCTAGATCTCCCTTTGTCCCTCTTGGATTAATCACTATGCCTGGGATTGAGGCCTATGGTTGACTGTTCTGGAGTCATGAACCTCCCCCAAGTCTAGGTGGAGATGTGATTGGCAGCCCCACAAAGTTTGATTGGAACAATTACCCAAAGGAAGGGGTAATGTTCCTTTAAAAAGAGGGGAAAGATGCTGGGCAGAGGCAAGACAACAGATGTCCTTTATGATTCCTATTCATCTGTTAAGACTTGACTCAGGTGTCACTTCTCAATACCCTCTATCCCTGTCCTCCTCCTATTGGGTTACATGTCCCTCTTCTGGGTCATGTTACATCTTGGCTGTACTGATGTACTCATAATAATTTATAATTGTCTATTATGTGTTGGTCTCCTGCACTAGACAGTAGCTTTTTGAAGACAACCACTGTGGCTTATTGTCATTGGCACACCCAGCCCCTCAGCAGATAATGGGGGTTCCATCCAGAAAAGTTTTCAATAAAATGATAAATGAAGATACTCACAAAATGGCAGCAAATCATCTTGAGTTAAGACAGAGGAAGGAACATAATAGTAAAAAACCTCAGATACTGTGATGAATGCTTCATATCAAGCATTGGATTCTTCCAACATTTGAGGGAGGCATTCTTTCTATTTCATAGACACAAAGCTAAAGATCAAGTAAGTTCCATAAGCTCATACAGCGAATCTCTGTCAATTTATTTATTTATTTATTTATTTATTTATTTAAGTTTTTTAATGTTTATTTTTTTTCAATATATGAAATTTATTGTCAAATTTGTTTCCATACAACACCCAGTGCTCATCCCAAAAGGTGCCCTACTCAATACCCATCACCCACCCTCCCCTCCCTCCCACCCCCCATCAACCCTCAGTTTGTTCTCAGTTTTTAAGAGTCTCTTATGCTTTGGCTCTCTCCCACTCTAACCTCTTTTTTTTTTTTTCCTTCCCCTCCCCCATGGGTTTCTGTTAAGTTTCTCAGGATCCACATAAGAGTGAAACCATATGGTATCTGTCTTTCTCTGTATGGCTTATTTCACTTAGCATCACACTTTCCAGTTCCATCCATGTTGCTACAAAGGGCCATATTTCGTTCTTTCTCATTGCCATGTAGTACTCCATTGTGTATATAAACCACAATTTCTTTATCCATTCATCAGTGGATGGACATTTAGGCTCTTTCCATAATTTGGCTATTGTTGAGAGTGCTGCTATAAACATTGGGGTACAAGTGCCCCTATGCATCAGTACTCCTGTATCCCTTGGGTAAATTCCTAGCAGTGCTATTGCTGGGTCATAGGGTAGGTCTATTTTTAATTTTCTGAGGAACCTCCACACTGTTTTCCAGAGTGGCTGCACCAATTTGCATTCCCACCAACAGTGGAAGAGGGTTCCCGTTTCTCCACATCCTCGCCAGCATCTATAGTCTCCTGATTTGTTCATTTTGGCCACTCTGACTGGTGTGAGGTGATATCTGAGTGTGGTTTGGATTTGTATTTCCCTGATGACGAGTGACGTTGAGCATCTTTTCATGAGCCTGTTGGCCATCCGGATGTCTTCTTTAGAGAAGTGTCTATTCATGTTTTCTGCCCATTTCTTCACTGGGTTATTTGTTTTTCGGGTGTGGAGTTTGGTGAGCTCTTTATAGATTTTGGATACTAGCCCTTTGTCTGATATGTCATTTGCAAATATCTTTTTCCATTCCGTTGGTTGCCTTTTAGTTTTGTTGGTTGTTTCCTTTGCTGTGCAGAAGCTTTTTATCTTCATAAGGTCCCAGTAATTCATTTTTGCTTTTAATTCCCTTGCCTTTGGGGATGTGTCGAGTAAGAGATTGCTACGGCTGAGGTCAGAGAGGTCTTTTCCTGCTTTCTCCTCTAGGGTTTTGATGGTTTCCTGTCTCACATTCAGGTCCTTTATCCATTTTGAGTTTATTTTTGTGAATGGTGTGAGAAAGTGGTCTAGTTTCATCCTTCTGCATGTTGCTGTCCAGTTCTCCCAGCACCATTTGTTAAAGAGACTGTCTTTTTTTCCATTGGATGTTCTTTCCTGCATTGTCAAAGATTAGTTGGCCATATGTTTGTGGGTCTAGTTCTGGGGTTTCTATTCTATTCCATTGGTCTATGTATGTGTTTTTGTGCCAAAATCACTGTCAATTTAATAGTTAGCACTCAGGCAACTTAAATCCAGCTTTGATTGCTTTCAGCAACTCTGTCTTCTGTTCCTCCTGTTCCTTCGAATTTATATAACCTAGGGATGCTCTCTTTACTTCTTAGTAATTTGGACATTTCCCCCCAATAGATTTTTATGTTACCTAAACGCACTCCCTTAGCCTGTTTTACATCTTTGTCATTTGTTTCTGGAGCCACACGTGACTAAGAGGGTTGAAGGAGAAACTGTAAAATCCCTTCCAGTACCAACATCGCCAAATTATGCAATGCAAATGAAACCAAGTAAAAGTGACAAGTCTGATAACCCCAACATAGGACACTCCTTTTACTCAGAGGTCTGTCTGGTTCTCAGCGGCAGCACAATGTGAAGAGGTGGGTCTGGTTTTATCCTCCACTCTCTCTTTGCCTCTTGCTTCTCTTTTGGGGCCTCCTTTATTCTCTCCTTTTGTTCTATCAATTAATTACTCTTTTCTCCTCAACGGCTTGGTCTTTTTATTTTGTCCTTAGCTTCTTTGGACCCGCATTTCAACTCCCCTACCTTCATCAGTCCTCTCCTCCCTCCCCTCCTGCCAGCAGACTTTTTCTGCAGAGCATTTGGTCAGGACTTGCCAGGCTCTGTACCACAGGGCAGGCTGAATTTCCCAGAATGCTCCTGAGGTGTTAATGACCCTCGACAACCTCAAGGGTGATCCACAACTGAACAAAACACTTGAACTCACAGAGATAAAGCTAATTGTGGGCATTTTGAAATTATGATCGATCCAGTGGGCAATGTTTTTCTTATAGGGCAATTTCTAGACTCCTCCAATCATCCAAAGTGGCCTATTTGAGGCCAGCTCCTTAGGGAACAGTGGCTCAAAGTAAGATTCCCCAACCATCCTGATCTACCTTCATGGATTGTTTATTAAAATTGCAGCTTACTGGGCCTCACCAGACCTAGCAAACCAGAATTTCTGGGAGTCAGTCGGCAATCTGAATTTAAAATATTCTCCCTGGTGATTCTTGAGCTCACGAAAGTGTGAGAAACTCTGCCTTCATTCTAATTTGTCTCTAAAAGTTTCATGCATTATTATTAGTTTCCTTAATTGTATCACAAATAATTTTATTTATATCTATTTTCAACTTGCTCAATAAATACTGGATATTTGACTGAAGAATACAGCAACAACATTCAGCAAGTATTCTGGTATCTAATATATATAAACCACTTTCTTGACCTGGAAAAGGTAAGAAAAGTTAAATTCCCTAAACTTTGTTCCTCTCTTAAATGCTTCCATGCGCTTTATTTATAGTCAACACCAAGGATAAAGCTGAAGGAGTGCCCTGCTTTTTATATATTATGTGTTTCCCTATGTGTCTATAGTTTAAAGAGAAACCACATTTATATACTCTTGCTACATATACTATATTCATTATATACAAAGTTTAGTAAGAAGATTTTCTTTTTGGCTCTTATATTAGGATGCAGTTCCCTACATATGAAGAGTATCTATGTAGAATCATCTCTCTCTACATTATATATATGTAAAGATGGATATATTTCTATATCCGAATCTATATATATACTACTCATATTTTCTCCTATGTCAAGGGCTTTGTCCCAGTGATATCAGTTCAGTTTTCTGAAATTTTCACTGTTCTGTGGTGACAATGGGGCAATTCAGAGTTCGAGTTAATGGTAGACTCTGGGCCACATTCCTATCACTTTCTCTGAATGCTCTCCATTGCTCTTTTGGGTGGGGAGACAAAACCCATTGAGTTCTGTCATCACAAGCCAATGCCCCCAGTGCATGGACCACAGCTGGAATGTTGGATGCAGGTACATTAACTGCTACCCACCTCCTGGTAGTCTGTCTCCACTTTTCCCTACAACTTGATTCTCAGGCTGCAAAGGAAGATCATACTGTATGGAAACGTGGCCTTCTGTGGTCAAAATCTTCCACTAAAAGTGGTTTCTCCACTTGCAAAGGAAACAGGGAACAGGACCAGCTTGGGACCTCTTGGTCATCCCAACAGCAGGAAGTTCTTTATTTTGTCTCTGTCCATGGCCTACAGAGAATATCAGTCTCTCCGTGAGGGGAGAAGGGCTACAAATACCACGCAGGTTCCAGGTAACCAGCCACTGAAGCTGGAGGTGTGGGTGGAGTCACTCCCGTACAGATGGTGACTGTACTCTTATGACTCTTTCCTTATGGCCTTTGGGGAAGCTTAGCCAGACATCCCCTCAGTGGTTAAGAAACTCAGAGGTTCTAGGTCCCCAAGCAAGTGTGTTTTTCAAAATTTTGAGTTAAAGTAATATTTGTCCAGCATTTTGCAATTTACAAAGTGCTTTTCACTTACATCATTTCAAGCAATGAATTCCTTCAATGCTTCAATGTAATTTTATTTTAAAGGAGGAATCTGAGTTTCCATCAAACTCAACCAAGAGGATACAGTGCATGATGAACAGCTTTAAGAGTCTGTAGAATTATCAGTAAACCTCGTTGTACTTTGATACAGACAGACCCAAGTAGCACTTGACCTGTCTTTTTCTTATGGCACTTATCATCGCTGATCTTGCATATCCTTATTTGTTTACGTGCCTTATCTCACTTGTTAGATTTGACATTCTTTAAGGCAAGATCTCTATCTGATTTTTCTTCGCATCATTCACAGGGCCTTGGAACTGGCAGGCCATAAATTGACATTTGTTAAATGAATGAACCAATAAAAGTGAATGAATAAATTATATCCACTTGAAGTTAATCACCTGGATGTGTTGTGGGATTATATGAAGAAAATTCCCCAAAGCAAGGAAGCTAAGGTAGAGACCTTATAAAGAACACTATCTTTCAGGACCTCCTACCACTCTAACACCGTTTAGGGATGGGGGAATCTCACTTTGTAGCTAATAAAAAACTAGGGAATTCTTTCTGGGGTAAAAAAAAGCATTTAATAAATCCCCTAGTGATTTATCTTTACTAACTCGTAAATTAACTTTCAAATATTAAACCAGGAATAAGCCAGAGCTGCTCAGTTATCAATCATCCTTTCCTTTTTTTTGGAACTAGGAACTTAGGTTGCTGTCCTCCCCCGCTCCCTCTCCCCCCCCCCCCCCCCCCCCCCGCCAAGTATGATGACGATGTAAAAGAATCACAGAACACACGAGGAGTGAAACATGTAAATAAGAGAAATGCACAGGAAATACACGGTGATTTTTCCCCAGATTTTCTTTACCAACGCCTCAACCTTGAGACAGGCTATTCGAGGTCTATGTTGGTGTGTGTGTATATTTGAAAATAAGAAAAATAAGGCCAGTATAGGCACTATTTGTAGGTATGAACGAATATAAAACGAAATTCAAGTTTCTCTTCACACTAAAAGCGACACTAAGAAAGCTAAAATAAACACACCCTTGGAAGTAGGATCTACAAATCAGCAACGTCAGCAAACGGAGGTGGGGTGAGTGGAGGGGGCAAATGGAGATTTACCTCTGGAAGAGAACAAGATCTCCAGAACTACCCGCTTTGCCCGAGGTGGGGGCGTGACTCACGCGTTCGGGTAATCTGAATAAAGGGGATGGTGCTGCGCGAGGCATCCATTCCTAGCTCCCGGCGCGCCGCACGCTCGGGGAGCCGCGCGGGGCGCGCAGCCCCAGGCCAGCCGAGCGCCGGGCCGGCCGCTGCGCGCGGGGAGGGAGCGCGGGGAGGGAGCGCGGGGCGGGAGCTGATTGACGGGGCGCGCGGTCAGGTGACCCGGGGCGCCACGTTCCCGGAGCCCAGCCCGCGGTGGCCGCCTGGGCCGGGCCGGGGCCGAACCGGAGCCGAGAGGGGCGGCTCTCTGGGAACAAAGTTGCTGGGCCTGCGGCGGCGGGGGCCGGCGGCCGAGGGCCGAGGGCCGGGGGGGAGCGGGAGCGCTCGACCGCCTCCTCCCGGGGAGGGCCGGCCCCGGGGTGCCCGGCCGCGAGCCCGTTTCCCGGGGGGACGGCGGCGCGCCCCCTCCCTCTTCTGCCTCCTGCGCCGCTCTCCAACAAAGGGGCAGGCCGGCGGCGGCGGGGGAGGAGGCGGAGGAGGAGCCGCCGGAGCGAGCCGCTCGCGCACAAAGTTGTGGAGTCGCCTTTCCTCGGAGGAGGGGAGCGGGCAGCCGCAGCCGGCCGCGGGCTTTCTCCCGAAGCCGCTTGGAGCACCGCGGGGAGCGGTGCCTCCCTTCTCCCGGGTCGTTTCTGCAGACGGAAAACTCTCTAGTGTTTGGCCAACTTGGTGCCGGCGCGCCCGTTCCAGGTTTGCGCCTGGACTGTTTTGTTTTTGTTTTTGGCGGAACTACCGGGCAGGAAGATTGCACAAGTTGGGGGCGTTTTCAATCGGGTGTCAAAAAAAAATTTTTTTTTTTTTCCTTTCGGATTTGTCTGGTCCTTCACATTTCCTTTTTAAAGCACGTTGCTCCACGGAACTCACACTCGCACACTCCCCCGCGATCACTGACGACCCAAACACGCCCAGAGGAGCGCGGCCCGCTCGGGACGCGGCGGCGGCGGCGGCGGCGGCGGCGGCGGCTGGCAGGCAGGCGGCGCGGGCCCGCGGGTCCTGGAGCAGGTAAGCCCGTGCAGTGTCGCAGCCCCGGGAAGTGGGGCGTGGGCTGCCGGGAGGATGGTCTTTCTGCGGCTTCCACCGTGCGTCCCGATCTCCTTCTCGGGGCCGAGTCTTGAGATGTCACCAACTTTCTCGTGCACTTTCCTCGGAACCCGAGTTCGGCTCCCCCCGGCGGCAGAGGGAGGGTGCCAGAAACGCGGAGAGAGCTCCCGCGGGGAGGTCCTCGCCATCCGTCTGGTGGGGAGTGACCCAGACTCCTCCGACGGGTGCGGCTCCCCCAGCCCTCCTCCCCCAGCCGGCTGGGAGGGTCGCGTACCCGTGCCTCGCGCTGTGACCTCCGAGAGGGGACGTGGCCTCCTAGGATGGCCAGTGACACACGCCCCGGCCCCGGGAAGGCGGGGCCCCGAGGTGTCCCCGAGGAGCGAGTGGTAAGTGGGTGGCGGTGTGGTGGGCGGGTAGGGGAGCGGCTCGCCGCCGGCCGCCTGGCAGGAAACGTGCTGGATCTCCTAGCCGTTGCTGCTCCCGAGGGTGGGGTTCCGGGGAGGGGACGGGGCGGGGGGACGTGCAGTTGGTGTGTGTCCCCGAGGTAGCCTCTTCTGCCTTCCCGTACTCTTGGCATCACTTGCTGCATCAGGTAAGGTAACTCGTGTCCCCATTTGGCTCTGGGTCCGAGGCTCTGGTGGTCCAAGGCCACTTCTAAAGCCAACAAAGCACTAATTTTAGGCTGTGCAACTTTTAGAAGGCACGCGGTTCCAAGAGAATTCTTTTGCCCCAAGCCCGGGATTACGAAAGGGACTGTTTCAGGGTTGTTTCAAGGGAAGGAGAAAACGTGCCCGATCTCCTAGAGCCTGGGGACCCGCGCTTTCTTTTACGTGGAACTGGGGAGCTCCAGGTCTAACTTGGGGCGATCAGCTCCGCTTTCTGGGCCGTCCCGGAGAGAGTCTCCTTTCCTAGCCTCCAGGTCACCTGGGTCCCCAGGGCCGCAAGTCAGTTCCCCATGCCGCGCCTGGGAGGGTCAGGGCACCGCTTGCTGCGGCTGGAATGCGCCGAGTTGGGGGAGCCTCGATTCCCTGTGTCCGGGCAGGGGCCGGGGCTCGCGGGCTCCGGGACCCGCGGCAGTAGCCGCATCCACTCGATTGTAACTTGCACGAGCCTCAGGAAGTGCGGTTGGCCCCTCCCGGCTGTTGCTGGTGGCCGTGGGGACCGCAGCCTGCGGGGAGCGCTGCGGGTCAGGGGAGAGCTGGAGGAATGCGAAACTCGTGGGTGCGTCGGCTACCACAGTGCCCGGCGGCCAGGGCCAAGGTTTCCACGGGATCATTCTCCGCTCCCTCCATCCGAGTTTGTGGGACCAGTGAGACAGCTCTTTAACTTTCCTTTGGGTGTTTACCTAAAATTTATTGCTCCTGTAAACAGTATTAATCACCTTCCCTTGGAGCGTTTCCGAGAATGAATGGCAGTTTTTGGCACTGGGCAGTTTTTTGGTACTATGTTTCAAGCAGAGTGGCAAATTCTTGGCCTCTTCGCTTCCCTTTCCACTATCTCTAGCGTTCCAGGGTTTGAGTTTCTGGTGTGAAAAAGCGTGGACGCTTTCTGCCCAAGGACCTGTACCGCATTTCCCTCATAATTGCTAATTGTTGAATGTATTTTGTATTCTTACGTGGTCTAATTGCCAAATTGTTTTAAAATTAAAACATTAGCTTTATCTGTAAGGCCACCCCCACTCCCAAGTTTATTGCCACACACTCAGGGCTTCTGTCCCCTATGACCAGCCAGACACGTTCTGAATAAAGAGTTGCGGAAGGTTGAGTTGAGTGCATTGGTTTCAGTGAGAAAGGTCCGTCTAAACTTTGCAAAACATAATTAGGAGGCAACAGAGACCCCAAGCAGTGGTAACAGTAAATTACAATTGTATAGGGCTTACAGCTTCTGAGGCAGTATCCCATTAATTCATTCTCAGGGTCTCACCCAGCTTTGTGTGGAAGATGGCATGGCCTCTCTTCCATCCTGTGCGTGTGGAAGAGGACAGGGCACACTGAGGCACAGTGCTAGGGACCAAACTTGTACTCTGTCTCCTGACAACCACTTATAAGTTGCTGCAGCATTTGGTGATTTAGAAGGAGGTATCTTTTCGCGGGATAGTACTCAGCTCGGAGTCCCCTGCCCTTTCCTGCCAACAAGTGGCAGTCAGTGCTCTCACTGTTCAAATGGCCTTCTGTGATTCTCTCTCCTTCCCATTCTTTCCTTGTCCTCTGATCCTCTTTGTGCTGTATCTTTGTAGCATATAAGGGATTTTGCTTATCGGGAAGAGAAGATTTGAGAAATGATCTTAGGGTGGCAAAATAAAAAATTAGGGTAAAGAGATATTGGGAGAGGTCTTTGGCAAGTGTGGAAGTGAAAACCATTGGCTAAGACCAGTTATGAAAGAGAACGTTAGAACTGTCTCTCAAAGCAATAGTTAGTTGCTTTTCAGTAAAGAGAATTTTTGTTAGACAAACCTGATTTCCCATAATAAAATTTTATAAGCATTCTTCTAAACAAAGCTTCAAGTTCTTGAATATAATAAAATACACTTAAGAATTCAGCAAATCTTTTATAGGTATGTAACCCCCAAAACGAACTTAGTCATATAATAATCCCTAAAGTCTTAACAGTGGTAGACCAATATAAAAAAAAAATTTTTTTAACTCAAAATTTGGCAGACTGATGGTCCAATCTACATGGTCCTCTCTATAGGAGAAAAAATTGTTCCTGAAGCTTTAGCAGTCCACCAGTTGTATTCTGTCTCGAACTTTTAAACACTTAAAACATTTTTCTCTGGTAATTTTGACCTCTTTATTATTAGAACACATTCTTTTCCTGACTGGTTAGGAAAAATATACAGTAATTATTTTTTACATATATTTATGTTATAAGATAGTATGGTATTTCCTTGAATGTTACATATAATTAAACATTATAATATATAACATACTAGATATTACAGAAGTATGCAAAATGAAACATATTATAAAATAATAATACCATATGGTGTGTCCTTGACTTAAATGATTGGGTTGGCTAATCCTAGCTGGCAGTAAACTCTTGTTCTGATATCTGTTGTAATAAATGAATTAATGCCCATTATTTGCAGATTAATGTTTGGATGTGTTGACTGTTATATTCCCAGTTAAACAATTAATTATTTAATTGGCATTTGGGATCCACTTAAGGGGCTGTTAGGATAGAGCCAAGTTGCTGAACTTAAAATTGAATTCTGATTCTGTCTGGATTGTAGGGACGTTGTGTTCCAGGAAGAATCAGGTCAACACAGAGCTCTAATTATTGACAGTCTTTTAAAAAATTATTTATTTATTTATTTATTTATTTATTTATTTATTTATTTAGAGAAGGAGAGAGAGAGCAGGACTGGGGGAGAGAGAGAGAGATTGAGAGAGAGAGAGAGATATATTGAGAGAGAGAGAGAGAGAGAGAGAGAGAGAATCTTAAGACACTGGGCTCAGTCCCACGATTCTGGGATCATGACCTGAGCCCAAATCAAGAGTCAGTCACTCAGCTGACCAAGCAGGCACCCCTCTAATTATTGACATTTAAAAAAAATTATTTGAGAGAGAGACAGAGAGAGACAGATAGTGCAGGAGGAGCAGAGAGAGAAGAGAGAGAGAATCTTGAGCAGGCTCTGTACTGTCAGGGCAGAGCCTGATGTGGGACTTGAACTCACGAACCTGTGAGATCATGACCTGAGCTGAAGTCAAGAGTCAGAAGCTTAATTGACTGAGCCACTCAGAGGCACCTAATTACTGACATTCTTAAAGAAAAGGTGGTGCTGCCAAGTAGAATCCTTAATTCTTTAAATCTGAAGATGATTCGAATTAATTACTAAAGACTAAAATTATTTTACTGAGTGATAGCTATACTCAGCAGAATTCATATGATGTATCTTCTAGAACAAAATCTGTGTCAGTGGATCTGATGTATAACTATCCAGATTTATGTTGAATTGAGACCATTTTTGAGATCAGACCTATATGTCCAACTGCCTTTTTGCTATCTCCACTTATATAACTTAGAGGGACCTCAAACTCAGCAAGTCCAAACCGCATTCATTATTTCTTCCGCCAGTGGCCTATCTGCTCCCCGGCTCCGCTAATGACTCACCCTCAGTTGTCCAAACCAAAACTGGGCAGTCCTTTTGCACCTTAGTATTCTGCACCTCTCGTATCCAGTTACTTCCCAAATGCTACTGATCTTCTGTATTTGATATCTAAATACCCCATATATCTACCTGTTTCTTTCCTGGTACCCTTGTTTGGACCAGTCATTTCCTGCCTGTAATATTATACTAGACAGAAGAGTAAACATCCATATGCTCTTTCTCTACAGTCCCCACTTACCATTTTCCTTTTTTTTTTTTTTTTTTTTTGAGAGAGAGAGAGAGAGAGAGAGAGAGAGAGAGAAAGAGAGAAGAGGGGCAGAGGGAGAGGGAGAAAGAGAGAGAATATCTTAAGTAGGCTCTACGCTCAGAACCCTGAGATCATGACCTGAGCCAAAATCGAGTCAATGCTTAACCAACTGAGTCATCTAGGCACCCCTCCACTTATCATTTTACAACATTTGCTTTCTCTCTCTCTCTTTCTCCCTCTCTCTCTGTATGTATGTGTATAGATAGATAACTGTACATGGATAGATAGACAGGTATATGCTGTCTTGTTTGAACTTAAGTTGAAGTTATCACATTTCATTGGTAAATGTTTCATCAGGTATCTCCTATAATCAGAGATATTCACTTGCATAATGATAAAACCATTAACCAATATTGAAGAATTTTACTATTGATTCAATAATATTGTCTGATATATAGCCCCAGTTCATATTTCTCACATCATCCCCAAAATGTTTATTTTTTAAATTCTGAATCGAGTCAAGGACTACACTTGGTCACCATGTTTCTTTGGTCTTCTTTAACCTGCACAGTTCTCCCTCCCTCAGGTGTTTTTATATTTCAAAACATTGGTAATTGTGAGCAGTCTAGATAATTTATTTTAAAAGTTTTTAAATGCTTATTTGTTTTTGAGAAAGAGAGAGAGAAAGAGAGAGAGAGGGAGAGGGAGGGTCAGAGGGAGAGGGAGATACAGAATGTGAAGCAGGCTCCAGGCTCTGAGCTGTCAGCACAGAGCCCAATGCGGGGCTTGAACTCATGAACCATGAGATCATGACCTGAGCTGAAGTCGGGTGTTTAACTGACTGAGCCACCCAGGTGCCCCTAGATAATTTATATTAAAGACTATACACAGTTTAGATTTGTCTCTTCATGTTAAGTTTCATGTTAAACATTTTGGCAAAGATATTATATAGACGATGTGGTATATTTTCCATTGTATCACACGGTGCCCCATTATTGGTCATGTGACGTTTGATGACTTGGTTGAAGTTAGCAATTTTTTTCCTCAAAATTCTATCATGGAAAAATTTCAGATATACAGACTAATTGAAAGAAATTTTCATTCAACACCTATGTGCCCATGTTCTAGGTTCTTTAATGTACAATTGCTGTATCCTGCCGTTGTCTTCATGGCTCCTCACCCATCATTCTGGTCCAGCTTGGAGGTCCAGCTACAAACCAAAATGATCTTTTCAGAAGGCAAATCTGATCATGTCACTTCCCAGCTTGAAGCCATCTGTTGGATCCCCCTTCCTGTCTAGAGAAAGATCAAAACCTTCACCTTGTCTCCAAGGCCCTGTCCCTGGTCCTGTCTCCCTACTTTACCTAGTTCACTAGATCTCTCTCCTCTTGGCTGTTTGCTTTCCAAAGACACTGGCTCAGCTTCTTGAATTCTCCATGATTCTTCCTACCACTTCACATGGAAGGCTCTTTTCTTTTCCTCTTCCCTCCTCTTTTTTTTTTTTTTTTTGCTAATGAAATTCTCCTCCTCCTTGAAGGCTTGGCTCAAATCTCACTTCAAGAAAACTTTCTCTAATTGCCCAGGGCAAGTCAGATTCCTCTGCTGTATGCTCATATTACTTTATAGTTCTCATCTGTACTTTTGCAACATGTCAGTATTAGAATGAAATAATTCGTTATATAATTAACAGCTTAGTGTCCATAAACTTCAAAATGGCAGAGGCTGGGTCTCTTTTTTAGTCATATCCCCATTGCCCATATCAGTGCCTTGCACATAGAAGTTGCTGAATAAATATTAGCTGAATGAATGGTTAGTATATACAGTTGTATATGACTATGTATATAAAAAATATATATGTATATATAAATGTATATATATACATTTTTTTCCCCAAGTCAGCACATTCCCTTTTCTCTTTAGGTATTGATGTCGAGCTGGACCATTATAGAGAGCTGGAAGTCTTAAAAAGAGGATTTAATACAGTCTTTGGATTAAATTGAAACTCTGCAAAGATGGCCAAGTATGGAGAACATGAGGCCAGGCCTGATGATGGGCAGAATGAATTCAGTGACATCATTAAATCCAGATCTGGTAGGTAACGGAAGCTTAAGAAAATGATGGATTATTATGAATAAATTACTTTAGAAGACATGGGGTTTTTTTTGTCTTGTTTTTGCATTGTTCTTGTGAGACAAACTTCTTTTGAGCAACACAGTTCTGATAAGTGACTATTGTAAAAAGTAATGAATGGGTCTCTGAGTGTCCTAATTGCCAACTCATTTTGGTCTTATTGTATGCTTATGGGCACTGTTTGGTGAAATGCCTTCTGCCTCCTGTATTTGAATGCTTTTCCTTGATGAGACCACCACTTTCCACACAGACACACAGCTGAGCAGTTTTTTCTTGTTGTTCGAAGTTTTATGAAGTTGAGTGGATTAAGTGCTTAAAGTACAAAGTAGCAAGGTTTCTGGTAAGGTGGTTCTTCCTGAGTCTTGCTTCCATTACTGTATATCCTTACATAACCATGTCTTTTTGGTGGCCAGGGTCAGGCCAACAGATATCTGCCTTTGCTTTCCTTTTTGAAACTTTTTATGAGTCTCCTGAAGGGTACACCTGTCACATGGGTAACCTAAGTCAGATTGATGGTTTTCATGTGACATTTAGGTTGAGGACTGAAGGGTACCACTCTCTTCCTCGTTTTATCTATGTGTCTATCTATCTATCTATCTATCTATCTATCTATATTTGAGTGATTTTTGACTCTGGCTGTACAAATGAACAACTGGGGAGGCTTTAAAAAATGCAGATGCACTGGCTCCCCTCCAGACCTGTTGAATAAAAAATTTCTGCATTTTTAAAAATCTTCAAACATGATTCTGAGACGGGCTCTAAGGGGAGATATTTTTGAGTAGACAGGGACTTTCTGACTTTTGAAAATTACACAGAACTCCACCCTGGGTGTGAACACTATACTTAAGTAACTTTGAGAGTTACTTTGAGGTATAAAATTACTTCCAGTGTAACTTGAAAAACAAAAAAAGGAACCTAATCCCTGTTTTTGCTGTGTGAACCATCTTTATACTATGTTAGGATCCTGTTTCTTAATTATTTGAAATTGCAAAAATACGTACTGAAAATAATCTGTAAATTAATAGAGACACACATTTAAGATACATATTTCCCTCCATGATACTGGTGTCGGTTAATTGGTAAAGGTTGTGGTTGTTACAGTCTTGGCTCTAAATATGTAGCTACTGTTGTGTAACTTTAAGGATCTTTTGGAGGTACAGCTTAATATCCTGTGTTAAAGTACACTCTTAGGATGTTTTATTTCTCTAAATTTCTTTTTGTTTAAGTGTTTTTGTAGTGTAAAGTACTATGTAGATAAAAGAGATTATTAATATCTTCTTAAGAGCACAGAATGTAAATCCGGAAATATGTAAATGTAACTAAGAGGAAAAGAAAAGACACAACTTAACATATCCATGTTTCTCATGGTCTATAAGTTGTGAGGAGGCATATTCTTAGTTTTCTGAGTCAATGTCCATTACAGTAAGACCTTTGATATTGATAACTAGCTATGTCCATAGAAAAGTAATTATATAAGTGTAAAAATATTGAGTATATCTGATGAATACACATAACTTCTAAACTCTTCTTTAAATTAAATATTATCATTTAAAAAGACTGCCAGTTTTCTTACATTATTGGGGGACAGTTGGGCAGAAATTCTCGTGTTTTTACCATATACATACCATTGGCTCAGTAACTCTATTTTTAGAGTTTTTCCCGAGGGAATACACAGACATGTACAAGCAGGAATTTCATCATAGCATTTTTATAATAAAAAACATTGGACACACTGTAAAAACTCAGTACTGAGGATTGGTTAAGTCATAATTTCCCAAAGTATTTGTGAAGGAGTACGAGTTCTGATGTATACTTCAAAAACCAATGTCATGGGCCAATAACTTTAGGAAATAAGTGGTTAACCTGCTTTGTTCCTCTAGTGTAGGGCATCGGAACAGATCATGTAGAATCTCAGTGGAGCTAATTAAAATAGGGTATATACATAAAGTAGAACGTTGTACATTTACAAAAATGTTATGGATGTGTATTAAATACATTCATGATATTGTTAAGTAAAAAGTGTAATATGAAGTCCTATATGTGGGAAATACTTATTTCAAGAAGATTTAGCAGAGCATATGTTCATCTTGGTACTGTGTCATCATTTTTCTCTTTTTTGCTCATCTGTATTTTCTAAAGTTCTTTAATGAGTCTGTATTATGTAGTTCTTACATTTTTAAAGACTCTCAAATTGCTTAGAGTGTTTTAATGCCACAGCTATGACTGTTACTTTGGTGGCACCTACTTCACAACACATTGAAAAGTTAGCTGTTGCATAGCTGAGATATGATTCACATTCTTTTGGCTGGATTATGTTGCAAAAGTCCGTAGATAAATTTGGATTTGAATGGGCCTGTATTAGTCCCAATCTTGCTTTCTGGAAGGCACTTTTTTGATTCTTTTAAGGTAAATATTAGTATACGGTGGTCAGGTCTCATAGTACTCTAAAATTTATGTATTGAAAAGGGATTTTTAGTTCATTTTATGTCAAAGGAATCATCTACATATAATGCATATTTTTAAAGATCTTCCTTGGATGTGTTCTATCCTGAATTTTTGACCTTTTCAGTATTTTAAAGGAAAATGCAAAACTATGTACTGAAAATAATTTGTAAATTAACAGAGATACACGTTTAAGATACATATTTTTCTCCATGGGAATTTTATTTTTTGGGGAAATAAAATATAGTGAATTTTCTTATAGGAAAATTTTAATACTAATCTGTTCCTCTAAATTTCTTCCTTTTGGGGGACTAGATTTGGGGGAGGGGTAGAGATTGGGTGGGGAAAAAATTGCTATTGAGAGTATATTGATCACTTAAATCTGGGTTTATGAAGATTCTTCTCTTTCTTCCCTGAATCCTTGGGTTTGGGCAGCGTAAAAGCCTGGCATAATAGAAATATTTGTGCATTTAAGTTACTAGAATTATTTCAAAAAAATTTTTTTTTTAATTTTAGAGAGAACAAGCAAGCGGGGAGCAAGGATAGGGGTAGAGGGAGAGAGAGAGAGGGAGAAAATATCTTAACCAGGTTCCACACTCAGCATGGAGCCCGACGTGGGGCTCAATCCCAGAACCCTGGGATCATGACTTGAGCCAAAATCAACAGTCGGACACTCAACCCACTGAGCCACCCAGGTGCCCCAGTCTCCTATATGTTCATATTGCTATTTGGCATTTTTCTTGTTTTGTGTGTTTGTTAATGTCCTCCCCACTAGAATTTAATTCTACAAGAGCAGGGACCAGTACATCCCTGGCATCAAGCCTAGGGCCCAGCTGTTAGTAGGTGAGCAATGAATGTTTATTCAATGAGAAAGGCTACAGAGCTGGAAAGTGCCAGAGCTGGGATTAGAACGCAGTTGCTCTGACTCCAGAAACTCCGCGTTTGACCTCTGCATATTGCTGAGTCTCCTAATTTACAAGGTAGTTTATTTCACTGCTGCTGGATGATTCTTCATTTGTCCCTGAACTTACTGCTTATTAATTTTGCACAGTATTAATTCGGTTTATACATCCCTCTGTCTCTTCCCTCCTATTCATAGACCCTGGGCTATGAGATAAGCTTCTCCAGGCTCTCTGGCGTCATAGCCCTGCCAAGGGAGGGCCAGTTGTAGGAGATACAGCCTGCTGCTCCCAGACTTGTCCCGGTCTTTCTCGCTTCTAGTCTCTGTCATTTATTCTTAAGGGTTAGCAAAGGGGAAAACGCCAGAGGACAGGCAGTCCTTTGGGTAGAAGGCAGAGAAATTGGTAATTTGTTTGTGACGTGAATTCCCTTTTCTTTTTTCCTTTGACTGTTGCTCAAGGCTTTTCACTGGCTGGTAAAAAAAAAGGTAGTGGATTTCAGATGCACTGCGATTTGGCACAGTTTAAGTCCTGGTCTGATGCCCAGATGGATATCTCTAGGATTGAAAGAGTTGGTAGAGGTGGGGGAAGGGGGAGGGAAGAAAAGAGAGAGGCCAGTGAAATAAAAATAAAATGAATTATTTAATAAGGAATATTATACCTGGTTACATTTATAGCAAGCCTCCTAGAAATATGCTGTGTTTGCAATAAAGTAAACTTGCTTAACAAGATTCAGTTTTGTGAAAATTATGAGGAAGATTACCTTATTTGTTTCTCTTTCAGTGGCCTTTCTTTAGGAAGGACACTGGTTATGTTGCACTTAGGGAGTCCTTGATCTACTTTTCTCTTTCGTTTAAAGAAATATCTGTGAGGGGATTTTTCTAAATAGCTCGAAGGACTATGAAAAATTATTCTTTTTTCCCCCCCTGAAGCTTTACTTGGCTGGAATACCTATGCTTTGGAGCGGGCTCTTTGAACAGGTTTGTTCTTTTCCATGAGCCCTGGGGATTTGTGGTGAGGGACGGTAACCCTGATGGAAATTCGACTCTGACTGAGGAGTGCAGCTATTCTTGTAATGCGTATAAAAATATTCTCCATGTTGTCGCCTCATTACGTTGAAGGAGTACAGTTCTAGAAGCGCCTTCTGTATTAATGTGATTCTCATGATCTGTTACTGTGGTGGTGGAAGCTCTGTAGGTGACCCATTCCCAAATGGAAAACATGAATTGCTGAGAATGTTCTAAGCGATGGAGGTGCATTAATTATATGGACAGAATGGAAAACTCAATTTTATTGAACCTTACTTGAGGCCAGAAGTTTGAACCAGAGGCTGATAGGATGATTTTCTGGGAACAAGCGAACACGCAAGATTATTGCAGCAGTTGTAAATATTAGTTAAAATTTAATTGTGAAAGGATACTCAGGTGGTTTCAGATGTAGGGGCTAGACTGTTTTCCCTTAAGCTGTGTGTGGAGGCAGAGGTAGTTACTATATTACTATTTTTATTTTTTTGTATGCCTTAACTGTTTAATAATAAATATACTCAATTCAGGATTTGAAATGTGAGTCATTGTGAGTTTTTAATATATATTTACTCTTGAAATGATGGCTCTTGGACTGAGAAAACTAAGCCAACTCTAGCCCTTTCACTTTTGCTTCCTCTGCCCTTGGATTTACACCTGTCAACTACAGGAGGCAGGTCTTTTTCACCTTTCGCGTAGCCTTTGCCCTGGGGCCTTTGAACAAGCGCATACCTGAGGTTTACTTAAATCCTGTGGGTCTTCTCCAGGAGCTTGTACTCCTGGTCTGGTTAACAGGGGGAATTTTTTTGTGTGTGCTCATGTGGCAGCAATGATTAAGGTTTGGGGTGGTATAATCTCACATTGATTTTGAGAACTCAGTTTCTTTAAAAAAAATCATTTCTGTCATAGCCATTGAGCTCAAAGTGTAAAGCAGAAGACTAATATTTCATAGATGAATATTTTCAAATGAACTTTTCTTTTGATGGGGGGGGGTGGTGCCTGGGTAGTTATTATGATTTCTGTCCAGTTCAGTAATTTTAACATTTAATTATGTAACAAAAAGATTTTTCCAAAGAGCAGAGAAAGCACATAATAACATTTCTTATGTAGCAGAGAAGCTCATTTAAAAATTGACTTTGTGTCTCTAAAGTGGTACAGCTTTGAAATAAATGCATCCACTGTAGTTTAAAAAGTATTATCTGTTTAGATATATTTTTTTAATTCCACAGTTTTAATATTTGAGAATATCTTCCATTCCACTTTCTAGTTAAGATTTTGGTGTGTGTGTGTGTGTGTGTGTGTGTGTGTATACGTGTATATATATGTGTGTGTGTGTATATATATATGTATATATGTATATATATATAATGGGGGGTGTGGATAGCATTTTGAGGTTGATATTCACTGATTGGTTTTCACAGGCTATGTGTGAATCATGTTACTTAATGTTAATTCAGTAATTACATAGATGGATATGTATGCTTTTATTTTGAAAGTTGGCTTTTGGGCTCATCCTGTGTGGTATTCTTTTTTTAGAGGGAGAGAGAGAGCGAGCACAAGCAGGGGAGAGGGGCAGAGGGAGAGAAAGAGAGAGAGAGAGAGAGAAAGAATGAGAATCAGAACTTGATCTCATGACCTTGGGATCACGATCTGAGCCAAAACCAAGAGTTGCATGCTCAACCAACTGAGCCACCCAGGTGCCCCCATCCCACGTGGTGTTCTTAACTCAGGCTGCACATCAGAATCACCTTCTAGATTCTGATTCAGTCCTGTGGGGTGGGGACTGGGCATCTGGAGTTTTAGCAAGCCCCTTTGATGAATGGAGAAAGAAGGCAGGTTGAAGACTTTTGGAACTAAAGTGAAAATGGTGTGTGCATTTCAGAGGAGCGAGGAGAACTGTAGCCAAATGTTGAAGATTCTTTCTCTACTTCCCTTTGAACATTTAAAAAAGGCAATGGATTCTTTTATTGGATATTTTTTCTTTTGCTTTGTATTTTGAAGAGTTTGGGTTATATTGAGCAAAGGTAAAACCATGGAGAGTGGGGAAGGAGAGTGATGAAATTTGGTACATTTCTTCTCCTGGCCCATTAAATCAGAAGATCATACCAAAATATTCAGCAGCAAAATACTTCTTATTGAGTTCCTTGGTCTTCAGCTCATTGTACTTAACCTCTTCCTGCTGTAAGCCTATGCCATATCCTGAAGTCTTACATGGAGTCCTCTGATGAATTCACTGTAAAAACTTATTGTGTATATTTTCTAAGAAATTATTTCTAAGACAGGTATGTTTTTGACTCATGGTGGAGAAGAGATTCTCGTGTCTAATCCTGTATGCTGGTTTTCCTTTTTTTTTTCTTTTTAGTTAAGTTATAATTTATTCATACAGTGGAATAATTTGAAGTAAAAAATTCACCAGTTTTTTCTTTATTGATGTGGGGTGATTTCTAAAAATGTGATATAAAGTATGAAACATAAACAATATTTTTCTAGTTTACTTATATTCTTTAAGGTTGGAGACAATATTACACATGTATTTCCCTCCCTGTTTTTGTAATTTTATTTTTAAAATTTACTTATTTTTTTAAAGTTTATTTATTTTTGAGAGAGAGAGAGAGAGAGAGAGAGAGAGAGAGAGAGCATGAGCAAGGGAGGGGCAGAGAGGGGGAGAAAATCCCAAGCAGGCTCTGGACTATCATCGCAGAGCCTGACACAGGGCTTGAGCTAACGAGCCATGAGATCATGACTTGAGCCAAAATCAAGAGTTGAACACTTAACTGACTGAGCCACCCAGGCACCCCTGTTTTTGTAATTTTCAATAGGTGGCATCTAATACTTATATTTAATATAACTAGACTTCTTTTGATATAAAGTAATTTGCCTATCATTCTTTTAAAATGAGTGCATTTTAAAAAATGAATAATTGTTTTTATGTCAAAGATGAATTAACAGTGAAGTGACTTTTGGACCAATTAGGAGTTAAGTGATTTTTGGGCCACTCTAGCAAGTTCCTTTGACGATCCATAAATATACCCCAGAGGTCTTGACATGTCCTCGTATTTATTTAACTAAACCAACCCAAACCCAAACTCCCGCTTTCTTATAGACCTTAAGTTATGTCTTTGAGCTCTAATCTTTAACCTCTTTGAAGATATAGGAAGAGATTTTAATTTCTTCATTGATTAAGCTTCAGGTGGTTCAAAATATGTAATTCCTGTTATATATGTCACTGTGTGGGATTTGACATCATGTGTCAGAATTTAAGGGGACCTGTTCCTGGGGACATTTTTAAGATTGAGGTTTAAAAAGGGAGCACCTGGTAGGCATAAACAGGATGATAATTTCTATCTGAATAGAGACTTTTGTGTAGAGGTTGGCCATGTGGGAGGTATGGGGAAGTTTCAACAAACTACTTAGGAAGGAGGCTTCTCAGAGTTATTTGAAACAGACCACAAAATAAAACCAACAAAATCTACTCCCAAACAAATAGACTTAAAAACAAAATTTGGTTTTAAGTTGTAACCGATTCATTTTTCAATTGTTATATTGCCAGTTTTAAGATATATTGTCTTTTTAAAATTGAGATATAATTGACATTATATTAGTTTCAAATGTAGTGTAATAATTTTTATTTGTATATATTTTGAAATGATCACCACAGTAAGTGTAGTTAACACCATTAGCATAGATAGTTACAAATTTTATTTCTTGAGATGAGAACTTTTTTAAAAAAAAATTTTTTTTTTTCAACGTTTATTTAATTTTTTGGGACAGAGAGAGACAGAGCATGAACGGGGGAGGGGCAGAGAGAGAGGGAGACACAGAATCAGAAACAGGCTCCAGGCTCTGAGCCATCAGCCCAGAGCCTGACGCGGGGCTCGAACTCACGGACCGCGAGATCGTGACCTGGCTGAAGTCGGATGCTTAACCGACTGCGCCACCCAGGCGCCCCGAGATGAGAACTTTTAAGATTTACTCTCTTAGCAACTGTTGAATGTATAATACAGTATCATTCAACTGTAGTCACTGTGCTGTACATTACACCCCCATGATTTATTTATTTTATAATTGGAAATTTGTACCTTTTGACCTCCTGCATCTATTTCACCCATCCCCCATCCCCATCTCTAGCAACCAGCAATCAATTCCCTGTATCTTTGAGCTTCATGGTGGTGGTGGTGATGATGGTGTTTTAGATTCCCATATAACAGGGATCGTATGGTATTTGTCCTTCTCTGTCTGACTTATTTCACTTAGCATAATGCCCTTTGTGAAGGCCCATCCATGTTGTTGCAAATGGCAGGATTTCTTTCTTTTTTATGGTTGAATAATTATTGTATGTATACATCACATTTTTTCTTTTTTTTAATCCATTCATCCATTGAAGGACATTCAGGTTGTTCCCATGTCTTGGCTGTTGTGGATAATGCTGCAGTGAACATAGGGCTGCATATATCTTTTTAAGTTAGTGTTTTTGTTTTCTCTGGATAAATACAGAGAAGTGGAATTTCTAGATCTTATGGTAGTTCTATTTTTAGTTCTGTTTTTTGAGCAACCTCCATATTTTCCATAGTGGCTGTACCAATTTCCATTCTTGCCAATAGTGCACCAAGATTTTGTTTTTTCTTCACTTTCTTGCCAACCTTTTTTTTTTTTTTTTTCTGGTCTTCTGTTTTTAAATGTTTATTTTGAGAGAGAGCATTGGTGGAGAGGCAGAGAGAGAGGGAGAGAGCAAATCCCAAGCAGGCTCTGTGCTGACAGTGGGGGAAGAGGGAGAGCCCAGTGCAGGCTCAAACCCATGAGCCATGAGATCATGACCCAAGTCAAAATCAAGAATTGGGACACCCAACCAACTGAGCCACCAGGTGCCCCATTTTTCTTATCTTTTTTTGATAGTAACTATTCTAAGAGGTATTAAGTGATAACTCCTTGTGGGTTTGATTTACATTTCCTCAGTGATTAATTTGCATTTCCTCAGTGATTAATGATGTTAAGCACCTTTTTATCTGCCTGTTGGCCATTTGTACATCTTCTTTTGAAAAATACCTATTCAGATCCTCTGCCCGTTTTTAAATCAGATTTTTTTTTTTTTGCTATTGAATTGTATTAGTTCTTTATATATTTTGAATATTAACCTGTTGGAGGAAGGCATTGAGAGGATGTGACCACTAACTGACTTGCAAGCTGGACCTGGGCAATCAGAGGCTCCTCACCCACTCCCATGTCCTTGGAATGTACGTTGTGCCCACTGTTCCTGCCCTAGGAACTACTTCTGCTGTTTCTTTGGACTCTCCTTGCCACCCAGGCACCCCTGCATGTATGTTTAAATGAAACATTTAGGGATGTCTGCCACCATCTTACCTTTTTAGCAGCCCCCCTCCCCCCTCCAATAGGCTGTGAAGGAGGTGCATGGTTCCATGTGAATACTGCCCACAGCCCTTTTCCTGACTTTGTGATGTAGCTTGCTTTGTTTTCTGTGCTTGGTTGTTTTACCCCTCCTAAGCTGCCAGTTTGGAGACCTCCATTCTTCAAACAGCATAAATGCCACAAGGCATTCTACTCTTCGATCACTGAGCCAGAATCAATCTCTCCCTCTTGTTCAGTCTCTATTTCTATTTTTGGCTGTTCTTGCTTGTGTATGGTCCATGCTCCCCTAATCTGACTTTCTTTTTTTTTTTTTTAATTTTTTTTTTTTCAACGTTTATTTATTTTTGGGACAGAGAGAGACAGAGCATGAACGGGGGTGGGGCAGAGAGAGAGGGAGACACAGAATCGGAAACAGGCTCCAGGCTCTGAGCCATCAGCCCAGAGCCTGATGCGGGGCTCGAACTCACGGACCGTGAGATCGTGACCTGGCTGAAGTCGGACGCTTAACCGACTGCGCCACCCAGGCGCCCCGTAATCTGACTTTCTGATGCCAGCCTTCAGCTTAGTCTCCACATGCAGTAAGTGCACAATGAAGGCTTACTATATATGCTAATGGTTAAAAAAAAATCAGACTTGCTTATATACATACTTTATTCACTCAGCAAATGTCTCTTGTTCCGACATTAGTGCTAGGTGATGGGCTCAGAGGTGAGCAAGACACATGTCTGTTCTTAAGGTGCTCCCAGGCTAGTTGGGAGGAGAGAAATAAATAGAAATCCTGTACAAGAAACAGGGCAATGCACACAAGGCCACGGGAACATGGAAGGAGGAAGGAGAAACTCTTGTCTTGGTGAGAATGAGGGTAGGGTTGGTGGTAGCACCTTAACAGGGGGGAATTTGAAGCGTGCCTTGAAGGATGCTCAGGAGGTAGGCATGTGGACAGTGAGGGAAGGACATGGCAGGTTGATGGAAAAGAGCAATGCATTTTGAGTCTGTTGCTGGTAGATGAGTATGGCTGGGGCCTTGTGGATGGTGGGATAGGTCGGGGCCAGATTTTGAAAGCTTTTCTGAAGCAGGCTAAAGATTTGATCATTTCACTGCAGGGAGCCACCACAGGAGTTTTAGTGGGTTAATGATGAGCTTAGTACTATTTTTCAGAAAGATAACTTGGTTGGCAGTGTGAAGGGTAAATTTAGTAAGGGAGCAGAGTTGGGGGGAGGCAGGGAGTGGGGAAGGGTTATGAAAATAATTGAGGGTAGAGATTATGGGGGCCTGAACCAAAGCGGTACAAGTGGAGACGGAGTAGGGAAAGGATTTGAAAGATGGTTAGCAGTTAGTAACAACATATATGAAGCTGCCATGTAAACCTCACTTTCACAGGATCGGTTTTATGTTTTTCAATTGGCTGCATAGGTTTTTTCAAGTCGTGTTTAATTCGGGTTCTCAGCACTTTTAATTACTAGCTCTTCCTCCATAATTAATTTTTTTAAGCTGATTTATTTTGCCTAAGGACATAGTTCTTTTTTTTTTAATTTATTTATTTTGAGAGAGAGAGAGAGAGAGAGAGAGAGAGAGAGAGAGAGAGAGTGCTCATGCACGTGTGCAAGTGGGAGGAGCAGAAGGAGAGGGAGACAGAGAATCCCAAGCAGGCTTCTGGTTGTCAGCAAGCAGCCTGACTCGGGGCTTGATCCCACTACCTGTGAGATCATGACCTGAGACAAGATCAAGAGTCAGACGCTTAACTGACTGGGCCACCCAGGTGCCCCCAGAATTAATTTTCTTAACTTGCTTGATTTCTACATTTTAAAGGTAGCTTTAATTACTCATCAATTACATTGACTACTGCTATTTTTCTAAAGTGTTATCTCTTGGTCAGTTTGTTTCAGTAACTTTGAATTGAGTTGTTTCAATAGCATTTGTACTTTTTCTTTTCTTTTTTTAATGTTTATTTATTTTGAGAGAGAGAGAGACAGAGGGTGAGTGGGGGAGGGGCAGAGAGAGAGAGAGAGAGAGAGAGAGAGAGAGAGAGAGAGAGAGAGACACAGAATCTGAAGAGGCTCCAGGCTCTGAGCTGTCAGCACAGAGCCCAACATGGGGCTTGAACTCACAGACTGCGAGATCATGACCTGAGCTGAAGTTGGATGCTTAACTGACTGAGCCACCCAGGCACCCCTGTACTTTTTCCTTTAAGTATGTTTTGAAAGAAAAGTCTTGCTTCAGGAAAAAATTAGATTAATTAAAATGTGAAGAAAGAGAAAGTTTGTTCATGTTTATTTAGTATAATATAAAAGTTCTTTGAAATGGTAACAAAATAAAGGTAATATTAATCTCATCTTAAGTGCAGATAATAGTCCTGGACAGCTAAAAGAAAATATGTATGTGAAAGGAGTCTGGAAAACTATTTCAGAGGAACTTTGATTGAAGAACAGAATGTTTCATGTGACTGTGTGAAGATAATGTCATACTATATTACTAATTTCAGCTCCAACAGATAGGCTAGAGTAAATGCAAATTAAAAATAAATTAAGAACAGATGTTGAGAAATACCTTTCATTTAGGGAATAATTAAATAGTGGAAAGGTCATTGGAGTTTAGTCAATAAAGCTGGGATGCTTAGAAATCATAATTACTCAAGTAACAGATGCTTTTCTTAATATGATGCTTTGCTGTGGAGGTTTGGGTAATAGGCGAAAGAAAAGGCTGTTATTGTATTGTTTTTCTTTTGAGTTCCATCTTGCAAATGCTTATATTCAGTAGGCTAACTTTAAATTCTGGTGTGTAACCTGTTATCTCAGAATGGTGGTTCCCTTGACCTTTAAGACAAAATAAAAGGTCTCATTTGAAAACTATGCATTGTTGGGTTGGGCATTGGTGGTGTCTAAGGTTTTGATTTGGCCAGTTTAATTGTCACTTTTGGTTGTGAATTTAGGCTTTCTTTAAGATTCAGTTCCATCTGGGGCGCCTGGCTGGCTCAGTTAGTTAAGCGGCTGACTTTGGCTCAGGTCATGATCTCACAGTCTGTGGGTTCAAGCCCCATGTTGGGCTCTGTGCTGACAGCTCAGAGCCTTGAGCCTGCTTTGGATTCCGTGTCTCCCTCTCTCTCTGCCCCTAACCCACTCGCATTCTGTCTCTGTCTCTCTCAAAAATAAATACTAAAAAACATTAAAAAATTAAAAAAAAAAGATTCAGCTCTATCTTATGTTGTGGAGATTGTTAGGGAAGAACTTATTTGAGTCTGTATCTACATTTATCTACTTTATCTAGTCTATCTATAAAAGACATTGTTTTTTTAAACTTTTATTAATTTTTTATTTTAAAGATTTTACTTTTTTTAAAGTTTATTTATTTATTTATTTAGAGAGAAAGAGACTGTGCACACGAGAGGGGTAGGGGCAGAGAGAGAGGCGGGGTCTGGGCTGAGTGCACTGCCAGTCAGACTGACGAAGGGCTTGAACCCATGAACTGTGAGATCTTGACTTGAGCTGAAACCTAGAATTAACACTTAACCCGACTGAGCCACCCAGGCACCCCAATTTCCTGAGATTTTTGGCTGACCCTAGAATGAGCATCTGGAGAAAGAATTAAAACAAAAAAAAATTTTTTAATGTTTATTTATTTTTGAGAGAGAGAGAGAGAAAGAGGGAGAACCAGTGAGGGGAAGGGCAGAGAGAGAGGGAGACATAGAATCCAAATCAGGCTCCAGGCTCCAAGGTGTCAGCACAGAGCCTGATGCGAGGCTGGAACCCACAAGCTTCAAGATCATGACCTGAGCCGAAGTCGGATGCCTAACCGACCGAACCACCCAGGTGCCCCTGGAGAAAGAATTTAAGAGATGGTAGATTAGGACAGTGGAAGATGAGGAGTTAAGAAGTAGTTTTTGATTTTTATTATTTTTAGCAGATACAGGTACTTGTATCAGCTGACCTGGTTGGCTTATGGAGGAAGTGGGAGGGGTTATCAAGAAATGCTTGTAATAGATGCAGTTTTTTTTACAAATGTGCCTCTGCACATTTTCTGGGCAAAAGTGTCCACAGTTTTTATCACATTATTAAAGGAGGCCTATGACCCACCAACAAGTTGAGTCTTGTTAGGGCTGTGTCTTGTAAGGGGTTTCTTTTTTTTTTTTTTTTTAATTTTATTTATTTTGAGAGAGAGCATGCATGAGTGAGCGGTGAGGGGGGGGGGTGTGGAGAGAGAGAGAGAGAGACAGACAGACAGACAGACAGAGGGAGAGAGAATCCCAAGCAGGCTTCATGCTGTCAGCACAGAGCCTGACGTGGGGCTCAATCCCACAGACTGTGAGATCATGACCTGAGCAGAGATCAGATGCTCAACCAACTGAGCCACGCAGGTGCCCCTCATTCTTTTTTTGCTGGAAATGAAATGGGCAGTTGATACTCTGGCATGAGATTAAGATCCACACTATTGATACACCTTAGATCCTGGATATTAGGTTATAGCTCCTGTTGTCTCAGAGCCATTTGAGGCAAAGGACCTCATTGCTAGAATTAGGATGAGTAGACACAAAGTTTGAAGGGCAAAATTTCCGATAATATTTGACCCAGTTTTGCATATAATGAATTTGTATTTGTTGATGAATCTTTCTCTTTTGTTGCTAAAAGTGGCAAATAATCAGACGTAAATTACTAATTAACAGTCTGGTTCAGATTTTTTTTTTTTTAATTGTTGGAACTTATGCTTCATCAAGCTCAGGTGGAGTGGGTATCACAATGCCTTAGTTTTTCTCACATCAAAGGTAATTTCTTCTTTCAAAACTGTTGTTATATTTGTCACCTGAAAACAGGCCAGTCTCTTTCATACTCATGGAGTAAAAGTAGTAGTAGTTCTCATTGGCGGACTCTGCTCCCTGATTGCTCCTCCTTTTACATCCGGATCAGACCCCCTGCCCCCACCTTAAACCTCATGTCCTCAAATTGCATCACCAGCGAGACCTCATCGTTGAGATGCCACTCGGTTCCCCCATCGTAACCTCTTACTTCTGGGTGACTTCAGCTCCTGGGTCACTGTCTCTAAAAGTTACTCTTGTTTAGTGATTTCAGGATGATCCTTCCAACAGTTGTCTCTCGGTTTTGAACTTCTCTTTCTTGCGAGCCTGTCTTCTGCTGCGGCGGTAATATCTTGGCAAAACCATATCATCGGTTATGACTGCAGCCCCTCCACAATCTGCATTTTAATCGTCACGCTTACTGCCCACCGCGTCTTCTACTTCTGGCTCACTTCCTCTTGTATCACCGTTCCGGCCATCTCTGATGCAGTGGGATCTCTAACCCACTGCTCCTGCCACCCTTAGGCAGTTGCTCATCCCTTCGTGTCCCCTCTCTGCTCTCACTGAGATTCCGTGGTCAATCACAATCACTCCTTTGCTTTCATTGTCTTTCCTGTTTCATCACAGTTGTGTCAGACTCCACCCCTGGCTAAATCTGACTCTTCACCTACTCTGTACCAGCCCCTGCAGAGGAACGAGGCTGGAGAAAAACAACCCTAATGCTTTACTTCAGTGAAATTCATGTTCACATGAGAGACCTTAAGGCTGCCTGACAATCGCCCTTCCGCTGTTCTACATTATTATTTCACACGTCTTCTCTTTCCGGAAACATTCACCCCTTCCTCCTCATCCTGATGCTTAGCTGATGACTTTGCCTATTCTTGTCCTAAGAAAATTGAAGTAAACTGAAGAGGAATCCCCAGGGTCCAACACCACATCTGCCTCCAACCGGCACTTTCTCAAGGCCACCCCAACCATGCATCCTCTTGCTTGCTCAAGGACCTCTCCCTTCTCTCCTCTGCATCTGTACTATTCCCTCTCTAGTGGGTCCTTTCCAACAGCATAGAAAGTATTATTTTTCCTCTCCTAAAATAACTGTGCCCTTGATCCCACCTCTCTCTCCAGCTACCACCGTATTTTTCTGTTGCCCTTTTTGAAAGACTTCCTCAAGAGTTTTATATGCCCACGGTTGCAATTCCTCTCCACTCATTCTCTCTTAAAGCCACTTTAAATAGGCATAAAACTATTCAACTAAAAGTGCCCTTAGAGTTGCTACAGAGTCCCCTATTGCTAAAGGAAGGGGTCAGTTTCCAGTTTTTACTCTGTCAGTAGCATCAACACAAAGTTGATCATTCCGCCCTCCATGAAACACTCTTCACTTGGCTTCGAGGATGCCCCACACTCTCCTGGTGTCCCTCTTGTTCTCCTTTGCTGATTCTTCTTCCTAACGTGGGAGGGCATAGTACTTGGACTTCCTCTTTGTCCCACTTGCTCCCTTTGTCATCTCCCATCTTTTGGTTTGAAACACCATCTGAATCCTGGACTCATATTGCTAGCTCTGACCCAGTGATCTCCTGCTGATTCCTGCTGAACTGCATACTTCCTTTTTTTTTTTTTTTTTAATGTTTGTTTCTTTTTGAGAGAGAGAGAGAGGGAGAGAGTTCAGGGGAGGGGCAAAGAAAGAGGGAGACAGAGAATCCCAAGCAGGCTCTGTGCTGTCAGCACAGAGCCTGATGCAGAGCTCCATCTCATGAAACATGAGATCATGACCTGAGCTGAAATCAAGAGCCAGATGCTTAACCAACTCAGCCCCCCAGGTGCCCCTGGACTGCATACTCTGTTTCCTTTTGTACACTAGACATCTCCACATGCTTGTTCAAATCTGAACTCCTGATCTCCCTGTAAGGCAAACCTGATGCCACACTCCTGCCTATCCTTCTTAAAGGCAATCTGATTCTTCCAGTTGTTCAGGTTGAACATTTTGGGGGCATCCTTGTAGTCTTTTCTTTTTCTTATAACCACATCAATCTGTTTATCCAGAATCTAGTTGCATTTTATCATCTCCACAGTTATCGCTTTGGTGTAGGCCACCATTATTCTTACCTCAATTTCTGCAGTCCCCTCCTTATTGGTCTCCCTGCTTTCCCCTTTGTCCCACGAAGGCTGGTCTCAGCCAGCAGCAGAGTGAGCCTCTTAAAAACTGAAGTAGATCCGTATCACCCTGGGTTCACAATTCTGCAGTGACCTCCCATTTTACCTAACAAAGCTAAAGAGGGGCGCCTGGGTGGCTCAGTCGGTTAAGCGTTGGACTTGGGCTCAGGTCATGATCTCACGGTTTGTGAGTTCGAGCTGCATGTCGGGTTCTGTGCTGACAGCTTGGAGCCTGGAGCCTGCTTCAGATTCTATGTCTCTCTCTCTCCTCTCTACCCCACTCATACTCTGTCTCTCTCTCAAGAATAAATAAACATTAAAAATTTTTTTTAAAACCTAAAGACCTTACAGTGACCTCCAGGGTCCTGGGTGATCCTGCCCAACTTCGCCTCCCCTTACCCTTTTGCTCCTTGTTCACAGGTGAAGGTCTCTCAGTTCAGGACCTTTGCCTTGGTGGCCCCTGCCTGGAGCACTCGTTCCTCAGGTGACCATATGGGGGACTCCCTCCTCTCCAGGACCTACCAGACCACCAGTGAAAACTGCAAAGCCTCCCTTCTTCACTCTTTACTCTGCACCATTTTCCCTGGCTTTATTCTGTTCCATGGCACTTATCAGCCACCAGCATGCTTGACAGTTTACTGGTTGGCATGCTGATGTCTCTCAAACAGAATGTGAGCTCCAGAGGACATGGTTGTCTGGGTTGAATCACTAGTATCCAGAAAAGTACTTGGCACGTAGCATATGCCCAATAAATAGATGTTGAGTGACTAAACAAATTGTGCTTTTTATTGCTTTCAACAAATGTGTAATCCCTGAGACACATATCATTTTGATCTTTATTGTACTGATTGATTAGCTAGCCTGTGACTGTTTCCCAAATGCTGATTGGCAGACCACTTGATGTTTTCAACAGTCGGGAAATGAGAAGACTAGGCCAATGTCATGGAGATGTGTGTCACTGCTGGGCTGTCAGCTGCACTTTCTTTTCCAAGTTTGCTCTTTATTCTGAGAGTATGTTAATTTTTTATTTGGCATGGAAATACCCATTTAATGAAATGATGGTGATAGTTTTTCTAGGAGATGAATTCTGGCAGTAGGAAGCTTTCTTTAGGTTAAGAATGCCGAAAGGGGCCCAGAATTGGGTTCTCGAAAGTAACTGGGCTAATATTTTGCTTTGTTAACTGATTCGCATCCTCCCTTTCTCCTCCCTCCCCTCCCCCATCTCCTTCCCTCCCTGCCTCCTTTTCTTCCTTCCTCACTTTCCTTTTTTCCTTTCTAGTAAGAAAGTCCTTCTGGAAACAAGTCTTAGATGGAGGCTCATTTTAGGAATGTGACAATGCGTTGCTATTCTCTTTAATCAGGGGGGACAGGCAGGGTGTAGCTTTCTATAAAGCAGGGTTTGGGGGATGGGACTGGCAGGTAGATCACCCCAGGCCCCTGAGGGTTCTTCATGGGTTTGGAACATAATTTAAAATTACTGCTTTAGTTGATGGGCGCCTGGCTGGCTCAGGCGGTGGAGCGTGCGACTCTGGATCTCGGGGTTGTAAGTTCGAGCCCCACATTGGTTGTAGAGATTACTTAAAAATAAAATCTTAAAAAAATAAAATAAAATCACTGCTTTAGTTAATAAATTCTAGGGGACTTGCATGCCCTATTAATAAGAAAGGTCTTACCTTAGTCTCAGAGAGGAGTTAGGTTTTGTTTTGTTTCTGCAAATAACTAGCTTTATGACCTTGAATAAATCACTCAGTCTGTACAGGTAATTGATTTGTTTGTAAGGGTAGGAGTGTGTACTAGATGACCTCACACTGATCACTTTATAAGCTCTGGAGAACCAAATTGTTAATGCTTCATCGTCAGAGCGATGCCAGCGAAGGGTCGTGTTCTGTTACCTTCTTTCTTATTGTTGTAATTTCGGTTTTGTCTGAACTGATCTTGTGACCTTCCCGAATATTGTACACACTTGGGTTCTTCCAAACAATATTGTTTTGGGGATTACAGAAGGGATTGTATGATAGCATTTGGGATAAACATGTTATCTCTAAATTGGGTTAGGTGTCAAGTATAGCATGATGTTATTATTTTATACAAGATTTGAAAAGCAGAATAAGAAGACGCTACAGTATTTAAAAATTTTATTAGCACTGCCTTGTATCTTGTAATACAGCTCTGAATCACTATTCAGATGTGGTTTTGAATCTAAGCATGGCCACCTTTTGGCTCTGTGAACTTGGGCAAATTGCTTAGCTGCTTTGTGTCTCAGTTTCCTTATCAATAAATTGAAGGTAGTAATAGTACCTACTTCTTTGTGTTATAAAAATTAAAGATGTTAATATAGGTAAATATTTCTTAAGTACATCCAGAATTTTTGCTTTTTATTATTGCTATTATTATTATTTTTTAAGTCAACTTTATGCCCAATATGGGGCTTGAAGTCATGACCCTGAGATGAAGAGTCACAATGCTTTACCGACTGAGCCAGCCATGTGCCCCCAAAATTTTGCTTTTTTTAAAAATTTAGATTATTTATTTATTAAAAATTATTTTAAATTTTTATTTATTTGTGGGGGAGAGAGAGAGAGTGAACATGAGCAGGGGAGAGGGACAGAGGGAGAGAGAGAGAATACCAAGTGTGAATGCTTCATGCTAAGTGTGGAGCCTGACTCGGGGCTTAAGCCCATGACCCTGAGACCATGATCTGAGCTGAAATCAAGAGTCGGATGCTCAACCGACTGAGCCACACAGGTGCCCCTAAAATTTTTTTTTAATTTTATTTTTTGAGAGACAGCAAGAGAGAGAGGAAGTGTGCAAGTAGAGGAGGGGCTGTGAGGGAGAAAGAGAGAGAATCTGAAGCAGGCTCAGCGTGAAGCCCGACTCAGGGGCCCAATCTCACCACTTTGGGACCATAACCTGAGCCGAAAGCAAGAGTTTAACACTCAACCAACTGAGCTACTCAGGCATCCCCAGAATTTTGCTTTAAAGCCTTTTCTCTTTGTATTTCCTATGAAGACATTCTAGGATAGACACAGAGCATTTTCAGGTCATTTTATACACTTTTAGGTGGCATGATTAATTTTCATATGGAACTCATTTATTTTTTTCTTGTGTGTTTGCCATATATTTGACACGTTTTTCTGGTAGGATTTTTAAAAAAATAACTCTGCCTTCATATAAAATCCCTCCCCCTTTCCCCCATTTCTTTTTTTCTTTCTTTTTTTCCTTTTCAAAGGCTTGGTACTGTGGTCTTTTGTCTGGGACCCCTGTAGTTGACTCTTGGTATGGCTTAGCATACATACCTCCTTGAAATCTAATTTACAACCAGTTTATTTAGGTCATTTGCAAATGTATTAGTGAGAGAGAGGCTGCACTCATGTACCAAAAGAAATGTCAAAATTCAGCGGCTCAAAAAAGATCAAGGTTTATTTCTCTCCCACCTTACAGTTCAGACTTGATGAGTGATATTGGTGGCTCTGCTCCATACGGCCTCTCAGGGATCCTGGTCCCTTCTTTCTTGTTATTTGGCATCCCACATTGTTGTCTCATCTTCTCGGCTGTGGCTGGCACCTCAATACTATGTCCAAGTTGTAGTCCAAAGGAAGGCGAAGAGAGGAAGGGAGGAAAAAAAACAATTTCCTTTTTAAAGGATGCGACCTAGCGGTTGCATGCACGATTCACTTGCCATCCCGCTGGTGGCAGCTAAGTCACATGGCCTCATTTGGCTGCAGCGGACCTTGAGAAATGTGTTTTGCGGTGAGGCAGCCCTGTGCTGAGCTAAAACTGACCGGGAGAGGGGAGAGGGCTGGATTTCTGACCAAAAAAAAAAAAAAGGGAGAATGGATAATGCTAAATATACTTTTATTTATAACAATTTGGTGAGCCAGGTTTGAATTTAGAATTCTCCAACTCCTTGGAGTTCTGTGCCAGAGCATGGTGGGGGAGCGAGCTGGCTTGGACTTTCTCCTTTGTTTTGTCACGGGGGCTTCATTCTGTACTGACGAGGGCTTTGCACACACAAGTCGGTGGTCTCCCTGGCCAGACATCTGGGGTCTCTCTCCTGTCTCACTTGCAAGCAGTGGTGTGAGAAGTGAGCTCCTTGGGAAGCGAGCTCAGAGCTCATTTGGGTGGGATTATAAGGAGCCTGGGTGCCTAGGGTATGTTTTGAAAGAGGTTGTATGGGCTCTCCATGTGTGCCCATGTCCATCCACTTGGCTCTGCGATGTCTCTGTCCCATAGGGAGGGGTGGGATTGGAAGGGGGCCAGAATAAGAGCCTTTGAAAAGGTGGTGTTTCAGGCAGGGCCTCTGTAGTCTCAGTCTTTGAGTGGTCCTCTAAAGAGAAACAGTAATTTGATGTACTTCTTAGTTTTCCACTTTCCCCTTGCTGCAGTTTCATTAATACTCATATTTATCATTTATAGTGTACACATTATATATATAATCTACTAAGAGTGGCATATTTTTGGAATGAATGGAGTGTCATTTTAATGGATGGTGAGGATGTATAAGGGCACAGTGAGGGAGGCTGGAGAATATTCACTTATTTAGCTTAATGTTTTCAACAGCTTAAAAAAACAACCCTTTGAGTGGCCCTTGTGATTCAGTGGCAGTATGCCCAGACTCAAGGGAGCCAGTGTTGGGAATGAAAACTAGATTCACTTTGAAAATCTAGAAAAAAAAAAGTAACTAAACAAGTTCCACGAATGTGCCTGATGGCTTGGGTCCTCCGAGAGCAAGTGGAGTACTTGTGCTGGGCCAGGTCTCCACATTCCCTTTCTGCACAGCCTTCGGCTCTTTCCTCCTCAGGCCCTGGGCCTGGCCAGCTGAGACCAGGATGCCGATTTCACCTGTCCTAGGGCGGAGCCACTGCTGCTCTCAGAAATCCGGACCGCTTGCCTGTGGGAAATGTTGCAGTTTGGCGTCTAAGACCACTGTTGGGTAGATTCAGCGAGCCGCCGCCTTCCTGGATTGACGGATGGGTTATGATACACTCTCAATCTCTCATCCCAAACCCTGGGAACCAGGTGTGTTTCAGGATTAATGTTTTTTTAAACTTTCAGACAGCTTAGGGTACATATATCACATATTATGCAGTGTCTTTGGGGGAGTTTGGAACAGCACCCTGTAATTAAGTATATTAATATTTCTGCAGCAAAGTGTATGAATATTCATACTACATGGGACACAAACAAGGTTATAAATAGCCTCAGGGGCAGTTCAGGTCATGTTCTGCTGACAAATGGGTTACGACAAAACCTTTGGTTTCCAGAACTTTTGGGATGCTGGCATCGTGAATTCCAGGGACTGTGCGTCTGCGATAGGGACTCTTTTCTCGGGGTTTGCTCTCTGCCGGATGCTTTCCTGTACTGCATTTTGCAGTGTTCACAACAGATGTGGGAGGAAGATATTTCATTATCCCTTCCCCTTTTTGTCTCCCTTTCTCCCTTCCTTGCTTCCTTTTCTTTCTTTCCTGGAAACTGAAGTTTAGTGAGGTCCAGTGACTTGCTTGAGGTCAAGAGGAGGAGGCTAGGACTGAAGGCCTGGGCACTTACCTGCTATAAAAAGTTTTTAATTTGCTTGTTTGAAACTTTGGAATACAGATTGGCTTGTGGAATCCTATTTCACATTTAATGGTAGCTGAAAGACAATACAGGACTAAAAGCACCATTAGAAGTAATGACCCCTTACAACATTGTGTCTTGATAAAATGCCTTGTAAGTTCACCCGGCAGGGTCAGGAAGTGGGGTCTGGGGCTTGCCCTTATCTGTAGATGATCCCCCTTCCTGTGGCTTCCTGGGTCCTCCTCCAGGCCCGGCAGGGGCCATCGGTCAGGGCACCGTTCCAGGACTGAGGGGAATGTGGGCAGGACATGGGCACAGTGTGGGGTGGAGAGGGGAAGATTTGGGTTTTTGGTGTGATGGAAGAGGTCAGGGATGGGGAAACTGGCTGAGGTTCTGCCGCTACTTGGTTAGGGCCGCATTCCAGACTCGTGTTCCTGTTTTTGTAGCAGTCACCATGGATGCTCGAGAAGGAGGTATCAGAGAAGTGGTGAATTTAGGGGATCTGTTAGGTAGGGCTGCTGCTTGGTGATATTTTGTCTTTATGAATATTGGCCAAAGTGGCCCTTCTAGGTGGACAATCAGACAAAGGCATCTCTTCTGGAGAGACACATTCTGATGGACACAACCTACTTAGTGGGCTGTGCCTCTGTGCCAAGAAGAAGGTGTTCTTTTCCTCAGAGCCCCTGTGCTGGCTGGGTTTCAATCCCCTTTGCCACTCTGGCCTGGTGTCCTCATGCAGTGGGCAGGCTGCATACCCCAATGTGGCAGTGTGCCCTTAGTAGGGATCTGCCACCTTAGGATCCTTGGAACTGCTTTGTGATGGTCCCGAGGGGTGAGTAGCTGCGATGACCATCCGTGGGTGAGGACACTGTGACATACTCACGTAAGCTGCGTAGGCTCATCTCAGCAGTTGGTGCCTCGTGGCTCCTTGTCATCCTGATCAGGACGGTTCCCTGTACGCTCCCTCCCTCCAAAATGGAAGAGACAGCTGAAGGATTTCAGGATCTGTCTCCCCCAAGCGCTTCATCCTTCACTGCTTCTCTTGTTTCATTATTGTATTAAAAGGCACACGGGCTGATATCGATTCTCATTTGGACGTAAGCGGTGGTGGTTGGCACTTACTGACCTCTTAGCTCCCATTCATGTAGCTTGTGTTTCAGTGGGCTCCTGGGTGCGCCATTTGAGTTGGGAAATGCGGTTTGGTTAAAAGAAAACATCGGAAATTAGAAGGTCTGGGAAATATATTAGTATACCAGTCTCTTTGTTAGCAGTATCTTCATTGACATGACCCTCATTTAAAATTCAGCAGGATTTGTTAAACTTTTACTTCACCTAATATATAGGTCTGGGAGTCTTGGCCAGAGTCAGTGTTTTTTACGGGAAGTATCTGGATATACATTAACCTTTTAAAATTGTAACCAGTTAGTTACACCATAAAAATTAGCAATGTGTGAACGAATTGATTGCCTGCTAACTCCAGAGCGCATAAGGAAAATTAATTTTATATTGAGAAAGTATTTCCTAAAAGAGTGGAAGGAGACCAAGAGCTAATGAGCTTATGTGCTGAAACTTTTCAAATACATGATTTTATTTCCTCCCTACGGTGATTCTTTGGGGAAGATGGAAGTGTTTCTATTTCATAAATGAGAACACGTTTATTAGTCAGGTCTTACAAGTTTTTGGTTATACTTAAAAGATTACACTCCATCTTATTCCAGACTCCTACAGAAAGTCACATAAAGAGTAGAATTTGAAAAAAAAAAAAAACCTCAACAAAAATGCAGAGGGGGGTAGAATGAGTTGATTAGTTAGATAAGGCCAAGAGGTGTTAGTTCATAGAAGTTCTGCTTGCTGTAATAGACGATGCCCTGTCCCACCGTTAAACTTTGTATGCAAATTGTCTGAGTGTTGTATTAGGCAATGCAGAGAGGAGAATGGTTAGTAATAAGATTGACATTATCCATGAGTGTTTTTTTTTTTAATTAATTTGTTTTTTTAAAGTAGGTTCCATGCCCAATGTGGGGCTTGAACTCATAACCCTGAGATCAAGAGTTGTGTGCTCTACCGACTAAGCCAACCAGGCACCCATCCATAAGTTTTTAAAAAGGTGTTTACTAATGTGAAACACAGTTTTTTTTCTCCTGGCCCTGAGGCCCCAAAAGACCTTTTTTCTGGAACCTCATAATGGGATAGTGAATGATAGGGAGAAAGCTAAAACTATCTCTTCAGCTATATGTGATGTCTAGACTAACAGACTTTTGACGAGTTGCATCCTTTTCTTGTAAGTCACGTAACAAATTTATAAAATCATTTTTGAAAATAGAGATGGGAAGAAGTTCTTCTCTAGTGATCTTCCTTAAATCAGCAGCAAATTTAAAAGATCCTGGTATCTCAGTAAGTTATCAGACTGTTGTAATATGAGGATAATATCTACCCTTATCTTTCTTTTCAATAATTAATTTAAAAAATGAGGTCCTCAGACTTTCCTGCTAAGAAACTCTTTGCTGTATGATCATATCTCATGGTACTTTCCCATAGTTGTGTGTATGTATTTCTATTCTCACAGTATGGAATTCTTAATAGAAGCTTTCTTTCTGGGTTTTATTCTTTCCTTTCCTGAAAATAGCTTCCAGATGGGATTATTTTTTTTTGACAGACCTCAAGTCCTTATGTTTTACCATTGTCTGATCTGTTATCCCTTCTGAGTTTCATTTTTGGCTTAGGTACTCTGCGTTTAGTATTTTTTAATACTCTGTAATATATACTGAAAATATTTGGCAGCTGTTATGAAGCTGCACAGTAATCTGGTAATGATACAGTGCTCTGGGTTTCTCTGTCACTGCCAGTTTATTAAGGAAAAATCTTCCTTCATTGTATTCCTTCTTTCTTAACTCCTTTTGTGTTTGCTTAGAAGATGGGCATAAAGATAGCTTCATCTGGGGCACCTGGGTGGCGCAGTCGGTTAGGTGTCCGACTTCAGCCAGGTCACGATCTCGTGGTCCGTGAGTTCGAGCCCTGCGTCGGGCTCTGGGCTGATGGCTCAGAGCCTGGAGCCTGTTTCTGATTCTGTGTCTCCCTCTCTCTCTGCCCCTCCCCTGTTCATGCTCTGTCTCTCTCTGTCCCAAAAATAAATAAACGTTGAAAAAAAAAAAAAAAAGATAGCTTCATCTAATTCCTTTGCAATGTCTACTGAAAAAATAGAAAAACAAATTTGTTTAAAATTTGTTTGCATTAAAGTAAATGTTTATAATATTTAATTAGGCTTAAACATTTTTTTTTAATGTGTATTTATTTTTGAGGGACAGAGACAGGGCGTGAGTGGGGGAGTGGCAGAGATAGAGGGAGGAGACACAGAATCCGAAGTAGGCTCCAGGCTCCCAGCTGTCGGCACAGAGACCGACATGGGGCTCAAACCCACGGACTCTGAGATCATGACCTGAGCCAAAGTCGGACACTTAACCTACTGAGCCACCCAGGCGCCCCTTTAATTATGCTTTTAAAAATTAATCTTTCATATTTTTCTGAATTCAGCCATATGCATTTCACTCCTTTAAATATCGTGATCTGGTGATCAGGCCTTTCCCTAGGCAGTGCTGTTTTGGGGTGTGTTTGAGTGCAGTGCTGTGTTTCTATAGTTGCATGTTCTCTTTTGCCAGAGATCTTGACACTTATGGATAGGTTGCTAAAATGCTTTAAATTATTTACTTTTGAGACATTTGCATGGATTAGGGATTTAGATTATTGTTCCCCAAGAGTAATTTAGTTTACTAATATCCCTGTGTTTCTTATTTTGTCTTTGTCCTTTCTTCAATAAAGGAGTCTGGTAGGTTTTCCTATATTTTATTTACCGTAAGATTTTATATACCGTAAGATTTATTTGAGACATTGTATCTATCTTCAGTTTTTGGACCCAAACTTTTAAAGTAAATTTTTGAAAATGTAAACTCTGGTGCCTGGGCGGCTCAGTCAGTTGTGTCCAACTCTTGATTTTGGCTAGGACATGATGTCATGGTTCATGGGTCTGAGCCCTGTGTTGGGCTCTGTGTTAATCGCACGGAGACTGCTTGGGATTTTCTTTCTCTCTCTCTCTGCCCATTCTCCATTTATGTGTGTGCATGTGCTCTCTCTCTCTCTCTCTCTCTCAAATAAATAAAAACTTAAAAAAAGTGAACTTTGGGGACTAAGAAGCAACTTGATGGCTCTGTTACATTTGAGTGGATCTGTAGAGTTGCTATGAAGATGCAGTGAGTTAACAGTGTTTGGCTAGTACTGTTAGAGGCTCTTTTGTCCTTGTCATTATTACTATTTCCTGCCTTCCTTCTTGTCCTCTATTGCCTCTTGCATCGTTTGCTCTTGACTTTCTGCAGACTTTGAGGGAGATAACCACTACATCTCTTGGCCCAAGTTACTAGGTCTGTCTGAATGGACGTCGATCATGTTTCCAGTCTCTGAATTGGTTGGCACATGCCTGATTCTGGCTGGATTTCATCAGGTCGGGAGTCAGGGGGTTAGCAGGAGATTGAGGAAGCATAAGATTGAGACAGGCATGGCATTCTGGAGCAAAAGACAGTTTCTCAAAGGGAGGCTTATAGAGGTGAAAACATTAATCAAAAAAATTAGTGTAGGGGTGCCTGGGTGGCTCATTCGCTTAAACAGCTGACTTTGGCTCAGGTCATGATCTCATGGCTACACTGGTGAGTTTGAGCCCCACGGTGGGCTCTGTGCTGACAGCTCAGAGCCTGGAGCCTGCTTCTAGTTCTGTGTCTCCCTCTCTCTCTGCCCCTCCCCTGCTCGTGTGCTGTCTCTCCCTCTCTCTCTCAAAAACTAAATAAATGTTAAAAAAATTAGGGGCGCCTGGGTGGCGCAGTCGGTTAAGCGTCCGACTTCAGCCAGGTCACGATCTCGCGGTCCGTGAGTTCGAGCCCCGCGTCGGGCTCTGGGCTGATGGCTCAGAGCCTGGAGCCTGTTTCCGATTCTGTGTCTCCCTCTCTCTCTGCCCCTCCCCCGTTCATGCGTTGAAAAAAATAAAATAAAAAAATTAAAAAAAAACAGATTAGTGTAAAAACAGTAATGAGATAATTTAGTGCCACTCTGTTTTCCACCCCTTCCTTTCAGTCATGCAGTGAAATATTAGAATTCAGGCTGCTGATAGATTCACATAAGCCTCATTTAATACTGGGAATATTCACCTGAGTCAGCTATGTGCAAATCTGTTAAGTACTTTCCCAACTCAGAGATTCTCCTTGTGCTTTATGTACCAGGTTCTCTTAGGGCCTCTTCCTGCCAGTGGGAGTGTGGTGGGGGAAGGTACTGGTTGAAATCACTCAATCACTCAGATAAGCTTATCGTTCATCGGTGGCCATATGGGCACAGATGTTTGGAATCAGCTGATAAGTTTAAGTAATCTCTAACACATCATTGTAAACACATTTGCACGTTTAGTGTTTGCTTAACTCGAACCTGAAACACTACATGAAGTAATTTGGTGTATAAGTAATGTTGCAGGAATAAGAAGTATAGCTTAAATTGTTTTTGCATGCTTACTATGCCCATCGTTATTTAACTTTTAATATTATTTCTACACACACCACACATCTTCCCCCGACCCCGTGTATTCGTATGTGTTTGTATACACATATATGTGTGTATACATAGAGATGTACACACATGAATTCATTTCATTCTCACGACAACCCTATGAATGTGGCATTTCTGTCATTATCCCCATTTTACCAGGAAACCAAGGCACGGAGTGCCTACCTAACTTACCTGGCTCAGCGCAGGTAGTGAGCACCAGGGCTAGAAATTAAAAGTGGGTGCCACACTCTTCATCACCATCCTGTAGCGCTTCTCAGTGCTTAGTCTTTAACTCCAAGCAAATAATAATTATAGCCAATCTGTCCAAAGTTATTTTGTTACAAGAAAATGTAAAAAACTATACATTAAAAAAATGGAAACTGGTTTCTGTTGCTTAGCATGTATGCGACTTTGTTTGGGATTTCGTTGTTTCTGTTCGTTCAGTAAAGACTTTAGTTGTCTGGGTATTTGTGTGGCAAACGGTCTTAGTGACTGTCTACGGTGTGTCCTATGTTAGTGAACGCCCGTTGAGTGTGTCCATTGGATTTACCACCACTTGTCTGGGCACCTTTATGAGCCGATGCCCAAAAGTTTGTGAGTGGCTTTTCACAGTGGTCCTGGAGGTGACTCTGTGGGCCTGGAATTTATTTCAATCACCTAACTCACCATTGTGACTTGCCTCCTAGGGCCTCTATCTTTTCTTATTAGGTATTGGAAATTAAAGAAACTGACTTAGAAATGTTTTCCCCCCAGGGGCCTGTTAAGTGAGACTGATATTTTGGTGGGCAGAGTGTTGAAGAAAAAGTAAAAAAGATTTTGTGGATCATTTCATGTCACTGCCATTGAACAATGTTCAACATGTAGGGACTGGGTACATGTATCAAAGATTAATGACTAGAACACTTTAGACTTAAGTCATAGGAAAATGTGCAGGGCAGATTTGATTTTGACATTTTTAGAAGATATACTTCTGTTTAAATATAGAGAGTGGCACTATTTTGGTCTGCCTGGGGGTTCAGGGTCTGATTCCCCCATTTAAGTAATAATGACATTTGTAGTTAGGGTGCTAGGGTGACTCAGTAAAGTGTCTGACTCTTGATTTTGGGTTAGGTCATGATCTTATGGTTCCTGGGTTCGAGCCCCACTTTGGACCCCCACACTGGCAGTGCTGAGCCTGCTTGGGGTTCTCTTTCTCTGTGCCTCTCTCTCTGCCCCTCCCCTGCTCATGTGCATATCTCTCTCTCTCTCCTCTCTCTCTCTCCTCTCTCTCTCTCTCCTCTCTCTCTCTCTTTCTCCTTCTCTCTCAAAATAAATAAATACACTTAAAAAAAGACATTTGTAGTTATGAAGAAACTTGGTAATTCTTAAATTTGGTGATTGAATTGATTATACTTCCTTCCCTAGGCTATTAAATTGTCATGCCCACTAGGTAAATTGTGAATTAAATGCTATAAATATTGTTTGTAAATATTTTAACATCATTCATCTCTATTCCTCTTATCAAGACTAATTGATTATTATCATTGAAAGAATTATTACCATTTGAATAAGAGCAGAACAATCCTTTTGCTCAAATTAATGATCTGATGGAAAAGAGCAAGGCAATACATTTTTCAGATGCTCTGTTTTGAATGTTAGGGAATGTTGAATATTCCTAGATCAGAATCCATGGAGCACAACATTAATCTTTACTTGGCTTTAAAGTCATTTAATAGTACCTTTGATTTTTTTACTTCAAGTATCTCAGAAACACAAAGATTTAAAAAAAATAAAGGAAAAAACACATTATTGCATTTCTTGCTTTCTTTCTATCACTTATCTTTTTGTGATACATGAAAGATATGTCAAAATGTGGATAAAATATTTTTAATGGGCTTTTGTGACTTTCAGTGACTTAATCGAACAGGCTATATGTGAGCTTCTAAACCAAGTAATTTGGGCAAAAATTGGCAATTTTATGAATTTGCTGGCACAACTTATCTTTCTTCATCTGAGACGTTTCCACCCTCCTTAGGTCCCCATAGTCAGTTTCACTGGATTTTGTGGGGAAATATTGGCATCCAGTTGTGATGTTTTTTCTGGTTCAAAAGAAGGTCTTGATAAATTATTTCTGTATTTCATAATGTTACTATTAGAAACATGCCTGTTCCCTTTCAGCCCAGATGGGAAGTATTTCTGTGTTTTTGAAACTTACAGGTAGGCCTCTTAATTGCTCACAAGGTACTGAGCATTTGGGTTATAGGGCTGTCTGTACTGGGTATTTTGTCTTTATTATTATTATTTTTTATTTTTTAAAAATGTTTATTTATTTCTGAGAGAGAGAGAGACAGAGTGTGAGTGGGGGGAGGGGCAGAGAGAAGGAGACACAGAATCTGAAGCAGGCTCCAGGCTCTGAGCTGTCAGCACAGAGCCTGATGCGGGGCTCGAACCCACGAACTGTGAGATCATGACCTGAGCTGAAATCTGGCGCTTAACTGACTGAGCCACCCAGGTGCCCCTTGTCTTTCATTATTAATATGCTTGATACGGTTGGGCACCAGGCTAACTGTGGAGCCTGCTTAAGATTCTCTGTCCTCTGCCCCTCCCCTGAACGCACATGCCCACGAGCTCCACACTTAGCCTGTAGCCCAACAAGGGTCTTGATCTCATGACTCTGAGGTCATGATCTGAGTTGATATCAAGAATCAGATACTTAACCAACTAAGCCACCCAGGCGCCCCTATTTGAATTTGTAATAAAATTTTAATGCAATTTTTTATTTTCAGTCTGTGAAGTGAATTGCGGTCCCCAAATAGCAGCCGTAATTTGGCTGGATTGAATTACTGAATGTACAGTACAATTTCACGTTTAAAAATAAAGGCAAGACATGTAATCTGATGCTATAACTATAAAAGTTTGCTATGTATGAAATGACTGTGTATCATATTGTAAATATTAAATTCACATTCCAAATAAGACCTAATCATGAAAAGAATACTTAACTGACAGTTAAATATTCGGCAAGATTGTCTTTTGGAATTCGGGACTGTGAGAAGCAAGGCTTGTCTGCACACTACCGCCATGTGAAGCCAGCGCCCGGCGTATGGTAATGAGGCCATTTTAGGACTCTTCCTAAGAATAAGTTGAAGACAGCAGAACTTGTAGTTAAAAGTAGAAGAGTGGATATACGTTTATCGCTGCTTGCAGCCATAACGACACTATACTTACAGCCAAAGAACAAAAGAAAGAAAGAAAAGTAATGTGGCCAAAAGGAGGTGGAGACGAAGTGGCTTTGGATGGGCCAGGCATCATGTGTTGGCAGATGATGGCAGAGTGGTAACTACTGAGGGGTCCAGGCCAGAGGGTGGTGGTGGGAGGCTTCTTACTGCACACCCCAGACTTTGTAAGGCCCCTGATGTAGAGTCACTACCACCGCCTGAGGTTGGGTCCAGGGAAAGTGGGAGATGTTTGGGGTTGAAATCCAGGAGTTTGGTTGAGGTCTGTAAACCATGTGCTCTGCTTCTCAGATCTCTCCTCTTCTTCCTTAACCTGCACAGCAGAATATGGATTTATATATTCTCTAGAGAAATTGAACTCTGCCTTGGGATCTGTCCCAGAGAAGAGAAGGGTGAGGTTCTGGGTTGACACCAAGAAGATGAAGGGACCTCAAGACTGGGAAACCCCAGAATTCCTGAAGCTATACCAGCCCCAGATCAGAGGATGCTTTCATTGGGAGGATAGCATAGTTACAGCCTGGAATTTGATGACCTCCCGTGAGTCTGCCAGTCGGCAGGTCACATCCAAGCACGTAGAGCTTGGGCATTTGACTGCCTCATTTTGAAATGTGAGGGGCTGCCGGGAGTCTGACGTTTGAGGGAAGCTTCCATTGCTAAAGCCAAATCCAACTAACAGGAAAAAAAGTTAGGGGAAAGGGAGAAAATGATATAATAAATATCCTCAGAGAGATGGGAGAATCATTGCCTCTTTGCAATAAGAGCAGGATGGTATAAAAAAGGAATATAAGGAATGCTATAAGAAAGGAATCCTGGAAATTATGATATCAGAAATAAAAAAAAGTGGATAGAGACTGGAAGAGTGGATATAACAGAGGTAAGGCCTTAATGGCTGTAGCAGAAATTTTGGAAATAATGTCTGACTTACACTCAGAAAGTAAGCAGTACAAGTGTACTATTTAGAAATGACTGAATGTCAGGACAAAGAGACGGCGGGTAGCCCCTTCCTTGAAAGAAGGACTGAGGCAGGACTACTGCATTTTGTTATAGTCCTATTTGATTAAAAACAAACACACAAACACACACTGTGTATTTTTACTTTGACACAAACGGAGAAACATGTACTGAGATATTTACTTTGGAAATCATTTTGTTGAAAAATTTTATTGACAGTTAATCTGCACAAGATTACTCTTTTGGCAGTCACAGAAGCCTCTGTGAATAATATGGTCCCCTAAATTTTTTCAGTAGTTGTCTTGTCCCAGTGCCAGTTTCTTTAGAAATCACTCACTGTGCATGTGGATTGTAAATGTCCTGATTATTTTGAGACAAGCTTTGACTCACTTTAGCCACACACTCTCTGTATTGCTAGTGTTATGGGAATGGTTTCTGTGAGACGTTTCACACATTGTGGTTGTAATGAAATACAAACGCAAGGAACTAAAATTTTTGAGTGAGCGCTAAGAGGAAGAAGACCTTCAAGCCGAAATGGACTCTTTCCAGCATTTCCTGACTGTGTGTGTGTGTGTGTGTGTGTGTGTGTGTGTGTGTGTGTGTGTGTGTGTGTCTTGTGGCAACATGGACCTTCACAGAACTTTTGAGCTGGAAGATGTCTTAAGGACCATCTCCTCCACTTCTATTGCCTGGTAATTGAGGAAACTCAGTCAGGGAGGGAGGAAATGACTTTCCCCAGATTAAACAGCCATCCCAAACTCGGTATTCCCCTGCTGCTCTGGGCTACTTTAAGGAAACTTCTCGTTCATTTTCCTTCAGACCTCATTTGGTTGTTGATGGTTTTCTAGTGGATGTGTACCTGACAAGGAATGTGTTCACAGATTTCCAGGAAATGTCCTGGTGAGAATGATGGGGTATGTGAACTTCTAGAAATTTTAGGTTTATATTTACTGTGTGAGGTTTAGGGGGTTTTGCTAATATTCTGAAAGAGACGTGACTCCTGCCTGTGGATTAAAGCAGGCAGAGCTTGGGCTTCAAGTCCTAAGTGTCAGTGTAAATAGGGAGAGGGTGAGGGAGAGGGGAAATGGGAGGAGGAAGAAGAGAGCAGGGGTGTGAGGACCATTTCTTTCCTGTTATTTTCCTTTTGGTGGGAGAGAGTGAGAAAGTTACTGAATATAACTGGAGGTGCTGAACTGAACTGGCCAAAAACTGTCTGAATTGTGTGAAAGGCTATGGTATTTAGTCTTCCAGAGCAATTCTCATAACGCAGCTGGGTCCTGCTGGCTGCCACTGAGGTTCGCAAAAGTTGATATTTATACCTTCTCTGAACTTTTTCTGCTGACCCAGCCCCTGGATGTTGTTCACTGGCCTTTTAATTCCACCCAGGCTTCTCCGTTCTCCCCAGAGCTACTTTTTAAAATTGGCTTTGTGGGTATTAATGGTTGGCTGATTAAAGCAACTCCCAGCAGGTGTGAACGGTTACTCTGTTACTCTTCCTGGTGGGTGTGCGTGTGTATTCACAGAGCTGTTGCAGAAGTAAAAGGGGGCTAATCTCCAGCTGGTAGGTTGTAACTATGGTAGAAAGGAGTGGAATAGATTTTGTAACCCTGTCTGGCTCCTGTCCTCATTTTGCAAATCCTAGGGGCTCATTGATTCAAAGATGTGTCTTTCTGGAAAAAAGAGGAGTTTCATCATTATCAAGAATATCTCGGGCACCTGGGTGGCTCAGTCAGTTAAGCATCCATCTTTGGCTCAGATCATGATCTCGTGGTTTGTGGGTTTGAGCCCCACATCTTCAGGCTCTGTGCTGACAGCTCAGAGCCTGGAGCCTACTTTGGATTCTGTGTCTCCCCCACTTTCTCTGCCTCACTCACACTCTGTCTCTCTCTCTCAAAAAATGAATAAAAACATAAACATAGACTATCCCAGAAAAGTGTTCAATGTCATTAAAGACATGGGAACAATTTAAGTTTCCATCTACAGATGAATAAAGAGGATGTGATGTATACACACACACACACACACACACACACACACACAGGAATATTATTTAGCCACAAAAAAGAAGGAAATCCTGAAAAAACTTGCAACAGTGTATATGAACCTTGAGGGCATTATGTTAAGTGAAATGAGTCAAAGATACCAAAGATCAAATGCTGTGTGATCTCACTTATATGTGGAATTAAAACAAACCAACCAACCCAAACTCATAGATACAGAGAACAGTTTGGTGTTGCCAGAGGCAGGGGGCGGGGTGGGCAAAATGGGTGGAGGTGGTTAAAAAGTACAAACTTTCAATTGTAAGATAAATAAAGCCTGAGGATTTAATATACAATATGGTGACTACAGTTAGCTATACTGTATTGCATATTTGAAAGTTACTAAGAGGTATTAATATACTAAGAGAATAGATCTTAAAAGTTCTAATGACAAAAAAAATAACTATATGTGGTGATGGATGTTAACTTATTGTGGTCATCATTTGCAATACACACATAGATCATTATGTAGTACATCTAAAACTAATATAATGTTATATGTTAATTACATCTCAAAAAAAGAGAGTCTGTCAAGGATATCTAAGAGTTGAACTATTAACTATTAAACTTGTAAATTTCCCTTGAGAATTTTTTTTTAAGTTTATTAATTTTTGAGAGAGCACAAGCATGAGCAGGGGAGGGTCAGAGAGAGGAGGAGAGAGAGAATCCCAAGCAGGCTTCGTGTTGTCAGTGCAGACCCTGATGTGGGGGCTCAATCCCACGAGCCGATGACCTGAGCTGAAATCAGAATCAGATGCTCAACTGACTGAGCCACCCAGGTGCCCCAAGAATTTCTTTTTTTTTATAGTTGTTTTGTACTGAAACTAATGAATATTTTTATTTATTATAAAAATGACTTCTTTAATAATTCTATTAATTTTGAATTGTCTTTCTTTCAGAAATGCTTTATTTTTTTCTCCCAGTAGGTAAAAATATGTTCAATCCATTAAAAACAGAGCAGAAATATTTTTTGGTTCATCAGATACTTATGTCTCATGATAATGATGTAGACTAGGGTTTTTATTTTTTATTCTTATCACCTCCTGCTTTTTCTTTTGACCCATAGACCCCCTTGGCAGTGTGGTGAATCCAGACACATGTTAAAATTTTTTTTTTTTTAATGTTTATTTACTTTTGAGAGAGAGGCAGACTGCAAGCTGTTGGTGGGGTGAGAGGGTGGTGGCGGGCAGGGCAGAGAGAGAGGGAGACATAGGATAGGAAGCAGGCTTCAGGCTTTGAGTTGTTAGCACAGAGCCCAACGCAGGGCTTGAACCCTCAAACCATGAGATCATGACCTGAGCCGAAGTCAGTGGCTTAACCGACTGAGCTACCCAGGTGCCCCACAGATGCATGTTTTTAAATGCATAAAATAGAGTACATGTCATTAGAAGGGAAAACCAATTATATTGAAATTCAGTTACAAGAGACTAAAAAGCCTATGACAGAGTAATATTTGTTTTTTATGAATACATTCTATGTCATTATCCAGCATGTGGTCCAGTAACTTGGGAGGGGATGATGAGCCAAATGATTTTTCTGCTGTAATGTGATGTGAAAATGGCTGTGGTTTCTGTTGGTGCTGCAGCCAAAAGTACTACCAATCGTGTGTTTTAGGATCTACCTTTGTAATAGAAGGGGATGCGAATTTTTGTTAGAGGTTCGAGAAAAAGCTCATTTTTCTCCTGTCCACGTTCATGGACCCCTTGCAATGAAATAACCCCTGATGGAGCTGATGGTGTAAGATGAACATCTATATCCTTCGAGCTTTGGCAGTGACAGCAAGTGCGCCATGAAGGATAGTTTTACAGACAACAACTGGAAATGGAAATAACTCTTGGTTGAGTATTCCATATGATGGACACTGTGCTGGGTGTGGTCATCGAAACTGATGACCACAACAGTTCTGGTGTCCAGCTTCTGGAATGTGTAGACTCGTAGAAGAAACAGATATCAAACTATAGAATGGACAAATAGTTTATTTGCTAGGGGATAAATGTCTTGAAGTGCTGTGATAGGATATCGGGAGGGGCCTGAAATGGGTGCTAGTGATGATGGGAGCCATGGCTTAAGTTGATGCTCTGATGTTGGCTGAAGGCAGATCCTGTGTGTAGGCTCTAAGTAGGGCAGGGCTCGGCCCATAGAAAACCGGGACGAGGACAGACTGGGAATGAGGACAGTGACTGGGAATGAATGAACGAATGAGGCTGCACCTTGAGGTTGGCAAACTGCACTTTGTGTTTCGTTCACTAGTATTTTTAATCCTGGTTGAAGAGCATAGTTTTACCTTTGGGCTTCATGGCATCTATTATTTGGTTTATTATTAATGGTTAAATCTCTGAAAACTTTAGAGATTAGTTGGGAATATATAGGTTGAAAAATTGTACAATTATGAGAAAAGCTCTCCTTTGAGAGCTAGGCACTTAACATTTTTTATTGCGTCATTCCTGAACATTTTCCCTCACCCAGATTTTTGTTTGGCACAAATTTAAGGAAAACCTACAGAGACTTGAGGAAGGGCTTAGATCCTCTGCATTCTGAACAATTTGAACAGTGGTGTTTGTGGAAATGCATACCTTACCTTGCTGTTCCTGGGCAGATAAGTGCTGTCTGTCACACCTGTGGATTTTAAGGCCGCAGGCTCCGAGGCCTGGCGGAGGCCCAGATGGAGTAGACCAGGATTGGGCTGTGCACAGCGGCAGGAATGCAACCATTCTGGTCTGGGCAGTTGGGGAGGGACTCCTCTCCCCACAGTTCCCATACTGTTTGGCCCTGCTTTCCAATTTGACTCCATCAAAGCACACTCTCCAGTGGCGGCAGGATACATATATTTTTGTGACTTCAGAAAACGTGCATGGTCGGTTTATGAATCTTAACCACCTTTGAGGGACATGCTGAGCCAATGAGAAATGGAACTGACATCTGATTCTACACACGGAGACGACAAAGGGTCACAGGCAGGTAATGAAGGGCTCGGTTAGAATGTTACGGTTGCTTAAATTTTTGTCCACCGGTTGTGGGTAGGAAACCCAGGCGTGACTCAGTGAGCCAAGAATTAGTGCGAAAATTCCTGAGCAACAGATTCTAAATTATTTTGTCCTCTGGGTGGCCTTGGAATTAAAAAAGTTTTTTTTTCTCTTAATATTATGAAAGAAGTTAGTTATACGTAAAGAATCTTATTATGTCCGTCATTAACAGCATTTCGGAAATGGGATTTGCTCTGCTCACTGACGTTGTGGATCTTCATGGAGAATGCCACTGCCAGCCTCACAGCCTCATGCGGGGCCTGGCACTTAAAGCATGCTTGTGCCAGTGTCTCATGATACTCTGTGCAAATTATTCCATTGCTTTCCTGTGATGCATGAAGGTTTGCCCGGAAGTGTTTGCTGTGTGACAGTCATGGGGGGATAGAAATCATCTTGCCCCACACACTATAAATGGGTTAGTGAACTGCATCCATGGTGCTCCTCCCAGCCTCCAATATGGGTAACAAATTCGTGTCGGTGGCATAAATTATGTCCATTCCTCTTTTGGTTTGGTCATTCACTCACTTAATTTTATATCTGCTGGTGCCAAGTTCCATATAGACCACTGGGAAACAAAGACAAATAAGGCAAGATCCCTGCTTATGGGTCCTTGAACACAGCGATTCAGCATGGTATAATAATGTCACATACTAGGTGCTGTGGGGCCACAGGTGAGGATGAATCAACTCCTGGAGTCTTTGCTCTCCCTTGGAGGGTCAGGAAATGTTTTCCAGAGGAGGAACTAGTGAGGTGGCAGAGGAGAGTGTGGAAGAGAAAGATTCCAGGCCAAGAGAAAGTATGTGTAATGGCAAAGGCATGTCGGGTGAATCATGGGGTGAGATGCCATTTCCATATTTATAATGCACCTCCTCTCTCACTGCCCATGGCCCCGTCGCTGGCCAGCTTGCAGCTCTGGGTACAGCCTCTTTACAGGCTCCTTCCTCTGCCAGGAATACCTGTGCCCTGGCTCTTGGTTAGCTCCTTCTGCTCTTTCTGGGATTGGGCTTTGGATTCAATTGCATCTCTTCCAAGATGCCTGTCCTGACTACCCGTCTGAAGTAGATTTCATCCTGTTATCTCCTACCACCTGGTCCCAATGCCAATTGCTTTATTTACTTTGTTGTTGATAGGTCCCCTGGGCTGTGATCTCTGCAAAGGAGAGGACTACGATTTTCTTGTTCACCACTGTGTCTGTAATGCCTTGTATAGAGCCTGGCCTGTACAGATGCTAGATCCCTGCAAATGAATGAATGAATGAATGAATGAATGAATGAATGAAAAGATGTCACTTAAAAAACAAAACACTCTTAATATACTTGCTATTCCAGTTTATTCCTTGAATTCGAAGTAATTCTTAATGAGGCATTTAGGATCTTAGTTAAGAAGTTTATTAAAGACCTTTAAAAGGTAAAAGAAAGTAGTCATTTTGGAGCTTGGAGGGGGACTTGAAAAATCTAAGCATTCTTTAAGTTGAATATTTAGGGATGAGAGGAATTCTACTCAGATTTCTTAAGTTATAAATAAAAGAGAAATGAAAGAAAATTGAATGAAGCGTGCATTAAATGGACTCATTATGGTAATTTTATAAAATTATTTATTACACTCTATTTTTATTTGTACTTCTCAGTTCTCAGACATCTCATAATTTTGATGATTTATTCTTGTCTGTGCTCTGAGACTTTATTTTTGTAATTAATACCATTATTTAAGCCCTTTATCTCCTATAAATCAGTGATGTTTTCACACTGATAATGTTCTTTTTATTTAACACAGTATCCATGCAACCGATAATCTCCATCTATGGGCTCAATTTCATGCCGTTTTCCTCTACTCCTTTTATCATTTTTTATAATTCATAAAGTGGTTTCATCTCTACTACATCATATCCACACTCCTAGTTTTCTTTTTCTTTAAAAAATTTTTTTAAATGTTTTATTTATTTTTGAGAGAGACAGTGTCTCTGAGTTGTCAGCACAGAACCTGAGGTGGGGCTTGAACTCATGAGCCACAAGATCATGACCTGAGCCGAAGTTCGACGCTTAACCGACTGAGCCACCCAGGCGCCTCCACACTCCTATTTTTCTTACACACACCCCATTTGGCACATTTTCTGAAACCTATTACCCACGGATTATTTTTATCTTGTTGAAAAGATTACACAACAAAATTTATTTTGTGTATTCTATAGTAATGGCAAGTAGAAATGCTCTGTGAAATGGCATTCCTCTTGAAAGAGAGGAATATCTAAAGGCAGCATTGCTCTCCTCCCAATGAGCATCCCCCGTGTGTAGGTCTGTCAATGCCGGGGGGTGGCCGACAGGCCTTCTAAGGCTTCAGCGGGGAGATGGATGGTTGGCATCTCCTGACCTGTTCATTAGTGATATCTCTTGCTTTGGGCTCCTGATTCCGACCTTTTGTTCTATGTTTGAGGAAATGGGAAAAACATACTTGTATGCTACTCTGAAGGTAAGATTTTGGTTATCGTGATTTATAAAAACGAGTTTTTGTATACCTGCTTGTTGGTTTCATTCCTTCGTTTGGTAAATATATATTGCCCACCTACTATGTATACCAGGTACTGTACTAGTCACTAGGCACGAAAAAAATGCTTTCGTATGACCAGTGTTTAAATTAATTTGGAGTAAACTGGGGAGAGGACTATGTGAAAGAAGTTGTGTGTCAGCAGAGACATATTTTGTGGTCTATGTGGTAATTTTTTTTTTTTACAAAATTGCTAGTGGTGAGAAAATGATGATGATTTTGCACTTGTGACATCATTGCTAATGTTGGGTTTCTGTGTTTGGGCTCTTTGTGTTGCAGAAGCAAATGGCGTTTTGAGAGTCTTAATTTCACCGGAACGCTGCACCTGTTGCTGGCTATTCTTGCATATGAAATCCAGAACTTAGAGTCACTTGCTTTCATTTCCTTTTCCTCCCCCCTCTTTCCGGTGTGTGTGTGTGGGGGGGGGGTCAGGTTAGTAGCTCATGTAAAGAGTCACCAACCTTCTTCCTTCAGGGCGTGATTTTAATGCCCTTGAGAGCAGAAGTGTTGGGTCCTTTTTTCCTTCTGTTGCTGGAAGACTCACATGTGAGTGGCTGCAAGATTCTAGTGTTTGTGCCAGAGTTTGGGACTAGGGTGGGGAAGCACAGGCTTTCAGCAGCTGCAGCTGCTACCTGATACTTGGAACCTGACTGCTGTTGAGGAACATCCATTTCCTCTTGGTTTCATATGATTTTTGGCTATGACTCTGAGGAAGAGAAGAGGTATTATATAGTATCATTTACTTTCATAAAACTAACTTGGAAATCTCAGGGCTCCATGTTGGTTCAGGCCCTGCCCTTGGATGTCCGCGAGCCGCTTTAGAAGGTTCGCGATTGATGGAAGGAAAAGGGTTGGGAGCTGGTTCAGAGGCTAAGAAAGTTCAAAGCAGATTGGTGTTTCACTTGGTGTCCTGGAATTCAGTTACTTTATCTTTCAAAGGAGAGTTGAGATATTGATACAGCTGAACTTGTAGGAATTTTGCAGGCATTAGTGAAAATAAATGTGAAGAAACTTTGAAGTTCAGAGGTCCCTAAAGCTGGTGAGTTTTATTGAGCAGGTTGTGTACTAATGTACCAGTGGGGACATCGGGGCCTCCTGCACTCTACTGAATTGGTAACCTCCAGGAAGATATTTTAGTCCAACATTTCCAATTTACTATATTAAATTTTTTTTTAATGTTTATTCTTGAGAGAGAGAGACAGAACACGAGTGGGGGAGAGAGAGCAGGAGACACAGAATCCGAAGCAGTCTCCAGGCTCGAGCTGTCAGCAGAACCTGATGCAGGGCTCGAACTCAGGAACTGTGAGAACATGACGTGAGCTGAAGTTGGATGCTTAACTGACTGAGCTACCCAGGCATGCCTAACATATTTTTTTTAAAGTTTATTTATTTTGAGAGAGAGCTCGTGTGCATGCAGCTGAGAGGGAAGGGGCAGAGAGAGAGGGAGAGAGAGAATCCCAAGCAGGCTCCACACTGTCAGTACAGAGCCTGATGTGCGGCTTGATCCCACCAACCCTGAGATCATAACCTGAGCTGAGATCAAGAGTCAGAAGTTCAACCAGCTGAGCCACCCGGGCAACCCGAACATTTCCAATTTAACACCAACTTTGTTATATGTGCTTTATTTATACTTTTGTAGATAGACAGATGTACTCATGGACATTCCCCAAGAGGAATCATTTTTTGGAAAGTGGAGCTTTGTGTGGAATGGTACATAAATGATCCCAGCCTGCAAAGTTGGGCATGTCCTGTTCACCACCAGGGACTGCCCTGGAATAAGAGGGCCTGACTTTGTTTTTGCCTTATTTCTGAATCACTGTTTTCTCTTTTGTACCTTCTGGAATTGTTTCCAAGTTTCACCCTCCTATCTTCCTCCCTCTTCTTTGTGACTTCTTAGAGTACTTTAACAATAGGCTGCTTGTGCATTTCTTGTCCTCTGTAGCATTCACTCCCACCTTGTTTGCTCAGCCTCTGCCCTCTCCTTTCCCTTTTTACAGGCTCCAGCCTGTCTCGGCGCTTCAGCCCGATCCCCGCAGTGATAGCAGGTGCCACAGCACTCCCTTCCTTGGCACTTGGTGCTGCCTGGGAACTGGTTCTCAGTGCACTGCATGGAGCAGAGTAGGTGCTCAGTAAACCAGTCAGTTAGCTGACTGGCCTTGGGCCCTGGGACCTTGTTGTTCAGTCCCATGGCTTATAAATTTTTGAGTGATAACCAGTACTTGCTTTTACTGTTCCTCATCTGGCTACCTCTTGGAAACTATAATCTCAGAAATCCTGGAGCTGATTGAAAATACTCCAGGTCAGTTCCTTGGCATTGGTTCTGCCTAGTTATTACGTAGACCCTTCCTTCATGTTCTCCCCACTCTTTGCCCTAAGTTGTCAGAAGTAGATGATTACGCCTCATCTACAAGTTGAGAGGTATGACCCATGGGAGTTTGGGTGGGTGTGCCCATAATTAGACAGGACTATCTTTGTGTGGTGTCAGCTGCAGGCAGAATATACAGATGACTCACACATGTTAATACCCATGTCTTCTGAGTGGCCAACATCCTCAGATTTGCATAAGAGCTCCAAACAGAAGACACTGGATTGAGATGATCACTGCAAGTGACCGAGGGGCAAAGTGTTACGAGCCACACATCTGGATGATAGGCTAGTGTGTGCTATGCATGTGACTCAGGCCACTTTTTCCACTAAATGTTTTTACCGCTAACAATAAAGAATACTCCCCATGCTTCTCTTCATCACACCTTCTCACGAAGCATGATGGTTCTAGAACCATCTAGACACTGGAGAGGTTTTCCTCAAAATGCCAGCAGGTGTACTTCAAGAAAAGTCACTTGCTGACCTTTGCTCCACAGCCCAGCGTGTTGGCAGTTCTCTTGCTTCTACTTTATATTTCTGTCCTTTTCACCTGGCCACAACTCTCTAGTCCCCTGGGGAGTCCCTTTCTGCAGTTTTGGGGTGTGCTCCAGAGCTGCAGTTTTTCATTTCACCCCTGTCCTGCCATAGACCTTGCCACCTCCTTTCTGCATCAGGTGGGCCTGCCACATGCACTGTGCTCTCTGATGTGAGAGCTGACCTGGGTTCCTCTCACTGTCCTGGTTCACTGTTAACTTTGTTCTTGTGTGTTTTGTTTTTTTTTTTTGAGTTTTATTTATTTGAGTAATCTCTACACCCAATGTGGGGCTTGAACTCATGACCTCAAGCTCAAGAGTCGCATGCTCTTCTGGCTGAGCCAGCCAGGCGCCTTCACTGTTAACATCTGCCCTGATGTCTTCTACATCAGCTCGTCTCACTTCTTTCAACAAATGTTCTTTATTAAGTCCTTGCCACGTGCCAGTCACTGTGCTGTAGGGGATGGAGAAACAAAGCTAAATGAGAAATGGCAGCATTTCTTTTTCACCCGATGTATAAAAACAGGACATGCAAAAAATTCCGAAAAGTCACTTCCATTTTCTTCCTTCCCCCCCCCATTTCTTCCTTTTTTAAATATTTTGAAGTTCCTCTTTCCTTTCAAAGCATTTGTGTTGTTTCCTTCTTCTTATTAAATAACTGTTCCTGGTCCCTGGAGAACCCTGGCAATGACCTTCCTTTCTTCTGCTAGAGTGGATTGTTTGCTGCTGGAGTCGCCATCCCAGCGATCCCTGCCTTAAGCAGCCAGTACTCCAGGGTTCCTTCCGCTGTCCTGGCAGCCTGGAGCCTGGCTTCTACGAAGCCTTGGCGTCACTGGGCAGCCATGGAGTGTTGGCCTGTTCGAACACAGATTGCTGCCGGCTACTGGAGGCCTCACCTCAGTTGATTCCAGGCAGTCGCCATTTTGGTTGGAAGTAACACACCTGGTGAGAAACCTTGCTACGCGTGTACACACACACACACACACACACACACACACACACACACACACTGTTGTGAGAGGAGTGCCATCCTGGAGGGAATCCCTCCTCTGTCTGGGTGTAGGGAGTGGATGTGTGCACCTACCCCCTGTCCCAACAACACCCATTTTAAGGGATTTGGTGGTACTTGTTCTTTACCTCTTAGTCTCACTACTTCTATGCAGCATTCCTGAGATAATTGTAAGAAAGTTTGTCATTTAATTCTGAAATACAACTTCTAGGAATTTTTCTTTTAATTCATCATTCCAAGTAGGTATCTTTGACTGTTTGCACACTAGACAATGAAACTAATAATACTTAAAATAGGATTTCTTTCGTCCTTTCCTGACATCATCTTAAAGTCTGCATCTGAGATCAGCCTCTGCGTGATTGGGGATAAATTCTGAAGTCTTTGATGGTGGGGATTTTGGTTTAACTCACTCTAATGTAATTTTGTTGATTATAATGTCATTCTATTCCATTAATATTCTAATATGGAAACAAAGGCATGATTTCAGATTTTATTTATATCTTTCTGCTTTGGAAAAACAATCTCATGAGAACTCACTCAGCCCATTAAATACCATCCTTGATGTTACTTTTTTGGTTTTGCTTGTTTTTAGAAAAGTTTTTCTGGCTCTTTCTCTTTGTAATTGTTTTAACCATACCAACAGTAGTGTCGTATTTTTAGATATATTATTTAAAATCATGTGAAAAATCCTTTTCATGTCAAGATGTGGGATTTTGTTAGTAATATTTAATGTGATCAAGAGCTAAGGCAGAATTTCCTAGCTAGAGAAAAAATGAGTGAAAATATCCAGATATGCTCTTTGATTATCGGAGACGTTATATTCTAAACAATAATTACTCTGATGAAAATATGAAAGGGCTTGAATGAGATTGTGAGAATCTTAAGGGACAGAGACTATACCTTTTTTGTAATGCTGTGTAGATGATCAGCACGGTTGGGAGTTGGCTCTGATGGTGGAGACCTTTGTTAACCTCATGAAGATGAGTAGACTTCAAACTCCCCCTGTTTTTGGCATGGGAAATCTTTAAGGATTATGAGGTTAGGGAGTTGTAGGTGTTTGAGAAAGGTCACTGTGGGGAATTTGTGGGAATGTGAATTGGAGTGAAGAGAGCCTAGAGGCAGAGGTGACATTACAGGTGGCTCTACCAGGTGAGTGAAGGAGGATGTAGTTGAGGTGGGTGGGAGACGAATGAGGCCACTGGATTTCATAGGTAGGTCCACAGCCCCTCCTCTGCAGTTGTAGTAGTTCAAAAGAACTCTGAAAACCCAAAGGTACCTTCTTTGTAATTCATTTGACAGTAAATCTGAGCTTGACCTTGAACTCATTTGGTGGTGAAATCTGACTTGAACTGCTAATAAGATGCTTTTAAAAGCTTTACCTATCCCACCTACCATTCATGATACACACACATTTGTTGCAGAACTATTAATGTGTTTGATTAGGGGAAATTGCCCTGAATCTTGCTGGCTTTTTGTTTGTTTGTTTTTGTTGTTGTTTTATTTTGTTTTAATGTAATATATGTCCTATGTGCTCTATTAACTTTGCTCAAATGGGAAAAGTTCTGATTCGGCAAAACATCTGGTTCAAGGTTTTTGGACAAGGGATTGTGAAGGTCATTTTGACTTGTGTTTATACGGTAAGGTTGATAAGACTGACAGCTGAAATATGAGGAGAATTGTGGAGGAAAAGAACATTCCTAGCCTGGAAGACTCTGTGGTTAATGATGACACCTCCTCATTAGCATGAAAAGAAACAGAACTTTGGAGGGATCAGAAATGTTCGTTAGATAGTGCATGATTTATTGAAAAGGACACATCCTGGATTTTTGAAGTGTTGCTTGCGTGCAGGATCTTGGATTGAACCACGAATCAGAAAAAGAGGACAAGTGGGGACATTTGGATATGTTCTGTAGGGTAGTTATAAAGTGTAGTATTGCATCCATGCTAATTATCTGGTTTTGACAGTCATAGTCTGGTTATGTAATATGGTGACAACGTTTGGGGAAGCTAAGTGAGGGGAGTAAGAGAACTCTGTGTGACTCTTTTTATACCTTTTTTGGTAAATCTAAATTTATTTCAAATTTTAAAATATGAAAAAAAGTTACTTGTCATACCAGGAAATGGCACCATCCATGCTGCTGTTAAGTAGAAAATATCTATTAGCTAGAGTGTGGTTTTCTTGCAGATTTAAAGTCTAAGACAGCAAGTCCAGTAAAATTTCAAAGTCAGGTCTCTTCCTTCCCCAATTATTTTTAAAACTGACCTCGTTTTTAGCCTAAGAAGATTAACTTAGCATTAAAAAATGGTTATTTATTTATTTTGAGAGAGGGAGGGAGAGAGAGAGAGAGAGAGCAGGGGAGGGGCAGAGAGAGAGAGGAGGAAGAGAATCCCAAGCAGGCTTTGCACCGTTAGTGCAGAGACCGACATGGGTCTCAAACCCACGAAACCATGAGATCTTGACCTGAGCCTAAACCAAGAGTCGGACACTTAACCGATTGAGACACCCAGGCGGCCTTAACCTAGCATTTCTTTGATCTGAGAAAAATGTTTGATTCTGGCCTAAGTACATGTAGAAGAGTTACGAAATGAAGCCAGTAGTGTCTAGAGAGTTCCCCGGAAGTGCCGTAACTCCAGTGTTCCCTTGCATTTGGCCTTCCTGGTATTGGGTGGAGGGTGTGGTTTGTTTCTAGCTTTTGTCTGCAGCTCTGCAGGGTTAGATGTAGGTTCGTTAGTTAGGACCGACCATTATAATGAGATGTTCAAAGCCAAGAGGGTTTGCAGATAACAGAAAGGGTGAAAAAAAAGTGTGCCTTTGACAGCCAGGGTGGGCTCACCTGGGCCTGACCGTTTGGAAGCGGCTGGGTGAGTCTCCACTGCCTGTGCTTCACTCTCTGGCTTCGACCCCAGCCCCCGTGGTTTCAGCTGATACGTTCTGTGTTTCTCTCTCCAGTCCAATCCTTTCTTTCCCTTTTGGTGAGAGTAGACCTAGGCTGGCAGCCAGTTGCTGCTGAGCTATAATAGACCTAGTGGTATGTACAAAATTTGATTACTGCTGTCAACACCAGATTGAATAAGAAAGTGCATACCCTAGACAGATACTTGCGGCATAAATGGTCTATTGATTTCACAAGAACTAGAAATGAGGTCACCGTGTAATCTAGCAGAAGGGGTCTGTGGATGGAGTGGGTTCTGACATTACAGAACAGTTTTAAAAAGTGCCCTCCCATTAGATCTTTTTAGAAGAACTTTCAGATAACTTTGATAAGCTGATTGCTGCTTCTGATTTTCCTCACCATCAAGTATTTACTGAAACTCTGATAAAGGCTTTTCACATGTGTTTGATCAATGGTTTGCTTTTCCTTGCATAGAATATACTTTAGAAATTGTATTGGTTGATATAGACCATATTTGCTCCTGAGCTTTGATGACATTTCCACTTAGCTTAATATGAATGTTTTAGAAATTTCCCACAATGGAAAGTTCTATTTGACATAGGAAAGTTCAGAGGTCAGTTTCATAGTTAGCTGTATGCCAAGAAATAACTAAAACAATGGATTACATAGTGCAGCCTTGGGACATGGAAAATTTCTTAGAAGAGGGATGAGTCATATTATTAATACATGTTGCCAGGCTTGAGGCCTTATATTGGAAAATAAAGAAAAAAGTTGTTATTTTTTAAAGCTTATGGCATTTTTTTATTTTCTTTGTCATGTTTTATGTAGGTTTTATTCTGTTTCTTTTTCTTTTTTCTTTTTTTTAGGGATTAAGAAGGTGAAAATCCTAAAATAGGATGTTTTAGTAAAGAGATAATTAACATCGTTGTAACATGAATTTGTTCAAATACCATAGTCTGAAGAAAACTATAATTCCTCTGAGTTAGATAGCATTAGATTAGATAATCCCTTTGAATTAGAATAATTACTGTCCTTCCCATGTCACATTTCTTTTTTACTCGAAGTTTAGTTGACACACAGTGTTACATTAGTTTCAGGTGTACAACATAGTGATTCCACAATTGTGTACTTTGCACAGTACTCACTATGGTAAGTAGTTACCATCAGCAACCTTACAAAGTTATTACACTATTACATATTCCCTGTGCTGCACTTTTCATTCCTGTGACTTGTTTATTTTATATAAACCAGAATTTGTACCTCTTAATCCCCTTCACCTATTTTGCCCATCACCCCACCCCCTACCATCTGGCAATCACAAGTTTGTTCTCTGTATTTATGAATCTGTTCCAGTTTGTTTTGTATTTTAGACTCCACATATAAATGAAATCATATGGGATTTATCTTTCTCTGTCTGATTTATTTCACTTAGCATAATAATGCCCTCTAAGTACGTCTCTATTGTTGTGAATGGCAAGATTTCATTCTTTTTTATGACAACATTTTATACACAGACACGCACACACACACACACACACGTATATTACAACTTCTTTATCCCTTCATTTATCAAGAGCCCCTTAGATTGCATCCATATTTGGCTATTGTAAATAATGTGATAAACGTGGGGGCGCACATAACTTTTCAGCCAATATCACATTTTTAGGAGGGGAGGGGGGAATATTGCTAGTGTCTATTTCTTGACTTCTCCCTCTTGGCTACCTTCAAAATTTGGGGCAGTCTCAATCTTAAATCACATCTGGTCTAAAATCTCTTCCTGTAAATAATTATGGCTATTCAAAAGGCTGCTTTAGTTGAACCTCTTTGTATTCAAGAAGAAGACACATACAGAAAGACAGAAGGAGAGAAATGATTTGTAAATGGTGGAAATATCATATTTACATTGAGAATTTCATCTCCTTTTAAGTTTTCTTCTGCAGCCCTTTAGTAGAGAAAGAAGAGCCAACCACTTTAGTAGCCTCTTATTGGCGATCTAATTCGAAAGTAGTAGTTATTTAGCTGGTATGAACCTGTATAGCTATACCAGTTAAATTTTTTTGGAATGTTTTCATACCTTTTGGAAAATAGCCACTGTTACAGCTAGACACCTTTAAGATCTTGTTTCATCTCTGTAGCCACTATCCATTTTGACTAAGTGGTCCCCATGCCTTACTGGTTGTTCTGTATTTTGAGTATTGAGCCCTGTCTACAAGAACGGAGACATGTTTGGGCTACTGATAAAATTAGGCTTTGCTGACCACCTGGGAAATGCATATTAAGTCACAGTGAGATATGTGAATATGCACTAGGACAGCTGTAATTAAAAAGACAGATGATAATAACGTGTTGGTGGACATGTGGATAAATTGGAAACTTCATACCCTGGTAATGGGAACGTAAATGGTGCAGCCACTTTGGAAAACTGTCCGGCACTCTTCCAAAGCTTAGCCACAGAGTTACTATATAACCCAGCAGTCATATAGAGAGGTGAAAACGTATGTCAGCGTGAAAACTTGTTCCTGAATCGTCATAGCAATATTGTTCATATCAGCCAAAGATTAAAATAACTCAGATGTCCATCAGCTGATGAGTGAATAAATAGAATGTGGGGGATTTGTGCAATGGAATATTATTCAGTCATTATTCAGAAGTGAAGTACTGAGTTTGAAAACATTATACTAAGTCAAAGAAGCTTGTCACAAAGGACCACATGTTCCAAGGTTTTCTTCATATGAAATGCCTGGGAAGGGCAAACCTGTAGAGACCTGAAAGTAGGTATTCATGGTTGCCTAGGGCTGGTGGGCAGGGCAGAAAATGGAGAGAGAGTGCTTTTTGGGGTGATGAAAGTGTCCTGAAATTGATTGTGGTTATGGATGCATAATTCTGTGAATATACTAATAATCCTTGAATTCTACACTTTAAATGGGTTCATCACATACTGTGTGAATTACATGTCAATAAACCTCTTACAGAAAAGAATTGGGCTTGACTGTGTGACATAATCTGTACCACCGTGCTTTTTGCTGTCTCCTCACAACAATTCGAGGAAATAGGTGGGGCCACTACTCCCATTTTACAGATTTGAAGATTGTGTTAGAGAGTATTTTGCCAGAGTCATGCCTGTAATCTAGGAAACACACAGAGATTGGGCAAGTCCCGCCAAGTTTCTCTTTATCATATTTCAGTCAGTAGCAGGAAAAGAGATGGCTTTTAATTTAAATCCGTGTGTATACTGATAAGGGTACATATTCTATGAGATATGAAAATCTTGCTTTGAAGTATAAAGTTTCTGTTGCAAAGCAGGAGAGACAAAAAGAATAGGAAAAAAACCAGAGTGAGGTACCATGGGTAATGCTTTTCCTTGCTTGTCGTATGTGTGTGGATAACATGTGCATGGCAAGAGAGCACATACACAAGATAGAATAGGCCAGAAAGTATGAGTTGAAAGTTTTACTTCTTATTTTATAATTCTGTGTGGGTAAGCTTCTTTTTTTTTTTTCTCTCATAGTAATGTGTAAGGAATTAAGAAGGTATCCTTTTGAATTCCATTTCTCCAAGGTGTATATGCCTATTAAAGTAAAATAACAAGTCCCATTTATTCTTTGAAGTATGGTTAATATGTAACCAAACTCTTCAGCCCAGTTGTACACCAGGGCAAATACCTCTATTTATATACATAGTGGGTAGGGAGGTGGGTGGAGATGTCCCTTACCAGCCAACACTGTCAAAACAGGAAGCAAAGTTATAATCTCTTTGTAGTACGTTAGAACCATCCAAAGACTCCAAGTTGTGACAATTAAAAAAAAAAAACCCAAAAACAAAACACAACAACAACAACAATAATAAAAAACGACCTAAGGAGTTTTCACTTACTGCTACATGTAACTTCCTGTCTGGTATTTAGAGGAGGCTGGGTTAGGTTTAGTCAGATCCTCTCATGGGAAAAATAAAAGCCACCCCAACACAGGACATCCCAGTGTGCAGTTCGCAGGCTGCTTTTGTTGTCCACTTCCTCTGCATCTTTTTCCTCGTCGTTTAAGCAACTGTAGGTGATGAGCGGCCCGGTGGCCACCACGTTTCGGTGGAAAAAGTGCAGACTTGACTTGCCAGAGGCTCGCCAGGCCTGCAAGCAGGTAGCAGGTAAGTCTTGCATGACTCCCAGCCTGCGAGGTTTTGAAAAGGGGACGGCAGCGAAGACAAGGGTCTCTTAGTCACTTGTTAGGTATCAGAGCTGCTGAAGACAGGGCCTGGCTGGTGATGGGAGCACCCTGGTTTGTGCTTCCTGATGCCACATCTGTCTAGATCCCAAATAGTGGAGACCAACCCTGTCTGCTTCGTCCTTCTCTTCAGAATGGGACAATTTGCCATTTATTGGCCTCTTTGGAAAAAGCACTCAAGGGTCCATAAATGTGTTGTGACAAATGTGCATCAGTTTGCCTCTTTGTGTTTTCAAAGTAGCTTATTATGTGTTGACTCTTTACTGTCATAGAAAGTTTCCTCTGTACTGTTGAATATGACAGAGCTCATCTCATGGTGTTTTGATTTACTGTCCTGGCTAAAAAGATACTTTACCTTTTTTTAAAAGTTTATTTATTTATTTTGAGAGAGAGAGAGAGAGAGGGCAAGCACGAGTGTGTGAATGGGGGAGAGGCAGAGAGAGAGAATCCCAAGTAGAGCCTGATGCGGGCCTTGAACCCGTGAACTGTGGGATCGTGACCTGAGCTGAAATCAGGAGTCAGAGGCTTCACTGACTGAGCCACCCAGGCATTCCAGTATTTTACTTTTTAAAACATATAGTTCAGAACTGATAAGGGCATGAATAGGACATGTGTACTTTGTGGGGACTGTAAATGAAGGGGTTTTCATTTCAGTACAGTGTCAAGAAGAAAGGCAGATGTATAACTTCACTATGGATGTGATCATGCACGTTTCTCACTGGGGTTTACTTCCAGGGTGATCTAGTTCTTCTGATCAGGTCAGATGTTTGTGTCTTGTTCAATGTATATATTTATGTGCTGGTCACGTGAGCTTTCTGAGTAAACAAAGACAACAACAACAAAAAAACACAACCCAAGGGATGGATGTCGTTTGGCCTCATGTATCATGCTTGAGTGTTGTCGCTGTGGGAAAGAAAACTTTTAGGTTGGTTAGAATTTTTACTATATGTGTTTCTTTCCTTTGGAGTTACTCTTTACCTCTTTTTTTTTTTTTTTTTTTAATCCTAACTCCATATGAATGAGGTGGTAAATGTTTGTAGGCATGTTCTCTGTGGAGCACATCTAAACTGAAATGATTGGTGCAGCCCATATTTTCTTTGTCAATTTGGTTTCTTGGCCAAGTGTAATAGGAGATCCGTGGGCTATAATTCATTTCTTTGGCTATTGCCTTTCTCTCTTATTTAAATAAACATATGCTCTCAACAGAAAATTAAAATACTGTTCAGGGACCAGAATTAAAATACCACGTATAGGAAAGCATTGCAGCATTGTGGCCTTTCAAAGATCTCTTTGGACTCTGATTTATTCCTCTTTCTCTGGCATTAATAGTCTCTGTGGTCTGCTTGTGTGCATGTTAACGGTCTTGCTACAAAGGGTCTCAAGTAAGTATGGTGGTGAAATCAAAAGACACAAGAGAAATACAAACACGTCTTTAAATAGTAAGGACACTTTAAAATGAGTAGACTGCAACTTTAAATATGAATTCTGGCCCATTTACATAGCATTCTCCCCTGCCCTCTGACCAGTCCAAAGGCTTTAGGAAAATAGAAATCATTTAAAAAAATATTTCAGGGCATGTTCTTTTAATACAAATAGAAAACCAATGTACATATGATTTCAAATTCTATGAAGGCCTAGACTCTCCTCTCATTGGCTTTTGATGAACTAAGTATTTCCTTACATCTGCTGGGTAGATCTCTAGTGATCTTGTTAGAAATAAAAAAGTACATTTTTAAATGGATGTTATATTTCATTGCAACACATGGCCTTTTCTGGCTTTCAGAGCAGTCTCCATAATTAAACTTTGGGATGAATCCTTTGTTTATGGACCTCGAGTCAGGTGAAGTAAATGAAACCATAAGCGTTTTGCATTAAACTTTTGACAGTATGGAGTTGATATGCCAGTGACCGTTGCCAAATCTAAAGGGGATAATGAAAAAGAAGGTATAAAATGGAGTGAATTTTAGATACATATTTGCTCAAAGTTAACCATTCAGTGTTAGTTTTGAAATTGCCGCCCTTTGCTCTGTGGGGAGCTTCAATGTATTTGCCTTCCTGCCACCACTGAGCTACAACAGGGAGAAACTGAGTAAGTTGAAATCTGAATCCATATCTATCTATCTATCCATCTATCTATCTATCTATCTATCTATCTATCATCTATCTACTTATCTGTCATCTATCTTTTTTTGATGTAGAATCTTTTTATTTTAAAATATTAACCCTAGGGGGCGCCTGGGTGGCTCAGTCGGTTAAGTGTTGGGCTTCGGCTCAGGTCATGATCTCACAGTCCGTGAGTTCGAGCCCTGCGTTGGGCTCTGTGCTGACAGCTCAGAGCCTGGAGCCTGCTTTGGATTCTGTGTCTCCCTCTCTCTCTGCCCCTCCCCTGCTCATGCTCTGCCTTTCTCTGTCTCAAAAATAAATAAAAACATTAAAAAAAAAGTTAAAAAAAACCCATTAAAATATTAACCATAGGAGTGCCTGGGTGGCTCAGTTGGTTGAGTGACCAACTCTTGGTTCCAGACCAGGTCGTGATCTCATGGTTCGTGGGTTCAAACCCCACATCGGGCTAAGCACTGGCAGCACGGAGCCTACTTGGGATTCTCTGTCTCTCCCTCTCTCTCTGCTCCCCCCCCCCCAATAAATAAACTTAAAAAAATATATTAACCCTATACTTCTGTGAAATAATTCCTTTTCTTAATCTTGATGCCTGTGTACAAATGATGACAAGTTAAGAATAACCTAATTGAGAGAGACCAAAGTTAAAAAAGTCTTGAAAATGGGGCACCTGGGTGGCTAAGTTGGTTAAGTGTCTGGCTTTTGATCTCAGCTCAGGTCGTGATCTCATGGTTGGGAGATTGAGCCCTGAGTCGGGCCAGCTCTGTGCTGAGTGTGGAGCCTGCTTGGGATTTTCTCTCTCTCCTTCTCTGCCCCTCCCCCATTCACGCTCACTCGCTCTCTCTTTCTCTCCCCCCCCCCCAATAAATAAATAAACTTAAAAGTCTTGAAAATGTGAAATAAGAAAATTTTGGTGCCATTCTAGGATTTGTAGGCATCCACTAATGCACAGATGATTTATGTCTAGAAATTGCCCTGCTCAGGAAGCCACTGCTGGGAGGCAGCTTTTCTGGCCATCCTTCCTGCTTGCTTGTTGGCTGACAGGACTCTATGTCAGCTGTTTCCTTTCTAGATGGGTTGGTGAAGATATCCTTAACCCTGGCTCCACAGTAGAGTCGTCAAAGTGTTGAAGCCCCACCACCAGAGATTCTGATTTAAGCAGACTGACGCCTTGACTTCGTAGCTTTTCAAAAAGTCTCTGAGTGATGCTGCTGTAGATTCAAGGTGGAGAGCCACAGGGGACTGTTACTTGTTCCCAGCTAGACCAAAAGCTCTGTGAAGAGGACGAGGACCTTGTCACCATTGTACCCAGCACCTAACTGTGTGCCTGGCGTTCAGGGAAGGCTCAATATCTGCTTGTGGAATGAATGAATCAATTCCTCTGAGCAACAGGAAGGCTGGAAGAGGGTTGGATCTCTTCGTTTCCGGTCAGTGCTGATGTAGGAGAGTATGTTATATTAGACTGTGGCTCCCCTGAATATCAGCTGTCATCTGGAAGAAGCTCCTGGAAGAGATCCTAGGGGAACAGACACATTGAGCAGCCCTCTCAGAAGAGACAAGCCTGCCAGTTGTCTTCATGAAGCAAGGCAGGTTGAGAACTTCGGAATAAGAATTTTATCAGGGGCTGGGGTGTAGGTGTATGTGAATGCGGAGGTGGGGCTGGTTGGGGACACTACCAGGAGGTTCTCTGAAAGGAACTGTGTAAGGGTTGGTTTGAAAGGAAGGAGTGTGTTTATCTTTGCCAGATATTATGGACTTCCTGACCTACCAGTTGACTGTATCAGAATAAAGGCACAGACTTCAGAGTCGCCAGAGTGCAGTGAGGTTTGTCTGGGAAGATTTCTCAGGGCTTGTGAATTTTTAGCTGATCTTAACATGTATAAAGAAAATTCACTGGTGGTTAGGAGGGCCAGGTGGAATATAATTTGCAGAGGTGAGTGAGAAAATTGTTAAATTTGGAGAAGAAGGGTAGACAGAACGACTTGTTTGAAACAAAAGAATTTGGGGAGAAAATGAGATGTGTGAGTTAACATGGTACTGAACAGCTCTTTGAGGGGTAGACTTGGCTCTTACTTATGATTGACTGTAAAAGTCACTGAACTTCTGAGGTGGGTCTGCCAACCAGTGGGATTTCCCAGGGGCTGTTTCAAAGCACTTGTAAACTATGGTAACATTCAAGGTAAATAAAGAGTACGTTCTGTAAACATTATAAAAATCTGATAATGGTAGCTTTGCCTGCTACCTAGAGTCTAGGAATAGGAAATCAAATGTTATGTTCATTATGGTACTTAAAATATATTTAAGGGGTGCCTGAGTGGCTTAGTCGGTTGAATGTCTGACTCTTGGTTTCTGCTCAGGTCATGATCTCATGGTTATGAGATTGGACTCTGCATCGAGCATGGAGTCTGTTTGGGATTCTCTCTTCCTCTCTCTCTGCCTCTCCCCCACTTGTGTGCATGCTCTCTCTCTCTCTCAAAAATAAATATTAAAAAATTATATATATACATATGTGTATATATATATTTAAGTTCAACCTGTACACCCTGTTATCCTTTTAGTTGTGTTTTCCCTTGGCATTACTTGAAAGGTATGCTCATGACATGGGTCCTGGATCCATTTCGTGTTACAGTTGGGTTCTTTGACCCTTACTTAGAGGGCACCAGGTGCTTCCTCTTTTAACCATTTGCAAAGTCAGGATTTGATTGGAGGACCATTGAAAGGACTGCTGGGAGTGAGGAATGGTAGGAGCGTTCGATAGGATCTGGGCACAGCGACTCGCTTGATCCTGCCCCAATATTTTGACCTTGATTTGAACAGTTCGGTGAGCAGGCAACTCAAGTAGTTTTTTTCCCACTGAACTAGAACTTTCATTGTTCTGCAGAGGAAGATGAGTCATAGCCTAGTTCTACCATTGTGTCAAAGTGAAATTTTATTCTAGGACTAAGGGAACACAGGTCATACTTTCTGTCTAAACCAGAGAATTGAATCTTGGGTTGTGAACTGGGCAAAAATAAGTCAGAGGCTTCCCTGTGAGGGTGGCTGGTAAGTTAGATATTTTCTTGTAAGAAATTTTTGATTCCATACCTCATTTTTAATAATATATTTAAGTATCTTTTAAAAAATACCTTAAGTAATCAGCTTCCTTCTTAAAAAAATCCAGTGCTGAATAAACATTATACAGAGTAGAAAATTATTCCCTCTCCCCTCCGTTTATGTCTGTTAACCATTGTTAATAGTTTTGTTTGGCCATACCTTTTCCTATGAATACACAAATGTGCAGCTTTGTATCCAGGTTTTCACAAGCATGACTTTTCTTTCTGAACCAAAGTCAGAACCATACTGTGATGGTAGTATCCCATTTAAAAAAATTATTGGAAATAATGACCTGCGTACATAGATCTTAGTTCATTTGTGTAATTGCTGGGGGGCAGGTAAGTGTTTTCTGTGAAGTTGCTATCCACGAAGTGTAGAGAAATAAAAAGTAGTGTATAAATGTTTGGACTTGCCTTTTCTTTTCTTTTCTTTTCTTTTCTTTTCTTTTCTTTTCTTTTCTGAAATTGAACTTCTCTGCATATGTTTAATGGCCCTTTGGAAAAATTCTTCAATAAATTGCCTTTTCATACATTGGGCCCTCCCCCTTTTTCTGTTGTCTGGATCTCTGACTTCAAACTCTTCCTGATTCTGAGGGAAATTCCTACAAAATTGCAGATTTTAAATGACTTATGTGAATTTCTTTTGCATTTAAAGACGGTTAACTTCCAACTTAAAAGACACAAGTGATTTCTGGATTTCTGGGATAGAGTTTCGAGTCTTTGGATTTGGATTCTGTATTTTCTCTTTTTCTTTTGACTGGTGTGGCCGCTGTCATCATCCCGGACTCTGCTGAGGCTGGTGATTATTTAGGTGCCCTCACTATTTTATTACATTTTTCTATACCCATGAATTACTCTCATAGGGATGGTAGGGCCCAGAGGTATTCACAGAATGCCCTTTTTCCATGTAAGTTGTGGAGCATGATACACTTAATGGGGACACACTGTGTAGCTAGACTTACAGTTGAGTCCTAGTCACCCTGCATCGGATCTCAGTTTCCTTGCTTGCAAAATGGTAATAAAGGGACTGTTGGGAGTCTTTAAAGGTGTACATATGCAAACTCTCTTGCACATTCTTTGGCAAATTGCAGGAAGGATTATAGTAAATGGTGGCTGTATTTGTTAGTAGAGCCTTTCAAGTTAATCTAGGAAAAAATGAATACAGCTTAGATGTTAGATAAAGATAAGATATTAGTTTAAATTAGGCCCCATGCGCATCATCGTACTGAAAATTGACCAGTTTGTCCTCATCCTTCGATCTAGATCTGTTAGTAATTTTTCACGTCAAAGCATCAAGGCTGTAATTCTATGCTGGACTCTAACCGCAGACCCAGTACATGGCAAGAAAACAGAGCTGTACATGACAGCAAATGGCCTGCAGTTGCCTGGAGAATATCTTTGTGGCAGGGTGCCCGAAATGTTTTGCTGGTTTCAAAGTTCACTTTCATTTATTCAGAAAGGTTTTTATTGTTTGCAAGCAAGCAAGACAAGCAAAGGAAAAGGGCACACAGGTTCCCATATGGTTCTGTGCTGTACGACCTATTTGCCTTTTGGTGCCTTATATAAAAAGCTTTATTTAGTCTGCAGAGAGGACTATTTCTCCAAATAGAGGAGAACCGTCATAATGGTCTGGAAACCTGATAGATTTCAGTTTAATGCCACTGATCCAGATACTGCCAGAGGCTGGAATGCACAGAGGTTGTGAGATACGCATCTCGCACAAATTCTTCCAGGTCACATGCATATCATCAATGGAGATACCTTATCAAATAGCAATCCTCTTGGTCCTCTGAGATTCAGCTCCTCCTGTCACAGCAGCACTGACCCTTTTCTCCTGGCCCAGCCAGCCCCTAGCTAAAACCTGCCGCCAGATCTCCTGGCTTTGACCCGACCTGTTTTCTTGTTCTACTCTTGGATCCTGTGCCTTTAGCTTCTGATTTAGCCTACTCCTTTTCTGGTGTTAGTAGCTCCTGGATTGTGTTTGACAGAAGAAATTTATTTTCCCAACAGGTTCACTTTCTCTTTAGATAACTCCAACCTACTCATGCAATCTGGTATCTGGCAATACTCTGAGAACTGTTAGTTGTTAATAAATATTTAATGGGTAACTCTGAATAACTAGTGTTACAGCAGGAAAAGGAAAAGCATAGTGTGTGTGCGTGCATGTGCATGTGTGTGTGTGTGTGTGTGTGTGTGTGTGTGTGTGTGTGTGGCAGTTACTTATGGGACATTTGGAAATAGAAGAGAAAGACATCATGAAAAGAAAATACTTATTATATTTTATGTCTGCTGATACAAATTCTTTAAGACAATTATTCCATTCTGTCTTTGCTCATATGCAAAGTTGGGGTGACTGGGTGGCTCAGTCTGTTGGACTTCCGACTCTTGAATTTTCGGCTCAGGACATGATCTTGCATTTCGTGGGTTCAAGCCCCACATTGGGTTCTGTGTTGACAGCATGGAGTCTGCTTGGGATTCTTTCTCCCTTTCTGTCTGCCCCTCCCCCGCTTGCTTGAGTGTGCATTCTCTGTCTCAAGATAAATAAACATTTTAAAAAATCATGTTTGACTTCATAGTGATGGATTCTAAGCTGGGAGGTTATGGATATTTTGCAAGTAGGCTGAGAAAATAGTTCTCAAGTTCCATTGGATCCTTTTTACCTATCCACCTCCTTCCTACCTAATTTCTTCTGTGGTTACAAGGAGACTCTTATGTTTCATGATGAGAAGTTATTTTGTGGCTCAACAAACTGTGTACTATTACGAAACAAAAGTCTTTGAGATTGTATTCTGTGTATTCACTGAATTTGTTGCTGGACCTCATGCTGCAAAATTTCTCCGAGTTATAAAACCTAAATAAAAATAAATGGCATTGAAGGCGTACCTACCTCTTGATACTGAAATAAAGAATTGGCATTTACCTCCCATAACTTGGAAGTCTCTAGCAAGTAATACATGCCTGCAGTTTTATGATGAACAATTCTTATCATACTGGGTTTGTACTAGGAAGAAAGTAAGCATCGATTTCTCTATAATTTTCTAAAATTTCTCATCTATTCACATTTCTTAAATCAAGTGGTACATAGTGCTTACTTTTCTGTTAACCTCAAGTAAGCCACACATCTAAGAATTAGAAGGGAGAAAAAAAGCAACCCCCAAATAAAAGATTCAGAGAACATTTATTCAGATCTGCTGTCTTCTGGGTCCTGCTATAGGTCCTGTTGTTTTAAATCTGTTTTTAAACTTAATGATTCTCCTCACTGGTAGGCCAGGACCTCTGTAGATACCATGCAGACTGTACAGAGATGACAATGGCCATTTGTTCCTTGGAGTGTGCAGTCAGGGACATCTGTGAAGCACATTAGGCCCTCTGTTAGTGACTGTTTTCTTAATCACGTTTAGGTATTCAGTTTCTAGATACAAATCAGAAGGGTAGTGGGCTCGAGTGCTGCTAAATATTAACACGTTGGCAATAATAAGATGTGCTGATTATACATACAGGAGACAAAAAAAAAGTACAGAGCAGTGCAAAGTAGCCTCAAAGCTTAACAACTTGGGTCAAAATGGTGCTAGATTTTGCAACCCCAAATGGTGAAAAACCATGAACACATGAGAAAGCTTTTCCCGTGAAATGGCTGCACAACTGAGGGGAGGCAGTATATGGCTTTCTGGGCTAGAAACCCTGGGTTCTAGAATCCTGTTTGCATATTTTGTCAGACCCCAACGAGCACAAAGCCCCTGTCTCCAGCTCTGGAGTGGCCTGCTGGTTAGGCTCACGGGCACTGCTGGTTTGCAGCTGTTGGGGGTTGGTACTTTGTGGCCAGTGTTCAGTGACTTTCAGAAGCACTGTAAATGTTCTCGGTACTGTGTGGTAGGCAGGCTGTGTCCTCAAGACTTATTCTGCTCTTAAATGATCAACAGTGCACTTCTTTTCCAGGAATTCCTTTCTGACCTTCACGTATGGGTTGGGTGCCCCTCTCCTCTGCTCCTACACCTTCCCTCCTGGGCTCAAAATCAGTGATTCCTAGGTGTGGTCCTCTGTCACAACATTTATGAAAGATTTCATAGGTCAGTGTTTTTGAAAGTGTGGCCTGGCCTCTCTCTTACAGGGTGTGACCTTGAAACCTGTGTTTTAATAATCTCTCCAAGTGGTCACTGTGCATGCTTGAGAACCTCAGCTTTAGAGATGACCTTGAAGACGGGCTCTCTGCTTCTTTGTGTTTGAATCCTCACACCTAGCCCAACTCCTGGCACATTTTTGTGGCTCAGGCATTTTTCGTTATTGTTGTTGTTCCAGGGAATGAGATAGAATTCCATTGAGAAATGTATGGAGAGCAGGTGCACATGTGGAATCCAGCAGCACAGTCAAAGCCACGCCAGTGATTCTCAACCGTTTTTCTTGATCGTTTTGTAAATCCACAGAAACGTGAAACTGAAAATGTACTGTGGATGTACCAGAATTAGCTTTTCTTTTCTTGCCCAAGAAAATATCCTGTATGTGATTGTTTTATTTTTACCTTGTTTGAAATAAGCTTTTATTTTAGGCTGGTTTTACATTGATAGTAATGTGAATGCAAAGGTATGGGAAGTTCCTGTACATCCCTCACCCAGTTTCTTCTTTCCTCCCTGATTGACATCTTATGTTACTATGTTACATTCTCTGGGTCACAATTAATGGACCAATATGGATCCATTATTATTAGTAGTAGTAATATCATTTTTTTAAAGTAGGCTTCATGCCCAGCACACAGCCCACCATGGGCTTGAACTCACAATCCTGAGATCAAGACCTGAGCTGAGATCAAGAATAGGATGCTTAGGGGCACCTGGGTGGCTCAGTCGGTTAAGCATCCAACTTCAGCTCAGGTCATGATCTCACGGTCTGTGAGTTCGAGCCCCATGTCAGGCTCTGTGCTGACAGTTCAGAGCCTGGAGCCTGCTTCAGATTCTGTGTCTCCCTCTCTCTCTGCCCCTCCCCTGCTCATGCTCTGTCAAAAATAAATAAACACTAAAAAAAACTTAAAAAAAAGAATAGGATGCTTAACCAAGCGAGACATCCAGACACCCCATAGTAATATCATTAATTAAAGGCCTCCATAAGACTTATTATTAAAAGTTTGTAGATTAGGAGGTAAAATAATGTTTATTACACGTACCAAGTCTTTCTTGCTTGAGGTTCTGCGTTTGAATTCTTACCTGCCATCACAGTTGCAAGTATGTTCATAAAGCAAGAGGGGGCCGTTTCCTGTGATAGATTCTGAAACAGGTGTTTTCAGGTGTCATTGGTCTTCCAGGATCTAGAAGAGGGGAAAGTTATTTTGAAAGGCTACATTTGGTTCATATATCTGAAAGTACTCCATATTAAAAAAAATATTTGTTGACACCTCAGGTTTTGTTAGATAGGATATTTGTTTTATCTATTTATAGCGTATTCAGACAGAGTTACTATTCAAAATATTTGATGAATGGTAGGGTGGGCCCGAACCGATCAGATAGATGTCCAGATAACCTGAATGGTTGGTGGCTGGTAAACAGGTCTCTCAGTTCCTACTACTATCTAAAATGCCCTAAAAATGTCTCTTGTCATCACCAAATGTCTCGAAAGATCACTCCAGGTCAGAAGCCCCTGATAGAAAGCATTTAGAGCAGCCTGTCCTGCTCCTGTAAGGGCTACAGAAATATGTGCTGTTATTATTATTGTTGGTGTCTTCCTTCATTTCACTTATTTATTTCTGATATATTTAAAAACATGCAGGTAAGAAAGACACATCAGGATTCTTTTCTCTAGTGCAATCACCACTTGTCTTAAAAATAAGGCTGTATTTTTGATAAGATGTACTCACGGTTTGTCAGAGACACGTATGTATGGCAGGAGGAAATGCGGGTTCTTCCACAGAAGACGTCTTCGGCTTTCCTCACCTGCTGTCTTCCTTCCTGACATCTCAGCACCCTGAAATGGGAGACTGGTAGGACAGCCCCCAGGTGTGGAATCGGAGACCAGCAGCACTCCTCTCTCTGAGTTTCCTCCCACCATCCTGCAGCCTACTTTGAGCTGTTAACAGTTCAGCCAGGAGAGGAGCCTTTTACTTTGGCTTATGCCAAATTCCCCTCATTTCCTCATGATGATATGTTATTAGTATCCTGATCCCTGTTATTTGTTAAGTTAATCTGCACTTCAGGGATCTCAGTAGATCACAGAGTGTCATTTTCAGTGACTTCATTTTGTAATGTATGCTCTGGGTAGGTGAGACTAGACTAGAGACATTGAAGCCCAACAATTTAATATCTACAAATAATATTTTATATTTAACCTTCCTATCCATTTCTCTTCAGCATTCTGGAAACAGATGCTTAAGTTGTTTAAACAGACAGTCCCCTGTGGCTTATCTAAGGTATCCGTTTTCCTATTGACAGGATATAGACTTATTTTTTTAATCCCCAAATCCATGAGAACTGAATATCCACTGGGACATGAAGATCAACGCAAATCCTTTCCCCCCGCCCCCCACGTTAGAATCATGGATCGTGAGGCTTCCTGCGGAAACTCTGACAACCTTATTTTTTTCTGCTTTGAATCTGCTCAGCAGTTCCGCCAAACATTTATTCATCAATATCCATTGATTATTATAAAAATAATTTAAAGAATATCTAACTATGAGATAAAAGATAATTGTAGTAATTAAAAATTCTTTAAGATATGACATCCTGTTGGCTAAATCATTGTTAGGTCTACTCAGACAATTACTTGTCTTCAGAGGGTAGGTTTCACATGTATCAGCTATAATCAGTCCATTGCTGTAGGAAGTGGAGAGGGGGTAGAGCCTGTCTTTCCTTCACTCCTATCTTGTCCCCAAGCACGTTGGGACTTTGGAGTCAGACTGCCTTGAGTGTCAGTCAGTTCAGGGACTTCCATTTACCAACTCTGTGAGTCCTCGACAGGTTGCTTGATTGTAAGTGTTTTGACCTCTGCTGAAAAATGGGGATCATAAAAGTATTTACCTCATATGGATCTTGTGGAATTAGATTACACAGTTATCCTATGTAGGAGGCATTTAATGCATGTTGTTAAAAATAGGAACAACAATAATGTTACTACTAACAGTGCTGCAATTGTTAATATATTAAAAATACTGGAAATTACCCTATGTGATAGAGCTGCCAAAATGAATCAGACTTAGCTGAATTAAAGTTTGATTCTTTTTGTGAGCTCTTTTTAGGTGATGGTAAGCCATAAAATAACTGAAAGATAGAGTGGTAGGTATAAAAATCTAGGTTATTCATTCTTACACTGAATAGTTGATTATAACTTCAGAATTTAAAACACTAACTTTTGTTGCTGTTCCATGAAAATCCTCCTTCCTAATTTCTTGATAGTAACTGTTTTCTTAGCTTGGTAACTCTTGTGTTGTTAAAATAAGGTATTCCTGGGGTGCCTGGGTGGCTCAGTCGGTTGAGCGTCCGACTTCAGCTGAGGTCACGATCTCGCGGTCTGTGAGTTTGAGCCCCGTGTCGGGCTCTGGGCTGATGGCTCAGAGCCTGGAGCCTGCTTCCGATTCTGTGTCTCCCTCTCTCTCTGCCCCTCCCCCATTCATGCTCTGTCTCTCTCTGTCTCAAAAATAAATAAACGTTAAAAAATTTAAAAATAAAATAAAATAAAATAAAATAAAATAAAATAAAATAAAATAAGGTATTCCTGGGGCACCTGGCTGGTTCAGTCAGTAGAGCATGCAGCTCTTGATCTGAGGGTTATAGGTTCGATCCCCACATTGGGTGTAGAGATTTCTTAAAAGTAAAATCTTAAACAAATAAAATAAAATAAGGTATTCCTTATTTCATAAAAAAATCATTCTTTATCTCTACTGTTGAGTTTTTTTTTTCTTTTAAAAATCAGAGTAATATCAAAGAATGTTAGGAAAAAGGAAAAAATTCATTCCTATTTCTACCATGTTAACACAGTAGTAACTTTCATATCTCATCTTCCCGTTTAGTCTCTATATTTGTAATATATACCTTAAAATAATTGTAATTATGTAATACTCCTAATTTTTTATTCTGGTGTCTTAGTTTTATGTTATTTCATAGATATTTTTCATGCTTCTGTTAGATCTACTATAATTTATTTAGCTCTCTCCCTGTTTTTTGGTATTTAGTTTATTCCTAGTTTTTCAACATTATGGATAATAACACAGAGAAAATTATCTTTATGGATCTGTAAAATGGATGTAATGAAAATATCATAAGGTTGTCATGAGGATTATAAAAGCAAATAGGTACAGAACAGTTTCTTAGGCACAGAACTCTTACCATTTGGGGCCAAATAAATCTTTGCTGTGGGAGCTGCCCTGTGCAGTGTCCATGTTTCACAGCATCCCTGGCCTCTATCCTCCAGTTATGATAAACCAAAATGTCTCCCGACAGTGTCACGTGTCTCCTAGGGCGCAAGATAATTCCCAGTTGAGACCTCCTGGTGTAAAGCACTCAGAACGGCCTGGCATTGCTCTAGCGAGTGCTGCGCAAATATTTGCTGTTACTCTGATTGCTCTTGGTATCATTCTTTGTTTCAGTTACTTATTTCTGATAAGTTCCTAGACATAGAATTTCTGAGACAAGGGGTTTAATATTAGGGTTTCTGACATATATTACTAAAAGCTTTCTAGAAGGACTGTATTAGTTTAATGCCATCAGTTGTATAGAAATATGGCTGTCACTTTGGGATCCAGCCATTGTTCACTTGTGAATCCCCATATTGTTTTATTTTCAGTTTCTGTAATTACTAGTCAACACGTGCATTTTCTATGTTTCTTTACTTGTATTGCCCCATCTGAAGGCTCTGGTAGTGGCTTTTGTTGATTTAGCCCTTCCCCCAGCCTCCCAGCCCCAAGTCTCCCTCCCCCCAGCCTCCCTCCCTCCAGCCTCCCTCCCCCCAGCCTCCCTTCCCCCAGCCTCCCTCCCCCCAGCCTCCCTCCCCCAAGTCTCCCTTCCCTCCAGTCTCCTTCCCTTCAGCCTCCCTCCCCTCAGCCTCCCTCCCCCAAGTCTCCCTCCCCCCAGCCTCCCTCACCTTTTTTTGAGTTGCTTTACCTTCCACCACTTGAGGTTGAAAAAGTCATACCCTCAATAACCAAGTCTGTATTATATTTCTTTGCTTGACCTTTGATAGCATCCAAGTTGTACATTGTCAAGTTCCTTTCAGGTTATTGTGTTTTACCCCTACAGTCCTTTGTGATTTCAGATTAAGACATGATAATTGACAATGTCCCATAATGTTAGAATTTTCAGGATTTAAGTATTAGGTGACATCCTCTTTTTGGGAGGATCATTTTGTGGAGGATTAGCTTTGTATTCTGCGGTATGTGTCGCCCCACTAATGTGGTTGCCATAGGTGTACCCTTTTGGAACTCATCCCAGCCCTCGCTGTGGCAGAGGCTGTCGCTGCCCCACCCATCTGGGGCCTCGGGCCTTCCACCTGCTGGCACTTGCATTCCTTTGCCTGAGGGCATTCTCTGGCTGGAAGAGCTCACACCCAGGGCTGGCAGGAAGTGCCAGCTGTCAGCAGCCAACAGCCAGTGACTGCTCTGGTATAAATCCCTTTTTGCATCTCAGGTGAGCTACCTTTGAGACAAGCATTGTTCCCTGAGGTTCTCAGAGTTCCTACTTGGATTATGATTCAGTGGTAACTTGCTTAAAAATGACCCTTTTATTAGCTACTTTTCCTTCCCTGTCTCACTTCTTCATTCCCCACCCAGTGTATTTTGGGATCACCTCCAAAATAAACTACAGTTGACCTTGAATAGCACAGATTTGAACTGCGTGGGTTCACTTAATATGCAGATTATTTCCCAGTAAATACGGTACAGTATTCTAAATGTATTTTCTCTTCTTTATTATTTTCTAAACATTTTCTTTTCTTGAGCTTACTCTATTGTAAGAATACAGTATATAAGACTGTGTTGATTGTTGATGTTATTGGTGAGGCTTCCAGTCAACAGTTGGCTGTTAGTACTTCAGTTTTTGGGGACTCAGAAGTGGCCTGTGGATTTTGGACTGTGCAGGGGGTTGGTATCCGGGTCGCTCGTACCTACACGTGACGTTAACCAACTTTTCCCTTGATCTTGGCCCTTGTGTTTGACCTTGATGCAGCGATGCAAGAAGAAGAAAAGTCAGACCAGGAGAGCCGAAATCTTTATTTATTTATTTAAAAAAAAAATTTTTTTTTCAACATTTATTTATTTTTGGGACAGAGAGAGACAGAGCATGAACGGGGGAGGGGCAGAGAGAGAGGGAGACACAGAATCGGAAACAAGCTCCAGGCTCTGAGCCATCAGCCCAGAGCCTGACGCGGGGCTCGATCTCACGGACCGCGAGATCGTGACCTGGCTGAAGTCGGACGCTTAACCGACTGCGCCACCCAGGCGCCCCGAGGAGAGCCGAAATCTTTTGAAGGCCTGTCTGTGTAGAAAGGAGATGAATTTAGTTTCACTGCTTCAAGAGACAACTTGAACACGTCAATATTCTAGTGATGCTGCTGCCCAGGGAGTTTGGAGAAAGAGTCGCTGGACTGTGTGATGGGATTGAAGCCACAGCAGGAAGGCTTTCAGTGTCCCCACCTAATGTGACTTTCCGCCCACTTCCTCCACACCACGGACTGACTCGGGCTTGCTGAGTTTCAGAAAGCCTGGTTTTTCAGTCTGTGTCTTCTCCACATGGAGACTGACTGACGTTAGGAAGAAAAAAGAATCCTCGCCTACTACTTTCCTAGTTTTGTCCTTGTTTTTGAGATACTGTTAATGCTTTGGGAAATTTTTTGGCTTGCAGTTCTGCTAGTTTGGCAGGCAGGGCATTATTAGTTTCAATTGCAGGCTTAGTCCAGGGGGCTGTTTGAGTGAAAAGCATTCAGGAGTTGAGGGAAGACCACCTTGATGGGTCTATTTCTAGATGCTGAAAGGGGCTTTGCAGGGCCACTGAGGGTAGTGCCTTTAATGTTAGAGGCGCAGGTTGGTTGATTCTAGGGATTTCTGTCCTGATGCTGCCACTTCCTTACTCAAATGTAATATAGAAACAAAGGCCAAGTTAATAATAGTAATAATAATAGGAAACCAAGAAAATTAGTAAAATAAATAGAGTTGTAAATATTTTCTTTGTTAATGAACAAAGATCAGCTCATTCAAGCTGATTTGTAAAACGTCAAATATGGCTAGAATATAAGAGCTAACTTTTATGTGGGTGGAATCAGAATGCTGAGGTCCTATGTGGGCACCCCACACTGAGGTAGAAGTTTCTCTCTCAGGCCCTTCCTCAAAGAGCCCTCCCAGGGAGGGTAATTGATCAGCATACTGCATGGGCATCTGTCTCCCTGACCTGTCCCACACCCTGACACCTGCCCCATCATCCAGCTGCTTTCCTTTGGTGCCCTCTTTTCAGACAGCAGACTTCCAGGAGCACTTGTCTTAAAGTCATATAGCTGTTTTGTTTCCTTGCCAGCAAAATATTGAATGTAGTTTCTAAAAACCAAGGTCATTACATGGTCTTTAATGACCTTAGCTGTATGTGAATGTAACCCAGAATGAGCCAAAGTGAATGTTGGCCAACAAAGGTTTCTCGTTTTCTGTGGAAAGTTCTTCCTTTGTTGTTTGTGATTAATAACTGAATAGGATATAAAGCCAAGTGATTTCATTGTTGAACACAGACTTGAAGGTCATGAGAACCTGCCCGTTCAAATTAAACTTTGCCAAGATATGGTCAAAAGGTCTGCATTAACACCTGGATAGTTTTTGAAACAAGGCAGAGAAAAACAAAGCGAGGAAACACTGTTCTTCACACGATGTGAAAATTGGTATCAAGTACATCAAGTGATGTGTCAGAATAGATGACCTGGGAGCCTGAGTTGCGCTGGGAAAAACGCTTTAGAATAAAGGTGTCCTGAGGACCTAGTGTGGACCAGGTTGTTCAGAATGAGTCTCTTGTGCCAAGAAATGTGGCAAAGAATTAGTTGTAGGCGCAACTACTTTGTTAATAGTTGATTTTTAAATTTTGTATCCTACTGGTCTGCTATTTGAAATGTGATTTTGAATCAAGTTTCCTTAGTACTTAGCACTTTGAATTTTATTGTTTTCAAAAGGATTTAAGAGTCACACATAACAACTGATGAAAATACAGTGGTACTTGCATTTGAAAATAGCGAGACGCCCCCAAATGACACAGTGTCTTATAGAACTGTACTTTGTGCATATTTTTTTTCTATGTATTTTCTAGGGTTTTGAGTTAGAAGTGACAAAAAGACTTTCTTCTAGTCTGTCATCTTTACTCTCCCTACTTGGAGAAGGAGTTGCCCCCGGTTCTTAGTCATATCTTTATAAACATACGTCCATTTGTATGATGAATTGTCACAAGACCTAGTGGCTGTAACTTTGATACCCTAAGGGTAGATTAATTTTGAAAGCGACATGCTGAGAGCCTGGTTTTTCCGGGACTGGCGTGGTGTAAGATGGTGGAGGGATGACTGGGCCTGGTTGGGTCCTGTTCCTTCCTCTGTTATTACTTGCTTGCTTTCCAGCTGGATCTTAAATCTCTTCTCCCAGGACAGCTTCTAGGCCCTAAGTCAACCGGTAGGAATTTGTGTGGTAGGAATAATTGCAGATGGGTGGAGATACAAACTACTCACTTAGTTCCCATTAGAATTTTTCCCTGCTGAAAGCAAACAAACAAAAACGAAATTCTCTGGGGCGCCTGAGTGGCTCAGTCGGTTGAGCATCTGACTTAGGCTCAGGTCATGATCTCACAGTTTGTGAGTTCGAGCCCCGCGTTGGGCTCTGTGATGACAGCTTGGAGCTGGGAACCTGCTTCAGATTCTGTGTCTCCCTTTCTCTCTGCCCCTCCCCCGCTCTCTCTTGCATGTGCACGCATGTGCTCTCTCTCTTTCTCTTTTTCTCCCTAAAAAATAAATAACCATTAAAGAAAAAATTAAAAAACAAACAGAATCCTCTAAACCATTATAATTTTATTGGAATTGAATTATCCCTGTTGAAGAAGTTTTCTCACATGGCTCTAACTTAACTTCTTCTGAATGATCAGGATTTTTCTCTTTTTCCTAAGGCTATATCAGGTTATTTCTTTGGTAATTCAGTGACAATTTATTGTATATTTATGGCATATAAGGAACTATGTGAGAGAGGCCAGGGAATAACACAGTTTCTTTCTTCTTGAAATTAAGAATCTCAGGGCGCCTGGGTGGCTCAGTCGGTTAAGCGTCTGACTTCGGCTCAGGTCATGATCCCATGGTTCGTGGGTTCAAGCCCTGCATCGGGCTCAGTGCTGACAGCTCAGAGCCTGGAACCTGCTTCAGATTCTGTGTCTCCCTCTCTCTCTCTCCCCCTCCCCTGCTCACCCTGTCTCTCTCTGTCTGTCAAAAATGAATAAATGTAAAAACAATTTTAAAAAATTGGAAAAAAAATCTTAAGAAAAAATCTCAGGGGGCACCTGGGTGGCCCAGTTGGTTAAGCATCTGATTTGGCTCAGGTCATGATCTCACAGTTCATGAGTTTAAGCCCTGCATCGGGCTCTGTGCTGACAGCTCACAGCCTGGAGCCTGCTTCGGATTCTGTGTTTCCCTCTCTCTCTGCCCCTCCCCTGCTCTCTCTCTCTCTCTCTCAAAAATAAATAAACATTAAAACAAAAAAAGAAAAAAGAATCTCATGAGGTAGGGTGCCTGGCTGGCTCAGTCTGTAGAGCATGTGACTCTCAATCTCAGGGTCATGAGTTTAAGCTCCATGTTGGGCGGGGAGCCTACTTAAAAAAGAAAAAAAAAAAAGAATCTCATGGAGGGTGCAGATCAACATGGGTGCATATATATGTCTATAATATTATTACTCCCCACCTTCCCAAGTATTTTGTTTCAATTAAGGAACAAAATATGTGAATTCAGAAGATGGGGGGGGCGGCGTATAGGGCTGGGGAGGAAACTCTGAAGCCGTTATGAAAGAGGATGCCATTTGGTATAACATATGCCATGGTAAGCAGGTTCCTTCATCCTGTAACATATAGAAGTGCCTGACTTTAAAGGCAGTGGATGACCTTTGGGAGGTTTTGTGGTGTGGCATTTCATGATCCCAAGAAGTTAATCTTTCAAAGGGGTTTATTTATTTTGAGAGAGAGGGAGAGAGAGAAAGAGAGTCAGAGAGAGGGAAGAAAAGAATCCCAAGCAGGCTCTTTGCTGACCTTGCAGAGCCTGATGCGGGGCTCCAATTCACAAATTGCGAGATCATGACCTGAGCCGAAGTCAAGTCAGATGCTCAACAGACGGAGCCACCCAGGTGCCCCTCAAAGGGGCTTAGGATGCAAATAGGAGGGAGGATAGTACGGGGGGTTGCTGTGATACACTGAGGGGAGGACACCAAGGAGGTGGACATTGGGGTTGATAGCTTGGGAATATCTTGGCTCTGTTGAAGAATTAGATGGAATTATGTCATAGCTCACTTCATGGTTTTAATATTTAAGATTCTGCTGCCAGAAGCTGAGCTCACTCTTCTTTTGGGTGTAACTGTGATCGAAAGAACTTGGGCGTGAAAGATTCTTTCCTTTCGTATTTACAGTATCAGTTTCTAGTTTAGGAGCTTAGCTGATACCTGCGGAAATTGCTTCTGATTGTGACCTGCTTCCCTCTGCTGTCTCTTTTGTGCTTTTCCTAGTTATTTTCCCTTCAAGATAAAAGGACATGTGTAGACCAGATTTCATTCTTTTGGGTCAGTTTGTGAGGGATGGCCCCTCCTTTAATTTGTGGATAGGTGCTGGTCTGTGTATTTTGTGCAATTAGGGCTAGAGGCTTGGACAGTTACTGCCGTGCTCTCCCTGCTCTGTGTTTCTGCTTCTGATTTTTTATTTCAGTTTGTGATTCACAGGCAGAGATGAATGACTGAGAAATGTTGCAGCTGAGTGGGTGTGTTTGTTTCCTATCCCTGCTGTAGCAAAGTCGCATGGTCAGAAGTCAGACACGGGTCTCACTGTACTAAAGTCAAGGCTTTTGACAGGGCTGCATTCCTCCTGGAAACTCTAGGGGAGCTTCCTTGCCTTTTCCAGCTTGAAGAGGCTGCCCCCATTCCTTGGCTCGTGGCCCACCCCACCTTCAGAACCAGCAATGGTGGGTCGAGTCCTACTTACACTGTGGTGGATAACTCTTAATTTTCAGTTTTTTAAAAAAATAGAACCTCTGCACAGAGAATTTTGCACAGTGTTTAATTCCCCAGTCATTCCTGCATGTTTAAAATAAATGTCATCACGTTTTTGGGGACAGCTGACTTATAATTAATTAAAAAATAATTTTTTTCCATGTATATGTGTATACATATCATATTATGATGTATCTCATTGTCTGATGATGGGGAAGAGGGAAGGAGTGAGCCTGGTGCTTTCAACCACAGGGGCAGGCATTGGATTGAAACTCTGGAGTGGGTCATGAAGAGTAGAAGTAACTTCACCGTGACAAAAACATGTAAACCACTCATGATTCTCCACTTTTCACACTTTATTCTGAAGCCATATACTTCAATTAATGTGATTTGGTGGTTTTCTTTCAGTGTTATTTGGCAGGATGTTATTAAGAAGAAATACCCAACACAATGTTGAAGTGTATTTGGGAACGAAATGAGTAGCCAAACAAAAAGTGAAATTTAAAAAGTCTTATTGTATGAAAATTGAAGAAGGTCAGAGGTTAGTTAAGAGAGTGTTGGCCTTTGGAATTTTATTTTAGGAAATCAAATATTATTGGGCCAGATTCTAGATTTAATGTTCATTGCATTCTACTGCTGATATAAGAACCTGAATAGCATAATTGTCACATGAATATAAAAGTTGATGTATTATAATTGTACAATTCATGTTCAATTTACTTGGAACTATGGGAGTTCCATCTACCTATGAGAGATGTCACTTCCAAGAAATCTCTACTTATATTTTTAGGAAGGAGTTATATATGAGTCAAGGATTTATTAAGAAAAAACTTCTTAAAAATGTTTTTATTTATTTTGAGAGAGAGAGGGCATGAGAGAGAGGGAGAGAGCATGCACACATGTGAGTTGGGGAGGGGCAGAGAGAGAGAGAGAGAGAGAGAGAATCCCAAGCAGGCTCTGTGCTGTCAGTGCAGAGCCCGATGCGGGACTCGATTCCATGAACTGTGAGATCATGACCTGAGCCGAAATCAAGAGTCTGACACTTAACTGACTGAGCCACCCAAGTGCCCCGCTTGTTAATTTTATGGACAGGATTTCTTCTTATCTCCTCCCCACTCATTATTATATAGACAATGCAATTGTCATTGAATCATATTTAGGAATTTTAGAATGATAATATTTAGAACAATTTTTAGAAAATATACATTTCTGAAATACTCAGATTGCCATTAGAATAAAAGGAGGGTTTTGTCATAGACGAATAAGACGTCAGTTTAATAAGCTATGAGCTTAGCCACTGCCTAAATCTTTCATTGTCTTCTGATAAATTTGACTGGCCTTTATTTTCAAGGAGAAACTTATCTTCATGGAAACAGTTAAGTTGGAAGAGGGCCAAGAGATAAAGTCTAGGAATCCTAAGCTCATATATAAGGAGAATTTTGCGTTTCTTTTATTACTGATAATCCTTACTGATCTGAGTACTGAGTCCTATAAGTTTGTCACACCTCTTCCTTTTCATGTCCCCTAAACAGCCATCATACAGGCAGTTGGGACATGCGCATTTAAGGTGGCCTAATGCTGGACATTTATTCCTTCAGTTTCTTTATCTGACAGCATATAGAAGAAAGAAGGAAAATCTTATGATACAACAAACAAGAATGACATTAAAGGAACGATGAATCTGGCATGTAGTAGGTGCTTAATAAACAAATTTTAAAGGAATGAATCAAATAACTTGTTTGTATATGTGGCTAAAGTTTTTATGGGGCAGATTTCCTCTTTCTCTCTCCTGCTTTAGGAAAGGTGTTTATATTGTGTCTAAAAGAAAGAGAAACCTATCTTTAACATTTAGAACTATAAATCATAAGCTTAAAAATAAGACTAGCTCAGTGTTATCCTAAGAACTGCAGAGAGAGATCCTGTGCCTACTCTTCCAGGATTTAAAAGATGTCTCTTTACTGTGTTTGGCTTAAGGGTTTTTGTTTTGTTATTTGATCCTTTAATTTCTATCTTGACTATATAATGAGACCATATAATAACCTTTAAAATAATGTTCTTAAAAAATTTTGGGGTCAGAGAGTAAAGTAAAAATTGATAGAGGGGCACCTGGATGGCTCATTTGGTTAAGCGTCCGACTTCGGCTCAGGTCATGATCTCGCGGTCGGTGAGTTCGAGCCCCGCGTCGGGGCCTGTGCTGACGGCTCGGAGCCTGGAGCCTGCTTCGAATTCTGTGTCTCCTTCTCTCTCTGCCCCTCTCCCGCTCATTCTATCTCTCCCTCCCTCTCTCTCTTTCTCTCTCTCTCTCAAAAATGAATAAACAGTAAAAACATGAAAAAAGAAATTGATAGAAACTATGGAATTTCTGCCCCCACTCAAAATCACAAATGCAAGTACATAATTCTTCTCAGAACTTAAAGAAGTTTATAAAGTCACTAAAACTTTCCCAGATATGTAGCAAAATATAAACTTTTGTTCATTCATTCATTTTATTCATATTTGTCCACTTGTTTCCATGGCTTTTTAGGTTTATAGGATTATCTGAGAGAATGCTACCTTTGGTTTTTTGTTTTTTAATTTTTTTGGAGAGGGAGAGAGAGAGGGACAATGCATGGGTGCCTACCAGTGTGAGCAGGGGAGGGGCGGAGAGAGAGGCGGGAGAGAGAGAATCTTAAGCACGCTCCATACTCAGCTCGGAACCCACTCCAGGGCTGGATCTCATGACCCTGAAATCATGACCTAGACCCTGAGATCAAGACCTGAGCTGATATCCAAGAGTCAGATGCTTAACCAACACCCAGGCACTCCACCTTTGTTTGTTTTTAAACAGAATATTATGTACATATGTTTAAAAGTCAAACATTTTTGTTTAAAAGTCATTATGTTTACATATGTAAACATTATGTTTAAATGTTTAACATTATGTTTAAAAGTCAAAGCATAGAAATTATGCCCTGCTGCCAGGGGGGGACATCCCCATCGTTAGATGATTAAAAAATTTTTTTGTTTGTGTGCATATGGTAACATGTATATATGTTCATATTGCCTATTTTTCATAAATACAAGATCATATTATTTATATTGTTTTATAGTCCCCCCTCTGGGTATAGATATTCAGTCTTTTTCCATGCCAGTATTAATAGATCTAGCGTATTTTTTTAAACCACGATTTCACCTGTTATTTAGCATGGACATATTTCTATAGACATACTAACATTATTTGTAGATTGACTTTTATAGTTAACAAGGTTGGTGGCAGAAATAAGAGGAGGATAAGGAGGACTGGTTGGAATGACATGTCAGTTGTTAGAACTCCCCTTTGTTCCTTTTTTCAGAGAGTAGTTGTGTACGGCTGGGGGAGGCATACATTTTCAACAGGGGGTTGTTGGCCAAGAAATAGGCCTCCACCCAACAGAACACCCACTGTGATGATTTACAATGTTTGAATCTCAGCAAAAATACCACTTGTATTCTGAATTCCTTTGTTTCAACTACATAACTCAATAGAAAGAAAGTTTCCTACAATTGAAAAGAATAGACAGTGTTTAGAGGCCAAGTTTTGCCTTTTAAGGCTGAATGTGCTTTATTTTAAGCTGTTCTTTCTTCTCAAGAAGCCTGATATAAACAAGAGAAGGGCTCTCTGGTATTTCTATGCAAAGCATCAGTAATACTGTTTCTTCTTAAAGAAGATAGATAAATACTTCTGTTTATCTACTGAGTGCCCATTGCTGTAGCACCTGAGGAGCTCTGTGTTTCTGACGGTGCGTCCTGTTGGTGAGTGGACGTAGCTTGCCTGGGTTCGAATCTCTGCTTCGACTCTTACTGGCTATGAAACCTCAGACAAGTTTATTGACTCTGTCTCCTTGTTTGTCAAGTGGAGGACCCTCAGAGTACTAGCTCATGGCTGCAGGGAGGATAAGGCAAGTGAAAAAACAACCCAGAGAACGGGGGCAGATATTTGCAAGTCATATACAGTAGTCCCCCCGCATCCATGGTTTTTCCTTGTGATGTTTTAATCACCCGTGGTCACCCGTGGTCTAGAAACAGATGATCCTCCTTCCAGCTTATGCTGGGAGGCCGATAGTAGCCTAATCCTGTGTCCCAGTGCCTGTGGCATCCACCTCACTTCGTGTCATCATGTAGATAGTTTATCATCTCACATCATCACAAGAAGGAGGGTGACTACAGTATAAGAAGATACTTTGAGAGAGTGAGACCACATTCATATAACTTTTATTATGCTGTCATAAATGTTCTAGTTTATTATTGCTTATTGTTAATCTCTTACTGTGCCTAATTTATAAATTAAAGTTTACCATGGATATGTACCTATAGGGTAAAACAGAGTATATACAAGGTTCAGGCATCCATTAGGGGTCTTGCAATGTATCCCTTACAGATAAAAGGAGACTCCTGTATTTGAGAAGGATCTAATGTCCAGAACACATAAAGAATTCTTACAGCTCAACAATAAAATGACAAATAGCCCAATTGAAGAATGGGCAAAGATTTGAATGGATGTTTCTCCAAAGATATACAAGGCCAGTGGACCTGTAAAAAGGTGCTGGAGATCATTAGTCTTTAGGGAAAGGCCTCAAAATCACAGTGAGATGCTATTTCGCACTCATTAGGATGGATATAATAAAAACTATGGAAAAGAACAGTGTTGACAAGGATGTGGAGAAATTGGAACTGTCATACCTTACTGGGTAAATGTAAAATAGGGGCAGTGGTTTTGGAAAACAGTTTGTGCCGGAAAAAGTTAGGTGTTGACTTATCATCTAACCCAGCAATTCCCTTCTAAGTTGTATCCCCAAGAAAATTGAGAACTATGTCCACACAAGAGCTTGTACATGGACGTTCATTAGCAGTGCTGTTCCTTTTTTTTTTTTTTTTTTAATGTTTATTTTTGAGAGAGAGAGACAGAGAGAGAGAGAGAGAGTGAGAGTGTGTGAGTGGAGAAGGGGCAGAAAGAGAGGGAGACACAGAATCTGAAGCAGGCTCCGGACTCACAAAGTCCAATGGGGGATTTGAACTCATGAACTGCAAAGTCATGAAGTTGGATGCTTAATCGAGGGAGTCACCAAGGCGCCCTGCAGCACTATTCCTTATAGGCAAGAAGTGGAAACAACTAAGATTCCCCTCAGCTGATGAATAGATACAAAAATGTGGTCTCTCCATACAATGGAACACTATTCAGCTATAAATAAAATGCAGCATTGATACAAGTTACAACATGTGTGAACTTTGAAAACATAATGCTAAGTGAAAGAACCCTGGCTTTGGGGTGCCTGGATGGCTCAGTCAGATAAGCATCCGACTTCCGCTGGGGTCATGATCTCACCGCGTCTGGCTCTGTGCTGACAGCTCACAACCTGGAGCATGCTTCAGATTCTGTGTCTCCCTCTCTCTCTGGCCTGCCCCCGCGCGTACTGTCTCTCTCTCTCAAAAAATGAATAAATGTTAAAAAAAAAAAAAAAAAAAGTAAAGCCTGGCTTGGAAGGCCAGACCCCATATGATGCTATTTATATGGAATGTCCAGAATAGGAAGATCCATAGAAGGTCGAATTGTGGGTGCCTAGGACTCAGGGGAGTGTCGGGATGGGGAATAACTGTTAACGGGTACAGGGTTTTGGGGGTAATGAAAATGTTCTGGAATTAGTGATGATCACTATACAACTTTCTGAATATACTAAAAACCGCTGCATTACAGCATGTGAATTATATCTCAATTGACAAAAAACAAGACAGTGTGTAGGAAATGGTACCTTGCTTTCATGGTAGGAACTCTGCACACATTAGCTTCTTCTTTTCTTCAAAACACACAAATACTAGCAATTTAGTGCTTGTAAAATGTAAAGGTCTGTGGTTGTGAACAGGTTTTGTGATGGGAAGCCTTAGAATTACTGTGGGTATATGTGGTTTTCCCATTTGTTTATCTTCTTAGGATAAAACATGGTACCTCTTGACAGGTCATATGGCATTTATAGATTTCGTTTTCGTTTTTATTCTCTTTCCTTTGATTTATCTGACTAGATGCACTCAGCTTCTGTGATGGAGAGAAAGCAAAGAAGGCAGGACTAGGACAATCTAGAGGAATCCCTCAGTATTGGTGAAATTTACCTTTCAGTGTTTTCTCCTACAGTTAATTGAACAAGGGGCTTTTCTTCTGGCAAGAGCTACATAGCTCGAGACTCACGGTAGTGTAGTATGCTGGCATAATCGCACTTGGCTGATTTTTCAAAATATTTTATATAAAATACATGTAAAAATGGACTCTTCAGTCAGTTACCTGAAATAACATTTGGACCGTGTTTGCTAAATATGTCGACCATATCCTAAACACTGTGATCCTTTAAGAACTATTAATAGATGAGATTTGGGGGCATTTCATGGTTTTAAGGATTAAATGGTAGATACGCAAGTGTATAAACTTTAATAAATTATACTTTGTAGCAGTTAGAATATTTGATTATGGCTAAGGAAATGCACATTATCTGCCTATTATAGGATCTAAAATTGAGCTTTAACTTTCATTTCTGGCTTTACTCCTTCAATCTTAAAGGGTATTCTAATTTCATTGTTATCAGTACCAGGACAGGAAGATCATTTCAGTTTCTTTGTAGCTGAGTATCATGCGGAGGCCCCCACCCCCACTCTTTGTATGGATGTTAGACTCTTTGTATGGATATTAGACTTGTCTTTGGTTATATCTCTGCCCCCTGTCTGCCTTTGCCTGGCTACCAGTTTGCAGCTTTGATCTTTGATAAAGCTCTTAGTTACACTGACTCTTTCCTCATGGGGACTCACCTGCTTGTCCTACCAGTTGGATGTTTTGGTCTTGCTTGCTGGTTGGAGCATGTCCCTTGATGGCCTTAATGTATTTCGTAGCTCTTGTCAAGGGGCTGCCCAGGGTCACCCTTCTGTTCTAGTGCACAGGCTGGTTTCTGCATGGCAGGGTTTTTTTTTTTTTTTTTTTTTTTTTTAAGTTTATTTATTTTGAGAGAGAGGGGGAGGGGCAGAGAGAGAGGGAGAGTGAGAATCCCAAGCAGGACTCTGCACAGAGTCCGAGGCAGGGACTCTATCTCACGAACTTGAGATCATGACTTGAGCCAAAATCAGGAGTCTGACACTTAACTGAGTGACCCATGCAGGCACCCCTGCACGGCAGTTTTAAGGCATGCCCCCCTGCCCCAAAGAGTAGCAATGTTTTGATAAATTGTATGCCTAATATGAGTATTAATACTAAAATCTTATTTATATGTGAATATATATAGTTTTAGTGTTTGATACCCAGTGTCATTCCGATTTGATTTTTTCTAGAATGATCTTTATATCCTAAACATTTATATCATTTATTTTCTTTACTTCTTATTTTTTAAAATGCTTTTTTATTTATAAGAGGGAGAGAAAGAGAGAGAGAGGGCATGAGCTGGGGAGGGGCAGAGAGAGGGAGACCGAGGATTCCAAGCGGGCTCTGCTGAGAGCAGAGAGCTCTGTGTGGGGCTCGATCTTACAAACCGTGAGATCGTGACCTGAGGCGAAGTCGGACGCTTAACCGACTGAGCCACCCAGGCCCCCCCTACTTCTTATTATTGAGAAGAAAATCATTTAATCAGTCTCACAATTTACACATTAAAGTATTAGGTACACAATTGACGTAAGTGTCTGTGGTCAAATTCTCTTATTAAAATTTCATTTTTAGGAAATGAAAAATTTACCGCAGTAAAGATGGTCTAGTTTAATTGCTTGATTTACAAAATGAATAAGCATACTAATATTAATGATACTGTACTCCAAGCTACAGAAAGAATGTGTGTCTCCTATTTGTTACAATGAGTGGAATGGCCAAAGCTATAGTGTTTCAGATTCACTGACTATTACATCTTGTACTCCACCACCTAACATTTCTTTTTTTCTGGGCAAGTAATTAATATACCTGTGCTTACACGTATAATTGAGTTTGTCGTATTCTACCCCTATGCATTCACATGCATCTGTCAAGTTAAACGCTGTGCCGTGGCACAATTATGTGTTTATGCATAAGCCTGTATGATGTTGGACTTCAGTCTCGGTGTGTGTGAACGTGGGTGGGAAGACTGATCCATATATTTCTTTCCTCCTTCAGTGCCATGCACAGTTTCTTTTTTTGGTTAGTTGCTGCTAACACTGCTGTGGGGCTGCTCCCCGTGTGTGGCTTCACCTCCTAACCCACACTGTCTGCTCCCAGACCCCCAGACCCCCTCCGTCTCAGGTTGCAAGTCAGTGTGGCGTCTACTGGAACTGTGGCTGGGCCTGGCTGCTTTACGTTGGCTTCCTCTCGCCCTTATTAGGGTTTCTTGATTCTCCCGTCAGTGGGTCTCTGATTTCTTCATCCACAAATAATCTTGTGCAGAGTCATGATCTCCTTGCCTTTACAAATCAACCACGCTCTGGAGAGGGAAGTGATTATTCATCAGAACTCTAAACACCAGGATAAAATGTTCCTATTTAGATGAATCAGGGGTCAATTTAGTTTTCTAATGAGCTTTAGAATTGCTCTGCCTTGAGGGACTATTTTTATAACAGCTTTTCTTCTTTTTAATGTTCCTAGAAGTCAAATTTTGATTCTTTGTCAATAATTAAAGGATCTTCAAATACGTGAAAAAGAGGAAATGAGAAAGAAAATCTGTGAGTCATCTTGATGATCACGGTTTTAAAATTTTGCAGAAGGATGAAAAAGCCATAGATATAACAATCTTTTTTTTTTTTTTTTTAATTGAAGTTGACAAGTTAGCGGTCTAGAATGAATTATGATCAATGCATAGTTTGTGAAGGCCTAATGAACACATTAAATAAAATCATTCAAACATTTTTTTTTTTTTAATTGACATCCCGTTTTGGGAGCTGCATATAGTATGGCAAACAAAGGAGACCTTTCTGCCCTCATGGACTTATACAAAGTGATATGTAATCAAATTGAGGTAAGTACTAGGGAGCAAAAGAAAACAGGATGTTTTGAGAGACTGAAAGTCTGGAAGTCTGTTCTGAAGAAAAGATGTTTAAGTTTTTTATTTTTATTACATTTATTTATTTTTTGAGAGACGTAGAGAGACAAGTTGGGGAGGGGCAGAGAGAGAAGGAGAGACAAGTTAGGGAGGGGCAGAGAGAGAAGGAGACACAGAATCCGTAGCAGGCTCCAGGCTCTGAGCTGTCACCACAGAGCCCGACATGGGGCTCGAACTCACAAACCATGAGATTATGACCTGAGCCGAAGTCAGATGCTTAACCAACTGTGCCACCCAGGTGCTCCCTGAAGAAAAGATGTTTAAATGAGACCTGAGATAGCTATAAGAATTAAGCAGGTTGAGAATGGGGTGAAGAGTACTGTAGGCAGGCATAACAGCATGAGCAAATATCCTGGGGCAGGAAGGGCTGGGTATTTCTGATAACACAAAGGCCAGTGTAGCTGGAGCTATTGAGAGGAAGGGAAGAGAGTTGCAAGATAGGACTTGGCTTAGGTAAGGAAGGGTCAGATGATTCTGAGCTTTGTAAACCTTGTTTATTTAACTGTTCCAAAGTTCATTGTCAAGCTGGCTACCAATAAGGAAGTGCATTAGAAAGGAACAGGAGCAGAAGTGTTAGTTTTTTGGCTCACTGTTACTGGAGTCCAAGGAAGATGATAGTAGCTCAATTGGGGGGATGACTGGGAGATGAAGAGTTGCGGCTGGAGTCAAGGCACATGTTGGAATTGGAACCAGCAGAAGTTGGTGGTAGATTGGTTTTAGAGTCCTGACATGAACAAGTGAGTAGATGAAAGTGTTGGGTACTGAATTAGGAAGATTGGAGATCTTGAGAGATCTTGGTCCTCTTGAGAGAGGACCAGCAGTTCAGTTTTCGATGTGTTAAGTTTGAAATGAGTCTGTGAGCTATCTCAGTGGAGATGTCAGGTAGATGGTTGGATACATGCTATGTTTTAGTTTTGTTTTTTAATCTCTTGCTGCATGGCATATTACTCTGAAATGTAGCAGCAAATTTACATTAGTAATCTATTGCTATATAACAAATTACACCAACCTTTAGCAGCTTAAAACAGTGAGTATTCATTATCTCATGCAATTTATTATCTCATGGAATTTGGGAGTGGCTTTACCAGGTGATTCTGGTCCAGGGTCTCTCATGAGGCTGTAATCAAGGTGTTGGCCAAGGCTAAACTGAAGGCTTGACTGAGGCTAGAAGATCTGGTTCCAAGATGGTTTATGAACGTGGCTTTTGGCAGAAGGCCTTAGTTCCTTGCTGGTTGTTGGTGGGAGGCCATAGTGCCTCATCATTGGACCTCTCCGTAGGGATGCTTGAGTGTCTTTATGACATGGCAGCTGGCTTCTTCTAGAGCAAGTGATATGAGAGAGTGCAAGGAGGAACCTGCAATGCCTTTTGTATAGTCTTAGAAACCCTACATTGTCACCTCTGTCATGTTTTGTTTGTGGAAAGTAAGTTACCAAATCTAGCTGTCATTAAAGGGGAGGGGAATTAAGCTCTACCTCTCGAATGGAAGACTAACAAGTAATTTATGAATGTATTTTGAAACCAGTACATGTGGTTTTGTAATTTAGTAGAGAGGTTTGGGTTAGAGATACAACACGGGGGCTTTTGCACGTGGATGGCATTTGAAACTGTGAGAGTAGATTAGAAACTACTTGCCAAGAGTGATTAAATTGAGATGTGGCCCAGGACTGATCTCTTAGGAAATGTGGCATTTAGAGGACCTGGTGTGGATGAGTATAGGAGAAGAAGGGAATTAAATCTGCAAAGACAAGGGAAGAGACTTTTGAGAGGCAGGGAGCGGTCTACCGGGTGGAACGCTACTGAGATGTCTACTTGACTTCGCTTTTTTTTTAAGTTTATTTTTTTGTGTTAATTTTTTATATTTTATTTATTTTTGAGAGTGAGAATGTGTGCAGGAGCGGGGGAGGGACATCGAGAGAGAGAGGGGAACAGAAGAGCTGAAGTGGGCTCTGTGCTGACAGCAGCGAGCCCAATGTGGGGCTCAAACTCACAAACTGTGAGATCATGACCTGAGCTGATGTCAGATGCTCAACCAACTGAGCCACCCAGGTGCCCCTAAAGTTTATTTATTTTTGAGGGAGGCAGGGAGGGAGGGAGGGAGGGGGAGGGGGAGAACGAACATGCATGCGTATGAGTGTAGGGGAGGGAAAGAGAGAATCCCAAGCAGGCTCTGCGCTCTCAGTGTGGAGCCCGATGCTGGGCTCGAACTCACCAATGGTGAGATCATGACCTGAGCTGAATTCGAGTTGGATATTTTACCAACTGAGCCACCCAGACACCCCTATTTGACTTTACTTTTAAGAATTTGTTCTTTGAATGAATGGATGGATGGATGAGTAAATAAATGAGTCATGCATATGTACACAATTTTAACTCTATATATGTTTGTTACAGAAATATGTTTTACGTTTTATAAACTTAAAAAAAGGAAATGACACTAAGAATGTACAACAGGGTGATAGTGGGAAATATATTATTGAATGTCCAGTCAATAAAATACCTATGGAGTTTAAAAGTGACATTATAAAGGAGTATGTACTATAATGGAAACATGCTCATAATGTCTTTTAAGTAAAAGCAATAAAATACTGTTTTTTTTTCATTCCATTTCATAAAAAATAAAACAGACACAAATGTCTATGAGGGTGGACACAAACATGTTAACAGTGATTGCCTCTGGGTGGAGGGAAATGGGTTTACATTTTCTTCCTTTTGCTTATCTAAATGTTCCTTAATAAATGTGGATTGCTTTTGTAGTAAAATGTTTTCAAATATCCTCCCAAGGCAAAGCAAACTAATTAGACTAGTCCTTATACTAACGATACTTAAAACTTGATTGAGGAAAGTTGTGGCACCAAACTCTGCTCTGAACTTGGAAGCCAAGGCAAGGTGATTGAGTGGATGAAATAGCTCCATTGTCTAGGACAGAAAGGACTCTGAATGCTCGGGACAGCCTGCCTCATTCCTGGTCTCCAGAGTGAGAGGATGTGATATACATTGTCCTCGAGAGAAATTTCACATAAACTACAGACATGTTCCTAAATTTTAGTGAAAGCAGAGGGCATACTTTTAATGTAGGTTCTGTGAAGGCAGCTGTGCAGGCAGAGTGTGGATTTCTATATGTGGCTTAGCTATACAGGCTTTCTAGTGATTTGGTATAACAACGTGGTGAAGTTTGTAGTCTCTTGAAAATATGGTAGTCAACATTCCCTGTTAACTGGAAAGACCAGACTCTCCCCCCGCCCCCCCATCTCTGTGTGACTGAGCACCCTTGGCTCAGTGAGCCTAGTTGGGGTCAAGGAATCTGTGTTCTGGTGAAATTTTCTAGGGGAGTCTGATGTTTAGCTACGTCTGAGAATGTCTGCAGTTTCTTCTTCATCTCCTCTCCTCCTCCTCCTCCTCCTCCTCCTCCTCCTCCTCCTCTTCCTTCTTCTTCTTTTGGATGAGGATGGCAGTCACTTTTTACTGAGCATTGCTCTGAGCCCTTTGCTACATACTTTGATCATATTATCATTTATTCTTACCACAGTCCTTTGAGCGTTGCATTTTTCTGCACCTTTTATACAAGAGGAAAATCAGAGAGATTGAATGTGTTGTTTAAGGAATAAAGCTACCAAAAAGCAGTTCAGTCGAGTGGTTGGGAGTGCGAGCTCTACCTTGTAGGGTTGTTGGGATTTGTATTGCACACCGGTTATCTGGCCTGTGTCTGCCGTACAGCAAGCATTTAATAAATGTTTTATTATGAAAAGATATTATTTGTGGGGTAAGGCTCTGGCGGCATCCTCAGTATACTGTCTCCCTAGTCTAATCATCTGGCTTTTAGTGTTACCATGGACACGGGGCTGTTACATTGCAGTCTTGCCAATGTCCCTTTTACAGAGGTAGAATATATAACTCCCATCTTCTACACCGGAAATATTCCTGAATTTCTTCCCTCAGACTTATCTCAGTGGTGCCAGATTGAGTTAGGATTGAGTAAAACTGCAAGGAAGAGAAAACCTACTATTCTTTGTTGTAAGAAATAATTCCTTTTTCTTCAGGAACCTTCGGTCTGTAGACAGGCAATGCAGGGCTGGTTACCTGTTCAGGGAAATTGGCTGCTCCAGCCTTCCTGGAGAGAGGTGGAAGCCAAGGGTAAAATGTTTATGCCAGCTGAATGTGTTAAGTTTTGTCAGGGGGTTCGTAGCTCACCTGGAAGTTCCACCCAACACTCTTTGCTCACGATTGGCCCAAACTGGGCCATATGGTTATCATTAGTTGCAAGGGGAAGTGATTGTTATAATTGACCATGTTGTTTCAAGGAAAAAAAAATGAGATTAGATTTGTAAGCCAAGAGAGGAGAGGGGTGATTGAGTAGATAGCCAGCAGTATCTACCACAAGGAATTTGAGCAGGTGTTTCCCTCGTGACTAAGAGGTCTAGAGGCATGGCCATTGTGAAAGCAGTTTTGATTCTAGAATTCAGAATATCTGCATTTATATCTTAAAGATATGTTGAAAATATAAGTTTTGAAAGATGAAATTAGAATCCGTTGAAATCCCTCCATTGTCTTCTTGGAGAATGTATGAGTTGAGGCATACTCAACATCTCTTCTTTGGAAAATCAAGTTGAAATGGGAATGAAAAATGTTTATTGCACAAGCTTTTTTATCCCCCAGGTTTTTTATTTTTTATTTTTTTTTGGTGGTGAAATATGCATAACATAAAATGTACCACTGTAACCATTTTTAAAAAAATTTTTTTAACGTTTATTTATCTTTGAGACAGAGAGAGACAGAGCATGAACGGGGGAGGGTCAGAGAGAGAGGGAGACACAGAATCTGAAACAGGCTCCAGGCTCTGAGCGGTCAGCACAGAGCCCAACGTGGGGCTCGAACTCACGGACTGTGAGATCATGACCCAAGCCGAAGTCAGATGCTCAACCGACCGAGCCACCCAGGCGCCCCGCATTGTAACCATTTTTAAGTGAACAGTTCAGTGATACCGAGTGTATTTACCACCATCCATATCCATAATTCTTTTATTCTTGCAGAATGGAAATTCTGTACTGATTAAACAACTCCCAGTTCCCCTCTCCAGAGGTGGTTAGCCTCTGGCAACCACCATTTTATTTTGTCTCTATAAATTTAGCTACTGTAGGTAAATGGAATCATAACAGTATTTCACTTTTTGTGACTGGCTTATTTCACTTAGCAAAATGTTCTTAAGTTGCATCTACTTTTTTTTTCCTTTTTAAAGGCTGAATAATATTTCTGTGTGTGTGTGTGTGTGTGTGCGTGCGTGCGCACACGTGTGTGCATGCACACGGGTGTACATCACATTTTGTTTATCCACTCATCCATCAGTGGACACTTGGGTTACTTACAGTTTTTAGCTATTGTGAATAATGCTTCTATGAGTATGGGTGTGCAGATATTTCTTCAAGATCCTGCTTTCAATTCTTTTGAATAGATTATTGCGTATGCTTTTAGTTACAGTCAGGTTTGCTAGCTTGTGCTTATCTTGAGGGAAGTGCTTAAGCTTTGAAGAAAGATTATCCAAATCTTTTTGTTTGATTCATTCTCTTGCTAACTTCAAGAAATATTTTTCACCATGAATTAGATTTTCTGTAGTTCTAGGATCATGGAAAGGAGGGAGTCATTGTAGTGTTCTCAGCAGACACTGGCCATTGGGTTGTTGTACTGGTTTTAGAGTGTCATTAGGAAGGAAACATAGAAGAGAACAGAGAACATTATCCTTCCCTTGCAAAGCTGTGTTGACTTGCACATGCATTACTCTCTGAGATTCTGGTCTCCTAATTAAGAAATGATTTAACAGTGAGAGGAGCCCAGTGAAGGAAACTTAGAGTGAATGCATTTGGTGTTTTCATAAAACTGACTGAAATGATTAGGGCTCTTGAGTCGAAAATGATGAAAATGGACAGGAGATATAATTACTGGTTATAAAGCCATTTATTTCACTAGAAACATGAACTTGTTCTTCTAATCTTCAACTGAATTAATCTCCAACTAAATTAAATTAATCTAGACTTTTTGATGCTTAAGTGAGACACATTGTAGACAAAGAAAAGGAAGCACTGTTTTACACAGAAGGTGATCCCCAACTTTGCTATACTCAGAGCTAGTATTATCTGAAATTACAAATTTCCAAAAAAGGGAAGTAAACATTAGACCCACAGTAGAGTGTTAAATAAAGATAGTGCTGATTTGAGGCAGGATTTTAATTTTCAACAGCAATTTAGAGGATAAGTAATCATAAAGGATAACATTAGTATGTTGGGGAGGTGGCTTGAATATCAGGTTTCTTGCACTTTTTTGATTCATATTGTGGATTTTATCTCTCTTGTCCAACTCTACCTGAGTAAGCTTTTCAATAAAACAAGTATTAATGGTTCATGTGAATTTTTTACATAGTTATTAGTTATATAAATTGAAAATGAGAGAGTATGCATTTTCCAATATGAGGCTAAGTCTTTAAATTATTTTACTCGTCAATTTTCAGTTTGTACGCTTTTAAGCAAAGGGTGCCATGCTTCATGGGTTGATTTCTTAACTGTGACGTCCATGGGAAGAAATGGTTTTGCCCCTGAGTTTTTAAGGGGAAACATAGTGTTCCTTTCTGGCATGTTCTTCCTGCTTATTATAAATATTTTTCTTGGATAAAGGATTGCATTTTAATGCACTTGCACTTTTGAAAATGTAATTACTAAAATGACTTTTCCTCTTTTTTGTGAATTATGTTACATTTGGTTTTAACTTCTCATGGCTCAATATTAAAGACTCCAAAATGGAAAAAAGAATCAAAAAAGAATACCCTATTTTCTATTTTAAAAATTATATTCATGGTGGATTGTATTTCGTTAAAGTCTATGAACAAAGGACAGTTAACTCTCCATTTTTTCTCCAGATATATATATATATATGTGTGTGTGTGTGTGTATACACGTTTATATACATGTATATATATGCGTATATATACAATATGTGTATGTATACAATATGTGTATATATATATGCGTATATATATGTGTATATATACACATATACGTGTATATATATATATATGTAAGGGTGTGTGTGTGTATATATATATATATACATATATGTGTGTGTGTATATATATATACATATATACATACATATATATATATATATATATACACACACACACACATATATACACATATACACACACACACCCTTGAGAAAGTCTAGGTGGCTTGGTGTGATCTGTCAGTGACATTTTGGTTTACATTAATCTTCTAGTTTTGTCTTCCCATCTTAATAACTGATCAGCACCCCGGTAATTTTACCTTGAAATACTTGGATTTATTGCAAAAGGTGTATCTTAAATGATGCAACTCCCTTTTCAACAGTGTTTACAGACTGGATAGACTAGATGGGAAGAGGTGTAGTTCTATAGGCACAGTTCTTTTACATGTACTTAATCATCTCTTCAGACTGCAGTGGGAAACTCACTGGAAAGGCAGATGGAAAAGCAAATTGACCTGGAGAGTTTAATTTTTAGAAACGTGTGACCTTAATTGCACCTAGTGTAGGAGCTTGGGGTTTGGTCTCTAAGGGAGCTCTTCTTGTGTGTTGAGTGTTGGCACCTAAAATCTCTTTCCCCCCTCCCTGCCTCCCAGATCCTTCCTGTCTACATATAATTACAGATGGGTCATGTCTCCTTTTTCTCCCCACCCCCCTCCAAGGCAGGCAAACAGGCAGACAGACAGACAGACAGACAGACCTTCTCTCAGCCCAGTTTATTTTTATAGTTGACATGTTCTGTTCCCTTCCTACTTGTTTACATTAAAGTGGAGAACAGCAGACCTTTGCAGAAGGCATGTTTTAAAGAAAAAAATGGCACAAAAGTATTATTTATTATAGAAATTTGAAAATATAGCTCATAAAAATAGCCTGTAAGAATCTCTCAGTATCTTAGAAATAAACTGTGCTAATATTTTACCTCTTGTCTTTCTAGTCATGTATGCATACAATATATAAACTAAACACTGTATACTCTTTAATGATCTACTTTTTTATTCCTTAATATATTGTGAAAATCCTTCCATATCTTTACATCTCCTTTCTTAATATAATTTTTTAAGATTTTATTTTTAATCTCTACACCCAACATGGGGCTCAAATTCACAGTCTCAAGGTCAAGAGTCACATGCTCCACCAATTGAAGCCAGCCAGGGGCCCCCTTAATATCATTTCTAATGGTTGTATTTATACCTGAAAATGTACTTTTGAATAATCCCTATGGATGGATATTTAGATTGTTTAGAGGCTTTTTTTTTCAATTATGATGAGTACTTTGAAGAACATCATTTTATTTTTGTTTAAAAAAATTTATTTTAACGTTTATTTATTTTTGAGATAGAGAGACAGAGCGCGAGCAGAGGAGGGGCAGAGTGAGAGGGAGATAAAGAATCTGAAGCAGGCTCCAGGCTTCTTGCTGTCAGCACACAGCCCAACGTGGGGCTCCAACTCACGAACTGTGAAATCATGACCTGAGCTGAAGTCGGATGCTTAACCAACTGAGCCCCCCCCCCCAGTCTTCCCTCCTTTTATTAAAAAAAATTTATTTCAGTAATCTCTACACCCGACATAGGCTTGAACTTAAGACCCCAAGATCAAGAGTCGCACTTTTCTCCGACTGAGCCAGCCAGAAGCCCCTGAAAAATACCCTTTTAAATATGTCTAAATGGGTAGGAGTCCTTAAGATAAATTTCCAGAGTTTGTGGGTCAACAGTCACATAATTTTAAAATATGTTGGTAGGTGTTGCTTCAGGAAACTTGTAATAAGATACGTGTCTGCCAGCCCAAAGCCAGATTCCCTGCTTCCTCACTGTATGGGATGCCAGCTGGTTCCTGGTGGTCAGATTCACTATATTTCTTCAGGCATCCTTTCTCTAGCTCCTTTGGTGCTTTAACACAGTTAAGTGTGCATTTTCTTCTGAAAACTGGAGCTCCTGGGATAGTCACCTACAGGGGACTTCTCCTCACTGCTCTGGTCTTGCATTGTCACAGGCTTGCTTAACGTCTTCACCTGAATATCCTGCTAACCCCTGATTCGTTAGGTGCAGAGAACGTCCTTTCTTCCCTAAGCAGTTTCTCTTCCTATGCTTCTATATTTCTGTTTCTTCTTTTTTTTAAATGGAGAGGCACTTCCATCCTTCGTGTTGCCTCAAAGCTTGGGACTTATTTTGGTTTCTCTTCTCCTTCATTGCCCTTCAGTAATTCAGTAGTCAAGTCATGGTAACCTTACCTGTATGATTCAGTACCTCTTTCATCCATCCCTTCCCTCCTAATTTCATTGCTGCTTCGCCGCTTCTGGCTTTCAGATGTCCAGCATGGGCGATTGTAGTAAGCCTCACTTTGGCTTCCTTTCTTCTAGCCTCCCTCGCTATGAATCCATTTTTCATATTAAACTCACTATAGCGCACTTCTGATCATGTTACTCTTTTGCTCAGAAAAAGTCAGTGGCCCACATTGTTTAAACTCTTAGCTTGGTATTAAAAATCCTCCACAATCTAGCTGCAGCCCATTTGAGAAATTCAATGAATGGCATTGCAGCTCTGATCAAACATTGGTCTGCCAGAGACGCTTCTCAGAGTTTTGTGTGTATGTCCTGTTCTTTATGCCTTGAGGACTTTGTGTGTTCTCTATTTCACAGATGTCCCAACAGTGTTTACATGCTTCAAAGATATCCATTCAAATGCAGCTTATTCCTTGCACACTCACCCCCATCAAAAAGAAATATTTTTCCTCTGCATTTATGAATGTATCTGTCCCTAACGTATTAGTTATAACTGTTTACCTGTTAACTTATGTACTTGTCTTATCCTCTCCCCATCACCACCCTTCCACGATAGCTCCATGAAAGTACCCCTGAATCTCTTTGGGGACCGACATAGTAGATGCTGCCTCAAATACTATCTGGTGGTTGTAAATGTCTCTTTTTTTTTTTGTTTTCCACAAAATAGATGAACAACTAATTTTCATTAAAAGGAAAGGTAGTAGGAAGATTTTAAGTGATGACAAATCAGCAGCTTAAGCTAATTTGTGCACAGTTGGTAATCTTTGCTTTACTTTTGCTCAGTAGCATTAACTCCCAGGGTTTAAAAGTAGGTTATGAGGGATATCGATTGTCCTGCTGTGAGGGTTGTAATGAAGGCAAGCTTCTCAACCCTGCCATGCACATTGGCATTCATTAAACAATCATTATTAGCCAGCAGGCTCAAAAACAGTTCATACAGCCAGTGTTGTAGGCTTGGTAAACTCTAGTTCTCTGTCCTTCGGAAGGACGTGAAGGTTTTGGTTGAATTGAATGCAGCAGTATTCCAGGGCTGTGCCGTGCGGTGTGATGGCTGCTGTGCACTTGAACTGTGATCAGTCCGAGTGTAGATGTGCTATAAATGTAAAATACACACCAGATTTCACAAAATGTAGTAAGAAAAAGAGAGTGTAAAGTATCAGTAGTTTAAAAAATATTGAGTATAGGGGCGCCTGGGTGGCTCAGTCGGTTAAGTGACCAACTTTGGCTCAGGTCATGATCTCACGGTCCGTGAGTTCGAGCCCTGCGTCAGGCTCTGTGCGGACAGCTCAGAGCCTGGAGCCTGCTTCGGATTCTGTGTCTCCCTCTCTCTCTGACCCTCCCCCGTTCATGCTCTGTCTCTCTCTGTCTCAAAAATAAATAAACATTGAAAAAAATATTGAGTATATGTCAAAATGATAATATTTTGCTTGTATATAGGGTAAAGAACACATATTACTAAATTAATTTTCCCTCCTTTTTTTAAGGCTACTGGAAAATTAAAAATTAAAAATTTTTGTATTGTATAGCTTGCATTGGCCTTTAAAAAAATTTTTTTTTTTTAGTCTTTATTTATTTTTGAGAGAGAGAGAGAGACAGACAGAATGCAAGTGGGGGAGTAACAGGGACTGGAGACACAGAATCTGAAGCAGGCTCCAGGCTCCGAGCTGTCAGCACACAGCCCGATGCGGGGCTCGAACTCGTGATCAGTGAATTCATGACCTGAGTTGAAGTCGGGTGCTCAACGGACTGAGCTACCCACCCCTATAGCTTGCATTGTTCTAAAGAGCAGTGCTGATTTAGAGAGAGGATTTAGTTAGACTTACAGTCAGCATTAGGCAAGTAGGATCATCGCAGCCAGTGACTGAACACAGGGCCCTGAGGGATTGAGCTTCCTAGACATACTAGATTTTTATTTATTTTTAAAAAGTTTTTATTTACTTTGAGACATGGAGGGGGGGGGAGAGAGAGAGAGGGAGAGGGAGAGGGAGAGAGAGGGAGAGGGAGAGAGACAGAGGGTGTGCGCATGAGTGGGGGAGGTGCAGAGAGAGACGGGGAGAGAGAGAGAGAATCCCAAGCAGGCTCTGCACTGCCAGTGTGGAGCTGATGCGGGGCTCGAACCCACGAACTGAGATCATGACTTGAGCTGAAATCAAGAGTTGGACACTTAACTGACTGAGCCACCCAGGTGACCCCCTACATTTTAATTTTTAATCAGTAGTGGGACAGGTCTGTAAAATATTTTGGCCAGTCCACATTTATTGAATAACACAAAACTCACAGGTTGGAGAGAGTGTTTCTAACCTATTAATTACGCCAATTATCGAGCACAGTAAAAGCACATTTCTCACGTTCATTAAATTAATTAGCAAAGTCTCTGGTGTTAATGGTGATGAAGATAACATAGCTTTGTAGTGGCCACCTCCAGGGTTTAGCCTTTCTAATTAAATTACAGCTTACCTTGTCTGGAGTTGTTATCCTAGGCTGGGATAGCACGAAGCCCCCCAGAGGTTTACATGCTGGAATATGCATGCTCACCCGTGGCCAGCTTTTCCTGTGGTTAATAAGCCTCTCCTTTACCTTCTTTCCTTTCTGGACTTCCCTCCTCAACTTTACAGAAGAAAGACATACCACTCATCCTCCCCAAATCTTACTGGGCTTCATTACTGCATTACTATGCCAAACGAGAGTACAGTATTAGAATGCAAAGTAAAGGGCACTCCTTTAAGAATTATTAAAATGGTCAGTGCCTTACTGCTTCCAGAAGCAAGGTTTTGTGCCTGCCTGCCATCTATCCATCCATCCATCCATCCATCCATCCATCCATCATCCCAGAATGAGAATTTTGATGTGAGCTGTTGCCCGTTTGCCCTGGAGACACATGTGAACATGGTGTTTAAATAGAAAACTAAAGTCAAACTTCCTTTGTCAGAAAGTCAGTCTGATTAGTTTGACAATGAGGTCTAGTTTTACCAATTAGGTAGTAGAGACATTTTCTAATAATTGCACGAGCTAAATTTGTGGCTCCTTAACAATGTGCTGGATATTATATCTTTTTAACTATTTAGATTTACCGTACATATTAATTGTCAACCTAAAAAATGTACATGGGAATTCTTTTAGGGGTTCATGAATAAAAATGTTTGAACACTCTGACTTTAACACAGGCACAGGATCATACTTGCTATGTTGAAATCTTTTAAAGTATATTGTAGACATCATACAGGAAGTTTTAAGTAGAGAAAGAAAAGGTGCGGAAAGGCACGCCAGAAGAGAAGTGGTAAAAAGAGAGACTCAAATCATGTTGCGATTGCTTGAGGATGACCACACCCTTGCAACCAGGTGGGCTTTGTGGCTGAGAATTCCAAAATGGTGATCTCAGCCAAGACAGGTCCAGGGAGGGGTGTTGGAAAAGAATATGCAGGGAGGCAAGAGGGAGGGAAGTTTGGATGTTTAAGAAAACAAGATGGGTGGAAGGAGGTGGTTAATGAAAATTAAGAGGAGAGGAAGAGGGGAAGAGTCTCAGCCCCCAGGATTCTCCAAATGAAGGACTCTAGTCAAGAAGGCTGGTAGTTCTGGGCATTTTGGGAATGTTCATTCTGGACTCTAAGGTTGTCTAGACTTCTGCAAGTCTAATCTTGATGAGCTGAAGAGAGTTTTTCTCTGGTTCTGGAATTCCTTGAGGTCACATTGCTCTTTGGGGGTACCTGGGGACTCTTCTGGCATGACCAAATTAAAAGGCAACTCTCAAGCTTCCATGAATTGTTGTCTGGTCTTCATCTCCCTCAAGGTGCTTATATAGACGCTGAAACACACAGAACTAAATGGAAGGAGTTCCAGAGAGGGAAGCCAGACAGTACTGCCACAGCTCTTAATTCATTGGGGTTGTTGGCTTCAGAATGCCTACAGTGATTCACTGATTATTTATTGCTCATTGCTTTTCAGTATATATTTTTGTCTGACTGTAGTGACCCAAAGTTCTAATTATAGAAGACACATGGTCTCCAGTTAAAGTTTTTCTGCCTCAGTTCTATAGAAAATAATAGCATTCCTACAAAGGAGTGTGAGGTCATATTTGGGTGCTGCAAGCATTTTTTTCTTTTTCTTTCTTTCTTTCTTTTTTTTTTTTTTTTTGGATTTTTCCCCACGATTTTTTGTTTGAGAAATACTATTTATTGGGTATTTTTGTTTTATTATATGGATTTATTAGGAATCTAAAAATGAATCTACCAGACTCTCTTAGATTCCTCATACTGTGGGGAAAATGAGTAATTAAAGTCAGAAAATCACTATGTGAATATTTAGCAGTCTTGAAAGGACATGGTTTTGCTCCTATTTTAGAGAGTAGAACTTGTCATGACCAAGTTTGAAGTCAGATCACTGGAATGTTTTTTCCATTCAAGAATTTTTTCCCCCATTCTCATGAACACTCATTTGCATGGATTTTCCTATATCTTGAGATATATGTTTATGAAGATTTCTGTAGACTGTAGAACATAATAGATCTTTAACTGGAATAAAGTGAGGGATTGAATTTCACGGATACTTTGTTTTAAAAAATCTAGCTTTTTAATCACTAAAATTACTAAAAGAATTAGTTTTCTGTTGACTTTTCATGACGGTGACTCATCATCATTATGACTCACTCAGCTCTTCCTAAATAACCTCTCCTTGTACTATGACATTTCAAGTGACTTTAATAAAACTCCTTCACTGCCGGGATGAAAGTCCAAAGTGAAGTGTTTGTATTTGAAGCTTACAATTTCTGCGCCCATAAATTGAGTGCTTATTTTTTTTGCATTTGCAACACATATATCTAAGATGTGAAGAGTTTTGCCAAAAGGTATTTCCAGAGAGAGAGTTTCAAACCATTCTGGATGCCTGTAAATTTTACAGACAGTCTTTGGGTTGACTTGAGCAGCTCTAGAAAGTGAAAGTAGGAAGACATTTCCTCCTGTATTTAACAAACTTGAATTCATCAAGTAGAAAGTAGGTAAGAGGTAAATAATCTAAAAGTAGAAGATGCTCAGGAATTATTGGTTATATCTAATTTTGAAAATACAATCTTTGGAGAATAGATTAATCGTTTTGCAGTAGTTTGGGGATGAAACGCAAAAGTGCTATCTCTGTACTCCAGTGACTTTGGAGTAGCATGCTGTTGAATTTGGGCTACTTCAGAAAGTCTTCAGGATATCTCCGAGTTTGTGGGTTTTTGCTTGGTAGTTTTTGCATTTTCAAAATGCTGTCTTCTGATCAGCCTCATTAGTCATTAGAGAAATGCAAACCAAATCATGGCATACCACTTCACACCTACTAGGATGGCTCTAATTAAATTTTTTTTTTTTCAACGTTTATTTATTTTTGGGACAGAGAGAGACAGAGCATGAGCGGGGGAGGGGCAGAGAGAGAGGGAGACACAGAATCGGAAACAGGCTCCAGGCTCTGAGCCATCAGCCCAGAGCCCGACGCGGGGCTCGAACTCGCGGACCGCGAGATCGTGACCTGGCTGAAGTCGGGCGCTCAACCGACTGCGCCACCCAGGCGCCCCAGGATGGCTCTAATTAAAAAAAAGGAAAATAAATGTTAGTGAGGATGTAGAGAAGATGAAATCTCTGTGCATTGCTGATAGGAGTGTAAAATTGTGCAGCTGCTATGGAAAACAGTTCCCGTAGAAGACAGTTTCTCAAAAATCTAAACGTAGAGTCACCAAATAGAATCACCACATGACCCAGCAATTCCAATCCTCGGCATGGACCCAAGGGAACGGAAAGCAGGGACTTGGACAGATACTTGCACGCCACTTTTCATCGTGGCTTTACTCATGATAGCCAAAAGGTAGAAACAACCCAATTGTCTATCAACAGATGAATGGATGTGGCATAGATGTATGGCATATGTGTGGCATATACATACAAGGGGATATTATTCAGCCATAAAAAGAGATGAGATTCTGACACATGCTACAACATGGATGATCCTTGAAAACATTATGCTATGTAAAATAAGCCAGACACAAAAGGACAGATACTGTATGATTCTGCTTATACGAAATATCTGCAAGAGGCAAATGCATTCATAGAGAAAGAAGATTAGGGGTTACCAGGGAGGAGGGGGAATGGGAAGATTATTGAACTTTATTTTTTATTTATTAATAAATTTTATTTTATTTTATTTTATTTTATTTTATTTTATTTTATTTTATTTATTTTATTTTATTTTATTTTATTTTATTTTATTTTATTATAAAGTAGGCTCCACATGCAATGTGGGGCTTGAACCCATGACCCCAAGATCAAGAGTCACATGTTCTACTAACTCAGCCAGACAGGTGCCCCTGTGAATGGGAGAGTTATTGCACTTTATTTATTTATTAATAAATTTATTTTATTTTATGTTTTATTTTATTTTATTTTATTTTATTTTATTTTATTTTATTTTATTTTATTTTATTTATTATAAAGTAGGCTCCATGCCAAACATGGGGCTTGAACCCACGACCCCAAGATCAAGAATCACTCCGGCCAGGTGCCCCTGTGAATGGGAGAATTATTGCTTAATGGTCATAAAGTTTCCATTTGGGCAGATGAAAAAGTTTTGGACATAGTGGTGATGGTCACACAACACTGTAAATGTAATTAATGTCACTGGATTGTATAGTTTAATATGGTTAAAGTGGCAAACTTTATTTTGTATGTATTTCACCACAACTTAAAAAATTTACTAATGTAACACACCAAAAACCTTTGAATTATAGACTTTACATGGATGAATTGCACAGTATGTGAATTATATCTGGATAAAGATGTTAAAAAAGTTTTGCAAGCAGGAGTGCAAGATAAAGGGGCATGAATTCTGAGTTGATCTCTGGTTCCACCTAAGTGTGTGTTGACATGGCTAAGCTTCTAACGTGTCTAGTTTCAGGATGGGGTTTGATCAGGTGCTCTTTTTATGTACTTTCCTGCTCTTAAATGCTCTGATTCTGTGATAGTAAGCCTAAATACAGTGCAGGTGGGGCTGTGGACTTTCGGGAATCAAAGGCTTCCAGAATTGCCATGGATTTGGGAGCAGAGTGAATGGGTCATGCTAGCAGGGCATGTGTTTGCTTAAAGAGGTTGCTTTTCATGGGGCGCCTGGGTGGCGCAGTCGGTTAAGCGTCCGACTTCAGCCAGGTCACGATCTCGCGGTCCGTGAGTTCGAGCCCCGCGTCAGGCTCTGGGCTGATGGCTCAGAGCCTGGAGCCTGTTTCTGATTCTGTGTCTCCCTCTCTCTCTGCCCCTCCCCCGTTCGTGCTCTATCTCTCTCTGTCCCAAAAATAAAAAAAAAAAAAAAAAAAAAAAAAAAAAAAAAAAAAGAGGTTGCTTTTCAAAGAATCTGTATTTCCTTTTTTTTCCTTAAGTTTATTTATCTACAGGGGAGGGGAGAGGGTCAGAGAGAAAGGAGAGAGAGAATCCCAAACAGGCTCTGTGCTGTCAGTGTGCAGCCCAAAGTGGGGCTTGATCTCATGAACCGTGAGATCATGACCTGAGCTGAAATCAAGAGTCAGATGCTTAACCAACTGAGCCAGTCAGGTGCCCCAAGAATCTATATTTTCTTAAAAAAACATTTTTGAGCATGTATTTCTAACTCTGTAATCATTTTTTAATGGGTATAAACAGTTTTCAGGACTGAAAACTTTCTAATGTTTGGATTATTTAGAATTACTCCTTTAATGTTGTATGTGAAAACCCTCTGTGTTTTCTCATAGATATGCAATTATGTTTAATTAAGTATGCTCTTTTTTGCTAGGTATTTAATCTGAGCCTTTTCTTATTCTGTCTAGAATGCCCTTCTTCTTCTTGTTCTTCTTCTTCTTGTTCTTCTTCTTCTTGTTCTTCTTCTTCAATGTTTATTTACTTTTGAGAGAGAGGGAGAGACAGAGGCATGAGCAGAGTGGAGGAGGGGCAGAGAGAGGGAGACACAGAATCTGAAGCAGGCTCCAAGCTCTGAGCTGTCAGTACAGAGCACGACATGGGGCTTGAACTCACAGACTGCGATATCATGACCTGAGCCAAAGTTGGACGCTCAACCAACTGAGCCACCCAGGTGCCCCAAGAATGCCCTTCATCTTTGCATGAACCAGACTTCATCTGTCCTCCAAGATATATTTTAAATGTCTTTTTTCCCCCCATGAAACTCTGACTTCTGCATACTTGACGTTCATTGACTGAACACAGGCTCAGGAGTTTGTGGGACCTGGTTCCATTTGTGACTGTCACTTACAAAGTGGATGGTGCTTGGCAATTCATTGAACTTTTGTCCCTGGATCACAGGCTTCTTATGTGAAACGTGGGGTTGTTTTCCCGTTATTCTCACTTCACCCATCCCCACATCTCCTAAAGAGGCCATCGACTTGTTTTTCGCTTTTTATAGAGTGAAGCGAAAGTCTGTTTCAAATGCAGTTTTTAAAAAGCTTTAATAACTTCAAAGTGTAAATGTGATAAATTTACAAAGATAACATGTGAAATGTTAATTATCTAAACTTCTCAATATACTTAGGTAATTCTGACAATTTTGAAAAGTACACGTTAAGGGTTTTTTTCAGGCCCTCTGAGGGCGTCAGATTTTGAAACAAATTTGGAGTTGACACAGTCTGATTGAGAGCAGTCTGTCTCCTCTTGTCTCTGTGTGTTTACACAGTTGTAATCTTTGTCAGATTATTCATAATATTTACATATTTCCATGTGCCGTTGTCATGCATATTGTTTCAATAAGTGAATTGATCGTGTCCAGAGGCCGATAAAGTGGGTGTGAGACAACGACAGAGCTCGCTAAGCCTTGGTAGTAGGTTTCTTTGGGCTTGATTAAATAAATGCACTACCCAGAAAAAGTAGAAGTGGGAGTGTGGTCTGAAATGCTTTCATTGCTTTCGAAATAATCTCTTCTGCTAATGAGAAACTGGCTTTCTAGGGCGAGTTGCATTTCATGAGAGGCTTTAATAAAGCCAATCCAAGTTTTAAATCATCCAGGAAGACATTTCTCTTTTGGCTTAAAGTCTAGGGACTTCTTTTCTCAATAGCTGCATTTTATGGAACTCACGTTATTGCCAGCCAATTGGACACTCTTCAGTTGCTTTGAAAGATGTACCGGGGGATAATGCTTTCTCTCTAATAGTAGTCGAATTTTAATGGTGGTATACATGTTCCTAGGACTTGTGTGTTTCCATAAGGGAAACAAGTCCTAATTTTTCTTCCACCTTTCCAATTTAGGATTTAAATTGAGATTTGTTGCTACATTCTGCTGAAAGAAGTTTTGATACGCATTTGAGCTGGCGAAGTGAAAAAAATATTGCAAGCCAGTTTCCTGGAAGATTTATCAGGCAGTTTTGTTGATGTTTCTTGCTTCACTTCTCTTACCCATCACAGAAATAAAATTCCAGGCTAGGCAGCAGCAAAGGCCCTTGGATCTGTGTGAGCATGTCAAAAGCATTTTAAGAAGAGCAAAATATTTTAGAGGAAGAATTTGGAAAATCAGCCTTAAGGGATTTAACACATTTTTCTTCTCCTAATTCAGTCCCGTGTTTGTCCCTGTAAGGGAAGAAAGGTCATTAATGGATAAGATTTGCTAAGCTCCAAAAGACTTTCAGAAACTAAAGGTTTTCTTGAATACAAATCTAAAGAAAATGCTTGTTTGGAAACTGGAATGAATGTATTTAGAGTGTAAATTATACTAACTTATTTATATAAAATAATCCTGTTCTATGTAAGATTGTGTTGTCCATTTGCATGTTTTTATTTTGGAGAAATTTAATGACGGATTGGCTTGATAATGGACAGCTGAACAACTTCGAGACTTTGGAAGTTTTGTATACATTTCTAGGAGGGCCAAAATGATCGATCAGAAATGCATGGCTGAGATCTTCAGTTGTCTTGCTACCACTTGGCTAGCATATTTTCAACTCCCAGAGCAGGACCTGGGCTGGGATTGTCACCTTAATTGTTGTGGTGCAGAGGGCAGTTCTCTACTAAGTGTTCCAAATTTGTTACATTTTAATCTCATAATTTAAAAGCTACAGGCTAATTCTAGTTCTTTTACTGAATTCCTCTCTAGTAGAAAATAAGGGGTGTGTGTGTGTGTACGTGTGTGTGATTGAAAAAGGGGAAATGTGAACTAAAAGCCTTATTGATATATGAACTTTTTCCTTCCCTTTTTTAACTGTATCAGGAAAATGAATACAGATGAGTGTTTATATAAATTTGGGAGTATTTTTGAAATGTTTGGATGCTGGATAATTTTTCTTTACAACCTCATACTTTATTTCATATTGGTTACTTAGACTCATATTCAAACTTTGATTTGACCAAAAGATCAAATATATTATAGAAACATTAACTTATTTTTATAAACATCTCCATATGGCAAGAGTCTATTTTTAGAATTTGATTTCATTTTTTATGTGATAAAGTTGAAAAATCTTACTTATCATTTGGTAAGGTGTGGACACTCATTTCTTTGTCCAGTGTATGTCTGTAGAGGAACCTATGAAGTATTAAATATTTTAATATGGTTTTGAAAATAAGAAGGTTAAGTGCTCAGGAAAGAGGATAAGGGAAAATGGTATTTATTAATATTAATCCCTTAGAATTTTCCCCATTTTTATGGCAAAAATATTTGAAGTTGTAAAATGTAATGAAATTAGGAGAATTTAATATTTGTGACTTTTATATATATTTTTGTTAAGAGCCTGGTGGAATCATTTGTATGTTAAAATTTACAAAAATAAATCCAAAGGTTAATGGGATAAATAGTTAGATTTTCTCAGTGCTCTGAACACTGATATTTAACATTATATTCCTCTTGGCGGGGCTAGTATAGTGCTCACTGCAGGTTGATGTATGTGGCTACCTTATATTCTGCGTATAATCTCCGTTCTGTCCCTCTTGGGTGTGATTGCAAGGTGGGGGCATTCAGAGGGTGTAAGCAAGTCCTCTTGGTTAATAAATGGCTTATACGTGGCATTGATCGATGGTAGAAAGCCTGAAATCAGGTCTGATGCTGACTGCATTGTCCTTTCTGGAAGGAAGGCCACCTCGCAGTGCAATTAACATCAAGAAGGTTCTGAGACAACAGTTTTGTTTTTCATCCAGTTGCTCCCTTTGTGTCTCAGAGTCAGTCTCCAATTACCTTTATGGATGTGTAAAAATGCAGTCGTTCCTGGAGCTGCTGCTACGGTATTTATTTCAGGAATGACCTTTTAATTGCAAACTCTCCTTCCAGAAGAGGGTAAGGACCAGAGATATCACAAACTTGGTGAAGTAGTGGCTGAACTTCTAATGACGCTGTTAGGGATGAGTGGGGAGGTCTGTGTTGAAGGCAGCCCTTTGAAACTGATGCACAGAGGGCAGAGCATACTTGGGCCTCTGTGTTATTATTTTGCTGTTATGATGTGGGAGGCAGCCTGGCAGTATGGAATGAACCGGGACAGGCAGTGTATTTATACAGACAGGCAGAACCGCAGCTTTCTACGCTGTTCCAGATACTCCTGAGGCAGCTTTCAGAACCAGTTAGAGATTGTTAATGTGCTGTGCTGTAGGCTTTAAGCCAACAGTGACTTGCTGGTTGTAATAGAGAACGGGGCGGGGGGTGGGGTGGGGGTGGGCAATTGAAGAGTATATGATTAGGGGTTACCGAAAGGGTAGAATGGATGTTTATCTGCCATATTTACATGTATTCTGTAGTAATAATTATAGCAATAACGATAACAAAGAGCTCAATGCCAGCTCTTTGCTAAATATTCTCCAGTCATATTCACCAATCTTTACAATGCCCTTGCAAGCTGGGTGGTATTTATTATCTCTATTTTATAGGTGAGAACTCTGAGGAGAGGAGGCATTGTAATGACTTACGCAAGGTCACACACAAAGTGGATTGGGATACGGAGGCCTATTTTGTTCTGTAGCCCATGTATCAAATGGTTTCCTTGTACTTAACTAAATCACGCTGCTTATCTTCAAGAAGTTCAAGATACTGTAGCTTTTAAGGTCAATTTTTATTTCTTCTGGCTTGGAAGATGAATTTGTAATCAAAACCAAAGTTGATCATTTTCTAAAACACGGCTCTGATTTCTCTACTTGTAAAATACGGAGGTTGTATTTATAGATCAAGATCATTAAAACCTTGTCATGTCAGTCTTACTACAGGAAAACAGCTTGTGGAACAAGTAACCTTATACTAGTTTTTGTTCTGGAGGGTGTAGGACCTTGTATGAAGAGGAAGAAGATCATGAGTGTCTTTGTTTTTAGTGGATAACTTCGATTTTTGTTTGGGACATGCTGATGTCTTTATCTTGCTGAAATTATGCTTAGAGAAAATGCAACAGAAAGTATTATGTATAACAGGGTGAAAGTGAAGTGCTAGTTCTGTCCCACACATGTGGATTTAATGGTTGGCGGTGATATCCCCAGGCTTAGGGATGGACGGGAGGGCCAGCTCCCTGGGGAAGGTGCCTGGACCTTCCTCTGCTGCAGGCATTAGCCAACTCCGTCTGCCATCATCTTTCTTAGCTGTGGATCATTGTGCCTCATGAACTACAATAGGACTGCTATTTTAAACTCTCCCTGATGGGGATGATTGTATTTGGTACTCTAAGGGTACAAACTTTCATTCTTTTCCCTTCTCTCCTTTTCCCTCCCACAGATGAACACAATGACGTGCAGAAGAAAACTTTCACCAAATGGATTAATGCTCGATTTTCAAAGGTAACAGAGACTTTCAAACACTTTATGGTGATTCAAATGCCTCTTTCTGATTGATGGAGTTTGGTTGGAAGTACAGTGAATTTTGCCATAAAATGTGACCTAACTCTAGAAGTCTTCTGAGTATGCAGATACATTTATACTTTCTTTATTTATACTTTCTTTATTCTCTTCTCCAATATGTTTAAGATTTAATGGTGTAAACACCTTCATGGTAATAAACAGCTCTTTATTTTTACCTGGCATTCTCCAGATATATGCCAATAGTTTGCTGCTTTTGATACTGTGAATCCTGGGTACATTTAGGAAATGAATATATCATTGGGCAAATTTTGTGTTCATTTTGCTAGACTGAAGATGATTTCACTTTGCCTAGTGAAAATCAAATTATTATTCAGGCAGCTTTTCTACCCTGTGCAGAAATGCTTAGGGATTTTTAATACCTGTGGATGTGGCTAATAGTGTTTATCTGCATTGTGGTCCCCCCCGCCCCCGCTTTTTTTTTTTTTTTTTTTGTGAACTTCTTTACTTCTTTCCCCAGGGATCCACTCTTTCTCAGCATTTCTAACCACTTGGAACATAATCCGTGTTTTGAGTGATATTCCTTTTAGGGGCAAAGCAAACTGAAAGAGAAATTGGCAGTGCTGTTTTCAAACTTGTAATTATCCATTGGTTATTGACATTGGAATTTGGTCCTCTAAGTTTGAAGTGGGAGGAAAATTTTCAGGACAGCATGATAGAAAAATGGGTAACAAAGGTTTCTTGGAGAAACATAATCATGGTCTTTTAAATAGTCAGAAAACTACTTTATTATTATTATTTTTAAGAGGGAGGGAGAGAGAGAGAGAGAGGAGAGAGAGAATGCATACCTGTAGGGTAGGGGCAGAAGGAGAAAGACTCCCAAATAGGCTCCACGCTCAGTTCAGAGCCCAGCTCGGGGCTTAATTCCACAATCCTGAGATCATGATCTGAGCTGAAATAAAGAGTCAGATGCTCAACCGACTGAGCCACCCAGGCACCCCAAAAGCTACTTTAATTAAGAGTTATTATTTTCAAACTTTTCTCTTTGAGAAGATTGCAGAGGTCAGGACCATAAACATTGGTATTTCTTTGAGGCGAGGTGAGAATGTTTTAGATTACTTTTAGCAGCAGCAGGGTTTGAAAATTGTTCCACATCCCAATAATTATGGGTGATTATTTGATTGCAAGTGTTTTCTTTGGTTTTGCAAGTTTGTGTTGAGGGATGTTTTTATTTTGCCTCTGAGAACGTAAGGGTTGTGAAAACTGACTTTGACAGAAGGATCAAGAATATAGAAGTGCTTGCATAATTGGTGGTTTTATGTGTAGGATTATTCCAGAGCAGACACAGGTATTTAGGGGGAAATTTTAACTTGTTCTGTTTAGAGACATAGGTAAGTAACATCCTGGGTGCTTTGGATTTGGCATTATTCAAAACTTTTGAAGTATTCATCTACATGTGACCATGTTCTGAGTAACATAGTTATAGCAACTGAGAGAGTCTGGATATGAGATACTTTATTCCACTGGTTTTATGAGTGGCCAGATACGTAAGATCATCTACCCTGATTGTTATTGAGGATGATATGAGGATGGTCATTTCTAGGTGGAGCAAGTTAAGCAGACCTGCTTTTTAGCAGCTTAATATAGTCATTGGGAAAGAATTACCGTAGAGCTGATTTTAAAGATCGTTTGAAAGCATCGTAGTCTTCATAGACCTGTGTTTGGGGGACATTTGAAACGGGGCAAATTACTTTTGCCCCTAGTTACAAGAATGGAGAGAAACAGTGCAATAGGGCATGGAAAGGTGGAGGGTAGGAGAATAGAGGTGACAATTGAGAAAGAAGAATTGAACATGATTAACTTGATGGGTATCGCCGCGAATTTGGCTCAGGCAAGATAGCACCTCGGCAGTGTGGGACAGACTGTTGAATGGGAGCATCTCCCCGTAGATCTGCTTGATCTCCAGGCCCAGAGCCATCAGTGATGCAAGGCTGGCACCAAAGCTGTACCTCGTACCCCGTGTGGCTGAAGTACTCCTTCTCTAAACTTTAAAACTTTCCTCACTGCAGTTACTGTCCCTTGACTTTTTCTCCATTGGACAGTTCTCAGTGTCTTTTGAACATTTGGCTCATGTATCTGAATTTTCTCAAGAAATAGCTCAGTGTTTATCACTGGTCATTAACATCTTTAAAAAGACCTGAAATGACACAAAGTCGAGTACTACCAGAATTGTTTACTTAATGAACGTGATCTTTAAATTTGTACATTTATAATGTGTATATTATTCTGTAATATTAAGTGAGGGTTTTAAGCCCCATGTAAATTATTTGCCCCAGGAAGGTTGTAATTATTGCCAGGATGGTGAAGAGACCAGGTAATTATTATCATTTTTAACATTTTTAACATTTCAACAGTTTCAGTTATGTAAACTGACACAGAAGCTAAAAGCTTATTTTGTTTAGAGAAAAAGTATCAAAAGGAGAGCTGACCCTGGGAACATTTCCTTTCAGATGACTTCTAGTAAAAAATCAAAGTAGAAGGAAAATTTGATGGTTCTAGAACACACTTACCAAAGGAATGGTGAATATTTGGATATAAAAAGACAGAGGGTTCATGGCAGTGGCATTGAACTTCATCCACATTTTTTCTTTCCTCTGGCTGTCTTAAGTCCATAAATCAGATTGATTCCACACTGGTGATCAGGAAAGGGAATAGCAAATTTCTAGGCTGGGAGATTTCCAAAGACTCCCCATACAGCTTAATTCCACTGTGCTGGGAGAAGGTGGTTATTTGGGCATTGTGTCACTAGGTAATCCAGAGCCTTGCCTGAGGAAAAAAAAAAAAGTCCTGTTGAAGAGAATGAATTTGATTTCATTTATTTCTTATCCATGTCCTTTGGTATATTGTGAAGTTTAAAATAGAATTATTGATTGAGTCTGCTGCTTCCCTGCAGCACAGGTCTCTTTCCAGAGCAGTAGAGCCCTTGTGTTGAAAAATGCAAACAGACACTTGACAGCATCATCTGCCATTTAGGAATTTATTTTGAATTCTATCCCTGGATATTTCCCTCATGGTCCTCTCCCCAGCCCATCTCAAACACCAACTCTTGTTGATTCTACTACCTACATATATTCAAAATGTCTATTTCCCTCCATCTTTTTAAAAAAAATTTTTTTAAACATTTATTTATTTTTGAGAGTGACAGAGACAGAGCATGAGCAGGGGAGGGGCAGAGAGAGAGAGAGAGGGAGAGAGAGACAGAATCCGAAGCAGGCTCCAGACTCCGAGCTGTCAGCACAGAGCCTGACGCGGGGCTCGAACCCACAAGCCGTGAGATCATGACCTGAGCCGAAGTCGGATGCTCAACCGACTGAGCCACCCAGGCGCCCCTCCCTCCATCTTTTTGACACCACTTTTTGCCAACTCACTATTATCTGAGTTAGGAAAAAACGTGAAAGACTTTAAGATGGGTTGAAAGATTAGTAGGAGTCCTGTCAGCTCAGACATCTGGCTCATTGCCTTCCCTTATCTTTGAGCTACTCTGCAACTCTGAGAGTTGTAGAAAACAGATAATAATACAAACGATTCTTATCCATAAAAATGCAAAGTAGATGGAATGCAATTGATTACTATCCCTTGAATAGACCTGTTTTGCATCTATTGCAAATTTATTTCCACTTTCCTTTATTGCATGTAAACAACATGTGGTCTTTTGAATTCTCCTTTGCACTGGTTATAACACCATACTGGTTCTCTCGTTAATTAATGAGTTGAAGCCTTTGACATGTGTTGATATTACACGTGCACGAGAGTCATGATTTTACGGTTTTTTGAAAATTATCCCTGAACATGTTGTCATAATCTGCCAGCTGGTTCTACCTTGCCAGGCTTCGCCTTATCCATTCCCTTCCTTCTACTTTCTACAGAGTAGCAGGAGTGATCTTCAGGTGTAAGCCTGAATGCCCTTTTCTCTTCAGCTAAATCTTTCAGTGGCTGTCCATTGTTCTTACTTGGCGTTTAAGACCCTAAATCGTTGAGCCTTCCAGTTTACTCCTGATTGCATTTCGCTTTACTCTCGCTTCCTCTTTATGCTCTGGCCATTGCGATGAGCCTTCTCATGGCCTCTAGCCTGGCTCCTTCCTTCATCGTTTCCTGGCCAACTCCTCTTATTTCTTGCCTGAGCTTAAATGTCATTTCCCGAGGGACACCTTTTCGGAGCTTCCAGACTAGGGTAGATATGCTCTGTACTCTTAAAGCATTATCCTTTGATGCACTTATCATAATTGTATTTTAGATAGTCACATCTGAGAATATTTGCTTCTCCTCTCTGAGATAGTGATTTGCTCTGTGGGTGCAGGGATTGCCTGTTTTGTTCACTGGCACCACTTCTAGCGTTTAAAAAACACCCAATGACCATTTATAGACTTAATAGATTAGTGAATAACAATGGCAGAAACATACTAAAATGCCTAATACTTTATATCCATAAACCGGTTGGAGGTGGTTATATTGGAAAGAGGTAGGAGTATAGAATTGAGTGCAAAATAGCATAAATTGTGTTATTTCATGGATATGAATACATTTTGCTGCATTTACTCACAAAAATAGACAAACAAACCTAGCTATGCAATTTCCTTATTTACCTGTTTTTTGGAGTTGTGCTGGAAAGATTGTTAAACCACCATTTGGATTTATACATATGATTCTCACATTTGCTGCATAGGATTCTTCAAATAGAATCCTCCTATTAAATTTGGTGATGAAAAATGAGATTTAAACCCTAAAATCAGCTCAATTCATTTCTTGATAAGGGATTTGGTAAAGAGCTTGAGAATATTGCGTAATACGGATCTAAAACCATCCTGTGATTTTTTTTTCACTATATAAAGAAATATGATAGCTAAGACAGCATTCACTATAAATATATATTCTTTTTGCTGAAAATCCTTGTTAATATGTTACAGAGATATGCTTTGGAGTTTGGGAATCCTGAGAAGTCACATAGCATAGAATAACTTACGGTTGTTGGATTTGAAAAAGTTATGAAGGGCTCACAAGAAAATGATTATCTAAAGGAGCTAAGAGTTAGGAAATTTAACACTTATTCCTGGATGTGCTGCTCATTTATTTATGACCTCAGGCAAATTATTAGCCAATTTTTCCAGGTCACTTGGTTTTTATTCCTTTAGCTATAAAACACACTTGATCATAATTACTTGCCTCATATTGCGCAGAAATATTGAGGCATTATTGTGAAACATTATAGGAGATTGCAATTACTTAGGAATGCTAAATTAAGACCCTCTCAGGTAATCCTAATTTGTGGTACCCCTGGTCTGTGCTACACATATATTTTAGAACAGAAATGGAAAAAAAGCATTGGCTCATTAAACCCACTTTATTCCATTGTCTGGTGGGTAAAGCTTGAGTGTTTTGTTCCTTCTAATTTTAAAAGCCTCTGGTTTGTTAGGGGGCCCGGTCTCCCTGGGGAGGCAACAATGGCCTCATTGCTTCACCGCTGGGAACTTTTTTCTGCCGCCCAGCCTGCATTTTCTTTGGCTGACTTTCAGAGCTGCTCATCTGGCAGAGCTGAGACGTACAAATTGCAGAAGCTCTTTTATCAGTTTGGTGAGGTGATTCTCAAACGTGGTTTGACAAATAAAGGTTAGGCAGAGAATATGCAGACTTAAAAATGCTGAACTTCAGTTTGGGCAGATTTCTGCCTTTCCCTTTTCGAAGACAAAGAAGTGCAAAGTTTTCATATACATCACAAAATTCCAAACTTGAAATTTAAATTGATGGAGCATAAAGGAGGAAGTCCCTGAAGCGTTTTTTGTTTTTTGTTTTTTGTTTTGTCGATTTCAACATGGAGAGCTATTCAAATGTGTTCCTTTTGGAGAAAGTTGGACTTTGCTTTTAGCATCCCATTGCTTTCTACTGTTTTCATGTTGGAAGTTGATGGTCACAAAAATGAGAGTGGGAAAAGATGTGTAGGGAGCTTTGTAGAAGATGGGGCAATAAAAGCAGTCTGCAGAAGTTGGGTCCTCTTTTCAGTCTTGTGAAGGAGATAGTACAGGTTTCCTGGGTGCTGTATCAGTGCACCTACAGTAGAGATCTGAGCTTTGCAAGTTAGGCCCTGAGTTCACCGTTGATTTATTTTCCTGACCATGAGTATGGCAAGTCAACTAATTGTTTTAGGTGCCATAACCATTCAACTGTTCCTTAGGAAGTTTTGATTTGTATGTACTCACCAATACCTTTAAAAAGCAAACGATAAAACGCACTCTGTATTCCTAAACAGTTCCAAGCCGTGTTTTGGCTGTGTTACATAAGTTTGGTTTTGTTGTTGTTTGCTTTCATTCAATTTGATACCTTTTGTTTGTTTTGGTTCTAAACATTATACTTGCAACATGATTTTCACCTGGTTACTGTGGTTAAAGTAAAAAAAAAAGTTGTTTAGTAGGCTGTGTTTTATGTTTTGTACATATTGAGTACTTAATAAATGATTTGGACTGAGCCTATTAACGTTTGTAAGTGTTAAGCAAATTTGATGATATTTGCTGAGTCTGTAACTGATGCTCAATTTTGAGATGGATTGGCTCAGGAAAATACCTTTTCACCCATTACCTGGAAAGGGGGGAGCAGAGGCACATACCTTGTGCTTTTCCACTCAGCCTGTGTGACCCCACCATCCCTACCTTCAGAGATGGGCTCTGATTGGTGCAGGGGTGGTAGGCCTGGGCCAGTGTAGGCTGGAGAGCTCTCAGGAGAGGATTGTTGAAGAGATGGTGGTTTTGGGGGAAAGAAGCTCTTTCTGTTAAACAGCTAGGAGACACTGGACCTATTTTCAGTTGTGCCTAGCCTTAGGAAGCCTTTAGGTCCAATTGCTACACGTAGCCACCCGCCAACTATGAGTGGAGGCAGATCAGGTTGGGTGGGGGTAGTTGATGCTGTTAATTTTGCTTTTACCATCTGTTGGGGAAATTAAAAAAAAAAAATCCTGCCAACAAAGACCTCTATTCGATATAGAGTACAGAGCACACAGAATTTATTTTTGGGTATTTCTATCAGATTTGGTGAATGTAGGCAGTTGGTGAAAAACTGGAAGGTCTGGACAGAATTTCACACATTATGTAGTAAAGTTGAAGAAGGAATGATGAACACTTACCTCCTGGAGAGAAAAATGGATGCACCTTGTCTGGGCCTCTGTCTGCCTCCTAAGAGACTCGATTACTTTGAGGTCATTGTTATGTTGCATTGGAAAACTGGAGATGGGGGTTTATCTAATTCCTCACTAAAAAAGTTGGTCCAGTTGTGTTTTTTTTTTTTTTTTAATTTTTTTTTTTTTTAACGTTTACTTATTTTTGAGACAGAGAGAGACAGAGCATGAACAGGGGAGGAGCAGAGAGAGAGGGAGACACAGAATCTGCAACAGGCTCCAGGCTCTGAGCTGTCAGCACAGAGCCCGACCCGGGGCTCGAACTCATGGACCGTGAGATCATGACCTGAGCCGAAGTCGGACGCTTAACCGACCAAGCCACCCAGGCGCCCCAGTCCGGTTGTGTTTTTAGGGAGACACCCTAAGGGGATGGAAAGGGCAGGTCAGCTGCCTCTCCTTGATTACACAAAGGAAATGTCATTTCATTTACCTTTATATTATCACTATCAATACCGTAACTAATGCCTTGCTCTCGTCCCATGGTACCCTGTCTTTTGAGGAACTGCATTCTGCAAACATTTCCCCTGCTTTGCCGGTTGTGCATATCTGGAATGAACTGTATTGTTACAGACCTTGCCTGGTATGCACGTGGAGTGGGTTTATTCAGCCTGCACCTCACCCGGTTGTTTGTCCATGGAGTATGCACTTGGCCCTGCACCTGGCTGCCAGCTGTGTGAGCCTCACGTGTGGTTCCCTATCATCCCGGTTTATCAGCTCCCTCAGTTTGCTTGCTTACCCAAGATCAAGGTAAAAATTCTGTTACATGCTGTGTGACTTCTGATTCTCTGAAAGATATTAGGTGGGTTAGCTTGTGTTTTATAGTATTTTGTAGTTTTTAAGGCAAACACACATTCATTGCTTTGATTCCTATGTGAACACTGCAGAAAGTATTGCTCTGCAGTTAATTGTCCCTTGTGTGTTTACCTGAGCCATGTTTCTCCAGTCTCTCACTCTTCTTCCTTTCCTCCCCTCCCTCCCTCCTTCCAAGCAAGCTTCTAAATGGAATCTTCTTCAGTTCTTAAGAACTTGTGCTGACCACCTTGAATTCTTCAAAAGAATGGCCAAGTGCCATGTGTTCACTGATTCTTTAAGTGACCATAGAATGTCTGGCTGGTTTTCTTTTGCAAGGTGTTTAAAGACCTCATTAGGCATTTCACTGCACTCATTTTGTTCTTACTCTTTTCAGTCCAAAGCAATAGTGCTTTCATTCTTTCCCCGTGGGGTGGAATCAAAAAGTTGATATTGACCATCATATGGTCTTCATTTCATTGGTGCAGCTATAACTTTAAAATTGTGATGAACCTATATTTATCACGTTGCTTAATCTTGCGTAGAGATCCCATTCTTTGTTTTGGTCTATTATTTAACTCATGCAGTAATAATAATACAAGAATCATAATAGCACAAAAATTAGGTGATAGAAGAAATCCAAAGAAAATATTCTTCCACTCCTTTATTTCTTTTTAAAGTTTCATTTATTTTGAGAGAAAGAGAAAGTGGAAATGGGGGAAGGGCAGAGAGAGAGGTAGAGAGAGAGAATCCCAAGCAGGCTCTGCACTGCCAGAGTAGACTCCAACGCGGGCCCCCAACCCACGAACCATGAGATCACCACCTGAGCCGAAGTTTGTCACTCGACTGACTGAGCCACCCAGTGGTTCTATAACTGCTTTTAATTCGACTGCCAAGAGAAAAACTATAACGTTTTTGTTATAAAATGCTTTAAAAAGTATATTTGTACGTAAACATAATTAGCCAAAATGGCATTGCTCTTGGGGCTCACTCCTGTACTTACTGACTTTTAAGAAAATGAAGAATTATTGGGGGCACCTGGGTGGCTCAGTTGCTTGAGCGTCCTACTTTGGCTCAGGTCATGATCTTGCGGTTTGTGAGTTCAAGCCTCCACATCTGGCTCACTGTGGGCAGCATCAGTGCAGAACCTGCTTTAGATCCTCTGCCCCCCTCTCTGCCCCTCCACTGCTTGTGCTCTCCTCCAGAATAAATAAATACTAAAAAAAAAAAGAAAATGAAGAATTACAAGAGCCAAAAGGGTGCTACGTTTGTATCAGTGCTGACATTTGCAATTCATAAGTGAAAGAGTCTGGTTTTAAAAATATTAAAAGAGGGGCACCTGGGTGGCTCCGTCGGCTAGGCGTCTGACTTTGGCTCAGGACATGATCTCATGGTTCATGGGTTTGAGCCCCATGTCGGGCTCTGTGCTGACAGCTCAGAGCCCAGAGCCTGCTTTAGATTCTGTGTCTCCCTCTTGTTCTGCCCCTCCCTGGCTTGTGCGCTCGTGCTCTCTCTCTCTCTCCTTCAAAAATAAACGTAAAAAATTTAAAAAATGTTAAAAGAAAAATTAAACTGCTTATTTCTTATTGAATTTTGAAAATAATCAACCCCTTGCCCCAAACAATCAAAAACCTAAAACAATAAAAAAAAAATAAAAGAGAGAGATGCTAAAGCTTGCAGTGTGTTATCAGAGGTTGGGGACATCAGATTCACCTGAGATTAATCAGAGAAGAATGCAAGAACATTGTGGTATATATGCTATAGATGCGTATGTGTGTGCGTCCATGTGTATGGTGCACACGTGCATGCACACACATGCAGTACCCCGTGGAGATAGTAACTGAATTGCATAGGCTGCCTCAAATCCCGATTTGAAAATAGGGAGCATAAATAAATCACAGAATAGGCAAACAGTGTCAAAGGGCTCAAATTTATTGTTTGTAAGATACCGTATCAGATATGTTAGTTGTGAAAGCATTTAAAAACTTATGTTTTCGCTCATCTCCTTATTATACTCAGTTGTAACTTGATTATTTATAATGAGATTAGGGCAGTCATAGGACAGGTTCTGTCTGTGTACTGTATCTGTTACTTGGTACAAATTTGGCAGCTCATGAGTTCTTGCTAATGTGCTCAACATGCCGTGTTGCTACTGGTTTTGTTAACATCTTGGTTCTGAAGGCCTTGAAGACAAGGCCTGCATTTGTCAGCCGTGGGTGGTTGGGTGGTCAGTGTCAGCCTGGCAACCCCAGGGAGGAGGCACTGATCAGCCTTCTAAATGGAAAATCCGAGTCCCAATTCTACCTCTGGTTGGTTTGCTATTGGTATAAATATAGAATTAGCACTTTGTTCTCGTAAGAACTCCCAACTACACTTTGTAAGGTTTACTTTCTTATTCAATATTTGGCAGATCTTTCTTCCCATTGCCACTCCTACTATTGGTGAAAAACTTGACCTTTATGATGGAAATAACTGTTTTGGGAGTACTGAAGAAGGGGGAGAGTAAGCCAGTGCCAGCTGAGAGAGAAGGTGGGGACCCAATCACAGAGGATCTTTTACTTGGAGTCTGGATTGTCTTTGCCCATAATGGAGCCCTTTGCCTGTAGTTAGAGTTATTCTGGCTCTAATGCAGAGGCAGAGGGATCAGTTAGCCTTGTCCTAGAGGCACGAACCGGAATGGGAGCCGTGATGACAGGGAGAGGTGGTTTTAGAGCGTGTGTTTGGAAGTAGGTGAAGTGGGGAGTGAGTGGAAAAAGTAGAATCTGAAATGACTTGTTCGTGTTTTGGTTTGAGCCAGAATAATGTCTGCTGGTGTTTTGCATTCAGTCATGTTCCCTAGTCTTTGGATGGTGTGGTGTGGGGTGTGTGTGTGTGTGTGTGTGTGTGTGTGTGTGTGTGAATGTGTGTGTGGCTCCTTTCCACAGACTTGATCACTCCTGCAGAGGACTCACTGTTGACTAAACTTACCTCTCACCTGCACACGGCTATCCCTATGCAGAGGTTGCTACTCAGTCGCCCTATGACTTGGTATGCCTGTGGACACAAATTGTTTATCTGCACCATGTTTTAGGAGACTAAAAATAACAGGAGATTACACAGGTAAACTCAGATTTCCAGTTTCTTTTGAAAAGCCCGAGTCCTGCCAACAATGGGCTGGGATTCCTCCATGGCCACTGGTGGCTGGATATGAGCTCTAGCTGTTGCCTTCAGCCTTTGGGCTGATTCTCGGGGTGTGAAGGAGCCCATCAGGTTTGCTTCATGCCGTTGTACCGTCACAAGTGTCTGTCAGTATTCGTAGCCACTGTTCTCCCACAGACCCAGGCTTGTCCTCATGTGTTGTGATGACAGTTTGCTTGTGTCCTCTGACACTTTTAAATCCAGAAGAGTCTGTGTCCCAGCTGCTGATATTAATACTGGTCCCTCTTGTCGCAATGGCAGGGTTAGAGCTGGCATCCGGAAAATGCACAGAAGTCTAAGGCGAAAGGGTTGAAGGAGGGGGTGGCCAGGACTGGTCACCTATGACATTGTCACCCTCTGCACTCATGTTGCCTTTTCAGTATTTAAGACTAAATGTGACCCGTGGCTTATCTGCCCCCCAAGTTCAAGATTGTGCATTTGTACTGTTTTGTGTTTATTGAAAAACTATGAGAACCCTCTCTTGTGAATGGGGAGAGCGGCCTGAACTTGGCATTTCTGCAGGGCCAAGCACAAAGAACGTATTCACCAAATATTTGTCTGATTGAGTTATTAAGCTGTATTCTTTCTGTCAGAGAAGTCTCTGCAAATCTGTCTTTGCAAAGAATTAAAAATCTAAATAAGAGGTTGACTGTCAGGATGAATCAGTTTTTAATTTTATTCAATGATGACTTCTGACATTTCCAAACAGTTTCCCAGGGTGGACCCCATATTGAGAGCCCATGATAGGAAGGCACAGATATGCTTTAAAGTTGTGTGCTTGGGAAAAAATCCTCTTCATTTGGAGTTCATTTAAATATGATATATATTTTGTTGCTCTCTTTGGGAAGTCATTAAAGACAACTCCTGCTATTCTGCCCCCATCAATGAAATATTTCCTTCCATAAATGTCAAAGTCTGGTGCCCTCGTAATTTTGGGGGCAGTTTGGCAAAGACTTGTGGATTTGGAACCAGATTTTGTAATATTAGATCCAGGTTCTGCCTCTCACCTGTCACATCACCCCTGTTTCGGTTTTCCTGCTTTAAAATACTATTATCAAGAAATAACTAATACATGTAAATAACACATCTAAATCTCTATAAATCTCTTAGAATGTATCTAAGTGGTTGCTATAACTATGTCTAAGAACATTTCATATTTCCAGTGTCTGTTTTTGTATGGCCCACAAGCTAAGAATGGTTTTTGCATTTTTTAGGTGGTGGCAAAACATAAAGAATATTTCACAACACGTGGACATTATGTGAGATTCAAATTTCAGAGTCTACAAATAACGTTTTATTGGAAGATAGTCATCATTATGATTGGCTCATTTGTTTCTGTATTGTCTGGGATGCCTTCATATTACAACAGGATTGAGTAGTTTTGGTAGAGACCACCTGGCCAGCATTGCCTAAACTAGGTACTCTCTGGGCCTTTACAATGGAAATTTTCTGGCCCCTGCTTATAGGGCACAAAGTACTGAATCACATATGTATAGGGTGTAAGTGGAACTTGCTCTTTGGCATAGGCTTGTTCTTTCCATTTGTTGATGAGACACTCCTAAGTTGTATCTGTCATGAATGTGTAGTATTTTGTGGTGACTGGCCATGTGTATGGTGAGTGTGAGTGTGTGCTTTCTGTGTAAGTTTTGAACCACAGTTTTGGATTTGTATGAGCCTAGGTACCTTTCTTTACTCTTTGTCCAATGAGGAGAGTCATAGGCTGTATTTCCCCCTCTTTGGCCATCTTACAGGTGTGGTCCTTCTGAGGACACCCAATGGGTATATACACTGATAATGCCATTACTGGGTTGGGGTGGGAGAGTACTGGAGAAAGAGACACCGCAAAAACCATATTTCTTCCTGATCGCTATCAATATTCATCTGAAATTGGGAAATAGAATGAAGAATTTGAGTTACTGTTCCTGTAGGGTTTTGTTTGTTTTTGTTCTTAAAGAAAGCGAAGGCATTGGTTCTACTGTATGAATGACTGACTTCCAGAAAGATAGGGCTGTGTCTCCATCATGTGTGTTTCAAAACAATGCTCCACAGGGAGGTTTTCTCAAGGTTTGTTGCTCAGGAAATGAATGAACTAGACAAGTGAGAGAGGAAAGGAGCATCTCATCTAGAAAAATTAATGCTACTTCTTAGGCTTTCTGCTTTGCCATTGAGCAACAGTGGGGCTTAGGGAAGAATCTAGGGAGTTTTCTGGTGAATTATGGCTTGTCTCATGGTACATACCTACAGCACAGTGTGGCGTGCTCTTGTATATTTTGTTCATTATTTTGGAATGGGATGTAACCTTACAGGCCATCATACTAGAAGATCTTTATGAATTGATACTAATGTGTACTCAGGTTCAGAATCTGCTTTTACATTCCTGCCTGGAAATGAATTATTTGTTTTATTCATCCATTTAGATATTGTTGAAACTTTATGGCACTTTTATGACAGTAGAAACACTGAAGTGATGTTTCTAATATGAATGATAGTATCAACCATTTATTGAACATCTGTCATCTTAGTTTTTAACAGATGAGCAAATAGATGTGCAAAGGCTAAGTAAAAGGCTTTTTGTCAGTAAGGTCATTGATGGATGGACATTCATAGTTATTTGTCATATATTTATATTTACTTTATATTATGCTAGTTTATGTTATTTATTTATTTGAAAATGGATAGTGGATTTGAGAAGACCTTACTTCACTGCACTTGTTATCAGTAAGTTTTTAAAAATACAATGTATTGTCAAGTTGGCTAACATACAGTGTATACAGATGCTCTTGGTTTTGGGGGTAGATTCCTGTGATTCATTGCTTACATATAACACCCAGTGTTCATCCCAACAAGTGCTCTCCTCAATGCCCATCAGCAATTTTTCCCTCTCCCTCACCCCGCTCCCCATCAACCCTCAGTTTGTTCTCTGTATTTAAGAGTCTCTTATGGTTTGCCTCCCTCCCTCTCTGTTTGTAACTATATTTTTCCCCTTCCCTTCCCCCATGGTCTTCTGTTAAGTTTCTCAAGTTCCACATATGAGTGAAAACATAAGTCTTTCTCTGACTGACCTATTTCACTTAGCATAATACCCTCCAGTTCCATCCACGTTGCTACAAATGGCAGGATTTCATTCTTTCTCTTTGCCAAATAGTATTCCGGTGTATGTATAAACCACATCTTCTGTATCCATTCATCAGTTGATGGACATTTAGGCTCTTTCCATAATTTGGCTATTGTTGAAAGTGCTGCTATAAACATTGGGGTACAAGTGCCCCTATGCATCAGCACTCCTGTATCCTTTGGATAAATTTCTAGGCACTAATAATGAAACAACAGAAAGAGAAATCAAGAAATCGATCCCATTTACAAGAACCATATGGTTCTTGCATCAAGAACCATAAAATACCTAGGAATAAACCTGACCAAAGATGTAAAAGATCTGTGTGCTGAAAACTATCGGTAGTTTTTAAGATTTTTTTTTTTATCCTAGATAATCCCTCTTTGCTACTCCCATGAGTTTCACCTATATTCCTGTGTCTTGCTGTAAGATCAGAGTTATGCATCTATCCCTGAAAGAGCATCTGTTTGTTTGGTGGCTAGTTCTCTGAAGTGTACTTTTGCTGGTTCAGAGAGGAGGAAGGTAAGAAAGAGGCAGCAGATGATGAGGCCCCTTCTCCCTTTTGCTTTTACTGATAGCAGGTGGGAAGTCGAAATGTGCAAGGAGCTCTCCCTTGCTCTGCCTCCTGCAGTATCGCCTCTGGTCCCTTGGGCCATAACTCCCACATGGTGTATATCAGTTATTGTGACTGATGGAGATGATCGACGTGTCCCTGACACTATCGCTGCTCACCAGAAGGGCAGCTGGGACTAGAAAAGCAGCTTTGTTGCACACACAAATATGCCATAGTTTATTTTTTAACTGATTCTATAGTGAAAACTTTACCATACTTCCCCTCATTTCGAGTATGGGACCTATTGAAAAGCCATGTTAGTCATCATTAGTTGACAATACTTTATACTTAATTAAAAATGTAAAAAATCAGGAGGGGAGGAAAAATGGAAAATCCTAAATTTTAGGAAACTTCAGAATGGCTCCCTCCCTCCCCTCCTCCATTTTAGGCTCAGAGTAAAATTGTGCTTCATATGACTTAATGTATATATTTTTAAGGGAAAAGTGAAGAAGATAAAATAGTTGTTGGTTATAAAATAGCTGTATTATTATTTAAAAAATTTTTTTTAATGTTTATTTATTTTTGAGACAGAGAGAGACAGAGCATGAACAGGGGAGGGGCAGAAAGAGAGGGAGACACAGAATCTGAAACAGGCTCCAGGCTCTGAGAGGTCAGCACAGAGCCTGACACGGGGCTTGAACCCACGGACCGTGAGGTCATAACCTGAGCCGAAGTCGGCCGCTTAACCGACCGAGCCACCCAGGCACCCCTAAAATAGCTGTATTATTGACAGGCACCAGGACTGTAATCTCTGTGGGGGTTTCATACTAAAGGGGGATACTTTGATACAACATGACTTAAAAAATTTTTTTTTTGATGTTTATTCACTTTTTGAGAGACAGAGTGTGAGCAGGGCAGGGGCAGAGAGAGAGGGAGACACAGAATCGGAAGCAGGCTCCAGGCTCTGAGCTGTCAGCACAGAGCCCGACGTGGGGCCTGAACCCACGAACCATGAGATCATGACTGAGCTGAAGTTGGACGCTTAACCAGCTGAGCCACCCAGGCGCCCCAGTACAACATAACTTTGATTACATTGTGCTTTGTAGTTGTCTGGTCATTTTCACAGAATAGTATTTATTTGATTTTTAGCCTGTGATTTAGAGGAAGGTTAAGAGTGGGCTTAGGTTCATCGGTTTGTTAACAGTCCAACTGGAATTAAAACCCAGGCTTCCTGATTTTCTGTGTAGGAATCCTCCTATTGTTTGCAACTGTCCTATCACACACACACACACACACACACACACACACACACACACACACAGAGGCAAGGATCTGCCTGTCAGTGGTGGGATTTTCTGGCATCAGACACTAGGGTATGTTGGTCGGTGGAAGTTGATGCTATTCATCAATCAGGGATGAGAGTTTGGGAATTCTATAAGCTTTGTCATTTGAGATACTGGACTGGTACTGGACTTAGATACACAGCCCGAAATGTCTTAATTGTTCAGAAATTACAGCTAGAAGTATAGGTCTAGCACCGGAGAGCAAACATTGTTGACAAAATGATGTGCTTCTGTAGTGGAAATGCTGCAAGACAGCATCATACCGTGAATGTAACGTGAGGTGATGGAACGAGAGAATCTGCACACTTTTCTTGGCCTCTGCACACAGGTGCTGTATGCCCATTTGTATTTTCAGTGATTCTCTGTAGCATTCCTTCTTGGGAACATATACCATAGACAAGGCATCTGGACCTTGGCCATAGCTTTATTTGCTCCCTTTGTAAGAAATAATGCAATTTATATTGTTCATCTTAAAGCATTTGTTATGGATTTCAGAGTTTTCTGTATTTGTATTTCTTTCTATACAAGGCAAAGGTGAAAAGTCTGCTGCCCATCCAGACTTTTAATTGGAAAAAATGAAACCATTCATTTATTTGCCACAGATGTATATGATTTCTGCTACTGAAGAAAGTGATAATTTACTTTTTCTTTTACAGAGTGGAAAACCACCCATTAATGATATGTTCACAGACCTCAAAGATGGAAGGAAGCTCCTGGATCTTCTGGAAGGCCTCACAGGAACGTCACTGGTAAGAGGGGTCATCTTTGAGAACCAGGCTAAGTGTCTCTCATCATTACTGATACTTGAAGACCCATTACAGGTACTTACAATGTAAAGGCCCAAAATAGGAACATTTTTAGAAAGGTGTTTTAATGAATCTTTGATAGAGTAATATTTAGGCTTTATTGAGGGCTCTATTTTTATCAAAGATAAAATTATTTATTATATTTATTACTCTCAGACAGCCCAGGACAGAATTACAAGGAGGGATGGCTATGTTAAGAGGGTATAATGTTTTGAATAGTAGAAAACACACTTAAATGTTATTTAATAAATATCTTAAAAAGCTAAGAGCTGGGGCACCTGGGTGACTCAGTCAGTTAAGCATTCGACTTGGGCTCAGGTCATGATCTCATGGTTCATGAGTTTTATCCCCACGTCTGGCTTGCTGCTGTCAGCGCTGAGCCTACTTCGGATCCTCTGTCCCTCTCTCTCTTTGCTCCTCCCCTGCTTGCATGTGTGCTCTCTGTCTCAAAAATAAGTAAACATTAAAAAAAAGTTGTTAAACGCTATGCATTTATTTTTATTTGGTTTTCCAGTATTATCTTCATTTCTTCATCAAACCCAACTCTATTATTTTACGTCATAAGGTACTTTATACCCACACAGAAATAACAGTGCTAATGAAGAGTATGCATTTTATGGGTACAAACTTTAACACTAGAGGTAAAATTACTATAAAAGGTATAGAGAAATGCACTTGTGAAGATGAATTCCTTTCTTGCCAAAGTGTGGGGTGTTATATACTCTGCCTTTTTGCCTTCCAGATGGTGGGTAAGGTACCTGTTGCAGAGGCTGATTCCTCTCTCAGATGAGATTCCCTGGCCAGTGAGGCAGAAAGTGCCTCCCAGATCACCTTTCTCCAGGTGGCAATTCCTGCCTTTCCAGGGGGGCCTTGTAATGCTACCTGGAACCTGGGATAGTGCCTCTGAATCCTCCCTGCTCTGTGCACACTGACTGGTGCAGTATGAAGGTGACATGACTTCTCAGTCTTTCTGTGTCCAGCCCAGTTAAAAATTGTTTTCAATGTTTATTTATTTTTAAGAGAGACAGAGTGTGAGAAAGGGAGGGGCAGAGAAAGAGGGAGACACAGAATCTGAAGCAGTCTCCAGGCTCTGAGCTGTCAGCACAGAGCCTGATGCAGGGCTCGAACCCATGAACCTTGAGATCATGACCTGAGCCAAAGTCAGATGCTTAACTGATTGAGACACCCAGGCGCCCTGGGCCCAGTTTTGATAAAAGAAGGCTTTCTCCCTGGAGCATTGGTTCCCAAAGTGGTCTGCACATCAGAATCATTAGGGGAATATTTTAGAAATTCTAAACCCATACTGCCTCCCAGATTCATTAAGTCATCATCTTTGGGGGTAGGGTCAGACATAAGTTTGGGAGTTTTTGAATGCCAGGGTTGAGGCAAGGGAGTGAACTACTATGTCAAGATGTAAGTGGGGTAACTTGCATTCTGTCACCACCAGCCTCCACGGTGGCCTGAGAAGCCAGGCGGAGCTCCTGGCACAGAGGGGCTCCGTTTTGAGCTGTTCTCTGTACATCTCAATGTCCATGTTTGTTGGCAATGTTGAGGCTGACTTATTTGATCCCGTGTTTTGTTTTCTAGCCGAAGGAACGTGGTTCCACAAGGGTACATGCTTTAAATAATGTCAACAGAGTGCTGCAGGTTTTACATCAGAACAATGTAAGTGTGCAGTGCGACTTTTGGGGTTCTTTGGTGCTATTGGGGTTATTTATTGTCACGCTGGCCACGTGCTCTGTGCATTGTCATTGACTGATTTTTGGAAACATTTTTCTTACGACAAGTACCTTTTCTGCGAGCGAGGGGACAGTCACGCTTTTTTTGATTACTTGGTTGATCTGTTGTATAAATAATACGTTTTTGAGATTTAGGTTTACCTGATTCTCTAAAGTGAAATTTCTCTTATCATTCACTTATATTGCTGTCCAAAGGTGCTAAAACAAAAATCTTGGTTTCTGTGGCAGAATTGTCCTAAAAGTTATTAGTATTATTATTTTTTATTTTAATAGGTGGATTTAGTGAATATAGGAGGAACTGACATTGTGGATGGAAATCACAAACTGACTTTGGGGTTGCTTTGGAGCATCATTTTGCACTGGCAGGTGGGGCAATTTTCAATCACTTTTTAATAGAAATTGAAAATGTATCATTTGTGTGTGTTAGTTGCTTAAGGCCGCCATCACAGAGCACCCCAAACTGTGTGGCCTCAACACCAGAAATTTACTTTCTCACAGTTCTGGAGGCTAGAAGTTTGAGATCAATGTGTTAGCGTGGTAGGTTTCTTTCGAGGCGTCCTTCTTTGGCTTGTGGATCACTGCACTCTTCCTGTGTCCTCATGGTATTCCCTCTTTGTGTGTGTCTTGTCCTGATCTGTTCTTCCAGTCAGTTTGGGTTACAGCCCACCCTTAAGATCCTATTTTACCTTAATCATCCCTTTAGAGACCCTATTTCCAAATATATTCTCATTACCAGGTAGTGGGGGTTAGGACTTCAAGAATTTGGGCAGTGGGGAGACACAATTCAACTCCTAGTAATTTGGAATGAAAGAGTCTGACAAACAGCTCTATTTTCCTGGCATAGAAAAAAAAGTATCTTTCCTTAAATATTAAATTTAAAAAGTTGACATAATTTCAGATTTATAAAAAAGTTGCAAAAGTAGCTTAAAGAATTCCTGGATACCTTTCATTCGCATCCCTCAAATGCTGACAGTTTGTTCTGTCTCTCTTTTCCTCCTTGGCTAAAAACTTGTGTATTTGTTTTTTAAAAAAATTTTTTTTTTCAACGTTTATTTATTTTTGGGACAGAGAGAGACAGAGCATGAACGGGGGAGGGGCAGAGAGAGAGGGAGACACAGAATCGGAAACAGGCTCCAGGCTCTGAGCCATCAGCCCAGAGCCCGACGCAGGGCTCGAACTCCCGGACCACGAGATCGTGACCTGGCTGAAGTAGGATGCTCAAACGACTGCGCCACCCAGGCGCCCCAAAACTTGTGTATTTGTAAAAACAAACCTTTTTCCTAAAAGTAAGGAATTCTCTTACATAACTAGAATATAATGTTAATATCATATTATAAAATGTGCTATATACAATATAATACTGGCATCGTTAAGCATAATTACAATATATGCTAAAAATAATATGTAATTATTAAATCAGGAAAATAATATCAAAACAATACAATTTTGTAATCTACACATCCTTTGGAGATTTTGTCAATTGCCCCAATAATATCCTTTATAAAAGATAAAAACCAAAACAAGATCATGCATTACATGTATTTCTCACATCTCCTTAGTCCTCTTTTATCTGGAGTAGTTTTTGAGTCTTTCTTTGTATTTCATGATATTGACCTTTCTGAAAAGTACCGGACGGTTATCTTGTAGAGTATCCCTCCATGTGGGTTTGGCTGGTATTTTCTCATGAACAGATTCAGGTTATTCATTTTTTGGGTACAGAATGCCACAGAAGTGATGTTGAGTTCTTAGCATACCCTATCAGGAAACAAGTGCTTTCGATTAGTTTTTTTTTTTTTTTTCTGGCAGTGTGAACTTTCACTGTTTGGGTTAAGGTGTCTCCCCTGTAATGTGACTGTGCTTTATTATTAAAAAGTATTCTGTGGGGATATACTTTGAGGCTGTGTAAATATTCAGCTACTTACCAAACTTTTTTCCATGAGTTTCAAGATCCATTCGTAGCTCTTACCTGATCAGTTATCATTGTGATGCTTGGCAAACAGTGATTTTCCAGTTTCACATGTTCAAATGTTCTGAATTTTCAAATTTATTTATTAGTTGTCTTTCTGCTTGTGTGGAAGAGCTTCCCCTTGCCACTTGTTTATGTATTTATTCATCCATCCATTCGTTTATAGACCAGTGTAGACTCATGAAGTTTTACTTGATAGGTTACTAATCTTTCACTATCTTTATTTATTTTGCACGCCTCCTTAAGTTGGCTCTTGTGTCCTTTTCTTATGTGCACACCATTCTTTGAGCTCTTTCTTATGTGTGTTACTTTAGAATAATCTAAAATATCAATTCTAGATTATAATGGTTTTTACCATCATCAAATGTACTTCATTCTTTGATTTCATAGTTCATCAAAAGTTCTTCCTTTCTCATTTTTGTAGAAGATAAAATTGTTTTCTTCTTATTAAAAGGTGTTTGTTAAGTGTATAGTATGCAAAATTACTTTGTGGCTATGAAAGTAATGTTCACTGTGACCAAACCTAATAGAAGTGTTGCTAAGATACAGAAAATACCATAGTGTATGATGGTGAGGTAAAAATCACCTGTAAATCCTAGTACCATAAAATAATTACTGTTAAAAACATATTTATCTTTTCAGCGTTTAAAGGAAAATTTTGAGATAAAATGAATACCAATTACCTGATCCATAATGATTAATTAATATAATATTCCTTACTCAAGGAGTTGATTCCAGCAACTATTTTGAGTTATAGGCAGGCATGTTTTTGTTTGTTTGTTTGTTTTGAACAGGTGAAAGATGTCATGAAAGATGTCATGTCAGACCTGCAGCAGACAAACAGTGAGAAGATCCTACTGAGCTGGGTGCGCCAGTCCACACGGCCATACAGCCAGGTCAACGTCCTCAATTTCACCACCAGCTGGACAGATGGCCTCGCCTTTAATGCCGTGCTCCACCGACATAAGTGAGATATGACCTGACAAGATGTGGGCCTTACAAATTTGTATCTCCTCTCTGTCTCTCTCTTACTATTCCTCCCTAAAGCCCTTTGCCCACAATCACTGCTCTCCTCTCTTCACACGTTTAAACATGAAGAAAAGAAACATTATGGAAGAAAATACCCATGGAGTCTTTATTTCCATAGGACTTAAATGCCACAGTGCAATGTCCGTGGTTTCTTCTACATATTTACACGTTTAAAAAATGTAAAATAATTCACATAGTTCAGTCCCACTCACTCAGCACTAACCAGTAATATATATACTGAATTGTGTTATGTTTTCATTCTCATACCAAAAGGGAAACTCTATAAATCCAATGCAATTTCAATTAAATATAGATAACTGATTTTGTGTGTGTGTGTGTGTGTGTGTGTGTGTGTGTGTGTGTGTATGAAACTTGTAATTATATAAAAGACCAAAGGGGCAAGAAGAGCCAGTATATTCCCGAAGAAGAACCAGGCCGAAGTACTTCCGAAACAGAAATAAAAGTAGTTATGAAGCTATATTTATTAAGACTATATATATAGTCTATAAATAAGTACACGAATATAATAATAGGCTGAGCCATGTGAAATTGCCAACATTTGACTGTTTTGACATATAAGAATGGCAGTTTCATATAGTTCAGCCTAACAGGATAAAAAACTCAGAAATAGCTTCATCCTGCCATACACCTGAGCTAATGTTGCAGATTAATAGTATGGGATAATTGGTTACCCATATGGAAATAAGTGTATTGGATCTTTACCTCCCTATACCCAAAAGAAAATTCCAGATGCATCAAGGATTTAAATGTGAGAGGCAAAATTTATTATATGTTTTATTGCTATTGTAAATTATTTAATGTTTCAGGTCCTGTTTCATGTAGGTTTTTTGCTGATATATAAAAAATGTAATTGACTTTTCTAAATCTTAGATCTGGAAACTTGTTAAACTTTCACAAATTTTACCAAAATGTTTACAAGTCTTACAAAAATGTTTCTTCAGTTTTTTAAAAAGTTTTTTTTAATGTTTAATCATTTTTTGAGAGACAGAGCATGAGTGGGGGAGAAGCAGAGAGAGAGGGAGATACACAATCTGAAGCAGGCTCCAGGCTCTGAGCTGTCAGCACAGAGCCCAATGTGGGGCTTGAACTCATAAACCTTGAGATCATGACCTGAGCCAAAGTCAGCCGCTTAACTGACTGAGCCACCCAGGTGCCCTGGTATATATTTTTTTTTAGACTGTCCCTGAATCATAATAGTTTCTTCTCTTATTTTCTCTTACCTCCTCATTTATGCCTTGTCCTTCAATACAATATTGATTTGAATTAGTGATAGAGAACAGAATGTTTTTTTCTACATAGTGAAGGGTGTGGTTTCAATGTTTTACCGCAAGACTAATATTTACTGTAGCTTTTTTTTTAAGTATACTTTTTATCTAGTTAACAAACTCCTACACCCAAGTGTCTATAGACCCTATACTTCTCCTTTATTAGTTTAAGAGGGTTGGACTCTGTTCCTAGTTGGTTTAGAAATGTTATCAAGTAACTAGAATTTTAGCCCAAACTTTTACCCAACTATTATTTAATTGATTCAGCAAGTATATATGGAGTGCCTTTTATGTACTACATACAGCATGTGTAGCAGAGAACAAGACAGGCAAAAATCTCAGTCCTCTTGGAATTTCTGTTCAAATAGAGGGGGGGAAGACAATTAAATGAAAATGTAAGTTGTATAGCATATAGAAATGGTAAATGCACTGAAGAGAAACATATTGGGCAAGAGGGGAGGAGGTACCTGGCATGCAGGAAGTCAGTGGGTGCAGGGGCATGAGTAGGAGGAGAAATAGGAGATGAAGTCAGAGAAGGAACTGGGTCTGAGAGTAGGGGAGGCAAGTCCCAGAAATTAAGTGGGTCTAAGATGTAAGAAAAGATAGAGAAAGAAAGATAAAGAAAATGATCAACTTTTGGGTAAGACAGAGCAATAACAATGTCCAATTTGTGGGATTAAAAGAAAATCAAGATAGAAAGGAAATATTAGACAATGATAGTATGGAGGAAGATGGATGGTGAAAAGTTCTCTCAGGGCCTAGTTGTAGGAGTATCCCATGAGCTGATCAGAGCTGGATTTTCTATTCTGCTAATCTTGGTCTTTGAATTGGACAATTTAGTCCATTAACATTTATTGTAATAATTGATGTGTTTAGGTTCATTTTTACCTCTTGTTTTAAGCTTTTCATTTCTTTTACCTTTTATGTATATTTTTTCTTTGCTGTCTTGTATTGATAAATTACTCTTACCTTTTTTTCTTTTACTATTTGGGAAATATCATATACCATTTCTAATCTTTCAGTGGTTACTTCATAAGTTTTATTCAGCATATTTGACTGATACAAAAAATTTAGACTCTTTTACCTATTGTTTTGTATTGTAAATTACTTTAAAAAGTAATATGACAAGTCTTTGAGATATAAAAGATAAATTTATTTTTATTTTAATGTTTATTTTAAGAGAGAGAGAGAATGCACACACATGTGCAAGTAGGGGAGGGGCGAGAGGCAGAGAGAAAGAATCCCAAGCAGGCTCCACATTTACAGTGGGGATGTGGGGCTCAAACTCATGAACTGCGAGATCATGAACTGAGCTAAAGTCAGATGCTTCACCGACTGAGCCACCCAGATGCCCTAAAACATAAATTTCTTAATTTAAACTGACAGTGAAATAGTCTAAACCTGAAGTGCATTAGATTATAACAATGACTATATATTAGGTTACAGCAATGTCCATATATTTCATCTTTACTCAGTTTTATTTGCATGGTAATTTCAGACCTGATCTCTTCAACTGGGATAGAGTTGTCAAAATGTCCCCAATTGAGAGACTTGAACATGCCTTCAGCAAGGCTCAAACTTATTTGGGAATTGAAAAGCTGTTAGATCCTGAAGGTATTGTTCACTGTTTAATTTCAACCTTGATTTTGCCTTTTTAAAATTTTTTTCTTTTTGGAAAGAATAATGAGAATTGTGGTGTATTTTTTCTTTTGAAATAGGGTGCAAGCCATTTCACTGCAGACAAGTTATTAGTACTGTTATACTTAATTTGTAGGATGAGTTGGGAGGAAATGTAATTATATCATTGGAGATTAGTTACTTGATACTAGCAGCATAAGATTTAAAGATTTAGGAAAATATAATTATTAGGGAAACAATTTAGTATTTGACTTATTTAATGATACATTTTTATATGATCTTGCATATAATGTGAAAACTTTAGTTACAAATATTGTAAAGTTCTAGACTTATTTTCATATTATAAATAAAGTCTGTGTCATCTTTTTGTTTTTATTTATTTTTAAGAGTATTTTTATTTTTGAGAGAGAGAGTCAGATCATGCGCAGGGGAGGGACAGAGAGAGAGGGAGACACAGAATCCGAAGCAGGCTCCAGGCCCTGAGCTGTCAGCACAGAGAGCCCAACAGGGGCTTGAACTCACGAACTGTGAGATCATGACCTGAGCTGAAGTTGGTCACTTAACCAACTGAGCCACCTAGGCACCCCAATAAATTCTGTGTCATCTTAAATTGTAGTTTATCTTTGAACATTTTTGGGAAGCTTTTAGGGGAGACTTTTAAGAAGTGGGATATTGAGCAAAATACATAATCGTCTTTGCCTTTGTCTCATATATTATTATATGACATAGAAATTTACTGAGCTGTGGTATTGCAAGCATTATGTACTAGTATTGTTTATGGGTACCAAGGGTGGTTATTTTATATCTAATATTGAGCAATTCACATATTTTGGACATCTAATTTAAGCTGGTTCTTATTTTCTTCCCCTTTTAGATGTTGCTGTTCAGCTTCCTGACAAGAAATCCATAATTATGTATTTAACATCTTTGTTTGAGGTGCTTCCTCAGCAAGTCACAATAGATGCCATCCGTGAAGTAGAGACACTCCCAAGGAAATATAAGAAAGAATGCGAAGAAGGAGAAATTAGTATACGGGTACAGGTCAATTTTTAATAAAAAGTTTGACTTGCCATATTTGTTTTCTCTTACATACTAGATAAAAATACTTTCAGGGGTTTTTTTTTCTTGATGGAGAACATCTTGGCTTCTCAGCTTACATAGGCACAAGAAGTTCAGTTTTTCAATTAGCATGCTTTCATATGTCATATGTATGCAATGGAGAGCTGTAGCTCAACTGATTTTATTGAGAAGGAACACACATTTCACACAATAAGGCTGGAGGTAGAGTCTAGGGCTGGGAGCATGCAGCTGCATGATATGCTTAAGAACCTACATTTTCCCATCATGTATTCATTTTATCTTTGTTGTCATGTGCTGAAGTTGGCTTTTCTCCTATTAGCCTAGTTTTGCTCTAAGTACTAATTATTTTTTTTTTTGGCCACTGAAGAAAAGATTTTTATCATTATATTTTCACAAGGGCTATCAAAACATAAGCTTTAGTTCCTCTTTCATTTAGGAAGAGTAGTTGACAATAGGCTACTAGGTGAGTTTTTCATTAAAGGGCTTAAAATGGTTTTATTCATCAGGGGTATAGATGTATTTTTGGGGAGAGATATAAAGTTATGAATTTTTCTTCCTGCATTTTCCTGCCTTAAATCAATCTGTGTTTTCTTACTCTGCTTTAGTCTAACCAGTTCTTTTAATTCATAAAATGAGAATTTTAACAGTTGGATGAAACCTTAAAAAGTCATTTGGTCCAAAATGTTAGCAGCCCAGAAACCAAGGGATACACGTGGATTTCAGAATAAGAAATACATTTTAGAGAGAAAGCATGGGATTTGAAGCTCAAAGTTCATCTCTGTTACTGTTTGTTTTGGGTTTCTTACTTACCTTTTCAACCACAGTTTTATCTGCAAAATCTGGATAAAACCACCCTACTTCATAAAGGTAATTCAGAGTGCCTACAGTAATATTAAGAGGCACTCAGTAAGCAGCACCTATCATCATTATAACTTATAAATTTGTTTTGGCATTGCCATTCACTCATTCAACAAGTTCCTTTTTTAAAAATGGGGCCACCTGGGTGGCTCAGTCGGTTGAGTGCCTGACTCTTGATTTTGGCTCAGGTCATGATACCAGGGTCGTGGGATTGAGCCCTGTATCCACACTGAACCTGGAGCCTGCTTGGGATTCTCTCTCACTCTCTGTCCTTCTGCCCCTCTCCCACTTACTCCCTCTCTCTACCCGCCCCCGCCCCCCCCCCCAAAAGTTAGTTAATTCTCATATAATGACATTGGTCTTGCAATCAGCATAACACTTTTTTTTTTTATTCTCTAAAGCTTGGGGAGCTTACTTATTATTTCAGATTTTCTTTGGGTAGTAGGTACCAATCCTTTTATTTTCTCCATTTTGGAATACATCATGATTTACAAAAAAAGAAAATAACTTATTGAGGGAAAGAGGGCAAGAGATGTGTCCAGTTCTGAACCCAGGACTCTTTATTAGTTTTGAAAATCAAATGATATTGAGGAAAAGCCCTAATGTTTTATAATTGACTGAAAAAAATGCTGAGAAGCATTTGTCTCTAGTAGCATAGCTATTATCCTTCATTAATGATGCACCCTGCTGAGTGGCTCAGATAATCTTCTGAGGTTGCCTTTTGGTTTTAAAATCACTTCTTGATGGGATCGGAGTCCCTCTTGTTACAAAGATGGGATATTTTACTTTGCGTAGTTAAGGCCATACTTTCTTAAAAAGCAAGAAAGTTTCGTTTGCCTTTCATGATGTGTGGATAAAATAATCATTTCTCTTTAGTGCTCAGGATTACATGATAAGAATTGCAGAAGCCATTTGCTTTTTGATTAAGAGCCAGTGTATTAACCCTAACCTCTTCATTTTCATGCTTTCATTAGTGCCTTAGAGGCTGAAATAAGTTAACTGAAGAAATAAAATGTGCTCAAGTTTTAATCATCTACCCTTTGACGGAGTTTGCCACCCGCTACTTTCCAGTGAACACTGAGAGCCAGTCTTCCTTTCTGGCTCTTCCTACAAAACATATGCTGTAGAGCCATTAGGTGGTCAGCAAAAAATATTCGCATTTCTCTATAAATCAAACTTTCAGTTGAAAGTCTCCTCTCATGTTTCACTTAATACCTTCTGAACATTTGCAGTTAAATAATGCCTTCCACCTCACCCCTCATGAATACTAGTGCCTATCTAAGTGACTGTTGGCTGGTCACTAACTGTCCTTGTTCTCAGGTGTCTGCATTGGAGTATAGAAGTTTGGTAGTCACTTGATCTCCAGGGTTATTTTGTCTCCACAGTTTCAGGATTTTAGGTCCAGAACTTACCTCATTTTCCCTTCTCTGTTTTTGGCACCATCTGTGTCTTAATTACCCAGTGTTTCATCTGTGTGCTCCCTGATTCATCTTTTTAACTCCTGCAAATGGTTTACGGGGTCCGTTTGATTCTTCCACCAGAATGTTTTTGGTGTGTGTTTTTTTTCCGTTGCAGCCTTCATGCTGATCAAAGGCCTCATCTTCTCTTATAGTTTACAAGACCCAGACTACCTCTGTAATTCATCTCAGGCCACCGCCCTGTGGTCCTGGTGGACATTTCCCTTTCCTTCCCAAAGATTTTGTGCATGTGGGTTCCCGTCTATGAAATGCTCATCCATCTACCTACTATTTGCATGGCAAGCTCCCCGTCTTTTCTGTTTCGATGGGACTTTTTCAGAGAAGTCTTCCCTGATTAACCTATTGAAACCTATTGAAACCCTACACACACACACCCACACGCACCCCACCCCCCCACTGTTTCTTGCTGCCACAATATTTTTGTAAACTGTTAGGAATTTTATAATGTTTCCTAAGAGCATTGGGAAAGCTGTGAAAGATTTTAAGCAGCGAAGTCTTATGATGTGATTATGTTTTCCAAAGATAGTCCTGCTGCTGTGTGCGAAGTGGATTGTAGAGGTGGGAGTGTGGGAGGCAGTGGTTAGCGGGCAGTTGTAGCTCTGAAGAATGACATCAGTTTTTGTGGAGATGGAAGGGTCTTGATGGATTTGAGATAGATTTTGAAGGTAGGGATTGCTTACACATTAAATGTGGGAGGCAAAAGTCAGAGAGAAGTGAAGGTGGGCTCCCTAGATTTTTCGCTGGAGGAATTAAGTGCCATTCCAATGGAAATGGATGAGACCACTGAGGCGAAGTAGACAGAAAAGAAAAAGGGGCCCAAGACTTAATTTTGAGGAGATTTGTTACTTAGAGGTTGACAAATATTATTTAACCAGGAAGAATGCCAATGTGGTGTTACCGAAGCAGGGAGAGGAGAGTATGAAAATAGTGGGGGGTGGTCAGCCATGTCAGATGTTACTGAGAGCTTAAGCAACATTGGGTGACTAGATCTCTGGGTTTGCTTGGAATAGTTCTGGTTTATTTGTGTCATCCTACCACCATTATTATCAAAAGTGTTCTAGTTTGTTGGTTAATTACATGGTCAGTCTAAAGATGATGCTAGAAAAGTGGATTTGTCAATGGGAAGGTAATTGGTGACATTGACAAAAGCTTTTTCAGGTGAGTAGTGGGGACCAAAACCAAATTGGAGTGAACCGGATTGTTGAGAAACTGTAAGTGCTAAATATGTGAGCATTTCATATATTGTTCTCTCTATATTTTTGTGTTTGAAACATGTATAAATTATGGATGAGAGGTAATTAAGTGGAGGAAGGCTGTACACAAATTTTAATGAAGTTTTGCTCTGAACGGGAACAATGAGTGAGATAGTTGATTTGGTTCTAAGATTCTAAAGTGTATGAGAAAATACTCCATTGCTTAGGAAGAACTTAAGATGAATTTATTCCACGGGTCCTTAAAAAAAGGCCAGCAAGTAAACTTGAGGGCAACTGCCTCAAAAAATACCATCGGTACAACAGCCTACATGTGTGGCTGTATTTCATTGTCTAAAATGCAATGCTAAATGCAATTCAGTAAAACTGAGGGTCAAAGTAGAGTTCCAATTTCTATTTTTCTTTAAATTATATCCATCCTTGAAGGCCCCAAATGTTCCAAATTCTCTGTAAAATTTTCCTATTTTAGCCCTTGTTGAACTCAAATAGCATCCCTTGTTGCATCCATGGAATTTATAACTCTGCTAATAGCCATTTTATTTTTGTTCAGAAGTGATTCATGTGGGTTATTTATCTCTCTCCAACTATATTTGAATCTCCGTGAATATAGAATCCATGAGTGTATTGCACTTTTGTACCCCTTGTCTTCCTAGCATCCTTAATAAATGCTTCCTGCCTGATTCATGGCTTTGCTTGCCCAGCTCCTGAAAACTGGATGAATGCCTGAGTCATGGTGGCTCCTCCCTTAAGGTTCTCCATAACAGTGTGTCTTTGTTGAACACCTTCATGATGCTTGTGGGTATTTCTTGGGTTTGTTTTTCTAGAGCTCAGCGCCGGAGGAAGAGCACGAGAGTCCCCGAGCTGAAACCCCCAGCACTGTCACCGAGGTGGATATGGGTCTGGACAGCTATCAGATAGCCCTGGAGGAAGTGCTGACCTGGTTGCTTTCTGCTGAGGATACTTTCCAGGAGCAGGATGATATTTCCGACGATGTGGAAGAAGTCAAACGCCAGTTTGCTACCCATGAAGTAAATAATCTGTAGCTGAGGAGCACAATACATCTACCGTGGTGGTGCCTGTGCCTTACTCAGGGGCTCTACCCTGATGTTTGTTGCCTACTGAATTCTGCTCCACAGAATGGTCATGATATAGTTCAGGACTTGTGATAGTTAAATAAGGCTCTGTTATAAAATTGGCCTGGGTGATTACCTGTGCCTTGGAAGTAGATTTCAGATCGTATTCTTATCATGACTTGTGTGTTCTGTGGAGCCACCGACAACAGTTAGTGTGTAGGACTGCTTGTTTCTGAAGCTATAGTTCTGTTGTAATAGTTAAAACAGCATATGGCTAATCAATGCACCAGATCTTTAGGTTTTGAGTGTTCCCTAGAAAGTGATTATTTTTATTGATTGGATGATGAAGCAAATGTCATATCCATTCCTGTGTAATTTTCATATAATGAAAATTTCCTATTATTTTGAGGATATATGTTGTCTTGTAGGGTAATGATTTGATTACATGGAGATTTCTTTTTGATTAAGTAGGTTTTTGGGTGGGTATATTAATTGGCAGGTTTTTATTTGCTATTTTGATTTGACAATAATAGAAATGGTAATATTCCTTGAGCAGTTCCTCTTGGGTGAGCATTGTGTTTTATTTATTCTGTTTTCTCATAATTCCATGTTCACAATCAGTAGCATAATCAACAGTTATTTAAAAATAGCTGGTATTATCAGATGTAACATTGTCCTCTTTGATCTGTTCCCCTTTTTACTGAGGCCAGCTGCGTATTTTCCACCTTCAGAGCTTAAACAATCGGATCAAAGTCTACTTTATTTATACTCTACATGGAGACTTCTTTTCCTGAAGCGTTAATATTAGGCATTAACAACTTATTAAGATTTTTTTTCTTCAATGAGCAGCTCACAAATCATAATGATGTACCTTTCTAGGATTTTATGATGGAGCTGACAGCACACCAGAGCAGTGTGGGGAATGTCCTGCAGGCAGGAAACCAGCTGATAACACAAGGAACTCTGTCAGATGAAGAGGAATATGAGATTCAGGAACAAATGGGCTTGCTGAATGCTAGATGGGAGGCACTTAGGGTGGATAGTATGGACAGACAGTCCCGGTGAGTGAAGCGAAGATATTAACACTCTATTCCATTGACTGCATTGCGTGGTTTAGCTTAGTAAAAGCCTGAGTGTCTGTGAAGAGAAGATATTCAGAACTTGCCTTGTAAAATTTGCACTTTTCATTTTGTAATGTTGCTGGAATTGTGTGCGATCTTTGTTTCCTCTTTGATATGTTCACCAAATGAGAAGGCAGAAGTTGGAATACAGAAATTAGCAAAAAAGGAGAAGACATTTCGTGTGGATAGTTATCTCTTTGCAATATTAAAATCGGCTAATTTTTAACTGGAGACGAAGACTGGACTATGTAGTATTTATCGACAATTCCATCTTGTAACAGTTTTTAAGGCAGTGTTTTTCCCATGGTTCATTTTATTTCATGTATTGTGTATTAGGGAGCAAGCGGCATTCCATCGCAATTTCCACCTATTTAATAAGCAGGAATTCCTGATTGAAGAAACAATGATTCTGATATGAATAGAGGGTGCTGTTATTTGCATTCTTTGACCATACTTAATGGACTCCATTTAGGAAGAAAGTAAAAGTTTTTTTTTTTTCTTGTTTCTATATTGAAAGACTAACTGCTACTTTAAATGGTTAGACAAGACTGCATTCCCTTGCCCCATTTCTTTGGTGCCTGGAGCATGTGTTTGCCTTTGCAAAGGGAAAAAGGAGTGGGGATGACGTGTGTTTGTCCCCGGACAGGCTGCACGATGTGCTGATGGAATTGCAGAAGAAACAGCTGCAGCAGCTCTCCGCCTGGTTGACACTCACGGAGGAACGCATTCAGAAGATGGAAACCTGCCCCCTGGATGATGATTTAAAATCCCTACAAAAGCTGCTAGAAGATCATAAAGTAAATCTGGTTCCTATTTCTTTTAGACCGTATCAAATATGAAAAGGCAGCACTTAGCATGCTAGGGGCTGATGGCTTCTATCATTAGTGCAGGGATGGGACACTTCTTCAGTGTTCTCAATTATTCCGTATTGATAGGGTGGAGCTCGTGGGGGCTTTTCCAAGCGAGGGATGAAAGTGCAGGTACAATTTTATGGAAGGATGTATTGTTTCAGTATGAAAGTACTTAGTGTTCCCACGGCTCTCAAGAATTTTTGTTTTGGATGTGTAAGTGGTTAAAGACCCTAGTGTATTGGCATTAATGCAGTGTGTGGGTAAAGAAGCAAACCCTCAGATTTATCTGTACCTTGTCCTTTAATGAAAGCTGTGTTTCTTCTATGGTATAGGAGAATATCAGGCACTAGATGAGGAATCATAATTTGGTGGTTAATTTAATTTGGTCACACAGTTAGAAGATAACTTTAGAAGCAAAATAGCTTCTCCGCAAATTGTTTGAAAACTTTTAGTTTTCAGTGGAATATCTAGACAACTGATAAATAAAACTTCAGGGATACATTAAACACAGTTCAAGAGGCATTTGACAACACTATTGGTAGTGTTTAAATAAATTACCTATATACAAGCATCTTATGACCTCACATACTCTTCCCATGGAAGAGGAGAATGGAAGGCGTCTGTATATCCTGAATTACTTTCTTGGGTACCTCATCTGAATAGCTTCTGACTGTCAAATAGCATCCTACTTATCTCTCAGCTTACATTATGTTGCACTAAAATGATCTCTGACTCTGTATATGTAAGGTTTGTTTTTTGGTTTTTTTTTTTTTTTTTTTGGTCTTACAAATTCTATGTTCTTAATTTCTAGTATATTCATTCAAGTCATCTATTCTACTTTTTTTTTTTTTTTGCCAGAACATGGACTAAAAGTGATGATATCCCATTTGCAATCTGTTATGACACTGCATTTTCAACTTGCTTTGGTTCATAGTGAAATGTGAAGATGTATAAGGGACTTGTTTCATTAGTAGAACACTTAGGGTAATGATTGAAAATTTAAACATGCTGTCTCATTAAGTGTCCTTAATTACTATTGACAGCTGAGTGGATTTTAAATAGGTAAATGTGAAAAGAGTAGAAATGATGGTGTATCTTAATTCTTTTCTCTAGCGTTTGCAAAATGATCTTGAGGCTGAACAGGTGAAGGTAAATTCACTGACGCACATGGTCGTGATTGTTGATGAAAACAGTGGTGAGAGTGCTACGGCTGTTCTCGAAGATCAGTTACAGGTATGGACCCTGGAGACGGGATACTCATAAGGACCCTGTTGTCTGAAACCCTTAAAATTTTTTTTTTTTCAAGGTTTTTATTTTATTTTTGGGACAGAGAGAGACAGAGCATGAAGGGGGGTGGGGCAGAGAGAGGGAGACACAGAATCGGAAACAGGCTCCAGGCTCTGAGCCATCAGCCCAGAGCCTGACGCGGGGCTCGAACTCAGACCGCGAGATCGTGACCTGGCTGAAGTCGGACGCTTAACCGACTGCGCCACCCAGGCGCCCCTGTCTGAAACCCTTATATGGCACCCCTGTTCTTCAGGTCCTGTATCACTGTTCATTTAGAAGAGTAGACTCACCTTTGGGGTGCCCGGGTGGCTCAGCTGGTTAAGCATCCAATTCTTGATACCAGTTCAGGTCATGATCTTGTGGCTCATGGGATCGAGCCCCGAGTGGGGCTCTATGCCGGTGGGGCAGAGCCTGCTTGGGATTCTCTCCCTCCCTCTCTCTCTGCCCTTTCCCTACTGTGCTCTCTCTCTCAAAATAAAAATAAACATTAAAGAGCTTTAAAAAAGGGAGTAGACTAACTTTGAAGTTGTACGTCTGAGTTGGGGTCCTACAACTTGTGGGTTTACAAGAGTACTCAGCATCTTTCCTTCCCTTCAGCCCTTGGGGTAGATGGGCAGGGCTGCTTGTGGTCCCCAGCTTCTCCCGCAAAATGGAAACAAGCTTGGGAACCAATCTCAACAAGTGCTCTATAGATTTCTTGTTCAGAATTGCTTGAGGACTTTGTTGAAATGTAGTTTCCGGGTCTCCATGCAGACCTAAATCCCTGGGGGTGGGGCCTGTGGATCTGCACTTATGTGCATACTGAAATTTGAGAATTTCAGCCATCTAGAATTTAATATTCCTGCTTCTTTGGTACATCAGTGGATGAATTTCAACAAGAATTTTGGGAACCCCTAACAAAATTGTTGCTTTAGCGCAGAGGTTATAGTGTATCTTTACAAGTCTTTATTAAGAGGGTTATTGGTATTTTATTTGAACAATGTTTGGATTACCCAATATGATGTCGCCAAATGGTTTTCAGTCACTCTCAGACTATAATCTTATCATATGAAATTCTTTTTCTTTTATAACAGTTAAAGTTGGCCAGTGGTTCTGAGAACTGCTGGTGTAGTACTACTTAGTTATTGTAGTAACCTGAGAGATAGGCATTCATGTTTTGCCTGTTTCACAGTGAGGAAACTGAAATTCAGAAAGGTCATGTGATGCCACTGAGATTTAAGTAGGCATTGAATTTTCATGCCAAGATTGGAGACCTGTCTTTGGCTCTAACTTCTCTACCCTTTGCATCCTACAAAGCTTACTGTGGTATTAAATATTGAAATAGTATAATATGAATTAAATAATTCTTTGCATATGTAAGTAATGTAGAAATTAAATGTAACATTTGTCAATCATTATAAAATGGTGGTAAAATAATTTGTTGGCAAAGTTCTCATGAATATTGATTTTTAAACAAATTTACTTATTTAGCACTATTAATACTCATAAGATTATGTTCCTGATTTTTGTGTAATATAAACAGAACAAATCAATTAAGCATTTTTTTTTATTTTCTAGGAGCTCAAAACAGGTTTTATAAGGTTAAAAATTTTTTTTCATAATTTTGGCATTACATATGAAAATTTTCTTAGCACATAAAAGGTGGTTGATGCAATGAATTTTTTGAAAAGATAATTATAGCCTGAAAAATTTGAAGCACGAAAAGTAGATATGTATGCTCTACTTTGAAGATATGTGTAAAAATGTCAAATTCTTGTATAAAAACCGCAGCGATATGGAAAGAGCAGGATTTTGGAGTCAAAAGTTTAATAGATAGGGGCACCTGGGTTGCTCAGTTGGTTAAGTGTCCGACTTTGGCTCAGGTCATGATCTCGCAGTTTGGGAGTGCGAGTCCTGCGTCGGGCTTTGTGCTGACAGCTCAGAGCCCGGAGCCTGCTTTGGATTCTGTGCCTCCCTCTCTCTGCTCCTTCCCCGCTCACGCTCTCTCTCTCTCTCAGAAATAGAGAAACTTTAAAAAAAAAAATTTAAAAAAATAAGTTGAAAAGATAGAGTTCTAGGGGCACCTGGGTGGCTCAGTCGTCCAAGCGTCTGACTTTGGCTCAGGTCATGATCTCAGGGTTCCTGGGTTTAAGCTTGGTGTTGGACTCTGAGCTGACAGCTCAGAACCTGGAGCCTGATTTGGATTCTCTGTCTCCCTCTCTCTCACGTGTGCGTGTGCACTGTCTCTCGAAAATAAATAAATAAATAAATACATTTTTAAATTTTTTATCTTTTAATAATTTTTTCATGTTTGTTTATTTTTGAGAGAGAGAGAGAGACAGAGCATGAGCAGGGAAGGGTCAGAGAGAGAGGGAGACACAGAATCTGAAGTAGGTTCCAGGCTCTGAGCTGGCAGCACAGAGCCTGACACGGGACTTGGACTCAAGAGCCGTGAGATCATGACCTGAGTGGAAGTTGGATGCTTAACCGACTGAGCCACCCAGGTGCCCCAGTAAATAAACATTTAAAAGATAGAGTTCTAGTTGTACCACTTTCTAGCTATGTAAGGTGAAATTGTTAAACTCTATGGAAATTAGTTTTTCTCCTCTACAAACTTCCAGGATTTGTCTGTATTATTTTAAAGCAACTTTTATAAAAATATTTTTCATAAATTGCTACCCAGTAGTGAAGAGCAATGGATGGCATGAATTTCTTTAAGGATCATTATAACTGTCTTTTAAGATTCTGTTGACAAAGGATGGTTTCTTCCTTTACTAGAAACTTGGTGAACGCTGGACGGCAGTGTGCCGTTGGACTGAGGAACGTTGGAATAGGTTACAAGAAATCAATATATTGTGGCAGGAATTATTGGAAGAACAGGTATGAAACTGTTATCCATAATGGGCAAGACAGATGGCGAAAAGTAACCTATCTTTAATTATGGCATTACAATAAACTTGTCTTGTTTACTTTACTTTGAAAGGCGAATACACAAATAATTTTTATTATTTTAAAAATCAGATTTCTATGTATTTTATAACTGATCATGTAGCTTATTCATAGAAATCTTATGACTTTATTGTAGTAACACTTAATTTGATGTGTTGATTATTTAGAATGTTAGTATTTAGACATTCTACATTCACGATTATGATTTTTCTTTATATTTCTGTTGGGTATTGTGTATGAACTTGTATCAACACAAGGCCTAGCATTTTTAGCTCAGTAAATAATGAATAAATGAATCCACTCACTGCTTTGTGAATTTTAAATCACAACAATTTTTCTTGATTTCAACCAGAATAACTACTGAAATTAACAAGAAAAGATCATTTAGCGATAACCATTCATTTAATACTGGGTTAATAGTATTTTTTTTCCAATACAGATTCCAGCAGCCAATGAAATTTTGGCACAAAGCTGCCTCTTTAAGTTTTCAGGCCCTTGGCCCACCTTCCATCCTTCCAGAAGAACAACAATCAAAACAGAATACAAATAAGCAAAACTTTTCTCCCAAAATGTCAAACATTTGTGGTTTTCGAAAATAAGCAGATACTTTATTCCCACATCTCAGTGTCCGTTTAGATTCTTTTAAATGCATTTCATTTCCATCCACAAAAAGCAACTATATTCTTTTCAAGGAATAAAAACAAGTGTATGATGTTTTGTGGTTTACTAAATATGGTGGCCGAGAGAACATCTTAAAAAGTAGGTTGCAAAATTTGTCCCCGTGTAAATTGTTAATCACTACCTCCTGCCCCCAATCTTTGGCCAGAATTTTCTTATTAAGAATTCTATGATGGATCTTATTCTGACTTCTGAAATATTTACATTTCACTTTATAAATATTTACATTTACTTGGACTCTCGTATTCAGGAAAAGGAGTCACATAGAATAGTTATATTTTACTCCAGTAGTGACAGGAGAAGACACTGATCATTAGAAAAGACCTTTGTGTTACTACTGAGTAATTTAAAATTTGGAAGTAATTTAATTTAGCAATTAAAAATATTTTATTTTATTTTATTTTATTATTATTTTTTTCAACGTTTATTTTTGGGACAGAGAGAGACAGAGCATGAACGGGGGAGGGGCAGAGAGAGAGGGAGACACAGAATCGGAAACAGGCTCCAGGCTCTGAGCCATCAGCCCAGAGCCTGACGCGGGGCTCGAACTCACGGACCGCGAGATTGTGACCTGGCTGAAGTCGGACGCTTAACCGACTGCGCCACCCAGGCGCCCCTAAAAATATTTTAAAAATAGAGAGTGACTAGTATTTTGGCCACTTGTCTTACTGTAGATTTAAAACTAACCTTTGAATGGCTTTCTGCTAGCGTTAGGGTTGGAGGAATCATGTTAAGATGTAGAATTGGAGCCAACGATGGTTCTTAATATATACATGATTTGCTTTTGCATGGAATGAGACCAAATAAACTTAATCTGAATTAAAAAATCTTTCAAGGGACTATCATTCACTTGGTTGCAGAGGCTTTAAGGTAGTTAGAAATGGGATCTGAGAATTCCAAACTTCTCAGGATAGGCCAATTTCAAGTGTGGCATGTAGGATATTCTGTAAGGGCTTCCAACCTACCTTTCCGACTTTGATTTTCCCTCTGTCCTTCTGTGTACCGAGGTTCAGATGCTGAGTTCTCAGCTTATAGCCCATTCTTAGGATGTCAGTGCCACATGAGTAGTGCTGGTTCTTCTTCAGGGTTCTGTTCCCAATGCATTGCAGATTGTAGATTCCTCATAGTTTGTGTGTTTTTTTTTTTTTTCATGTTTTTGAAAGAGTGAGTGTATTTCATTTATTTTCTAGCCTGTCTTTTGTTGTTTAAGGTGTGGTATCTGCTGTGGAATGTCTTCTCACCAGTTGTTTCATTTTTGAAATGTAGTAATCTATTAACTCCCTCTCCTTCCCCCACTCTCCCCAACCTGGAACCCATCTCTTCTTCTTTGCAATTGCCATGACATTTTGTGTGTGTGTGTGTGTATTTAATTACCAAATTAAAATATAGTGCAGACACATTATATAATATTATATTTAATAATATAAATATTATACATATATTATATATATTTATATATTATAAATAAAAATAAGCTATCATTCATATATATATATATATAATCTTTTGTGGTGTCTGCACTTTCTTTTGTCATAGTTTATGTGCATATTTTATCTCTTCTATATTGAAGACAGGATCTGTATTTGCCACTTAATTTCTTAATCTTCATCTTTTTTTTTTTTTGGTGGAATATAGAGGCAGGGAATAGTTGTTACATAAACTGATAAATAAAGCAGTTAGAGAATGAATTGATCCCACTGCTGACACAGAACCAAGACTTTTCCCTCTCAACTATATAGAAAAGAGCTTCTGCAATAGATATTACACTTTGCGAAGAATTATCTCAATGCAACCATGTGGTTTTCTGCCCCTCTTTCAAGTTTATCTATGTATATTACTAAATATCTTCTGCATGTTGGCCAATGAGATTTAAATATCTATATGTTGGCTTTGGACTATGGCTAAACTTTCTCTTTTAATCACAATTGCTGTTGAACCTGGAACATTAGTATGGTTTTCTTGAATGATGCTATGGAAAAACCATTAGTTTTAGGGTGTGGGTCTTTGATTTGATTCCCTTGTTAACTAGCCAAGTGATCTTGGACACATAATGACTTATCTCTCTTTCCTTCTTAAAATGAAGGGCTGGGAAAGGACAATTCCAGGAGTCTTCCTGCTTCTGGAGAGTTATACTGTGATTCTTTTGGAGATTTGCATAGTTGGATTTAGCCTTTTAGTTCCACATACGTCCCTGAGAATTAGTTTAATTACCCATGTGTGGGGCTAATGTCAGCTTGATCTGTTGCAAATCTGAGAAGGATAATATCTTAAAGAATGATATTAGGCCATTCATACCTTGAGCTTGGGTGTTTGAAGTCCTTCCTACCCTAAGTAAGAGTGAAGCCTCTACCAGCATAAACGTTAGAGATTTGGGAACTTGATTGAATTGAATGACCAAATGATTCTCCAAATATATTTCTAACTTTTGTTATTACATGTAGTGCTTGTTGAAAGCTTGGCTAACTGAAAAAGAAGAGGCTTTAAATAAAGTCCAGACGAGCAACTTCAAAGACCAAAAGGAACTAAGTGTCAGCATTCGACGACTGGCTGTAAGTGGTGTCAATGTCAGCATCTGTCTTGTAAGCCTGTGATATTTTATTGTTTCTATCAATGGTTCATACAATTTAGTGAATACAGATTATGAGTCATTAACCAACACTAGAATGCTGCCATATAATCATCTAGAACCAGGAATCTTATGTTTTAGCATTAGTGAACTGTGTAGCAAGTAAATTTTGCTATAAAATATATGTTTACATTTCCTGCTTGTGGAGCAGGACTATAGAGTCCTTTTAAGAGGGAGTCATCTAATAAAATATTTGAAATATTAGATTTTGAAAGAAGACATGGAAATGAAACGTCAGGCCTTGGATCAGCTGAGTGAGATTGGTCAGGATGTGAGTCAATTACTTGATAATCCCAAGGCATCTAAGAAGATCAACAGTGACTCAGAGGAACTAACTCAGAGATGGGATTCTTTGGTTCAGAGACTAGAAGATTCCTCCAACCAGGTACCTTTTGCTTTGGATTATATGTTGTATGATGAAATAGAAGTTAAATGTTCAGGTTAGTTTTAGTTTTTATGAAATAAAGTAATAATAGGTAAGCTGCAAACTAAAAGTAGGTTCCTTATACCTGGCTTACTGAAAAATTGAGAAATTGACATGTAAAAAATCTTTCCTTTTCTGAAGTCAATTTTAATAGATCGTTGAAAAACTTACTAATACCCCGTAATTTCTCTTAGTAACTGATAACACTTAGACACGAATCCATTAAATCATCTTTAAATTTTAAATAATCTTATTAATTTAAAAAAATATATTAGTGAATTGATTGAAAATGCAACTGTGGTTTGTACTTGGATGTTCATAGTGGTATTATTTATAACAGTGCAAAAGTGAAACAGCCCAAATGTTCCATCAGTAGGTAGATGGATAAACAAATGTGGTCTGTCCATTGCATGAAATACTGACAGTATGAATGAACCTTGAAAACATTGTGCTAACTACGAGAAGCCAGTCACAAGATTAAATGCACTGTAATTCTATCTATATGAACTATCAAAAATAGGCAAATCCAGAGAGATAATAAGTAGATTAGTAGTCGCTAGGGCCTCGGGGAGAGGAGGATGGGGAGTGATGGACTATTTATTAATAGGTACGGGGTTTCTTTTGGGGCCAATAAACCTCTTTTGCAAGTACAGAGTGGGGATGGCTGCATAACACTGAATATACTGATAACCACTCAAACTGTGTATTTTCAAAGGAGAATGTTATGGCATGTGAATTATATCTCAATAAAGCTGTGACAAAATGTTAAAACATTTGGCTGATTTATACTTCAGGTGACTCAGGCTGTAGCAAAGCTGGGGATGTCCCAGATTCCTCAGAAGGATCTTTTGGAGACTGTTCGCGTAAGAGAACAAGTAACTACAAAAAGGTCTAAGCAAGAACTGCCTCCTCCTCCTCCCCCAAAGAAGAGACAGATTCCTGTGGATTTGGAAGCTAAGAAAAAGTGAGAACAGATAGAGACATTTTCTAAACACAGTACCGCACATAATGTATTTGTACTAATTACTAATCATATGCAAATTTAGATGTAATTATTGTGATGGAAATTCAACTGCTAAACCACTCACTGCCCCCCAGCCTTCCAATGTTCTCCTTCCCACTGGCTAAGCGTCTAAATGGTCTCTGGTGATTTTATTTATCCTGTGTTTAGTCTGGAAAACCGTGTGACAGAACCCTTCCTTCTTCCTTTCCATCATCTACCTAGGGAGGATCTGACTGTCCATGATTCTGCATTTATTCTTTCTTTCACCACACTCTGAGAACCCTGGCAGGTTTGCTTTAGATAGATCTCCTTATTCTTTATGCCACTCCTTCCTCTTCACATTCAGCAATACTTCATTCAGGGAAGTCATTCCTTTGTCGTCCCCTTTTTCTTCCTTTCCCCCCTCATTCTTTTTTCACATTTCCTTTCTTTTTTTGTTAATTCCTTTGTCAGATTCATTAACAAATTCTTTATGTTTGCCTTAAGGATCCATCTTTGACATACTTTTTTTTGTTTGTTTGTCTTACTGATTCAAAGGAAACTCAGGAATTTTAGAAAAGGACTAATCGCAGCTAATATGTAGCAAGCATTTACTAATGTCAGATACTCTGCTAAGCTGCGCTGTGTGACAGCCGGGTAATGTACCTCAGATACCCTATAGCAGCTGATCCTTCTATCAGCCCTTTTATTCTCTCCCTTTTATAGGAGGATCCGAGTGCTTGGGTAAATGGGCAATTATTTTGGGCCAGAATAAAAATGATATGGTTTCCCCAGTATAGCTTCCGTAGATGAAGTGGGATTCCAGTTTTACCGGATGATTTTCATTTTGGTAATAAGGCTGTGTTTCTCTGCCTCTTACCAGCATCTCCCTGTGGAGCCAGAGTACCTCCAAGGTGCAGGCAGCAGCTGTGAAACCTTTGCTTCTGGAGCTGGGGCAGCACAGGAGGAAGATGCTTCTGATGCTAATAGTGCCATAGATCTTTTGTTTCCTGAGTGTCTAGTTTCTGCCAGGTAGATCTGGCACTGTGCCTCTCCCGTGCTGGCTTTGTGCATTTGGAAGGAAGAAAGGTTATAAAAGACTAAGGGTGCATTACTATAAAATCTTAAACATGGTCGTGTTGTGTGGAGTGCATTCTGCTGCGGGAAACAGAATACTATACCAAAAGTGACCCAAACAATGAGGTCATTGATTATCTCACAAGAAGTCCAGAAGCAGGGCTTTCACCATCAGGCTTGTCCTCTCTGGTCCCAAGATTCTGCTGTAGTACTGGGCATAACATCCTTGTATAACCCGATTTATATGCGGGAAGGCCAGTTTTTCCTTATTTATCTTTTTTTCTTTTTTTAAATCGGGGAGAAAGACCTTGCCTGGAAGACATCAGCTAACGTCCCCCGCGGTCTCAGTGGCCAGGATTCAGTCACTTCCCTGCCATGGGTGCATGGGAGGTTGAGACCGTCTGGCCATTTTGCTCTCCTGTCATTGCATTCTGGGGGACTTGGACAGCAGAGAAAAGTGTGGGGAGGGGAATGTCTGTTAGTTGAGCAGCCAGCTGTGAGGACCATAGGCTTCCAGTCCGTGGTTTGATTGGTGCAGAAATCCCTTCAGTTAACTCCTGGACACAGAGAAGCTTGTGTACATCCGGTTCATTATGATAGGCAGTGAGATCTCATTGTTAGAAAGGTTATTTTTATGCCCAGCCCAAGTCCGCCCCCTCCATGTCTCCCTGTATTTGCTAGTTCTGCTGCCTGGGGTGCCATAGAGCGGCACCAGCCTTCAGTATGGAACCTCCTTAGTATTGCAGGGAGTTTCATATTCTCATTTCTGCTGGCCTTCGGTGTAGAGGATCTTCAATCCATTCCTAGTGTGACAGGGTTTCCAGACCCTTTAATACCTTCAGTCTGCTGTAGAAACCACTGTTCGCTTGTCTTAAAATGGGCTCTCTGAGCAGATAGGAGCTTAGTATCGTTTATAATACATGCTTCAGAAATGGCAGTTTATTTCCTCTTCTTTTTTCTTGGTGCTGCTGGTGGCTGGCTGGTTTAGCCTGCTCAAGGTCTGGAGGGGTGGTCATTTCCTATAATCTAGATCTCTGTTGACATGGCCTGAAACCATTGCTACCTTGTGGCGTTCACATCACCCTTATTTATATTAAAGGCAGAAATGGTCTAAGTCCCCAAGGTCCTTTTATATGTGTGATTTGGGGATGGTGTTCCTCTTCTCTGAAAGATTAAATAGAAGCCTGCTGTTAAGATGACGGAATGAAAGTACCACTGTTTGAGGGACACCTCAACCATTGGTTATTTATCTACAGTGTCACAAAATCCCTTTACACGTTACAGGGAAAATTGATCTTGATGAAAAACCAAATATTCACAACTCGCCAGAAACACTTTAAGCTGTTTCCCAAGAAGAAACAGACAACCCGTGCTTACCCTAAAGTACCTAAAAATACCCAGAAGTTCTTTTGAGAAGCTCTGTGGGTAGAGCGCTGGTGAGGAGGACAGACTATCTGGTTTGAACCAGAGCTCTATCAGCTGTAGCTTTGTGGCCCTGGGGCAGTTGTTTAAAACCTCCTCAATTTCTTCATCATTAAAAGGGATAATAATAGTATAGGTGTCTGAGGGTTGTGGTGAGGATCACTTAGTAAGACGCACAGAACACTTTGAAAAGGGCCAGGTACATGGCTGACAGTCAGTGACTGTTTCTCCTCTCATTTTTCCTTGCTGTGGTTCCCACAGGCCTCTTCAGCTTTGTCCACTCTTTTTCTTTCCCACCATCACATCTCAGTTCTGGCTCAGGGTGCTACCGCAGCCTGTTTTTCTCTGGTCTTGCCACCCTTTCTTCTTTCTCCTCAGTGGACACTGGAAGGTAAATCCAGTCATGTCAGTCCTGTGCTTTCAACCCTTCACGGGCTCTCCCTTGCCCTTTGGTTAGCCCAGACTCCTTAATCTACCCTGCAGGTGGGTGTGGTTGTCTGCCCTTGTCCTTCCCTGCCTAGTACTCACTTTTCCAGTCACGCCTAATCACTTGCTGTTTGCACAGTGTGGTCCTCCCTTTCTTTGTTCTCCCTTTGCAATGAAAACATTTACTAGGCACAGTATTGCTGTTGTGCTCCAGGAAGGCATCCACCCCCCCCCCCCCCAACCACCTCCCCTGACTAAATTAGGAGCCATAACTGTGAATTCCTGGAATCAGCATCTGGCAAGTTCTCTGGTGATTGCCTGCTACTTTCCATTGCCTCTCCCAGACTGGAAGCTCTGTGAGGGCTGGGATTGCGTCTGATTTATCTTCATAGCAAGAGCCCAGTCCAGCACCTGGCATATACTGGGCTCAATAATTACGTTAAATGAAAGAAGGCATTAACTTTAAGAATATCTGTATCTTTTTTTTTCTTTCTGTTATTTTCTAATCAAATCTGTTTTCATCATCTACAGGAGTTTGTAAAAATCTAGGTATTTTTTACAAAGCTTAAACATTAATTATTTAAAAAATATTTATTAACTTTACACTATTATTTCTCTTTTCAAACTTTTAATTATAAGTGTGTGGTTTTATTTTGTATGGTTACTAGGTGTCTGTGTTGCCTTTGTTTCTTTTTTTTTTGAGGAGTATTTAAAACACATGCCTGAGGGGTCTTTTGATTGCTCTGTCTTGAGCCAAGTGAAACTATAGAAGGATAGGAATGACCAATAGTAACATCTGAATCTTAAATCAGGTTTGACGCTGTAAGTGCTGAGCTGTTGAGCTGCATTTTGAAATCAAAGACTGCCATTCAGGCCGCAGAGATAAAAGGGTATAAGAAGATGCAAGAGACTTCAGAAGTGAAAAAGAAGTTGAAGGTAAAACATTAAACAAAAACATCCTAGTGAATAAAATATTACATCAGGTTAGATTTGCTGTTGACATAAAAGTGTGATGGGATCCAGAGGCTTCCTGTAAAATAAATGTAGCCATAAGGTAGCTTTTAGGACGTTGTAGTAAATTTTCAATCCATCAAGCTGGCTGGCATTCAGACCCCTGTGCGGAGGAGGAATTTTTTTGCCCCCTTTTTCTTAACCTCTGAGATGTGCAGGAAAAAACATTTTCTAAGGTGGTCTAGTTATTAGTATTATTTTTTACTTCGATTAGATCTACTTTAGTCCCTAATAATTGCTGACTTAGGGTATGCTGAAGATATTTTGATTGCTGAATGCAACAGATGATTTCAAATCTCACAATCCCTTCCGATATATTTTCATTACAGAAGAGACACATTAAAAAGAAATAAATACTGTTAAAATGTATGGGATGTTAGCTCCGCTACTTTGTTCCTGCTGTGTGACTGTAAATTGTGCCAGGAGATTGTAGTGACTTATGTCTTTGGTGCTCATTAAGTGTGTGAGAGCCTTTCACGAAGGAGTTGGACACCTAGAGCAAGTCTGTAGTGCCGTCTACACTGGCAATGGAGTTTGTCTGTGAAGAGTTTGGAGAACATTTCCAAAACAAGATGTGTATAAATATCAGTGGTATAAGCTAGAAGGTGGTAGTACCATGGGAGTTGAGAGGAGGCCAGGATTGCATCTGTGTGTGTACTCGGGGAAGTCCAGGGATGAGGTAGCACCATGCCAGAACCACAAGGAGCTTGCTTGGGGCTGGGCGTGAAGGGCGCAGCAGGCAGGGGGCGCCCCTGAGCAGAGGTGGGGAGGTAGACAAGTTGTGTTGTGATAGTTTCTTTCTTGTTCTGTTTAGTGCTAGGTGTGCGTGTAAAAGTAGTTAGAGAGTTAAGGTTGGAGAGGTGGTTTGGAGTCAGACCCTGGTTGACATTTTGTGTTTGGATGAGAAGTTAAGACTGACTTCTGTCTTATCATTGCATTGTAACTGCTCTTATTTAGAGGTCACCATTGACTGTTGGTTTCTAAATCCAAAGGATGGATTTGTTTTCTCATCTCATCCGCTGCCTCTGTAGCGTTTGCTGCTATTTACCCTTCCTTCTTCTAGTCTCACAGCCTTTGGCTTCTGTGACCAGTGATCATTCTAAAATAGACATCTGATCAGGCAGCTCCTATGCTTGCAATTAACTAATGGCTTCCCGTTGCAATGGGGACAGAACCTAAATCCTTAGCGCCCCAGCATGCAAGGGCCTTCGAGGTGGTGCTGTTTCCTCTATGAGTCCAGCCTCAGCTCCTACCAGTCTCTACATACACCCTGAGCGCCCCACTCCTGAATCCTGTTCTTTTCTCACTTCCCTGCCTTCACCACGTGCTGTTTTCCTTGTGCAGAATGGCCCTTATTAAGCCTTTATGCTGTGTGGCTGAAAAGCCCTCTACTCCAGTAAGCCTCCTTTAGCCTCATTAGGAAGAGTTAAGTGATTCATCTTTTGACTTCCATGTTGCTTTGACAGAGGAATGTGGAAGGTTGTTACCCTAGAAGCACCATTATCTGAGCCCTCTACACAGGGAGTTGGGAGGGCCAGAAAGGAGAGCTGTGTGCCATCATTTCATATGCTTCTTATAGTTCTGAAAGACCGGTAGATGATATTAAGGAGCATTGAACAACCCAATTCTCAAGGGCACTGAAATGGCAGAGAATTTGGAAGTGAGAGTGATCTTTATGAACCAAGTTCCAGAAAATATTAATAAGTTAATTTCCATTCTATGATCTAGGAACAATTTCACTTTTAGAAATCGTTACTATAGAAATTGTTTGTTACTATAAGGGATGATTGGCGGCTCCTATATTTTCCTTTAATAAGTTTATTTTTTTGTTTTTTTAGACAAGTAGTTATAGACGCCAAAAGGGTTTTGAAAAATGCGAAATGAAGCAAACTTAACCATCACTTTTATCTCTAATTTTCTTTGCAAATTGGGGCAAGATCAGCTTAATTGTGTTAGAGTAAAGGAATACCTTGCTCCAACTGATGTATACCTGGGTGGAGAATCCCTAGTTCAATCTGTCATCACCATAGAAAGTAGCAAAAAATCAATTTGTATGGAACAGGTAGTAATTCTTCTCCAGTATGATGGTGAGTTTTTGCATTGATACTTCAATAAAAATAAGTGGTGTTTCTTTGAATCTCTGGTTATTTCTTTATCTTTGTAACATGGTTGTTTTACTTAGTCCCATTAAAGCTGTGCAGAGCAAAGTAGGATAGTTTATTTGACAGAGCCTATACGTGTAGAAATTAGAAGTAGGATTCTTCTTTGGTTTGTCTGGTTGAAATAATATGGGTTGCCTAGAAGTTTTGATTGTGTTATTAGGGGCGCTATTTGAGTAGTTAATTTTCTCAGTTGCGAATTGAGGAGTGGGAGAAATTTCAAATACTGACTGTTTATCCATATACCTCTGTGTGTGTGTGTGTGTGTGTGTGTGTGTGTGTGTGTGTGTCTTCCTGATTTTGTTCAAATCTTTTTTACTAGTTTTGGAAAGATTTTGTCTTCCCTGTCTCTGACATATAGGGGCATTGAGAATATCGAAGTATAGAGACATAAATATTAAAATTAAGAGCCGTTCTTCAAACATGAGGAACAAAATGCTTCAGTTTGGGTTCCAAAGCATATTGTTATAGTTTAAAATTTATGTATGAATTATGCTGTGGTTGAAATTTATGTTAGAGTCTAAACTTATTGTAATATCAGACAATAGTGAGGCTCAAAATATTTCCGTTTTTCTTGTTGATTAATTTTTGTTCAGTGTCTCTGTCATAAAATATTCAGTTCATTTGACTCAGTTATTTTTATTGTGTGGCATAGACACTGAGGTTATATGTATGTGAATAGATATCCTGGATCTAAAACACTAATTTTAATTATTTTCTTTTGATAGGAACTCATAATTATAATGTGCAACTTTTTTCTTATAAAATCAACCAAAGGTTTATATTATTTGTTTGAATTTGCCTTTTGAAATTTAAATCAGCTTTGGAATTCTGTGGGGCAGCCTGGAATTACATAGTTTTGTTTTATAGTATTTCTCCTACCTCAACTTTGACTATAACACTGAAAGAGAATGTGGGAGGGACACGAAACATGAAAGTTACAATAGTATGCACATTATATTGAGAAGAAGGTTTGCAGTATTCTTATATTGGAATTTTATTTCCAGGCATTAGAAAAAGAACAGACAGAAAGAAGCCCCAGACTGAATGAATTAAACCAAACTGGACAAATCCTTTTGGAGCAAATGGGAAAAGGTAAGACCCTTGATTTTTTAAAAAATGTGTTTTAGATGATAGCACTGAATAATATTTACAGTTTGACAAATTATATATTTAACACTTTTTTTTTCTAGAAAAGTGGTTTTCAATTTTTTTTTTAAGCTTTAAGCAGCAGAATCTTTTTTCACATGAAGTCCTGTGCTGAAGCTGATGACAAAACAGAAAAGTGAAGTTGTTCTGCTTTTCTGTAGAGTCAGACAACCTAAAGCTCTGATATCTTAGCAGAATGTTTGAAATCCACTGATGTAGAAAAATTTAAAATCTCCTCCTTTGACATTATATATTGGGACCTTTTTTTGGAGAGGGGGTGGCAAAAGAAAATTTTATGTTGGAAATCTTTGGGAAATGAAGTTACAGTAAGGTCAGTTCATTAAGATCGTTTGGTTTTTGATCACGTTCAAATTAATCTGTTAATTTATTGCAGATAACATTTTATAGTTAAATTTGAGAAGGAGTTGCTTGTCTTGGAAATTTTTACGTGTATTTAGAAACTTTTTTTTTCCTTTGCCATTAGCCCTCAGTGACTCTGGGGAATGTAAAGATGAATAGTTTTGATATCCACTTTGCATATGATTCTTCCTTTGGTTTAGCTTTGAGAGACCTTTCCTGTAAATCCTATTCCTTATTCTAGTGTTCTAGTGATAGTAAATGCTTTGGAGGTCTGCTGCAGAGTTCTTTTTTTTTTTTTTTTTTAAAATAATGACCAACATTCAGTGAATATTTATTATATCAGAGCTCTTTGACAAAAGCCACAGACGCCCAAAGCAGAATCAGGAATACTAGTTTGACAAGAATCTTCAGTGTAGTAGTTGTCAGTCTTTTTAGTTTTTAACTTTTTATTCTGGAAAATGTAAATATATACAATGCAGAGTGATGAACCTCCTTATACTGATTACCTAGCTTCAGTAATTAATGATATTCTGCCATTCTTGAATTATCTATACCCCTACTCATTCCTCACTCCTTGTTATTATTGTTTTTGTTTATAGTTTTTTTAAAGTAAAATTTACCTACCTTGAAATACATGAAACTTCACTGGGTTGTTTTGAAAAGCCTATACCCATAAAACAATATGTGGAAAATTTCCATGTCTCCAGAAAGTTCCCTCATGTTCCTTATGAATCAGTCAGCTTTCCATACCCCCTGAAAATCAGATTTTTTAAAACTTTAGATTATTTTTGTCTCTGCATTAAAAAAATGTCATTTAATTATATATATATACACACTGGGGACATGTAGACATACACACATTTATATACAAAACTATCTGTATGTCTAATATATGTCCATTTATTGGAAAATTATGCAAATATAACACTGTCTATCCATAGGTATTAGTACAGCTTAATTTATTTTTTTCTTTAAATATAAATAAAGAAAAATTTATTCAAAAACGGTGTTTTCATTCAGAATCCACTTAGCTCAGTGTCTTAATTACCCTGGGTGAGAGGACCCCACGTGGAGATTACTCTTTCAGGTATTTACTTGAAGAAACCTACAGATACAGAGAGACCATAATTTCCCCTGAGGTGCTGATTGAATAATTATAATAAATTGTGTGTTGAGTTTATGTCTGTTACAATTGTAGGTTCTTCACTTCTGCATTAATATTGTAGTTTGGGAACCAGACTTTGTCTGGTATGAGTGTGGGGTGCTTTCATGAGTCTGGGTACTGAGTTTGCCCTCATTTCTGCGTCAGCTTTTAGGCGCTATGTGAGGATTCGTAAGGCTGGTGGAGAAGACTGCCTAGGGGAGGAGTTGGTGAGGGGTGTTATGTTCCAGTGAGAATAACAGTAAATTGGGAAATAGGAGACCTCTGGGTCTCCTGCCCTTTCCTAGTTTTGTGTCCTTGGGTGACTCATGTAACCCTTTTATTTCTTTGCTTTCTTGCCCAGAATGTGAGGCACTCACTAGCATAGTTCAGCTTCTGTCACATGCACTCTTACTGTGAATAGATATGTACTGAGATATATACTCTGGAAACGGAGATCATGTCAAAGTTCTACTTGCAAAGTATCAAGTGCAATATCGGGGGCTATATCATCTGTGGCTTTGTAAAGGAATGAATTTTGTGACGTAATGTGGACTTGTTTAATTTCATGGGAAACCCTTTATATTTCACATGACCATTTTATTTTTGGAGCATTTAGTAGGACTGGAAATGCATTCATTACAGGATCCTAATTTTATTTATTTCAAAAGACATATTTAGGATGGGGTGGGAAGCTGGGCACTGGGGATGTTGGTCTGAATAGGACACTTATGTTCTGGGTTTACTTTCTTGCTTTTTGAGCAGTGTGTACATTGTGTTACTGAGATAAAAGTGATTTTTTTCAAAATCTCCCCCACTATCTACCATTTTATCTGTTATTCTAATTTTATAGTATCGCATATTACTTCTCTCCGTGTGGTTTTAGTGCTATTAATTCTACTGCTCTTATAAAGCAGAAATGTTGAGCAGAAATGAAAGCACAATTGGGTGCTTCTTGCTGTCCCTCCCTTTTCCCCAAGAAATTTAAAATAAGTCCTAGAGTATGGATAATTAACATAGAGGAAGTTTTTCACAGAGTGTAATTTGACCAGAGTCCGCCTATGTAAGCATGCAGATTAATGATTCAGCCCATTAGAAAACAAGTCTTTGGGGGAAAAAAAAGAAAAAGAAAAAAAAAAAAGCCTTTGGTAAAACAGATGTTCTAATAATCATGTCATTGATTCCTTCAAAATAATTCCATCGAAAGTCCCACCACAGTGAAGTTTGATGGGACTTATATGCCTTGTGCATTTGAATTATGTTTTGTGGTACCTTATATAGCATAAAAATGTTTTTAAAAATGGAAATAATATATTTTATTTAACTTTCATGGATATTATAATTGTTTTTCTTGATTCAGCTTATCTTTTTCCTAGAGATTGTCAACAAATAAAATAGAGTAGCTGGGCACTGGATGATATGGCTTTATGATGACATATATTATGACTAGCCTGTGGAATTTGATGGTGGTCCTAGGTTTTGTAAAATTTCTCTTGATTCCAATAGTGATAGATGGAAAGGTGTAAAGTCAAGTAAGAGTAAGTGCCATGAATATGTTATATTTTATTCCTTTTAGGTAACTAGTAAAATGATGGTCTATTGATTTGGGCTTTTGAATAGTCATTTAAGAGTTGGATGTTCTATAGAAATAGAAAATGTATAAATCAGGATCTCTGGGAGCAAAACAGTTATTTTAAAAGACAATTATTTTAGAGGCACCTGGATGGCTCTACCGGTTAAGTATTCAACTCTTCATATTGGCTCAGGTCATGATCTCGCATGGAGCCTGCTTGGGATTCTCTCGGTTTCTCTCTCTGTGTCTCTGCCCCTCTCCTGCTCATGTGCATGCACACACAAGTGTGCTCTCTCTTAAAATAAACAAACAAACATTTAAAAAAGACAATTATTGGGACACCAGATGGCTCAGTCGGTCAAGTGTCTGACTCTTGGTTTCAGTTCAGGTCACGATCTCATGGCTCATGAGCTCAAGCCCTACGTTGAGCCTGTCAGCTCAGAGCCTACTTGGGATTCTCTCTCTCCTTCTCTCTCTGCTCCTCCTCCTCCTTCATGCGTGTGCTTTTCTCTCTCCCAAAATAAATAAACTTAAAACAAAAGAATTCTTTTGAAGAGCAATGTGTAGTTTTCTTTGCTTGATGTGCAAATTGTGCTTTAATTATTACCTGATATCTGTCCAACCTGCAATATCTCCAGCTTAGAGGAGAGGAGAGGAGAGGAGATTTAAATTTTGAGAAATGGTTTGAAGGGGCAAAATGAGTGAATTGTAATATATTGTCAGTGAATAATTACCTCCTACCTGTTTTCAGATGAGAAGGGATAATTTTCCATCTCAAAAATTTTACCAGCTTAATCTCCTTTCTCGTTTAGCATAAACTGCTCTGACGTGAAAATGAAGTGGCTGATGTTATTACTTTGCCCCCCTAGAATAGAAATGACCTCATAGAAGCAGAGCCTGGCTCTCCATTGCTCAGAGAGTTTGTCAGGAAAATGGTGATTTGTTTTGTTTATAACCCTGTTAATAGAGACAAATGAACTTGGACTGTGGTGTGAATGATTTGCCAGGGTCTAATATTCTGTTACCTGTGTGATCCTGGCCAGTGAACTTTAACAGCCGACATGGTTGATATATTCAAATTATGTCCCGTCATGTTTGCATTTCTGATTTTCTGTGGGTACAGTGTATTGTAGGATTTTTAAAATTGCATCCTCTGTCGCTCGTAAGTGACCTTTTGTTTTACATGCCATTTTATTCCTTAGGGCTCTCATTACCCTGGATTTTGATTGTGTATATTTACAAAGCACCATTGTTTTTTTCCCCCTCCTACTCAAATAATAAAGATGTTAAGCCCATTCTTTCAACATGCATGCTCTCCTAAGGAGATGAAGACTTCTTTGCAGATTTCCCATCTTTTTTCCTAGTATTTTTCAATGATTTGATGCATTTTATGTTAAGGGAAGGGCCGTGATAAAACTTACTATTACATAGAACTATTATTTTTATGGACATTCTTTACCACTCAAAAATACGGTCTAAAATTATGTCAGTAATAAACATAATGGTGTTTTTTCTGATGTGTTAAAGTAGATCATCTTACCACTGCTTTGATATTTTGATCTTTGCTGGTCTGTGTGGGGCATGCCCGGTAGGCCACTGAAGCCTCTCGGGCCTGGCTGCTGGCCCTATTTTCCTATACTCACCAGGTTGCTCCCTGCAGTAGGGCTTCTCACCATTCATTCTACGGTTCCTAGGACACTATGGTTTGGTCAAACCAGACTCTTGAGCTCCCTCCTCGATTATTTAGCCAGTTGTCTTTTTTGTGATGACAGAGGGTTTACCTTCTCATGTCAGAACTTGACAGGTCCACATAATTCATTGTATTTCCCTGGTTCACTGTAGCAGCTAGCAGAGTGGTAGGATGCACACAGTTTGTATAAAAGGCAGTGGCTGGAACTCCACTGATGTGCCTCTTGTGACAGCAGTACCACTCCCGAACTGCTATTTCAAGCTTCCCATCTCCTGCTTTGGTCAGGGAGTGAAACAAAATTAAGTTTATTTATTTTGACAGAGAGAGAGAGAGAGAGAGAGAGAGAGAGAGAGAGAGAGAGAATGAATGAGAATGTAAGCAGGAGGAGTCGGGGAGAGAGAATCTGAGCGCAGGGCCCGACACGGGGCTTGATCTCCCAAACCACGATATCATGACCTGAACTGAAATTAAGAGTTGGATGCTTAGCCAACTGAGCCACCATGGCACCCCTGAAACATAGTTATTTCTAACAGTATCATTGTAATTTTGTTGTTACGTTAAAAGGGACTTAAAGGAATGATCATTATATGTGACATCGCCTCATTATTTTGAATAGGTCAGAATGTTTATAACAAATTGAAAACAATTTTTATACTAGCATATGAAGTGTCTGCTTATTTTTTATGTCCGCATAGAAGGTATTCCTACTGAAGAAATAAAAAATGTTCTGGAGAAGGTATTCTCAGAATGGAAGGATGTATCTCAGCATTTGGAAGATCTGGCAAGAAAGATTCAGCTACAGGAAGATATAAATGCTTACTTTAAGCAGCTTGATGATCTTGAAAAGACCGTAAAGACAAAAGAGGAGTGGGTAAAACACACTCCCTTTTCAGAATCTCCCCAGCAGTCCTTGCAGAGCTTGAAGGACTCCTGTCAGGTAAAGAGATAACCATCCAGAACATGAAAGAAATCCTATGTCCAGTCCTGTATTTAGAAAAGATGCTACTTGTATCATGAACGTTAGGTTAATGCCGCTCTGATTCACTTTCTGTGAGGATGTTCATCTTCAGTGACTTCTGTGACCCTATTTTCTCTTCCGTAGCGGGAACTGACAGATCTCCTCAGCCTCCACCCCAAAATTGAAAAGGTGCGTGCAGGTTGCTCAGCCCTGAAGTCTCAGCGCTCCACCCCGGATTTTGTCCAGCAGGGCTTTGATACCTTTCTGGGCCACTACCACGCTGTGCAACAGGAATTAGAGCATCGTCAGCAGCAGCTAGAGAACGGTAAACCCATTCTCTTGGTTTTCTTAGTAGATGACTCCACTGTCCTCTCAGTTTGCCTTAATGTAAAAATTAGTCCCAGGTGCCTCAGTTGGTTCAGTATCCGACTTTGGCTCAGATCATGAGCTCACAGTTTGGGGTTTGAGCCCCCCCCCTTGGGCGTGATGTAGTCAGCCCAAACCTGCTTCGGGTCCTCTGTCCCTCTCTCTCTGCCCCTCCCCCACTCACGCTCTTGCTCTCTCTCTCTCTCAGAAATAAATAAAACATTAAAAAAATTACTCCCCATATTCACACAAAGAGCACACGTGTTTGTTTTATACTAGCCACATTCTGTTTTCCTCTGTGCCTGCTACTGTTCTGGGTCTTAAAGTATATTCAGAGTATTTCCTGGATTCACACTTGTCTGTAAAAGTGCAAACAGCTTTCACTTGCTCTACATATAATGATTCTTCTTTTTTTTTCTAATGTTTATCTTTATTTTGGGGACAGAGACAGAGCACGAGAGGGGGAGAGGCAGAGAGACAGGGAGACCCCGAATCCAAAGCAGGCTCCAGGCTCTCGGCACAGAGCCTGATGCAGGGCTCGAACTCGTCAACTGTGAGATCATGACCTGAGCCAAAGTCGGATGCTCAACCGACTGAGCCACCCAGGTGCCCCTACATATAATGATTCTTAAAGAGTGTTTTGAAAGGTGCTCTTCCTTCCTTTTCTTGAAGGAGGCCAGCTAACATCATTACTAGTAGAAAAGGAACGATCTCTTACTTTTTGCTCAAAGTGGTTCAGGTTTTAGCAATACCATCTCTTCTTTGAAAAGAAATCATGTTTCTTTTTCAAAGGCTGAAAAATTATAAAGAGTTTTTACTTTTGGAATAAACCTGGTTTTGGCACGTTAACTGTTAAGTGTTTTGAGAGCTCATCATTCATATGTTCTGTTTTTTCTCCTTAGCTATTGTGTAAGTCAGGAATTGTGTTGTATTATGTAATGTTATGGGTAATGAATGTTAAAAAGCTGTATGTTGAACCATACCCTGCCTTGTGGCAAATATATATTTTGCAGTGACTTGTAGGAATCTGAATGTGTGCATGGCAAGCAATTGTGTCATGCTGTCTTTCTTCTGGAAAGGCATTTGGACACCATGCTTTTTTGTTCATTGAATTCAGTTAACCTACAGTGTAAAATAAATGTTTCAGAGTATTGCTTTTAAAATTTCCTGTATAAAACATGCCTTCATATTGATTCTTGTCAAAAATAGAAGCATATTTTGTAACAGTAAATTGAGAAAGCAGTACGTTAAAATATCTATTTAACAATACGGAATACAACATAGTTCCTGACCTGAAACTGAAAAAAAATTCTAAATCTATTTTTTGTTTTTAATTGTGGTAAAATAGGCATAAAATACAATTTACCATGTTAATGCTTTTATTTTCTTTTATTTATTTTTTTAAAGTTTTATTCATTTCAGTAATCTCTGCACCCAATGTGGGACTTGAACTCATGACCTGGAGATCAAGAGTTGTGTGCTTCTCCAACTGAGGCAGCCAGACACCCCCCCACCCCCATTTTAACCATTGTAAAGTGTAGAGTTCGTAGTGTTAAATATATTCATGTGGTTATGCAACCACTCCCCAGAACCTTTTCATCTTGCAAAACTGAAACTCTATACCCATCAAACAACAGTTCTTCATTTCCTCCTCCCTACAGCCCTTGGCAACCACCTTCTACTTTCTGTTTCTATGAGTTTGACTATTCTACACACCCCATATAAGTGGAATCCTATAGCATTTGTTTTTTGTACTTGGCTTATTTCACTTAGTATAATATCCTCGAAGTTCATCTATATGGGTAGCATGTGTCAGTTTCCTGCCTTTTTAAGACTGAGTAATATTCCATTATATGTATCATACCACATTTTTTTTCTCCATTCCTTTGTCAAGGGCATTTGGGTGCTTTCCACCCTTTGGCGGTTGTGACTAATGCTGCTGGTTTCTTAACTTTTGCTTCTAGTTGGTTTTGCTTCTTTGTACTTCAAATGAGCTTCCTTCCTTTCCACACAACGGTTGCTTGTCTGTGATTTTTACATCAGTGGCTGAGGTAGACATCATTCTGGCTGGCTTTTGCAGTCATTATTTCTCAGAGTACCTGCGGTAACCTGGCTGTCCTGTTCTGTTAACGCCCACCACTCTGTAGGTGGCGATTTGTCTACACCCTTGAGTTCAGAGGAAGACCGGGTGAGGGGACCCTGGTTTTCTTTTATTCTTTGTGTAGCTACTGGAGAAAAGGACATTATATGAGACAAAAGAAACATTGTAGTACCATCTTTAGAGAGACATTTCATCATGATGAAATGAAGAAAAAATGATAGTGAGTTAGTTGATATTTCAAACATCAACGTCCGCAGGAATGAAGTCACCATATGACTTTCAGAAATGCCAATGGAATGATTTAGCTTAGTAACTAGCGGAGACCCTTTTAAATTTTAATTACGGAGTTTAACTTATTAGCTATTAGGATTCACTTATATAGAGAAGATTAATGGTATGTATAATGATAATAATAATAATAGGTTTCTAACACTATTTTCTAAAAGTAAGTATTTTTAAATAAACAGAACTGAAGAGCCAACCTGCACATGCATATTTGGAAACATTGAAAACACTGAAAGATATACTAAATGATTCAGAAAGTAAGGCCCAGACATCTTTGAATGTCTTGAATGATCTTACAAAGGTGGAGAAAACCCTGCAGGAGAAAAAGGTAATATATATTGTAGGTCTTAGAAATCTGGAGTCCTTCTCAATACCACATATCACTTATTTTGAAGTATTTTCAGCTACCTAAAAAAATATTAGCTATTTGTGGTCAAAATTGATCAAAAACTCCTTATAATTTGAATGTTAGTTACTATAATGTAGGACGTCAGTTGAAAGAAACTTACTAAATATGACTAATAAAATAAAAGCATATTTTGTCCTTCGATTACAATTAGTCTAGAATTCTCAACGTGTTCATAATCTGCTAAAATGTCTTGAATAAAATGAATATTACTTGAGTTGATGTGTTCTTTTTTCTGTGTTGAATAAAAATGCTTCTCTGGTCATTCAGGATATGTGACTGTGCGTTATTTCATCAGATAAAACAGATCAGCCATTGAGCATTGCACACTGGATCCTCACTGAGTGTATTGTTACACTGGATTTTAGTGTGGAGAATATATTATTTCTGGCCCACGCACAACTCATGAAGGGAAAGCTTTAACGTTTTTTGGTTATGCTTATTTTTCTCTTATGATTTTTACACAATTCTTTTTTAGTTGAATACCTCTTAAAAAGTGACCTTAGTCTGTGTTATAGCCCGTATTATTACATGTGTACAAATTATTGTGTGTATTTTTAATCTTTAAAAATTTTTTCCAGGCTCTTGATGAAATCCTTGAGAATCAAAAACCTACATTATATAAACTTGCAGAAGAAACAAAGGCTTTGGAGAAAAATGTTTCTCCAGATGTAAAAACAATGTATAAGCAAGAATTTGATGATGTTCAGGGAAAGTGGAACAAACTAAAGGTCAAGGTTTCCAAAGATCTTCATTTGCTTGAAGAAATTACTCCCAAACTTGGAGCTTTTGAGGTAAATCCAGAGGCCATTAGGACTTTATCAGAGAGTAAAATGGTAATTTATCATGTAAGACTCTAGTATGTATTATTTGGATATTTTGCATTTTTTTCTAGTCCCACATTTATTATGTATATAAGTTGGGATTTCTGACTTGCTCTTACTGTGCTGGAGAACACATTTGTTTTTGTTTTTTTGTTTTTTGTTTTTTGTGGTTTTTTTTTTGCTTTGCAAGAGAGCTTCTTGGTAGAGGTGAACTGGATCTTAAAGAAAGAGAAAATTGCTTAAAACTGGTGAAAGTAATGTTTCAGGGATGAGGAGCTGGCATGATATTCAGACCAGTGATTAGGTTGCAGGGGAACTTGGTTAGAGTGGTAAAATTGCCCACCTCGTACCAGACAGATGAGTGCTTGAAGCCGGTTTTTGGAGACTTCTTGAGACAAATCTGAGCTAGGCTGTCAATAAACGGTGTCATATTGGGAAAGCAGGTCAATTGAGGGACATGAAAATTCAGAAGTAGAATCCTTTCCTACATCTGAAAATGCTGACAGATGAAGCAGTGATGAAGTTCCAGAGGAAGGGGCAAATGTTAGGACCTAAGGAGAAAGTGATAAAAGTCAATGTCAGGTAAGACAGGATTTTAACGTTTCATCTGGGAGGAAGATGGAGAAGTGGTCTCCAGAAAATCACCTGGTTTTCTGTTAGAAAAGGTCTGGATGAAGAATAAGTCCATCACACTCTGTTCTCCGTCCTCCTGATATCTCCTTACTTTGATCTGTCGTGTTTTGTTTTGTTTTCCCACTCTTGTATCTCAAGATAGACTTATGGTATAGTGCCTGGCACAGAGGAGGCACTCAGTAAGTATGTTTCAATGAATGAAATGAAATTAGTAATAGATTTAAATTTGGGTATATGTTAATATGTAATATAATATATTGTATATATATACATATATTTGGATTTAGTTTCCAAGAGAGTGTATAAATGAGATGATTTACATATATATAAAATATATGTGTCATATGGATGTGAGACTTTTGTGAAGCATGTGATATAGTGAAAAGATTGAAAATTAAGACAAAATTTATGAAAGTGATGTTTTAAAAATCAAAATCAGGGAATATGTGGTAGAAGAGAGGCTGGTGGACTCTACAGATCAGTGTGAAGGTTCCAGAAAGATGAGACAAGAGTGGTGACCACTGAACTGCCCCAGTGGGCAGTTCCAATGAGTGACCAGGAGAATACAGATAGTGAGGTTTCCCTCTCTCTCTCTCTCTCTCTTTCTCTCTCTGTGTGTGTGTGTGTGTGTGTGTGTGTGTGTGTGTGTGTGTGTCTGTTGGTAGTGGAAGGAATTTTTTTTCTAAGTGTAAACTTCAGTTTTATACCAAGGCTGAGCTCTCCTTAGAATAAAGCATTAATTTTGGGGCGTGTGGGTGGCTCAGTCGGTTAAGTATCCAACTTCAGCTCAGGTCATGATCTCAAAGTGCATGGGTGTGAGCCCCCCGTCAGGCTCTGTGCTGACAGTCCAGAGCCTGGAGCCTGCCTCAGATTCTGTTTGTCCTCTCTCCGCCCCTCCCTGACTTGCACTCTGTCTCACCCTGTCTCTCAAAAATAAATAAATGTAAAAATAAAATAAAATAAAAAAAGAATAAAGCATTAATTTTTGAAGAGGAGTGTGTTGTGTGTAGCTTAGTATTTTTGAATCATTTTACTTTGTGAGTGGATCCACTTCCCCTTATCTGCCTTCAGTTATAATTCTCACCAACTTAAAAAAAACAGAATTACCCTTACTCATGATTGTAAAATTTTGGTTATGGCTCAGGCATTGCATTATCAGTGGGGCCCAACTGAAGTGATTTTGTACCCTGCCCCCCCCCCCCCCCCAGGACATTTGTTAATGTTTGGAGATTTTTCTGGTTGTCACAACTTTAGGGGGAGGGGGTGTGCTCTTGGCTCCTAGAGTGCAGAGGCCAAGGTTACAGCTAACGCACAAGAATTCCCTCACAAAAAAAGAATTTTCTGGCCCTAAATGTCAATAGTGTGAAGGTTGAGCAATGCTGGATTAGAGATTTCTCATCTTTTCTAAAGAGCATTGCTTTGCTTTCAAGTTTAAATCTGAGATGCAGTTAGGGAAATTAACAGGTTAATTTTCTTTGGACTTGGCAAAAGTGTATTTTAGGGTTACCTAAATGTGTGCCAATATTTTAATACGGAGTTTAAAGAAAAGAAATTGTCTTCCAAAACGCAGAAGAGAGTCCTGTGGTTATAGTAATCCAGCTTTAGGCTTTCCTGCACTGTTGTTACTCATGTAGCCAGTCCAGGCACCGGCATTTGGAATGTGTGCCAAATTTACTTACGTAACGAATACCCCAGATATTTAGACTTTTTAGTTGTTTTCACAGTAGCAGATTTGTAAAGTCCAGCTATTCTTTATTTTTTGTGTTTAACTACAAGATTGTTGACGGTGTTTATATTCCCTAATTGTGCAACCTCTTTATTGAAATATATATATGTGTGTGTGTGTGTGTGCGTGTGTGTGTGTGTGTATTTTAATTTTTTTTAATGTTTATTTTTGAGAGAGAGAGAGTACGTGCACACGCGGGGCAGAGAGAGAGAAGGACACAGAATCCGAAACAAGATCCAGGCTCTGAGCTATCCACACAGAGCCCGTTGTGGGGCACAAACTCACAAGCTGTGAGATCACAACCCATGCCGAGTTGGCCGCCCAACCAACTGAGACCCACCTAGGCACCTCATATTTTTTAATTCTAAAGAAAACTTTTACTCCTTTATTTGCTTTGTTTTGCAGCATTGCTTTGTTACTTAATTACTTATGGTTCATTTAGGACAACTTAATTTTTCATCCAAAGTTAGTTACAATAAATATTCATTTGCAGGTTAGCATTTTTCCCCCCTTTTCAATGACCCGATGTACACTTTTTGGCCATTTAAATTCTATTTGTCTTTAAGGCATGAGGCACAGTAGGCTTTTGATTCATTGTTATTTTATGATGGTGTTTCTTAGGAAAAAAGTGGTTGGCTTGTTTATTTTTAAAATGGATTTTTAATTATATAAGTAATGCATAGAGACTGTTCATTGTGAAGAAATTGAATAATAGAGAAGTATTTAGAGTGAACATTTAGAGTCTCCCCCCACCCCCATACCATTTCCTTTCCTGAAGGCAGTTAATATTAACAACGGGTCCCATGGAAAGACATTACATGCTCATAGATTGGAAGAGCAAAGTTAAAATGTCTATACTAGCCAAAGCAGCCTACATATTTTGTGCAGTCCCTATCAAAATACTAACAGCAGTTTTCACAGAACTAGAACAAACAATTCTAACATTTGTATGGAATCACAAAAGACCCTGAATAGCCAAAGCAATCTTAAAAAAGAAAAAGCTGGAGGCATCATAATTCTGGACTCCAAATTATATTACAAAACTGTAGTAATCAAAACAGTATGGTACTGGCACAAAAATAGACACAGATCAGTGACACAGAATAGAAAACACAGAAATAAACCCTCAGTTATATGGTCAATTCATCTTCGACAAAGCAGGAAAGAATATCCAATGGGAAAAGGACAGTCTCTTCAACAAATGGTGTTGGGAAAACTGGACCACCACATGCAAAAGAAAGAAACTGGACCATTTTCTTATACCTTACACAAAAATAAGTTCAAAATGGATTGAAGACCTAAATGTGAGACTTGAAACCATAAAAAAACCTAGAAGAGAACATAGGTAGTAGTAACCTCTTTGACATTGGCCATAGCAACTTCTTTCTAGATATATCTCCAGGGAAACAAAAGCAAAAATAAACTATTGGGGCTACATCAAAATAAAAAGCTTATGCATAGCAAAGGAGATAATCAACAAAACTAAAAGGCAGCCTTCGGAATGGGAGAAGGTATTTGCAAATCACATATCAAATAAAGGGTTAGTATACAAAATACATAAAGAACTTATATAAAAACTCAACACTCCCCAAATCACTAATCCAATTAAGAATGGACAGAAGACATGAATAGACATTTCTCCAAAGAAGACATACAGATGGCCAAAAGACACATGAAAAGATGCTCAATATCACTTACCGTCAAGGAAATACAAATCGAAACTACAATGAGATAATCACCTCACACCTGTCAGAATGGCTAAACTCAAGAACACAAGAAATAACAGGTGTTGGTGAGGATGTGGAGAAAAAGGAACTCTCATGCACTGTTGGTGGGAATGCAAACTGGTGTAGCCACTCTGGAAAACAAGATAGAGGTTCCTCAGAGAGTTAAAAGTAGAACTACTCTGTGATCCAGCAATGGCATTAATGGGTATTTACCCAAGGAATAAAAAAACACTAATTCAAAGGGATACATGTACTCTTATGTTTATAGGAGCATTATTTATAATAGCCAGGATATGGAAGCATTAACTGATGAATGGGTAAAGAAGCTATACATACCGTGGAATATTACTCAGCCATAAAAAGAATGAAATCTTACCATTTGCCATGACATGGATGGATCTAGAGAGTATAATGCTAAGCAAAATAAGACAGAGAAAGACAAACATGTTATTTCACTCATGTGGAATTTAAGAAACAAAACAAACATGCAAAGGGAAAAAGATACAAACCAAGAAACAGATTCTTAATTATGGAGAACAAACTGATGGTTACCAGAGGGGAGGGGGCTGGGGGCTGGGTGAAATAGATGATGGGGATTAAGGAGGGCGCTTGTGATGAGCATGGGGTGATGTATGGAATTGTTGAATCACTGTTAAAAAAAAGGGTTCTTGCTAGAGGCTAACATATTCCAAGTAAAAAGGGAAAGCTTATGAATGTTATTAATTTTAATCATTTTTTTCACCCTAATAGAAACAAATGATGTTGGAGCTCCATGAGGGACATTTAAGTAGTACACAGATGCATGAACTTGGAGTATGAATCCCCTACTGAAAATAATGATGATGCCTTTTATTGGCACAGCACATTTAAACTTTGAACCCATTCTACAGTACTTGCAAAAGTGTCGTTATTTGTGTGCAAATTTTAGTTTTCTGTTACTTGTTGACAAATAGTGTCTTTTTTCATCTGCCTACGTTTCCTTTGTCTGCATGGCTGGTTTCTCTGGACAGGTAGAGGTTTGGCCTGCGTATTCTTATTCAGTGTCATGTTCATGTAAGTTCTTAAATCTTTTTTTTTTTTATCTATTCCATGCCAAAGTAATGACCTCAGTTCCTGTACTTAAGAATTAAAATTAATTGGTGCTTTTAAAACCCACTTCTTCCAGGCAGCTAGACATGTAAAAATATATGAAAAAGTTTTTTAATTATTGATTTTACTTGATTTTCTTATGAGTTATGAGAATTAAATATAAAATCCTAAGAGGCTGTTTATGTATCTCTTATCGCCAGTAATGATGTCTTTGGATTCAGGGGCTTCAGGTATTTTGTATTGTTTCTTTTTCCCTATTTAAATTCTTTTGTGGTGCGGTATCCCTGCAAAATCGTGCAGCTGTCCCCAAGGCCCACACAAAACTCTGTCTTACGTTTACCACTGCTCCTCCCTTTCAGACACTCCTGTAGCCTCTTCCTGCTTTGTGCAGACTCTCAGTCCCTTGCCCTGACAATCCCATTGCCCTTTAAATCTGACTCCAGCTTCTAGTCGTGCCCTCTCAAATCCATCTTCTACAGTGGTGTCAGAGTTCCACTTCTGGAAAGTATGTGGTTGTCTTTGCCCTGGTAATAGAGAGTGCACTCATAAACAAACATCCTAGCTTCTGCCCCTTCCTTGTTCTGAAGCCCCTCCTGCACTGTGCCCCCTGTCCCCACCCCCTCCTTCCAGAGCTGAGTGGGGTGAGGAAAAAAACAGTGTAGTGGATCACAAAGACCCCACATTGGATAATTGCCTTTCTCCGGAAATGTCACTTGCTTGCTAGGAATTCACATCTTCCTCTTCTGAGCTCATCCTTTAAGAATAAGCTTGTTCCACAAGCAGTCTTTCGTCTCACTCACCACCATACCCCCCAGCTGATTATTCCCTCCTCTGTGATTCTACTACGCCTCGTTCATGCCTTCACAGTCCCTCATTTCAGGCCAGTTTTTTTTTTTTTTTTATTAAGGCTTGACTGTGTGTCTGTCCTCCCCCCCTGAGGACTGAGCTCTTTGACTACAGGAACCCTGTGTGGCAAGCAACAAGCAAGTGGGTGTGAATAATTGGTTTGTAGGTGCCTGCAGGCATCTTACCAGTCACATTTCTCTACGAAGTTGGGTCTCTAAAATCTAAATGCCCGCTTTCATAAATGACGGGACCTTGTATAGTCACACCCCTTCCTTCAGTTGCTGAGCACTCAGAGGCACACACTGGCCCGCTGTGCTCTGGCCCAGCCGGTGGAAGGGGATACGCGGGAGCTCTGAGACATGCAGAACCAACCAGGCTTTGAAATTACTCTGGAAGGCACTTCAGAGTAAAAACGCAGTGGTAAATACCTTGTAAGAGTAACCTGCAACATGGCCGATCTCACTTTTTTCGGGTAACATATACCTGATACAGTGATTTCATAAGGTCTTTTTCCCCCCTCACTTTGAATGCATTTTACTTTACTAAAGGGAATTTACTTTTACTAAAGGGAATTGGTGCATTCTAAACCTTACATTTAAGAACTCTTGTTAGTTTCAGATGATAAATGCTGTAGCAGTGTCATTGTTGGTCTTCCCTGCTAAACGAAAGAGCACTTTTTAACGAGTGTTTTTGAGGTTCATGAATATTATAAAACCAAACAAAACAGAAGCCTCATTACCTCAAGTTACTGTTTTAATTCTGGTTTCACACTTCTTCTCGCCTGTGTCTTGGGCTAGAAATTGCTTAAAAAGCTGTGGACATTCCAACAGATGGGGAAGGAGTGAGATAAAATGCCAAGAATGTAGCTGTCAACAAAATCCTGGGAGGTAGTTGTGTACTTTGGAGTCTTATTGTCTGAAATCCAGAGTTACCAAGCTTCAGATTTCCTCCGTCCCTAGCTCAGGGGCCAGGCTGGGAGATGGGGTGCTTCGTTGGTTAAAGGAGTTGTTTTTATGACCTTGCACTCCTTCTCTGTGACCCACCGACAGGTGTTATCCGTCTCAGATGTGTACAAATAATGCCTTTGAGCAGAGATGGTCAGTGTAGACATTTTGGCCCTTCCAAACTCGGATATTTGATCCTTTGGTTTTCAAAACTACCATATTATTCATTTTCTATTTGTTTCAGAATTTTGTGAGTGTAAATAAGGATGTAGTTTAGGACTTAACAGTTTATTTTGTGTCTATGAAATAATGACAGTGAATTTAGAAGTTTACTAGTATTTTAAAATGTTTTCTATTGCTTCAAAAGAGCCGAGGTCACCCGAAGAAGTGAGGACATTAGAAATTACCCAATGTGAACACATATATAATATTCAGAATATATATCATATATAACATATATGTGTGTATTCTGTAAGTGAATGGAGATGGATAAAAAAATTAAATACTCATTACATTAGAAACTCAGAAGTGCATAAGTTGAGTGATTTTTTTTAATGGGGAGAGAAATAATTTTCATGTAAGCTCGTGCACTTTCTTTGGATTTTTTCTTGTATGATCGATTTAAAGATGAGCAGACTCTGGGTGCTTTTTCAAAGCGCAGGAAACACCTGCCACAGATAGACTGAGACAATAATTTCTTTCCGGGGGAAAGGGGAGGCATTGGAGGGTGGAGCAGAGCTCCCCATCTCCCACAGCTACCTGCACGCAAGTGCTAGCTAGAATTGCTCTTACTAACCCATTAATGCCCCCACAGGGTGGGGGGTTCTGTGAGAGGCTGCTGCTGCCAGGCCTTTCTAAAGTTCGGGCCTTCCCTCATTTACTGGGTTTCCTTCTGCTGAGCTGAATTCAGGAGATCTAGTAGCTCTTTCAAGCAGTTACTTTTAAGAACAAGGATTAATGTTGGCATTAGTTAAAAATATTAAGCTGAGTCATGCCAGCATTCACTCTCTCTGAACTTGGAAGTGGTAACTCTTCATGGCTTAATTTTGGTAATAAAGCACTTGGTTTTGTAGATCTTAGTAATAACAGCTAGGCTTTATTGCATGCCTGCTCTGTACCAGGCCCTGTCCAAACACTGTCTCTGTTTTTCTAGAGGCAAGGTAGTTGTTATTATTCGTATTTTAGAGATGAGCTGCTGAGGCTCAAAGAAAAGAAGTGAGTTTCTCAAGACCTTGTGGCTGGTAAGGGGCCGACCTTGGTATTTTCACTTTCATCTTCTTATCATGGGTCACACACTGCTTCTCTTAGAATTCGGTGTGGCCAGGATTACGTGAAGGGTTTTTAGTAGGGAAAACAGATTTTCAAATGCCTGTCTGTTCCTTTGTTACTGTTGGGATGATCAATTGGTCTTCATGGCTTGTCTGTTTCTGTTTCGTTCCTCTTTTTTCTCATGTTAAAGTGTGTGAGAGAGAAGGAACAAGTGTGTGTGAATTGTGTGTCCTCCCTGTGGGTCTGTGTGTATCTGGGAGAGGGAGGAAGGAAGGGGGTTGATGCCACTTCTCACAAGCGCAGGACTGAGGCTGCTCGCTTCAGTCAAGGCTGGTTGTGATGAAAACCTCCATGGAGTGGAACGCTTCCACGTAAATTTCAAAAATCCCTGGCCCAGAAGACTGTCAGTTTTTTATTTTTATTAATTTCTTAATGTTTATTTCTTTTTGAGAGAGAGCGAGTGGGGGAGGGGCAGAGAGAGAGGGAGACACAGAATCCGAAGCAGGTTCCAGGCTCCCAGCTGTCAGCACAGGGGCTGACGCGGGGCTCGAACCCATGAACCGCAAGATCGTGACCTGAGCCAAAGTCAGACGCTCAATCGACTGAGCCACCCAGGCGCCCCTATCAGTTTTTTAAATTCAAAACTGGAGTTACTGAGTTGCCCAGTTATACAGCAGTAATGCTGCTTTGAATTCTTAAGTTTAGAATGGCGAGTAACAGTGCAAGAAGTGGCAACACATTAAATGGACAGTTAAAAGAAAGGCTTTTATGAACTCTGTATGTGTGTTTGTAGCTTCTCTCTTTTTTCACTTTTATCTTTTTTAGATATTTGTAAAAAGTTTATTTTGAGAGAGAGAAAGAGAGCGCGAGTGGGGGTAGGGGCAGAGAAAGAGGTCAGAGAGAGAGAACCCCAAGCAGGCTCCGTGTGCTCAGCGCAGAGCCCAGCATGGGGCCCAAACCCACAAACTGTGAGATCGTGACCTGAACTGTAACCAAGAGTCAGAGGCTCAACTGATTGAGCCACCTAGGCGCCCTGCACTTTTATCGTTTTGCATCCTGCCTCCCCCTGCCCGGGACATGTCTTACCAAGTAGTCCTGTATGGTAAGATCTTAGGGCGTGGAGCAAATGCAGAAGAGAGAGGTAATTGATCAAAATAATATGGAAGAGCAAGAGTGCATGAGCCTGTGAGAACAGGCTAGTGACAGGCTGAAGAACAGAGGGAAAGCATGCTTGAGGAAGTGCACAGCATAACTGAAAGAGTTTACAAAGAAGCCGTACTTGGAAGCATGTGTGGGGTGCAGAGTGTCAGTAGAGGGGGAGGCTGAAAGGCCTAAACAACAAGTGCTTTCTGCTCCCTGTCTTCATCGGAGGAGGGCCCTGCAAATTGGAAAGGTGACCATTCTTGAGGGGGCATTAGCGCCTAGATCAGGAGTTAGATGGGAAAACTACCCAGATCCTTCAGATGCCTAAATCAACATCCCGAGTAATGTGGGGATTTTACTCATGGTCTCAAGGCCACATTGTGCATCTTGTGAGAAAGTACCAGAAGAATGGAGATGATGCATGTCTTACTTAAGGGGGAATGTTATTTTCTAGAAGGCAAAGACCTGAAGTAAGCTTGGTGTCCGTTCCTGGCAGAGCTGCGGATAAACGGCAAACCAGAGATCTTCCACGTGCTTAGGAAGGAATGTGGTGGTCACCAGGAGTCATCATGGACACCACCGAGAACGCTTGCCCAGACTGATTTACTTTTTTTTTATTTTTTTTAAAAAATTTTTTTTTTTCAACGTTTATTTATTTTTGGGACAGAGAGAGACAGAGCATGAACGGGGGAGGGGCAGAGAGAGAGGGAGACACAGAATCGGAAACAGGCTCCAGGCTCTGAGCCATCAGCCCAGAGCCTGACGCGGGGCTCGAACTCCCGGACCGCGAGATCGTGACCTGGCTGAAGTCGGACGCTTAACCGACTGCGCCACCCAGGCGCCCCCAGACTGATTTACTTTAATTACTGCTTTCCTTTATTTATTTTTTGGAGGAGGGATGCTAGATTATCAGATACACAGATTCATAATCTTACATTTCATGTACGCTCGTTCGGTTCAAATAATGGCTCACAAACTCATTTTTGGCAAGTGTTGACTTCATCGCTAAAATACCTGAGAAATCTCTTCCGAACCTGTAAGAAGGAGGTGGCAAGCTAGTTAGATGCTAGTGTTACATAGATTCCCATATTTTGAAAACTAACCCAAAACTTTGTTGAATAATGAATGACATGGGTCTTCGTGAGGAAATGCTCAGGTAGGCACTATCACTGGCCTTATTTTTCGCCAGGAAAAAACCCAAAACCCAACAACAAAAAATTCCCAAAGAAAAAGGACACCCCTGCTGTCAGATTTGCTGACAAGAGACAGGGGGAATAGCTGACAGCAAAGTGGAGAGACTAAAACTTCAAATCACTTTGTTGGCTTTTTATGATTACATTGTTAGCTATAATTGTTAGCATAACTAGGCAAAATTTAATATTTGTAAATATCAGTCTTGAATTTATTACAGCAGTCATTTAAGCAATCGATATGAGATAGGGGAAATGTAATTTAGAGGTAGTTATGGGAATTTTGGAGTTTTAGCTAACCATAAATAATAATTGTGACTAATATATCTATAAACAAACAAATAAAAAAAAGAAAAAAAACCCCACAACCTATAATAAGAAAAGTAAAACTGAAACAACTTTAGGTGGCATTTTATCAGTGGAATAGCCATACGTGAAACAGCAGGTTCTATCTTGACCATTCACTCCAGCATTATAAGGGGAAGGGTAGTTGGTTCTGTGTAGCATGTTGTAAGGACATTAAAAAATTGATTTAGTGTCCTGAGCATGTTGATGAGTATGGTGAGTGCCATACCTGGATCTCATGTTCTAGAGACATCATTGAAGGAATTTGGAATGCTTAGCACCAATAGGAGACTAAGGGAAGACACAGTGGCTGCCTTTAAATCGGAAGGTCATCTTTGAACAGGATTGTAAATGTATCTCCATCCTTAGGGCTGAACGAGAAGCAAAGAATTGACAGGACATAAGGGAACAAGTTCAGCTCCACATCAGGAAAGCTAACAAGTGAGCCTGGCCAGTGACAGAATGAGAGGCCATGGGAAGAAATGATCATAACTTTGCTCTCGTACCTGAGACCACACTGCACCTACCTGATTGCATTAATGGCCCAGTTCCAATGTTACCACCTCTGTTTCTCCCTGCAGCATGTTCTCTTTCTCACTTGTTTCTGATCCGCAGTACCATACACTGTAGGGATCTCATTGGGTGCCTAGGAAATATTGGGTGAAAGCCATGCAGCTGACCTGTGGACTCTCTTGGGTTCCTAAGTCACACAGTGCCCAGCATAGAACTAGAGCCATCGATTGTGTTCCCTCCACCATGCTATTGATTTCTTCCTGCTTTGAGTAGCTAGCTTTTAGAGAAAAGTTGTTCTAAATCATAGGAGAACAAAAGATTTTTTAGCTAATTACACCTAGAAAAGCATTTTTCCTGTATTTTGAATTTATAATCATTGATATTACTCATGTTTAAGCAAAGTAGCTTGGTTCACTAGAGAGTGTTTTGAAATCTTTAGAATGATCACCAAACTGTCATCTCTTGAGGATTCTAGTCAATCATGAAGATCATTATTTTCAAATTTGGAAGATTTAAAGAAAGAAATGCAATAAATGAAAATGATGCTATCAAAGTTTTGAAAGGTTGCCTTTCTTCCAGTAGCGATAGGTCTTGAGATGCAGCGGGTTGAATGTCACTGAGTAATATCCCCCTTTGTTATTGTGTTTCATTTAGGCTGATTTGAAAGTCATTGAGAAGTGGATGGATGGTGTCAAAGACTTCTTAATGAAAGAGCAGGCTGTCCAAGGAGATGCTGAAGGGCTACAGCGTGAGCTTGACCAGTGCTCTGTGAGTTTTGCTGATTTAGGGACTCTGCTGTAATAAATAACATTTTCTTCTTTGTTATTTGCTGTTATTAAAATTGCAAAAATATGACATGACAACAAACCTAGATAAAATGTCTTTCATCATAGACCTTTTTTTTTTTTAACTTTACAGTTATTAAAAGAATGACTGGTTATTTATATGTCCATGTTTTGGCTAGGGTTATCGAATTCTGCATAGAGAGAATGAGAGCAATTTTAATTCATTAGGAGCTGCTATTTTATGTTCTGATGACAATTTTAGTGTCATAATTACCAATTTTATATTGCTCTTATTGTGCCACCTGGTGAGGCTTAAAGAAAAACATATTTAACATGTGAAATTTACCAGTAATACTGCATGCAGTTTGTATTTGGTGAAATCATTAGGCTCCTCTGAATTAATTGAGAGGACCATTCCCTGCCGAGAGTCAAATATTTCCAATCTAATTTGGCAGCTGGCTATATGAAGTGCACAGGTGAAATGAATTTCTCAAGGTGCAGTATTGCTTAAGTAGTTAAAAGTCCTGACTCTCAAGTAGTCTGTTTTTATAGTATTTTCAGCGATGCAAGCAGACAAGTTATAGTTATGGCATCCACTTATATAGCAATGAACTCAACACTGGCTTGTTTTGTGTGTTCAGGCCTTTGTTAATGAAATAGAAACAATTGAATCATCTCTGAAAGACATGAAGGAAATAGAGGCCGACCTTCGAAGCTCTCCAGTTGCTGGAATCAAAACTTGGATACAGACAAAACTAGTTGACTGTCAAACCCAAGTGGAGAAATTCAGCAAGGAGGTAAGTTTTTCAACCTTGCTATCTGTGTTTAAGAGCCAGATAGCTTTTCTTCAGTGACTGAATTCATTTTATAGCCCATCCAGTTTGAGAAACAGTGGTCTAGAATAACTGGTGGCAGGTTGGGGCAAAAAATGGATTTTTCTTTTCATTAGGGGAGTGTACTAATTTTCTAGTTTGGCTGCTTGGTGGGAATGAGCTTGGGTGTTCAACAAAGACCTAGAAAGGCAGAGTAGCTGGAACAGAATGAAGAGAGGAATTAGCAGGTGGGTAAGATTTGAGGTCAGAATGCAGGTGGCATGAATAGTATATGGCCTTTGAAGCAAAGTTTTAAACTTTTATTTCAGGTATGATTTCACACAGAAAGCAGAGGGTCTTAAGCAGGGAAGTGATATTACCACGTGGATAATTTACTCTGGGAAAGCAAGAGTGAAAACAGATATTTAAGAGGTTATTGTTGTCTTGGCCCCTCAGACTAGAGAGATTGTGGTGGATGTCATGAGGAATGTTAGGTTTGGACTGTATTTTGAGAACAGAGATAAGAGTCTAGTAATGGATTAGATGTGTGATCTTGAAAAGGGAGTAGTCGGGAACAGCCGAGGGTCTGTGCAAAGCTTCCACTTTGTGTGGATTGTGCTGCTATTGGCTGAAATGGTGGAGACTTGAGGAGAAGAAGCTTTTGTGAGGGCAGGTGAAACAATGATTTCCATTCTGGCAGGGTTAAGTGTGAGATTGAGACATGTAGATGGGGCTGTTCAGCTCTTTCTGCTGGAAAGAGGAAAGAGCAAGGCCAAGGGTGCGGAGAAGGAAGGGTCAGCCAGAAGAGAAATGCCAAGAGCCTGTGAGGTCTTGGGGCCAGGTGGAGAAAGCTTTCCATGGTGCCCAGTACTGAGGATTTTTGAGCCCAAGGAGCACTGAAAGTCAGGCTTTTGATCTAACAAGATGGAGGCTTTAAATGACCTTGAGAAAAGTGGATCCAGTGGCATGGCAGGCCAGAAAGTCACATTGGGGAATGTTGAGCAGACAATGGGAAGTGAGCGATTGGGTCAAGTAGTAGCAACTTGGAGGAATTTTGCTATTTTTCTATTCGAGGGAGCAGAGAAATGAGGTGGGAGAGGGGACCTGGGGATCCAAGGAGGTATTTTTGTAATTTTAATTTTTATTATTTATTTATTTAAAGTTTATTTATCAAAAGAGAGAAAGAGAGAGTGAGAGAGAGAGCAGGGGAGTGGCAGAGAGAGGGAGAGAGAGAATACCAGGAAGGTTCTGCACTGTCTGTGCAGGGCTTGATTCCATGAACCGTGAGATCATGACCTGAGCCAAAGTCAAGAGTTGGATACTTAACCGACTGAGCCATGCAGGTGCCCCTATAATTTCTAGAAATAAGGGATGTTACAGGATATTTGCATGCCCAAAAAGAAGGACCTTGCTTGGAGAAGATAATTTCTGGAGTGAAGTCTGTCATGTGAGAAGGCCAAGAGCCCCTCTACCAGTGAGAGAATTGCTGTTGGATAGTTTCTCCATGGAAACGGAAGGAAGGCAACCTGGGTACAGTAGGAGATCGATGTAGTTTTATGATTGCTTCTGCTTTGCTAGTGAGGTTACACAAAGCTGAAGTGGGTGCAGAACGGGGGAAGTGGGAGCAGAAGGTGTGAATGCAGAAATGTTCCAGACAACCCTGTAGATGGTACCTATCTCTTCATGTGATATTTTTTGGTTAATGCTTATGTAGGAAAGACTTATATTTGCATCCTTGAATGTTTTGTTTTCATTGTTTTCCCCCAAATTCCTTACTCTGAATATGTCCAAACTTCAAGGAAGGTTTAGGTAGTGGTAGAGGGAGCAGCTGTGGGCCCATTCCTTAATTTGCCAGTTGTTAACCTTCTCCCACATTTGCTTTCTCTCTCTCCCTCACTCTCTTCACACATAACACACAAACAGGTCTTTTTCCCCCTAAAAATGGACTTTTGACAGGAATTTGAAACTATCATGACACTTCCTCCCTGAATACTTTAGCATGAATACTAAATACTAAATACTTCACTCGTGAATAAAGACAATCTTCTACAAAACCACAAAACCATTGCCACACTTAAGAAAGTAATTCCATACTGTCATCTCTTCTGGCCAGGTTCAAATTTCTCAAAGTGTGCTATAATCTGATGGTTCGTGCTTGCATTTATTGAGATTTGGAGGCAAGTAAATAAGGAAAATGGTTTGAGAGTGCCAGCAAGGAGGAAAGAAAGCAACAGCTAGATACGTACATACATATGTATAGACATAGATATTTAAACCTGTGCATCTATCTACATACATACATATGTGCATACAGATAGGACAACAAAGAAATAATTATGAATTACTGTTGATTCATTGTGCGAGAGTAAATGTGTGGGGAATTTTTAAGTGTCCTCAGCACGGAGGCAACCATGTGTTGTGTGAGTAATTATCTAAAGCAGTTCCAGAGTATTGTGTTTCATTGAGTAGTATAAAGGTGTAGATGTTTGGGGCAAATATAATGTGGCCAAATTTTTGTTTTGCTACGAAAGGATGGACATATGAAATCAACAAATAAAAACAGTCTGTCTCATCTGTTATGTCCATGATGCCATGAAATGAGGAACATTTTAATGCCAAAAGATAGTAAATAACCTCAGGATAATCAATTATAGTTTTGAGATTTTCTTTTCTTTTCTTTTTTTTTTTAAAGTTTATTCCAGTGTCTTTCTTTTTCTCATTTCTCTCTGGATCTGTGAGAACTATATAATTGTCCAGTGTCTGGAAACTACTAGTAAGGAGAATTTTCTGGAAGTGGAACCCAAGGAATCTGTATTTCTATGTATTTTTAAAAACAGCCGTCCCATGTAAAGTGCTAATCACCAAGACTTCGGAACCAGGGCTGTGTGTATGGCTGGCAGTAAGCTCCTCAAGTGCCATGTGGGGCAATGAAATCAAAGCTCCTGTTTGGCCCCACTTATTTATTTAAAAAATTCTTTTGAGTTTGTTTATTTTTGAGAGCATGAGAGAGTGTGAGCTGGGGAGGGGCAGAGAGAGAGAGAGAGAGAGAGAGACAGACAGACAGACAGAGACAGAGACACAGAATCCAAAGCAGGCTCCAGGCTCCGAGCTGTTAGCACAGAGCCCAATGTGGGGCTTGAACCCCTGAACTGTGAGGTCATGACCTGAGCCAAAGTCAGATGCTTAACCGACTGAGACACCCAGGCGCCCCTGTTTGGCCCCTTTCTATTTTTATGGCTCTGATCCTGCTTGGAGAGTGGGAACAGGAAAGCCTCTAAGGATTTTGCCTTTCTCTCATGAGAGCCATCCTGTTTCTACACTGGCTTTTGTTCACTATCAGCTTTGCAGCTGAGCAAGCCTGGCAAGGTGACTCTGAGGTTTGATTTGAGTCAGAGGAATATCGAATAATGAAGTGAACGCTGGGTAATCTCTGTGGGATGGTACCTTCTCCCACTGTGGACGTCAGTTTGTGGTTGGAGGGAGGACCTCTCAACATATTTTTATATGAAATATTTGGTTATCTGAAATATATAAGTTATTGAATGAGATACAGATCATACCTGTTTTTCTAATGTAACGTTTTCTGTGTCTGTGCAATATACAAGTATAGTAGATTATCAAAACCAAAATTTTGTACAGCAGTGTTTTATAGGAGAAAACCAATTCTTTGGTTGCTTCCAGGTTTTTTTTTTTCCATAATAAACAATGCTACAGTAAATTTCCTTAAAATATATGCTTTTATTGTTGCAGGTTAGATTCCTTCATTTGAGATTACTCTGTCAAAAGTTATACATTTTTAAAATTATAATAGATATTTCCAGGTTAGATTAATATCCAACATGTGGTGTAGAGTTATAATTATTATCATTATTGTTGTAATTCTTGTTTTCATTGTTGCTTATATTCTACAACATCAGCACAAAATGTATAAAGGATTTTATCTGAATGTGAAAACGAGGCTCTTTGTGGAAAGTTATCACTGTGTCCTTAGATATTGGAAACTAGAACTTGACATTTAATGTTTCAGCATTTGTTTATTTGGGTGAATGGCTTTTCCTTTCCAGATTGCTATTCAAAAAACTAGGTTGTCTGAAAGTCAGGAAAAAGCAGTGAACCTGAAGAAAGACTTGGCAGAGATGCAGGAATGGATGGCCCAGGCAGAAGAAGAATACCTGGAGAGGGATTTTGAGTACAAGTCACCAGAAGAGCTGGAGAGTGCAGTGGAAGAAATGAAGGTGAGTCTAGGCCGGTCAGTGCCCGTGTAAATAGGCTTCGTAGCTCCCCTTCTCCCTTACATACGAATGAATAAATGAATGAATGAATGAGTCTATCTATCTATCTATCTATCTATCTATCTATCTATCTATCTGTCTATCTATCTATCTATCTATCTATCATCTGTAAAACATGATATGTACATATAATCTTTCATAGTTGGATTTCAATTTGAAAAAAAAAAAAAGAAGGAAGGATAGCTACTATGACTCTAGTAGGGAAAGGAAGGCCACACTCCACTTGTTCACTTTCGCCCATGGGTTGAGTCCACGAAGGCCCCTGAGACAGTCTCTTCCATTAGAACTTCAGAGAGCCACAGAGGATGACTCAAAAATTTAGTTTTATTAGCTATGTTCACAGTGTTGTGCAATATCAGTGCTATCCCTTTCCAAAAGTTTTAAGGGAGAATCATTTTTTTTTTGTTAGGAACAAGAGTGACTTCCCAAATTGGTTGTGATTTATCTTCATTTCATCAAATGTATTCTTTCGGTTAGTACATGGGAAACACATGAATATCAAAATTTTGTTAGAGCAGGTAAGAGTAGCAGTAGGAGCATTGTTGAGGGATTTAATATCAGTTTGGTCCACGGGATAGATTTCCTATAAACTTAGATTCCTGTGTCATTAGTCTTGAACACTTTCTTTCTTCTTCTTTTTTTTGTATAGTAAAAGAACTGGGCATCATTCCCAAATTTCTAACATTGCTTCAAGTGTCCTTCAGTGATCACGCCAAAGGAGATAGAGTCTTAAAGGCTATTTTAAAAAAAAATAAGAGTAAGCCACACATTGACTGTTTTATGCCAAATTTAACTTGCCTAAAAGTATAACTAAAGCAAAAATCTCTGTGCAGATATTTTAAAAAAGGATTATATTTCATGAGTGCATTATTGAATATGAATCAAAGTAAATACAATAAGGGACTTTGACTGTTCTTGTATGTGGTTATTTTCACTGGAGCATCTTTTTTAGTGTACTTTTTTTGGAAAGCTTTTTAAATATTCAGTATATAAGATATTTTAAAGGTAGCCTACCAGGTTAAGAATGGTATTATTTATTTTCTTCACATTATTGGCATTGCAGTTCTGTGGTATTTCAAAGTCACTAGGGATGAAAGCTTAGAGAAATAAGTTTTTAACCCTTGATTGGGCAACGTTCCATCTATTTTTATTCTAACGACTGTTAGAATTTTAAAACCACTACATGTAATTAATTACTTTACTTGCAACTGAGGGAAATTTAAAACCATTTAGTAGTAAAGAAAGCTAAAAGGGGAAGTGAAAGGCATTTTAGGTTGATTTTCCTAAATGTGAGACTTCATCGCCAGCCCAGAGGGAGAGTCAGGAAAGAAGCTATTTCTAGATTAGATCCTCCTAGTATAACTTCTATCACTCTTGAAATGCTGTTAATTATCAGAAGCATAGATAAACCTCTGTTCCAGGAGAAAAGAAATATGTTTAAATTATTTTTAAATGGTACCTCTACTATGGTGCACCTTAGTTTTTGTGAAAATTTATTTATCTCACTCAGTTTAGTATGCTCAGACTTCCAGTGTTAAAATGAACTCACTTAGATTCTTATCATGGGCCCAGACTTTGAAAATACCTCCTGTTGGCAAACATAATTGAGCGTGACTTAGGTGTGTTAACATTGCTTTTTATTTTTATTTTTATTTTTATTTTTTATAAATCTTACAGTTAGCCTTATTTCAAAAGCACTCTCTGGAATGATTACCTAAATAATGTTCCAATTAGGTCGTTAGAATCATGTCGGCATTTTAATTTTGGTTTAGTTATGTTTGAAAAAGAAAAGAAATTGGTGACTGAGAAAGGGACACAGTTTCAAGTTCATCCTTTCTTGGAACAGAGGGCAAAAGAGGATGTGTTGCAGAAGGAGGTGAGAGTGAAGATCCTCAAGGACAATATCAAGTTACTAGCTGCAAAGGTGCCCTCTGGTGGCCAGGAACTGACATCTGAGCTTAAAGTTGTGCTGGAGAATTACCAACTTCTGTGTAACAGAATTCGAGGAAAGTGCCACACGCTAGAGGTATGTTAATCAGTGATGTTTTTGAGATCAAACTCTGTAATTTACTGACCATTTCCATATCTTGGAAAAAACTAAAAAGCTCTATTTTTCTTTTCCAATACGGGATCATAAAGGAAAAGTCATTCCTGGATAACAGTTGATAAAAAGGAAATTGGGATTAAAAAAAAGAAATAGGAAACCACGATCTGCCTTCAGTTAGTAGAAGGTTCTTGGGAAAGTTATTTCATATATTTAGACTTTCCTTTTTTTATATGTGACATCAAGGTTTTCATATTTCAGATGATCTGTAGGGTCTGTTCCAATTTCTAACATTCTAGAACAATGTACTGTGAGCCTTTCTTTTGTTTTGTTTGGCCTGGTCAGTACACAGAGATGAATTGAGGGTTTTTTTTTTTTAATTTCATTTCAACTGGGTGTCTGAAGTTAGAGAGTCACCTGACAGAAAGAAGAACTTGAATGTGCTGGTATTTTGCTGGACTATTTTATCCCTCTTGCCATTGGTTGAAAATGATTCTATTAATTTTTTTTTTTAATTTTTTTTTTCAACGTTTATTTATTTTTGGGACAGAGAGAGACAGAGCATGAACGGGGGAGGGGCAGAGAGAGAGGGAGACACAGAATCGGAAACAGGCTCCAGGCTCTGAGCCATCAGCCCAGAGCCTGACGCGGGGCTCGAACTCAGACCGCGAGATCGTGACCTGGCTGAAGTCGGACGCTTAACCGACTGCGCCACCCAGGCGCCCCTAATTTTTTTTTTTTAAATAAAATTAAGGTTTTGCTTGCTTGTTTTTATATCAGTGTGACTTTTCTTGCATTTTACTGAAAAGATGTAAGCGTTTTGATTTATAAAAATTAAATTTAACTTAAGCCTAAAACAAATGATTGTATTGTAGTAAATCCTAAAATGGTAAACAATCACAGCTGTGATATTTAAACTAAATTCACTCACCTCTTGCTTTTTCTGAATCCGTTTTGTGCTACGATAAATATGTATAATTCAGGATGGTTAATAAGAAAACTTCAAGTCAAATAAAACCTCACTCTGTAATATTAATACACTGTTGACCCTTAGAGAGTGTGGGGGTTAGGAGCACTGACCCCCCCCAACCTCACACAGTTGAATATCTATATATACTTTTGACTCCCCCAAAGCTTAACTACTAATAGCCTGCTGTTGACCAGAATTCTTACTGATAACATCAGTGATTAGCACATGTTTTGTATGTTATATATATCATATGCTATATTCTTACAATAAAGTAAGCTAGAGAAGAGAAAATGTTATTAAGAAAATCTTAAGAGAAAATACATTTATAGTACTGTGCTGTAAGAAATCCATGTATAAATTGATTCATGCGGTTCAAACCTGTGTTGTTTAAAGGTCAACTGTATTATCTAACATAAAATACCTGAGGTTACTCAATTGAGAATTTAAAATTTAAAATTCTGTAAACATAATATGTAATGTTATGTATGCCCAATCTTGAGTCCTAGTGGATGATCTTGGACTTGAATTTTACCGTAGTTTTGTCCATGTTTTTGCTTTCCTGTTTATTTATAGGCAAAATAACAACTCATAATATATTTAAATAATGAGTGAAGTCCCCAAGTTATCCTAAGCTAACAAAAGACCACCAGGTATTCTGTGTCATTTCTTCACATTGTGTTTATGACCCAGAGGTGACAATTTGAGAATGAGGAATAAAATACGTATGTTGAGAATTTGGAATTGCTTTGAGAATTACTTTGGGATTAGTTTGAGAGAATTATTTTGAGAGAAGAGAAGGAAAAATGCCAGGAAAAATGATAAGAGAGAAAAGATGAGGCCTTGGTATCTTTAAAGGGGAAGATGAAAAGATGGAAATAAAGCTTAAAAATTGAAATGCTCTAAAAATGATGTCCGAGATGACTAAGGGGTCTGGGCAGAAATAGCCCAGAATCCGAAGTTTGGATAAGAATGCTTTTCTTTGGCAGAGTCCAACATTATTACCTTGGTTATTTTTAGATTCCTTAACATATCTTTTAAATCATGAGATATTTCAAACTTCTAGAAAAGTACGGGTAATACTATTAATACCTATTTACATATCCTTCAGATATTAATGTTAACATTTTACCCTATCTTTCCAGATCTTGTTTTTAAAATAAAGCAAATTAGCATTCAGACTATATTTCCTTCTTTCTATCCCATCTCATGTCTCTCAATCCCTGTCTTTAAGTAATCATCATCCCGGAGTTAGTATATATTCTTCTCATCCATGTGTTTATATGTTTAATATATACACTTATGTTATCACTTGCTCTGTAACACACCTCACTGATATATAGAGCTTTATAAAAACAACCATTTATTCAGAAAAAAATTTTTTTTGATGTTTTTAATGTTTAATTCGTTTTGAGAGAGAGAGACAGAGTGAGGTGGGGGAAAGGGAGAGAGAGGGAGACACAGAATCCGAAGCAGGCTCCAGGCTCTAAGCTGTCAGCACAGAGCCCAACGCAGGGCTCGAACTCATGGGTCACGAGATCATGACCTGAGCCAAAGTCGGACACTCAACCAACTGAGCCACCCAGGTGCCCCCCAAAATAACCATTTATTATTTTATTATTTATGATGCTGTAGGCTGATTTGGCCCAACTGAATGGCCCTTCTGCTCCATGTGGTATAGGGAGAGCTCACTCGGATAGCTGTGTTCAACTGGGAGCTCCGCTGGGGCATTCACGATGGCCTCTCCTCCTGCAGGTCTTTCTCCACATGGCCTGTTTTATGGCTTCTGGGCACTGGGCAGCTGGTTTTTAAGAGGGAGAGAGCAGAAACTGCTAGTCCCCTGAGAGGCTAGGTCTGCAGTTTGGTAGAGCATCACCTGTGGAACATTCTTTTGTTCTAAGCAGGTTGCAAGGCCAACCCACATCCTAGGGGAGGAGAAAACAATGTCACCACTTAATGGGAGTAGCAGCAAAAAATGTGTGGTTATCATTAGTCTGCCATGGTTATCATTAGTCTATCATTAGTCTCTGGCCATACATTAGTTACATTCTTCGCTAATGCAAAATGCACTTAGACTCTCAGGGACTCCCAAAGTCTTATCCAGTACAGCACAAGCTCAGAATCCACTGTCTTGTGATCCACATCAGGTCCACATGCAGATGTGGCTCCTTGGAGCAGTTTCTTAAGGTGCAGGTGTGTGGGAGCAGTGCCTCTGGATCTGGTGACCTAGGCACGAAAAAGACAAGTTACCTGCTTCCCATATACCCAACATACAATGGCAAGGATGGGCTCAGAAAAATCTCAGTGGACACTTCCATTCAAAAAAGTTGGGGGAATAGAGGGTAAATAACTGTCACTGGTAACGGTGACTCAAAATTTAATAACAGTGATTCTGGAATCCAGCCAGGCACATGTGTGTAGCCCATGCCCCACTTCAGGGGCAGGAGCCGTTGCTTGAATAGGGCCCAGTGGCTTCTTGAGAGTGCCTCTCTGGGAGCCATCTTTTTTTCCCCCCATAAGAAATGGGTTCTTTTTAAAAAACTTTTTAAATGTTTATTTATTTGAGAGAGAGAGCAAGCAAGCAGGGGAGGGGCAGAGAGAGAGACACAGAATCCAAAGTAGGCTCCAGACTCTGAGCTGTCAGCACAGAGCCCTATGCGGGGCTCAAACCCATGAACCTTGAGATCATGATTTGAGCCCAAGTCGGATGCTTAACTGACTGAGCCACCCAGAAATAGGTGCCCCAGAAATAGGGTTCTGCTGGCAGTGAAGTAGATCTCAGTCTGCTTTCTGTCTGTAAAAATTAGGGGACTAGACACCTCTTTTCCCTTTTATAGTCTTAGCCAGGGGTTGGTAAATTACAGCCTCGGGATTAAATCTGGTTTGTGGACTTTTTCTGTATGGCTTGTGAACTAAAAATGGTTTATATATTTTTAAAAGGGTGGTTCAAAAACCAAAACAACACACATACAATAAACAAAAAAGAGTCTGTGACAGAGACTGAATGTGGCCTGTGAAACCTAAAATATTTACTGTCTGGCTTTTTATAGAAAAACTTGCTGTCCCCTGACTTGGTAAACACACCCCCTGGGGAGTACGCACTGGAATGTGCTTTCTCTTAGTGGGTCTGAAAGAGAACAACTCAGGAGGCTCCCTGCGGAACTCTTTCTCCTAAATTTATCAATTTTTTTTTTAAATTTTTTTTTAACGTTTTATTTATTTTTGAGACAGAGAGAGACAGAGCATGAACAGGGGAGGGGCAGAGAGAGGGGGAGACACAGAATGGAAGCAGGCTCCAGGCTCTGAGCCATCAGCTCAGAGCCCGACGCGGGGCTCGAACCCACGGACCGCGAGATCGTGACCTGAGCTGAAGTCGGATGCTCAACCGACTGAGCCACCCAGGTGCCCCATAAATTTATCAATTAAATAGGCTCTTCCTATAGATGAAGGGGCACTTTCTCTCATAATTTTGCTTCTAGAAAATGGAGTGTAAGTTTATCCCCCTGCCCCCCAAATTCCCCATAGGAATGGGGAATAAATAATTGTAACTAATATAGTGAGACAGTATAACTCCATTTGGTTCAGATGTGACTCTCTTCGTATATAGACACATACATAAGAATTTAGGAGAAAATAGGAAAGAGTATACTGCAAATTGTTATATCCGTTAGCTCTGAGTTGGAATAGCATAGACCTCAGAGAGTTCTAATTTCCTCTATAATTATTAAAAAGTGTTGCAGTTATGAGTACTTCTTACTTTTCTATTAAAAAAAAACCCAAACTAATAATGTTTCCCTCCTGGTTTCTCCTACTAATTATAGTTTATTTTTGGCATTTGAACAGATCCTTGGAATTTTTTTTAGCGTACAGAGGGAGGCAACCCATTTCTCTTTGTCCCATGACCCCCTCCCCTCCCAACTGGTCTAATACGATTTGTTAAAGAATCTTATTTCTTTTCACTATTAAAAAAAAAACCCCAAACTAATAATGTTTCCCTCCTGGTTTCTTCTACTAATTATATAGTTTTATTTTTGGCATTTGAACAGATCCTTGGAATTTTTTTTAGCGTACAGAGGGAGGCAACCCATTTCTCTTTGTCCCACGACCCCCCCCCCCCCAACTGGCCTAATACGATTTGTTGAAGAATCTTATTTCTTTTCACTTATTTGAAATTCCATGTTCATCAGTTCCTAAAGACGTATCTAGAGATACATCGCTTATTTAAATGACTTCTTACACAATTTAACTTTTTTATTGCCCACTGCAGGAGGTATGGTCTTGCTGGATTGAACTGCTTCACTATTTGGATCTGGAGACCACTTGGCTGAGCACTTTGGAGGAGCGGATGAAGAGCACAGAGGCACTGCCCGAGAAGACAGATGCCGTCAATGAAGCACTGGAGGTGGGAACCTGTGTTATGGGTGGTGGTTCTCTCTGTTGCCATGAGGCCAAATGAGCATTCACATGAGGAACATGGCTCTTTCTGTGGACAAACACATCGGCTTTCTTGGTAGCATTCAGTGTGACTTCTGTCGTCTGAAGTATTTATACAATCATGTATATTTAGATTACGTTGAGCCATGAACTCAGCCTCTTGGGGTGGTTAGCGGTTTGATAATTAGTACATTTAGACATTAGTACATTTAGTAAACACCCTAATGATTTTCCAGCTTGTTTTTGCCAGTCCCCGGATAAAACTCTGCCGCATGCTATTAGGATAATTGTTCTCTTGTTTCTTCATGAAGTTATTTTTGCTCATTGGACAGTGGCAACCACGGTGTTTTCAGTGGCTCTTGCTCTGTTCTCTTTAGACATGAAAAGCTGGGGACAGGTTAGAGGGGTCAGTATGTGAGGCCTGGGATCCTGTCCTAGGAGGTTGTCCCCAGGCCTAGGCTTGAGCTCTATGAGACCAAGAAATGTGCCTGCTTTTTCATTGTTCCCAAGTTACCAGCACAGTGTGTGACACACGATCACTTAATAACTATTTCTTCAGTGGATTAAAATGTGATGAGGGTAGCTTTGCCTAAAATAAAAGAAGAGGAAGAAGGTATTTTTCCTTTTAAAACTGAAGGGACACAGTGTGGTAATTGAGTGGGTGACTGGACTGAAGGTCAGAAACAAGTCAAATGTGGTACCTAAAGTCAAAGAGCCAGATGCTTGCTTGTTGGAGAAAAAAAGATTGATTCTCAAATAAAATAGCAGAGTGAGAGATGGAGAGATGGAGAGAGTAAAAAAAAAATATGGAAAGCGTACTTTAAAAATTTTTTTTCAACGTTTTTTATTTATTTTTGGGACAGAGAGAGACAGAGCATGAACGGGGGAGGGGCAGAGAGAGAGGGAGACACAGAATCGGAAACAGGCTCCAGGCTCTGAGCCATCAGCCCAGAGCCCGACGCGGGGCTCGAACTCCCGGATCGCGAGATCGTGACCTGGCTGAAGTCGGACGCTTAACCGACTGCGCCACCCAGGCGCCCCGGAAAGTGTACTTTAAAAACGATTTTCCTGGGGCACCTGAGTGGCTCAGTCAGTTAAGGGTCCGACTCTTGATTTCGGCTCAGGTCATGATCTCATGATTTTGCGAGTTCAAGCCCCGCATTAGGCTCTGGGTGGACAGTGCGGAGCCTGTTTGGGATTCTCTCTCTATCGCTCTGTCTGCCCCTGCCCCGCTGGCATGCACAGGCACGCACTCTCTCTCTCTCAAAATAAGTAAACTTTAAAAGACATAACATATTTTCCTAATATGAGAATTAAAACACCTGCATTCTAGAAATAAAGAAAATGGAGAGATATGTAAAACAAGATAGGCATTTTTAAACATTTTGGCATATTTCTTCCTAATTATTAGTTTTTGAAAATCCATCCACCCTGGAAGGCAGTACATTATAGTAATGGATAAAACCCTATAGCGTCATAACATTGGAACCTTAGGTCTTTTTACTGTGTGTTTTTGTACTTAACCTCTGTGAGCTTCAGTTTTCCCATTGTAATATGGGAATGATATTTAGCCCATATAACTAATTAGATTTATGTATATAAAGTGGGTACATAAAACAGCATCTAGCTTTCTGTGTATGTTGTAGAAAAATGAGTACCTGCTTTAGTAATATAATCCATTAACAATTTGAGATAATTTTGCTTGTATGGTATTATCTTCTGCTTTTAAACTTTGCATCACACCATGAACTTTTACCCATGTAATTAATAATTACTGAAATTATTTTTATGCAATTATAGTAACATGGATCATCATTCGTACTGAGTTTTCAACTTTACATATTTATTAATACCATGCTGGATATTTATGTAATCATCTGCCTCATGTTTAATCTTTCTCCTTACATAGATTTCTAGAGAATGGAATTACTTGTTTAAAAAAGTAGACATTTTAAGATCCTTGGTATATTTTGCCTCAGTAAATGCATGTATTTTTTCTTCTCCCGTCTAGTCTCTGGAGTCTGTTTTGCGACATCCAGCAGATAATCGCACTCAGATTCGAGAACTTGGCCAGACTCTGATTGATGGAGGGATTCTTGATGATATAATCAGTGAGAAACTGGAGGCTTTTAATAGTCGATACGAAGAACTGAGTCACTTGGTAAGAATTGGGACATGCAGGGGTGTTGATTAGGTGTTACGATATAGAGCTCACCTCAAGAACTTATACCAAGAGGAAGAGTTGATAACCAACATTAATAGAAGTGTTTATGGCTTTAAAATACCAAGTGGAGAAGAGTAGACCTAATACTTCAAGGGAAGCAGAACTTGACGATTAAAAAATCTGTCTTTGAGATTGTTTCTACTTACGGACTATTTAATTTCCTTTAAGGATCATGTTATAGCCATAAGTATTATAACTCATATTATACTAGTAAATATTAGGACCATCCACGTTTGACATAATTTGCTATTATAAAATGCCCTAATCCCTTCGACACCTATCCAGAATATATCACAACATCCATGTTCATATCAGTAAGTAGAGAAAAGAGATTGTTTCTTTATAGGAGGTTTGGATAGATATTACATGCTTTCGAACACATACTAAATAATAATGATTGATGCTTAGGTTATGAATAGCATCAAGCTTACTCCAAAAGTGCAGTAGACAGTGGTTCAACATATATGTAAATCTGTTGAACTTGACACTTTGGACAAAAAGAGATTTATATATTCATTCTACTGATAGACATTCTTGCTCTATTTTATACTGTTATTGGTAGGCTTATTGAGGATTCCTAAAAATGCCCTAAATTTGTAATAAGTGACATTTTTGTTCTCTGCTTAATGTGTTATGTGGGATATCTTTACTTTCTTTCTTTTTTTATTGAGGTATAATTGAAATATAACATTATATTACTTTCGGGTACACAACATAATGATTTGATATTTATATACATTGTGACATAATCACCACAATAAGTTTAGCTAACATCCCTCATCTTACATAATCCCAATTTTTTTTGTGTGATGAGAACTTTTAAGATCTACGCTCTTAGCACTACCAATCTGTTCTCATATCTATGCGCTGGTTTTTTGTTTGTTTTAGATTCCACATGTAAGTGGGATTGCGTGCTATTTGTTTTTCTCTGACTCATTTCACTTAGCATAGTGCCCTCAAGAGCATTTTTATACTTTATCATTGTATATAGAAAGAAGTAAAAATTAATAATTCACTGTAAGATGGATCAGTTACTAGAAAAATCTTTTCACTGTTATCATTGCTAGTTATTATTTATTTAAAATGTAGGCCAGAGTTTTACACTAGACTTTCATAGTCTCTTTCTATTCTTGGTGGCCAGAACATAAGGGTTTCCTTATATTCAGCTCTTTATCTTTGTGCTGAGTGACTAATGATTCAATTTTTCCCCTGTGTAGGCAGAGAGCAAGCAGATTTCCTTGGAAAAGCAACTCCAGGTCCTGCGGGAAACTGACCACATGCTTCAGGTCTTGCAAGAGAGCTTAGGGGAGCTGGACCAACAGCTCACAACGTACTTGACTGACAGGATAGATGCCTTCCAGGTTCCTCAGGAAGCTCAGGTACTGCTGTGGATTTGAGGGCTTTTGAGTCATAAAAAAGGCATGTGTAACTGTCTCCTCACCTGCGAGAGAACTGGCCCCCCTTGCCGTTCCAGACCGAGTCAGTGAGAGAGGCTGACCTTCCTCACAGAGCAGGATTGGGTTCTGGAGTTCTTTTGGTCTCTGTGTGAGACCCTGGCACATGATCATCATTGTAAAATTACAGTTATGAAGTTGGAAAATTCCTTCTTTATAAATAAGTGGTGAACACTAGAAGTGACAAATGCGAAGACCTTAGTGTGTGTCCCCCCACGGTAGTCCTGCAATTCAGGGGGCCTGTGTTACTATTAAACTTACTAAAGCCTATATAGGGGTCAGCATATTCTTATGTACTGTGTGACTCTATGGAACTTTTAATAATAAAAAAAAAAATTCTCCCCTTTCTAATCTCTTTGTAGAAAATCCAAGCAGAGATCTCGGCCCATGAGTTAACTCTGGAGGAGTTGAGAAAAAATGCACGTTCCCAGCCTCCGACGTCCCCAGAAGGCAGGAACGCCAGGGGAGGAAGTCAGATGGATGTGCTCCAGGTGAAGAGGGCAGGCAGCTTCTCTCCACTTTTTGATGTGTTGGGCATAAAGAAAAATTGCAAAGAACTGGTTACTTGGATGTCCTTGGTCGTCTTTGTTTATGACGTAAACAGTGGCATGGGAGTGACGTATTGGAGGTGCATTGTATCCCTGGAAGGGCAGCAGAAACAAAATATTGAATCTGATTTTATAGTTGAGTTGAGAAGAGAGAGCAAGCTAGATTTAGAAGTCATCTTTGTATAGATTTTTCCATGAATGCAAGCCTCTGTCGGTTCTGGTGTGGCTGGTGCACTGGGCTGGCTGAGAGCCCGTGATGGAGCACTGCTGAGAGTCCATTAGTGATGGAGGTGAGATTGACCTGGACTCTGAGCTTGTGGTCAAGGGCACTCTGAGTTTTAGGTTCCTGAACTACAGCTTTCAAACAGGTGAGAAAATTTGTGAAGCTTTCATTCCAGCGAGGCCAGCTTCGCCCTTTATTATATCTTCAGCCTCTACACTGTCAAGTAATTCGGGACAGTGGGCTGTGGAGTTCACTCAGGTGATTGGGAAGCCTCACTCAGTTCCTTTAAGGAATGTTTGTCTTGCTGCTTTTTCCTACAGCTTTTCAGCAGTATGTGTTGTGCTAATACCGTCTGCTGAGACAGATTGCCGTTCTGATGCAAATTGCTTATTATGTCCATTTATGCAAACAGAGGAAACTTCGAGAGGTGTCCACAAAGTTCCAGCTTTTCCAGAAGCCTGCTAACTTTGAACAGCGCATGCTTGATTGCAAGCGTATCCTGGATTGTGTGAAAGCAGAGCTTCATGTTCTGGATGTGAAGGATGTGGATCCTGATGTCATACAGAACCATCTGGACAAGTGTATGGTGAGGTCATCGGTGGATAATGTGTCCACTGGGTTTTCCAGCTGCTCTTATGGCTTCACCTAGTGCTTACATACATGGTTCATTAATAATTGCTAGTCTATATTGAGCTAAGAATACAGAGTGATGGTGAAAAACAGGTTAAAAATAAGAAGTGTGGTCCTGTCCTTCAAAGAAATTAAAAGAGATAAGACAGACAGGTAGGAGAAAGTAAAATCAATTATTACAATGTAACAAGATAAGCTAGAATAGACATGCATATAACATGACTTAAAAAACAAGGGAAACACATCTTAATCAGAGTATGAAGTTAGGGAAGGTTTTGGCAGAATGTGACTAATAAGCTAAATTCTAAAGGATAAATTTGAGTCAGCTAGAAGAAGCGTACTTAGAATAGATGTTAGGAATATTACAATGTAAAAGAAAATCATTTTTAAGGAAAGTCAAACTTTAAATTTTAACTTATAAAGTTTAAGCCTAAAATATGAAAGACAAAATTATACTTAGAATGGATGTCAGGAATATTATAACATAAAAAAACCATTCTCTAGGAAAGTAGAATTTTAAATTGACGTTTAAGCCTAAGATGTAAGACAAGAAATTATTTATAAGGCGTTATTACTATTTTAGTCTAGAACTTTATAACTCAGTTGAATAGAAATTTAAAAATAATGTGGCTAAGTGTACACGATCTTAGAATTAGTCTTCTCCTTAGGAGAGTCATGAGGAGGCTTAAGATGACCCCGGTTAAGACAAAAGTCTGGGGGAGTTTGTGCGTTTCAAAATTGCTTTCTCCATGTGTATTGCACACTGCAGGTTTGCATACTCGAAAACTGAAATGTGTGGAAGGATGAACAAATAGGATAAATGTGTGTGTGTGTATGTGTGTGTGTGTGTGTGTGTGTGTGTGTGTGTGTGTATAAGTACGGGTGTGTGTCTGTTGTGAGTATACATGTAAGCATTTATTTATTTAATGAGATATAGAGAGCAAAAGAGCAAGCCTTGTCCTTGACCTTATGTAACTCAGTCCACTGGTCTGTTACTATGTGACAATGCCATGTGAGATGTTTCAGGTCAAGATCATGAGTGAGAAAAACAAGAGAACTTGCCCAGGTAAAAGTTTTTAGTTTCAAGTGACTAGGATGAGGAGGCCTCTGAATTTGACCTAATCACTCCAGTTTCTTAAAGTTACATACCTCTTGCTATATTGAATTTTTATACATCTTTTCATCATATAAGTAATGCATGCTTATTGTGGTAGACTGGTACTTCAGAGAATTTTAAGAAAAAAAGTTAATGTTAATACTTCCAAATGTCAACAGCCAGAAATATGGCCAGTGTTAGCTTCATTCTAGTAAGACCATTTGTGATTTTTAAAAATGTAATTTAAGAAATGATAGACATTCAGGTTTTAGTCTTAATGTTTTTCCATTTTATGCAGGAAAAATGTTTTTATTATTCAGTACTTTCATGAACCTAGAAAACACACGTTTGACGTTTTTTAAATAAGTATAATCTCTATTAGTTTATTTTCTTATCTGATTTTAAAAAGATAATACAACCTTGATTTCATTTCTCTCCTCCTTTGAACCAAATCTGAGGCAGATAAAGCCCTTTGATCTCCATAGTTACTTTGTAGCTGTCAATATGTGGAAGCTATGTTTTGAAATGTTTCCAATTAGCAACTTTTCACCACAGTGTGTAAAATGTGCCTTGTTCTCTTTTAAAGAAACTCTATAAAACTTTGAGTGAAGTCAAGCTTGAAGTGGAGACTGTAATCAAAACAGGAAGGCACATTGTCCAGAAGCAACAAACTGACAACCCCAAGGGGATGGATGAGCAGTTGACTTCGCTGAAGATTCTCTACAATGACCTGGGTGCCCAGGTAAGGGCAGCTGCAGTGCTAGCCTGTTTTGCTCTCATTTATATATTTTAAAATCTTACTCTTAGGGGAAGGCGTGTTTGAATTTTATAGCACTAATAATAGTGTTTTCTTTTTTTAAAATTTTTTAATGTTTATTAATTTTTGAGGGGGTGGGGGAAAGAGAGAGAGAGGCAGAGAGACAGAGAGAGGGAGACATAGAATCTGAAGCCATCAGCACAGAGCCTGACACGGGGCTTGAACTCACAGACTGTGAGATCATGACCGAGCCCAAGTCGGATGCTTAACCAATTGAGCCACCCAGGCATCCCAATAACAGTGTTTTCAATTATTCCAGTATTTTTTTATTATATTTCATTAAATCTGTATGTTAATAAATATTACAATGATGAATGATTGTATAGAAATTTGCTTTTAATATTTAATCCAGACTCATTTTTAGATATTCTTTTTTTGTTGTTTTGTTTTAAGATTATTTATTTATTTATTTATTTATTTATTTATTTATTTATTTTGAGAGAGAGAGCATGAGAAGGGGAGGGGCACAGAGAGAGAGAGAGAGAGAGGGAGAGAGAGAATACCAAACAAGCTCCACACCATCAGTGCCGAGCCCGATGTGGGGCTCGAACTCATGAACCATGAGATCATAACCTGAACTGAAACCAAGAGTCAAATGCTTAACCGACTGAGCCACTCAGGCGCCCCTTTTATATTTTCAATGGCTAGTCACATTTCATAAGTTATTCTACAAAAACTCTACCAATAATAATAGCCCCTTTATAAACTCAAGTTACTGTTCCTTGGATTTCTGAATTGAATAGTCTACTGAGAAATATTAAAACATCAAGACTCTGATAAATAGTAAGTGACAGGAAATTCACATTAATCTAGCAGGATCTAAAATCCTTTCAAGAAACACCTATAATTTGGGCATCTTAGTGAATCTGTGGGGGAATTTTTGGTCATTTATTTTGAGTAACTATATTTAGCAGGTTTAATGTCTTCTCTTATTGAGAACTCTGCCCTGAAGTTAGGAAAACAAAACAAAACAAACAATGACCACCATGTTTAAGTGAAAGTTTATTGGCAATGTTGGAAAGCTGGGTTAGATAATATTTTAGGTCCTTCTTGGATTATTACATATTACCTAAGTTTCTACATCAGCCCCAAGAACACTAGCTGAAACTTTGTTATCATTTTCAGATCAGTAAGAATGAGCAGTGCATATATTTCCTGGACAACTTTTGACTTCACTTCTGCAAGATAAAATTGCTGATGTGATATGTTTGTATCATTTTGATACACTGCACATCTGGAGCACATAATGTAGAGCTTCTTTCTGTTATTAAACACCTGAAGTTTTTTTTCTAATCAAATATTATTGTATTTATTCATCAACAAGGCATTTTATGGATGGCAGTGGTAGTGTTGCTGGTTTTAATATTAATTCTCTAGTTGTAACCATGGTTTTGGAGTTAAGCCATTTTCTCATTCAACACAGTTGAGACTTTACTGTGTGTCAGGTATCACAGAGGCAGTAGTGATACAGTGGTGAGCAAAAACATAAATTATCTTTGTCTGCTAGAACTTAGGGTAGTGAAGGAAGAAAACATTAAACAAGTAGTCATACAAAGTAATGCCACATTAGCAGTCTGAAGTGTTATGAAGGAATGTGTATGGTGCTTGAAGGGTACAGGTAATTAGCAACTTGGCCTGGTCTGGAGTTATGAAAGCTTCCTTGAAGAAGTGGTGCATAAGCCGAGATCTGAAGGATGAGTAGGAATAGCCTCCTGAAAGCAGTGGAGGAGTCTTCTAGGTTGACGGAATGGTATGTGTAAAGGCCCTGTGGCAGGAGGCAGATGGTACATCTGTGTGGCTAATGCAGAGATAGCAAGGATGGGGAACATGGTGCTGGAGTGAGGGGCGAGACGAGCACACTAGTGTCTTAGAGTTGTGATAAAGGTTTAATCTCAAGAGCAAGCTCGTATATTTGCTTTTAAAAGGTCACTCACTGCGGTTTGGTGGATGAATTGGATAAAGGCAGGGATGGATGTGAAGAGAGCAGTTAGGAAGTCACTGTCGCGCTCTTACTGAGAAACAGTGGTGGCGTGAACTAGGGTGGAGCGGTGGAGATGGTGGGGGTGGATTGACTCAGACATATTTAAGAAGTGAAATGGGTAGGACTTGGTGATGGAGTAGATGTGGGAGTACAGGGGAGAGGGAGATGAAGGATGACCCCTAGGTTTCTAGCTTGGTTACGTGGGAGATCATGGTGCCATAATTGGGAGGAGGCTCTGGAAGGAGAGGCAGAAACATGGAAAAATTATAAGCATGTATTGGGCATGTTCACATTTTAAGTGCCTTTGTGAAAATGAATTAAATATATCAGACACTCACAAAGTTATTCAAGTCTAGGGAATATATCTGGGCTGACGCTAGGAATTTTATGAGTCATCTGCATAGAGATGGTAATTAAAGTTTTCAGTGATGAGATTGTCTAGGGACAGGATATAGTGTGAAAGAAAAGCCTATATGAGCCACAAAATAAAAAATAAATGAGTGGGATTACAGCACACTTGATCTTAGCCAAAAGGCCGAGAAGTGATTGAGTGGGACTACATTAAACCAAAGAGCTCCTGCACAGCAAAAGAAACCATCAACGAAATGAAAAGCCAGCCTACAGAATGGGAAAAAAAAAATGTTTGCAAGTCGTATATATAATAATGGGTTAATATAAAAAAATATAAAGAACTCATACAGGTCAATAGCAAAAAAGCAAATAATCCAATAAAAAAATGGGCAGAGGACCTGAATAGGCATTGTTCCAAAGAAGACATAGAGTGGATCAAGAAGTACATGAAAAAGTGCTCAAACATGACTAATCATCAAGGAAATGCAAATCAAAGCCACAGTGAGATATGACCTTACACCTGTTAGATGAGTAGTGTCAAAAAGAGATAATTCCCAAGAGAATGTGGAGAAAAGAGAAACCTTGTGCACCACTGGTGGGAATGTAAATTGGTGCAACCACTGTGGAAGGCAGTATGCAGATTCCTAAAAAAATTAAAAATAGAACTACCCAATGATCTGGTAATTCCACTTCTAGGTGTATATCCGACAGAAACAAAAAGATTACATTGAAGAGATATCTGCACCCTCATGTTGACAGTCACACTATTTAGAATTGCCAAGGCAACTGCAAAGGAAACAGTCAACAAAACTAAAAGGCAACCAACGGAATGGGAAAAGATATTCGCAAATGACATATCGGACAAAGGGCTAGTATCCAAAATCTATAAAGAGCTCACCGAACTCCACACCTGCAAAACGAATAATCCAGTGAAGAAATGGCAGAAAACGTGAATAGACACTTCTCTAAAGAAGACATCCAGATGGCCAATAGGCACATGAAAAGATGCTCAACGTCGCTCCTCATCAGGGAAATACAAATCAAAACCACACTCAGATATCACCTCACGCCAGTCAGAGTGGCCAAAATGAACAAATCGGGGACTATAGATGCTGGAGAGGATGTGGAGAAACGGGAACCCTCTTGCACTGTTGGTGGGAATGCAAACTGGTGCAGCCGCTCTGGAAAACAGTGTGGAGGTTCCTCAGAAAATTAAAAATAGGGGCGCCTGGGTGGCACAGTCGGTTAAGCGTCCAACTTCAGCCAGGTCACGATCTCGCGGTCCGTGAGTTCGAGCCCCGCGTCAGGCTCTGGGCTGATGGCTCAGAGCCTGGAGCCTGTTTCCGATTCTGTGTCTCCCTCTCTCTCTGCCCCTCCCCCGTTCATGCTCTGTCTCTCTCTGTCCCAAAAAAAATAAAAATAAACGTTGAAAAAAAAAATTAAAAAAAAAAATTAAAAATAGATCTACCCTAGCAGTAGCACTGCTAGGAATTTACCCAGGGATACAGGAGTGCTGATGCATAGGGACACTTGTACCCCAATTTTTGTAGCAGCACTCTCAACAGTAGCCAAATTATGGAAAGAGCCTAAATGTCCATCAACTGATGAATGGATAAAGAAGTTGTGGTTTACATACACAATGGAGTACTACGTGGCAATGAGAAAGAATGAAATATGGCCTTTTGTAGCAACGTGGATGGAACTGGAGAGTGTGATGCTAAGTGAAATAAGCCATACAGAGAAAGACAGATACCATATGTTTTCACTCTTATGTGGATCCTGAGAAACTTAACAGAAGACCATGGGGGAGGGGAAGGAAAAAAAAAGAGAGAGAGAGAGAGAGCCAAAGCATAAGAGACTCTTAAAAACTGAGAATAAACTGAGGGTTGATGGGGAGTGGGAGGGAGGGGAGGGTGGGTGATGGGGGTGCAGATACCTCTTCAAAATACTGATTGTTGTTTCCTGTGGATATATACACCAAAGTAGGATCACTGGATCATATGGTATTTTTATTTTTAATGTTTTGAAGAACCACCATACTGTTTTCCATAATTGTATACTTGAAATCTGCTAAAAGAGTAGATGATCCATGTTTTCACTACAAAAAAAGGTAACTATTGGAGATGATGGGTGCATTAATTAGCTTGATTATGGTAATCATTTCACTTAAGATGATCACATGGTACAAACGAAATATGCATCTATGAAACTACAGTCAGTAGCAAGAAGTGGTAACACCAGGAGAGTTCTGGGACAGGAAAGCCAGGGAAAAAGGGTATTTTGAGAATGAGTGTAGGCACTGGTTTTGAATTCTTGAACATTAAATATGACGTCCATTTAAAAATGTCCATTTAGATCTGTTGCCCTTGGAGTCATTATTGAGCTTAGCAGAGGCCTTTTCTGTGAAGTGATAGGGACAGAAGCCAGAATGGGAGGAGGTAAGAAATGTGAGGGAGGTAAGAAAATGGTTTTGAGGACTGGTGAGGGAAAGATAGGACAGAGGATGATCTTAAGGGAGTTGGAGCCAAGGAAGGGAGTTTTGCTTTTTTTTTAAAAAACATGAGAGACTTGAGTATGTTTCATAGCTGATGGGAATAATCCTATTGAGAGGGAATGGTTGAATATCTAAGAGGGAGAAGGATAAATGCATAGGTAAAAGCTTTACAACTTGAAACTGCTTAATTCAGTATGCACTAGGTCTTAAAATGTATTGATTAGACTAGGAAGAGCAGATTGTTATAAATTGAACTGTAAATTATTTTCTTCTTGGAATATACAAATCTTTGGTAGCATTAAGTTTTATGATGATTGTATAGCTGCCTGGGCATGTCAAAGTCAGATAAGATCCTTTGAATACCTAATATCTTTTAATATAAATCATGTATTTGTCTCCTAAAGTCTGCATTGAGGGGCTATTAATTTAAAGTCATGAATTTTAATTAAACTCTGTAGGAAAAAATATTTCACTCTTAAGAAGGAATTTAATAATGATCAATCCTTGAGGTATGAAAGAGTAAAAATGAACCTAGGGGACCAAAAAAAAGAAATGTAATTCCGTGTTACTTATTAAGAAAATTCAGTCTTTATGTCATTCAAGAAAATTTCATCTCATACATGACTTATCTCTCTACTACTTTTGCAAATTGCATCTACCTATGTGCACATAAAAAGAACACATTTTTACTTATGTATTGTGTTGTGATGCCCTTAAAAATGTTATCTCAGCTTTAGATTATGAATGATACTTTGAGAGTACCATCATGTAGTGTAAGGGGTCAGACCAGGCTCAACCAATGGCCATGCCACCCTGATCATGGCTTTAGCATCCTTAAGCTTCACCCCCCTGATCTGCAAAGTAGAAGGGATAGGGCCTATCACAGAGGCTGTTGTGGGTTTTATTGTATAGCATGTATAAGATTCTCTAGTGTAACATGGGAGCTATGTTAAGAGCCTGGTAGGGGCGCCTGGGTTGGTTAAGTGACCGACTTGATTTTGGCTCAGGTCATGATCTCAAGGTTCATAAGACCGAGCCCTGTGTTGGGCTCTGTGCTGACAAGGTGTAGGTGGCTTGGGATTCCCTCTCCTTTCTCTCTCTCTCTCTCAAAATAAATAAACATTAAAAAAAGAGCCTGGTAAATGTTAGTTCAGTTGATTTTGCTTTTTGTCAACCACAAAAACAATTTAATAATAGAGGTTTATGTTGCAAAGTTATTTATTATATTTTAAGTTAAATAGTTAATTACAAAACATAATTATGAAAATCATGCTATTCCCCCCTCAAATTTCTAGGCCAAAGTATATGTGTGTGTGTGTGTGTGTGTGTGTGTGTGTGTGTGTGTGTGTGTTTTAAAGTTTATTTATTTTGAGAGAGAGAGAGAGAGAGAGAGATCATGAGTGTGTAAGAGGGGCAGAGAGAGAGGGAGAGAGAGAGAATCCCAAACAGGCTCTGCACTGTCAGCATAGAGCCGGATGCAGGGCTCAATCTCACAAACTGTAAAATATGACCTAAGCTGAAATCCAGAGTCAGATGCTTAACCAACTGAGCCACCTAGGAGTCCTGTGTGTGTTTTTAAACAGACTTCTTTGAGAGGACTGTAAGGCATCTTCTGTTTAAAATAATAAAAGATACCATTTACTGATTCCTTAATTTTGTTACAAGGACTGGGCCAAGTCCTTTGTCATTTAATACTCTGTTGACAACTTTTGAGGGCTTTGCCTCTGCCAAGGTCACTTAGAAAGGAAGTGGGAAGAGCTAAGATGAAAGGCCAAGATTGCCTGACATTTAACTTCTATGGTATATTGTCCTCCTGTGGAGATGTAAGAATGGAGTGATTCTAGGTGTGAGAGAGAAGGGTTATGTATGTCTTGGGGTTTAAGTATGAGTAGAGTTTGGATCTTTAGTTATTACTTGGATTCACTCCTATCATGTTTATTTCTCTCTCTCTCTCTCTCTCTCTCTCTCTCTCTCTCTCTCTCTCTCAATCCCTCCCCTTTTCAGGTGACAGAGGGAAAACAGGAACTGGAAAGAGCATCACAGTTGGCCCGGAAAATGAAGAAAGAGGCTGCTTCTCTCTCTGAATGGCTCTCTGTCACTGAAGCTGAGTTGGTACAGAAATCCACTTCAGAAAGTTTGCTTGGCGACTTGGATATAGAAATCTCCTGGGCTAAAGTAAGTTGTAGTTCAGGTTACCTGCCAGTATTATGCCAGGGTCACCTGTGGCATTTTGTTCAGGATGTCATTTATCTCCATTTCATATTAAACATAGTCTTTTCTTGTTTCCCATTATTTTTCCACCTCTGTGTGTTAAGAAAGAAGAAAATATTAAAAACAACAATTTTTAAGAAGATATTCCTACTTTGATTCCAAAAGCATTAAACTCATGGCTCATCAGTAAGGCCTTTATAGTCATTGAGCTTATGTGGTACTTGAAAACAATCATTGCCTTCAAAATTGGTGACACTTTTTGAGTATTCATTTTTCACAAAGAATTGTGCTGAATTTATTTATTAATTCTCTATAGTAACTTTTGTGCCAGCAACAAATCTTCCTACTGCAAACTACCTGATATAAAGAGCATAGGAACAGAATTAAAAAAAAAGAAAACCAATAAAAGATCTAAGAGTTTTCTGTAGCTCTGTAGTAATTTTGAAATCACAGAGATTAGAGAGTAGATTTGCCAATTCTCCCTTTTGAGGTGGACAAAGAATTGAATAGAACACAAAGTAGTTTTATTTTTAACCAATGCATTCTCTTTTCCTAAATTTATTTCCCAAGAAGCATGTATACTAGAGATACATGCTGAGTATGAATGTTCGATACGGTGACAGAAATTTATTTCAAGTCACAGGTATCAGTTTTGACATCTACAGGTGTTTGCTTGTGGGAAGTGAAGAGAAGGTCCTGGGTGATACAGCTGCTTCTTAATTTGAATACTTCGTGGAGAGGACCCTTGAAAGCAAGTCCAGATACGAGGCAGTAGAATCGCTCAAGAAAAGTATAGTTCTGTGTGGGCTGTGTGAGGTGACAAGGGTGTGGAAGAGGGGATGTAGGAAGGAAAGGAAGAACGCTGGAATTCATGGGTGTGCCGTGGAATTCGTGGGTGCAAAAGCAAAGGCACCCCCAATTTTTTTTTGTTAAATTTAAGTTTCTCTTTTTTTTTTAAATTTTTTTTAATGTTTATTTATTATTTTTGAGAGAGAGAGAGAGAAGTGGAGGGGCAGAGAGAGATGAAGACACAGAATCCGAAGCAGGCTCCAGGCTCTGTGCTGTCAGCACAGAACCCGATATAGGGCTTGAACTCAGAAACCATGAGATCGTGACCTGAGCGGAAGTCAGACACTTAACTGACTGAGCCACCCAGGCGCCGCTGCTAAATTTAAGTTTTTCAAGGAAATATTATCTTCTTTGTACATTTTGAAAGCTGTTATTTTCTTATGTTTTTAAAAATTTACTTATTTGAGAGAGTGAGTGCACACGAGAGTGTGGGAAGGCCAGAGAAAGAAGGAGAGAGACAGAATCCTAAGCAGGCTTCTTAGGATTGTCAGTGTGGAGCCCAATGCGTGGGGCTCAAACCCATGAAACCTGAGATCATGACCTGGGACAAAATCAAGTCAGACACTCAACCAACTGAGCCACCCAGGCACCCTGCCATTACTTTCTTATTAATAACTGAAGTCCTATAGGCTAATTGAATGACACATGCATAGTGTAATTTAAAAAGATAGAAGCAGGGCTCCTGGGTGGCTTAGTCAGTTAAACGTCTTGACTCTTGATTTCAGCTCAGGTCATGATCTCACAGTCCTTGGGACAGATCCCCCAGTGGGGTTCTGCACTGACAGTGCAGAGCCTGCTTGAGATTCTCTCTCTGTCCCTCTCTCCCTGCCCCACCCTCACTCTCTCTCGCTCTATCACTCTCTCTCTCAAAATAAATAAACTTTAAAATAAGAAGACAGAAGCAAAAATAATTTATAATCCAAGAATATACTGCTTTCATTTTAGTTTTTTATAGGCACATACATACAAACATGCATGGCCACAAACATTTACAAATAATTATATTGTGTCTAATGTTTTTTGACCTTGTTTCGAAAAACCTTTATCTTTAATATTCTACTTGCAAGTATTTTTGTATCACACATTGGAGAGGCATGGTATTTTATTGTGTACTTTTTATTGTCCCATTCCCATTTATTTCTATAAATTAGTGCCAATTTTCACTATTGTAAAAAGTGCTGTGAAGCTTAATCATAGCATACATTTATAATTATTTCTTGAGGAAAAATTCTTAGCCTTAAAAATATTGGCCAAGGGATATATTGATTTAAAATTCTAATACATACTATGAAATTGCCCTTCAGAAATGTACCCACCAGCTGTGAGTGAGAATTCCTACTTGCTTAACAGCAGGCAAATACCATGTTTTAGTTATGTACTACATTTTCCAAAGGTTAGAGGCCATTTATAGCTCTTTTTAAAAAATTGCCTTTTTGTCATTTTGACCATTTTGGTCTTTTCATTTAGAGCTCTTGACCTATTGCAATTATAAATACTTAGTGTGTTGTATATTGTTCCACTTTTCTTAATCTTTTTTATTTTTCATTTATTATTATTATTTTTTTTTTGCCATTGCGCTTTCCTTTCTGTTCTGTATGTTTTTTTTTAAACCACTGTATTATGTATTTTTTAAAGAATACATTCATATTTTTCCTCATTGTTTCTGCTTTTAGTGCTTATAAAAGCCAACACTATACTCCAAGGTTGTATAACTATTCACTTATATTTTCTTCTAGCTCTTTTATAGTTTCATCTTTTACCTTTAATGTTTTAATCCAGTGGAATTTATTTTGGTATATATCATGAGGTAAGGTTCTAACCTTTTTTTCTGAATAGTTAACCATGTGTCTCAGCACTATTTATTAATTATCATTTCCCCACTGATTTGACATGCTAAATTCTTTTTTTTTTTTTTTTTTTGCCTGTTGCTTTGCTTCACTGATCTGACCCTCTGAATTGTTCTTCAGCTGTTTAACTATATGGTTTCATGATATATTTCAACATGTAGCTAATGGATTCCCTGTCTTTATGCTTCTGTTTTTTTTATATACTTATATAAATTTTAGAATTATTAATCTGAAATTATTAAAAAATTCTGTTAGAGGGTGACTGGGTGGCTCAGTCGGTTAAGTGTCTGACTGTTGATTTCAGCTCAAGTCATGATCTCACAGTGGGGAGATAAAGCCCCACATTGGGCTCCACTGTAGGCTCTGTGCTGGGTTCCATGCTGGGCTGCAGCATACTTAAGATTCTCTCTCCCCCTTTCCCTCTGCTCTTCTCCTGTTGGAGCTTGCATATGCATGCTGTCTCTCTCTCAAACAAAATTCCGTTAGAAATTTGGTTTGAATTGCCATAAATTTATAGACTTGTTTTCAGGGGAATTAATATCTCTGTTATAATAAGTCTTTTTAGTAACATGGTATGTTTCATTTTTTTCCCCCCAATGTTTTAACATTCTATATAATGCTTTGGTTTTTTCCTTCAAAAACATTATGTATGGGTGCAAAGATGTTTATTCCTACATATTTATTTGTTTTTGTAAGTGTATAAAAAGTATGCTTTGTCTTTACTACTAATTACTTATGGCTTGTACATAGGTGATACTGATTTTTGCAGATGTAATTTTTTTTTTTAATTTATTTTTTTTTTAATTTTTTTTTTCAACGTTTATTTATTTTTGGGACAGAGAGAGACAGAGCATGAACAAGGGAGGGGCAGAGAGAGAGGGAGACACAGAATCGGAAACAGGCTCCAGGCTCTGAGCCATCAGCCCAGAGCCTGACGTGGGGCTCCAACTCACAGACTGCGAGATCGTGACCTGGCTGAAGTCGGACGCTCAACCGACTGTGCCACCCAGGCGCCCCAGATTTAATTTTTAATCATTCATCTTTGTGTACTCAAATCAATTCAGTTAATTTTTTTACTCATATCAATTCAGTTAGTTGATTCTCATAATTTTTTAAGGTAAAGACTTAAAATAATGGTATGTTTGTCTCTTCTGGAACTATTCAATTTTAAATTCCCATTTAATCTTATTTCAGGTTTGAAATAATGAAGATGGTAAATACAAGTCACAAATTCATAGCACATTTTTTTCACTCGAGTAAATCAAATGGAACATTAGTATGTAACATAATCACCCACTTTTTCAATATTGTTTTCAGATTTAAGAAACATTAATATTTCACAGCATTTTAATGTATTTACACTTAAAATTTATATAAAATTATTTCAATGTAAAAATATAATATTTTCATTCCTGAACTTTAATACTATTTTTATTTGATAGCTTAAATATTATTATTTTCAGTGTAGTCATTTTCTTTACAGTAGTCTGTTAGCACAGATAGTTGTATATACTGTTTACATTTAATTTCTTGTTAATTATTTTTATAGTTCTTAAAGACTGTTCTAGTCAATCAGTACATTGCCACTGAAGGTATATAGAAAGCCTTAACTGCAGAGAGAGTGGCTGTGGGTTTTTTTTTTTTTTTTCTCCCTTCTGGAGAAGAATATTTTAGTGTCTTTATAAGTATACTAGTATTTGATATAGCCAAGTGAATGTTTAAACCTTGACTGATTTGGGAATTTGCAATTTTTATGCCTTCCAAAATGAAATTTAGTGATGTGAGATTAAATATAAATGAGCTCCTTGAAATGATTTGTTTAAGTGTTGGTTAAAAAAGGTACAATAGCAGTGGGATGGATATGCTTCTATTACCTTTTGATTGAAACAACTTTGTAGTTTTAATTTTGGGATCCAGCATTTTTGCTATATTTCTCTGAGTATGTGTCCTTTTTTAAAAAGTATTTATTGGGGCGCCTGGGTGGCGCAGTCGGTTGAGCGTCCGACTTCAGCCAGGTCACGATCTCGCGGTCCGGGAGTTCGAGCCCCGCGTCAGGCTCTGGGCTGATGGCTCGGAGCCTGGAGCCTGTTTCCGAGTCTGTGTCTCCCTCTCTCTCTGCCCCTCCCCCGTTCATGCTCTGTCTCTCTCTGTCCCAAAAATAAATAAACGTTGAAAAAAAAATTAAAAAAAAAGTATTTATTGATTTATTGATTTTGAGAGAGAGAAAAGAGTATTTATTTATTTTGAAAGAGAGAGAGAGAGAGAGAGAGAGAGAGAGAGAGAGAGAGAGAGAGAGAATCCCATGCAGGCTCTGCACTGGTGGTATGGGGCTCAAACTCATGAGCTGTGAGATCATGACCTGAGCTAAAGTCGGTCGCTTAACCAGCTGAGCCACCCAAATGCCCCTTGCTGAGTACACATCTTGCCTGGTCAAATTTATGAATGTGTGAATCAAGTTATCATTATACCATCCAGAGTATTATTTTTGCCTATGACAATTGTTAACTACAGCTTAGATGTGCTGGTTCTCTTATGATTTAGTTACGATGAAATATTTTTTGTAATTCTTATACAACAGATTATCTATTAAGTCACCCAGTGCAGGGTGTTATCCTTGTAAATAAAGGTAGTATGCATCAGTAGTTTCCTGTAGTAGTCAAGGAGATAAATTCATTATGAAACTTTCAGACTTACGAGTTCTGGAATAGTTCAGCTTTGCCATCTTATAGTGACTGAATATAAAATTGATTCTTTAGGTCTAAAATTATGATGAAGACACTTGGTGTTTGTGTGTAATAAATGGAATTTGTACTTAAAGTGAACAAAACTCAGATTTTTTACAGCTGAGTTTGTTACTTTTTTGTATTTGCATAATTCAGTGTTTTAATTTTTGTTAGGAATTGAAGAACCCTGAACATTTAATAGGTTGTGGAACATTGGAAACCTTTCAGATATTGTAAATTATCTGGGGGACTCGTGGACTGCCATGCATATATGGAACAAAAGTTCTTTAAAAATTAAAGTTGGATGAACATTTATAATGTTCTGAAACATCAAGTGGGTGTTGGTATTTTTATTTTCTAGAATATCCTGAAGGATCTGGAAAAGAGAAAAGCTGATTTAAATGCCATCGCAGAGAGTAGTACTGCCCTCCAGAACTTGATCGAGGGCAGTGAGCCTGTTTTAGAAGAGAGGCTTTGTGTCCTTAGGGCTGGGTGGAGCCGCGTCCGTACCTGGACAGAGGACTGGTGCAGTACGCTGATGGTATGTTTCAGGATGAAATCTTGTCTCCTTTAGTTGCTGAAAAACCAATACAGCTTTGATTGGAAGTTTAAATCCTGTTTTCTGTGTGTCACAATAATGTTTTGCTTCAAGAGAATTAATTTCATTAAACTGCATTTTATTTTTTCATTTGAAAAGATAGTAAATTTCTAGGGTGAAAAATGTCTCTGTTAAGTGACATCTCATGGCCATTTGTGATATACATAGAAATACATAGAAATATGTACTTTAATATCTTAATAAGTGTACCTCTCTTGTTATATTTTAATGATTTGGTATTATATTTATTGTCATGCTTTCACAAACCATATGTATATAATACTTATTATGTTCTAATAATGGCATACTAGTTAAGAGCACAGGTTTTAGCATCTCATGGCCTAAGTAAAAATTTTGACTAGTAGCTGGGTGACATTGGTCAAGTCACTTAAAGCTCTCTAAATCTCATTTTTCTCATATGTAAATGGGCATTATTATAATTTCAACCTCATACGGTTTTTGTGAGGATTATGTGACAAGAAACATGTATAGATAACTAGATAGCTATACTTAAAACAACCAATTTTTGATATTATGGTGTTGATTATGATAATTGTTAAATGTTTTATGTTGTTAGTCTTTAGTTATTCCACTGTTAATTATTACCTGGATAGAGTGACCTGTTAAATTTCACAGTGGTTTTCTGTCCCTCTTATACTAACAATGAATATGGCAGCCTCCCTCTCTCTTCCCTTAGAGGGAGTTTATTTATAAATTATCATTTTGTTTTGACATATCTGGGATAGGACTTTTTTCAAATTCATAGAATTACTGGGTAATAAATAGAGATAGAAAAAAATAAATTATTGTGTGTTTGAGCATTTACTGGAATCAATCATAATGTGTAGGGCATTGAAGTTCATGGGATCATATCTTGATTGGTGAGAACCGTACCCAGAATCGATTATTAAGAACAAAACTTGGGTAAATTACTTAAATCTTGCTACATTTTAATTCCCCTATATATAAAATTGGAATAAGAGAACATACCTTACAGAGTTCTTAAATGTTAAATAACAAACGTAAAACTTTTGGCTCATAGAATGTGTTCATGAAATATTTTATACATTCATTTTTACTGTAACCAACTTAAGTCCACATTCTCCCAGCCCTTACTTCTATATTCTTCAGTCTGTACTTTCCAAATTCTTCCTTCAAATAATGCCTTTATTTTCCTGTTAGAGCATTTAACATTAAATAAGTCTGGTGCTCATCAGTTCACCGTTCTTAGAATCCCGATCACTGCCAAAACTTTTCTCATTGATTCTCATTTTCTTTTTTTAAACTATTCTTTCATATTAATGGATTTACAATTTGTTTTCTCGTCTTTGAAATACTTCTCAGTTTTTTTCTAGTTTCCTCTGTCCTATCAAATACAGTTCTTAGAAGTTGTTAATTTCATGTAAGGGCTGCCCCACTCTTTTTGATCAGGTTCTAAATTCTTGCTTTATCCTCAACTATTTTGCTTAGTTTTAATTAGTTTTACTGTTTTTTTCTTGTTTTCACGTTTATTCTCTCACTCACATTTTCTGTCCTGCTTCAAGAAACGTTAGTGAGGTCTGTGCCGGCTATAATATTAAGTGCTGGTGGCACCAAGGTGACAAGCCACAGGCCTATCCTACAATCAGTTACAGTCCATTGAGCAGGCAGAATCTTATTCAGTGCATATTTTAATAATTCTTTTATATTACTGCTTTTTGAAAGTTTTTTAAATTTTATTTATTTATTTATTTTGAGAGTGAGAATAAGAGTGAGAGAGAGAGAGAGAGAGAGAGAGAATGAGAATCTCAAACAGGCTGTGCACCACTGATGCAGAGCCCGATGGAGGGTTCAAACTCATGGACCGCAAGATCATGACCTGAGCCAAAGTCGGATGCTTAACTGACTGAGCCACTCCGGTGCCCTTATATTATTACTTTTTAAGTGAGTTTTTTAAAAAATAGGTCAAGGGGTGGCAGATGAGATTACTTAGAAGAATGAAGAATAAGGGATACAAACAAAATGAAATTGAAAAAGAAAGTTTCACCTTTTATCTTTCTTCAACCTTTAACAATATTGTATTGAGGTCTAAATCAAATAAATTTAAACACCATTTAACCCTAGCTATGAAGTTTTAGGAATGAGACTTATTCACTGGGAAAGAGCTTTGCAGAAAGATGGAAACCTCTTTTGAAATTCAGCATACATTTAGCTTTTTGAAGGTCTTTTAAATGTCTTCTAAGATTATAAATGTCTGAAGTATTGCGTGTGATTGTACCAGCGTTTCATTAATTTCTTTTCTAGAATCATCAGAACCAATTGGAAATATTTGATGGAAATGTTGCTCACATAAGTACCTGGCTTTATCAAGCTGAAGCTTTATTGGATGAGATTGAAAAAAAACCAGCAAGCAAACGGGAAGAAATTGTGAAGGTACCAAGCACAGAGGATCAGTACTTCTACTTCTGGGAATGGAGGATTTAGTGTGGTCTTTTCTCTCATGCTCAGAGTTACTTGTGCACTCATTTGTTTCCATGCATTTGATTCATTCATTTTTATTTTGGTGGGAGAAACTAAGGTTTCGAATGAGTCATGTGAGCAGCTCTTCATTACATTGATTATCCTAAAATATTTTCTAGGGATCCAAGAAATTTATTTAAACTACCTCTAATTCTGAGTTAGCATCACAGTGATGTTTGGCTTTGATTTTCCCCATGTGCTAATTTTGTGTTTTCTTACAATCAGCGTTTAATATCTGAGCTGGATGATGCCAGCCTCCAAGTTGAAAATGTTCGTGACCAAGCTGTTGTTTTGATGAATACACGTGGAGGCGCAAGCAGGGAACTTGTAGAACCAAAATTAGCTGAACTGAATAGAAACTTTGAAAAGGTTTCTCAACATATCAAAAGTGCCAAAGTGAGTAATAATATTTTAATATAAAAGTATTTTTCCTGTGGTCATGTGTCTCAATGATATGTGATTCTTGAGTATATACATCAAAAAATTTTATTATTTATTTACTTGCTTATTTATTGAGAGAGAGGGAGAGCGGGGTGAGGGGCAGAGGGAGTGAGAGAGAAAATCTTAAGCAAGCTCCACACTCAGCTTGGATCCTGACGTGGGGCTTGATCCCACAACCCTGGGATCATGACCTGAACCAATATCAGGAGTCAGAAGCTGAACTGACTGAACCACCCAGGCACCCCTACATCACAAAATTAAAAATTTTTTTTTTCAACGTTTATTTATTTTTGGGACAGAGAGAGACAGAGCATGAACGGGGGAGGGGCAGAGAGAGAGGGAGACACAGAATCGGAAACAGGCTCCAGGCTCTGAGCCATCAGCCCAGAGCCCGACGCAGGGCTCGAACTCCCGGACCGCGAGATCGTGACCTGGCTGAAGTCGGACGCTTAACCGACTGCGCCACCCAGGCGCCCCTCACAAAATTTTAAATTAAAACGATTTTAATGACTTTTTCCTTGAATGGAGCATTGGTCCTTATTTATTTGTGATTTTGCATGTGAAGGAGAGAAAACAAGAAATTAATCTTGAAGAAAATAACCCATTTGAGAAAAGGGGTCAGAGTCTCATTCAGAAGTTAAAAGTGGCTATAAAATAGTGAGACTCATTTCCAAGCTAGGGACGAATATTAAACCCATTACTGTATAGTCTACTTTATAAACTTGTGCACACTGCACATGTGTGAAGTCATTTTTTGTGCTTTACATGTTATTGCATCTGAAAGTTACAAGTAATTTAACAATTTAGACCTAATGCAGAAAGGTATTATCTGCTGTTATAAATTTGAAAAGGGGCTTTATGAATTTAAATAAGAGGATGGAACCCCTGGGTGGCTTGGTCGAGCATCCAACTCTTAATTTCTGCTCAGGTTATGATCCCAGGGATGTGGGATCCGCACTGAGTATGGAACCTGCCTGGGATTCTCTCTGTCTCTCGCTCCCTTTGCCCCTCTCCCCCACTCATGCTTTGTCTCTAAGATAAAATAAAAATAAAGTAAAATAAGAGGAGAATAAATAACAGATTTTCTTAAAAAGTTTTTATTGATTCTACCATATTATAATTTTTTCCCTCTGTGTGTGTCTTACAAATTCTCTTTCCTCTTTCCCTTGTCTAATGAGAGGAGGAAATGAAACATTTTATTGCAGTGTTCTCAAGGCCTGGGGTGTGGCAGGTGCTCAGTAAATGTTAACTTGAAAAGATGAAAGCCTTTTGATGGTTTGGTAGGGCAAAAACCAAAAGCTGCATAGCTCACTTTGGGGGTCATTCAAACCAGCTGTTAATTTTGACAGAGGATTATGAGTTTTTCAGGATCCCAGGTGGGCCCCTGGATTGGCATTTTTGAATATTTGGTTAATTCTACCTCTTGAGAGTTGTGTATGGAAATTATCTAGAGGAAGGACCCTGTTTTTTGCAAGAAGTAAATATTATCTAAGTTTGCTTTAATTTGAAATGTCTGACATAAAAGGCCAAACTATCTTTCATAGCTCATGAGTATACTTAGATTATTCACATCTTAAGGAAAACAAGTAACTTGCTTTAACTTTTGTCTTCCTTAGCTTTGACCTTAACTTCCCTACCTTCTGTCCTAAGCTCATTTGTTCCTTTCAATAGATATGTGGGAGCATTTTCCTGGTATAAAAGAGTAAGGCATGAGACATAAGAATAGAGTGAGAGGAAGCACAAAGAAGCAAAGTTATTATATCCCCATAAATAACTTCTGTCAACATTTTGGCATACATGTCTACTCTTACATGTATGTGATATTATCAATTGTTTATATTGTTTCATATGTTCTCCTTTGACATGGTTTTCAACAGCTGTGGTGTGTTCCATTGTATGATCTATTATACTTTCCTAAGTCAGTTTTCCACTTTTAGTGTGCTTTTATAAATATTGAATTGTCAAATCCTTTTACACGTCTTTTTTAAATTTTTTTCTATTTTTTCATTGGAGCATTTTTATTTTATTTTATTTTATTTTATTTTTTAATATGAAGTTTATTGTCAAATTGGTTTCCATTCAACACCCAGTGCTCCTCCCAACAGGTGCCCTCCTCAATGCCCATCACCCACCTTCCCTTCATTCCCACTCCACATCAACCCTCAGTTTATTCTCAGTTTTTAAGTCTCCTATGGTTTGGCTCCCTCCCTAACTTTTTTTTTTTCCTACCATGCTCATGTGCGATCTCAGAATCCCCCACACTGCACTCCAGGCAGCCATAGTTATTTGCACACTAGTTCACATCTCTGCCTGGAGTTTGGAGAAAATTGGTAACTCCAAGAAGCCCAAATAGATAAATTTGTTGCTATATGGATGAATGAAATTAAAGTCAATTCAAATAAGTGCTAGTTCCACTCTTGACGCTCCATCCCTCTGATTAATGCCAGAATGTCTGGTGAAGAATGGATCTTGGGCGCCTGGATGGCTCAGTGGTTAAGCATCCAACTTTTGATTTCGGCTCAGGTCATGATCTCATGGTTGTGAGATCAAGCCCCATGTTGGGCTCCATACTGGGCATAGAGACTGCTTAAGATTCTCTCTCTCTGTCTCTCACTCCTCCCTCACTCCCTCCCTCAGTCCCTCCCTCAGCTCGTCCCCCGCACTTGTGCTCACCCTTAAAAAAAAATGTATCTTTTCAAAGAACACTTTTTCTTCTGCAGTTGCTAATTGGCCAGGAACCATTATCATACCAGTGTCTGGTCACCACCGAAGCACATGAAACTGATGTACTTTTCGCTGACCTGGAAAAATTAGAAATTGACATAGAAAATATGTTAAAAGTTGTGGAAAAACACTTGGAATTCAGTGAAGAAGATGAAAAGGTTGGTTCAGGGAGGTTTTCAAAACCATGGTGTTCTTATCATTCTGTGCATTATATTTTTACATCAGTGATGTTTAACCAAAGAATCTGCCAAATCATGCCAAAGGATAGACCCAAATGTGATTTTCTCCTGAGTGTTGTAAGATTTGCCAAGTGATTTATGTAGTGCTTAAGAAAATAGATACACTTTCTGACTAAAGGTAGTGTTATTTTAGACGTTCTCTAACTTCTGCTAAATTAACATTCTTTATGAGATAGTTAAAGTCAAATATGAAATGTTTTTTAAAAACCTGAATTTTTGTTACTTATTCAGATGAACAGATTTTGACTGATCTACTTCATAGGTTAGTTCTCCTACTTGGGAACTGATTAGCTGTTATATATTTTTCTTTTGAGTAACTTTTTTTTTTTCCTATTAAACATTCAGATGGATGAAGAGAGAGCCCAGGTTGAGGAAGTTCTACAAAGAGGAGAACAAATGTTACATGAACCTATGGAGGAGAATAAAAAGGAAAAGATCCGTTTGCAGTTACTACTTTTGCGTACAAAGTACAATAAAACTAAGGTATTGTCCTGGGAGAGTCTCTGTTCTACTTGAAGAACTTATTTAGCTCTTGCCATTCAGATATTTGATGTTGCATTCATGGATACCTTAAAAAATAGGTGGAATAGTATTTATTACTAAATATGTCTATATTTTTGGATGGGACAGGACTCAAAGAAAATAGAAACATAAAATCTTATTATTGGGATCTCTTTTGGACTTTTAATAATGTATTAAATCTAAAAGGCATCTATCCTTTTTAGAAGTGACTTGTTTCAATTCTGTATTTTATATGTGGAGGTCTTGATCGCCTCAACAAAAATTTTAGTTTACAAAGAACTAAATTTGTGAATTGATAAATGATGACTTGTAGTCTAGAAAAAGATTCACTACCAGCTCTGTTTTCAATGACCATCTCCCCAGCTGCATTGCAAGTGTGTTGGTGTTCTCTAAAAGTCTGTTCTTAGGTAATCCTTCTAAGAACCATTTTTAGTTAGCAATGTTGAATATAGTAGAAGATTCTAGTCTCTCAGTTTGCTGCCTGTTGGATGTCTCAATCTGTTTGTACCACAAGCTTATAACATGTACCAAGCTAAATTTGTCCTCTCTCTTCCCTTCTAACCTGTGTTTCTTAAGTTATTCCTTATCTTAGTTTATTTCCTTAAACTCTCCATTCTAATTTAAGAATGGGTGGTTTTTCTTCACACTACATCGAGTAGGCATTAAAAACATCACTTCTGAATGAACTAAGATGCTGCAGAACCTGAAGTTAGGCACAGTGCTACCAATTACTTGCTTTATGACCCTGGGGAGATGACTGAATTTCTTAGCCCACTATTCTTTCCATAATTCAGACTTGTAGGATTTTATCCTGTTAGCCACTACAGTGTGTTTCAAGCTGAGTCTGTTTTATGTCCAGTTTTTCTTAACTCTAGCCCATCCTCCATATTGTCCTCAGAATTACTTATCCCAAAGTTGTCGCTGGTCATGACATTCCTTTACCTAAGAAAGTGTTGAGGAAAACCTTACAAAATACAGAAAAGGCTTTAAGTGCAAGGTTCATTACTGTCATGGTACACTGATACTTCATCTGACCTCCAGCTACCTCTTCGATTCACTCGCAGTCACCAGGTAGCAGAGTTTGCTGTTTTTCTGTATATTTTCCCAAAGAAACCAGTGCCTTTCCATCTTTAGGGTCTTTTCTAATTTTATTATTATTTTCTGGTGTGGGTTTTATCTCCTTATTTTACCTGAAAAATGTATTATCTTTTAAGGCTTGGCTCCATTTTTATTCCTAACATTTTTTAGATGATATTGTAGTTCTTTGCTTCACTGTTATTTACAGGTATCTTACTTCCCTAGAACTTCATCTTCGGGTGCCAAATCATAAATCATTACTGGTCCAAAATAGAAATAATTTTTAGACTTTTAACAAATGAATACATTTTTTAAGAGTACTAATATATACCACAAAAGGCTTATTTTATTTTGGGTTCACTAACATTAGTTATTGTAACTAAAATGTTCTTAAAACGTTTGAAATGCTTTTGTCCTTATTTTATTAGACCATATTCTTCTGCAGATCTGAAGTTTTTAAAACTTGCTTGTCTGTAAACATCAGAATCCCTTGGAGGAACTTAAAAAAAAATCAGACTCCCAAACCAGTTAAATCAAAATCTCTTAGGTCGGGCCTATGTGTGAACATTCTTAAAAAAAACAAAAAACCAAACAAACAATTCTCTAGGTAATTCTAATGTGCAGTCAGAATTTAGAGCCATCAGTGTATAGGTCTTATTTTCTCATTTGAAGTGTGTGTTAAATGACCTTTTCCCATTTGTGTTGACTAGGGTATGTATTACTATTTTTAAAATACGTGTGAGCTCTTTATAAAATAAATATATTAATCTCGTCATATTTGCTATAAAAGTATTATTTTATTGATTTTTTATCTTATAATTATTTTATTTTTAACATGCAACCATTTAAAATTTTTGTTTAACCCTACCTGACTGTGTTTTCCCTTTGTGTTTTCTTTTTTTTTTGCCAGCCTGTTTGGGATCTAGAAAGTCCTTATTTTGCAGAGATGATGACTATTCAGTTCTGTTTAGTCCTGGTTTTCCCCTATGGTTTGATAGAAACAAAACTTAGAAACTTTTAATAAAATTTTCATATAAAATAAACTTTTTCATCTATCTATCTGAAATTTTGGTTGTGTATGACATGATCAACATCAAGTAACACTAAGATTTTAGCATTACTTTGCAGTAGATTTGTATTTTTATGTCTAGCAGAATAAAAATAAAAGTATCCAGAAGTAAAGTCTGGGTCAGATCTTGAAGACTGTTTTTTTTTTTTTTTTTTTTTTTTCCTCCTCCTAGGACATTTTGATTGATCACTCTCTTGGAATAAAATCTATTTTGGGAATCTAGAAAGCACATGTTTAAATTTTGAACTGCCTTGCTGCTTCTTCTGCAGGAAGTATGGAGGCTCAGAAAATCCTAGACTATCTTTACAGACTGAATAGAAAAAGGCAGTCTTTAATGAAAGTGATTTTATTTTTAATTTGGAGCTTTCTATTTACAATAACTTCTGACCTTCTTGTTCTTTTATATTTGCTTAAAAAATATAATTTGTCTTCTTGGACATATGGATAAATATCTGGAATGCTTTCAGACTAAAATTGGAATGCATGGCATTAGTATAACAAAACTAATATTAATTTCAAGTAGAAATAATCTTGTGGATAAAATCAGGACATCTATGTAGGCTTGCTTCTATCCTACTATCCAGGACTGTCTAGCAATAGGTGAAAGCAGTTTATCATGTTACAGGAGACAAATGAATATAGACCTCTAGGTTCAATACCATGTTATTGACTCACTGGTTTTAGTCTTGAGTCTTGGTTTCATTTAGGAATGATAACTGTAAACATTTTCAGGATCACTCAGTGAATATGTGTTTATGATCATTTTCTCTGCCATCTTTGAATTTGCAAAGGAATATCGTTTTTTAGAAGTTCAATATAGGAAGATAGTGAAAGCATCAGGAAAGCCACCTTAATTCATGAGCAGATGTACTTTGCCATTTGCAAGTAGTAGATGGGCATTTAATAAATTGTAGCCATTTGGAGTAAAGGACTTGAACTCCTGAAAGACTGGTAGCCCATCCCAGAGAGCACTGTTTTTGTTGAGAAAGCTCTGATTAAAGGATGTATTAATAAGTAGTCCACCCAAATAAGTTCACCCAGCTTAGGATCCGTCTGAATTTATGTTAGGACCTGTTGTCTTATCTAGGAGAGTTATGTTCTGTAATACTGTTCTCAAAGGTTAAGATGTTACCCTGAATTACCTGGGTTATTATTTTATCAAAACCACCACTGCATTTCTTACATTATGAACACATGTTAAACTTACTTATATTTTCAACGGTGAGGCCCAGAAGTGTTTAATCTAATTGTGACATTTTACTCAATGGGTAAAGTAATAACGGTATTAAAATGTTTTATTTCACATAGAACTTTATGATTTGCGGCATATTCTTATTTCCTCAACAGCTCAGGAAAGGAGTTGTTATGTTTTCTTGTTTGCTAAATGAGTTCAGGTGGCCCAAGTCTTAAAGAAAAACCTTTCAAGCTTTAACCTATTTATGCTGTTTAATAGCAGGTTTGGAAGAAAATCAGTATAGAGATTGCTAAGGGTTTCTACAGCAATACAGGGCAAAAATATAAAAAATTAAAACTGAAAATTTTTAATTTGGGTTCATGATATTGCATTGCTGCCGAAAATAGTCTTGTGGTTTTTTCTGTTTGCTGCTGTTTATTGTGGGTATATTTTAAGAGATGTGCCTTATTATTATTGTTTTTATAGGCAGTTCCTAATCAACAGAGGAGAACAGGTCAGCTTGCTCCTGGAATTCGATCGCCCCCTCCTCCCACAGATTATCTGGTTGAAATTAACAAAGTTTTACTTTCCATGGATGATACTGAATTATTACTTAATGCTCCAGAGCTAAACACTGTGGTCTATGAAGACTTCTCTTTTCAGGAAGACTCTTTGAAGGTAAAGCTCCAGGTACCTCATTTAAATAGCCACAGTGAACTTAGAAAGAAAGCAAGGAATCTGTCCTTGTGCCTTTGTAGATGGTCTATAATTTTTAAAATTTGTGCCAAGGAATTAGTAATGTGTATGAATAATCAGTCTTTCCCATTTCACCAATGAAATACTATCAAAATTTTAATTTTTCAGAAGTATGTATGCATAGTTATTAATTCTTTGCAACATCAGAAACATTTTTTTAAAGTTTTTATTTATTTATTTTGATAGAGAGAGAGAGAGAGAGAGAGCATGAGTGAGTGAGGGGCAGAGAGAGAGGCAGACAGAGAGAGTCCAAGCAGGCTCTGTGCCATCAGCACAGAGCCTGGTGTGGGCTCACAAACTGTGAGATCATGCTCCGAGCCAAAATCGAGTCGAATGCTTAACCGACTGAGCCACCCAGGCGCCCCAGAAACTTTTTTGTAATCAAACACATGCACAAATCGTATTCTCTTTCTTATAAACTTGATTGTCAGTTGATGCAAAATACCGGCATTTATCTTGTCATCTATAACGATTTAAGATTGGCCAGTTGTTGGGGTGTGAGGTATGTTGATTATAATTTAATTAGGGATCTGGAAGTTTTTAGTTGTTCACAAGACTATTAAATGCCACCAGGGCTTTTTCATATAATTTGACTGCACTTATGTATAATTTTGCAATAAAATTGCTATTAGATTTGATATGTTTGATAGCTCATTTTAGTCACTTAAAGATATTGAAAAATATAAATAATTCCAGCTTCAAATACTTTACCTTTATAGAATACCATTGAAGCTTTTTATATGTCCTGTACAAATGCTGCTTTGAACAACTGTGAGGATTTCTTTTCTGCCATTAGGATATTATGTAGCATTTCTCACACTTTGTTCAATACAGGGTATTATTTTTTAAAAAGTTGTCAGCTTTGATGAGCAACAATTATCATGTCTCATCATACTTTAAGTAAGTGTTATGTAAGATAAATTTTTGGTCTTTTGTGATTCTGTTCTTCTGTTTGCTGGATTTTATTAATGTGTGACAATGCATTTGTAGAATATCAAAGATCAACTGGACAAACTCGGAGAACAGATTGCCATCATTCATGAAAAACAACCAGATGTTATTCTTGAAGCCTCTGGACCTGAAGCCATTCAGATCCGGGATACACTTACTCAGTTGAATGCAAAATGGGACAGAATTAATAGAATGTACAATGATCGTAAAGGGTATGTATAAATTGATACTTTTTTTTTAGAAAGTAAAAAAAAAACATTTTTTTAAATGTTTATTTATCTTAGAGAGAGACAGAGTGCAAGCAGGGGAGGGGCAGAGAGAGAGGGAGACAGAATCCAAAGCAGGCTCCAGGCTCTGAGCTGACAGCACAGAGCCTGACGTGGGGCTCGAACCCACGAACCGTGAGATCATGACCTCAGCCAAAGTTGGCTGCTCAACCGACTGAGCCACCCAGCGCCCCTAAGTTGATACTTTTCTTAAAAAGACCTATAAGTTCATGGGCGTGACAAAGGTCATATGTATACTAAGATTAATGAGAATATGTTTCACATCCATGTCATAGGCCTTGTTTAGTAAATTGTGATGAGTGTGGTTCCTTAAAGAAAGAGGAATCAGATCACATGTAGATGATGATTTGCAATATAATATCTTAATAATTAAAGGAAGCACCTTTAATTTTTAGTATCTAAATAGCATTCATTTTCTTTAAAAAACATATATAGTATAAATGAGCCTCCTTTTTTCTAGATTTTGACCAGAACTATTAATAAGTAGAAATAAAAACTGATGCTATTTTTAAAATATTTATTTTTGAGAGAGAGAGAGAGAGAGAGAGAGAGACAAAGCATGAGCGGAGCTGGGGGTGGGGGGAGGGGCAGAGAGAGAGAGGGAGACACAGAATCTGAAGCAGGCTCCAGGCTCTGAGCCATCAGCACAGAGCCTGATGCGGGGCTCGAACTCATAAGCTGTGAGATCATGACCTGAGGTGAAGTCGGACGCTTAACCGATTTAGCCACCCAGGTCTTTTTTTTTTTTTTTTTTTTTAAGATTTTTTAAAGTTTATTTATTTACTTTTGAGAGACAGGGAAAGAACGAGAACAAATAGGGGAGGGACAAAGAGAGAGGGAGACACAGAATGCGAAGCAGGCTCCAGGCTCTGAGCTGTCGGCAGAGTCCAATGCAGGGCTCAAACCCATGAACCATGAGGTCGTGACCTGAACCAAAGCCAGACGCTCAACTGACTGAGCCACCTGGGTGTCCCCAAACTGACACCATTAGTAGCTGCATATGTGGTGGATAGGCAAATAAAGTGTGAAACAGAACAATGTAAAGTACTGCATAAGAGGAAAGTTAACCAGAAAAATGTACTGGAAAACTGAAAAGACATTCACACAAAAACTAAGCATTGTGTTCTTCATCTTTGTTTTAGCTGGTGTATTTCAAGCAAATATACAGTCCTTGAAAAGATCACTTCTGATGGGCTTTGGGTGTAGTCCTTTGTATGGATTTTTAGAATAATCTCTGTACATTTAGAGAATATTCTTTTACGTGCATCTTCATGCATACTTCTACCTAATTCGATTTATTAGATGAAGATTAATTTGTTAAAACACAATAACTTTTTAAGGCTCTAGATTGCATCAGGAAATTGGTTGTCCCATGCCATATGCCTGTCAACAGTATGTGTGAAAGGGTTCTGACTGAACCTTGTCAATATTGACAGGCTGTCGTTTTTGTTTTTGTTTTTTAGACTTTTTAAGTTTTTTTTTTTTGAGAGAGAGAGAGAGCGAGCGAGAGAGAGAGCATGAGCATGAGCATGAGTATGTGTGGGGGGTGTAGAGGCAGAGAGAGAGAGAGGGAGACAGGAGACAGAGAATCCCAAGCAGGCTCCTTGCTGCCAATGCAGCCTGATGTGGGCTCAAACTCACAAACTGAGATTATGACCTGAACTGAAATAAAAAATCGGACGCTTAACTGACTGAACCACCTTGTTCTTTAGACTTTTGATAATTGTGTAGTGATAGATTGCATCTTGATTTTATTTTCCTATCTTCATTTCTTTGGTTATCAATGAGATTTCAATATTCTTAGATATATTTACTGGCCCCAGTATTATTTCTTCTGTCAATTGTTAGGTCATGTTCTTTGTTTGTTTTTCTATCATGATGTTACTGTTTACTTATTAACTTGCAAAAACTTTTATCCACATTAAGGATATTAATCATTGATATTTTTTCATTGCTTCACTATTCACAGCTTTACCTGGGCCCTTTAATTTTCTTAATGGTGTTTTTTGACACATGGAAATTCTAATTTTATATAATCCTATCTTATAAGTCTTTTTCTCTGTGATTTCATTATATTTATATGCATATAAGTTACCTTTGAATTGTAAGATTAGTTAAATATTAATGTATATTTTAAAAACAATTTTATTTGATAAAGTTTACATTGAATAACCCATCTGAATTTTATTATGGTATGTATTTTGGGTTAAGCCTCCAAATTCGTGGTTCTGTCCCCTGTCTCTTCAGTAGCAAGAGTAGAGCCCATGCATCTCTAGCTTTTAAACACTCCTCACCTTGTTTTTCTTGTGCAGTTTGGTTTAAAAAACACTAATCTATTTTGCTTTATTTTTTTAAACAAACTTTTTTTTCCAACACTTTTTGTAGAATATTTTAGCTCTTCCTTATTATTAGTGGTACTTCCTTTATCATAAATTTTAAATGTATTCCCACAGCTCATTTTTGTTTAACTTTTCTTTTTATTAAAAGCTTATTTATTTATTTTTGACAGAGAGAGAGAAGGAGAGTGAGAGAGCAGGGGAGGGACAGAGAGAGCGGGGGAGAGAGAGAATCCCAAGTAGACTCTGCTCTGCTGGGGTGGAGCTTGATGTGGGCCTCAAACCCACGAACAGTAAGATCATGACCTGAGTCAGAATCAAGAGTTGGACGCCTAACTGACTGAGCCACCCAGATGCCCCTTATTTAATTTTTCTAATTTTGCTTTGTTGCACTGTCAGTTTTTAGGCTGATACCATAATACTTTCATTTTTAAAGCATTATAGGGGCGCCTGGGTGGCTCAGTCAGTTAAGCGTTCGATTTTGGCTCAGGTCATGATCTCATGGTTCGTGAGTTCGAGCCCTGCGTTGGGCTCTGTGCTGACAGTTCAGAGCCTGGAGCCTGCTTTGGATTCTGTGTCTCCCTCTCTCTTTGCCCCTCCCTGCCCCTCACTCTCTCTCTCTCTCTGTCAAAAATAAACAAACATTAAAAAAAATTAAAAAATAAAGCATTATAAAATATTTTCATCTAGTACATCCAGAAAAATAATTCCCAGTATGTCCAGAAAATTTTTTTCATTGAGTATATCCAGAAAATGTATTTTCTCTAATTAAAAAAAAAATTTTTTTTTAAATGTTTTTATTTATTTTTGACACAGAGAGAGACAGAGCATGAGCAGGGGAGGGGTAGAGAGAGGGGGAGACACAGAATCCGAAGCAGGCTCCAGGCTCTGAGCTGTCAGCACAGAGCCCGACGTGGGGCTCGAACTCACAGACCGTGAGATCATGACCTGAGCTGAAGTTGGACGCTCAACCGACTGAACCACCCCGGCGCCCCATCTCTAATTTTTCTTAACTTTAAATTCATCTTTCTTTTTTCTATATTTTTTTTTTCTGGTAAAATTTTAGTAATTTCAATCAGTTTCTGAAAAAAAAAAGATTAATTTGAAATGTAGTTTTTTTCTCTCAGGATTTGGGCTCTTCTCTATCTCCTCAGTAAAGTTTTGAAGGTTTGTTGATACCTTTCTCCCCAGGACTGTTATTAAGCAGTTTAGTGTTTTACTTCCTTTCTTGTTTTTCTTTTAATTATTGAAGTCTGGTTGACCTATAATATTGTATCAGTTTCAGGTGTATAACATAGTGATTTGACAATTCTGTACCTTATTTGATGCTCACCACAATAGGTATAATCACCGTCTGGCACCATGGAACATTATTACAGTATTATTGGCTATGTTCCCTATGCTGTACTTTTCATATCCATGACTTACTTATTTTATAACTGGAAGTTTATTCTTTTTAATTCCCTTCACCTATTTTGCCCATCACTACTCCTACCCCCTCCACTCCCAATAGCCACTAGTTTGTTCTCTGTATTTATGAATCTGTTTCTGTTGTTTTGTTTTTCGGATTCCACATATATGTCAAATCATGTGGTGTTTTCTTTCTCTGCCTGAGCTATTTCACTTAATATAATACCCTCTGGGTCCCTTTGTGTTGTTGCAGGTGGCAAGATCTCATTTTCTTTTTAAGGCTGAGTGATATTCTATTGTACATATACCACATCTTCTTTAGTCATCTCTTGATGGTCATCTATGTTGCTACCATATCTTGGCTATTATAAATCATGCTGCAACGAACATAGGCATGCATATGTCTTTTCAAATTAGTGTTTTCATTTCTTTCGGGTAAATATCCAGTAGTGGAATTCCTGGATCCTATAGTATTTATGTTTTTACTTTTTGAGGAACCTCCATACTCCATAGCTGCACCAATTTACATTCTCACCAATAGTGTATGAGGGTTTCCTTCTGTCCGCATTCTTTCCAACACTTGTTATATCTTGTCTTTTTGGTATTAGGCATTCTGACAGGTATGAGATGATATCTCTTGTGGTTTTGATTTGCATTTTCCTGCTAGTGATATAGAACAATATTTCATGTATCTGTTGGCCCTCTGTATGTCTTCTTTGGAACAATGTCTATGCGTGTCCTCTCCATTTAAAAACACATTTTTTTAAATGTTTATTTATTTTTTGAGAGAGACAGACAGAGACAGAACATGAGTGGGGGAAGGGCAGAGAGACAGATACAGAATCCAAAGCAGGCTCCAAACTCTAAGCTGTCAACATAGAGCCCAATGTGGGGCTCGAACCCATGGACCGTGAGGATCATGACCTGAGCTGAAGTCGGACACTTAACTGACTCAGCCATCCAAGTACCCCAGGTCTTCTCCATTTTAATTGGATTATTTGTTGTTTTGGGTTGAGTTGTATAAGTTCTTTACATATTTTAGATAATAACCCCTTATTGGATGTATCATTTACAAATATTTTTGCCCATTCACTGGGTTGTTTTTTTTGTTTTGTTGATGGTTTTCTTTGCTATGCAAAACCTTTTATTTTGGTATAGTTCCAGTAGGATATTTTAGCTTTTTTATTTTTTGTCTTGCCTGAGGAGACATATCAATAAATATGTTGCTAAGGCCAGTGTCTAGGAGGTTACTTCCTATGTTACTTCTGGGAGTTTTATGGATTCAGGTCTCACATTTAGGTCTTTATTATATGTTTGTTTGTACTAGTGACTTTTTTTCCCCCATAATTTTCTTACTTTTCTGGTTGTGGCCATTTTTTTCCAACTGGAGAATGATGAGGAACTCCTTTAACTTTGTTTGAGAAACTCTTTCCTTCAATTCTGAATAATAACTGTGCTGGGTAGAGTATTCTTGATTATAGACTTTCTCCCTTTAGCATTTAGAATATATCATGCCACTGGCTTCTGGCTAGCAAAGTTTCTGTGGAAAAATCAGTTGATAGCCATATGGATTTCCCTTGTATGTAACTGTTTGCTTTTTCTTATAGCTTTTAAGAGTCTCTCTTTATCATTTGTTTTTGTGGGTATATCTTGTTTGGGACTCTCTGTGTTTTCCTGGACCTGGATGTCTGTTTCCTTTCCATTGTTAGGGATGCTTTCAGCTATTATTTCTTCACATAATTTTCTGTCCCCTTCTTGCTGTCTTCTAATTTTGGGATCCCATTCATCAAGTGAATGTATTACACTTGATGATATTTCAGAGTTCCCCTAAACTAGTTTCATTATTATTGTTATTATTATTATTATTATTATTTTTATCACTTCTCAGCCTTTTGGCTAAGATCAAATACATTATTATTATTTTTTTCTTTTTGCTGTTCAACTTGGTTGCTTCCCATTATCCAGGCTTATGCTTTTCTTGTTTGTTATTTTCGAATTTGTGTGCAGTAGCTTTCTTCTGCACTCTGTGTGCATATGTGTGTGAGTATGAACTTGATTGTCTTGACCTTTGTAGTATATTGACACATCAATTGTATATAATGATCATTTTCTCTTCTTTTTAAAAAAAGTTTCCTGTTTGCATATATGCATTTGGCTAATATGGTAGAACTTCAAGCACATTGTTGATTAGTAATGCTGATGGCAGAAGTTCTGCCATTTTTCTTGATTATAAAAATGTTACCTTTTAGAAAATAGTTTATTCATTGGAAAGTTTCAAAAGTTTAGGCACCAAACTATATTTTTTATTCTAGAAGAGTGTAATCTATCATGACTTTTATTATTTTGTTTTCTCTGTTAACTTGATTATATTTGCTAAAAGGTTACCTCTATTATTCATCCCAGCACTTGGATGCATTATGTTCTTATTTTTAGTATTTTTAAATGTTTATTTAATTTTGAGGGAAAGAGTGTGTGTGCGCACGGGGGAGTGGCAGAGAGAGGGGGGACATAAGATCTGAAGTGGGCTCTGTGTTGACAACAGCAAACCTGACGCAAGGCTTGAACTCATGAACCGTGAGATCATGACCTGAGCCACAGTCGGATGCTCAGCCGACTGAGCCACCCAGGTGCCCCTCTTATTCTTAATTTTTGTTTTTCTCTTTCAACTTTGGTCATCTATCCTAAATGTTTATTTTTCTTTATCCACATTTATCCATCTTTCACAAGCACTAAGTGAGAATTTCTTTCTATTCTATTTTTTTTTGTAAACTATCAAGACAATGGCAAACATCCTGTACTTTCATGGTTTCAGTTATCAGTTATAGTCACATGAGGGTGACCACCAAGTCCATTAATCTATACCAGCTCCCTGTGCCATTTGGTCTATAAAACTTTCAAACTTTTTCAGGAGTAGAATTGAGTGATTCATCACTTACATAAACAACTGGTGCTCATCACAACAAGTGCCCTCATCAATACCAATCACCTATTTAGCCCATCCCCCTGCCCAACTCCCCCCGACCCCCCCTCAACCCTCAGTAGTTTGTTCTCTGTAGTTATGAGTCTATTTTATGGTTTGCCTCTGTCTCTCTTTTTTTCTTTCCCCTATGTTTATCTGTTTTGTTTCTTTAATTCCATGTATGAGTGGAATCATGTTATTTGTCTTTCTCTGATTTATTATACTATATGTTAACTAACTAAATTTAAATAGCTTAAACAAAAATAGAGATAAAACTAATCTATGGGAAAAACTCCACAAACTTTTCAAATTTTGTTGGCCTATAGTAAAAGTGAGAGAAAAACCATGAAAATATATCATCTTACTTTGAGAACTCCCTTATGCCTACTTTACACTGGTGCATGGTATTAGTTTCATATTTTTCCAAATAAGTAATTTTACAACCATCGTAGACAAATAATGGCGCTCCCTTTTCCTGGAAGAATTTCTTCCCTTTATGTCAACCAGTTATTTCTTCCTTCTCATCTTGGATCTTTGGGTCCTTAAGTTATCTTCTCCCTTAAGAATGTCTTCTCAGGTACTCATCCTCTGTATTTCCTTTGGTGGCTTTCACTGGTATAAGGACAAAGTTCAGACCTTTCGCCTTGAATTTAGAAGGTTTTTAACAGTGTTATCCAGATGGCCTAATTTTTTATACCCTATCTTTGTTGCTCAAAAAAGGTTCCTTCATTCATTTCACACAAACTAGATTAAAATTTACTTTGTTTTCTTTTCCTTCCTAGTTTCTAATTCTTACTCAGAATTCCATCTTCTACAAGGAACAGTTTCCCTTCTTAATTTTATCATTCTTTTTCTATTGTCTAAAAAGTTTTCGAAATTCAATTTTATGACTTCACCCAGCTACCTACCTCTATGTGCTTGTCTATCCATCTATCCATGCACCATCTGTTTGACCAATATTTATTGAATGTTGACTAATTCAAGGCACATGCAGCTGTGTGTAAGTAGTTATAAAAGATTATAAGGCAGATGTACTAAATATATATATAGTCTCTTTCCTGGGGTCCAAATGTATATAGTAGAAAACTATAGACAAGCACTTGTTAAGTAGTGCATAGTGCTGTGATGGGGACAATACAAGAGGCCTTGCTAGGCACCCTGAAGGATCTGGGAAGTCTTCCTGGAGATTATGAAGTTACCTAGGTGAAGGAATAGAAGGAACACAACATTGTAACTGTCATAGATAAAAAGAGAGAGTGCTGTGCTGTTAAGGATATGGAAATAGTCCAGCAGAGTTACAACTCAGAGAGATGAAACCAAAAAGTCCAAAAGGGACTATATTAGAAGGACCTTGGGTATCATGTTAAGTACAGTTGACCCTTGAGCAATATGGAGGTAGGAGCACTGACCCCCCCCCCCTTCATGTAGCTGAAAATCTGTATATAACTTTTGACTCCCCCAAAACTTAACTACTGATCCTTACTGTTGGGCAGAGCCTTAATGATAACATGCTTACTGTTGACAAAAGCCTTACTGATAACATGGTCTATTAGCATGTGTTTTGTATGTTTAATGTATTATATACTGTATTTGTATAATAAAGTAAGCTAGGAAAAAGAAAATGTTATTAAAATTATAGGGAAGAGAAAAAACATTTCAGTATTTATAGGAAAAGTCCATGTGTATGTGGACCTGTGTAGTTCAGCCGTGTTGTTCAAGGGTCAGCTGTAGTTTGTATTTTACTGTGAGAACAATAGGGAGCCATTGCAGTATTTTAACAAGGGAATGACAGTTTGCTGATTGCAGAATGCATTGGTAGAGGACAAGACTGAGCGCTAGAAGACCTGTCTATGCTGGTCACAGGATGATAACTTGATTAGGATAGTAGCTATGGAAGTGGAAACTAAGGGAAAATTTGAGAATTAAATAGTTGAGTCAGTAAAATGTGGCGATTGGTGGGATGTTGGAGTAGGAGGAGGGAGGAGTAAAAAATGAGCCTCAAGTCTTTGGCTTGAGGACCTAAGGTAGGTGGTGGTACCATTAGCAGAGACAGGGTACATTGGTGGTGAGATGACTTTTGGGGGAAGTTGGCAAGGCCATTGAAATATTAGAGATTAGCAAACTCATATGTTTATAGTTCAGATCTAAACCAAGCATGCAGTAAGGCTGGAACTTCGAGTCTAATTCTCTGGAAGTTCACAGCCTTTCACAATACTGTGCTGTTTTCCATCTGAGCTGGCTGGGTTAGAGCGGAGGTGATGGCTTTGCAAGACCTTCCCGAGCATGCATCTCCCTTTCTTTTGACTTTTTCCTATTTAATCCATAGCTATGTTGCTTAGATTTATTTTGAATTTATGTTCTTTTTGCAGTGATAATGATCTTTACCAAATGTAATGTTTATATACTCCAGGTGTTCAGATCTTTGAGGAAGACTTTTTAGCAATGTTTTCTGTTCGTTATTGCAGCATCTGAAAAGTTGGAATTCTATGTTGGTTATTTAGTTTTTGTATAGTTTTGTGAAAAGTAGTGAAGATTGTCTCTGTATCTTCTCACAGTGTTTGTTTGAAGTGTTCTTATTTTTGTAGTGCCTAATAGAATGTTCCTTCCCTGTGGACACTCAACAGATATTAACTGAGTTTTCAAAATGATTTTCATGGAAAAAGAAAATATAAACTTTATTTAGGAGTTAGTGATGCCAGGGACCATTTTATTATTTTCTGAAAATAATATTAGTTTTTTATTACACGAAGTAAAAATTTTATTAATATTGTTAAAATCTTAGGGATATCATCTAAATCTCTCCTAGCACTACTATTCTAAAAAAAAAGGCACAAGGAAATTTAGGATCCTAATCCAACAAAGCTTTCCTTTTTGTACTTATTTTATGTGTTCCAAATATGACAAGCAGTGGAGTGTGACTTTATCTTGCTTTTAAAGAAGCTATTTGCTTATTTATTATTTTAGAGGGTGAGCAGAGGGGGAGAGGCAGGGGGGGTGAGAAAGAAAGAGAGAGAGAGAGAGAGAGAGAGAGAGAGAGAGAATGAATCTCAAGCAGATTCCATGCTCAGTGCAGAGCCCAACTGGGGACTCGATCCTGAGATCGTGACCTGAGCCAAAATCAGGAGTTGGACGCTCAACCAACTGAGCCACCCAGGTGCCCCAGAAGTTAGGTTTAAATAGGAATTTCGATAGCCCTGTGTCTCATTGACTAACCTGGGCTTTGTAGACACTTCCATTCTGTTCAAATGAAGGGGACGCTCCAGAGTAGTCATTGCCCAGAGTGTATTAGTTGGCTAGGGCTGCCATCATAAGATACCACAGACGGGGTGCCTTAAACAACAAACACATTTCTCTCAGTTCTGGAGACAGAAAGTATAAGGTCAAGGTGCCAGCCGGGTTAGCGTTTAATGAGGCCTCTCTTCCTGGCTTGCGGATGGTCAGCTCCTCACTGTGTCCTTCCATGGCCTTTCCTTTGTGTTGTTGCAAAATGAGAGAGAGAAAGAGTGAGGGAGAGAGAGAGAGAGGAGAGAAAGATCAATCTCTGGTGCTTATTTCTCTTCCTATTAGGACACCAGTCTTAACGGGATTAGAGCTCCGCTCTTACGACCTCATTTAACCTTAATTACCTCCTTAAGGGCCCTCTTTCTCCAAATATAGTCACGTTGTGGAACTAGAACTTCAGCATATGAATTTGGGGGGACACAAGCAGTCTATAACACAGTGATAATGGAGTGCAAGGAAATTTTGAAGTGTTTTGGCCTTTTGGGTTTTGTTCTAGCTAGGAACTGAGTGTTCTGGGAGTAAAACATCATATTTTTTTCCTAAGAGAATAGAGTGATTCGTCATATTTTACATTTCATGGTATTTAACATGTTAAGTGTTTAAAGTTGGGTAGGTTAGCATGGCTACAGCTAATCAACCTTGATTTTCCAAGCTGGAGCAGTCTGTCTTTTCAGTTGAAAAGCTGCCTAGTGTGTGTGCATGTGTGCATACATGTTAAGAGAGAGAGGGGCAGGATTGCCCTTGGTATGGTGCATGTTTCTCTAAGAGAAATCTTTAACTGTAGTCCTTTGTGAAAACTTATCTTGTGGGAGCGGTGAGCTGTGAATTCACTTGTTGTGAGGCTTTCAATTTAAATGAGATTTCAATTGCCTCTTTAGAAAAATTATTTCTAGGGGCACCTAGGTGGCTCAGTCGGTTAAGCGTCTGACTTCGGCTCAGGTCATGATCTCACAGTCTGTGGGTTCGAGCCCCGCATCTGGCTCTGTGCTGACAGCTCAGAGCCTGGAGCCTGCTTCTGATTCTGTGTCTCCCTCTCTCTCTACCCCTCCCCTGCTCATGCTCTGTCTGTCTCTGTCACAAAAATAAATAAAAACATTAAATAAAAAAAAATTAAAAAAAAAAAAAAAGAAGAAAAATTACTTCTAGACAGTCCTGGAAAGTTTGAAAACCTATTTTGTTTCTTGTCCTCTAGTTATTTTGATAGGGCCATGGAAGAATGGAGACAGTTCCACTGTGACCTTAATGACCTCACACAGTGGCTAACAGAGGCTGAAGAGTTACTGGCTGAAACCTTTGCTCCCGATGGTGGCCTGGACTTGGAGAAAGCCAGGATGCACCAGCAGGTGAGTGCTTTCCATCCGAGGATACGGGTCTGCTCAGAAGGTGGCATATTTTTTTCAGTATGGGACATTTAAGACTGATATGGAAAGTAAGGGCAAATCATGTTAGCTTTTCAGGAGTACATAGTCAACCTGTAAGTCCCAGTTCTACTTTCCACTTTCAAAGGTCTAAGAAAAATTGGTATTTACAGTCTTTAATTAGGACTTTAAAAATTCAAATAAAAGATGCTCTTTAGTGGTTAATGTAAAACACAATTTTATTTTTAAAATTTTATATTCAAAACATTTGTTAATTTTGTACGTAAGGCTTTATTAAGGACAGAAAGATATCTGCATACCTCACCTCTGTTTTCTGTGCTTAAACAATAGACATCTTATTTTTCTTTGTATCATTGATAATTATCGTACAAGTAAATTATTCTTGAGCTGTGTCAGGGCTGCTGCTCATGTGAGTCGAATGCAGTCTTGGGAAATATAACACAATAGTTAAGTCAGTTCTGTTGATAACGGGTCTTTAAAAATAATAGTCAAAAGCAAGCAGAATTTCAGTTTACCATTGTTAAAATATATTCTTTTATTAAATCTTTAAAATATACTTTATGTAGAAGGCTCATGAGAAGTTAGAAAATGCTTTTTCTTTCATAAACATGTTAATGCATTTTTCTTATTTTATGGGTTATAGATAAGTGCTCGCATTTGACTTTAAAATATCCTTTTTTAATTGCTTAAAAATTTACCGACTCGTGAAGCAGTGTCTCAGTGAAATGCACATTGACATTTACTTACGTATGGTAGAACTTAAGGGTATGTGGAGGTATACACACACACACACACACACACACACACACACACACACACACACACACACATATTGTATTTAGAAATGCTTTCAAGCACATATTTGAAGGAAGACAAACCATCTACTTTACTCAAACATAATTCATTATTGGTGTATAGAAATGCAACAGATTTCTGATGCTTGTGCTTTCAGTGTAAACAGCTGTTGCTTATTTTATGTTATTAGGCTATCCTCTTTCAGTATATTTTGCTTGATGGCACTCATGAGAATGGGTTAGATTTAAAAATCGATTTCATTTCACGTGTTCATTGAGATGTCAGTAAAGTGCTTTAAAATGCCTTTTTCATGAACATAAAATATTCTTCCAGGACTTTGTTTTTCTTAACACTTAAACTGATGCCATAGTACCTTTGTGGATTCACTGCATAGTTCAGTTGTGGAGTTAATCTTGAGTTATACTCTGTTACAGGAACTCGAAGAGGGAATCAGCAGCCACCAGCCCAGTTTTGCAGCCCTAAACAGAACTGGGGATGGGATTGTACAGAAACTCTCCCCCACAGATGGAAGCTTCTTGAAAGACAAACTGGCAGGTTTAAACCAGCGCTGGAGTGTGATCTTCGCTGAAGTGAAGGACCGGCGGCCAAGGTAATATAGCGGTGATAACTCAAGGGCACAGGGGTAAAGATATTTTGGCAGAGCCTTTTAAGATACAGTTAGATGAGTTCAAAATTCCTCTATTATCTGATATCACGATACGAGTTGTAGTGACATTTAAGACCTCTGCTGTGATGTTCTATATATATTTTTATTTAAGAGAGAGAGAGAGAGAGAGAGAGCATGAGTGACGGAGAGAGACGGGGGAGAGAAAGAGAGAGAATCCTAAGCAGACTCCATGCTCAGTGTTGAGGAACCCGATGCGGGTTTGATCCCACAATGCTGGGATTATGACCTGAGCCGAAATCAAGAGTCAGATGGTCAGCCAACTGAGCCACCCAGGCACCCCAGTGATGTTCTATATTTTTAGAATGTTGTCTCTTACTGTATTTTTAGGCTACCTGTAAAGTCTCACATTTCTACTCAGATGTGATATGTATGAAAAATATCTTTATTCCTCTCATTTCTGACATTTTATTATGATATGGCAACTGTGTGGAAGGTACTTGAACTAGGTCAGGAATACCTTGGACTTGCAGACTGAAGATCTGGGTTCAGGGTCAGACATTTCACTCACTCACTTCCTGATGTGGACTTGGGGTCTTCCTCTGAAATCCCTCTTACTTGGTTGTTCTTAATGTCTAAGGCTGTGTTACATCCACATATTCTGGTGCTTTGTAAATAATATAGTTCCTCATTTGCATAATATAATAAATACAATGAATTACTGTCTGATTTGTGTCAGATTATGTTACAATGTCCCAGATTTTATTAGTGTGTCTTCGGATTGCAAAAATGCTTGATTACCAGTGAATATAATACTCAACATTACAAATTATTTTATATATTGCTTTAAAATTATTTGAAGTTATTTTTGAGACACTCAAGATTTAATGGATGATTTGTACTTTGCTTAATACATTTCACCCCACTGATGATCTTCTTTTTAGGTTGATGGTAGTTTTGGATTGAAAAGCCCCCAATTTTTTTTTCTAATTTTAATTTTGTAGGTGATATATTAGTGATAAGCTATTGTTTTGTTATGGACCAATCTAATGTTTTATCAAGTCCAGTTTTATAGTGTAAAATAGAACATAAAATATGGAGCTATGACTATTTGGCCCATGGCTGCTTTTTATAAAATAACATCATCTATTGTTTTGTGTGTTTCGGTCAGAGGCAAATAATGGTTTTTGCCTTTAGGTTGAGAGATTGCCATGTGGTAGAGACCACTTTGGCACCTGGCATACATTGTTTCATTTTACCTTCTCAACTCTCTTCTGAGAGGACTCTTAGGCTCATTGTATAGCTTTTGAAACTGAGGCTGAGAGGGGAGAGGTTAAGTAATTTGTCTAGGTCTCACAGAAAGTTGGTGATAACACGAATTTATGCTTTCACATACCGTGCGTGAACAAATCCCGGAAGACCACAGCTCTTTGGCCAAGTTTCCTCCTCTGTAAATAAGAGCTGTGACAACCTCTCAGAGGAGTGTTATGAGGATTAAATGAGACAGTGTTTGTGAAAAGGATATGGCAAACTGTTCATAGTAAACACTCAAAATATCTGGTTTTTACAATAGTAAGTGAAATGAAAACTTATTCTCTAAGCATGTTATTGCTGAGTTTTGGCAGTAATTGATTGATTGGTTTGATCAGTATCTTTTGAACCTCTAAGGAACTCAGAGATTAGGATGAAGAAAATATTCAAAAGGACAAATGATATGGTATGATTGAAAAGCATGTTGTTAAGGAGATACTGTGTTGTCACAGAGGCAGCAGTGATGGGGCATGGAATTATTTTTTTTTCATGTTTTTATTTAAATTACACTCAATTAATATACTGTGTAATATCAGTTTCAGGTGTAGAATCTAGTGATTCATCACTTACGTGCAACACCCAGTGCTCATCACAGCAAGTGCACTCCTTAATGCCCATCACCCACTTAGCCCCCCCAAACCCTCTCCACGACCCTCAGTTTGCTCCCTATAGTTAAGACTCTGTTTTTTGGGTTGTCTTTCTCTCTTTTTTCTTTTTTCCCCTATGTTCATCTGTTTTATTTCTTAAATTCCACATGAGTGAAATCATATGGTATTTGTCTTTCTCTGACTTATTCTGCTTAGCATAATACTCTCTAGCTCTATCCATGTCCTTGCAAATGGAAAGATTTCATTCTTTTTGATGGCTAAGTAATATTCCACTGTGTGTGTGTGTGTGTGTGTGTGTGTGTGTGTGTGTGTGTGTACATATCTATATACCACATCTTCTTTACCCATTCATCAGTTGATGGACATCTGGGCTCTTTCCACAGCTTCGCTACTGTTGATAATGCAACTATAAACACTGGGGTGCATTGTACCCCTTTGAATCTGTTTTTGTATCCTTTTGGGTAAATAACTAATAGTGCAAATGCTGGATTGTAGGGTAGTTCTATTTCTGGTTTCTTGAGGAACCTCCATACTGTTCTCCAGAGTGGCTATACCAGTTTGCATTCCCACTAAGAGTGCAAGGGGGCTCCCTTCCCCGTGCCCCACCCCCAACTCCTTGCCAACACCTGTTGTTTATTGTGTTGTCAAGCCATTTTGATATCTCATCATGGTTTTATTTGTATTTCCCTGGTAATGAGTGATGTTGAGCATCTTTTCATGTGTCTATTAGCTATCTAGATGTCTTCTTTGGAAAAGTGTCTATTATATCTAATACCTGTTTCTTAACTGGGTTGTTTGTTTAGTTTGATAAATTTTCTATAGATTTTGAATACTAACCCTTTATCAGATATGTCATTAGCAAATATCTTCTCCCATTCTGTAGGCTGCCTTTTAGTTTTGTTGATTGTTTCCTTCACTGTGCAGAAGCTTTTTATCTTGATGAAGTCCCAATGTTCATTTTTGCTTTTGTTTCCCTTGCCTCAGGAGACGTGTCTAGTAAGATTTTTCTGACTGGGGTCAAAGAGGTTGCTTCCTGTATTCTTCTCTTGTATTTTGGTGGTTTCCTGTCTCACATTTAGATCTTTCATCCACTTGGAATTTACTTTTGTGTATTGTGTAAGAAAGTGGTCCAGTTTCATTCTTCTGCATCTTGGCCCCCAGTTTTCCCAACACCATTTGTTGAAGAGACTGTCTTTATTCCATTGGATATTCTTTTCTGCTTTATCGAAGATTAGTTGACTGTGTTGTTGTGGTCCATTTCTGGGTTTTCTGTTCTGTGCCACTGATCTACTGTCTGTTTTTGTGATGGTGCCATACTGTCTTGATGACTACAGCTTTGTGATATAACTTGAAGTCTGAAATCGTGATGCCTCTAGCTTTTCTTTTCTTTTTCAGGATTGCTCTGGCTTTTTGGGGTCTTTTGTGGTTCCATACAAATTTTGGGATTGTTTGTTGTAGTTCTGCAGAAAATGCTGGTGGTAGTTTGATAGGAATTGCATTAAATGTGTAGATTGCTTTGGGTGGTATAGATATTTTAACAATGTTTGCTCTTCTGATCCATGAGAATGGAATGTGTTTCCACTTCTTTGTGTCCTCTTCAGTTTCTTTCATAAGTGTTTTATAGTTTTCCAAGTACAGATCTTCTACCTCTTTGGTTAGGTTTACTCCTAGGTATCTTGTTTGTGGTGCAACCATAAATGGTGTTGAATCCTTGATTTCCCTTTCTGCTGCTTCACTATTGGTGTATAGGAATGCAACAGATTTCTGTATGTTGATTTTATATCCTGTGACTTTACTGAATTCGTGTGTCAGTTCTAGCAATTTTTTGGTGGAGTCTTTTGGGTTTTCTATATAGAGTATCGTATTGTCTGCAAATAGTGAAAGTTTGACTTCCCCCTTGCTGATTTGGATGCCTTGTATTTCCTTTTGTTGTATGATTGCGGAGGCTAAGACTTCCGGTACTATGTTAATAGTAATGGTGAGAGTGGACATCCTTGTCTTGTCCCTGAGGGTAGGGGAAAGGCTCTCAGTTTCTCCCCATTGAGGATGATATTAGCTGTGGGTTTTTTGTATATGGCTTTATGATTTTGAGATCTGTTTCCTTTATCCCTACCTTGTTGAGGCTTTTTATCAAGAATGGATGTTGTACTTGGTCAAATGCTTTTTCTGTATCTATTGACAGGATCACATAGTTCTTAGAATCCTTTCTTTTATTAATGTGATGTATCATGTTGATTGATTTGTGAATATTGGAGCACCCTTGCAGCCCAGGAATAAATCCCACTTGATCATGGTGGGTGATTCTTTTAATGTACTCTTGGATTTGATTTGCTAGTATTTTGTTGAGAATTTTTGTGTCTAAATTCATCAGTTCTCTTTTGGCCTGTAGTTCTCTTTTTCAGTGGGGTCTTTTTGGGACATGGAATTTAGGCATCAGAGGAGAAGTGTCTTGAACAGAGGTTTGAAGCATTTGTAACAACTCCCCATAAATGTATCCGAGGGAGAGGCTTCTAGGGAAAAGAAGTTGAACAGGCAAAGGGGGAAGGCATGAAATAGCATGACCAGGTGAGAGATTTGCAAAGTTACAGGACAAGGAGGATTCAGGGGACCGGGGGTGGGATTGGAAGCTGAGGTCCCATAGGGTTTTGTGTGCCGTGCTAATGAGTTTTCATGGAGAGTCCTTCTAGCTTGCAAATCATCTAGCTCCCAGGCCTTCTTAAGGCAAAAGATGTATTTGCTGGCATGGTATTAACAATGCTAGCAGAAATTCTGCTAAAGATTTTCACATGGATCTCTGTGGAATGTGGTAATTATTCCTCCTGGAACTAACAAGGTGAAGCTAATACATATTTTACTCATTTTGGGGAAGAGATAAGAATAATGAGTCTCTTCTGCAACATCTTATATTTTAACTAAAGCAATATTTATTTTCATAAATTCATGTTTGACTTCATTCCAGGTTGTAACTTATCTTAAATTGGGGCCACCTTGCAATTTTAGGAGCTTGTGTGTGTACTGGTATCAGAGTCGTTGAGGAATAGCACACAGTTTAATTTGTTTTTGTATTGAGTGCTTGTAGTTACATATTTGTACAGTTTGTCAACTTATGCTGTTATTCCTTAATGAGCAATTGTTATCTGTTTAAACATAAATCTATAGCTTGTTTTTACTCTTAGTGATAACATTTAAAGGGTAGATTATATTTAGCTAGTTTTAGGATGAAAATTTTGTGACTCAAATATGTTATTGAAATTGCTTGATGTTAGTTTCCTTCATAGAAAATATATCCTTCATAGATATATTTTCAAAATACTGAGTCATGATTATGAAACATTGGAAATATAAATTCCAACTCTCTCTCTCTCTCTCTCTTTTTTTTTTTAGTTTTAGCTAGCCAGCATATAGTGCAACATTGGTTTCAGGAGTAGAATTCGGTGATTCATCACTTATATACAACACCCAGTGCTCATCTTGACAAGTGCCCTCTTTAATCCCCATCACGCATCTAGACCATCTCCTACCCACCTCCCTCTGTTAACCCTCAGTTTGTTCTCCATTGTTAAGTCCCTTGCAGTTTGTTTTTTTCTGCTCCTCTCCCCGCCCCCCCCCATATTTTCATCTATCTTTTTTCTTAAATTCTACAAGTGAGATCATATTTGTTTTTTTCTAATTGACTTATTTTGCTTAGTGTAATACATTCTAGCTCCATCTGTGTTGTTGCAAATGGCAAGATTTCATTCTTTTTGATGGCTGAATAATATTTCAGTGTGTGTGTATGTATGTGTATGTATATACATGAATGTGTTTCCATGTACATGTACATGCATGTATACACACACACACGACACCATCTTTATCCATTCATCAGTTGGTGGACATCTGGGCTTTTTCCACAGCTTTGCTATTGTTGATAATGCTGCTATAAACATCAGGGTACATGTACCCTTTGAATTTGTATTTTTGTATCCTTTGGGTAAATACCTAATATGCAAATGCTGAATTGTATTGGTAGATCTGTTTTTAGTTTTTTGAAGAACCTCCATACTGTTCTTCAGAGTGCACCAGTTTGCATTTCCACCAACAGTGCAGGAGGGCTCCCCTTTTTCCACATCTTTGCCAACACCTGTTTATTGTATTGTTAATTTTAGCCATTCTTCCAGGGGTGGTGTGGTATCTCATTGTGGTTTTGATTTGTATTTCCCTGATGATGAGTGATGTTGAGCATCTTTTTATGTATCTGTTAGCCATCTGGATGTTTTCTTTAGAAAAGTGTCTATTCATGTCTTCTGCCCATTTCTTAACTGGATTATTTGCTTTTTGGGTGTTTAGTTTGATAAGTTTTTTGTAGATTTTTAATACTAACCCTTTATCAGATATGTTGTTAGCAAATATCTTCTCCCACTCTGTAGGCTGCCTTTTAATTTTGTTCATTGTTTCCTTCTCTGTGCAGAAGCTTTTTATCTTGATGAAGTCCCAATGTTCATTTTTGCTTTTGTTTCCCTTGCCTCTGGTGACATGTCTGATAAGAAGTTTCTCTGGCCGAGATCAAAGAGATTGCTGCCTATTTTCTCCTGTAGGATTTTGTAGTTTTCTATCTTACATTTAGACCTTTCATCCATTTTGAATTTATTTTTGCATATCATATAAGAAGGTGGTCCAGTTTCATTCTTCTGCATCTCGCCCTCCAGTTTTCCCAACACCATTTGTTGAAGAGACTGTCTTTATTCTTTTCTACTTTGTTGAAGATTAGCTGGCCATATAGTTGTGGGTCCATTTCTGGGTTTTCTGTTCTGTGCCACTGATCTACGTGTCTGTTTTTGTGCTGGTGCCATACTGTCTTGATGACTACAGCTTTGTGATGTAACTTGAAGTCTGGAATCATGATGCCTGTAGTTTTGCTTTTCTTTTTCAGGATTGCTTTGGCTATTCAGGGTCTTCTGTGGTTCCGTACAAATTTTGGGATTGTTTGTTGTAGTTCTGCAGAAAATGCTGGTGGTATTTTGATAGGAATTGCATTAAATGTGTAGATTGCTTTGGGTGGTATAGACATTTTAACACTGTTTTTTTCTTCCAATCCATGAGCATGGAATGTGTTTCCATTTCTTTGTGTCCTCTTTGGTTTCTTTCATGTTTTATAGTTTTCAAGTACAGATCTTCTACCTCTTTGGTTAGGTTTACTCCTAGATATCTTAGTTTTTGGTGCCACTGTAAATGGAATCAATTCCTTGATTTCTTTTTCTATTGCTTTGTTATTGGTGTATAGGGATGCAACAGATTTCTGCATGTTGATTTTATATCCTGTGACTTTGCTGAATACATCATGTATGAATTCTAGCAATTTTTTGATGGAGTCGTTTGGGCTTCCTATATAGAATATCATGTTGTCTGCAAATAGTGAAAGCTTGACTTCCTCCTTGCTGATTTGGATGCTATGGTCTAATCGCTGAGGCTGAGACTTCCAGCATTATGTTAAATAGTAATGTGAGAGAGGACATCCTTGTCTTGTCCCTGAGGGTAGGGGAAAGGCTCTCAGTTTTTTGCCATTGAGGATGATATTAGCTATGGGTCTTTCAAATATGGCCTTTATTTATTTATTTATTTATTTTTAATTTATTTTTTCTTTTTTTTTCAACGTTTATTTATTTTTGGGACAGAGAGAGACAGAGCATGAATGGGGGAGGGGCAGAGAGAGAGGGAGACACAGAATCGGAAACAGGCTCCAGGCTCTGAGCCATCAGCCCAGAGCCTGACGCGGGGCTCGAACTCACGGACCACGAGATCGTGACCTGGCTGAAGTCGGACGCTTAACCGACTGCGCCACCCAGGCGCCCCACAAATATGGCCTTTATGATATTGAGGTGTGTTCCCTGTATCTGGACATTGTTGAGGCTTTCTATCAAGAATGGATGTTGTACTTTGTCAAATGCTTTTTCTGCATCTATTGACCGGATCTATGGTTCTTATCATTTCTTTTATTAGTGTGATATATCATGTTCATTGATTGGGAATATTGGCCTACCCTTGCAGCCCAGGAATAAATCACACTTGATCCTGGTGAATAATAATCTTTTAATGTTGTTGAATTCGTTTTGCTAGTGTTTTGTTGAGAATTTTTCCATCCATCTTCATCGGGGGTATCGGCCTGTAATTCTCCTTATTAGTGGGGTCTTTGTCTGGTTTTGGAATCATGGTAAAGCTGGCTTCATAGAATGAGCTTGGAAGTTTTCCTTTCATTTTTTAATCTTTTGGAACAGTTTGGGAATAGGTATTAACTCTTCTTTAAATGTCTGGCAGAATTTCTCTGGGAAGCCATCTGGCCCAGGACTCTTGTTTGTTGGGAGGTTTTTGATTACTGATTCAATTTCTTGCTGGCTGTGGGTCTGTTTAAATTTTTTATTTCTTCCTATTTCAGTTTTGGTTGTTTGTGGGTTTCTAGGAATCTGTCTTTTTCTTCCAGATTGCCCAGATTGTTGGCATATAATCTTTCATACTATTCGTTGATAATTGTTTGTATTTCCGTGGTGTTGGTTGTGATCTCTCCTCTTTCATTTGTAATTTTATCTCTTTGGGTCCTTTCTCTTTTCTTTTTGAGAAATCTGGCAAGGAGTTGATCAATTTTTGTTAATTCTTTCACAGAACCAGTTCTTAGTTTTGTTGATCTGTTCTCCTGTTTTGTTTTTGTTGTTGTTGTTTCTATATCATTTAGTTTTGCTCTAATCTTTATTATTTCTCTTCTTCTGCTGGCTTTAGGCTTTCTTTGCTGTTCCTTTTCTAGCTCCATTATGTGTAAGGTTAGGTCATGTATTTGCAACCTTTCTTGCTTCTTGAGATAGGCCTGAATTGCAATATATTTCCCTCTTAGGACTGCCTTTCCTGCATCCTAAAGGTTTTGGACTGTCATGTTTTCATTTTCATTTCTTCCATGTATTGTTTTATTCTTTAATATTCTGGTTAACCCGTTCATTCTTTAGTGGGATGTTCTTTAACCTCCATGCCTTTGAGGACTTCCAAATTTTTCTTGTGGTTGAATTCAAGTTTCATAGCATTGTGATCTGAAAATATGCATGGTATGATCTCAGTCTTTTTGTACCTGTTGAGAGCTGATTTGTAACCCAGTATGTGATCTGTTCTGGAGAATGTTCCATGTGTACTCGAAAAGAATGTGTATTCTGCTGCTTTCTAAGTCTTTTCTTTTAATACAAGGTTTATAATAGTAGTTGAGTGTTTATAAAGCTGTTATTTAAGTTAATTACTCTTTGATAAAGAGGGTAAATTACCTGTCTTGGTATTGTCGGTCTTTAACAATTAATACTATTGTTTGATTTATTTATTTTAATTTCGAAGCAGTGTTCTTTCCTGATGGATACTTAAAAATGAAAACTTGTGATTATGTAGTGATTATCATTAGATTTTAAACATTAAAAGACTCTTTCAGATATTACCGACTCTGTTAAATATGCAAGTACTTATTTAGCATTGGATTATATTTGTATAGTGTATCATATGTTAGTTTTTTTTGTGATTAAAAAGAAAAAGTCATAGCCATAAAAATGTAAATTTTTATTAGGGATAACAAAATGCAATTCATTTAAAAAATTGCATTTAACTTTTAAACTGGCAGCTAATAGCCACAACTATAAAAATAATGATACCACCACCAAGCTGTAAATAGCTTCCAAACCCTCTCTGAAAAATACATAATCTTGTCATCATGAGTTCTAGTCATATTCTCATCTTCTGACAGATGGTTTATATACTTATAAATGTTATTCTTATAACATTTAAAAGATCTAATTAAGGCAGTTCCTTTTTTATATTCATATGACTATTTGTTTCCTTATATCCTTTAAAACTTTTGCTTTGTTTTTTCTAGCTCTCTTTTTATAACTTGGTGCTATATTCAAATATAATACTTATTTTAACAAGCTAACCAAATTTCCATTTTTTTCTTGTCTTTCCTAATACTTGTAAAAACTTTCCATTCTCAGTGTCTTGCCTTCTTATTCTTTCTTTCCTAAGAATAGAGTAATAGTTGCCACCTAATGTGAATACTATGTCATATAATGATGACTTTTTACCTCCATGGACTACTCACAGAGAATTATGTGTTTTTTCTTATTTTTTGAGGTAAAGACACTTTTCTTTCTTTTTTTAAACTTCCATTATGTTGTACAGTGGTCTCTAGCTTTAAAAAAAATCTTTTGTATTAAATTTCTGTAGAATTTTTCATGATGAAAGAAGATAATGTTTAGTTTCAATGTTTTTGAGTTTAATGAAGGGAAAATGTTTATTATCATACTATCAAAGAATCTTTGGTATTGGACAATGTACATATCACTGTTGACACTCATTTAAAAATATATGTTAATTTTTAGGAACATTTTTGTGTGTGGTATATTTAGTCAGGATATCCAAAGCAAATATATACTGTTCTAATTGGATATTTTTGTCAATGTTTTTCAATAATGTATTCTTTTAGGCTAAAAGGAGTGAGTAAGCAGGTGATGGAATATAGAAAAAGACTAGATGATATTATCTGTTGGTTATCAAAGACTGAGAGTGCTGTGCAAAAGAGATCAACTACTGAGCTGGAAGAAAATCTGCAAGAATTAACAGTAAGTGGTTTATTTGTCTCTATATTTGCCAATGCTTTTTGGTGCATGAACATTTATGCTAAAAATAAGAGGTTGCATGACTGAAGAAGAAAAGGGGAAGAAACTTTGTTCTTTGTGGTAAATGTGGTGAACTTTAGAGGAATTTTTTTTAAGAGCAGCTATAATTTTGTTCTTGCAGAGGTAAGGTTTCACTCAGAGAAAAGTGACAGATCATGTGGTCTCAGTATTAGACCAAAGATTTTTAGGGTATTTTAAACAGACATCAACATTTTGGAATACAATAATACTGTAAAGTATAGTTCTTTGCTGTTAGATTTAGAAGATAGTTACTGATAACTATCTTTAAAACTGAGTTTTTTAAGAAAATTCTGAATGACTTAGGAGCAACTCATCACAGCTTACTATATAGGCTTCTCATCATGATTGTATTAATCAAATGTCCTTTGTTGATCCACAACTAACAAGAATTTTTTATAGTTATATATGTATGCAATATGTAAAAATATGTAAAGATGAATATATATAAATGTATACAAATATCCATACCTTTTTTATATCTATACATTTTATATATTTTGTGTTAAGAATTAAAATACTGTTGCGAACAATAAGATTAATGTGCTCATATTTTTATTAAAAAAAAAAATTGTTAGGGGCGCCTGGGTGGCTCAGTTGGGTGAACGTCCGACTTCGGCTCAGGTCATGATCTCGTGGTTCATGAGTTCAAGCCCCGCGTCAGCTCTGTGCTGACAGCTTGGAGCCTGGAGCTGCTTCAGATTCTGTGTCTCCCTCTCTCTCAGCCCTTCTCCCGCTTGCCCTCCGTCTCTCTTAAAAATAAATCAACATTAAAAAGAAGATTAAAAAGAAATTGTGCATGTTGAAACACACATGTGCCTGCATCTAAGTATGCCTAAAAGGATGCCCCCTAATTGGATGAAACATTTTGCTTAAGGAGTATGATTGAGGCATTTTGGGAAAGGAACTTTTAATATAATGAAAAGTATGTGGCCAACAATTACTAAGTTTTCTTCTTGTTAGACAAATATCTAACAAAATTGTTCCTGTTTTACCTAAAAATTTCAATAGTTTTCTTGGAACATTTCACTCTGTAAACAATTTGGAGACTGTCACAAAGAGTGCGATGGTATATTAGGTTAGGTAGAGATAAGGTAGAGATGAATGCATAAGGTGTTCCTGTGGTTTGTTTGTTTGTTTCTTTTTTTTTTTTTTGCGTTTGATTAGAAAAGACATTATCTTCATTATCTAAGAACAGAATGTGAAACTACCAATGTAAATATGATATAATATGACCCTGTTAAGAGATTGGGTAAAGAGGGCCAAAGCACAAGGGCATACAAATGCACCCTGAAAATGTGTGTTCATTCCCATATCAGTTACAGTCTGTTAATATAAGTTCAGAGGCTCCTGGTGGTTCAGTTGGTTAAGTGTCCAACTCTTAGTTTTGGCTCAGGTTGTGATCTCCCAGTTTGTGAGTTCAAGCCCTGCATCAGACTCTGCGCTGACAGTGTGGAGCCTGCTTAGGATTCTCTCTCTCTCTCTCTCTCTCTCTCTCTCTCTCTCTCTCTCTCCTTCTCTCTGCTCCTCCCCACCCTCTCAAAATAAACTCAAAAAACCAAACAGTTTGTTAATATAAGTTCAGGCTTTTATAAGTTTATTTTCTAAGAAAATAAAAGAAATTAGAAATCCACATTTCTTTTTTTTTTTTAATGTTTATTTATTTCTGAGACAGAGAGAGGCAGAGCATGAGCGGGGGAGGGGCAGAGTGAGAGGGGGACACAGAATCCGAAGCAGGCTCCAGGCTCTGAGCTGTCAGCACAGAGCCCACCGCGGGGCTCGAACTCACAGACCATGAGATCATGACCTGAACCGAAGCCGGACGCTCAACCGACTGAGCCACCCAGGCGCCCCGAGAAATCCACATTTCTAAGAATATAACCGAAAGAGACTTCTGATACAGTAGTTGAACTTTCCTCGGTATGACAACTTTCTTATGACAACTCTCTTCTGACTCCTTTAGGACTTAACCCGGGAGATGGACGTCCAAGCTGAAAAACTCAAATGGCTGAATAGAACTGAGTTGGAAGTGCTTTCAGATAAAAGTCTGAGCTTACATGAAAGACAAAAAATTTCAGAAAGCTTAAGAACTGTAAATTCAACGTGGAATAAGGTGTGCATTAAGAATTACTGTGATCCCTTTCTCATGTTTATTGATTTTGTTGTCAAGGAAGTGGGATTATATAACTGTGCTGCTTTTAAAAAGCATACCCAAACATGGGCACGTTTTACTAATGCTTACCAATGTTTGTAATTACTGCTTTTTTTCATCTGTCATGGACAGAAACATATATTCTCAGAGAATACTTTTTATTTTACATGGGATATTTTGGTCTAGGGATTTTGGGGTATATACTACATCAAATAATGAATGTTTATTAGAATTAGAAAATAAAATACCATATAAAGTTGTAAATTGTAGACCTTAAAATAACATCCTGATGTTGCACATGACTTCTCACCTATGTAGGTTTATTTTTAATGATTTTATTCAATCCATTAATTATTTTTAATGATATATTCTTTTATTCATATATTTACTGGGCTCCAGGCAGAGTATGTGCTAGCCTAGTATATACTAGAAATGACTAAGCTAAGGTCTTTCCCCTCATGTCATTACTTTTTTTGCAGTTAAAACAAAGGCAGATAAAGTCATAGATTCTATTTATTTTACCCTGGTACATACCATATCAGAGTGTGAGGTCTGTCTGAGACACTGAATGGATGTGTCTCTGCCCCCGGTTTGGATAGATCCCATATCAGTCAATTTTACCCTTCTGGATCCCCTTAAAATGATACCCATCATTCTATATCTAATGATGCAGGTGCTTTATTGACCTAAATTCTCTAGTTGAGAATTATACCTTGATGAGTCACTGTTACTGATAACTCACACATGTGTATCTCTGGCCTTGACCTCTCTCTATGCTCTAGGCTTCCATGTACAATGACCTGTTCAGTATGTTCACTTGGCTGTCCAATGGGTATCTCATACTAACATACAAAATTGAGCTCCTGATCTCCACCTCCTCCCTGTGCTTTACTGTACTTCTCCCACCTCATTTCCTGGTAATTACTCATTATTGTTTGGTCAGAATCTTTAGAGTCAGTCTTATGAGTTACATCTTAATTTTAAAAACTCCAAAACTTGGAGTCACCATTATCAGTTTCTCCTTCAAAATACGTATCTATTTGATAGATGGTTTCCTGGACGGCCAGATGGCTTGATACATGATAAAGCAAATGTAGCAAAATTATAACAATTGTAGGTGTTGGGTAGCATGCTGGGTGTTCCCTGTACTTTTTTTTCAACTTGTTTTTTAGGTTTGAAGAATGTCATAAATTTGAATGCTTTTACCTAACCCCATTGCTACTAACTAGTTCTAAGCCACCATCATCTCTTGTCTTGCTTACTACAACGGACTCCTCACTGGAGTCCCTGCTTCCTCCTCTGCCCTTTGCCAATCTCTTCTCAACAAAGCAGTGAAGTATTTGTTTAAACATAATTCCGATCAAGTAACTCCTCTGAGCAAAGCCCACTAATGGTTTTCCATCTCACTCGGAATAAAGGCTGAAGTTCTTACTGTGACTTGTTAGACCCCTCATGTTCTGGCTTCTTCTTTTCTCTCTGACTTCATCTTCCCGTCTCTCTCCCTTACACTACTCTCCAGACATGTTGGCCCTGTGTCAAACATGCCAGGCACAGCTTTTGCATATTCAATCAGAGCACACATATGTATTTAACACAAAGGATGTCAGTAGATATTGTGTGGAAGAGGACACAGTGGTTAATTTGGGAGCACTGAGTTAGACAAAGCCAGAAGTTCCTTTATCACTTCACGTTGATTTTACTCTACTTAGGTGAATTATGAGTGTCCAAGGTCAGGCAGTACTTCCTGTGGAGAGAATTTCAATAAATGTACTTTGGGAAATACTAACCTGGAACATTTCATTCATTCATGTATTTATTCACTCAGTAGTTTTGATTGGACTCTTGGTGTATGCCAGGCACCATTTTAAGAACTAGGAATACAGCAAAGAGTATGACACTGCTTCTAACCCAAAGAGCTTAGTGTTGGTGAGACAAGTAGTCAAATACTTACAACATAGAGGTATCCATGGGGACATAAAGATAGTACACCTACCTGGCTTTGGGAAGTAATCATGGAAGATTTGGTGGAGATCATATCCATGCTAATTTAGAAAGAATGGATAAGTATGGGTAGATGAAGAATGGGGGAAGGAGCATCACAGGGAGAAGAATCGAAAAAGTGGAAGGGTCTACAGGGGACAGGGAATGAGCACAGTGCATGTGGGTCCTGGAAGTAGCTCAGTGTGCAGCAGCAGAAGAATAAGAGATGCTTGCAGACCCAGATCCTAGAGGCCTCATCATGCCTCAACAAGGAATTCGAGCTCCATCTTGAGAACACTTCATCGCCTTGAGAGCAGTGGATGGGTTTTAATCAGGAGAAAGTCACATCTTGAAAAATCACTCTAGCTTCACTTTAGAGATGGATGGCGTGATCCTAGCAATGGATGGCCTTAGGATAATATCAGGATATCAAGTAACTCCTCTGAGCAAAGACCAGTGTCCAGATCAGAATAACTGATCTGGAAAGATCAGTTAGAGTCATTAGATCACCTTGGGAAGGGGGTGGCAGGGAAATGGGTGATGAATTCAGATTTGGACATGTCTGAATATCCAATTGACAGAATGAGCTGGACTGAAGATACATTTTTCGGAGTTGTCAGCCTGTTAAAACTCCATATGATAAATGAAACCATTAGAAACCAGAACTCAGGGAGAGGAGCCAGGGTCAAGGGTAGGAAGACCAAAAAAACCTACCCTATAGAGTGTCCAGTATTTGATGGATGGGCAGAGGAGAATGAGCTGGTGAAGGATGCTTAGAAGATCGATCAGAGAGGTAGGTGTAAAGTCAGGATTGCAGAATATTAACGGTATTCCGGGGAGGGGAGGGGACAACATTAAATGTTACAAAGGACTAGGACAGCTAAGGACTGGAGGGTACTCTTGACAGTAATGTCAGTAAAGTGGGGGCTTTGGCAAGACTGCAGTGGATGTGAGGGTGGAGACAGAAGCTCAGGCGTTGAGGGGGAAGAAAAGCAGCAGAACTATCACTTAGAATAACACTTCCTCTTTCAAAAATATAATCATCTTTATTTATATAGTATTCTTCTCTTTGTTTGGCCTGATGCTGTAGATATGCAGAGAAGTGCCTACCACATTGAAGGAACGCATCCAGGAACCCAGTTCTGTGTCTCAGACAAGAATGGCTGGTAAGATACAGTTTATTTCTTAACAAAAAAATTTTTTATAGGCATAACAAAATTTTATAATTTTAAGCATCCTATGGGAGTTAGAAAAACTTACTTAAAAACGCAGTGCAGTTGTGACTTATTATTCTACTTTTCAGTTACTTGAAAAGAATGTCTTTTTTAAAACAAGATATATTTCACTGTCCAGCATGTGCAAGGCATTCCTTGCCATGGTAGCTGAGACTTATTTCCTGGGACTGGAGTGGGATCTGGGCCTCCACAGAGGCCGCTGAAGGCCAGGGGAGAGCAGGGTGAGGAAATTGAGGAATAGTTTTCTGGAGACGTGCAGTCTTTTCAGGGCATCAGCCACAACCTGCTGTGTTAACATATTCTGGGGTCGTATAATTAGACACTGATCAGGACTGGAAACAGAAAGTTTGAATATTCTTGGAACCAGGTGGGAGATGGGGATTTAGAAGAGTTCTCCATCCCAGTGAAGATATGCACTGACAAGTGCTGATCACTGAGATTTGGAGAAAGAAGAGTCTGGTCACTGGTTATTTCCTTCTCTCCTTGTCCAGAGTAGAGGGTGGGCTACTGCACAGAGGCCACCCCAGTCACTGCTCATCACTGCCTTGCAGGCTCATTGAAACCATCTCACCCTGCTCTGCCTCTGCCGAGTCACCAGGCAAACCCCCAAGTGTGATTAACCCTAACTTTCCACTTATTCTGTGCCAGCTGTGGTGGTGCTGCTGATTCTCCCCTTCCTCCTCTTCTTCCACTCCCCCCACCGCTCCCCTCCCCTCCTTTTCCTCCTCTCTCTCTTCCTGCCTTCTTCCCTTCCTTTGTATTCCTCCACCCTGCCTCACGCATCCTCCTTCTCTTCCTCCCCCTCCTCCCCCCTCCCCTCCTCTCCTCTGCCCCCTCCACCTTCTGTTTCTCCTTAGGATTCTGGAAAAGTATGAGTGGTGAGACTTTTAAGAAAACTTATTTGAAATCGCAGGCTTGTTGAGGGCCCAGTTTGTGTTGTGTTCTACTTGTATTTCCCAGTACCTTACACAAGAAATACCTGGGGCCTGGTGGGTCCATTGATTACATTCAAAACACTTGAATTAACATTTGAGTATTGCTGCCTTGCAAATACAAACTCAACCCCATAAGGACAGGAAACAGACTTGATGCATTTTAGGAAAGGGCAATAGGCTATCTTACCTTTTTAAATGATCTTATGACAAAGGAACAGAGAAAGTTTTAAGTAGAAGAAAGTAGAAGAAAGTAGTAGAAAGTAGAAGAGCTAATAGCAGAAGTACACCTTCCAGTAGGTGGGCAGTTCATTCTTAATAAGACATTCGTCCCTGGAACAGGTATGAGACCTGAAATTTATTTCAGTGTGTCCCTCTCGTCCTACATGGTGTTTTTTTTAACTCCATTTCTTCTTCTTTTTATTATACTCAAAAAATAAAATTAACCATTTCAATGTGAACAATCCAGTGACATTCGGATTGACATGTGAATACATTCACAGTATTGTGCAACCACCACCTATGTCTGGTTCCAAAATACTTCCATCATTCCAAAGTAAAATCTCTTACTCATTTAGCTGTTTCTCCCCATTCCATTCTACCCCCAGGCAGTGGCAACCACCAATCGCTGTGTCTCCATGGATCGTCTATTCTGGGTATTTCTCATAAACGGAATCAGACTGTGTTTCTTTCACTTGGCATGTTGTTTCCGTGGTTCATCCATGCCAGCTTCCCTTGCTGACCACGCTCGTGGGTACTCAGCACTCACAGACAATCCTACTGCACTTTCTTCTGAGCTCCCCTGGCTGCCCATCTCTCCACTCATGACCTCTTCTCATTTTTAAAAGATGAAACACGTTTTGCCCAACAAGATCTTCTTTTTCCCATCAGAGAGAATCCCTGTACGTAGGTTTCTCTACATCTGTGCTCACAAACTGTGCGTGCTTCCCACTTCCCTGGAGGATTTATCTCTCTTCTTTCTGAGATCACGTCCTCCCCTTGTGCTTTGCATCACATCTTCTCTTGGCTTTTTACTTACCCTCTTTCTCTGTTCTTTACTGGACCATTCTCGCTGGCATACCGCTCTGGTCAGTGCATTTTCACCGACATGTAGTACTCCATGCACAGATCCACTGCAGTCCTCAGAACCCTCTCCTTTAGTATGCTCACTGGTCCCATGGCTTTAGCCACTTTTTAACTTTGGATAGCCCGGCCAGTGCTTAGGCCAATACACTTGAAGTCACCCTTGACTTTTCTCTGGAGTTAAGATCTAATTATTCAGCAAATTGTCGGTCCCATGTGTCATCCCCATGTCTCATCCCAACTACTTCCCTGGTCTTGAACACCCTCATCTTTCATCTGTGTTACAGGAATAATCTCCTAACTCACTGTCCTGATTCTCTTCTTGCCTTACCACTCTTCCATAATCTATTCTGCTAGCAGCTAAGTCATGCTTTACAAACATAGGTTTTATTGTGTCCCTCATGGCTCATAATCTTGTTATATCTTTTGTCATCCATAAATGAGTGCTAAAGTCTTACCTGGTCCAGAAGACCGTGTGTGATCTGCCTGCTGCCCCCCTTTCTAATTGCATTTCTTACCACTTTTCCCTTTGTTTGTTCTATTTCAAACACGTTGGTCTGCTTGCTATTGCTAACATGCTGAGAACATTTCCATTTATGGCTCGTGTGCTTGCTGCTTCTTCTTTCCTTCTTCTTCCAGTGCCCTTCTTTCAGATACCTGCCTGATTCACACACTCCATTCAGTTCTTTCCTCAGATGCTACCTCAGGCCTTTCCTGACCCTGGCCGCCATTTCTCAAATACATCCCATCTCTCTCCCATCTTCTTGCATTAGTTTTACTTCACAACATCTGTCTATTCCACTAGCGTGCAGGCCCCCCGAGGGCAGGACCTTTGTCTCGCACATACTCCCATACTAGTAGCATCTAGAACAGTGCTTGCACGTAGTAGGTCCCTCTGAGGTATTTGGTGATTTGACACGATGGGTGAATATTGAGGTTGTTTCAGTGTTTTGAAAGCAACAGTGAGGATTGGGCAGAATGATACGTGAGGTATTCTCTAGGGTCTGTCGTGGTGGAATTGCTGGGTCATGGAAGATGAACAACTTCTACTTCACTAGATGTTGTCTAGACAGCCTGTTCCGGTTCACACTGCCGCCAGCCATGGGAGGGCTCTCATTGTTTTGCATGTTACTGCCACTTCAGCATTATATTCTCAGGACTCCTTTACACTTTTAAAAACTATTGAAGACACTCAAAGTGGGAGTTATGTTTATAAATATTTACCTAATTAAAAAAACCCAGAAATTTGAAGCATTACTTATTAATTTGTCTAAAATAGCAATAATGAATCTATTATGTTAGCAAAAACAGCATGTTTTTGTAAATATTAATATTATAAACTAATTTTTCCAAGACAAAAATTGAACTAGAGAGTGACATTGCTTTACACTTTTGAAAATCCTTCGTTTCTGGCATCTGAGAGGACATCTGGATTCTCACTGCCACTTCTGCGATTAGTTTGTTGTGGAACCACACGTGATGCATGTAGTCTTGAGTGCAGAACCCCTCTACACTCAGGAAGGAATGAGTGTGAAAAGGCAAATCACTTATGATAATCCTAATTTGGAAGGGTTTCTGGGCACCCAGAGCTCCCCAGACGTTATGTTGTGAACCTGTGACGTATAGAGATAGGGCATTTCATTTCAGTTTGCATTTTTTTCAGTTGCCTGTGTGATTGAGCCTTTTTCATGTTTATTTCTTTCTTGCTTCCTCTTTTGTAGATTGTCTGATTGATGCTTATGGAGTTTAAAAAATTATTTTGGGAGTGCCTGGGTGGCTCAGTCGGTTAAGAGTTCCGACTCTTGATTTTTGGCTCTGGTCATGATCTCACAGTTGGTGGGATAGAGCCTTGTGTGGGGCTCTGCACTGCTTGGGATTCTCTCTCCTCTCTCTGTTTCTCCCCTGCTCCTATGGTGCATGCATGTGTATGCGTGCACTCTTTCTCAAAATAAACTATTTTGGTTACGAATTCCTTGTTTAGAGTGTACATTGCAAATATCCTGTCCCTTAGTATGTGGCTTTTTTTTTTAATGTTTATTTATTTTTGAGAGACAGAGACACAGAGCATGAGTGGAGGAGGGACAGAGAGAGAGGGAGACACAGAATCCGAAGCAGGCTCCATGCTCTGAGCTGTAAGCATAGAGCCCAACGTGGGGCTCAAACCCACAAACTGTGAGATCATGGCCTGAGCCGAGGTTGGATGTTTAACTGACTGAGCCACCCAGGTGCCTCTATGGCTTCTAATATTTTTATTAGTGGTGCTATTTTCAGAATTCTTAAACATTAATGGTCTATCAATAGCTTCCCCTTTTTGTGTGTTTTTAGAGCATTTTTAGTACTCCAAAATCGGAAAGCTTCTTTTTTTTTATATTTTCAACTGACGGTTGTACAGTTTTGATTTTCATATTCAGGTTCTTCATCCACCAAGAACTAATTTCCCCAAGGTGCATGTGAGGTCAAATTCTGTCCCATCATCTCTTCGCTCCAGCCATGGGTGTCCACTCTTGCCAGCATAGCATCATTTATTGGCCAGTAAATTCCTCCTCATTGATCTTTAATGCAGTCTCTGCCAAGGTCAGGTTTCTCTGCCACCTATGCACTGTGGCTCGTCTCTTCCAGTGGTCTCTTTGGATGTCTGGGCCCATAAAATACTGAGTTAATCATTAATTATTAGCTAAGTGATACAACTAAATATCTGGTAGGGCATAACCCCCCACCTGTTTTCACTGTGGTCCTTTTCTTTTTTTTTTTATTTCTTTTCTTTTTTTTATTAAAATTTTTTTTAATGTTTATCTTTGAAGGAAAGAGAGACAGAGCGTGAGTGGGGGAGGGGCTGAGAGAGAGGGAGACACAGAATCTGAAACAGACTCCAGGCTCTGAGCTGTCAACACAGAGCCTGACAGGAGGCTCGAACCCACAAAGTGCGAGATCATGACCTGAGCTGAAGTTGGTCGCCCAACTGGTGAGCCACCCAGGCACCCCAACTGTGGTCCTTTTCTATATTGATTTGAAAATCTGATTGTGAATATATGATTTTGCCAAGTTACACGTAGACTTGTTGGGATTTTTATTAGAATTGTGCTTAATGTATAGATTGACTATGTTTTTTTTTAGAAAAAAATTTAAGCCTCATCTAATATACCGTATGCTAACGTGGATTTCAGATGGAGCTAATAGTTAATTCTTTTATCAACACTAAAGAAAAATAATAACCAACCTCTCATTATTAAAAACAAAGGAAGACGGGACGCCTGGGTGGCTCAGTTGGTTGAGCATCCGACTTCGGCTCAGGTCATGATCTCGCAGTTTGTGAGTTCGAACCCCTCATCGGGCTCTGTGCTGACAGGTCAGAGCCTGGAGCCTGCTTTGGATTCTGTGTCTCCCTCTGTCTGCCCCTTCCACGCTCATGGTCTGACTGTCTCTGTCTCCCAAAAATGAATAAACATTAAAAAAAAAAATTAAAAACAAAGCAAGACAAAAACAGAAAAGCAAACAAAAAATAGAGAAAATATTTATCAAATCTTTGGAAAAGACAAGAGTGTAACTGTAAACGTTCTGGGAAAACAATCCCCCGAGACAAATTTATGGATTTGATCAAAAAAATTGAATCCTGAAGTAGAAACATTGCTTTCAGCGACATGGCAAATGTTCATCTTTCCTATAAAAAGAATTCATCTAAACTGATAAGGAAGCAGATAAAGAACACAGTTATAAATTATCCCATATTTTAGTAAACATAAAAAAATATTTGCATTCATTGACAGTCAAAGAAGCATTAAATGAAGACAATGGTGAAAGATGTATTTATCCATTGAAATAGGATATTGTTGGTGTGGACGTAGGATTTTTGTCAGTTCCATACACTGCTGCTAGAAGTCTAAATTTCTAACCATTTTTTTTTATGTTTATTCATTTTTGAGAGAGACAGAGTGTGAGCCGGGGAGGGACAGAGAGAGAGGGAGACACAGAATCCAAAGCAGGTTCCAGGCTCTGAGCTGTCAGCACAGAATATGATGTAGGGCTTATACTCACGAACTGTGAGATCATGACTTGAGCTGAACTCGGACGCTTAACCAACTGAGCCACCCAGGTGCCCCTAAATTTCTAACTTTTAAGCAAAACGATTTGGCAGTAAGTCTTAGATACATTAAACTTTTTCATATTTTCTGATCCCGTAATTCTACTTTGGGAAATTTATACTAAGGTGGTAATCAAAAATGTGCAAAAATACATAAAAAGATAACCCTTGCGAGTTCTTTTTTAAAGTAAAATTTCAGGAGCAATTTAAGTATCCAGCTGCAGAAGGGTTAACTAAAAGTTAGTGAATATATTCTGTGTACATAGTGAATATATATACTAAGTAAATAGTGTTGTACTTAGTGTATATATTTTCTCTTATATACATATATACATACATAAGAATATATACTTATGTAGATCAGTACATGAGTAAGTATTCATGATGAGTTTGTAGCTGGGGCCCAGAGGTGCTTGCACCTGGTTCTGGTGGTCCCAGACAGACCAGGTTTGGCCACTTGCGACTGACAGAATCCAAAGGCAGAGAGAGGAGTGGTGGAGAAAAAAGAAAGGAATTTCTTTCAGTAAGGCCAATACGGGGAAGATAGCGGACTAGTATCTCGAAGAGTTTCCAAAGTGCTGAAAATACGTCTAGGTTTATGTAAGGAAAAGGTGGGACAGGGGTCAGTGATTATGTGCAGGTGGGCGGTGAAGGTCAGGTCCATCATTGTCCTGGAGTCCATCACATGGGGTCTTGCTGGCTCAGGGCATTCCTTGTTGCTTGAGGGGTACTTTCGGTTCCCATCTTGGGATGCTTTGCCTGCAGGGTCTTTTGCCTGAGTTCAGAGATAAGCTGGAAAGAAGAACTGAATCAATTAGAAAGTTTGAAGTAAAAAGGGAAGTACTCAAAGACTTCTTTCAATTTTATTAAGAATGACTAATACTCATAAAGTTAATTGGAAAAGAATAGAAAATTAGAATAAATTGACTTTACAAATTAAGGCAAACATCTTGACAAAATAAAGTAGCAGTCCTAATTTTCCTATAGTTGATTTACTTTTTATTTTATTTTCTCTTGGTGTCAGTGTGAGTTCCTTCTAACTTACTGCTGCCCTAGACTATTGTGGGACAGTTTAATTGGCTTTATGGCTACCACGGACATATGGATTCGACAGGAAATACCACTGCCATTTTTAGGATGAAAAAATAAAAACGTCTTATAATTTTTTTGTTTACTTAAACTGAATTTTATGTAAACACACACGCAAATCACCACTAGGCCACCACAGTCAGAATCTCCTGTTGATGTATTAATACTTTGCCACATTTTTAAATTTCAGCTCATCCTAATGTCCAAAAGGTGGTGCTAGAATCATCTGCGTCCGATATTCCTGTTCTGTCTCCTCGTACTTCGGAAATTTCAATTCCTGCTGATCTGGATAAAACCATAACAGAACTAGCTGACTGGCTGGTCCTGATCGACCAGATGTTGAAATCCAACATTGTCACTGTCGGGGATGTAGAAGAGATCAATAAGACAGTTTCCCGAATGAAAGTAAGTACATAATGTAAAGGCTTGTCATGGAAATACCACACACAGAAGCAGACAAGATCTGTTTGGAGCTCCTTTGTTTGTCCTAAACCCTGGGAGAACGAGCTTTAAAAAACTCTCTATCTGTCAAACAGCCATGCTGTTTGGCTAGCTCCAAAGAGAAAATTGTTTCTTGCATTTTTAGTGTTTTTGTAAGATGAGGTTTACCAACTTGAAGTGTAGACTCAGTGTATTTTATTTGTATTTAAATTTTTTTTTAATATTTATTTTGAAAGGGAGAGAGAGAGAGAGAGAGTGCACATGTACTCATGGAAGCATGTGGGGAAAGGGCAGAGAGAGAGAGAGAGAGAGAGAGAGAGAGAGAGGAAGAGAGAGAATTCCAAGCAGGTTCTGCACTGTCAGTCCAGAGCCCCATGTGGGGCTCAATCTCACAAACTGTGAGATCATAATCTGAGCCAAAATCAAGAGTTGGACGCTTAACTGACTGAGCCACGCAGCCACGCCTAGACTCAGTGTATTTTAAAATCTAAAACTGATACCTTAAAGGGAGACACATCAATACAAATGCAAACTAGTGTTAGATTTAATGCCTACTGTGATGTAGGATATTTTCCTAAAGCCCCTTTTTACTTTATATTTTGTAATGAGCTTCTGTGTTTAATTGCTGACTTCAGAAGTGAGAATCTCATGCCTAGAAATTTGTTACCATGCATACACCATCTAACATAAATTTTCAGTATTCATAGTGTGCTAGTTTCTGGGCTGTGTGTTATATAGGGATACTGAAAAGGACATACCAGGTAGAAATTGGCAATGTACCATAAAATAATAACAATAGCTATTGCTAACTTTTATTAGGTGCTTAAAATGTGCTGGGCAGTTTAGGAAGTATTTCACATGTATCATCTCCTTCACTTTTTTAACAGTCTTTTGAGGTAGGTATTGATTTTATCCCCAGACTACAAATATGTCCAAAGTGAGGCAGAGGCACTGGGTACACGTAAGTAAAGACGTTGCTCCAGCAAGGCCGAATCTGATAGAAGCCATAGCATAGCTATAAGCCACCTGTTAGGGGAGCCAGGATGAGGAAGGAGATTACT